>NC_140128.1:41219055-42419055 GCF_964035555.1 Netta rufina | reverse complement strand
GCACAATACACGCGTATCAGTCACAATGTATTACACTGCATAATTTATGATTCAGTGGTCAAAGGTGACACTGTCTATAAAACAAAGGATTCATTTTTTTTTAGTTTAAATTCTGCTCTTTTTAAAAAGTTCAAGGAACAGCATTCTGGCTTTTGTATTAATGTTCTGTCTTAGCACTTTTAGCTTATGTATATTATGCAGACATCCCCTATAGTTACACATCAGGTAATAAATCTCATAACCTTCCATTCCTTCTGAATTATTCACCATCATCAGTCAGCTTCTTATCCAAAAGCCAAACTCTTGCTTTTTAAATTCCTTTATAATGAAAGGAAAAACAAATACAAATATAGACGTCTAAAAAGGAATATAACATGCTCCAAAGAAATTAAGCTTTAGGTGGCATATGCCAGCTACTCCAGAAAGGTAAAAAGCTCACAGAGATGCGCCAGGGAGGGAAACCTGCAAAACACCCACAGCACGCACAGCCCAGCTCCTTCCTCCAGCAGCATGCAACAACATAAAAATGTGGTACTGCAGAACACCGCTGTCACACAAAGTTCACTTTTTTTCGCTTTTTCTCTCACAGCAAGGTCAAACCCACATCTTTAAGAACCACCTGGAGAAAACAGCCTGGCAGAAGTGGGGCATGCAGTGGAGTACATGGGCACAGAAGTTTAAGGTCAGGATGTCCTACGCACTGGATAATTTACAGCAATACAAGTTATCACAAAGACTTTTTGCTCAGCTGATCCACAACTGATACATTGTCAGTTAGGCACTCATGTTGTTTTTTGTTTGTTTGTTTTTAATTCATATGAAGACAAGTACACCTGTTAAGCTTAGGGTTACATTTTCCTCTCAATTTACAATGATATTGCAGGAAACAACCTTCTTGACAGCCATGCTCTATAGCAAGAAATTTTGCATAAAAAAAAAAAAACTTTGAATTACATTTCTGGTCTTCTGAGCATTTTTCTACCCTCTGAATTCCAGCTAGGACAGTTTTAATTTGGAACAAATAAAGAAACAAACAAACAGCAACAACCAGAAAGAATGTGTTCATGCAAAACGCAAACCAATAGAAGTACAAGGACTGGACAAAGTATTCATGAATCAAATCCAAGTGAAACTGAAATCTGCACAGAAGGTACACTGAAGTTATTGATAAGGATTTAAGAGGATTCCTGCCATTTGGCATAACCTGTGCCTAACTCAAAACCTGAGGTTTCAGAAGTTTCTAAGTTAAAGCAGCACTGTACCATCAAATTCTCACATTCTCCACTCCTTTTCTCTTTGGTTTAGTTAAAACAGCACAGAAGAGTAGAAAAGAAAATGAGCATCACTACAGCATGATTTTGTAGATGTTATCTGGTCCCCAAACACACGAAAAAGACAAGAAACTAACTCAACAAGTCCACTCAATCAGCCAATCTTCCTCATCAGCCAAGAGGTTTGGAAACACTATGTAGACAATGTTTCCTTCACACTCTAGCTTTTTTTTTTTTTTTTTAATAAATTATAGTGATAAAAAAAAAAAAAAAACACCTCAAACATCACAGAAAGAGGCCAAGCTTCTGTCTTCACTTGCAGCCACCTCCTACTTCAGATCAAACCTATTCTTGCAGACTGAGTATCTAGAGTCCCTCAAGGCTAATTTAACACCTTCATAATCATATGTACTAAGTCACTTGCAAAAAGAAGGTTTAGATTAATCAGTCAGATTTAATGCAACACTGAAATTAACATCAACATAAACTCACGACAACCCAAAAAAAGGACAGCAGAGAACCTCTGAAATCATAAAAAAAATATATATATATATTAAATACTGAGCCTAATATAGCTACATAGTCCACAAGTCAGCTGCCTCAGATAAAACTCAAGCCAGTGGTGGTCCTCTATGAATGAAAGGACAGAACCCCCAGATTAATTATTCTGGGAAAGCTCAATTTCCTTATGTATTAAAGATAAATAATAGATGCTATGCTAGCAGAATATTCAGAATTATCAAATGCACTTCAGAAACCCACAGTGCCAAATGATATTCAACAACTATATTATTAAGCAGGGGCACTACTAAATACATATACCAATATTTGATGGTTACAGACCATTCACAACTGCACTGGGAACTTGCTATTGCATCTGCTGTCAGCACACTGACCTGAAATGAAACAATACCTGTATCTGATGATATATTTTTAAATATTGTTTGATATATTCTTATTCCCAACAGGCCAGCCTGAACATAAAACTGTCCTCTTTCAGCTAATTTAATGCAACACAATCACAGAAGTTATTTATTTGTTTAAAAGTTGTTTTGGTTGCTTTAACTATTTTATTATCCATAACAAACTAACCAACTGAATCCTAACATGTGTGAATTTACTTGTGTCCTTGCAAGTCACCATGGATTTACAATTAATATAAGACCACAACCTCACATCTGCCTGTGCTGGCAGGTAAAGGACAAGTCAAGAAAGAGCAAAGCAATCTGCAGCAATCGAATCAAGCCATCAAATTAAAAATCTTGTTTATAACATGGACCCTCAGCACCCTTACCAATGCATCACCCATTCTTTAAACTCCATGGAACATCACAGTAGAAGCTTGTGGCTTGACAGATAGTTTCCATCTATTCTTTAGTGAGCAGAAACCGCAGAGATGAAACACTGGTGGGTTCCACATTCTATTTTTTCCAAGAGAGAGAAGGAACCAGAAGAATTGTTGGCCCATAAACTCCTAACGAAAAACCATACTGAACAATACCCTCTGGGGCATACTTCCAATTTTCTCTCTTCCTCTCACCACAACAGTTTAATCACCCACAATCTCAAATGCTGCTCAAAATATCCCTTAACTCTATTAGGATACATTCCACGGCCTAACTTAATGAGCGTAGGGCTCTCCAGAAGTGTTTTTCTAGTTCAGAAGTCCCAGATGTGCACTGTCAGATGCACATCTTCGACACCTTCACAACATCCCAAGTGTCCAAACAGCACGGGACTTTGGCCAGCCAGTGTCCCCAGCCTATATTCTCATTACCTGGTCATGCCCTAAGTGAACTTCATCTCTCAAGGATCAGGTTGACACCTATTTGATATCTATTGAGTTGTTCACAGAGATCCCAAGCAAAAAATAACAATTTCCTTCAAGTATTCTCAATGCTGTGTTTTTTCTCATCCATATCAACTCACAGAAGAAATTCTGCACTAAAAAATAGTCAGATATTTTGAAAGTTTAATAGCTCTTATGTTAAAGATGTAAGGGGAAAAGTAAGAGGATTTCTTTGAAAAAAAGTTACCTACAATGTGCAGCTTCTTTCTAACAATAGATTTAAACCTAGTCATTGTTCTTAACCTCAACAAAGCAGGTTGCTTTCATACAATATACTAAGTTCACAAAAAATACAGACCGAATATGAAACTAAACAAATTGAACTGTTGCCATTAAAGCTATTTCTGAAAATCATGAAGAGTGATTTATTATTCTTGTTTATGCTTTGACAAAAAGAGGACAACTGCTTTTAACTTTACATTACTGGCCAAATTTTGATGAAATACATTCACACTCTTCTACGGTATTAACTTTGTGTGTCAAACTGATATATGTATTATGTAAACATCTACCGTAAGAGTAAATTTAAAGCATCCAGAACTAATGAATGAATTCAAACACCATACCAAAAAGAGAGAGAAACCTTTGTGTCTGGACAGAGAAGCAGCAGTGCTCTGAAAACATGAACTTAAACTTCATGGTTAGTCTGAAGTTCCAGCATTTCTTCACTAGTTCAGCGGATTGATGACCATAACTTGTGACAGACCCTGAGACCATGCTACTAGTAGCTACTAGGAAAATAGCTCCCGAAACCAGCGACAGACTGACTGAAACAGCTCTGAAGTTGTAGGGACTCCTACGTAGCACATTCCCTCATCATAAAAGTAGCACATGTTCTATCTTGCTGCGTTCTGTGTTTAAGCAGAGTGATAAGTTTCATTACTTTTAGCTTATCTCAAGAAAAGTGCTATGAATTAAAAGCCATTTTAGTGCTGTGCTCAACTGCATTTTTTATTTCACACTGCATCCCTGGTTTCAAACTTTCGTAAATCACCCACACACTTCTCTGTTCAGCTTTCCTTATCTTGCTTTTCTTAATGTTAGGCAAATAATCATTCCATTAAATAAAGTTATGATATAGTCCCACAATTTTGTCAAGCATTCTCATACACCATAAACAACAGCTAACCAAGCTCCTGTGAGTTTAAGAAAGAGCAACTCTTGCTTAAGATAACTTTTTAGCAAGACTTATTTCAAATGCATTTAGGTTTCAAGAGCTACACATAAAACATCTGCTATACAGTATTAAGCATTTGGAACTTAAAATATTTTCAGAAAAACAAAACAAAACAAGACGTGTAATAATGTAACAGTAACATGCTATAGTTATCCTGTTCCTGAATACTTCAACAGGCAAATGAACCCCCTTTCAAGGAAGTGCTAAATGCAATAATCATTTTGTCTCACCTCGGTGAAAACAGTCCATCATAACACACATCTTGACTATCACTATTTCAAGCCACATAAATAAAACCTCTCCTGACACGACCACATACAGAGCAAGGACATTACTCCACAGCAAAAATTATTTCATGGCCAAAGTATTCAGAATCTATTATAACACGCTAAACTTAGCAGAAGCTTTAACACCAGAGAAGTTCCAACACATCCCCCACCTTGCAGGGATCTATTTACATATTTGTAAGATAAGCACATCAAAATAATTTCAAGAGGTAGAAGTCCCTCAAAGTCAGGCATCTGCTTCGATTCTCAGGAATGGAAACAGAAAGCACGAGCCTCTTCAGATTGTTTACAGCTGGTCTGTCTCACATGCATGAAAAACATGCTGTAATTCTTCAAACTTGGAGGAATCACAGCTTTATGAACATGTCTGGAAGGTGGAAATACAGTACATATTACACCTCTCTGACGTTTTGCAGTCTACGAATACAGAACATACTGATAACCGAGACTACTCCACTGAAAATGTGGGGAGCCCCTCATAGTACATTCATGCTCTTCCCAAAAGGACAGATGAGCTGTCCTTAAAAGCACTATCCAGACCAACCTAACAAAGAATCACATACCTTCCTACTAAGTACTCAGAACAAAAGCAATGTCACAAAGATTTATAACCAAGACTCTTCAGCTAATTACTAAAAACCAGCACATTTGTAGAGGAGTTTTTCCACCCATTTTTCAGGAAGGTGACTGTTGATACAGAACGTATACTATATTAAAAGAATCACTGGCTCTAATATGAGGTGAATCAAATCCAACCTTCACGTTACAACATATTTCTTAGTTTTACTGTGAATTGCATTATGTTTCTTCCCTAGGAGTTCCAAAAGCAAACTTATCTCCTTTTTAAAATGTTCCTTTCGATTAGAGTCCATAACATCGACAAGTAAATGTGTGGATACCCTCAAGGAGCACTATCAGCCTGTTCCCTCTCCATTTAAGACTCCCTAGAAGTTAACTTCCCCCCCCCCCTTCCTAAAGCTACATAGCTGAATTCACTCAAGTATGAACTTGAACATCTTTACACAAACAGAAATGCTCAGAATGGAACAAGTCACACTTCAGGTTTTCTGAAACATTTTTAAGAGACCAGGGCGATGTGTATAGATAGAGAAGGTACAGTCTGAGATGCTAAGGACATCTTTTTCCTATAATTATGGCAGAATAAGCAAGGCGCAGCATACACCTGCGTACAGTTCCAACTAAAAATGACGAGCAACGATGCCAGCAGAAAACGGTCAGTTCTCCTGCTCTAAATGACAGTTCTAATAATTACAGATGGTTTCTAAAGGTGGGTGGCCTAATAAAAAAGGCCCTGAGGTGATGTTCTGCCAGCCTTGGCCGCGCTGCCGAGTTTTCTAAACTGCCTAGGAAATTGCAACAATTAGGCTTCAGCTTGCTAAAGCACTCAGGTGATGGATCCAAGGGAGCTGATGGATCCAGGCGGGCCAGATGCAGCAGCAAGAAGCCAGAAGTCTCCCAGAGGAGGATGTTACGAACACGGGACTGAAGCAGTGGAAAAGGAGAGGAAGAACCCCCAGTCCCTTCCCCAAGGATGTTGGGGACAGAACGCAGCCTTCGTTTATCTCTCCATATACATTTTATTTTTCAAGTGGGAGCACTTTTACTTTAAAGTAGCGTTGTGGATCACTGCGAAGAGCAAGGTCCCAGCAACCTGGGTGCCCAGGTCAGCACACTGGGTGGGAACGGGGAAGCAAACCGGGCTCGGCGGGGCCGGGGCCCACGCGTGGCAGCCCCCCAGCCCGCCCACAGCCTGACAAACGGAGCCGGGGGGGCTGCGGGGGGGCCCTCGCCTTCCTCCCACCCCCTTCGGCAGCCGTGCCAAGAGGTTTGATTCCGCCTGGGAGCGACACCCGACACCAGCTTCCCCAAACCCCGCAGAAAGCCGCGGCTAGGACCGCGGAAGAAGCACGGCGCAGGGTGGGTTGGGGTTTTTCTGGGGGCACGACTTTTGTGGGGTTTTATTTATTTATTTATTTATTTAGCAACCCTACGAGTTCACCAGAGTTCCCCCCACCTCTGCCCCGAGGGGAAAATACCCTCGGACCCCAAGGAAGTGTCCCGAGACGGTGCAGAAAGAAGGCCCCCCCCCACTCCCCACCACACACGTGCCTTTAGGGGGAGCAAAGAGGGGATAGGAGCAGGAATAGCAACCCGTGGCACAAGCACCCCCCCCACACCAAAACCCCACTCACCCCAAATCCCGCCCATGTACCCCCCACCAAAACCCCCTCTCACCCCATTCACCCCATCCCGGGAGGGAAAGAGGGAAGGGGGGGGGGGATAAGTTTGGCGAAGTCCTACAACAAAAGGGGCTGAGGCTCCCCCCCACCGCCGCCCCCACGGGCCCCGCGGCGCCCAGAAGAACTCACCCCCGGCCGGGCCGGGCTGGCAGCGAAGCAGGGAGGCGGCCAGGAGGCGCAGCAGCAGCAGCAGGAGCGGCGGCGCCGCCGCCTCCATGTTGTGCCGCAGCAGCAGCCGCCGGAGCGTCTCAGGCAGGCTCCATGCTCGGGGCGCTGCGCTCGGCGGGGAGGGAGGCGGGCAAGGGGGGAGGCGCTGGAGACGACCCTCCTCCTCCTCCTCCTCCTCCTCCGCCTCCTCCTGCTCGCACCCGGGGAGGAGCCCCGAGCCCGGCCGCCCCACGCCCGGGGGAGCGGCCCAGGCCCCGAGCCCGTGGATCCAGGGGACTCCGGGCTCTGGGGGGTTGTTGGGGCGGTTCTTTCTTTGAGGCTGCTTGGGGGGGAGTTAGGGGTGTTTTCTTTCCTTCTTCCCTTATTGTTTTCTTCCTTCTTTACTTCTTCAGTCCTTCTTCCTGTCTTCTTCCCTTCCTTCCCTCCTTTCCCTCTTCTTTCTGGAGCACTTACTCTAAAACCAGGCAGGAGGTTGCAAGGGGGGCACAGGAAGGGTCAGAAAAAGTTGCTTGCCCCATGTTTAAAAAGAAAGGTTTCTGCAACTGATGTAGAAAAGCAGTGTGCAGATGCACGCTCCTTTACCTGTCTCCAGGAAAAAAGGTGGGTGCCTGCTCCTGTGAAGGGGAATTTTCCTTTCTCTTCTCACCAAAACATTTTCTGAAAACACTTCTCATCTACCTTACTTCTCAAATAAAGGCACTTTTCAGCAGCAAGTTTGTGTTGCTTTTTCAGTTAGATGTGCTGCCTGTTCATATAAAGGCATTACCAACAAGAAAGGGGCAGAAGCATGTTATACAAAAGTAGAGGCTAAAAAAGATAAAGATGGCACTGACTGGATTTAGACAGATTTCAACAGAGAACACATTTTCCAAGGGAAGGTATCTGCTATAAGAGTAACTCTTTAGACTAGAAAAAGCCATTGGTGACCAACTGGACCCACGCAGCAAACCAAGAGAACTATTCATGGGCATAAACTGCAGTTTCATGCCATGTGGAAGTTCATTCTTCACAGTAGCATGGAACTGGAATAAAATATTTGAATGTTTCTTTTTAGAGAGTATACTCACTTGGTACCACCTTTCCTTCCTGAATCAGCCTGCCTCAATTAACAGATTGGGTGGCAGACTTAAAGCTAAAGCAAAGGGGAGAGAGACCAGGCTATGGAGGTAGGCAACTACAGAAAAAAAGTCTTACCAGAATGCTTTTTGGGGGGCTTTGATGATAAGACCTCTGCTAAAACATTAATTGCTATCTAAAGTGCTGGCAAATCTAGTAGCAGTCAGGAGGAATGCAGTATTCCTCCAAACTGGATTATGCCATTTTAACCTCAGCTAATAAATTGTTGGGGTTTGGGGAGAAAATTAAACTTGGGCAACTCCAAAACGAAGTCTGACCTGTGTGCTGAGAAAGCTGCCTCCCACCTTTTTGCCAGCCCTGCAAGAATTCCTCCAGCAAAACCTGTGAGAGCAAAGCTGTGACGTTCCTGAAATATCGGACACATACATTTGTGAGGAAGTAAAAAACTGGTTAAAAATACCTTATTGGAATAGCAACAACACAGTGTTACTCTTTTCTCTTTTCCTAATAGAAGAAAGAGGCACTCCTTTCAGAGAAGGTTGCATGCACACAGTACCCAAGTAGGACTCCAAGAACAGAGCCAAGAAAACGTAGGTGAAACAAGGCATCGAGTAACCCCCTGGGCAAGTCACAGTCTAGCATTTCATCAGTTTCTCCTTTCATGAAAGGGGCAGGGGGAATAATTTTCCTTTCATCCTGTCCACATAGTGTAAAAGAAGCTGCAGCAGGTTTAGGGCCTGGCTATAGGAAGAAGGAAGAGGAGAAATGCAGACTGCAAGCCCAGCACACCCCCTCAAAGTTGCAAGCAGGCCAGTTGTTGCGTTCTGCCATTGTGGTCATCCCTGACAGAGAAAGGAGGGAAGTGCAGAGGCATAGAAAGGAAAACAAAGAGCCCAGCTGTATGTGAACTCTGAGGGATGTCCTTCGGGGTAGCCTAGCCATCCCACCACAGCTGGAAAACTTGGCTTGACTGAATTGATTTAAATGCTTTCTATGTATTTACTCCTCCTGGATTTCTCCCTCCTATCCCAGTTTACAGCATCCTTCTCTCCCAGCTGCCAGAGCTGTCTGAGCTCCTGTAGAGCTAAACACTTAATGACAACTGCAGAAGCCCCTAAAGTGAATTTACTGCCTTATAAATGACACACAGGTTTATTTTATGGTGAATATCAGTACCAAGACATGCATCTTTATTCCTCTGGGGCAGCACTGTTGAAGACGAAGTCACTAGATCCAAATCCATTGAGGATATTCTGTGGTGTTTTACAAAAAGAATGCAAAGTGAACAAAAAATAATAATAAGACTACATTTTCCTTTACTACTTCTAAGACCATAAGACTGAATCACTTTCCTTTTTCAGCATCTCAAATACACTTCTTCATACTTCCTCACCCACCTTTTGGACAGAAAGCAGCCTCAAACTAGAACTATGTAGGGACTCAGTCCTTCTCACCCTTTATCACAATAGAAAATGTGTATAGGTAACCTAGAATAAGAAAGAAATGACTGAGGAAAATACCATCTGGATGCAGGTTCCCTCATCTCCTCCAAAAACTCAATGCAAGGAGTACGCCATGTATACAACAGCCACAGTTACGATTACACCTACTGAGAAGACATCTGAAGAAATCTTCGCGTGGGATGAGTGTTGTTATGGGCTCACCATGACATGCTTCAGAAAATTTCAGCTTTGTCTCCACATCCATCCATCAGACTCTATAGGAACCACTCAGTGGCTCCCGCAACATCAGTTGCTTGTATTCTGCCCACATGGTAAATTTTTTGCTCTTCCTTTATCTGTCTTGCCAGTTCAGAGCATTATTCCCTGCAGATGCTAGCACAGTCCAAGCCAGGTCTGAGGTTGCGCAGGACTTTCAGGCACTGCTTTGAAAAAAGTCACTTGTTGAGCATTAAATGACATTTAAATGTTTAGAACTAAATAGCTGCACTGCCACTAATTAAGCTGCCTGACATGGTAAAAGACCATTATCATTACTACCTCCTAATCCCTAGAAAAAAAGGCCATAAGACATACACATTTGTTTACATCATGCAGGTTCCCTGGCATTGCACAGTCATAAAAGTAGATTTTGTTCAGATCAAACACTCCCCAAAATATCTCCACAACCCAACATTCTTTTTTTAAACATGGCCAGTTTATTGTTTCTTCACCCTCCCCAGATAAACTATAACATGAACTGAACAGTTAAAACAGCAAGAATCTGTCATACAGACATAAAGATATGTGATTTAAGTTAAAGCTAGTGATCTTTCAGCCTCTGGTTTGTATGCTTTTAAGACACTTATGAAAATAACAACGAAAAGCAAGCCAAACTTTATGTTAAATTTTCTATACAGGACTTGTTATGCTTATTAGGAGAGCTATAAGGGTTCAAGCACTGAAAAAGGTTAAAAGGTTTAGGTTGGTCAGGAAAGGGTTATGGTTAAATATCAAAAAAAGCTACTCTTTTGGGGCCTAGGCAGCCAAGTGAAAGAGCGTGTGTGTGTTATAGATACAACTGTAGAACACTGTGCATTATACACGTATAAACTGGAGAACTTTCCTTCCCAGGCAGGGTTCCAGTGCCATGCATGGAAGTAAAACCCTGACATTTCTAGTGCAGCCATTTCCAGTGTCGTGACCCCAGTGAGGTTACGGCAGCTAAACAGGGCTGGGAGCTTGGAAGAAAAAAAAAAAAAAAAAAAAAAAAAAAAGTCAATTTTGTCAAATAGTTATATTCTAAGGAAGGGAAGTGCTGTAAGTAATTTAGATGGGACTACAGAAGGAAGGAGCCCGAGAATGGCAATCTTTAAGCATTTGCCAGTGCTTGAGACCTTCCACAGTACTCAGGGCCCATCTGCCAAGAGCTTCTACTCCAACAGAGACAAAAAGAACACACATGCCAATAATGTAAATACAGGAAAATCTGGAGACATTGCAAGTCAAGAGATCAGAGTGCTATGGGACAGACTTCCTGGAAGGAGTGAGCTTAGGGAGAGACGGCTGACAGGTTTGCAAGAGGAACACCAATGTTAAAAAATGTATGAAAGGCATCCTGGTAGTATTAATTGAAACAATAGTTAAGGTTGTCCTGTGTTAGTGAGATGGTGAGGGTAAAGAGCCTGTTCCCAAAGCCTCCTGCTGGCCAGCAGCCTCAGGAACAGAGGGGCTGACACTGCCTGAGGAGGAGAAACATGTCACCATAAAAAGTTATGAAAACATAAAAATAGTTCAGTGGGTTTTTTTGGTGGTGATTCTTGGATTCTGAATACTTTTCTGGTCACAACTAAACTCCCTGCTACAGCTACCAGACCAGCAGTCATCACATTTCTCTGCGCTGTACAAGCAAGAGTTGCTGTTTAAAATTTCCATGCAGCTACCTTCGCAAAGCCAGTTGTAAAACTATTTGAGCTGCACTTTACATTTCATTATTGGTCACCAAAGTTCTGTATCAAAGTGAGGAGATATCATCCCTGTAGCAGGAAATAAGGGAACTGTGAAAGGAGAGTGATTCTGCCTGGAGAAACACAGAAAGCCAGCTGCAATTTTTTGCCCTATATTCCTCATGGAAGACTTTTTTTTTTTTTTTTTTTTTTTTACAAGCAACTCCAGTATTCCAGTGGAAATCTAAAGTGACAGCAAAAATTAAAGGAGTCAGCACAGAAATAAGTATTGAAGTAGCACTATAAAAATCCCCAAATTAAATATATATATATATTTTTTTTTTAAGAAATTCAGATAAGTTGAACATAATACGTTCTGCCTGGTCCAGACTGCAAGGTCATTAAATCTAGCCTATGCTGCATCCACATAACTGACCAAGTAGGTCCATTCACAGAGCTACGCATCTCCCTTTTTCCAGTGCTTGCAGGGACCTAAAACATTAGGTTTGCGCAGCCATTAACACAAGGTATCACCTGAGGCCTTACTACAACAGCCAGCAGCAGGTTTCTTCAGTCTCACTCCAATGCTATATTCATCACATGGGAACTTCAAGGAGTATCTCAGCTCCAGTCATGAAATAAGATACAGGGTAACCTGAGATGCCTTCTCCAAATGCAGCACTGATTGGAAAGAACTGGGCTTGAGATAGCGAGAATGTAAGAACAGATCCTGAAAGGGTCAGAGAGGTGTTGTGATTTAGGGTGGCATCTTTACATGCCTCTACACTGCTCCAAGCATCTCTGCACTACACAGGAGTCTTGTACCAAGCAGAGCGAGGAAAGATTCTTATGAAGGATCCTGAAGCCCCGGTAATCTCATTGTTTGAAGAAAAGCATTATGCAGTAATTGATGTCTAAAAGTGATCACTCCACATCTCCCATCTGACCATAATAACATCTCCCATGATAACTGGCTTTTCACTACAACATTCAATTCACTGCAAACTTCGGTTGGTGTATTTGCCTTCTTTTCTCTATGCACCATAGGTTTGCTACAGCTGGCAGATTACAGTCAGTGGTTGCAAACAGAAGCTCCACACAGTCATACTCGAGCTGCTGAGTAGCCCATACTTCTCATAGTAGAAGAGGTAAATCTGGCATCCATCTGTCTTCAGAGACACAGCATTTATTCATACAACAGCCAAGTCCTGCCTCACTTTACCCCCAACCAACTGTGGTTGATACATCTAAAATAATACTATAAATATTATAAAATAATACAATAAAAATAAGCTGCTACAATGTGTGTGACAGGCCACAGAATGTGCTACATTTGTAGTGTGATTACCCTTTCAGCAAGCACATGGGTGTAGAGAGGAAACATTGCAAAACACCATGATCTGTTAGCACTAGTATATGCCTGTCATATTCATTCACACCTTAAAAGACAAAGCTCACCTCCAACCATTAAAAGCATCACCAAGTCAAGTAGTGTAGGATTAGAAGATGTAAAAATAGTATCAGAGCAAACTGGTGGTAAGATGCTCCCTTAACTAAGTTATAGCTAAGGTCACAAAGGTCATTTCTTTGACATTTTCAGCACGTAAAAAGAAAATTCTTTGACTTTTCAAAGCTGCTTAAGATAAAAAGTGTTGTAAGCAGGGGTGAAGCCATGCTCGACTAGTTACTGTCTGACTAATTTTTGTGGGCGGTTAAGATGCCAGGCAAGACTTGCTTTGTCCTGGCAAGATGCGAATCTTTCTTGTATGCAGTGGGAAAGGCCCCACGACATGGCTCAGTGCCATGACTATTTAGATATTAAAATTGTGGATGTTGAAACTGGTCCTGAATGCAATGTTACATGAACCCTACGTGCTAGCTGCCTGCTGACAGCACTTGGAGTGGTTCTTGCTGGGATCGCACCAAGTGCTCCTGTCGGCTGCCAAAGAAAGGAGGTGGAAGGTAAGGGAGAAAAAATAATGACGGTGACGTGCAAAGGAAAAGCTGCAGACAGGTGTAAATGGGAAAAGAGTCCTGACTTCCTATAATATTTCTATAGTATTTATGCAAGCATCAATACATACACACGCAAGTTTCCTACATTTAGCATTCTCTTGAACATTATCCTCTTAGCACTTCGTAAATAGGAGAACCTATAATATGCCCACACTGAGTTCACTGTGTTGCAAGTCAGTTGACTGAAACTCTACAGAAAACTTAAATTATTTCTGTGGTGGCGCAACAGCGTGAAATGTGCCTGAAGGTCGGTAATGGCGAATAACTTCCCGTAGATGGCAGCATTGGTGAGCATCACCAGCCACACCGCAGCTCCGGGTAGTCCAACTAATACCTACGATTTTTGTAGCACCTTTCACTGTTGGAAAGCAGGGTGTTGTTGTTTTTTTTTTTTTAATCCATTAATGATTCCAGACACTTCACCGCTCGCGTTCACCGATATTTCTCTGATGCTAAGATCATACATTAAACAATATTTGCACAGTACAAATACATAACAGACACGTTTTGGTACAGCACACCACATACAGAGGCACAGGAATGTGGTGCTGAGGCACCACTCAGGAGTTCAGAGCTTCTGCACAAGAATTTATTTGAAAGCTAATACTTGTACAAATGAAATATCAGCATAGCATCATCAATTAAAACAAAAAACTTATGACATTCAGCTTAGGAAACAGAAGTGTTAAGTATTAGGGTTTCATTAACTGGATTTCTATGAGATCAAACCAATTGCTTAAGTCAAGATAAGAGCATTCATGCCAAACATGACAGTGTTAACATCTTGGACTTCTTCACTTCAGAGGAAAAAAAAGTGTCTTTACAAGAAATTTCCACCAGCTCTATCTTCAGTTTACTGTTTGACTTCACTGCAAAAACAGGCCAGTCTTAAAGTTAACTTTGATTTACTGATTTCCACCTCTCCAGCATTTCTGGGTTTTCCTTGCTGCTGCGTTCCCTGAGGGATTTTGTAAAGTAAGCATCTGAATTCCTCAATGTGGCTGGTAAATCAAGAATAAAACCTGACAGAAGTGTAATTTACACCTGGTATAAATTCAGGCTATAAGAAAACTGTTTAGAAACCAAGTTATAAAACTCCAGCCAAATTGAAATATGGCAATTTTCATTATGAGAATACCTTTAATTGCCAGGGGAAGGAAGGGACTAGAGAGACAGGAATATCACAGAGCATGGGCTGTTCCACAAGTTCCTCAGCCGTACATGAGGAGAAACACTGTGGATGCAAAATCTTGAGAAACCACACAGAGGATTGAAGTCCTCCCTATTTGATGCTAGCAGTGTTGAAACACACTGAAACAGCAAAGGAGGAACACAAGCTGATTGAGAGTGACCAAACAAAGCCTCAGAGCCTTAAGAAAGAGCGAGAAAAAACAGATTAAGCTATTGTAAGGAACATGGAATTAAATGAACAGAATTCAGAGGAAAGATCCCATGGTAAAGAAGCTCAGACAGGTCTCCTATCCTTAAAGAAAGGGTACCTAAGACACAAACTACCCTAACATAAAAGTTGCAGGGACAGAGACCAAATCATGACTTCTTCAGCAGCCCTCCCCACAGAATGAAAGCCTGTGGATATAAAACAACGGTACAAGTATACAGAGATAATCAGGGAGGCCATGGCAGAAGCAGAAATACAACTAGCATGGAGAAGAAAGATGACAAAGCTTGCCTCATTAGAATAACAGAGAAAGGAAAACAATTGAGGAATTGATTTACTACAAGACAATGAAGTCTCTTGTTAGATGTCATGAAGCAGGCATAGTTTTTAATAGACACTGAAGCAAAAAATCATTTAAAACCACTACGGATCAGGCAGTCAACATAATTAATAACAATGTATGGGAAAACCTCAGGGTAGAATTCAGGAAGAACAGAATAGACTGGATACATTGTTCTTAGTTGGATATTATTAATCCTGGGAAATTTAGGAGAACCTTCAGAGCCATCACAAGTAATCTCTGACAGCTTGTGCAGGACTGGAAAGTTTCTGGAAGACAGAAGAGTCATACACACATTTTGAATGCAGACTGTATTCATCTTTGAAAAGGGAAAGGGAGGACTCAGAAGCATGACTTGCTTAGTTCAACTTCAATTCAAACAGAAACCAACACAAACTGTTTGGAAGCACCCACCAGGTAAATCATGAGGTAAGTAACATCCAGCACACATCTGTCACAAACAAATCACTTGAAGCATGTTTAAATTCCTTTTTATGATACAGACAGATGACAAGCACAGGAAACCACATACTTTAACTCTGCTAAGGGCTTTAGCACTGTTTCACATGACCTCAAAAGCTAACCAGAAAAATATGGGTTGGATGAAAATGCTACAGAGTAGCTGTGATATTCATTGGAAAATGGCATCAGTAGCTGCAATAGTCATCAGGATTGGCTGGTCTATAGGAAAGAGAACTGAGAAAAGTGAGAAGACTATTAGCTTCTTTAAAGAGAAAAGAAAAAAATTTACACCCTTGGTAAACAGGTCAAGAAGCTCAAATCACAGCAAGGGAAGTCCAGGTTAGAACTGAGGAAAATTATTATAAGGCTAGCTGGAATAGATGCTAATGGAGAGTGAGGAATCAGCCCTGCCAGAGGTTTTAAGCAATCCAGTAAGACACACACCTCTCAGATTTATTGCACACAGTCAGTTCTCTCCTGAGGCTGGGTCATGGGACAGCTGACCTCTTGCGGTCCCTTTTTCACCCTGATTTTAACGACTCCTTACAAAAGAATTGCATTAGTTTACTAGGACGCCCAGTAGCCCAAAGGGGTAAACCAGTGCTAATGAACTGAAGTACAAATTGACTAGCTTCTCTCTCTTGCCCAGGCTAATACTCACCAAGAGGGGGGAAAAAAATAAATAAAATAAAAAATTAGATAAAGCTGTTAGGCTGCTTTACATTAGTAATCTCAGAAGTCATTAAAAAGAGAAGTCATGGCATTAAGAAGGGCTCTGCCACACTGCAAATTGCTGATGCTGCTCTGTGGTTTCATGGGGTAACAAGATGCCCATCCAGCCACTGCACACACTTTTCCCTGTGCAGCAGACAGATTTGGACAGCAATGGAATGAAAATAGAGGCAACGTCACCTAATGATGAGGGCATGGTCTGAGGTGCTGGATGCTTGGGTTGTATTCTCAAGTTCAGCATCTGATGAATACTTTTACTGTGTGCTTTGCTTTAACCGCCTATAAAAGGTGGGAGAATCCTACTTTCCTCTGAAATGTTTTGAAGTCCATACATAAAGAACACTACATGACAACTACACCACCTTCCATCAATTCATCAGTGAGGAAAACAAAAGATTCCTCATGTTAAAATCATGTCTTTAACTTCCTTTAAGTCCCAAAGGACTTTTAGGATGCACTGCCTGCTCATATGAAGAGGCCCATTTCAACAGTGGTCAATCCTGTTTTGGTCTACACAGTCTATGACATGGGACAATCCACACTGACATCTGTTATTATAGCAAGAAGACACTATAAATTCTGAAACAACCCAAAACCAAATGGAAAATAAAGGGAAAACACAACAGAAATAAAGGCCCCTTAGCAACTGGGCAATAAAAAGCCAAAGTGGAAAGTATAAAGCAGCTACTTGCAAACAAGGAGCTCGCACTTTATCTGCCAAGACTAAAAGACTAACCTCAGGAAAGCATGCCAGGGAAAAGAAAAAGAAATCTATATAGGGGCAATAGCTCTGTCTGAGACCATTAGTAAGTATAGGCTGCAACAGGTTATTAAGCAGCTTGGATTTGGGGGCGGGGGGGGGAAGGATTTTCAAGCCTCCAAAAACTTCAGGCTGAAATCTAACCATGACTCTTCTTAGTATAAAACACCAGAACTCCTCCTACTTGAACTAAAAGGTACGTCTTTGAATAATTGCAATTAAAAGAAGGCAAGTGGTAGCTAAACCTATGGCAGTCAATTTCAGCAAGAAGCTGTGGAATGCACTTTGTATTGCTACTTGGTCAAAGGGGGAGCACTCACATTGCTTGTTTGGAGAAAATGGGTGTGGGGAAGTCTGCCTGCGCCTTCTCTCTGAAGTGGTTGTATTTGGAGTATGGAAGTCTCATCTCTGGAGGACTGGAGAGGAAAAGCAGAGAAGCCACATCCCGTGGAATTTCAGCTGACTGGGAAGCAGGAGCCAGACCTGTTCTAGTTCTGTAACCTGTTTGAGAGGCCAAAAAGAACAAAGAAAGACAGAGAAACAACAACTAAGCTATCCTTCCAAAATTCATCAATGCCTTATTGATACCCTCTCCTTGGGCAACTTGACCTGCATATTATCTTTGTCCTGTCTTTGCCAGGAGAAAGGACACAAAGCTTGTTGCTTTCTCTGTGTTCCAGCTCATGCTATCTGGATGGGAGAGGCTGAATCCTTCTTTCCATACCTCCCTGTTATTTTCAAGCCTTGTAAATGAAGAATAATCATTACTTGTGACCCACGGGGAAAAATAATAAAAAATAAGTTGGAAGAGAAGAGATAGGGGAAAAGATTGAGGGAAGGAGGTTGTCTGAGCTGTTGACTTGTTGTTACAGCAGAAATGAAAAAGCTTGAGCTCTTAGCACTCAAATTTCCAAGAAACACATGACGTTAGAGACACAGTCTGTGCTCATCAGCCCTTGCTTAAATATTTTCTTTGGCTCCATGACTGTCCCTGGCCTGAGCTCCTGGCGCCGTGATGTCACTGTAAGAAGCCAACACCAGAGTCCTGGTAGGAGTGGTGGTCATCATGCTGGCTTTCTGGTACTGCCCTGGGTTAGTCATCAGCTCCCCGTTATCACAATAACGTGTCCTCAGGGACAGGCCAGTTTTTGGTTCTAACGTTCTTATTTCCCTCATAAACAAGAGGAACTCTCGTTTATTTGCTCTTTAACTATAAGAAATAATCCAAAAGGACTCTGAAGGAGTTTGTGGGCATAACCCAGTCTGGAATAGGTGGGAAACAAACAGCTTTGAATTCAAAGACCAAACTCATTAGTAAGCTGGTATTCCTGTAAGGTAGGACATCAGTGCTGAGTCTTACTTAGAGGACAAGCAAAAAATCATTCACCTCCTTCCCTTAAAATAGGAGGGCAACCAGGAAGAGTAAAGTGAAATATCCCAATATCTTACACACACACACAATGCAAGGCCAGGTATGTAGACTGGCAGTCATATAAGCACTGAAATAAAAGGCTGGATTTCTTAAACATCTCAGGGTGCTAAGGATGGAAAGACTGGGCCCGAGGGTGGCACTTCAGAAACTCAGGCCTAGTTGCTGGGTGTTCACAGCACCAGAATACCTGGCCCCACTTCACTAATGTTTGCACTGTCTGGAAGTGTCTCCTCTTCCCCTGGGGAAGGTCTGGCCAACTGACTAAGCCAGCCCAAGTCTGCTGAGGAGAGGATGGCTCACAGAAGGTGGCACAGCTGCAGGCTGATCTCCAGAGAAGCAGCCGCACAGGTGGTGACAAACAGAGCTTCTGTCCCCTGTGTGGGACTCTTCTGCACAACCGGCTGGTAAGGGGTGTCTCAATGTTACTGGACATCCTTGTTCCAACACTGGGATGACACACTGAATTTGCCTCAAAGATGAGGCCAGAGCAACTCTTGACCTGTGAACAGCCTGTGATAGTACATGTGATAGTGACCTGCATATGTGCGCCAGCACATTTCTAGATCAGAGCTACAGAGCTCTTCTCCACACCTCTCATCCTCCCTTCTGCCCTCCACTCCCTGTGGTGTAAGTTTTTGCAGAAACTCAGCATAGCAGCCATAAATACCAGTATTTCTTCCACAGTACACATTCAAGCTGGCCTGAGAACAGACTTAAAAATATAATTTAAAAAGCAAGCAAAATATTCTTAAACACAGACTATAAAGAGACAAGAGTCCAGCCCCTGGTACAGCTGGAAACTGCATTGCAGTTACTGCCATGTGAGGTCAGCAATTTATTGTTTCAGTGGAGAAGGGAAGGAAAGGACAACCCTATGCCAAGCTCATTCAAATACCACCTGGACTGTTTAAGTGATTTCCAGCATCTTCCAGCCTCTAACCCTTAGCCTGCCTTTTACACCAGCTCTACCACAGCATAGAGTGTTCCTTGTCACCAAGTCCTCCTCTTGCTCTCTTATAATGGAAAACAGCTGTGGCAGGCATGTCCCAAACAAAGCCTTACACATTCCTGGTGGAACTGCCTCCTCACCGCCAAAACCCCCAGACTTTATATTTACTACAGAAAATTCGAAAAGGCAACCACTTTTCCTCCTCCAAGCTGTAATTTCCTCCCTGACAGGCCTGTCAAATTTAAGATTTCATGTGCTATTCTTATCTTGAATCCCTGCTTACCCCCTGCCCCACAGCTTAGGAAAGCTGACATCCCTCCAGCACCATGAACATTGCTATAAGTAGCTTCTGTGGAGCAGAGCAGCACATTCTTCTTTCTCTAAAAAACACCACAGAGGGTGGTTTGAAGTAGAGATAGGAAAATCACTGCGGAACAGCAAGAATCTGACTGAACCACACTACAATTTCTCACCAGGTAGAATCCTGATTAAAACAGGCAGGTGATGAACAGCTCTTCTGTTTCACTTTGCATCCCATTTTCTGATAGAAACTGTTATGGCGAAATTCAGAGAGAAGGTTTGGGCATGTGACCTTTCAGGTTCAGTTCTACAAACTGAACAAGTTTGGGTGATTGTGTTTAGGTTTCAGTACAGAAGAAAGTGCTGCGTACCTACTGAACAGAAGGCTGGCAAGAATTTTACCCCTCTGGTTTTGCTGTGAAAGTCAAGTCATGATGTGGCCCTTGCTGGCACAAAAACAATTGAATTCATTTTGGTGGACTGCACTCTGAGGAACCCAGGACAACACAAATTGATTTGAACCACACTACCAACCCCAGAAATCTATCATCTGCCATTTTTGCTACTCAAAGGAAAAAAAAAAAAAAAAAAGCATGTGCAAGCCATTGACATAGCCAAGACATACTGAATGATTTCAGGCACCAGCAACACATTTCAGTGCACCCTCTTGTAATGTGGTGACTTTCAGAGCTGCTTAGGGATTTCTTTTTTTTGTTTGTTTTTCCTTCCCAGAAAATATTAGTTCCTGCAATGCTGAGGTCCTGCCTGCCTTTTTGCTGCTCAATTCTCCTCCCACCCAGCAATCTCTGTTTCAAGAGCAACCTGAGCTACTGGCAGCCAGGGCTAGGGAAAAGGAGCAGTGACCAGGCAGGGAGAAGCACTGGCACTATACTTTCTTTCCTGATATTTTTTTCTCCAGTTTTCTGAGCTCCAGGCCAGCAACATAAGTTATAAAAATTTGTTCTAACATTACACAAAGAACTGAGGGAGAATGTGAAAGCAAGGCCAAACAAAGGAGGGTCACAAAGCAGGCTCTTCTCCCACAAGACCTTTCTTTACTGAGGACACTAATAACTAGGATGTACTAAGACTATCTCAAGGCTTGCTCTTCTGCAAGCTAGCTTCAGGTACTAATTTCCTTAACAGTGGAATTCTTGTGGCTTAGAAAGACAAGCTTGCTGTCAGCTTGACAGCCAAAGAGCAAGTTTTCCTGCATTTTAACACCTACCTTGCTCCCCTTCTCAGCCCAGCAGCATTGCTACATGGGCAGCATGCTAGACCAACTGCCTTCCTGGAGAAGATGAGCACACAAATACAAGCAGGCCTCCTGGATTTCTCCTCTTGCTCCACCTACAGCAAAGTTTGACTGTCCTGTCCATCACACCTGCTAAGCTGGAATGGCTACAAAAAGGCTGATATTTCTTCCCCTTCCTTTAAAGGTCATGAATTTCATGCAAACAATGGTTTTCACAAAGGAAATGTTAGTTCTATTGTCACCTCTGTAGACAACACTGATTCAATGCACAGAAACAGGTGGCTTAGACGCAGGGGGCTCACCTGTGACTAAACAAGCCTGAAGGTGTGCAAGGAACCCCATCCTTTCAGGTCTGCTTTGAAAATGGCTTCATTGATTTAGGTCAAAGGAGGAAAAAAAATCCCTACCACCACATCTTTTCAGAGGCATCTGCTAGGCCTTTGCCTTTTCCTCTATAGGGATTCATTGGCTCTGTCTCTCCACCCAAGTACATCATAAGGACCGATGTATAGGTGAGACTAAAGGTTCACCTCACCTCTTTCTCCCTCCAGACAGAAGCATGTTGGGATTTCTGTGGTTTACAGGAGTCAACGGAGAAAGCATATGAGACAGATTGTGTATGGAACAATCCTTCCCCTGCCACACCCTCCTTACTCCTGATGATTAGCAAATCACTCCTGTATCCCACAAAGGTCATTCGCACCAGAGTACCTAGAGGCCATAGCAGCAAATACCAGCATCCATGGGACTTGCTGGAGCTTGTACTCACAGCTATATTTTGAGCAGGTAAGGCCATCCCAGCTCCATCTGCAAGCATCTCAAAGTTCACCTCCCACAGGGGTTTTCAGCCAATTCAGTGCAGTGGGTTGGTGAGCCTGTTAGCAGAAGTCCCTGGAGTAATAGTTTGTGAATACTTCCTCCTACCTACCCCTCCCAACAGATTTTCATGACTAACATCAAATTCTAATACTGAGACTTCTCCAATGAGGGTGTGCATAAATATATATGAAGTTTTAATACCACAGTACATGGAGCGAGCTCACATCTGGCCTAAAACAAATCTACCAATAAGATGGGATCAGGACAACCCATTTTGCATGGGCAGGGAAATGCCATCCCCTGCCCACTTGACCTCTGGCTGTAGCATTTGCTGCAGCCACAAGCAATCTGCCTGCTCCAGTGCCTCTGAGCCACCAGGTGGGTGGCCTTAGAGAAAACTGAGTCACAGCTCATTTCTGGCCACCAGTTGACAATCAAAGCCAATCTCAGCAAAATCTACATAGGATGCAGTGGTCAGCATTTGGTCTGTAATTTCCTGTTACACATAATTATATTATCCTTAATGTAGAGGTAGGGCCACCGTATGTTTTTCACATCCCCCACTTATATCATCACCAGCACCCAGCTGTGCTCTACAGAAGATTCCCAGTAACTTTCCTGAGGTCAGATATGTAGAATAAGTAGTATGTGAATGAGGAACAAAACCCTTTCATTAATTCTATAGACATAAATACAGCATTTATTACAATTAAACCAGACATAACATTACTGAAAGAACGTTGAGGGACTGCAAAGAGCTCAGAATAAAGGTTTAGTACAGCAGCACCCTCCAGATATGACCGAGGTGAAAGAAGTGACAAGTGAGCAAGCCTATATAAGGATGATGTGGACACATTTACAGAGCACAGGTGCAGCCATTTTCTCCAACCCTCCTGATTTTCCAGCACCAGGCATATGTACCAAGCAGGTTTCTACTACACACAGTAGGGAAGGCAAAAATCCTTTCTCAAATTACATGCTGTCCCCTTCCCACAGGCAATTACTTCAGCAGCTGAAGTCTGTGGTTAATTTGTGCAGGAAACTGCAGCATCTCACCCCATTTCAGCAGGAGATTTGTGGCATTGCAGAAAGGCAGGAGCAGCTGCTGCTGTATTTTAAAGAAAGCATGCAGGACACTTCTCCGCAGGAAAGAAGTTACAGAATGGGGCAAGGAATAGTCACAACTTCCATAAATGACAAAGGTTTGGTTGCTCCAAACTGTAATCACAGCAGACCTCACAATTTTTTCATTACCCTCATAAATTACCCAGTGAGAAACCTCCTTCCTAAAACCTTGTAAAATCCCATAAGATATGTCATGTTGTTCCAACACCACTGTCTATGCAGTGTCCTGCACAGAATGCTGGCACTTTCATCCTCCAGAGAAGCCCATAACAGTGGGTTACCTGCAGGTCACTTTGGTCCCACTAAAACCCTGCAGAGCCATCCTTAAAACATTTGGACCAGAGCTGAGACAGCAGCTTTCCAGCTTTTAAAATCGGTGTTTTAGAAGTATGCACGTAAGAGCGAGTGATAAAACACACATACCATTTGCAGGAAGAAGTGGAACGAAGAGGCTGTTTTGCCTCTCTGAATGACTGCTATGCAGCTTTTTTCAGCTGCAAAAACTCACTTCCACAAAGCACCAAAGGTTATTTAATCACAATCAATGCCATTAAATCAGGCCACATTAGGAAGAGAGGTAAGGGATGGCAAAAGCCTGCACTGGATACCTTTTGTAACTGCAGTAGTTTTAGCTCATCCAGCTTTATAATCTTACCCAGCACATACAGGCGTGCACACATGCAATGTCTGCAGCAGAACCTGCGCCTTTCTGGTGGCCATCCTCAGCGTACAACAGCCCCTGGAAAGGTTGGAGAGACGCTGGAGAGCCAAACCCAGGTCCTCCGAGAAATTTACCCTCCATCTCCCTCTGGTGGCTCGGTGCAGCACTGTGACACCGAGCCCGAGGTTGGCAGAAGGCAACAAGATAGCATCCAGCTCTCCAAACAGCAGCTTAAACTCCAAGACACTGGCTCCTGGCAGCAAACAGGGATTTAAGCGAATCATATGCAACTTAATTTTCAACATTACCCCCTCCCTAAGACTTCAAGAAATCATGAATTTCCAATGAAAAATATAAACATAAAATTATATTTTTACTTGCCTTTAGGGATCACATCTCCCAGCACTTCTCCTTAAGCTTTAAGATGAAAAGTTTGACCCTTAAGTAATCACCTCATTTGTTTAGCTGGAAGGAACTGTTCAGGTGAAATACCACATATGATGCGAGAACTGGCAGACTAGTTTGACTGGGGCCCAGCATTTAATTATTACTTTCTGTTGTGGAAACAGCAATCAAAGTGGGTGAAAGGTTCTCAGACTACTCTGGCAGAGACAATAATCCTGAATTCTCAAAGTTCAGGCAATCAAATCCCCAGATGCCACCTACCTATCCAGAAGCACGCTCTTATTCCTTGGCACTAATCAATGGATTAAATTTAGGTAGCTTCATAGAGACAAGCTTCTGGTTTTTGTTCCTGAAAAATAAATAAATAAACGTAGAAGTAGACAACTAGAAAGAGAACTGTTGGTTAAACATATCTTGTGATACAGAGTTTTGGTGCCCTTAGTGAAGACACACAGTACTGATTCCAGTGATCCCTACCTGCAGGATAAATGCCTACTGAACTTTGTCTTTCATGATGCAAAGAGAAGTGTGAAGTCCTATGATACAGATGAGAAAGAAAAAAAAAATCCACCTATTCACAAAGGGGACTAACTTCCCTGAAGGAAATGGTCAGGACTTAAACCAAATCACAAACTGAACAGGAGCCCAGAGTGCAAACCAATTGTTATAATTTGTCTAGAAAAGGTCAACCTCATTCTAGGACTACAGGAGCAGTACACATTTGGTACTAGAAAAGAAGCATGCCACAGGTCTGTGCAAACATAAGTGATAAGGAAGACGTGGAGAACATTTGCTATTTCTCACGATGCAAGAGCTAACGGGGAGGGAGGGAGCAGTGGTTAAATTGTCAGGCAAACACATCTGAGACAAGCTGTGGGAAATATGTTTTTTGTGTGGATAGCACGTAAATTGAGGAACTCAGTGTCACCAGATGCTTTGAAGATTAACCATAAGATTTGTCTAACTTCTTTTTCAACCAATTAGCCCATCAGGGCCTATTAAATATGATGATGCAGATGCAACCACCAGTTCAGGAAGTTTTTAAACCACTGATTGCTGAATGCAGAGACAGACTTATGGATTAAGTATAGTAGGATTCTTACATTTTCCCTATTCATTACTGAGCAGCACTAGATACCTTATAGTGCACTGAACTGTTGTGTATGACTTACTATTAAGTTACATGTATTTTTCTGCCATTGCAGATTTAATCTCTACCTTAGCAGAGTTTTAATCTCTTCTAGGCCTCACACTTACCCAAAATGCAACCTAGTTAAAGGAAAATTAGTAATATTGATAGTTTAGGAATTACAGTGAACAACAACAAAAAGTTAGAAAGAGCATACTTGTTTTGCCTCACACAGGAAAGACTTAAGGAATATATGGCAAAATATCTTAAATGTATAAAAAAAAAAAAAAAAAAGAAATTTAAGAATATGGCTTAAGTTCTCTCCATCTAAAAAAAAAAAATAATATTAAATTCTGAATTTATCATAAGCAAGATTTCAGTTAATCAGTGCAATAAAACTTCATAACTGTAATGTTAGTTAAGCATTATTGTAGACAACTTTACTTAGACTGTGGGATCATCTTCATGTAGGATCCAGGAACAGGTTTAGACAATCAAAATGACTAGGTGTTCTATACGGGTTGGCCTAGATATGCCTGACACTGCCTTTGTACAGAGGAAGAACTGCATTCATTTACTAAGATTTTTCCCTGCCTGCATGTCTAGGACACCCAAGGATTCAAGTTGCCAAGAATAAATCTAGTGAAGACAAGAGAATGCAAAGTGCAGACTAGGCAATACACAACGGGAGTCAAAGTCTCCCCCAAGACAACAGCCTCTGAGTATTTCTAAATAATACCTCTCTGGATATTTCTAAGGCCTTGTAAGAATATCCAAAACAAACATTATAGCCTGTTTTAGAAAGGCTCAGTAGCAAAAGTATAGGGAAAGCTATATCTGAAGATAAGTAGCTCTGAAAAAAAAAAAAAAAAAAAAAAAAAAAAAAAAAAAAAGCAGAATGGAAGCAACCCTCTTTCCAGGGAAAGAGCGTTTCTTTTCTTTACATCCCACGTTCACTGTCACACCTCCACAATTCAAAACCTTGCAGCTTCCCTGTTTCCTGCCCACCAGACAGGAAATAATGCCTTGCAGCCAGTCACAGCTATGCATAGCACCAGCTGGCCAGCCCACATCATGCTGTTTGACAAAACAGATGCTGGGACACTGTCACAGCTGAGCTTTGCTAGTCTCATCCTCAGTAAGGGCACCAGTCTGTGTTTCTCTCTTCTACCTACTCACATCTTTCACTAGATTTATAGGTGCTTTACTATTGAGGCAGAAAGACCTCTGCCTAATTCATCATCACTGATAACTAGGAAATAACTGATTCAGGTGATGAGTAGTTCACCCACTGGTTTCAATGGGCCATATCTTTCCTTTAGCCTGCTGAATAGAAGGTTAAGAGATAACTTGACAACAGTCTAGATGCACCTCTGTTTCATAAGAGGGCCTTCTCTTACCGCTGCCACAGACACAATAAGCTCAAGTGGCCTCATACCAAAATCCTGACTAGGAACATAGCACACCTTCTTAACATGGACCTTTACTAACCTTGTAATCTAGCTTAAAAAGTTGCAGATTCTCCTCCCCTGGCCATTCTTGAATCAAAGCTAGATTATTTTCTAGAAAACATTTCATACAGGTTTATGTTAGGCAGTCAAGACCTAACACTCATCTCAGTGCTTCTTGCGGCTCTTCCTTCCTCTGCCCCTTCAGCTTGATGTTGCTGACCTTCTGACTAATTGAAGGGGGCACAGTGCTTGTGGCTGGGCCTTTCACACAAGTATCTCATTATATCTGTGACCTTATTAATGGTGCAGACTGTCAACAAAGGTAGTGTGTCACCTGTTCTGTTCCAGGTCATTTTAGGTCATTTCCCACTTACTCTAATATTTTCTTCTTCAAAGAAAAGCGCAACAGACTCACCCAGGCATGCCTCATATCCCCCAGCAGCCTCCAGTTCCCCAGCATCACAAACAGCTTGTTTCTGGCACAGTTTTCTTCCCCAGGCTGGCAACTGTGGTGCTTATAGCTAACAATCTATTAGCTGTAATTAAACAGCAGGTGCTGCCTCAGGAATCAGCTGCTCTAATCTGTTGTAGCAAAATGGTGAAAACATCCTCCATTTGGGAGATTTGAGTCAGATGGCGCAGAGACCGTGGGTTAGAGGACAACAGATGAAATGACAAAGTGATCTTCAGTAGATCCAGTAGTATAGCTGCATTAAGCTGCAGGCCTTGGTCCAGCGTGCAGAATATGGAATTAAGTCTAAATAACCTCCAACAGACCAGTAGCGTTTGCTATCCTAAAGCATGGATGTCCCCCTGCTAAAATGAGAGCTTGGCACTGCCTGAGCCCTTGGCAAGTGACAGTCTGTGGGCATGATAGGTGAAGTACAGTAGAGAGCAGGCAAGGAATTTTGTTTGGGGCAGACTCATGGCATGCCAGGCCCAGAAACCTGGTCGTGTCCCCTTCCCTCTGCCAAGTCTCCACATGAGACCGGGCTCCACACATTCAGGCAGGAATATCTCAAGAACTGCCCACGTGCCTCTGGCAATAATGCTCTACCCTCTTGCAATAAAAACAAAATGATAGGCAGCTTTAGTCACCGACAGCTGTAAACACAGCCCCTCTCACCACTGCTACACTCACTTAATTGTATCATCCTGCCCCCTCAGAGCACACACACTGCCTGCTCATTGAGCACGGGAAGGATGTGGTTCACCAAGAACCATTTTCCAAATTCATCCCAATTGCTCAATTAATTATCCTTTAGCTTTGACATGAGGAACTAGTTTCTACCTTCTGCAGCAGGACTATTTTTAGTAAAGCATCAATTTTCTCTGTTTTGTTATCCTTTACTGTGTTAGTCCTGCCCATACAACAAATCTGGCATTGATCGCTTGTGGTAGACAAATATTTTGGCTTAAGCTATGAAAGAGGCAACAGGAGGAGGGTAGAGAAAAGGAATTTGAATAACCAGAAAGAGTATCGCTGTAAATCAGAGTTCCCACGGAGAAAGCAAACCTAATAGAAAGAAATTAAATACATATATATATATTTTAGTATGTAGAAGCGAGTAAGTGTTTGTGAATGTACAACCACATATGTGACAAGCACCCCTCAACCTCTGCCAGTACAAATTCAGGTTAGTAAAATATACGTGCATATGAAGGGAGGCTTCAGTTTTGGCTAGTGTTCATGGTGTGGCAAAGACAACCCTGCCCACTACACAAGATCATCCCTTCCTACCAAACTATGGACCTAGATCAACAGGAGAGGCAAGACTTATGGATCATTTTGTGGGCACTTCATATCCTCAAAATGATTTCAGACTCTGAACAGCTGCCAGAAAAGGGATTGATCTTATCAGAGATCTCACCTCTGTGCTAATTGCTTTCCTGGCTGATTGAAATGAAAATAAGCAGTAGGGGTACTAATGGGACCCAGATACTGTATTCAAGAAAACACTGCTTGAATGCTGGTTCTGCTACTTGCACGGAAAAAAAAAAAGGGGAGAAGTCAAAAGGAGATGTCGTCCTTGTCAACATTCATCCAGCTGGTAATGACATTAACACCTGAAGTGATTTGAAGTGAATGGCTTTAAGGCACAATCCAGCTCTGCTTGTTACCTGCAAGGTCTCACTTTCCATGGGTGACACCTGGTGCCACGTGGCTGCTGCTGCCCCCCTACCCCAGCAAGAGCCTTTCAGGAACTGTGTCACACAGTCTCAGCCTCTTAATTGCATGTTCTGTCCCTCACCCAGGTCCTCAGAGCACACCCTCTTTCCTTAAAAGAGGCTCTGTGCATGAATCCAGAGCTCGACTAACATCCTCTGGTGCTTACCTGTTCTGTGGCTGGAGGATACAAGTGAGGAAGCAGCATAAACACCCAGCCTGTGAGTGCAAGGCTTTAGAAGCAAAAGGCCTCCCAAAATCATGCAAACGAAAGAATGCCTGAAACTTGACTTTTTTTTTTTGTTGTTGTTGTTTTGACTCAAGACAGCAAGGAGCAGACTTGGCTCTGGCTGAAGATGTCACTAATGCCATATAGGTTCTGTTACAGACTGAGGAACCTATAGCAGAATGGGAGCCAAAGACAGAGGCACCAGAAAAGATTGAGGAGGCAAAATGAGAGTACAAAGTCTTCACAAACCACTTGTCATTGCGTACATACATGCCTACCACATTTCTTCTTCAGTCATGATTTTGATTCGTGCTAGTCCTGAATGTTATCTCCTGCCATGGTGTGTGCATGAAAGGAAAATAATCCTCATGGGATCTGGAATTCTTGTATTCCTGACTCCCCATGCTTCTCAGGACCACCAAAAGAAACAACTGCTCGCACCCAAACCAGGTGCTGGGATGCACTGCCCAGTGGAGACACAGTTTAGCAGCAGCTGAACCTGGAGATCAGCTGGTGTCCCAGACTTTAAGCCTTTCCACAAACTCAGTCTTTCTGTCATCTTGACTGCGGTGCTCACAGAAGAAGTGCTTCAGAGTGCTCTTGGCTGTGATGAAAGGCCAGGGATCAAGGGACATGCACTCAGCCTGTGGGATGGCTTCTGCAGACTCCTGCTAGATCTCTGTCTGCAGGCAGCATTTCACCAGGGGGATGTGTGAAAAGCAAGACCGTTGGGATGTGTGTGGGCATGAGGCAGACTGGGGAGGAATCTCCCTTCTAGAGAACAGAGGAGTTTAAACCAAACCAGTAACAGAAAATGGGTATCAGAGATGTCTGTGATCAGTCCAAATACACAAGCTGTCTACAGCTGTGGATATGTCTCTTGCAAGACATGAATACAATGCAGAGACAGAAAGGAAATCCTGTAGAAAAAAAAAAAAAAAAAATCTTAATGATAGGCTCCACAAGAGTTTTCAGGCAAGGAGCACGGTTCGGGAGACAAATTATCAACCAAAGCACAGCTTCCAGGACTGCTGTCGGTAGCTCGGAGGAACAGCAGGGGAAGGTTATTAGGCTCCACCTAGAAGCCTGCCCCAGAGCCTGAGGCCAAACGCTGCGTGCCATCCACTCCCCTAGGTGTGGCCGAAGCCGCCAGCACCACCGCGCCCTTGCCAGCTCTGCGAAAGGTTGCCGTGCACTGGAGGAACCCTCTTCCCATCCTCCGCCTCTGCAGAGCCAAGCAAACAAACAAACAAAATACCCAAAATAATGCCAGCAGATTTTTTTCCTCTGGATTCCCATCTTCCCTGGCATGGAAGTACCAATTCAGCACTTTTTCTGCTCACAGAGAAAGATTGATCTGTTTGGGATTCTGCCAAGAAGATCTCAAGCTGGACTTAGCTTAGACTCTTAGGTCCTGTTTTTCCCCCATCTGTAAAACACAGGTAGCCAAACATCTCATTCCTCCACGCCCTTTCTGTCTGGCCAGAGCATACATCCTGCAGCTGAGATCTGGTTATGGTTGTTGTTAAGACTTGAGGAGGCTACGGGTTCACAGTGGAGCTGAGTTTAACCCAAACTGCCTAAGAAAGCAAAAGATCTTTCTTTTCACATTAAGGTTTGCATTACTCTTGTTCACAAGGAGCAGCACCCATACAGAGCTACTGCTGCGGTACCACCCGCTCACATTGTGCAATCCTCCCCAGGAGGATGAGGGTAAAACTCTGCAAATGAAACCCCCACCCTTCCCTGTGCTAATCGGCACATCTCGGGAGGGCAGAGGCTCGAGTCTTTGCTTCCTCCACTGGCACCACACCTAAAATATAATTTATTTTTCAGAAGGTGGGGGATTTTTTCATTTTTTCCCCATTTTAACCTTTTGCAAGGGTGTGGAAAGTGAATAATTCCAACTGAGCATTCCTTACCTAACAAACTTACAGTTTGCTTCTTAATTAGGAATTTAATAAATGCAACTTAATTATCTCTTAACACGATTACTTTATTAATGCCCACGGCCATAGCCCTTTAGGGCTCTTGATCTTGTCAGATCTCAAAAACTAGGCTGAGTCAACACTTGAATAAACAGCTGCCAATAAAATACCTGGTGCTGCCAGAGGTGGCATTTGCATTTCACTAGATGATTCCCTTCCCAGCCCCAGCTCTGTATCTTCATCCAGTCCCAGTGCCAGGCAAAACTTTGCTCTCGGAAGCTCCGTTTCTGTGTCAGATGAAAAGTGACAGAACTGACCATTTTCGATGCAGTTTGCAGCAAGCAAAATTTTAGAAGCCTGCTGGCCATGCCCCAATCCAGCTGGAGTAATTACAGTTCCCTTTCCATGCTTGAAGGGAACTTCAGTTTTCACCAGGAACCAGTTTTCTCCGCTCCTCAAGAGCTGTTGTGCAATGCTGCCATATACTGTTAAGACCTGTCTAAATGACAGACTCCTGGAAACTTTTTAGATACCTGAAGTACCTATAAAATGTTCCTTAGCCATCTGTAACTTTCTGGCTGTTAGCATGTATTAGAAGAGAAGCAGGTATGAACAACTCTTTTTATGGCCACCTAATCATTTCTGTTCTCAAGTGGCTTTTTTCAGTTGCAGGCAACTTCATTAAATTTTAACTTTTTCAGCTGGAATTCTGCCCTTCTGGTTTCTGCCTAATATTTTTGGAAAGTTTGGTTCAGATGTTTTTCAGTTTTAAGGCAGTGAATAGGCAAGGAAAAATAAAACTGCTGCCATCATTTAAATGTTAAAATAAATTTTCTGTAATCTCATCTTGAGCAATCCTGTTCTTCAGCAAGAGGAGAGAACTTTTAAAGTTGGCTCAGCCATGCACTTGTTAGTTTTCCAGTGAAAACACATCTCAAAATAGCTGAAACACATCAATGCCTACTGAGCTAACCTACCCAGGATCTGCTACTTAAAATCCAGGAACAAATCCAGAGATGAGTCTCTCAGGCATTAATTTCTCAATAGCAGTAATGGTGATGGAGTTCATGACACTTCAGTGCTAGAAAAGACTTTCTGTAGAGCCAGTTCTTCAGGACAAAGGAAAGCAGTTTAAGGGAAAGGTTGCATACAACATCAGGCAAGAGAAAGATGGTGGGAAAGAACAGCCTATTCCTAGGATAAGGAGGTACAGCTCACCCCCAGGTTTGCAGAGCTGACAAGGTGAGGCTCCTTTCTTCAGCTCCACAAGGAGTATCTGTCTGCTCGAGTAGGTTTCACCTGGTCACAGAGTGACTGGGACTGAGAGGAGTGAGTTATTGCAAACCTCTGTAGGGAAATTATTGAGGTGGTTGTTGGATCATCCCAAACCAAGAACAGGAAAAGGCAGTAATAGGGTAGAGCAATATTTAGCCTTCCACACAGAGAGCTCAGAGGGCCAAAGCACTTCTGAGCAATGACTTCAGCATGACAGAGAAAACAGAAGTGGAGCAAGGGAACACCAAGTCCCTCTCCTTGGACCCCACTTCCAGGATGCAATTTGATGTGAGAGGTCAGTGCTCTGATTCAGGCTGCTCACTTCGTCTGCCATGCTCCTCTCTTAGCGCTAATGATCCCCCTGGGGACAGCTCATCTGTAATGCACAGCCATGAAATGAACCAACTCCAATTAATTTTAAAGATTTTTTGGTTGAAACAGTACAAAACAAGCAACACTGTCCTACCCCCAACAAGCCATGCTGTTAATTTTGCACAGGGCACAACAGAGGACGCAGTAACCCCTGGGGAACTAATGCCTGACAAAGTGACACCTAAAACTGGATTTACAGGTGACACTGCTGTTGTGGCATGAAGCCACAAGATCAACACAAAGCTCTTATCATCCAGCATGAGAAGAAGAGTAGGTATCAGAAAACGAAAGGTCCTTTTTCTTGCCCTGGCTACTCACACCCCAGACCAAGATAAAAATCATTTTTTATGAAAATGTGCATGTTCTGAGACCTTCTGCTCAGAATACCATCTCTGCTCTGTCCATTCAAGGCACACTGTGCCTTGGTGCCTCATTCCCTCTCCCATGATTCAAAATAGACAGTGTTTCTTATATGCAAAACAACTGCAGCCCTGTGCACATTTTCTCCTGGCCTGCCACAAAACGAAGGCGTGTTTCCTGGCAGCCGGCTTGTTGCTCTTCCAAACCACTCTGAGTGGTCTGTTCAGTGTCACAGCCAACGCAGCCTGCTGCGGAGCAGCACACTGAGGAAATGTCCTGGAACAGTTTTATTTGGAGCTGACATCTTTGATGGTGAGCTGATGCCTTGTGGAAAGCTTCGAAGCAGGACTAATGCTGCCTCTAGAGCACGGCAGCTTCTGTTCTCTCCCCTCCCTGTTGCAGATTGTTCTTCTTGTACAAAAACAGCAGAAGCCATATTGTGAGGGGAGGATGGGGGGAGAAATAATCCGGAAACCAGAGGCCCTGCCACTTCTCTGGATTTCACCATTATCATGCTCTACATCTTTAAGTTAGTTGCCATTTCTCTCTGTGCATTCTCTTTCTACTTCAAATCTGTCTGCTCTGTACCAGTAATAAGCTTTTCAACCCATGGGCAGCAGCATCTCAGTATATGTAAGCCTCCAGCCCAATGCATGGAGCATGGCTAAAATATTTAAATGCAATCAAAGATCAACTAACAAAAGTCACGTTGAATAGAAGAGGTTTTGGTCAACTTCTCTCATTCTTATGCACTTGAAGGCTAAATACTTTGTGGTACATCCACAGTTGTTCCTGTGTCAGTTATCCAGGACAGTGTAATACCAAGGAAGCATCTCTTGTTTTCTATCCCAAGATCTTAATAAAAATACCTTTGAACTTTGGGAGGCAGCCACAGGAGGATGGAAAATGGATCCAACTGGTAAGGTGTCCTGGAGCATGGGCAACAAGGCTGGCACTTCTCACACATTTCCAGGCACCTGCCCTACAGGAAGACAGCAGTGCCACTATCTGTTAGAAGGCTGCAGAGGCCAAGTGACTCTCTGGTCCTGGTTCCAATCTGACCAACCCAATAGGGTGAGCTCCTCTGGCTTCAAGTTGCCTGCATTCCCTCTGTGACCATATCACGAGACACAGCTGACTGGTGGCATTTTCAGGCACACCTAAATCTTGCTGCAATGCCATGCACCACATCCTGACAAGTGATCCATCAGGAAGCACGTTTCACCAGAGTATTTGATCACCCTGCACTGCAGCTGGGATGCATAAGGTGTAGCCCTGCTCCCACTGCTCTCCTTTTCCAGCTGCCTAGGCTCATTGCCTCCAAGCAGTCTTACAGGCAAGAGGAGTACCTGGTGCTCTTGATCAGCCCATGCTCTCTGCTTATACCCGCAGATGAGATGAGCTACGTGGCTGTATAAATGCTCTAAGAAGATGAAGGAATATCCCTCCTCTTGGGCAATGGCACTGGTGTATTGTGCCCCTACAGATGCACACCCCCTCACCACAACGTTCTGCCAGGCTTTGTCATCTTCTTGCCACCCAGCTCCAGCCAGGTTGTCTGCAAAGAGCACTCTTCCTTTGAGTGCAAAGTACAGTGGACACGGAGCTCAGTAAGAAATGTGAGGGACCCATCTCCTTTACCTCCTGCTCTCTATTTTTACTGCAACCTGCAGAGCAGGCCCACTTTTGACCATTCCTTGACTCTGGTGAACACAGCTGCAAGACCCAGAGCGAGAAGAGCTTGTCTCTGCCTGCTGAGCTGCCACCTGTCACAAAAGCCAGCAACAGCTCCCTCGGCCCATTTTCAGTTCTCCTAGCCCTTTCTCTTCTGAGCCAATAGGAGAAACCCTGTCCTGACACCAAACCAACCTTCCACTTCAGCTGCTCGCACAGGCAGCTTACTCAGAGAGCGACACTGAGGGCAGGCCGCTGTTAAGGCCCCACAAGCTTTGAATCACTGGCCGCACAGGGACGAAGTGGTTATCGGGCTCCAGTATCAGCCCAGAGTCCTCACTAGCATGGACTTCCTCTTGAGACACCCATTTTTCCTTAGGTTCAGCTGGCTCAAGAATAGGTGATGCTGTAGCACATCTACATAGTCTCAGAGTAATGGACTCCCAGGGACCTGCCTAGCCACCTCAGCCTCAGTTCGCTGCACAGCCTGCTCTGCCTGTCCCACACTCCTTCCCCAGCTCTGCCAGTGCTGTGCAAAGCTGGCTGTAAGAGGCACCACTCTAAGGCAAAAGTCTCTTGAAGAGACTTTGAAGCCTCCTTAGACAAGAGAAAAACACACAATGAGGGGAATCTGTACTGGAAAGCAGCCTTCAGCAACACTGCAAAGGGAAAAAAAAAAAAAAAAAAGAGAGAGAAAAAAAAAAAAAAAAAGTGAGATGATTTGAAATCCCTCTTCCCCGGAGCTAGTACTGTCTCCTGCACAGGGACTGTTTTACCTCTCCAGAGTGTGATAACCTCAAGGAACCAATGATGCCCGTGCTCCTACGACCTCCTCTCTCCCAGGGCCTGTGGGTGGCCTAGGCCAAAGGTTACACAGAAATAATTTTCATGTTGTCAGAGGCTAAAATTGTCTATGTAAATATTACAGGGGTAGGTTAACAATGCAGACTGAATCCCCACCCAACCCACACAGTATCACAAGGCAGGCAGGTCAGTTCCAGCCCAGGTTTCAATTAAAGAGAACTTTGTGGTTAAAACTGTCCCTGCCTGCTTTTCTTTTAGGTTTAAAGCTCTAGAGTGCAGCTGCTTTTACTGCAAGTTTATTATTAGTCTCATCTGTATTACGACTTCTTCAGCTCACTGGAATGACCAGGAAGCCCACTGAGAAAACAAACAGCACATGGCAGCCCCAAAAAAAGGTATATGATATAAAGGTATATCCTTTGATAAGCAGTCTTTAGTTTAAATTAGCAGTAGTAAAGGGGTTTGCAGGTGTAATAAAAGCTCAGAATATGGATTACCCCTTCCTGTGGCACCTTGCTGGTCAGTTTGGGCAGGAAACGGCAAGACATGAAGGACTTGAACCAAACAGATTCAGAGATGTGGAAGAGACATCTCACACATGGTGTTTTGCTTTGTTTTGTTTTTTAATATATATAAAACATAAGGTCTGTGTTGGCAACAGGTAAAGCATATACACTTTAAAGCTGTTGTGGGATGACAATTCCTAGACCAACACATGAACATGTGAACGCAGTACATGCTACGGAGTAGGAAGTAACAGCCATAGGGTATCCACACAACCTAGTGAGGGGATGAGACAGTCCCACCTTGCAGCTGCAGTGCTCTGTCTGTAGTGAGAAGCAATCAGAAAGAGCCTTAAAGCTGAGCTAGGAAAAGGACAACTTGATGAAGTGAACCTTTACACAGTCTTGTGGCCAGAAATGACCTATGACCCTGCTACATGGAACAAAGCAAAGCTAGCAACTCAGCTAGCAACTCAAGTCAGCCAGGGAGCAACATCTCTTCAGCACTAACATCAGGTACCTCACAGGGTGCTTCAGTTCTGGGAATTAATTCCTTCTGCAGACAGTTCTGTACAAATGTATGCAGAGGTGTGTTTCTCTTTCATCTGACCAGCAATCTTGTATACCCTGAAGTATGAAGGCTAATAGCCCCATACAGTTAAGAAAATACTATTCTTCATGGGAATGCCTGGTCTTTTTTTTTTATTATTTTACCATGCACACAGTTCTCTCCAGCTAATCTAATTTCTTCATCATTCACTGTCTCTTTGCAGAAGAGTTACTAAATCATCCTATTCATCCTTAGGATTTTTCCTGTGGCACTTCATGGTTTTGAACTCCCATGGGGCTGCTGCTCCTTCCCTTGTGAGATGATTACAGTCTGACAGCTCTCACTAAGAGCCTGACATTTTCCAGTATTCCCTGCTGGTTAACAAAACTGCAAACACTCACAAAAAAGGACACTCTGCTCAGCCCCACACATGCTGATGGCAGAATTGAGGCTTACAGCTGGAAAAACACATGGGTTGTTCCAGTGCAAGCAACGTGCATGTGCTGCCCATGTGGAGCCCTCCATCCCTTTCAGCCACTGCTCCCCTGCCTGCTTTGGTTCACATGCATGTGGTTTTAAACTGATGAGCTCATCTTTTGAAAAAGCTTTATGTTTGGCTACAAACAGAACCCAGGGCTGCGTGTGATCTAGGAGTGGCATGGAGGCTGTGTTAATGAGGCTCACCATTTCCTTCAAAAAAGGATGCTCACTGCATGTCACAGACTGCTCAGGGACCTAATTGTTCTCTCCAACAGAGTCTCTCCAATTTCAGAAACAGAAAGGAAGGTGCAAATATTTTGCAGAAATTTCCAAGGCAGTGCTGGACTACAGGAACATGCATGACCACCTGTGAAGAACTAAGAGATACATTGAGATCAACTGCCCTTGTCCTTATGGGGGCCTTCAATTTGCCAGATGTCAACTGGGATTACCACACAGCCAGCATGAGCAGGTCCAGGAGGTTCCTAAAGCACTTTGATGCCTCTCGGTACAGGTGCTAAGGGAGCCAACTAGGAAAGGTGTCCTCCTAGATCTGTTGCTGGAGAACAGAGAGGGTCTTGTGGGGAACATGGTAATTGGCGGCCATCTTGGTCATAGTGACCACAAAGCGCTTGAGTTTAAAATTTTTGGTGACGGAAGGCAAACTGCTACCAAAACTTCAGCCCTGGATATGGGGAAAGCAGAGTTCAGGCTGCCCAGGGAACTAGTCAGCAAGGTACCCTGGGAAACTGCTTTTGAAGGCGTTGACATCCATCAGTGCTGGTCAGTCTTTAAGCACTGCCTCCTAAAAGTACAGGATCAGGCAATCCCAAAATATCGGAAGCCAAGCAGGCAGAGCAGAAGGCCAGCCTGGTTGATCAGGGATCTTCTGCTGGAGCTTAGGCAGAAAAAGAAAGTGTATGGCTGCTGGAAGCAGGGTCAGGCAATGTGGAAGGAATACAGGGATGCTGTTCGTATTTGTAGGGAGAAAATTTGTGCGGCCAAAGCCCAATTAGAGTTGAAGATGGGCAGGTCTGTGGGAGACAATAAAAAGATTTTTTTTTAAATATGTGAACAGAAAAAGGAGGACCAAAGAAAACAGAGGTCTGTTACTTGATAGGGAAGGTCACCTCACAAACAAGGACATAGGCAAAGCAGAGACATTTAATGCCTTCTTCACCTCTGTCTTCAGTGCTGATGATGGGCTTTGGGACACCAGGTGCTCTGAGCTGGAGGACCATGATGAAATGATAAACTCCCAACCAACCCTGAATGTGTGTGGGATTTGCTGCTCCAGCTGGATCCATACAAGTCCATGGGTCCGGATGGGATTCACCCCAGGGTGCTTAGAGAAATACGATGACGTCATCGCGGGACCTCTTTCCATTAATTTTCAACAGTCTTGGGAATATGGAGAAGTCCCAGTAGACTGGAAGCTGGCAAATATACCAATTATCAAGAAGGGCAAGAAAGAAGACCCTGGCAATTACAGGCCTGTCAGTCTCACATCTGGTAAAATTATGGAGAAGATTATCCTTGAAGTTAATGAAGCACACCTGGGGGACAATGCAGTCATTGGTCCCAGCCAACATGGGTTCATGAGGGGTAGGTCCTGTTTGACTAATTTGATTGCCTTTTATAATAAGATCACCCACCTAGTTAATCAAGGGAAACCAGCTGATGTGATCTTTTTGGATTTCAGTAAAGCTTTTGACACAGTTTTCTATAGGATTCTACTGGACAAAATGTCCAGCATACAGATAAACAAATACATCGTACGATGGGTGAGCAATTGGCCGATGGGCAGGGCTCAAAGGGTTGTGGTAAATGGGGCCGCATCAGGCTGGCAGACGGTCACTATTGGGGTCCCCCAAGACTCCATTTTAGGGCCACTCCTCTTCAATGTTTTTATAAATTATTTGGATGTAGGATGAGAAGGTGTTTTGAGCAAATTTGCTGATGACACTAAACTCGGAGGAGTTGTTGACTCTGTTGAGGGTGAAGAGGCCTTGCAGAGAGATCTGGACAGATTGGAGAGCTGGGCGATCACCACCCACATGAAGTTTAACAAGAGCAAGTGCTGGGTCCTGCACCTGGGATGGGGCAACCCTGACTATACATAGAGACTGGGCAATGAGACACTGGAGAGCAGCCCTGCAGAGAGGCATCTGGGGGTTGTGGTTGTGGTCCAGAGGAGGGCTACAAAGATGGTGAAGGGCCTAGAGGGGAAGACATATGAGGAGTGGCTGAGGTCACTAGGTCTGTTCAGCCTGGAAAAGAGGAGGCTGAGGGGAGACCTCATCATGGTCTACAGCTTCCTCATGATGGGGAGTAGAAGGGAAGGCGCCGATCTATTCTCTTTAGTCACCAGTGATAGGACCCGCAGGAATGATGTCAAGCTGCAACAGGGGAGGTTCAGACTAGACATGGGGAAGAGGTTTTTCACTGAGAGGGTTATCACACACTGGAACAGGCTCCCCAGGGACATAGTCATGGCACCAGGCCTGTCAGAGTTGAAGAAATGTTTGGAATGCAATTAGTCACATGCTGTGAATTTTTGGGTAGACTTGTGTGGTGCCAGGAGTTGGACTCAATGATCCTTGTGGGTCCTTTCTGTCCTGTGGGATATTCTATGATTCTACACTAGAATTTGGTTAAATCTTGACTTTCTTTTTCTTCCCACCCAGCCATGAATGTGAGCATGACCTCTAAACGTGAGCCTTTTCAGGCTGACTCAGCCTCTCCCTCTTTCTTCTCTATTCCTTAGTCTTACAGGAATTATGCTGGAATATTTAACAGTATTTACTCTCACAATCTTGGATTTTGTAATTTCATCTGCTTCCACTAAGAAGAGGAACCACTTACCCAAGTCCACTTACCCTCAAACTAGCATAATTGGTTTCACTTGTCTCAGCTTGAAGGGGTTAAAACATTTATCCACTTTACATGAAGACAAGTTATTTGTTTGCTTTTTCAAACACACTCCTGCACACTCCTGTCCAAATAGTTTTTTTTCTTTTTTTTTTTTCTTTTTTTTTTTTTTTTCTTTTTTTTTTTTTTAATTGAGAGCAGCAGGATGTTGGGCAAGTTCTGTGCACAAGCAAAGGATTTCTCCTTCCAACCTACTTCATAATTCAAACATGGTTCCAGCCAAGGCACAAGCTGAGCATCACCCAAGGCTAACCGGGAAGTCCAAGATCAAGCAGAGACTTTTTTTTTCCCAGACCTTTGGGGTTTCCCTGCCAGAGGAAGGCTGAACGGGAGAGCTCCATAAGAGCTGCACCGCAGCACAGCCTGCTGGTACGTCTCAGCCAAAGCAGGAGTGCTCTCAACACGATCAAACCCAAAAACAGCACAGAAAGACAAGATTTTAAGAAACATGAATGCAATGAAGGATAACGGCCTGCTACACATTCTTGAACCACAGCTGAACTACAACATTTTGACGCAGGCTGAACAATTAAGCTGAACAGCGTAAGAGTGGTTATAGATCAGGTTTGTCAGGGACAAATACATGAAACCACAAGGAAAACAGCCCAAAATGGTGTATAGCAAACATCAGCTTTGTCACAATGTCAAAGCAGAGTCCTGACCCTGAACGACCTAGGCCTTCTAGCAGATAGGAGTCATTCTAGTTCTAGGTTTTCCTGTTGTGGAGCCTGCTTTTTTTTTTTTTTCTTCTTCTAGAAAAGCATGAACTTACAAGCCCATATTTTGTGCAATATGAAAGTATTTGCTTTTGAACTCACGGGCCAATTTCAGTCAAGTGCAACAAAGATAATGAAGTTTCATGAGACTTAGAGGCTGTGGAAAGGAGACAAGTAGAGTTGCCTTGGTCAAGGGAGATGCTGTAATATGAACTTGTCTTTACTGCATACCAGAGAACCCACAGTGGAAAAAGTCCTTAGAAATGCTTCAGTAGGGCAGGGCTGGCTCAGGTTTCTTTCTTTGATGCCAGAAACTCGCAACCACCAGACAAATCCAGAGAAACCAATTCCACAGATACCTCTGTTTCCAGAGCTCCCCATGTGTCTTCTGACTACCTATGTTAGCTGTTTTAAAGATAATGCATGAGAGTTCTGCTTATGCTCCCCAACTCTGGATACCACATGGCGTAGTACAAACACACATTTTCAGTCTATGAGTTCTTTATTCCTATTTTTCCATGTTTCAGTATTCCATTATTTCCTTTTTTCTCTGCTGTCTAGAGCATCATACTTCTAATACAGGCAATTAAGTAACAGGGAGATGGCATTTAGAATTAATCAAACCTAAATTTAATTCCAGGATATTCCTGTGTTTCATTAAGAAAGAGGCCATGCAACAGGTTGAAACCAAATGTGGATCAGATATAGTATGCTTCACAGCAGCGGTGTTGTTTTTGGCAGTGCCTTGGCAGATGTCTTCTAGATAACTTGGTAGGACCCCATCTATTGTTATACCATGAATTCATCAAGCAAACTTTCAAAAGACGTTGTATTTCCTTGTTTAGTGTACTAGCTTCTTACTGCAGCACTGTACCGAGAAAAAGGAATTGTTTTTGCCACCATTTGCAGACTCAAAACCAAAACAAGCAAAGCCATGCTGGGAGGCAGGCTTTCACCCACACAGAAACAAAAGGTTTGAGGTAGAAATTACCAAGTGACTGGTTGCTGCTGGTGGCCTCCAACCTAAAAAGACAGCAGGGAAGAAGCTCTAATTCTTTCTGACCTGCATATCAAGACACTTTCAGAGCAGAGCCCTTGGGAAGACAGCATGGGCAGCCCAGCTTCTACAGTCCCACTGCCCTCCCGTTGAGTAGCTAGATGCAAAAGCATTACAGAACGAGCGAAGCTGCCAAATTTTTACAACTGGTCTCAATAAACAAACCAGCAAATACACCTTGACTTTGGGAGGCCAGGCTGCAACCTAATACTTTTAATGCATAAACTGAGCTTGTCTCACAAAACCCTTGGGATGCAGAGACAAACCTAGTTGCCCTTTCTCCAGCTGGCACCACACTTGGAGTATTGTTATGGTAAGTATGATAATCTCTACCTTGTTGCAAAATTGCACTGAGGCAAGACATGATCTAGCACTCAAACTTACGCTAAAAACCTCAGTTTCTGCTGAGACATTAATTCACAGCTGGAAGTGCCGTAACTCAAATAAGAACAAAAAAGACAAGCTGTGCCAGTATCTGAAGAGGAGACTGAGATGCAAACACACACAGGCTGTGGGAACTGCAATAAGCTTCTGATGAGTAGTTACCTTCCTGTAAGAACCTGTTAAGAAGCCACAAAGATTTTTATGGTAGCGGTTTCTTTTAGCTATGATGCAGTTGTAACATTCTCATTCTGTCCATGAGAAACTCCCTAGGACTATTGTAAATACAGTTGTAACCCAATTCCAACTCTCATAATTATATTATATATAAATTATCCCTGAAGGCTTTTTTGTTTTTTAATAAACAAACCCTAGAAAGTCTGTTTTTAGAAAACTGTTTTCAGAGTCTAAAGTAATGGCCCCTTCCTCTCCTTTCCAGCTCTCTCACATAGAGCTACTTTAAGCTACTTTAAAAGGTTCTGCTCCACTCCACAGAATCCAGCATCCAACTTTTGGTCTTCCTCTATGAAGAAATCCACAGAGACCAAAAGAAATAAGGCCAGTTGGTGCAAAGTTCATTCCAAAAAAAATCCCGTTTCTTACAAGTTTAATGATCAGTTTGCCCTAGTGGAAATGGGTCAGGACATTTGGAGGAAAAAAAAAAAAAAAGAATTACTACAGAGCACTAGATAATAGCTGCAACAGCAGCTCCTTATGCAGGAAGGCACTTAAGGAGAATTCACTTACACAGTGAGAAATTAAAACGGAAATCACTAGTGCCTGGATTCAGCCTACCTCAATGCAAGCCTCTATTTAAGAAGCCCAAATGAGGAGAAAAGGTATAGAACTGAATCCAAGGTAACACCCAACTCCTTACCTGGGAGACAGCAGGGAGCTGAGACAGCTCTTATCGCAGTATCTGGAGCACAGCGCAGACCACAGGCTTAGCTCTGTGGTTAGTGACTCACCTGCTTAAGTCAGGCAATTGAAGGTGAAACCTGAGATCTTTATGTAAAGATCAGTCTTTGGACTTGGCAGTTGTAGAGCATCTGTCTGGTGTCTGCTAATAGCTCAGAGCAGCATGCTGAGAGGCCCAAGCACCTCAACTGGATGCAAGCATGCTGAGGGATGTTCGAGCGCTTTACTGCATCAGATGCTGCACATGGGCAGCTTTGGGAAGACTGAGGAAATTAGGGTTTAGTTCCATTCTTTAGAGGAGAGGCACCGATTAAAAATAACCTTAAAATACAACAAAAAAGTCAGCCCCTCAAACTCTTTCTTGAGGAAACTTTGTGTGAATTGTGGTTTACGCAAGAAGCCTTCCAATGAGGGTGGCTCCCAAATCCACACTTTCTCTTTTTTCTTTGAGAGATGCTCTTACTTAGTGGAACACAGATGCTGTCTATGCAAAAGCACTGTAAAATGCAGACAGACACAGACAAGCAGGCTGTAAATATATTTCCTCAAGATACTCTATTTGCTGTAATGTTGTCCCCAAACCCACAGCAGTGTTAAGAAGCCTTTTATAACAGAAAAGGCTCAGGAAACTACCGTCTACCTCCTGTCTTCCAACCACCCCTCGCCTCTGCTGCTGCCAGTGCTATTTGCAGCAGTTTTCATAGCACTTTCAGCTTCATGATGAACAAGTCATGGTAACCTTTTCTAGGCTACAGACTCCATCCAAGTTCTAAACACCCAAAGGATTTGGATAAATAACAACCAAAACACAACAGTTCAAATTCTGAGGTTTGCCTATTATCAGCCTCCATATTACATGCAAGCAGGCTCAAAGAGAAACCAACTAATTTGTAGTGAGATAAAAGACAAAAGAAATACAATGCACCTTGACCCAGCATACTAGTATATATACTCTGCTCAAAATGCATTAATTGCTGAAGAATACTATATGTATTATATATATGTAACACAAATTAAGTGTTTTATATTCCCTCTCAACTGCAGATCTTCAGAGGTCAGCTGTGTGTGTGCATGTGCAATAAGGGCTCCAAATTACCAGAGACTCTGTGCTGGTCCTGAATGCAAGAAAAGAGCCTGATGCTCTATGCATGAAAGTTACTAATCACACTAAGGTGAGTGTCTCTGCATCACTGGGAGACTGGTAGCATAATCCTCTGAAGGAACAGAAGCCATACCCTAAAAGACAAGCATCATCTTCTGTGACACATTCATACTTCCACTGCAGTCCTCTAAAACCCTGTACTTGGAATATTCAAATAGATCTCATTGGCACAAGCCTCAAAAGGCCACTTGTCTGCTTCTAAGATGATGAGAAGAAGAATGAAAACAGAAATGCAATAAGATATGCCCTTTTCAGGGCTCCATTTATTGAGTGAATACAAAAATAAGATCATGTAAGTGAAGATGCACAGTAATCTGCTCCCTAGTGAAAAAGGTATCTTGGATTAGCAGTAAACAGTGTTTACAATGCCTTGTAAACAGACCTCTTTTTACAAGCTAGAAGCGTACCGAAATACAACACACATTAGATTAAAAGTTCCCCATTGTAGCAATACTTCACACTTCTCATCGAGTGATTTCAGAGTATTTTGTAAAAGGTGAGAGCATCCTCTGTTTTGTTTTCAAAAAGGAACACACATGAAAATAACAAAACATGATAAATTTGCAATGTAAACAGTTGAAAAATTGTCACATCATTTTCAGAGGATGATGGCTTACCCCTTGATAGGTAATTTACAATGAAAAATAATGATCAAAGCTATAGTACATTATGGAAAGGTCTTAAAAATGACTATTTTTTACAGCAACCTGTTGCAGTTGAATAAAAAATATATATTTTTCTTAATACAGTACATGGCATTTCTCCTAAATTGCACCAGAATTAAATTTGGAAGCACTTTCAGTTTCTGTTATAGGCAATTGGGAAAGAAAAACAAGCCAGGTAGGCATTTAATCTCCTTTCCATCTCTTCTGCCCATTGCTTTATCCCTACCCTTTCACATCTCTGAGTCCACATACATTCCATTGATCAGGTAATCCACTTGTGTATAATCCTTCTTTTTGTAACTTTCATAAGCCTGCATAAGGAAAAGGACTATGACAGTTATGAAAAAAACTGTACCAAATAAAAGCACTGCAAGAAGCGAACTTTTATCCACTAAGTACTGAGTCAGAGGCTCCGCAGCAATGAGAAGATAGTCATTATTTGTGTCCTGAGTCTTTGCAATGTTCGAAGTTGTTGTTCCAGGTGTGTTTGCTGAAGTGGTGGTTGTATGTTTAATTGAAGGAGTAAGAGATACTGACTTTACTTCATGCCCAGTTGTAGCTTCTGCTGTAGGGCCACTAGGTAAACCAATGGCACCTCTCGTAGGACCCTGAGAAGAGGTTGATTCACTCGAGGATGTTGGAGCTCTATTTGTTTCTGGCAACATGGAGAGCGCTGAATTCGCGGAATGTGTACTCACCGAGAGGCTGAACGTAGCAGCCTGAGTAGAAGCAGTGGAAGATGTCACTGCATCCTGTCCGGTGAGCGTGGTTGGTGTTGTGATCAGTGTTTTCAGGCTAGTTCCAACAGTATTGAGGCTACTGGGGTGGGGAGCACTGATCATGTTGGTGGCTGTGCTAAACTGCTTGGTGAGATTCATTTGAGTATCTGCTCCAGCAGTGGCAGTGATGGGAGCAGAAGAGGAGGCAAAGCTATCATTTCCTAATTTTTCAGCGGTGATCAGGAGCTTGGTGCTACTCCTGGAAGTGGAAGCAGTGTCCTTAACAGGAGTGGGAGAAGGGACAGTGGATGACATGGTGGTAAGAAGGAGCACTCCCAAAGTATTTGAGGCTTTGGTAGTTTTTTCATTAGCTTCACCAGGGACAGTTGTTGCACTTGTACCTGCCGTTGTTACAACTGTGGTAGCACTGACAGTTGTGGTGGTGGTAGTAACACTGCTTGCAGGTCTTCCTGTGTTTGATGCTTCAGGATAACCTGCAGTCGCAGCCAACTGCCTCAAGTAAACCTTGTGAGCCTGAGCGGTGGAGGAAAATTGGTTCTCTCTGTTGTATTGTTCAATCTGTGCCTTCACCATCCTCTTTGTTTTCTGTGGATAGCTTTGGGGGTGAAACTGGACTGTTTCCCTTTCCCCAAAGATGATTTCTTAAACGAAAAAAAGAAAAAAGTTGTAAGAATAAAACTCTCAAGCCCAAATCTGACCTCACACTCTCACGTGCTAACCGGAATGTATACTCTGAAGTACACGCAGTAACCGGACTGAATCAGTCCCAAAGTCAGCAACAACATGAAAACCCAGACCCCTGCCTTTATTGTATACAATCCCTTTGGGTTACTTTTTTTTTTTTTCCTGCCACAGACCTCTGGCATTTGCCCAATCAGGGAATTAATTCCATGAAAGGAGGGTAATGAAGTACAGAGCTACAACACAAACATTCACAAAAGGAGCAGCGTCATAAACACCAGCTCTGAAGCAGCAGCGTCATGTTTTCATGAAGTAACACATTCTCAATAAGCCCTTCATGCTTAGGTTCCTAATTTTCACCTCTCAAAACTGAGAATTTCCACATATACCTTCATCCTTCAGGAGAACCTCCTTCACAACTAGTGATCCAGATTTATTGCAACATAAATCCCATCTGCTTATCAGAGGTCTGGTTGCTATGTTGCAGAGAAACCTTTGCCAATGCAAAAGAACAATGAACAATTTTTTTAAGCCTGTGTACGGCATACTCTTGAAACATACTTTAGAAGATTGACTCCTCGATTATGAGCAAGCTCTGTTTTGTTACTTAGTCAATTAAAATTGAAGACCCTAGCACTCAAAATTGACCATGAGCAGCTGCTACTAAGACTGCTCTGATTATATAAGCAGCCTGCTGCCTCTGGCACAAAAATCCTGGCTATCTCAGAAAATACAATGCCAAGACATTTTTTCTCTTTAAAAAAAATATAAATATATCTGTTATGCCTTTATTTTCATAAGGACAAGAATGTGGAGTGCACATGGGCTGAATGAATCATGCCTTTCACATGGAGAGGCCAATAAAAGTTACCCAAAGACATATTATGCACATTTAAGTACCAGAGCTGTTAGTAAAACTGTTAGCTGTTTAAGTACCAGAGCTGTTAGAAAAACATTTTTCAGTTACAGAATCATCCTGCAGGTATTTCATAACCTATCGCCCTTTATCTGAAAGCCAGTCAAGGTTTAAATTTAAGGCAAAAAAGATCAGATCCTGGATTTAGCAAGACTTTGAAGCATAGCATTACCTCCAAGCAGATCTTTGATTTCTTGCTCTTCAGCATTTTGGCACACACTTAGCTGGTGACACTGCAAGAGGATGCAGTGATTCTGGTAGGGCACAGACCAATTGCAGCGATGGTTACCTAAAGACAGCAGAAGGCAGGTATCAGGACTATTAGTCACTTCCAACACAGAACCCCTAAAATCCAATAGGCCAGAACAGACTTTACCTTAGTCAGGCTCTTCAAAACCTTGCCTGACCAAAGAACACACTTTCAGATAAATAAGAAAATGGATCATTACACACAGCATAACTGAACATACTGCTTCATGGCTGAAAATGAAGAATTAAAACAAAAACCAACTAATATCTGGAAGGTACAGCGTAAAAAGATCCTGACTCAGCCTTCATGAAAATAATTGAAGCCACTGAAGTTAATACATAGCAGCTGCAGCCTACCAACCTGCTTGTCCCCTGGAGCCAACATCTAACAACAATTTGATCACCCAGACAATAACAAGGTGTGCCTTTGAGTTTGGACAGACCCCATTTATATGCTAGCATTCACCTAATGTCTTAATAAGGAAGAAAAAGTGAGTTGCAATTGAGATAGTAACTGTCAGCCATGGGCAGATGGATGACATCTCTCATATATCTCTGTGAGACATGGCTCTCATCTCAGTGCTTGAAGTTCCACAAATTTACTCATCTGCTGAAAAATAATACCACTGGCCAGGGGAGCCATCAAAGAAATGGCCTTTCAGTATGCCAAATCCCAACACAAAGTTAAACAAGCTCATATAGAAGTCATCACAGAAGGAACTCTCACTCCTGGCATCCTTTCTAACTTGTTACCTTGTGTGCAATGCATTTCTGTGACTGGGAAATATCATGTGCTGTAACAAGAAGCAACAGGAGAAGATAGCTCTTGGTTTGGGATGAAGCAGATGTGTACCCAACTGACCACCCATCAGTAGATCAGAGAACTTATGTGTATGGCAGTAGAAGAAGTTTATTTCTGTGTTTTATTAGAAGTGTAGGAAAGGGCAAAGAACAGACACATGTGGTACACATGGCTCTTATCTACAAAGAGAATTATCCTCACTGAGGATTAAGGCTGTGAGAAGCTTGAACTTTTACAATAAAACATTTACATTACCACAGTTATTAAAAGAGCTTGTGGAAAATTTATGAACTTGGAGAAATCCCTGTACCGACAACTGTAGTCTGTTTTGACAGCCCTAAAGAAACTAGCAAAGTGGCATTTTACTGACTTACCAAATAAAATGTTAAGAAAGTCAATGAAACCATTCAAACACTTTAAAATCGGTACTTAAAAAGCAATAAAATTAAGAGCTTCAACAGGCACACATAGGAGGCTATAATCAAGTCCCCTCCTCAGACAGGAAACCATGTTTGAACGTGCTCTGATTCCTAATCCCACCTCCTGTTCCCTGCTTAAGAACCATGCTAGCAGAGGATCACAGACTGTCTACTACTGTAAATAGTGTCAGTTCTCATTTCTCGTGGAAAAGAAAAAAAAGCCAGCAGCATACCTTGTATTAGCTACATATCTAATAAGTCAGGTCAGAAAAAGACTGATGGGGTCAGCATTTTCAGCAGCCTGATTTCTGCTGCCAGCAGAACTGCACCCCAAAAGAACTGAATGCTTCCATAGAACTGGACTGATGAGTGCTCCCTTTGATGAGAGCTGGAGCTGCAGACCAAGACCCTGGCTGCTGTTTCCACTGCAAGACACTTGCTGCCCTGCCACTCCTCTTTGCTTGTATCTAATTAAGAGACAGCATAAAAAGACAGAAACTGGAGAGGCAAAACAGAAGGTGATCATGCGCATTTTGAAAGGAAAGCATGTAGGCAACAGACATCAAGGTCTTGCCGTGCAGAAGTGGATTATTTCATTTCTGAACCTGCTGTTACTGGAAAGAAAACTCAGCTTCCCAAATGCAAGTAGAAGCCAAGTATGCACATGTATAGTGAAAACAGGAATATTTCTTCTTGCAGACATATCATGTTTTCCCTTTATTTTCCCCAGAGCATGCAAGACTGCCCAGAATTATGACCAGGTGGCTCTGCTCTGAACCAGCCTGTTCAGATGGAGGAGATATCTACACCTGTACCAGCCACCACAGAAGCATCTTGGGAGGGCTCTAGAATATGGCTGGGGATGCAAAGGGAAGAGCACAAGCTTATCTGACTCCTCAGCACATGCTTACCTTGCTCATCAGGAATCTGGGAATCCTCAACTGACATATTCTTGCTGAGATGGGCACATTCTCCATCTTGTAACACTTTCCCTAGCAGCATCTGGAGGCTTGAACCCATTATGTTAGAAAACATACAGAGGTTAAGAGTTACCACCCCTGCAATCAGCCCTGGAAAATTTTCCAGCCAGCCCCCTCCTTTCTGCAGGACACACCTGAGATGTTAACATACAAAAGTGGTTCTTTTTGTGACATTTACACTACTTCCCTAAGTTAGAGATGTTATAACAGGAGAAGAGCCCTTGCTGATATAAATTCAAACTACAGAAGAGAGACTGATCAGCTAGGAATGTGATCTTTCCACTTCTCTAAGCAATGTAGTTATGAAGACGTCTCCTCATGCAACCTTGTCCTGCAGCTTAAAACTAATACCTTAAAAATCACAACCAATGCTCCTTCACTGAGTTACATAGGTGTAATTATCGCAATATTCAAGATTCTCAGGACTCACATCTGTAATGAAATGGCAAAAAAGAAGCACAACATAAGAGGTATTCTAGAAAGGCAGGACTAGAAAAGCCGATCTTAAAACCTTAAGCTTAATCGTAAAAAAAAAAAAAAAAAAAAGGATGTTTCAGGTCTTTTTCTCCAGATGATCTCTCTGCACCTGACTATACATTTATGCCAAGAGTTTGTATCCTTTCTTTCTCCCCGCTAACACAGGATAAAGCAAGAGACTGGCCACCAAGTAAGAAAGAGGAATGAAATTGCTTTAGTGGGTTTAATAAAGAATGTAAAACCTGATAAGGGCAGTACATATTTTTGAACGGCTTCTCAAAGATGGACCAGGTCACCTAATTTTACACCCTCAGCCCCTCTGCCCAACACAGCTAACACACAACAGGACTTGTTCATTCTGAAACATCATACCAATAAGAAACAAAGGGATGAGTACAAAAAAGTGGCTGAAGTCAGCAACAGGGCAAAGGATGTGCTCAGTCTCCATTCCAAACCCTGATTACAGACTGAATTCCTGATGTCCCTCACCTCCCTTCTCTGGAATAGGCAGCTGTAGCACCTTCTCTACCCTTATAAAGATCTTGTGAAGTTAAGATGACACATCCACAGCATTTAGAGATTCTCAGGTGGAAGAAACAAACATGTAATGTTACAGACCCCAAGTATCAGCTCTCTATGGAGCTCTGAAGCTCTGGTGCCTGGGAAACAAACCCACTCATATTTTATCTCCCAGACAAAAAAATAGTTTGCAAAGGTGCTTTCTTTCCACTGTGAAAGGATAGAGCAGACTCCTGTATAAAATAATTAAGCTCTAAGCATCAAAAAAAAAAAAAAAGTCCTTATGATGTTCCTATTAACCTGCCAGACATTTGTCTGCCATCTCAACCACAGCATCACTGATTTTTTTAAACGCTACTAGATTTGACATGTGGCTAGATAAGTTAGGGTCCTTAATAAGGACGCCTTTCAAAGACTCATTTAGAAGTTTAATGCTTTTTGAAGACATCTCAGAGGTAGACACCAGAAGGCTCTCATCTCCCCTGGTCTTAATGCTGTGCTTGGTTGCAGGATAATTAACAACCAGTTTCTTCAAAGGTGGATAAAACACAAGACTACTCACTCCAGTGCAGCTGTCTGCTATAGCACTGTTCACTTGCAAACATCTGGCAGCATAGAATAATCATCCTTCAAGTCAAGTGACCTAACACCATTTGCACGCTACCAGCGCACACCAAGAGCACATGAATGCTGTTTCTTACGGAAGCTAGAAAGGCCCTGGGAAATGGTTGCTCTGGATTCAATTTAACCAAAGCTGTCAGAAATTATTTAGCACCGCAGGACTGCACACAGAAGCCATAACTGTAAATGCCTGTAAACAACTGGAGCTAAGATAGATAGTTGTCAGGGGAGCAGAAGAGACCTTTAATAAAGAGAAAAGCCAGCTGGAATTCCTGCTGAAGGATGAGAACCTCACCTGAAGCAGCTGAGCCTTTACAAGCCTGCCTGCATTGCCTTTCAGTTGTCAGCCTGTTTATCTGCACTATATGGACTCCTCTTCCTTTCAGAACAGGAAATCTGTTCTCACATATACAGAAGGAAATCAGCAGGAAGAATACAATGGCAGTCCACATCTTCAGGGTTGCCTTGCCAGGAGGCTTCTCTGTTGAGAAGCCTGTAGCACAGTAGAATGCTTTCTTGTACCACCTTCAGATCCACTGCAACATACCTACAAAGAAAAGAAAATGATTGATTTATATCAAAAGGCTACACTTGAAGTGTTTTACTAAATACACTCCTATCAGAAAGGATTACAATAAGATATGCATAAGGCAGGCAGGTATCACTACCAGGATTAACATACTGATAATGAAGCAGAGGCAGAAAGAAAAAAGCCTATTCCCAAATTCACAGTGTCTTTCTTTGGAAACAGTACTTTGCTCTCCTTTTCTCAGATACCACCAGAAAACAACTCAACACAAAAGCTGCAAGCGGTGGGTTATACTTACTTTATTCCTTTATTTTCCCTAACGTTGCAAGGCAAAGACGTTTTAAAGAAAAATGTGAGATTTATCATTCGCAGTCAAGAACAGCATCAAGAACAGGAAGAGCTCTGTTGCCTCTTGCTCTGACTTCAGCTGGAGAAGTTCATCTGACTGCTGTCAGACAGTCAGTGTGCACAAAGCTGAACTCAAAGCCCACAGCAACACAGGCACAATGCCTTTTGGCTCATCCTGGAACCCTTCATGTTGTTCCCAGGCTCAGCAGAAGCATTTTGACCAGCTTGAGAACACTGATACTATAGGCATCTATATAATAACAAAGATAATAATGATAATATAGGCAGTCCTGCACTATGCCCAGGACACCCTGCCTTTACACCAAGCCAGTCCAAACCAAGAATCAGGTTTGGTTCATTCCTGCTGATTATCAAAAACATTGATTCAAAACAAGCAAGAGCCAATAATTCACATCTTCCAAGGTGCTACACAGATATCAGCTGTTAGTGAGGAAGACCCACACCCACAGTAAGCTTTCATTTCCACACATAAAACAATAAATAGGCAAAGCATTTTCTTCGCTCCCAATGAACACAAGAGACTTCTGTCTCCATGGATGAGTTCTCACCCTGGCACTGGAGGAACTGGAGGAGCTCCTGTTGACATCAGAGCAGATCACCAGCTTCTATCTAGATTTACCCTATTGTTTCCAAGATTTTCTTTAAATTTTGTATGAAAAGGTACTTCCAAACAATCCAGCCTGAACCAGACCAAACATTGGCCTCTTCCCTAAGTAGTTTTTCAGCACTTCCCTCAGTGCTGAAGCACGCTTTAGCTCTCATCCTGCAGTTACGAAGAGAAACATCATGGCCTTCAAAGAGTGGTGAGATTTAACTATGCCTGACATCTCAGAGGTCTACAGGACTGCTGCATTTGAAGACACTCACAGTTCACAGCTCAGGGACTGAGCAGCACGTGTGACCAGTATAAATAGCATAGTGAAAAATATCCAGTGGTCATCAGGAGCAGGCTACAGTCCTGACTTAACCACTCCTGCAAGGTTTGCCTTGAGCTCTGAACCCTACTCCCAGCTACAGTTGTGAATTCAAGAATTTGAGTTAATCTTCATTGGGGAAAAAATGCCTCTAAGATAATATTTACTCTTACACCCAGATTGTGACATCTTGATACCCCAATGAAACTTTTTGCAATGGAACTTCTGTTACCAGGTTTTCTCCTTATTCTACTTTCTGAAGACCTGAACATGCTAGCAGACATTTAGACTCAGAACTCAAGGCACAGCAGCACGGCTGCTTTGTGTGGGTGGGTTTCTCACTCCAGACAGAAGTTCAGGCCTGGGTTGTCCCAGCTGGCAGATGGAAATATTTCTGAGAAGTCTGGTGGGGAAAGGCAGCTCACCAGCCCCATCTAGTCCTGCCTGCCAGGGAATGCACTGGCTTTACAGCCAGCCCCAGCTCGGCCGAGGGCTCTCTGGCTTTTCCAAGGGTGAGCTAGAAGGATTTGAAACAGAATCAACACAGGAGAGAAGCCCTGGGCAATGCACAACTGCAGCGCCCTGCAACACAGCATGCTGACGTCTGCAGTTTGGGAAAGCAGTTCCACGTTTTCAGAAGTCTGAGTCTGGGAATATGAAAGGGGAAACAATTCGTGTTACTCCATCAAAGTAACTTCAATACTTACCCTGCTGCTCTGAATTGCAAGGCACTTCCACATAGTTTAGCCATAGAAAGCTCCAGCTGACAGTAAGGAAAAGGGGAAGATGTAAAATACTCTGCCTGCAAGAGGCGTTTTCCTAGAGCAAACAGATCTCTACAGCTGACAGCCAGAAAAAGGCTGCTTTAAATTCTGAATCCTTCAACTTAAAAGCAGGCAATCTGGGGTTCCCTCGCAGACACTGTAGATACTTTATCAAGATACTCAGAGCACTATTTGTCAACGCTACACAGAAACAACTGCAGGGTTTTTTGTTTAAGTTCACAGGCAGGTATTTAGCAAGCAGTACCTGGCCCACAGGAAAAAAAAATATAGATCTTAACATGTAAGTTTTACATTTTAAAGAGAGCCCTGTTTAAGTCTGCAGTAAACTTCTCAAGGTAACAACACTTACAAGAAGTTATATTTTATAGCCTGAAGTGTCAACAGGAATGAACTGGCTGTGCAATAAATGTATGCATTTACCTTTTTTTACACAAAAAATTGGAACAGCAATGAATACAAATACAGAGAGCTCTCTATTATAGATATATCACTTAGCATTATTTTTGTAATCACAGTAAGCAATCCCAAAAGAATAAGTCTCCCATTACAGTTCCAAAATGCAGATATAGCAGTGTTTCACAGTTACCACTGCATGACTCCCAGCCTTGACCCAGGCACTCATACACTTACTTGTACAATCGTGCATTAATCACACGAGGCCTAGAAGCTGTTGTGTCAGCACAGATAACTGTCCCCCACACAGAAGTGCCTTGTGTCCCCAACCACATTGCCAGGCCAGAAGCCCCTGCCAGCCAGCCCCAGCTGACTTCAGTCCCATGTAACTACAACAGCTCCACCAAAATCCCAGTGAGTGCCTCTCACCCCTTATAAAGCACCTGGGAGCCTTTCTGGATTAGGCCAGCACCAGTAACAGAGGACAGACTGAGCTCAGCAGTGAGAAATGCCTGCCTTCAGTGCAGTTCCCCCTTCCCTCTCAGCAAGCACAGTCTCCTCAGGGCCAAGTGATGCTCATTACAGTAACATGAGCATTAAGCTGAACACTCCCTGCTCTTCAAGACCCAAAGCCAAGAAGCAACAGCCCAAAGCTCTCAGGAGCACTTTATGAGTGGTGCAGAGCGTTCAATTCACAAGGGTGACCTACCACAGAGGGTCCCAACTGCAGAAGAACTGAATTTGGACCATGTTTGGGGCTCTCAAAACATACAGAGAACAAGGAGACACCATCATGGAGGCTTTCAAAGACACACTGTGCCTGACCTCAGGCTACACAGCCATCCCCTTAAGTGCTGCACCCAGTGCTTGGCAAAAGCACACCCTGTGCTCGCTCAAGTAAGGGGTTCAACAGTCCAGATGACACTTGGGATGCTGTATCAAATATCAGAACCTCCAGCCAGTGCGTTGTTGGGGGTGTTTTTGCCTCTTTTACCTTCGCACAATCTCATACATCCATAGCAGGAATCACAATTACTTACAGATCATTTTTCCCAACATAACCACTGCCTTTTATAATTACAAACAATAGGCCTTACTTCCCCCTTCCTCTCACACTTCTAACCAGTCCCACATGGCTCCATTTATGCTCCAACAAACTCCACGAAGCATTCACCCCACACAGCTACATCCCAGAGAAGTACTAGCTAAAGCTTCCCCTCCAGGTCATGCTGCTCCTCAGATGAAACCTTTCTCTGGTATAGTCAGAGACAACATGAAGAGATGAACACTACCATTCCTATTGGAAGCAGTTTTGAGAAATCAGAGCAAAATTCACACTGAGCACTACCTTTTCCATATGTAAAGCATTTCCAAGGAAATTAAAAGTCAAACCAAACCACAAAAGCCAGTGAGTGAATAAAATCTGGGAAAAGACTACACTCTGAGAAGTGCAAAGTTTACTTTTACCATCTGTGGCTGTAACTCAGTGGGGAACAAGCACGCTGGAAAACCAGAATAACTTTGAGTCAACAACTGAATGACTGATGACTTTGCAATGTACACACACAACCAGAAGGCGCTGCCTGCTGGGTTTCCAAAGTGTTCCTCCCTTCTTGCTGATTTCCCTGTAGTTGAAGCCAAGGAATCCGGAAAAAAAAAAATCAAAGTATTGTTTCAAACAACATCTACTTGATTGGGGGTGATGTTGAAAGCGCAGAGCAAAGCCTTTGGAATATAAACCCTTCGTCTCCATGCCATCCCAGCCTCAGATGCTCCTGGTTAAGCAGCTGCAAGGTGCATGCAGTGACTGGACACAGGTGGAGCCCGGCATGACCAAAGCAAAGAGGCAGAGCTAGAGAAAAACATGGAACAAGGGAGAGGGGCTGTTAGAAATCAGAGGTGTGAAGTACGCAAAGAAAGCAAGTCATTTAGGGCAACATGTGCTCCCTCAAGCTGTCGAAGAGTCAGCAGACTGCTCCAAAACCCATAACAACATGAAATGAGGTCAGAGAGCTGCAAAGAAGTCATTTTCCATTCCCTCGGAGCATCTCCGCCTGTTTCTGAGAGAAGGTGGAAAGGAAACCTTGAGATTTAGCATCCTGCTGGGTAGGAAGGCACCTGAACTGCAGGTACTGTAGTCTCTTTTCACTGCCAGAAAGACTCCCATGAAGTTCACACTCCCTCCGACTGGGCCAGAGCCGAAAGCAACTGAACAAGACTCTTTGTCCTTCAGGGAAATAACATGAGGACACAGCACAGGATTGTGGGGTCCTCAGGGTCACAACAAAGCAGGGAAGACAAGGGCAGAATACACAACATAAATAATGGTGCTATGTCTCCCATTAAATTGAAAAGACATAAGGCCTGGTTTCAGCTTGCAATTGCTGCTAAATATTTCATGTGCCATCAGCTCTCAAAACGAGTGCTATATTTCACTCTTTGGAAAATAGAATTAAACCAGGCTTTGCTAAGGAAAGACAAGCACATCTCGTTTTGTGAATTGAGGCCAGAACACAGGAGGCAAAAGAATCTGTGCTGCAATCTTAGGAGCATTTGGCTTTCCAAGTTTCTCTCTGAAATGGCACACACGTACAGGTTTGGAGACAGAAGGGGCAGCACCAGAGTAAAAGAGGCTGATTTCTGAATCGCATTTGCATCAGTAAGGCAAGAAAAAGGAATGAGAATAATGGCAGGAAGCTACTTATCCCAGCAACAAAACTTCACTTTGGTCATGATTTGTATCTGTAATAGTGTCTGTCACACATGAATTATAACAGCCCCAAAGCAGGTTGAGAATGTGCAGGAACAACAACGCTTTGTTACTGTGCTAGAGAAAAAATAGCCGGCCCTTCAGATCATTTGAAAATGATTTAACTACATTATGCAAAGAACCTGCCCCAGAGCAAGTAAATATAGCTTGAACTGTGGGTTCAAAGCCTCTGTTAAGATGTTCTCCCCTGCATCTCCTGTTGAGTCACCACCCGTGGTCAGCAGAGCACGGCCAGATGAAGTCACATCATGCTCTCAACAGCAGCTTGAAAGTCATCAAGTTCCTTTGGTCTCCAAGGAAAGTTAACAACAGATTACAAAGGTGTTTCTACAAAATGTCACGTGCCATAAACACAGACAGAGCTGAGCAGAGGCTGTAAAGCAGTGTTATGAATTACAGGGCTGCAAACGCATCACTGATGACTGGGAAGGGGATCCCTGCTCCGGGCACAGTTCCTGTAACTGTACTTCACAAAGCTTGTGAAGCTCCCCACTTCCTTGGAAAAGGCTGCAGTGGTCAAAGGTCTGCTCGCTGCTCCAGGACAGACTCTCCATGCCCCCATCGTTTCTCCAGTATTAACAAAACGCTCCGCTGGGAGGGTGACTGAGGTGGGACAGGCAAGATTCTACACTCTGAGGGAGTTTTGAAGAAAATTGTGCACAAAAATCAGTCATGAATACATAGGCCAGGCTAGGCTTGGGACCAACAAGCTGAATCTGATCAACACCTAGCATTGACATGAGCCCAGAAGCACATTCAAGGCTCCTGCTGGTGGAGGAGAGATGTGTAAGAACGGCTCTTTTTCTACAAGGCTTACCTGAAATTGAATCTTTTTGTTCCAAGAAGTAACTTCTGAGAAAAGGTTGGTAGGTAAACATCTCCCTGCACCTCACAGGGAACCAGACCTTCCCACAAAGAGGAGCACGTTCTTGATGCTTGATGTTGATTCTGCAACACCAGGACACAAGTTACACGTCCTCTGAAATACGATGCAAAGAGCAAACATTGCCAGCTCAAGCCCGGAAGAATGTCATTTATATTCCTTCTCCTGTTACACAGCTTCCTCAGAGCATAACAACACACAGCTCGCTACGTATTACAGAAGAGCTGGCACATCCTTCCACATTAGCAGGCACTCCTTACTGCAGCTGGTAGGACAGTGTTAGACATCAGTAAGATCTGCTGCTACTTTTCTGATGTTTCTCCCTATACATGTCCATTAAAATGGCTTTGTATGATACATATTTTTTTTTGCATGAGTCCACAAAGACTCCACCATACAGACTCCTAAGGACAAACCACTAAGTGAAAACATTTTAATTAAGCAGTCACAAGATTATACATCTTCCCTGCCCCTAAATGTGAGCCCCCTCATTCAGTCTCATCTTATTTTAGTCCCCATCTGTGGCTGAATCTCCCACCAACCCACACGGCACACAGCCCACAGCAAAGGCAACTGCAGCATTTGCAGTAACATTTACAAGCTCCAGGGAATGAGCCCAAAGATGCCAACAGTTGCCAACTATAAACTCAAAAGAACAGAGCATCCTTGTTCAGAGTCACCACCACCCCTCCAAATTCATGTCTGACCAACTTAGATGGATGTTAAGCTAGAAAGCAAGGGATAATCCACAGCCACTGAGCAGACAGCCTCTGACAAGGCTGCTTGAGCTGCTGCAACCTCTGAAGACTGGCGTGGAAATGGTGATCTTTAAAAGAAGTTTACAGCTGCTACAGTATTTGTCCAGCTGCTACTTATTATTCCCTGCAAGAAAATCTATTCTTCTGCTTGTAAATGGCCAAATGTTTAATAAGACTTCCAAAATGTCCTACATAATTAAAACAAACATTTTAAAGACTCTCTAAGAGGGGTGGAACTCCAAGATTTGCTGAGAAGCTCCGTGATTAAACTGGGGCTTGGCTAACACGTGAAAGTTTCCCAAGTATAAAGCCCTTCAGGCTCCACACTGACAAACGATGCTGTACACCACGGGCTGTGCTCTGCAGAGCTCCCTGGGAGCAGCAACAGGGAGAAGCAGCTGTGCAAGGTCAGCAGCTACCATGCTCCACAAGGAATGGAGAGACATTTCCATGCAACAGGCAGATTAATCACAGGGTCTGAATGTCAGGCCTCATATAGACAGATAAAGGGCTATATTCTAAAGGTTCAAGACTTTCAGTGACTCTTCCCACACACCTTTCCCCACAAATAACGCAGATGGGAAGGAAGTTTTTGTGGTTACAGCCCATGTCTGACAGCTGACTAAACCAGAGCTCAGGTTCCTTCCCCACTTCCAGCTTCCTGTGGAAGCAAGGCAGTGCTACTGACTCACAATCTTGGGCAGATAGAGCCCTGGTGGTTTTTGTGGTTGTTCTTTTTTAGTTAGTTATGTTTTGAGTGTTATCAGCTTGATTCATCTCCTACATCACTGACTGCCTCTGTCTTTCTCTGCCTCAGTTCCTCACCTGCACTCCTCACTTCTTCCTCTGAGCACAGGGCAGCTCACCCAGTTCTTACCTAACTCATGAGAAAAGCCCACACTGGCACTGTTGAGGCTTTATGCCCATCACAGGTTACCTCTGACAAAACAAACGTTAAAGCCTAAGAACCAGGAATTTCCCCACCTACCACCACCCACCATCCTTCTTCGCCCACGTTCACTGCCAAGTTCTGCATTTCACTTGGTGAGAACTACTACTCTGCAGGACTTTTCCTGTGAAAAGTGACTGGACAGCTGTTTCATTTGTGAAAATATGGCTCCTTTCAGAATATCTGAAACAATCCCATTTTAATATAAAGAAAAATGAACTGCCAAATGCTAACTGCATAGAGCTGGGTCTGGACAATAAATCTGTCAACACAAATTCTTCCAAAGAATAAAAATGTTTGCTATGGCAAAACTGCAACCTTCCCTAGCATAATCTGTACCCCCAAAAAAAAGATAGCAAAGACTGCTGTCTCATTGGGACAGGAGATTGTACACAGGGCATCTGCTACCACGTGTTTCAAATTAAACAGCTTTCAACACCACCCAAAAAGAAATCACCCCAGAACTCCGCAGCCACCAAGCTAATACAGATCAAATACCCTTCTACATGGGTAGGAGGTAAGCTCATGTTTTTGGGCTCTAGAGTACCTAGAGAAGCATTTACTTTACAGTACAAGTGCTTCGTGCTTCCTGATAGATGACATTGGAAGCCAGAAGCAGCACTCCCACGTTAAAACACAGCACGCACACTCAGAACTGCTCTGAGCTGCTATTAAATTGGAAACTCCCAAGTCCGGAGTTAACAGAGACTTAAGAAGGGATTTCAGCCTGAAGGCACAATTAACCAGCTGTTACTTCTCAAACAAATAAAACCACAAATGTGTTAAATGTCTGGTCACTCGCCCACCTCCTGGCCCAGCAGAATTTTTACAAGTCAGCAATTTGCTAGCAATACGGGTCAGGTTAAATTTCACTGAAGCTAATAGCTTCAAATGTCATCTTTCACTTCAGATATTTTTGAGAAATTATGCTCTTCTGTAGGTTCAGGTAGCTGTAATGCTAATTTTAGGCATTTAGAAACAGAACACCTCTACCTAGAACACACGGGTCTGCAGATTTGCTCAGGAATTTAAGTCTGCGCATGGTTTTGAGCAGGACCATGCTCAGAAGTGATGGCACCTGACATTACAAAGGAACAAGGCAACACCATGGAGAGTTCAGAAAGAGAAGTTCAGACAGCATGGCACTGGTCAGAGCATGGTCCCAGTACAATGACTGAAGGGGAACTTTTGCTCAACACTAGAGGAACTGGGTTTAAGGAAAGCATTTTTGGATCTCTTTTCTCTGATCTTCACAGAAATCCTAAAACATGGAGAGTTAAATCAAAAGATTTAATTCAAAACCCTGCCTCCACTGTAAGTTATTTTCAAAAGCAAAACAACTCAAAAACCTCTATAATGTAGGAGTCATCTTTTTAAACTATAAAACTCTAGTTAAAAGACAAAGGTAGCTTTATGTGAAAGGGCTGCCAGGTAAGATGGAGCAAGAACACGTTATCACACATTCCAGATTATCACAAACCAGTCTGACACAGGGGAGCTTTTCACTGTATATACGTTGACACAAATCAGAGGATTTGTCCCAAAATCTCCAAGCCAGGAAGACATTCACAGTAATAACAAATAAAGGTTGCTGGCCACAGGCCTCACTGCTTTCTGATTTTGACGGCTTAAAAGATGTGGAAATCACCAGGCATGGTAGGTGCAGAAGATTAGCCACATCTATTTTTCTAAACAACAGGAGAATCAAATTCAATATCAGCTCTCCTAATCCTTGCTGGCCTTCCCTGTGGGAGGTTCCTAGCCAACAAAAGTCTTCTGTAAGCGATACACCAACCTAAACTTCAACCCAACAGTCATCTGAACATACAGGTGATACATACATCCTTCCCTCTCCTTACTCACTGACTTCTGTGGCTGTCCAGGCAGCACTTGTTGAAGTACCAGCCCAACTCAGCACCACCAAGCTGGCTGCATGGGCTGGGAGCAAGGCACCCCCAGCTGCTCTGACCCTCTCTGCAGGTTCTCTGCTCTTGGGTCACTCATCTCCTACGTGGCAACTGATGTGCTCACTCACCTCGTTCCACATTCCCTCCTTGCAGTTTCAGAGGAACTTATTTAAGTTTTGATTACTGACACCGATTAATTAAGTAAAATAACCTTGGCTTGAGCTCCTTAAAGCTTTCTTAGTACAAGCACCTTTGTATAAAGTGTATTTCATTCAAAGAAAAGGGACCGCACAGGCAGCAGCAAGCTTTTCTGAACCCTTCTGAGCTTGATATAGAAGATCCGCCTATGATGCTGCTAACAAGGACCCCAAAACCATTTCACAGAGTGACCTGAGTACCAGGTCTGCTTTATCCTCCCACCTACCTTATTTGATCAAATAAGATACTACCATTATTTTGAAATTTTGCCTCAATAGTGTAGAATTCTGCAGCTTTAGAGAATGTCCAGTTCCTTTTTTTCCCCCCTCCTTCTTCGTAGAACCAGAGAAGCGGGTCTGATCTTCATAAAAAGAATCACCAAGACAAACACAGTTCAAATGGATTTCATCAACATAGATGCTTTTTATCAATTTACATTCTACAGCAGTAAAATTGCAAATGCAAAACACAGCTGGAAAAGATATGTCTCAAACTGATGGGATCTTTCTCCTAAAGGAACCCACACAGACTTTTGTGTAGCTCTAAGTATTTCAATATGTTACACGTTTCTATCCTTATCCTATGGACTCCTGAAGACTGCCACTGGCTGTTACTTTCTCTCTTCACTTCCAAACACAGACAGACCCAGCAGGCTGAGATATGATACATACCTGAACGCAGATTTCAACCAGATTTTCAACACTATTGCATGCCTATTAGAATAACATCCCTTTGAGTAGTACTTTGCCTTTCACTTATTAGAGAGATTTCTGCTCTGAAAAACAAAGCTAGAAGTCCTCTCTCAACTTGGAACACCTTGGTTCAAAACAAAAGCAAGCAGTTAGGCTTACTTCTCCAGTTGCGTCCTACGAGCAGCAGCACAGACTGAACCCATTAGAAACTCTTCGCTATTGATTTTATGCCAAAAATATTCTTATCCTGTAATGGAGGGAACACTGGACTAGAAATGCCAAAAGAATAACAAGAATAGCCCACCACAGTCCAAAATTGAGGTCAGCATACACTAATTATCTGAGTCAAGAGACTGCCCTGGGGGAGGCTGTCCAAGCATGGACAACAAAAATGAGGATAAGGACAAGTCTGTGAAACCCACACTACAAGTAGTAACTCTTATCACTCTCTTCAATACACTGAACAGTGTTTTTTGAAGAATTCAGCTCCAGCCTAATCCAATACAAACCAGTCTGATCCCATCCATAATTCCCCCAAAGGTCAGGAATCAACAGGTGGAACAGGCTGTGATTTAATGAAATCAAACACAAAACGAAAGGCATGTCAAGAATTAAGCAATTCACACTTGAATTAACATGTACTTCCTGCTGACCAAACGCTACCTTTTGTTCCAAATCCAGTTTGTTGTAAGAGTCTTCGCAAACCTGGAATGAGAAGAGGCTGTAAATGCTGATGAGTGGGGACACAGGCAGCTAACACCAGGGAACAACATTTTTTCAGCCTCCTCCCTCAAAGCAAGTTTAGGATCCTCAGAACTATATATCAGACAAGTCCACCACACGGGACAGTCTATCAGCTGGCTGCTGGGGCCTCCACCCACAAACCCACCCTTGCCCTCTTGGCAGCTCTTGCTCCTGTTAAAGGCTGTTTAGCTACGCATGAAGCAGCCCTGAATCACACCAGTAAACCGGGCAGGTTGACAGCCAGGTACACAAATGAGCTGACACCAGCTCAGATTTCCTTGATTCAGTACAATGTGATTTGTGGTAAACCAAGATCTGCCCCATAAACAACAAAGTCATCCATACAGAAGGACAGGAACCTCAGAGTGATAACATATGCCCTGGCAGAAAGAACAGCTACAGCAATGAAAAGATAAACTCTTCCCAATTGTCAGAACTTTTATCCTGCCGGGTGGGAGGGATACTTTCACTTACTCTCACAAGCAAGTTACTTTAGGCTTTCTTCCCAATCTGGTAAGAATTGCTTCAAAAACCTATCATTATTCTTTTAAGATATTATATATGCCAAGACAAAGATAACTGTCTACACCTATGAACCGTATTTGCTTCTTAAATCATCCAAAAACCTTGAAGATTACAGAGGAGATCACAGAAAACTCTGGAGGCATCTTTTAAGCAAACGCATGGGTCAGAGGGCCAGCAGCCTTCTTTTCAGGTTCCCTCTCTGCTGTGGGTCAGTTCATTGCAGAACCCTCAATCTCTTCTCAGTATTCGAGGGAAAATGGTCCTTTGTGGAAGGCTGCAGCTGTCTTACTAAGAAGCTGGAAGCAAAACTCCCAGCTTGTTCCTGATGCCAAACCTCACCACTAGAAGGCAAAGAGGCAGAGAAGGTTGGTTCCTTGAGCGTATTGTTGGGCCAAAGCCCTATGAAGGAAGGTAACAACCAATACCTACTTCTCACCTTTGTCAGCAACTGGAGGGCATCAGGCTTCAGCAGCATGAATCTCACAACTTCCAAGCATAAACAAAGAAGAAACAGAGGGGACACTTCCACTGCCTGTTGGGCAACAGCCCTCAGCTCTTCCAGCTCTCTTCTGTCATTCCAAAGTTAACGTTCGAACAAACAGAAGTCAGCCCTGTGCCCAGCATGCAGAACTCACTCAAACTGTACTACAACAAGCTACACTGAGTTCTGACAAAACTTCTTTAAAAGATGTACTTTGGCCTTTCACACAGAATCCTGTCTTTAGGCTTAAGTGAAATGAACCAACAGAGCAAATCTTAACATCAGATTTCAACAAGGATCAAACCCTATGAAAACCTGTCAAGGTATAAAAAAGGTTAATTTTCTTTCAATGCAGAAAGGATGGGACAACAATCAAACTGGGACACTGAGAAAACCTCTTTGAAACCAGAAGCTGTGACCAAGTTGCACGTCCTGTTACATAGCATGGCTAGCCTGCACCTAAAGAGAGCAATGACCCTTAGCCACCATCAACAAAATACTTGCATAAGTGGTGCATTTAGCCAAAGCATGAACTAACCTGAAAACTTACCTCAAAGCTTGATGACAAAGCAATCTTGTGAAACTCTCATCTCTTCCTCCTGTCCACCACCCCCTGTGCCAGACCCTGCTCAGGCAAACACCACTCAAGTGCCACGTGAAGTTATTGCAAACCATCTGGGTCAGACACAGACTCGCTTCCTCTCAAACCACAGTTCCCTTTCTGTAAAGGCGAAGCAGCACACCAAAATGCTACTTAACTACACCCCGAGGGAATTATATTTGCCTTCAAGAAATTGATTCACCTACAGAGCAGGAATTAAGAAGCAATTCAGGTGATATTTATTCTGCTCGTTTAGGAGGTAAATAACAATGTTATATCAGACCCCTTATCATTTGCAGGAAGTACATAAATTATCCTAATGTCAGTAACCACGAAGACTTCATAAAGCGCCACAAGAACAGGGGTTCTCCATCAGAGGAGGCTCCACCCCACATTCAGGGTCCTAATTCAGAGCAATGACAGCAGAGACACATGCGAGCTCCAGCAGGGCAGAGAAACACCATCAGCTCTGCCAGCTGTATCTAGAGTTAAGTATGCAAGCATCCACAGAAGGATTTAACAAAGCTATTATAACAACTCGTATTCCTGAGAGCTGGTATGGAATGAATAGTCAAGTAACCAGTACTTTTAGCCTTCAGTGCAAGGATCTTCACAAATGTGGAGAAATTAAAGGTTTACTCTGCCCTAGGAAGAAGTGATTGTCTCCATGAGCTTCTCCACAAAAAAAAAAAAAAAATCAAGTTTCTTTCTCACTCAGTTTCTGCAGCATCCAAGCCACTTTACAGGCGTACACTTATATTTCAATTGCCTGGAATTGTATTGTCAGGTAAATCTGCCCAAGCAGATAACGTAGCAGAAAGAGAACCCTACAGAATGAGGATTAGATGTTCACACCTTATTTTTTGTTCTTATGACAGCCATCTCAGAAAGAATTAGGTTTCAAATCTTGCTTACCAAATCCTCTAGCACTGAAAGGCAAAGATAGGAAACTCTTTCCATATACTAATGCCTATAACATCAAAGAAACTGTAACCACTTCAACTGCATGCCCACCATCTAGTCGTTGATTCTTAGAGCTGCTGCACATTTCCTCCATTTCCCTCAGGCAATAACTTTCCTGAAGACAAAAGAAAAAGTTAACCCAGTCATTAACAACAGAGCCCTCGCTCTGCACTGCACCTCTGCAGGGCAAAGATCAGAAGTGAACACAGGACCTTTTTGCAAGCGCTCACCTGTACACAGGACTTCAGCCATTGATGTCTTCAGCAGGAGCAAAGCAGATGTACTAACAACAGGTCAAGGGCATGCAGTGTTTTACTGGAACTGTATAAAGAAATAGAACTGTTAGCTTTAAGCTGACATTACAAACTCTTTCCAAGCTACAGTAACAAAAGCCATTTATAGGGGCAGAAATACAGTGGTAGAAATAGTTAAGTTTCCTGACAGCATTCATCCTAGTATCTTTTATTTGTGTCTAACAACAGGATTTGTACATTAGTTTGCCAAGATAGAAAGCAAACTGTTTACACTCAGTCCTAACATCTTTGTTCACTCAGTTTCTTCACCTCGACCTTGCTATCAAGGTGGCAACAGAGGTAACGTACACACACAGGCACATTAAAACCACCTGTGGTCTCCTGCATCACCATCTCTTACATGTCTAATAAATTACTAAAATAAATATGCGCATGAATTTTGTTTCACAAATTCTCTCCTTCATCCAGATATCCTTTACAAAGATGAATCATTGCCATTGGACATATGAAATATGTTCACTGGATGGCATTCACTGTATGTTGAGCAGCAGCAACTGTAAATGTGAATGCTTGAGTGCACTGTGGGATATACCTCATGAATCACAATTTTGGAGCACATACTTCAAATCCAGAAGGAACCTCTGCTGATTTCAATACTGCTCTGCAAATAAATGGATTTGCCCCAAGACATGCAATAAGCTAAGAGCTCATTTAGCACAAGGATTTGTAGTTCTCAGTCAGCTCCCAGAGGACCACTTACTTGCCCACTCCACAGTTTGCATTACATCTGTTTCCAGTTTCAGAGAGGTCAGAGACCAAGCGTAGAACACACAACACAGAAAGAACAGCTTGCTAACAGTATTGAAACCTGCAGCTGCAAGGCAGAGGAAAAACAATGCCACCCCCCACCAGGCGTTTTTGATTTTATTCTAAGATTCTTTCATTCAGATATTCCTTCTGAAGATGGTGTTGAATGATGAAACTATACACCTCACTCATATGAGAGAAGCAGTTATGTATTTATCAATGTGTTGCAACCTAACGAAGCTTAATTGTAAATAAGACAGCGACTTAAGATTCAAGACTGCAAAATGCACTTGATTAAGAGGTAAGGAGCCTCCGTGTGACTGTATCCACTCCTAGCCCCAGGCTTGTTCAATGGTTTATGTTTAAGGATTAGATGTGCACAAACAAAGATATAATCTTACCGAAGCCTGCAAAGTTTAGCAAGCTATTAATCACTAACCAAGGATCTGTTGTGGTAAGGAATCTAGCAAGGAGTAAGGGATGCAGCAAGCTTAACCTGAGAGGCATCCCTATGCAAGGGGAGATCCTGTCACGCAACCAGCTGCCACGCAGAAATGCTCCAAGGGCTCCTGGCCTGCTCACTATTTATGGGGTAAAAAGAGTTCCTTTATTAAAGCCTCTTCAGGTCCAAGAGTGACAGAAACACACATGAAGATTCACATCAATTACTGTGAAATCCTAGTGACAACATCATTTTTGTAGATCAGCTGGGACAGTTTTAGAAACAAGAGGACAGACATAACCTTAGAGAAAATTAGTCTCAGAAGGAAAAACCCTGATCAGCACAGCTGAGACAAGCATTACAAAGTTTACAGCAACACTTTCTGTTTATTAACAATTAGACTAGCATCCACAAGACAGTTTGTAGAGATTTAGGAAGTAAACGGGGATGCTCTTTGCCCTGACACTGGGAATTTGACCTTATCACTGGATGCTTCTCGACCATCAGACACTCCCATCCTTAACTTGCTCAGTAAGTCTCCTTTTCGTTGTTTGGGGGAAAAAAGAAAGTTTATTCCATGATATTTTCCAACACGCTCTCCTTTTTGATTAGATATAGGAACTGAAGTGCAAACACTCCTGCCAGTGTAACTTCTGTCAGAGGGTAAAGGTGTTTAACTCTTACGGCAAAAGGATAAGCTGATGATGTCAACAGTTTGCACACAGCTTTGCTGACACACATACAGCAGCTTAACCTTCGTAACACCTATCAGTCCGTAATGCAACAGGGCATCGGTTCAAAAGAACACAGTGGAGGTAAGACTGACCAAGCCTCCCTTATCTCACTGGGAGAAACAGGAGTCATGAGAAGACTGAACAGTCTCCTGTAGATCCTATAGCTGGAAGCAGTCAGAGCTGGAAATGAAAATCAATCCCATCTCTTCACACCCAGCTTAGTGCCTGGGTCTACTTTTCTTATGAGAGCGTATACATACAAAGTATCATTAAGGGCATTGCAGGAATGAGCAGAAAAACCTGCTGCAGGGTTCATCTTTTCTGAAGAGAGGGAAAGGAAGTTTTCTTATAATATTCTTTACATACTTACACACGTAAAAAATAGTCAAGAGTTAGATTCAGAAGAAAACGTACACTGAGAAATGAGGAAAGGAAGAATAAACAGGTAACACAAATGCATTACACAGTCTCCTTTCCAATTAATGGCTTACTTGGTTTTAAATAGATCCCCTATATTTCCCTTCAACCTGTTTGCATTCATAGCATTAGGGCCTTTATTGCCTGTTCTTCAGCATATTCCCAGTTCACAAATCGGTACAAGTTTTGTCCTAGCTTATCTGGACACAGTTTCTGCTAACTTCAACCAATTCTCCCTCTCCTAATGGACTTGTTCCACACCAGTTTCAGATCTGTCCAGATGGCGTGAAAAAAAAAAATCATTTTGAGGGTAGAAACCTACCAGGCTAACACTTAACTATGACTTGCTGTCAGAAGTTTTGGGGCCTTTAGGGGAAGCAAAAGCTAAAAAAAGCCTGGATACAGAAGGACTACAGCTGAAAGCTCAAGAGAAAAAAAAATGCATGAAGAATTACTGTATGCAGCCAGAGCCATATCCCTGAGACTGTCAAAGCATTTGCACAAAGAGATAGATGAGCAGAGAGGTTTATCCTGCTTTTTAATACAGAGAAGCCAGACAAAGAAAGATAGAGAAGAAGACCCACCAAAAGAACATGCTTAATCCTATTAAAATTAATGAGATTTCAGCCTGGTCTCCACATACAAGTTGTATTGGGAGTTTAACTTAAGTGGATTTAAACACAGATTTAGTTAAAGTGGTGCAAATTCTCCTTATGCTCAATAAACAAACCCAGCACAAATATACACGCAAAATTCAAAGAGAATATTCATTCATTTCACCAAATTGTTTTTCTCCCTACATTTTTTTTTTTTAAAGGCAAACTTAAAACCTTTGCACCTCCTCTGTCTGAAGTGCATGCTCAAGTGTTTTGCTGAACTACTGCATAAAACAGTTGTCCAGGCTGAGCACCAATTCTGCTGGCGCTTCGGGAAGGCAATCCCAATGATCTTTTCCTCCATTTCCTTCTCTCCACTGGTTCAAGGATGCCTCTCCCACCTACCCAGCAAGGTAAACGTTTGTGGTTGTGCTTTGTACTACACAGCAATCTACCTAAAGGATTCAGCAAGGCCTACAGCCCAAGTCTGCCTGCATGCACAAAGAGATAGCCCCGATCCTAAGTAAGTTAAAGCAGACGCAGGCCTATCTGGACAGCTAGGGAATGAAGGAAGGATTTTGCTGCAAAGATGAAGTGACTTGATTTGCTCAGCTCATCAGCACAAGGACCAAGCTGAGAATCCACACTGCTGGTGCTCATCCCTCAGTTCCTTCCTTCATACCACCTTTTCCTACAAGAAAAATTAACAAGTGCCCCGATGTGCTTTCCAAACAGTTGGCAAGTTATCACTTGAACTTGGAGGAAAGGACATGATGGAAAATCTGGGCTTGGGCTGTCCTTTGTCGCAGGGACAGCACATTATGTGAAGTGAGATGAGCTCTCCCACCACAGCAAGGCAGTTTCTGCAGATGCAGCCAGAGCTGCGCTGCAGGAGCCTGTTCCAGCCTCGTCCCATCTGATGACACACAGCAGCTCGGTGTCACCACAGTGACAGTGCTGGAATTCATTCCTCAGTGCTGGAATTCAAAATCTGATCCTGGAGGCAAAGCCCACAACAGAAGAGAAAAAACAAAGGTAGTGGAAGACTGCCAGAAGCATTGGCACCTACGCTGACTGACATTCAAAACAGACTGCAGGAAACCTCACTTCAGTGATAATCAGGGTAACCACAAGGCAGAGCCATCAGCTACATGTGGGGTTTCCACAAATAAGCCTACAGACCTGAAGCAACAAGGAATCCAGACAGCACAGGCAGCTAAGCGTTCACCCCTCTCTCCACACCAGCAAGGCAAGCGGGTGGTTTCACCGAGCTGTAAAACCCACTTACTTCCACAGTTCTTGTCGCTTGCTCGTGTTGGTAGAGCCTGGATTATCTGTTCACAGGAACATGCAGTAATGGAAAGAAGGAAAAGAAGAGAGGAGTGTTTTGAAGGCAGATATTTTGTTCTAACCCAACCCACTGTGCCACCAAACAACAGCACCGAAGGGGCTGGGAGCAGAGATTCAGAAACCTGAAGTCGCAGCATTTCACTGGGAAGGCATGTTCTGGCAAGTGAAAGGCATGCCGATGACACAGCCAAGACCTGAGGTCATAACTTCACAAATCAAAGAACAAGTCACCCTAAAACCCTCACATCCCTGCAAGAGGGGCATCCTGCACCACACTACAAGGAGACAGCTCCCAGTCTGGGAAAGGACAACCTACTGCAGGCACCCTGGGGCCTTACCTCTGTGACAGCCTTCTTGGATTGCCAGCAGCAAGAGCTAGGGGAACTGTGAATGACATTTCCAAAGCACACTTCAGCTTCTGCCTGCATTCATTTTCAGCATCACTACTGTCCCTGCAGCTCCAGCAACATCCTTACACCCCAGCTGTCAAACTCGCCAGATTCGCAAGCTCCATGAATTTCTGAGTGGAATTCACAGAGAAGGAATGAATGCTTGCAGACTACATGCAGGCCAGAATGGGCTCAAGGAATACAGCAGTTTATTTCAGAGGACTTCTTGGCTTCCCATTCAACAAGGTCAACAGCTCTTTGGGAGTAATTCAAGATCCAAATGTACTGGATTACATTGACAGTACAGGTATGACAAAGGGTTACACCTTGAGGACAGGCTGAAAGCCAGGAAGGGAAGCAACTTCACTAAGCTAAGAGCACACAGCATCAGAAGGCATCCAGCAGAAGTACAATGCTCTCCCAGTCATTCAGCTGGTGAGTCAGTGTCCCATCTCAGCACCAGAAAACAAAGCAAGCTGGCTGCTCAGTCCTGGCAGCCTGGGCAGGCTGGCTAAAAGACATGAACATCAACGTTTGCCCCCACACACTACCCACACAGTATTGAGTCAGATTGCTCCAACAGAATTACCTCCCTTTGACTCCATTTTTGTGGTTTAGAGAGTCACAGATCTGAAGGGTAGGAGGGAAAAAAAATATAATAAAAAAAGCCACAAAGATCCCCCAGTTCTGCTTCCTGTGCAGCATAAGCCATGGAATTTCATCCAGTAACTCCCCTGCCGAGGGGAGTTATCTCACCTACCACATAAATGAACCTTGCACCAGCTACGTGTTAATAGCACGAACATCTTTCAGAAAGGCATCTGATCTTGATTTAAGCACTTCAAAGGACAAGCAGTCAGCTGGTGTGGATTGCCACTGCTCTGCAAGGCAGCTGTAACAATTCACTGCAGCTGAGGATCTGCACGCAAGCACTGGTGAATTGTCTGCTTTTTCCTTCAGCTTTCCTATTGCATAATTGTTCTTGCTATTAGGAGCGTGTATCAAATGTAAAGCACCAATTAAAGGGAAAGGATAAATTAAAACAGACATGAGCAGTGCCTGAACATGCTTATGTGTGGGGTCCAGCTCCAAGAGCAGGCCTCCAAGCCAGAAACAGGTCAGAGCAGAAGGATGTGAGCGTGGCTGTTCCCCACACCCACGCAGGCAATGTCAAAGATCTCCATATGGAGATCAGGACCGGGAAAGAAACACGTGCAAGACACCCACCCACTGATGCAACTGCTCTGAACAGCGCAGCACCACTCCAAGCCTAGAGCACACACATCAACCAGGAAGAAGCAGCAACGACAACGCACATGCTCCTCTGGTTTGTGAGTGCACAGCTGAGTAACAAGTTCATTCCTCCTGCTTCCTCATCATTTTTCACTTCAGCATGCTGGCATAAACTCTGGCTGGACCTGCTTTATGGTGCAATTTATGAAACTGTGGTTCAAGCATAGATAACACTACCCAGAACACATGGTAGGCTAATGCTACACGTTAAAGCACAGGCAGCTGTCAGTGGAAGCATACACTAAAAGCCTCACGGAGAAAAGTTTTAACCAAGCCTTTAAAAAGAAACAAAGCAAGACAAGAAACTCGACTCAAATCAATTCTGCACAGTTTTTTCAGGCAAAGTTTTGGATATTTCCAGCACACGCTGCTTAAAACAAACGTCTCCGTTCCTTAACATCCCTGCAACATTGTCCCTTGAAAATTTAGTCAGTCACATACCCTGAAAAGTCAGCTACTACATTTAAACAGGCACCTACCCTGTAATCCAGGGTATGCAGCCAGAGCCTTTAAGTACATTATCAGGCCTTCAGCACAGGCATTTTTCATCACTGAAGCTTGAAATTTTGCTTGCAAATTACTTCCGTTGCCTCTGAAAAGTCTGCACCAGGAGACTCAATTTAGGAGGCTGAGGCTGCAGGTTGCCCAGAGGTTCCAATTAGAATTTCAATAGCAGATAGCCAGATGCAAGGCCTGTTTTCTGGCAGATGGTTTTATAAACCCAACGGGGAATTTACAGCTAAAACAAAAAAATAAAGATGTCTGCAGCTACATGTTCAGAGGCACATAATCCAAACTTTTCCCCAAGAAAGTACAAAAAAGGACACATGCATATACAAGCATATAAAGTATTTAAACTAGAACCAAGCAGCAAACATGCACAGCAAGCACATTAACCTGTTATAGACACGAAAGATAATAAAACTGGACAGATCCCTTCTAAATTACCCGTTGTCATGTAATGGACTGCATTAACACATACAGTAGTGGATGATTATGATAGGTAAGTAAGATTAATACAGAAATGCATGCACTTTTGAGAGAGAGAGAGAGACATCAACATGCATCTTAGAGCCTAGTTTTCAAAGCTACTGATCAGCCGCAAACCCTTGGAGGCCTAAAGGGCACCTAATACTCAGAATCAGGGAGTTCACCTCAATCAGCAAGGTCGCAGATTAGCTCCAGGCAGGGAGGGTCAGCGTTCCTATAGTGGCTCCTTAGGCAAGCAGTCGGTTAACTCACTTTATCGGGAAGCCGGAGTGCTGTCGCATGACCAAGTCTGGCAGGGATTCATTCAGCTAACACGCTGGATGCCAAGGCACCTTACTCACTAGGATCCTGACACAGGATTTTTCGTTGCCAGTCCTACAAGACAAAGTTTGTAGACAAAGAGAGGCGAGTTAAGGGATTCACTAAACCCACCAGGACAAGAACTGCTGGAACAGGATGTCCCTGGCAGATGCTGCGTTTAAGAGCCTGGTCAAAGAACAGAATTTGTTCTTACTGTCTCATGGCAGCATGCTAACACTGCCCAGGGCACAGTTAAACCTAATGAAAACATTTACTTGGGGTAAGCGATGGGGCACAGGATGAAAAACACTTCATTCCTCCACGCGGAGCGGAATGCCACTCACAAAGGCAATCTGTATTCCGTGCAGCCTCCCCCACTCACCCAGACACCAGACTTTCCGTGCGTGTCTGTGGCACCACCAGGAAGTGCCCCAGACCCCATATCTTTGAAAGGGCCCATAGGGAGATAGAAGGAGCTGCAGGTAGCCCTGGGGTGCAGGCAGGGTTATTAACCACGCTGCCAACACGGGGCTCCTCCCTCCCCACCACTTCAGCGCTGCACAGCCCCAGCCCCAGCCCCCAGCCCCACGACAGACACCCTGCCGCGAAGCCCACCGGACACCCCGCGGTCGGGCTGCCTGCCCCCTCGCGGTGCCCCCCCGCCCGCAGCGTGCCGCTTACCCCGGCGCAGGCGGCGGCCGCACGCCCGGTACCGGCGCGGCCCCCGCGGGGCAGGAGCGGAACCGGGCGGCGCCGCGCCCCGCCACGTGCCGCCGCCGCGCCCCGCCCCTCCCGCCCATCTCCGCTCCCCATTGGTCCTCCCGGATGTAGCCCCGCCTCCTCCAGCGTAGGCCACGCCCCACCGGGCACGCCCCCCATCTTCTCCGGTCACCCCGGAAACGGCGAGGGGAGGGCGGAAATGGCGTTGCGCGGGGGCTGGGCCCAGTGGAGGGCGGAGGGGCCTAGAGGAAGGGGCTGTTTCCCTCCGCCCCCTGCGTGAGCGTCTTTTCGCCTCCCCCCCCGCCGGCTCCAGTTTGCGCACGGGGCAGGGCCACAAACGCCCCTTTGCTGTCAGCACGTGTAAATTACCCCAAATGCGCACCGCGCGTTGAGATCTGTCTGTTTTCTGGGGGTCAGGCTCGTGCCCCGGCCGGCTCTCGGCTGAGGAGCGGCAGCCAGAGGGGCAGCTTTCTGCCACAGCCTGAAAACTCCTGCTGCATCTGGGGGCAGCCGCAGGAGCGTCTTTGGGTACACTAAATTCGTTACCAGTACGTCTTCCCCACGTTTTCTGCAAGCAAACGTTATAGGAGGTTTTGTGTTGAGTAAAGGAAGGGCAGCTGGGCTGGTTGTCCACAACTGTCTCTGAAAGGAAAAACTAGATAGAAAAAGGCTCGGGCTGACAGCTCAGTAACACACACCCTGCAATAATAAATGGTTATTTTGCCGTTTTTGGTGTTTCTGTCAACGCCAAAGGTTTGCACAGCACCAGTCTGCAGCTGCTTTGGTGTGTTATCAGGGCAAACCCTAGCAGCAGTGGGACTTCGGAGCGTTTCTGCACTGCAGTGTGTACCAGTACGGACGGATACATACCTAATAGGTGTGTCGGAGCAGCATTCTGCAACATGCAGCCAGCTCCACAAAACGACAGAAGGAGCAAAACTTCTTCAAGCCGCAAGCACCCATTTTAGATCAAGCACACATTCAGCACCTTTGGGTTACTTCCAGATGGCCCAGAGAAGAGCCTTCAAAAAAAAAAAAAAAAAGTGCAGGTGACAGCATTGTGTATACAGGCATAGTCCATATTGTGAGATGCTTTATATAGTGATTGTGACATTGAACAGGTGAAACAGGAGCTTTTGCTACCTCAAGTAGGATCTCAGCTGCTACTGCTCATCTGGCCATAGATGAAAGCGATGCTGAAATCATTCACACATGCTGATGTAATTTTAGAACGCAGAAATTTGCTTTTAGAAATGAGCAACGAGGAGGAGGAATTTATAACCTAGTCCATCAGATAATTAAAAGTAGACAAAATGCAGAGCCAGACAGAGCTCCACATTAAGGACTCAATTTAAAGCGTGTCTGCCTGCATCTGTTGTGTAGATGTATCATTCCATCTTTCATGTAAGATATTGACATCTACTGAAATGCTCCCTCCCCTCCTTTCCAGAGAAGGAGAAAGGGAGGAAGAACCTCTGCTATTCAGGAGAATTAGAAGAGACGGTTGAAAACAGGGGGAAGGACTGTGAGGTGTAGAAAAGAATTGTCTGACAGAACCAAGTGCAAAGATGGAGCAAATAATGTGAAGCAGGAGGGCTCACACCCCTTGGGTTAGCATGGTGGGGAACTAGCACATTTCTGAAGCAGTCTCAGGAGAAAAAAAATAAATGAAAATGCACATGGAGAAGCCCAGATGTGGAATGGGAAAATAAAGGTACTAAAGTAAAGCCGTGATCACCTAAACAAAGAGAACGTGATGTCATGAACATGCCCTGCTCATCTCTCTCCCTGTGATGCACAGGGAACGTCTGCTGTTCGGGCTCCCAGAGGACATCGTTTTGAAAGGTGTTTAAAGATCTTTGCAACTTTACACGCCTTGTGTGAAAAGCTGGGGTGCTAAGACATGCAGGCAATAGGAGGTTTTCATAGAATATAAATGAGGTCTAAGCCACTGTTTATCTTTCAGTTGGTTTGTATTTATTTGAGGTTGTTGGGAGAGTAGAGATTATGGGATGTAATGAAATGGCATCAAAGGGGATTGGGCTGGAGGTGCAGTAAAGGAGATTTTCGGATATTAGTTTAAGCAGAAGTGGCTCCAGTATAGTCGAGCTATGTTCCAGACATTAACCCATGCAGGGTTTTGTGCTGACAGCTAGAGAACAAAAGGCAGGTCTGTGTTTAAAAAATAAAGTCTCCTTTCCAGAACAGATGGTGGTTGGGATAGCAAATATTTGCTCTTTTGGACTGCTCAGATAAACTTAGCCAGTTGAGGCAATGCAAAGAATAGTCCTTCATCTCTTTCTACATCTAAGGAGTGGAACTGCATCCCTTCAAACAGGTGGAAGGTTGAACCTTCCTACGCTACACTGTAAAGTCCTTTTTAGAGCTGTGCCAAGACAGGCCCATGCTCTGCTGGGGGAGAGTAGTCCCTCTAGAGGCACAAGGATCATCCTTCCAACTCTCTGTGTGGCTCCTGCACCAGAGTTTAACTTGTGCTAGGCCGTATTCACCTCTGGTATAACTCCAATCAAATTAAGCCAAGAACCTATTTAGCACGCTTTTTTTTTTTCTTTCCTTTTTTTTTTTTTTTTTTTTTTTCTTCCCTTCCTGTAGCCATCTTTTCACAGAGGACATGCCTCTGCCAACTCTCAAGCTGCAATTAAGGAAGAGTCTGGATAGAACTGTTGACAATATGTTTGCAGAGTACTAAATACCATTGACTATGATCAGTAAATATTTACACTTGGAGAAAGAGATTTGCTCTTTGCATAGTTTGCATGTTGGCATCTGCTAGGCTGAATAAATTACTAATAAAAATTACATTGTGGAAAAAAAAAAAAAAAAAAAGCCCATGCTGGTTCTTTGGAGCTATTTTATTAAAATCAATTAAATGAAACACATTAATTAAATTAAATTAAAGGAAATGCATTCCTGAGAATTACACTCTCTCCAAAATTTTGTTGTTGGAATATGCCCTATTGCACCAAAGAACTGAGGCAGCACACTCTTGGAGGAGTGTGAATTTTCCTAGTGAGGAACGCTGGGCTGACACAAAGGCCATTTTAGTTGGGGAAGGAGAGCCCGTGTTCTCCATCAGGACTAGTGCCTGCAGCCAACTGTACAATAGCTGCTCATTTTGGCATGACAGTTTTGAAAGAATTTGGCCACAGTTCCTTTCTGGTCTTGCATTTTGCACAGCTCTGAAATCAGTCCCACCAAATTGTGAGTCTTGGTAGACCTTGCAATTATGAGCCTTTTCTGAACCTTCTAGCTTCCTCAATCAAGACACTGCATAAGGATCTTGACTATCATTTTAAAATGGATTTGGTGTATGCAAGGAAATGTGGAACACATGTCCCTAGAAGTAGAAATGCAGATAAGCAAATCTCAATTTCAGAGAGCTAAACTCCCCATATCAGCGTACGGGGTATTCCATCCACTGACAGTAGTCACCTAAAGTCAAATTTCATACTTAAAATTCCAAGTGCTCTTCATAAACTTATTTTAAAGCCAAGATTCTCATGTAATACCATGTTTGTAGCAATGTTAACCCAATTAAAGAATTGGTCACAGGGACAGAGCATCAAAGTGGTTGCATTTTGAGTTATTATAATGAATTAAATATGTCCAAACAGCTGAAAAAGATTGGTTCTGTGCACCCACTGAACATTACAACTACAGATATAGCATTACTCACAACCCATCAGGATGCTCCAGTTCTCTTCAGACACATATAGAGTTGTCCCACTGGCATCGTGTTACTGCAGCTTCATCATGAAAAATGGATGTCATGCTCTGCCAGAGATCCTGCCTCTCTGAAGCCATAGGAATCCCTGAAGCACAAGTCAAAACATACATTAACCCTCACAGCTAAGCAGCAGCATGGAAGATACGTCTAGCAGTGCGTTATCAGACAAGTATCATACCTGATACCATGGTACAATTTGCTGTAACCTTCTATGCTTAACTAGCTTTCTCATCACTGGCTAGCATTGCCTCTGCTTGCAGATCCTCACTAGGCTCATCGCCCTTCAGAGAGCTGAAGAGAAAATATGGGCCAAGGGCAGAGGGAGCCTGGGTTAAAGATTGCCATGGACCATGCAAGAGGAAGGGCAGAGTGAGGGTGCCTGCTAACTGTGAACGTGAGGTTCAGGGAGCCCATGATATGACCAGGCCTTTAACTTGGTGTTTGGCTTGGTCCAGCACAGCCTCTGGGCTATGGCACAAGGCAGAAGTTTCTAGTGACAGTCCTGTCACCTTACCCTGCTACCACACAGCAACCTGAAAAGTCTCTTAGGTGAATGCAAATGCATAGTTCACCCATGATGGGCATCATGCTGTACAAGGACTGGGTGGCAGCACTGCTTTAGCTCATCCTGCACTGCAGTCGGCAGCTATACACCATTGGTGTGGTGTGGTATATGCTCCAGCAGGTAGTAGTGCTGTCATACATCATAAATATGGATATATCATAGGAACAGAATATCCTGAGTTGGAAGGGATATATATATATATATATATATATACACACACACAAACCAGAACTGGAACTGGAGCTTGCACTATAATTTGATTCATATTCCCAAGGATTCAAATATGACCTTCTTGGTTATTCCAGCATTTGGATTTCTCATGGCACAGTGACTCCAACATCACCACAAATGGGGAGCATGTGGTGTTTTCCACTTCTGCTTTGTAATCTTCTTGGTGAACAACCGTGGTATGCTTGGGATGGGTACTGTGCACACAGAACAAGAGCTTATGAGTGAGGACCATCCCAACGCAGACAGGCTTTGTCCTCACCGATAGCAGGGGAGAAGGAGAAAGGGTGTATTCTCAATAGGTCTGATAAATTTTCCCTAAAGGAAAGCAAAACATGCTTTCACTAGCCAATACAACCCGCCTTGTCCACACAAGGATTTTAAGCACACCTCTCTTTCTGATATTGGTATGGCCATACACTGAAGTAGAAGGGTTGGGAGAGAAACAGATCAGAAGAGAGATGTTGGAAGTATAGCTAAATTTTCTTGAGAACTCCTGTTGACCTGGTTTCTGCTCTGCTGCGTTTAGCTCATCTGTAAGGATTTCTGAGTCATGCCAGAATGCTTTGCACTAGCTGCTTCCTTTGTTGAAGAGCATCCCAGGCTGGTGCAAAGGGTGTTTTGGGGAACAATAGGCAATCCCTTCAGAAAGGGACACTGGAAGAGCAACATAAGCAAAAGTCCAAATGCCCAAAAAGTGGGTCACTGAGAGGGGTGGCAGAGAACAGGTAACCTCCAGCCAGAAGAATAAAGTGTGATGAGAATAGTCACCAAATCTCATCTTTGCTTAGAGCCATGTTGGGTAAGAGTTTTGGCTTGATGGGATTTAAAGAATGATTACAAATTATAACTTGGAATTTAAGCCTGTATCTTTTGTGCTGAAAGCTGGGTTTATCCTGCTTGAAGAGGTCAGTCACAATAAGGAATCTAGCTTAAATACTGCCTCCCCGGTCAAATAGCACACTACACCACAGCTGATTTTGAGTGCAATGTATTCAAGTAAAGCTGTTTCCTGCTTCAGACCTCCTTGCCCTCCCTCCTCTTCACGCTGCAAAACAGGACCTTGATCCCATGCCAAGAACACCTGAAGATTGCGCTGCTGAAGTTGAGGCTGACTGAATGCTCTGTAAGCAATGCTGTCGAGTTCTCGCTTTTTCCAGTCTAAGTGTGTGCAGACAATGCATTTGCTGATGAATTTTGAATTGTTTTCTTTCTGCACACTGCCTTAACAGTAGCCTCCATTGAACCATTAGCAGTCTGGCCTTAGGCACAGAAAGAAGACTCTGTAGCTACTTACATAACCCAAAGAAACAAAAATTATTACAGCAATGCCTGGCAGTGCTGCTCTCAGCCTCGTGTCTAGTGGCATTTTTGCAAGACACCACTCTTCCCAGCATCTTTCCACCCCAGCTTTTATATTAAAACATGAGGTGGACGGAAATTTGCACAAATTAGCTCCATGTGGAGCATAGATGTGTTTGGTTTGCTGTGCTTAAAAAAAAAAAAAAAAAAAAAAAAAAGTGATTTATTTTAATATAAAATTTTTGACTGAATTCAGACAAGCTCTGAGGCTTTCCTAGGTTGAAAGAGACCCTATATTCACAAGCCATCAGTCAGTACTTGTTTGTTTGTGTTTTTAAAGAAAAATCAACCCCAACAAGTCACATGCATTCTAAACAGTGCAAGTACCAGAGGAAAACTAGAGTGGCTGCTCTAACGACAAAGCAACAGCGTGAATGTGTACCTCTTTTTAAATGGGGGGCAATGCAGTGTCAGCAGAAGATGAAGAACAGCATTGCACAGTGCCATTATTCTCCTCCTGAGATCAGGTAGAGCCAGTGCAAGAGAGGGCAGTTAACCAGTAACATACTTTCTGGTGATTACTTTCCCAAATAACAATCTGTTTAACATTAACTGAGCTGATTATGGATTTTCCCCTGGCACGTGGGGGATATATCCCAGTCAAGGGGAGATTCAGAAACTACCCTGGGGCTGGCAGGGGAAAGGGCAGCAGGGGGAAGCAATTACAGAGGGCCATGCTACGTGCCCTAATAGACTTTCCTCTCTGGCCTGCCAAGGCCCCGTTGGTTTCCCAGCCTCCACCCAGGAAATCCCAGGACTGCCAAAGGGGTCAAAGAAGGAGTGGGGTGGTGGAAGGAGGTTGTCTGAACACCCTTTGAGAGCTGGACTGATAGGAAAACAGGCTAGACAAGGGCATTTACACATCCAAAATTGGCTAAGGGATGTACTCCCCTTCAATGAGCCTGTAAGGACACAGAAGGGTTAAAGCTTCTTCCTTCCACTTTTTTTTAACCTATTAAAGCCTATTTTAAACTGTTTTTTTTTTTTTTTGTTTGTTTGTTTGTTTGTTTGTTTGTTTTTAACCTATTGCATTCATGTCAGCCAAAATTAATGTCTTTGATAGAAGCCAGCCCTCATGCCACTTTGGCAACAGCAATGCCCTTACTGCAGAATAGAACTTAAGGGGGAGCAGAGTTGAACTCAGTCCCTAAAGCCCTGACATCTACATTCACCCAGACCACTTCAGGCTTTCTTTGGTTTTCTCTTTTACACTCAGCCCCATCCCAGAAGCAGAACAACAGCGTTCAAGTCACACACGAGCCAGCTCACACTCCACAAGCATGCTCAGCAGCTGACTGAGGGGCGTTTGCCTTTGCAGTAGCATCTGTCCGAGGAGAGCATGCCCTGCCACCATGCAGGAAAGCTGCAGCGCCCTACATGCTCCAGCAGCCAGGGACCTTCAGGCGGGTCGCTGGAGGTTGGTGTGGTCCTCAAGGGTCATCGTCGGTGGTCTCTTGGCAATCTCACCGGTAGATGGCAATGCAGAGACAGAGAAACCTAAGCACGCAGAGGCAGGAAGAGGTGCTGAATGCAGGAAGAAAGTACAGGGGATGGAGAACAACTTCACAGCGCCTGCTGGACAACTTCAGTGCTGCCCTGCTTCCCAGCCATCGAGGCTTCACAGCAGGGCCTCACCTGTATTTTGTAGGTAGCAGACAGTCACGCTCAGGTTAACATTTCAGGTTGTTTTGGCTTTTTTGCCAGAACATCACAGCTGATTTTCCAAATCCCCTCCATCTAAGGGCCTCGTCTGGAGCTCCCAGCTACAGCACTGCCCCTTCAAAGCTCTGCAGAGCCCACCATGGCCAGCGAGGGTCTCGGGGACATGCACCCCTCTGCCACGACCCCACAGCCCAGGAGCCGGCACTGCTCACCGGTGCCAGGCTCAGCAGCAATGTCCCCACATCTCAGGGGACACCGTGGGGGCCTTGTCAGAGTGGCAATGCCCCATATGGCAAAGCAGCTCCTAGGAAACGTGAGGCTCTGTGTCTGATGGGAAGGAGGGGACAGGGGAGCCTTGCTCATTGCCCCACAAACTGTTGCACATTTCCAACACACATCAGTGTGGGTGGCAGTAATGGGTTGGGCATGGCTCATGAAGCTCCTCAGTCTGAAAAAGGTGCTCAGACATTCAAACCATTGTCCAGATGTGACAGACACAGCAAAAAGATGCTTTTGGTTGTAGAAGGCCAGCACACCACACCTGCTACCTTATTCTCCCAACCTGTAACTACACATCTGGACAGCATTAGGAAAAAAAAAAAAAAAAACACTCCCTAAAAAATACATACAGAAATGCACCCACATCCCTAAATCATCACTGGGCAAATATTTGCCTTCTTTGGCTTCACATGCTTTATTCTCTTTAGAATGACAGACCGAAAGTGAATGTAGAAATACTGTCTAACACAACAGCAAACTATAAAATATACAAGTATCTATATTAATAGGACAAAATATCTGTTGCCTTTTATATGCAGACTCGGTGTTGCTTTCTCAATGGCACTAAAATGTATGTTCTTATACTAGAAAGCAGTCCTAAATACACATTCACTATATGAGAGAGCACCATCTGCCAGCCTCTGTGTTGAGGACATCATAGGGACCCCCTTCAAAACAGAAAACAACAAATGCTTGGCAAACTCATACCATCCCCTGGAGTTTTGCTTGTCTGCAGGCCAAATAATAGCTTCTAGCTTGCATATATGCAGAAACCAGACCATCAGAGGTCTCTCTCTGGTCATATCTTTATTCATGTGGGGCCCTCCTGTCTCTGTGCTCTTTCTGTTCATATCCAGGCTTAAAGTACACTCGAAATTGCTGGTCCTATGGGCTCCTTGGACTGGCAGCATGGAGATAAAACCCTCTAGGCAAAACCCTCCTGGAAGGGGAGGCAGGCTGTGGTAATACAGACCAGTCATTTCCAATCTTTTTTGATTGCATAGTCCTATCAGTATAAAAAAAATGAACGTGCATTCCCCAATATAAGTATATCTATCTGTTTGTGCATTATATACATGTACTACTCAAGTTCTAACGTTTTCTTCCTGCACTCCAGCAGATCATCTTGCATACCACCAGGTATCCTCACCACACTTTGGAGACCACTGATCTCTACCACAGCTAAACCTTCCTGTCCGGTGCTCCAGGCAGACCCCTTTCATAATTTTTATGTCCTAAATCGTGTGGAAACTTCTGTAGTACAGGCTCACTCTTCAGAAATGACATTGGCTTACTCAAAGGGTATGTGCTAGAGGAGAGAGGGAAACCACTAACGTGAGAATTAAAGAGTTCAGGTATGAGGAGGGGAGGGGAAAGAAGAGTTTAAGCAGAAGCTGTTGAATGGTTCCCTAATAAATATTCTTACACCAGATCCATGGGAACATTGTGGTGCTCAAATTAAATCTGTTTTTAGGAAGAAAGAAAAGGATAGAGAGGAGAGTAAAGGAGGCTAATAATAATAATCTCACTAGAATATCCAACAATTGTGCCCAAGAGCAGTACAACTCTCCCAGGTACTTCTATCCCTTCAAGTCTACAGGGAGGAGTATATACTACCATCAGTCATATGGCATGGGCTGGATTACTTGGCCATGGGCCTATTCAATCCAAATGCTTTCCAATACAATCACGTGGAAGGACAAACACCAAGAAATATAGGATTTTGTTCCAAGCTGACAAGAGGTGGTTTGAAGTGGAGGGGAGAAAGGCACAGGATGTGTCTTAGACAGGGATATGGTGGATGTGATAAAACACAAGCTGAACACAAAGAGACTTGCAAAAGACATAGCAAAAACAGCTTATACATCTTTGAGATGGATTAATATGTGATTACAGATATGATTTTGCCATTCATATACAGCACTGCCAAGATCTATAACGGAATGCTACAGTGTGTTCTATTCTTGTTTTATAAAGAATGTTAACCAGCTGTAGAGAGCTACATTCTCTGTTGGTATAGAGGAAGAACTCTTTTTATCAGCTACTAAGAACTAGCTTTGGGCTGGCAGGAGCTGTGTAGATTGATTACCTTAAAGCGATGAAGAGACAGCACACAAACCCAACAATTTAAACAAAGGTTTTCTTGCCTTTTAACCTCATGTCTTTTCCCCAGTTGAAGGGAAAAAATACACATAAGTGACTAGTCTCTGTATTTCTCTAGCTCCTCTCCTTGTGGTTAATAATCTAGTTCAGCAGCTGTTCAGTCCTTGGGGCCAGTAACTTTAGCCAGACATTTCATGCCAAGGGAAAGAGCAGCAGGTAAGGTGGGAGCAGGTGGTGTTGCTGGCTTGGGGGCTCATATCAAAGGTCTGTATATCCTAGAGGTGTCTATAGGGAGAGCACAGGAAGAGCAACCTGGGAATTGTTCAGGGCTGGCAACTGGCAATCACATTTAGAGACATGAGTCATATCTGTATGTTAGTCTCCTCTTTGGTACTTTCCAAGTATTCCATCAACAGTGAGAAATAAGAGAGGACCTGACAATTCTGATATTGCAAAAGAACAGGAAAAAATGCATAATCACATCAGGAAAGAAAACCCCTTAAGAAAACAAATATACTTGCAGGCTTCTTTCCTCTATCAGTATGAAGTTACATGGACAAATGCCACTTATTCTCTGATCTTTTGATCATCAGAAAAAAACCAAACTGCAAATTACATCACTAATTTTGCCCATACAGAATGTTCACAGCTGTTGGCATAGAAAACAATGCAAACAAACCACTGAAGCTGCATGAGGTCTTTAGTTCCCCTTGATCCAGGGCTGGCACCATGCTATTTGAATTAATAAGGTACTGGGTGCAGTCCTTCTAAACCCCAAATGGTTGCACAATGTGTTGAGTAACAACGTAACACACTGAAAAAAATCTGTCTATGCTGGCATATTAGCAGAATGAATGAGATATACAGCCCTCCACTCATTAATGACTAAGTGCAGCAATTGTTTTTTTCAGTACATCACTCAAGCCACATCAAACCTTAAGCAGACCAAGCAAGTTAGAAAATACTCTACAAAGTTTGCACAATTACCAAAAATGCTAGATAAACCTCCTGGGTTTTTAATAGATCACCAACCATTTTTAGTAGTTTTTAACTTCCCTGGAGTAACATATGATTTCTGGTTTAATAGACTAGAGAGCAGAAAGAGAAAGGCAAGCTGGAGTTCCTGCAAGAGCGGGTTAGCACCCTTCAAAGAAATAAGTACATTTCAGAGAATCGTATTCATGGATCACAACCATGGCTTGCAGCCTTCCTTTTGAAAGGGCAAGAGTCTCTAAAAGAGACAAGGAAAACACTTTGCTCACTGAGTATCTTCCACAAAGAAAGGTACTGATCAGGTCTCGTGCTTACTACCTTGACACACCTTCCTTCACAAGTCTACAGGAGCAGCAGGTGTGATTCAGAGATGATCTCAGTTCAAAAACTCAACCAACTGCTGAAGGCTGATCTTTTGAAAGCAGCACCACTGGAAGACAGCAGTTCTGGGTGTAAATCTGATATGATGCAGTTCTGACTCTGGGGGTCTTTCCTTTTTTCCTTATCAAGCTACCTTCACCCTGAAAGCAGTGGGAAGGGCAGAGCGATGGAAACCCAATGGTGAGATTCCCACAACCTCTAATCTAGCCACTGTTTTCCTTAGTGTACCTTTAGCGTGCCAGGCTTCTTGCAGCCCCAGCAGTGCTGAAGTGGTGTAATGCTGCATTTGGGTGTAATTTTATACCACAAGAAAAGGATGCAGTAGATACCGATATCTATCACACTACCCCCTCAGCAATCCACAGGACTTGGAATAAGAGTCAAATTCAATCAAGTAGCTCTGCTCTGTGTTGTGTGTGAGCATAACTGCCTGTGTGTGAGGTTTTTGGAATTGTCTGTGGCCTTCTCATGGGCTTGTCTATCCAGCAGCCACAGTAAACACTGTAATATTTCCAGAAATCAGCCAAATGGTATAATTTGTACCCACCACACCAACTCAGGACTCAGCAGATCCAAGTTTCATTCCCAAAGCTGCTACAGACATCTTTTTATCATCTCCCACTCACCTTTCATGCCAAGTATTTCAAAAGGGATCAGAGACTTCAGCTGCCAGTTTGAGATACCTCAGACATGCCTGGCTGTCAGAAAACAGGCACTCAACATAGACACAACGCATGAGCACAGCTCAATTAAAGCGCGTTGGAGCCGCTTCACTGTGCCTCATCTCTCTTCTCTGTACTTCTCCCAACTTCCCACCATCTCACCTCTACCATAAAATTACCAAGAGAGAGAATTTTCACAGCAAAATCCTCCTTCGGGTTGGAGACTTGAAGTTCAGCTGATTAGCACATTCGGTAACAAAGGTAAATGTTTTAAAAGGGTTGTAGAGCCCATTAGCCAACAAAAACAGTCTGTTGCCATGGATGGCCAGATAAACCTAAACCATCTGATTCCTAAATAAGTCTCCACTCAGCTGACTGTACAATTCTCACTACCCAGGGATTTCAGTCACACTGCACGACTGGGCAGCATCCCCTGCTGCCAAGACCGGCTCCCCAGTCGCCCACCCATGGAGTACCAGAAAGGGTGAGATTATCTTTAGTCTTCTTGGGAACTGATGCCTACTTGTAGGCTCCAGAATTATCACCCGCTGACATCACGGCAGAACATGGCATTATTTAGTGTCCTTTCTGACTTCTGCTAGCTTGATGTCAACTGCTCGCTAGGTGCCAGGAGACATTACTCATCACACAAGAATTAAAATTGTTATTGGCCATATTTTCCCAGCTGGGCTTTCAAACTGGTTTCATTTTGCCAATGATTTGTGTAGCCGAGCTGCTCTTTTTTCTTTTTGGTTCCCATTAAGTTTCATTTGAGCTGTGCGTCACTGCATTCTCTGATGGTTACCCGTCTGAATTTGGAGGTGAACGCGTGCCATTGGAGCTTGCTCCCCTAGACATACTGGTAACGTTGCTTTTCACATATCTCAGTTTTGCCTGCATGCATGCTGCAGGTGATATACTTCCTACAGAAGGATCACATGCACATACCTTTTATTCCCAGAACTGGAGGTGGGCTGCATTCTCAATGCAGGTGGCAGAGGCCTGAGGGAAGAAGGCCTTGGGATCACAGGCTCCCAGCACGGTTTTGAGGTGCAGCAGGGCAGAGCACAGTTGCATTAGTGAAGGTCCAAGGGTTTGTTCAGTACATAGGGGATAAGGGAAAGGAAACTCCTATGCTAGACCTACAGGTGAGGAGATGGTCTGATCTTCTGAAGGGAAAGGAGCATTGTCATTTTGTCCACACTGACAAGCTATTTTACTGCTCCTCTTCCTCTACGAGCACTGAAACACATTCAAACAATGTGAACAGAGGATAGGAGAATGAGCTAGTCAGGGCATCATTTCGTCTCATAGGATCTCCTTCATTTAGATAAGTTACTGTGGCGTGAGCACTGTCCACCAGGCCTCTCCAAGCAGCTTGCACCTCCCCATCAAAGCAGAAAAGCAGGCTCACACAGAAGATGTTCCCATTCCAAGCACTCTCTTTTAATTCTCAACTATATATTTGCTGCTCTGACTTCCTTGGGAAGTTAGGTTTGTAGTCCTACCCTCCGGTACACGTGGGGCTTGTGGGATACAAAGCTCTTATTCTCTAACACTCCTGTGAGCTGCGTCGATAAGGAAGAATGATTTTGGTACCCTCCACTGAGAAAGAAGAGGCACAAAACATATAATTGTTATGTGACAAAAGGGAATCCCCACAAAAAGGTAAAATTTGAAAAGCTTCATTGGAGTTACCTCTTGTTGAAGACCACAGGAGCCAACTTGGAAATAGAGATCTGTTTATTAATTAAAAAAAAAAAAAAAAAAAAAAAAGCCCACATCCTGAGCCAAAGCTTCCCCTATTCACAGAAAAGGAGGGTAAGAGGCTGCTCCAGGAGTCACCAGAACCAGCCCGCCTACCCTAGCTTTTCTTCCACCATCATAACACTGCTGGAATAAATAACAGGGGAAAACAGCATTTGTTTCTTTATACTTCGAGGATTCAGCACTGATTTTGTCTTCTCATACTACTCTCCACCATTAATCAAAATCACTCTCATCAAGGCAGCCAGGAGCCTTAGATATAAAGGAGGAGGAATTGCAGGAGAGGAGCGTTTGGAAATTAACCCAGCTGCTTTGGGCCTGACTCATCTGCAGCATTGTCAACTCCACTATTTTGCAGTCATGCAGTTGGGCTTTGGGGGTGTGGGTTTCCAGCTCCTTAATCAAAAAGTCTTTAGATATCTCAGCTGTCACCCACTAGCAGTAATACAGATTTATGATCCTTAAGGGTAGAGAAAAAAAAAGTCTAAGAACAAGTCAGGTTGTATCCTGTAACCCACAGTAACCAGCAGAGAGCTACATTTTAGGGGGAAAAAAAATAATATTTCATACTGCTTAGCATTGATCAATCCAGGGCCAGTTGGAAGATACAGCATTAGGCAAATGAACACATCTGAAAGGGAAGTAGAAAGACACAAGGCCTTCCAGAGGCCTAAATAAAAAACAAATTCAGGCTAGATTGAGCCCCTCTGTACTGCCAGGCAGTGCAGCCAGACACTGCTCCCCACACTTCAGCAGCCCCATAGGGAAGCTACCCTTGGTATGAATATCATCACATCTCCCAGCCCCTTCCAGACCTCTAAGGCTTATTGAAATCTCCAGCCAGGCTCTCACCTGGCTAGTAAAACACCTCCTCCCGGCCACGTTTTCCTACCACCACCACATAAAGCAGCAGTCCTTCACGATCAAGTCACAGCTGAGCTTTTATTGCTCTCTGCATCCAGCAACTTCCATGTTGGTGGAGCAGAACAGTGGTTTGATCCCTAATTAACCCCCTTGTGGACATCCAAGACCTATAGTAGAAAAAAATCAGCGCACAAATTTCTCTTGGGAATCGCCCCACAGCTTGACAATTCCTGGGTTTGCAGTGTAAGAGCAGGGCTAGAAGCCCCAAATCCAAGTGGTGGACAAGTTCTGGTGTGCTCTCAGAAATAATTTCTCCCCCCATGCAGCTCGTGTCCTGATACCTCTGTCAGTCACTGGGATCACTTCATCCCAGAACGTGAAATTCTTGTGCATGCCCCTGGGGCCTAGGTTTTGTGGCCTTGTTTTGCTAAGGCCAAAAAGTTTTTTGTTTTTTTTTTCTGCCGAAAGCTGGCAGGGGAAGCGATCATTTGACCATAGGAAGCTAGGTCACCTGAAGGGCAGCCCTCCCTCCTCCCCATGGGTGTTGTTTCTCCTCCAGTGGGAGTCAGCACGTATTCCATCAAAACCTGGTGCTGCTTTTTGCAGCTGTTTCTGCCTGACTCTGGCAATCTTCATGCATGGCCATGCATTTCAGATGTGTAATGCAGCATGTCTGCGTGCCCTAGAGGTTGCTGGTTCCTGCCAATGCCAATCCATATGGGGTTACTCAAGTGTAAGAGAGTCCGAGGTTTGACCCCTAGCCTATGAACATTTTAATTTCTGAGCAAACTTTTAAAGTATGTCTTCTGATTCAGGCATGACAGATGGTCTGTCCCCATGCTCCGACTCCCCAGACATCAAAAGAAAAATTAGCAGGTAGGCTGGGTTCCAAGCTGACCCTTGCAAACTAGCTGAGTCAGCAGCATTACAATACGACCGTGTTCCAGCTCAGCTAGCAAGGTCTCCTCCTCAGGGATGGACCACAGCGGCCGCCAAAGGGAAACAGAAGGGCTCGAAGGGCTCCAACAACACTGTCAAACTCACAGGCAAGGGCACAGCCAGATCAGTGGGAGTCCTGACCTTTGCCAGCCAGCCTCTTCCCTCATTGCTGTTCACTAATGTGGATTTAGTATCGGCTGACAGAAAAATGCACAAAACACACAAGGTCAGAGATTCCCGTATTTCACATGATCTCGAGCCTGCCGAGTTTTCTCAGGTGTAATCGGTTGCTCCTGGAGCCATCCATCTTGGTGCTGTGTCACAGGTAATCACACTCCCTCTTAAGCAGTTTTTTTTTTTTTTTTTTCTCCAATGGAAATAACCACAGCAAAAGACAACCTTTGACAAAGCTTGAGCTGCAGCGTTAGCTGCTGGGATTATGAAGGACAACTTACTGCTGGAAATCTCTACATAAACAAAGGTACCTCATGGGTGAATAATATGCAGAGCAACGTGTTTTTTTTTCACTGCAGACTGTTCTGTATTCACACATGAGAGGGAGAGTCAGCTCTCTGCCTCCTAGAAAACAACCAGGACCTCTAAACCTGCATCACCCTCTCATTTTATAATTACTACAATCAGTGGCAAAATGTCTTTTTTTCCTTTTAAATGTGACCATTTGCTGGAAACTAATAACTAAAATCCTAGCTGGCTTATATATACATATATATGCATATAAATACCTGAACCTGATGAATTCACATCTTACTCTTAAGTTTGCAGGCCAGGTGTCCCTCCGTGTCAGGGGCTTACTCATTGCTGCAGGACCCCACTGGTGGAATTACAAGCCCTACAGCTGAATAATACGTGAATCAAACATCTCCCACTGCACACCAATGTGGTTTTGTACAGCCCTGCATACCAAGCAGCTGCAAATATGGTTAAATTGGGTTGCACAGCAGACAGAAGAAGTCCACCTGGCACCATCGGGAGTGCTGGTGCAGGACAGGTGAGTGCAGGGTCCACTCAGATCTCAGCCAAATAGAGAGCAGGGAAGTCTCTGCCAGGATCACGTGAGAGAAAATAAATGAGTCTGCAAGATTTTAAAGAGTGTTAGAAGGAAATGGGAGGCAGAAGGGGAAAAGTGCCAACTCTTATGTAAGCGTGGTGGCTTGCAAACTGCTGCGAGAGAAGAGGTCTCTGGGAGGATGCTCTAAGTTTTGCTTTTCTGGGGTAGGACTTGAGGAGAGACAAAAGGGTATTTGGGGGGAAAAAAAAATCTGTAAAAGCAGAAAAGACTTGGCTTCAAACCAATAATGAATGATGGGGCAGGCAGGAGAGGGCACCACTGATTTGCTGGCATTTCCCACCTCATCTGTCAGCTTTTGCAGATTCCTGCTGACATGGGTCCAATCCAAAGCTTATTGAACAGCTCCCTTCAAGAGCAGTGGATGCTGGATAAACTGAACAGCAGAGAAAGCTGAGCGAGAGATGCTGAACCTTCCCTTTGGGAAGGAGCAGGCAGGGGAGGGCACTACCTTCTTCTCCTTTCTTTATTGTGGTGTTACCACAAGGAAATGTTTTTCCTCCTCAGGTTTGCTTTCTTCCCCCCTGCACAACATACCAACACCATCCCAGGGGGATTATATAAAACATGCTTGTGAGCCGTGCAGCATGGAGGGCTCTGCTCTGGGAGCCTCCTGGTGGGTTGGGTCACTGCCTGCTCTCTGCTGGGTCCCACGCTGCAGGGCACGATGTCCCCCACGCATCTTTCCCTCTGCTGCTTCCTGCTCTTGTTGTGACAGCTCAGCTCAAAGCTCCCTCGTGCTGATGCTGCTTAGCAGCCTTACGGGCAGGGGAGGAGGAGCGCAGGCTGCTGAGATATCTGCAGTGCCTCCTCTCCTGTCCTGCAGCGATGTGGCTGTGCCCAGCCTGCACTCCATGTCAGGATACAGGCACAGGGAGGAGCAGTGCTGGCTGCCAGAGCAGAGGGAGATGCACAGAGGGGCAGAAAGCCCTCATTTGCAGTTATGAGGTGGAAACTGCTTTTTCTTGTTTGGGATACACCAAAAAGCTACTGGCCTTGCCACTCACTGGTTTCAGTCACCTGCTGGTGAACAGGAGCAAATGGGAGTGTTTGGGAGCAGGAGCTGGAGCGATCTGCAAAGGGAAAACACTACAAGCAGTCCCTGAGTCTCCGTGCAGACCATCACAGACCACTCTTGGAGTCTGCACTTGCACTTACAAACACAGCTGGAGGGTAGGGATGGAAAGGGTGGGAGTGTGGGGAAGGCAAGGATGGGGTCAGACAGGGGAGCTACTTCGAGTGACTTGGGCTCCTGATGGCTGAGCAGACAGCCAAGCCAGGGGAGTGAATAGGAAACAGTCTGCAATGGCACAAGAGCAAATTTCCCTCAGTCCCTGAGGACCTTCTCGCTCCCCAGGGCAGGGCCTGGCAGAAGATTCATGACCAGGCAGAGCTCTGGGGAGGACTGAAGGATGCAGGGGCCATCTTCAAAGGACATCTTCTGTGGCCTGTGCTCAATACCCTGCACCGTATGTGGGGCTTTTCCCTTGCCTGTTGTACCTGCCTGGGATCTATGTTTTCTGCTCTAGCAGCAGAGATATTCCTACCTCAGAACAGCAGAGGAGATGCAGTGATGCAGGGGTTAAGCTGTTCTGCACTGAGTCTGGACAGCTACCATGGGTCTCTCCCCTCCCATCTTCTCCAATGAAATAATCACCACATGTTAGCCTTGCAGGCATGCAGAGGGGGGTCCAGCTGCTCTTGTGCAGGCAGTAGTATCCTCTAAGCTGCTGGGGACTAACTGTCTGAAAGAATTATTTCCAGGGCCACATTAAGAGTTGAAGAGTAAAAATTAAAGAACGAACAGGCAGAGAGAAGGCAGAGAGGTGCAGCCTACTCCAGAGGCATGTAAAACAGAGACCACGGCCTTTGTATCTCCACAAGCACTCAAGCAGCATTTTGGGGAGAGTAGGTGTTGCTTTCCAAAAGCCCCGACCTAAATAAATAAATAATAAATATAATATTTATAAATATTTATAAATTAATAAATAATAAATAAAATATTTAGCGGGTGCAGAGAAGGGCGACGAAGCTGGTGAGGGGCCTGGAGAACAAGTCCTACGAGGAGCGGCTGAGGGAGCTGGGCTTGTTCAGCCTGGAGAAGAGGAGGCTCAGGGGTGACCTTATCGCTCTCTATAGGTACCTCAAGGGAGGCTGTAGCGAGGTGGGGGTTGGCCTGTTCTCCCACGTGCCTGGTGACAGGACGAGGGGGAATGGGCTTAAGTTGAGCCAGGGGAGTTTTAGGTTAGATGTTAGGAAGAATTTCTTCACTGAAAGGGTTGTTAGACATTGGAACAGGCTGCCCAGGGAAGTGGTGGAGTCACCATCCCTGGAAGTCTTCAAAAGACGTTTAGATGTAGAGCTTAGGGATATGGTTTAGTGGAGGGCTGTTAGCGTTAGGTTGGAGGTTGGACTCGATGACCTTGAGGTCTCTTCCAACCTAGAAATTCTGTGATTCTGTGATTCTGTGAATATTAAGAAATAGCTATCTCTGTAGGAGAGAAAAGCAGAGTTGCATATCACCCCCTGTCTCAAACTGAATTTCCACAGGAGATGGATAGCAGGTAAGAACATGGACAGAAAAACTGCGTTTTTCAGCATCAGGTCAATGCAAGCAATGAGATGTGATGGGATTTGATCTGCTTAGATAGCCCAGCAACCAGCCGGCGAGGGATAAAGCAAGAAATGCCATGTTTTAGCAGTGCTGGTAGTTTTTTTTTTGTTTGTTTTTTTGTTTTTTCCTGAAAGAGTCTAGCATTTGCAAGACTAAATGTTTGCCTGGGTACCTCCATCTCTTTTTCTCTGTGCCATCAAACTACTCAAATCAGTTATTTCGAAGGAAGAAAGAGGGCATAGAGCCTTCTACCAAAGCACTGTACGTTAACTGACTGCGGTGATGAGAGCACACGGCCTGCAGCCTGCAGCCACCCTACGCCTGCTGACAAGATATAAATGGCTCAAGAAGGCATGGAAGAAATTAGCAGAGATAACTAACCACTGCCTCCTCTGATACAAAAGCTCAGGAGGCTCAAATGAAGATAAGAGGTGGCATATTTAAAGCACTCGGGAGGAGGTGGCTTTTCACAGCATGGGTAGTGAGGCTGCAGAACTGCCCACCACAGGACATGGGGGATGCTGGACAGGAAAGACCAGACAGGTTCAAGGCAGACAGAGCCACCAGGACAGAGATGCCATACTTGGCTTGGATAGTCCCTAAACTATACATGCTTGGAGACTGTGAAAACACTGAGAAGTTGGACTCCAGGCATGCTCTGTTCTCAGGCTCTTCTTTAGGTGTCTGTGGTTGCCCACTGCAAGACACAGAAGAAGCAAGATGACACAGAGGCTGTCACTGTGCCCAAGAATCATTCATGCCCTTTATGTCTATTCATTTGCAGCTCTGTGTCAGGGCCCTGAGGACATCCATGGACCTTAATTAACATAACCAGCCTCACCCGGGACCCCCACAGCCTTTGCCCATGGGCCCTGGAGCCCCCATTTAAGTTCATCTTTGACCATTCTCTCCTGGCCTGATATATGTCATAGGCAAAACTGCTCTCGCATCTATTCCTCCGTTGTTTGACTTTCCTGGCTTGACCCTAGACGTGATTAGCTGCCTTACTTTAGCTGAATGCTGGCCAGACTGTCAATGGGACCTGTGGCTGTTACCATCCCTGCACTCTCATCCAGCTCAGGTGCTTTGGGACTGTGCCTTGCTGGTGAAAGTGCCACAGCCCCACATTCACTTGGGACTTACAAGCAGCTGTAATGGAGGTGTTAGAAGCAAGTACCAGAGGAGTAGTTTCTGTGTCCTCACATAGCTGTGCTGGAGCTGGATGCTGCTGGCATGCTGCAAAGCTTTCTTGGAGCACGCACAAGGCTGTAAAGCAACCATGACTGTCAGACTCACACCATAAAGCACAGAACGTGAGCAAAGCCAGGGTGGTTTGTGAGGGCAACAGGCCTGTGAGGAGGAGAAGAGCCCCACAGCTCAATCTACAGCAAGATTTGGTCCTACAGTCTGGCATGAGATGCTCTATAGGAGAAGGAATAGAGGCCATGTTAGTTCTGGATTAGTTAGGGACTCTTCACAAATGATTCATTCAACCAGGCAGGAGAATAACAACGCATTTTTTATATACAGTGCTTACTAGAGGCAGCAGACACCTTTTTTAACTGAGCTGCTGCAGCAGCCCAGCTTGGGGCAGTTTCAGCTAACACCTTTAGCTTCACCACTGCTTCCCTCAGACTGGCAGCCTATGCACCTCAGACCTCCCTGCCCAGGAGCAATCTCCAATTCCACAACAATTTCACTGTCTCATTCTCCCCTCCATCCTCACAGACTTTGCAGGCTGCGAAGCAGGCCTTTTGTTCTTTCTTACCTACCTGCCCATTTTGCTGCATTCACTTCTCTCCTCACTGCATTGTTTTGGTTACAGGTAATTTTTGGTTTTGCTTAGCAATAGATGAGCTGCTGTTAGTCTTCTGCTTTCTGTCCTGGGCCTCTTCTCATGCTTTTCTAGTGCCAGTAGCAGGCACCTCCGTGGACATCCTCACCCTCAGAGGAAATGTCCACCGAGTGGCCCAGATCTTCTTGTCAGAAATGAACTTTCTCCACCGTTTATGTCTCCTGCTGCTCACATATACCCAGGGAAGCAATGGTGGAATTTCCTCCAGGTATCTTCTTCTACTAGCTTTCAGTCCTGCCATAGCTTTTCATTATTTGCCTGTCATGATTTCTTCTTAATTTCCTTGTATTGCCTCTGTGGAGTACAGGAACTTATCAGTGTTTCAGGATTTTGCAAGAACTCTGCTTTCTTGTGTCCTCCTTTCCTGGGTAGCAATAAAGAGCTGTTCCATACCCAGGTGCCACAGCTCCCCATACAGCATGGAAATCTCCCCATACCTTGGCCATGCTTTGTCCCTGGTTGAGACTAGAACAGCTGCTGCACTAGCAGGGTAAAGCTCCCTTTCACCTCATCAGATCAAGTGTGCTCTGTGAAATAGTCAAGGTTGAGTGGGAACTGCCAAGCTGCACAAAGGACTGGGTGCTGAAAACACAGGAGAAACTTGTCTGCCTTCTTTCAAATTGGTAGCATTAGGGCTGGCCCAGTCTGGCAGATTCCTGCTAACCTTCTTGTCACATTTCCAGTATAATCAAAAGCTTAAAACCCAACCTTATTCTGGTCTTTTTTTTTTTTTTTTTTTTTTTTTTTTTTTTTTTTAATGCTAACTGATATCCCAGCTGAAGCATTTTGGAATGCTGAACTCTTTATTTACCTTCCTAAACAGGGTCAGGAGCATTTGGAAAAGCCAAGGCCTTTCCACCTGAAGGCCATCAGAAGGCACCACACAGCTCAGTGTCAGATACAAGAGGCAGTCTTGGGTTAATCAGAGCAGAAAAGGCTCTGCAGACTGAGGGGCATGGATGGATATAGAGCGGACAAATGCTCTTCAGGGAGGAGCAAGCGGCTGCAGACAGAAGCAAAGGCTCCACAGAGGGGGGTGCTCCCAGGCCTGGATCCCCATCCTTCCCTTGCACCCTACCTGAAAGTTACCAGGTGTGCTGTGCTCAGCCCCCCAGGGAGCCCAACGCTTGCTGTTTCCATGGAAAGCCCCATCCCCACACCCTTGCAGATGCAGGACTTTGTATTGCACAAGGCTCAAAGCACCAGTCCACAAAACATTAAGGACAGGAGGGTTAGACCTGTATTCTTTGCCACGTATTGGTCATTTCTCAGTGGCACACGACTGCACGTAGAGTAATTGAGCTTAAGTGCTGCAGGAGGCTTTGCCTTTTACTCCATGTACTTTGCTGCACCACTTACCTTGGGGAAAATGTTACGAGAAAAGAGCCAGCCACTCTTAATTCTTTCTACATAAGCAATGATCACCTGCTAGCAATGACAAAGCATGTCCACGGATAGAGGCAGAGCTGTGGCCCAGTGAAAAGTGATTAGGACGGTTTAAATTTCCTTTCTGCTCTTTATATTAATGGATTGGCAGGAGAAAACAGACAGACATGATTGGAAGCATTCCACACAGGACTGGGGTCAGTCCCATAACAGGCCAGGATCGATGCTGAGCCGTTTACACTGCAGCAAACAGACACTTTTCCTTGTGGTTCCTTTCCAGGCTCCAGCTCAGCAGATCTGCCTCAGATTCTCTGCTGCTTTAAATTAAAACCAGAATAATAACATGCAAATAATGATGCCATCACACAATACTTTCTAGCAGTTGGCACAGCGAAGAGACACACAGAAAGAGTTCAGGGGAGGGAACTGCTTGGCAAAGCATTGCTTGGTCAGGAAACGTCAGCTTATCAGAGGTTGCCTGTGCTCTCACTGCAAATAGTTCCCTATTTGTAATCTCCGCAAGACTTGAGCTTTAGTCCCTGATTAGAGACCAGTGGGTGGGGGGAAATGCTATGCAAGAAGAGAAAAGGTTCCCTGCCCCTTCTCTGGGGCAGGACTGCTGGGCTCTGGGTTCTGGTCTGGCTCCACCACGCTGCAGTGTGACCCCTTGCAAGGCTTTGTAGAGGGCTTGCTTAGTAGGTGCTCCATTTGCAGCACCCAAACAAAATGGCATAGTAACCAATGTTACACAGGGCCACAAGTACAGCAAAAGCGGCTTGTGAACTCTTCAGAAATTTTGATCAGTTTAGCACCATAAATTTCAGGGTCTAAAGGAAAGACAGTGGGGCTAGGATGTAGATAGGAACTGCAGAGGTGCTCTCTATGCCATGAGAGCTTATGGCTTCTGAGAAAATGAGACCTAAAGGGCCTTGCAAGTAAATCTGAGCCTGTAAGAGGGAGGGACCGAAATGTTCAGTATGAACCACTTCACAGAGGTGACTGCTTCCAGCAGAAAAATGCCTCTTTCACTAGGACATCGCCCATGTTCTCATCTCTTTCCCAGGTGAAATACGTGTTCTGGAAGTGCCAAGTGGGGAGCTGCTGATGTGGCCTCTGAACAGGACCAGGCCAGGAAAGTGGCTCTGGAGCCAGAGGGCAAACAGGAGGCCAAGTGGAATCACAGAGTCACCCTGACAGGCCTCCTGCACCTCTGTCATCCCGACTTAAATCGCAGCAGAAAAAGATGTGTGGCCTCACAGTGCAAGGGGTGTGCTGTGTGACACAGAGATGAGACTGTTCCCAACCCAGACAGCTTCTTCCCAGCCGACAGAAACACCCTTCACCTTCTTGAGAAACCTGAGGCTGGAAACAGGCTGGAAACAAGGGAAGTGCCTCATAAACCTTCATCCTGAATGCTCCAGACTGCCAAAACAAAGGGCTGGCAGCCCAGCTGCAAAGATGCTGTGGGTAACAGCATCAATATCAAGAGGATTTATTTCATAATCATGAGAAAACCGAGAACAATAGCAAAGCCATGAAGCTCCCTGAAGGGTTTGTCTGAAGAAGCTTTGATTTCATCAGTCTTGAGTATTATCTAGTTAGATTTGAGCTGGCTGAGACACCAGGTCATTACCGAAAGAAAAACACGAACGGATGGCACCCTTTCTGCAGAGAAGCCAGAGAGAATCTTAAGTTCATTGTCTTTGTGGTGCTTCTTTCTGGGGGCAGCAAGAAATAGCCCTTTCCCTCTGCTTTTCTTTGTAGATCTGCCAGAGGAAGGTAAAACTAAACATCAGATGCACTCAAAACTTTCAGAATCTTTTCTCTCAGCTTTTTGTCTAAAGTCCAAATTGATTAAGTGTTGACAAAAGAAAACCTGGTTTTAAGCGGGTGCCTTTCCTTACTGGTCCGTTTCAAATGAGCTCTGTTGTTGATGCCTGTAATGTAATGGTATTAGCTCACCCATTTCTGCACCGCTTCAGAGGAAAAGCCAGGTGGCACTTGGCTTTATCTGTAATCAGAAAAACAATTTGAGGAAAAAAATAGTTAATTTCTCTTTTCAAAAGCAGAGAAGATTTCAGGGCTTCTTTAATCATCCCATTAAAGCCTTCCTCATCACCGAAAGGAGCACATTGCCTTTTTTAAAGGGGGAGAGCAAAGGATCTCCAAAAGGATCTGTAGCTGCATCATCAGATTCAGCTTTTTTCTATCTTGTCCGCGTGTTTTTGAGAACATGATTTGGCATTCCCTAATGACATGCAAGTACCAGCACTGAGGATAAATGTGACAAGGGCTTTAAGGCCATCTCCCCAGCTGGTGACCAAGACAGAAGACCAGCAGGAGCAGAGCATAGCAGTGTAACCCCATCCCCAGGTGCCTGCATGCTCCTCTCCTATTTTTCAAGTAGTGTCAAGAGTCCTGGGGACAAAAAAGCTCACAGCCATACCAGGGACCTCTGCTGAATATACATTTAGGCAATAGTCTGCATTTTAGCTTTATTCATAGAAGCATAAAATACTACAAATCAGGATTTTTAATGGGAATTTTGTTGTAGACAGATCAGAGCTTTGTTTAACTTTGCAGGAACCATCCAACTGTACCTCTCTCTTACTAACAGTGGCCATGAGTGCGAGTCACTCTGCAGATTTGAGCCCATGGATCATAGCTTAGACATTTGGTTGCTTTAGTTTTCAAAGGAAAAAGCAGTCACTGCATAGGGGACTGGGATGTTACTGTTTTGTTGGAACAAGTCACACAGTGCATGTTTACTGGGAATTTCTGCTGGGGAACACAAAAAAAAAACAGGTATACAGCCACAGAACCCGCTGCTTGGGGCAGCACTGTGGGCAAAAATGGGGGAGACTTCTTTCCTCTTTTCCTCAGCCTGTTCTCCTGCTCCAGGAAGCACTGTCGGGTGATAAAAGCAGTTTGCAGGTTCTGTGATACAGAAACCAAGGTGGTGAAACCAATTGCCAGCCTTCAGAGCAGGAAAAGGTCCAGCAGATATAGCCACAAAGTGGTTGTTAAGGCTTGAGCCTGCAAGGGGGAGATGGTCAGTGATCTGCATCTTACTACAGCAATAAATTCCCAGCCACCTAGAGGCTTCAGGTTAGCTTATTGTTGTTAGATTATCAGTAATATGAGGAGTGGGGATGGGCAATTTATTACGTTTGCACCATGTCCAACAAAAGTTTTGATGTCTCTAATTGCTCTTGGAATAAAAGTGAAGGTGAGCAATAAAACCAAGCCTTCACTCAGGACTTCAGCACAGCAGCATGGGGCATTTGCATGACATTTCTTCCCAACAACAGACTTCTCCCATTCTCCTTCCTCCTTCTATCGCTCCTTGAGCAGAAGAAGAATCTCCCTTGCCAGTTTGCAGCATGGAACATACAACAAAGACAAGCAGTTTGGCCTCTCTGAGAAGCAGTGATCCAACCATAACCACGTGCACGCACAGTTGCAATAGCTTTCTGCAACCAGTTTGTCACTAAGCTGTGAGGAGCATCTCGCATGTCAGCTTGTCAGAGTTCCTTTAGAAAGTTAAATGGTGCACACTCTAATTGTAATTGGATGCAAATTAAAATATCACTCATGAGAGGACTGAAATCCTGGAAGGGCAGATTGCATGCATTAAGCCTCAGGATTTGAAAAATGTCAGAGAATATGTTGTTCCTTTTTAGAGTTTGCTTCTGTCCTCTGCCACCCTGGCAAAGTGAATAAATCAATCTCTTCCCCCTTCCTGGAAAGTGAAATGGGGAGGTTCAACATCTGCTGATGAAGAGCATTTGAGTCATTCACAATCTGCTGACTGGAGCTGCTCAGTCCAAAGTCTGAAAGGCTTTGCAACATAACAACAGGATCAGGGAAGGCCATCTCAGAGGTGCCAGGCCTGGCACCCCAAGCAGAACTCTCATCAGAGAGAAAGGGAGATGGAGGGCTGCCCTTCTGTGTCAGGCATCCCCCAAACAGAGCCATACCTTCAGCAATAAAAGAGAATTTGCGACATCTGGTATTTCCTGTGGGAAGCGGAACAATCCCGCTTAGCAAACAATGACAAGCCACACCGGCTTGTGCAGCCCTGAAATAGGTGTAGAAGGTGGAGAGGTGCAAAACTGGCACCTGTGAAAGACGGATGTGCTCTGAACAAGGCCTCTCCTTAATTACAGCTGCCACTTTACAACCTGGAGAGATTGCTAACAGGGACAATTCTCAGTGGCAGTTGTTTTTAAGCTGCCTTCCAGATGCTCTCTAAGCCTGGCCATCCCCAGGCTTGCAATCAAGGCTCTCACTTTCCCTGTAAGTGCATGGAGCTCCCGGGGTGAGGGCTGGGGGCCCTGTGGGGTGCCACTGCCCTCCCCACTGCAGAGGATGGCCCAGTGACCCCTTCAGTTTAGTTCTGACTTCATTCTTTCCAGAGTTAGCATGTCGAGGTTTTTAGAAGAAATGCACTGCCTTTTTTATTTATTTTTTTTTTCCTGTGGAAAATCCTGCACTGAAGCAATTTGTGGTCAAAGCTAAGAAAAGTTTAAGCTGTCCCTCGAAGACACTGGTGATCGATGCAATAATAAGTCTGTTCTCATTAAGGCTATGCACAAAGACAGTCTTATATTGACTTTTCCCATGAAAATTTCTGTTATGATTCCTATAAATGTGCTTTGGGGATACCAAGCATCTGTGTTCTTCCTGTGCCCCCAGCACAAGAAGGCCCCAGGGAAGCCTTACAGCAGCCTTCCCGTACCTAAAGGCAGCTGCAGGAGAGCTGGGGAGGGACTCTTTGTCAGGGGGTGTGGTGACAGGACAAGGGGGAATGGCCTTAAACTAAAAGAGAAGTAGGTTTAGATTAGATATAAGGAAAAAATTCTTCACTCAGAGGGCAGTGAGGCCCTGGCACAGGCTGCCCAGAGAAGCTGTGGATGCCCCATCCCTGGAGGTGCCCAAGGCCAGGCTGGATGGGGCTGGGGGCCGCCTGCTCTGGTGGGAGGTGTCCATGCCCATGGCAGGGGGCTGGAATTAGATGGGCTTTAAGGTCCTCTTACCTGGTCTTCAGCGGTTTCTTTGCTTTCCTACCATCCCGCCACAGCACAGCAGAATTCACTCCTCCTGTAGTGTGATGTGTAAGCAGGACACTCCATGTTGGCTTGCTTGCAGCATCCCGTGCTGCATCATCTGTGCCAGTGTTTGGGTGTACTTAGTGCTGTTTTTGGGCTGAACCCATGATTTCTGTTTGGGGCTGAAGCAGTATTGTCTCCCCCCTGAAGCAATGTTGTCTTTTGGGACAATGCTTACAGTGGCCAGGTGTCACCACAACAGCTTCCTGGTTCTGTACTGCAGCTTCTGTTTATTGATGGGCCCATGGGGTTATAAAGCTGGAAGGTAGCAGCGAATGTCTCGCCATGGCCTGTAGAAAGACATCTTGTGGGGTGGTGAGGACCAGTCTCTGAACATTAAGCATTCTGATCACTGGGAAAAGGTTTTTCTCCCACCTCACTGGAAGCACCCATCTCCCTGGGTGTCTCAGCTCCTTGCATCACCCTGGAATCTGGAAATAGGTACAGGCAGAGGGCAATAGCTTTACAGCTTGCCTTTTTGCTGCCATCAGGGCTAAACATATCTATTCTCTTTTCATAGGCTAAGATACGTATTCAGAGGTAGTGCCAGTTTCCAAACTCATCTCTTTTCCCCTTTTTCTGTCCATATTTCTAAAGATTCAGGACTGAAACTTTGCTTCAAGTCCTTATCTAGTACTACCAACAAATCCTATGGCTGTTATCAGTTTTGCTAGCTGAATAAATGAATAAAATTTTGATAACTGAGTAAATTAATTAAATTCCAGTATCTCTATAAACACCAGGGGACTGGATTGTTTTCGTTATCTACAAGGAAAGAAATAATACCTTAAAAACAAAAGCCTAAGTTAGATCTGAAATGCTACTATACATATATACATAAGTTAACTTCCCAGTGGCCAGTCACAAAACCACCAGCTGGATGCAGGTCATGGCACAATCCTGTAATACACCTTACCACTAGGTAACTCTGGTGAAGTACAGCTGGTTCTTGTTGTGGAGAATCTGCTGTGAAGTTTAGCCATTTAGAATCTCAACGTTTTTTATCAAGGATTTCAAATAAGCAGATTATTTTTTCCCCCATTTTTGGCATGGTATGTGAACCAGAACATGAGTTAATGCTCTGAAGATAATGTCTAGCCCTTGGGCAATTGCTAACACTGTTAAAAAGAAAACTCTTTAATGCAGAATATGACATTGCAGAGCAGTTGCAAAAATCACAGTGCAAAAAGTAGAAGAACGTGATTTTGCATAGCCCTGGGTTACTTCCACAGCTTTTCCCCCCTGCTGCACAGAGATGCAGAATATTGTAATTATTTCATTCAAAGGTTTCAACTGGAAGGGTAAAGTGTAGAGGGGTTATTAAAGAGCAGTTTCTGCAGATAGTTCATAGACCTAAACATGCTGGCAATAAAAAGAGAAAATACTTTCTAATATTCTTGCCAGCACTGAAATACCAAACCTAGAGAGGAGCAGAAATAAGGGTTTTGAGAGTACTGATTTGTGTAATCTTGCTGGTGTTGCACAAGAAGAAGGTCTGGACAGGCTGAGAGCAAGACTTTTGGGGTTTGATGATGACTGCTTGAGTGCTAACAGATGTTTCCTTTTCTAAACTCCTTGGGGAGTTACCTGGCTGCCTTCCCTGAGGAGGCACTGGCTGTCTGAGCTGGTCTCCTTTGTGTTATTAGCTTCTAGTAGAGCATTATAGGCAATGCTCTGCTTAGTGTGCTGGAGGAACAGCTGACTCCTCTCAGAGCTTGTCTAGGGTGTCTCTAGGATGGCAGTACCAAACTGTATTAAGGGACTTGGGATAAAACTCTGCTCTGACTTGATTTCTTCTGCACTAAAGAGAGATGCTGTAGTACAGTGAGTCCTGGCATTAGAGCAATCCCACAGCTTCTGTAGGAGCTATTTGGTTTTCAGCCTAAACAAAGGTGGTTCCAGTTAATTAATGGTTTCATTATCCAAAAGAACATTTATAAAGTCTTAACCCCTACTCCAGCCTGAAAGCTTTCATGGTTCCAGCATCATCTACCCAAAGATCTCAAAGCAATTTATTGTATTACCTGCTACCTTGGAAATTATCTCCCTTCCCCAAAAAAAAGAACAAAACCAAACTTTCCAAAGTGGCCCATCATTCTGAGATGTGAGATTTTGTCTACCTTTTGGCAACCTCTTTCCAGAGGTGCAGGATCTTCTGCATTTCACAGGTCAACAGTGCTGCACAGATCTAGTAGTGATAAAAAACAAAATCCAGAAATTCCAAGTTTGCCATTAGGAGGAGCTAACAATAATGAAAACCTGGCTTAAAAAAAAAAAAAAAAAAAAAAAAAAAATTCAGGATTAGAAATAGAGCATGGCACTGTGTCTGAGTGCCATAATCTGAGGTTAGGCTGGCACAGGCTGCTGTGAAAGCTCTCTGGCCAGGCAATAGTCAATAACCCCCTTTGGAGTCTGTGGAGGTTTGCTACCAAGGGAAAGACCTGCAGATGGCTATCTTTGGAAATATCAAAGGGCTCCTTTGCAGGTGATATCCCAGAAGCACAAGATAGGGGTTTGAGGGTGTCTTTTCCCCTACCCATGGTCCCAGAGTGCTGTGGTCCTCCTACCCTGACTAGGAAGAGAACAAATGTGTGTTCCATCCATCATTTCCCTGGGGTGATTGCACAACAGCCTGAAGTGACTCAGCTGGAGAAAACAACATGTATTCAGGACCACGAAGTTCCTGGCCTCCAGTTTAGGGCATAAAAGTTGTGACAGATTTTAACTAGGAATGCAGCTGACTCCCAGATTTGGTCCGCTGAAGCCCTGATATCTGATGCTCTAATTTCTTGGGCCTCTTTTTCTAACTGTCCACTGCTTTTGCATGGAGATGTGTGTTCAAGACTGGATGGAGAACTAATTGGTTTGGGATATATGGTCCCAGATTAGCAATTAAGGGATTTGGTTACACCAATTAATCAGCATGTAGCTTTATTTTGGCCTCCCATGATGAGGCAGTATGTCTAGTGCTAATGGGCCTTACTTCTATATACAGCTTGAAAAGTTGTGTTTTGTTTTTTTTTTTAGAATGGGTCTGTGGTACAGGTGTTTAAAGCACTGATCAAATGCATGAAGGAATATGTGTGTGACCTCTCAGGTCACAGAAATGCATATTTTCTCAACAGATTTAAACAAGTTCTTTTGATAAAAATGAAAGATCGCGCACATCACAACTAAAAAGTAGAACCTGTAAAAAGTTTCTTGGGATAACAATCAGTTTGCCACAAAATTTAAAAACTAGCTTGCAAAGTTTATGCCATCCTTTATTATCTATTTCTGTTAGTATTTCTAATATTTTCTGTCCACCCCACTGTCACAACATGGCACTGAAGGATGTAGGGCAGCAGCCAGTGCCCGGCAGAGCCCTCTTTTCTGCATGTGCTTTCATTTCCCCCACTATTGCTGCACTTTACAACCCTGGGGAGAAGCCAGTCTGCGAGCCAATTTCTAGATGAGTAAGAGTCCCGCTTGTGTCTTCCCGTGTAGTAAATACAGATGGAGAATTTGTGTGATCTTGCTTTCTCTGTAGGGACATGGAGTAAGCAATTCATTTTCCCCTCTCAGCACTGTTTTATATGTATCTGCTTATAAAAAATTAGAAGCCAGAGAAACCACAGTGCATTTTCAGTTGCCATTGAGCCAGTGACGTATTGGTAATTAAAGAGTAATAACTCATTTCTTTGTTGATTCAGGCTGGGCAGGGAGGAGTAGATTGACTCTCTATTGCCCAGGTTAGAATTGGCTAAAGCCCATTCACCACTGTGGATAAAGAAGACACACTTCTTTACTTCACTTGCATGCAAGGGAATCTTCCCTGAATAAAAGCTGCTTCGTGTTTGAATCTACCCTCTCCCTTGATTTTCAGCACTCCCAGCCCTCTGCTTGACAGGCAGGCTGGAGAACTCATTGCAGTCCTGACGTGCAACTGCTTTCCTGCATCCCTCCCAGCTCCAGGTCTCACATCTCCAAACGTATCCTGTAGCCTGGAGCACACCTTGCTTTTTAGACCACAGCCACCCTATGAAGCAAGGACCATAAAACCAGAATCAGTCCAACAGAGCAGGTAACGTTTAGGAAAGCTCTGAGTAGATAAACTCTAGTCTTTGCAGCATTAAGTTGCAATACGTTGTTTTTCCCACACTTGGTGGTGGGAGAACTCTCTCCTACAAATCAAACTTGTTGCAAATTACAGTGTTAATCCTTAACACCACGAGGCAGTCTCCAACACGTGAGTGTTTTGGTCCAAAGAATATGCAGTGCTGCAGATAAAGATGGACAGATACTATTACAAGTGAAAACCCCCACCGTTCACTGCTGTCTTCTGGGTTAAGTGACACGCATAGGGGCAGCACTGCAGCTTGACAAGGGCAAGGCAGAATGCATGGTCTTGAGGGTTTATTTAAGATCTAGTTAGCATGCAGCCTTTGCAACTTAAGAGCTCATTTCTTTGTTTCTTTCCCTCATGAGCTGTCAGTATAGTATATGAACCTATGGTTCTTCAGCTATGGGCTACAGAGCCCTGAGATCCTGCTTATAAGAGGTCCTGAAGAGTACCACCAAAAATCACACGTCAGGAGGCTTGATTCACATCACTTGCAACCTATCCATCCACTGGAAAAATATATCTATAATTGTAAGAGGCTGGAAATAGCTGACATTGGCCAATTACACCAGTTCTGGTTTACAAAAAAAAAAAAAGGTTATTTTATTTTAACATGCTACCGCTACATCTCTTCCATTCCTATTACTGCTTCCTCTGCTTTGAACGGAGTGCACCTTTCTCCTCCACAGTGCTCAGATATTCCCCTAAGAAAGCGCACACTGCGTTACCTAACGGAAGAGGGGACACCAGGTGGGCATGACAGATGGGGGCCAGCGAGGTAACAGTGAGGTAATTAGAATTAGGAGCATAAACAGCGGTTGGCAGACATTTTGAGAGACATTTGCATGAAAATTGGATCTTTGCTTATGAAGGGTTCGCCGCTTCCTGCTGTTCTCACCAAAAAACATGTTACTTTGACATCACAGTTGGTTGCTATGGAAATGCTGATGCTACCAAAGATAGGACTGAGCTGAAGGGCTATAAAAAGTCCTGGAGACCCAGCTGAGTCCATACGCATTTGGGAGAGGCCACTGCAGCGTTTATTTTCAGCGGTGGCACATTACCCCATTAGGGTGCCGGAATGTGACACCAAATTTGGCCGAGGGGACGTCACACCAAAAGAGAGCGCCATGCTGCTAGGGGAGGGGACGTGAGGAGTAAGAGGGTAAGAAAGCAGGGAGGAAGTCAGCACCACCCTGGCAAGGAAAAACAAAGCTCCCCAAAAAGGAAGTAAGTTTTAGAAAAAGGAAATGCTAAAAATAGGACTTCTCCGTTCCCCGAAAGATGTCATAGGCTTTAACAACCTTGTGAGATAAGTCTGCTAACTACTTTTAAGTCTCAGTAAACATGACCTTACTAACAAATACTATTGCCATTATTTACAGCTGGGCTGTCAGCAGGTCATCGTCACCATTTATACTCCTAGAGCCGGTTTAAAAAATGTATTTCCTTTTTCAACCTTCCTTTTTTTTTTTAACTGAAAGCATTTAAAAACAAAACAAAACAACAACAACAACAACAAACATTTTCTGCCTCCCAGCTGTTGAAAAATGAGGAGCAATAATATCCTGAATTTGTCAAGCAGTAATGTGAGTTTTCTGAAGGAGGTCGGTATGGGAGCATTGCCTCTGCGAGAGGGCTTTGCCATGAGCCCCTGTCTCCCCAGATATTTCTGGATGCTGACCCAGGGCATGGCCAGAGCCATTTCTGTGCCCAGGAGCCTGTCCCCCTCTGCCAGGCTGCTGAGAGCTGCCCCTGGGCAGCAGCACGGCAGTGAGCAGGAGGTCTGCTCTGGTGGGCACTGCTCCTGAGGGCCCTACGTTTGCAGAATCTGGTACCTGCCTCCTTCCTGGCACAATTCTCAGTCATTTCAGGTGACAGAACAAGTCCCGGTGGTTTTGAAACCTATGACATGCTCAATGGTTTTTAGAATAAGTTTTCAGAGGAGCTTTTACTAGATAGCAAGCGTGCACTTACCCATGTGGCTGCATTTCAGCAGCTAGATTGTTCCCTGTTCCTGAAAAGAGATGGAGGATTTGCCTCCACTAAGTCTAAACCAAGCAGTAGGTTCATCCCCCATTAAAAGAGCCCTTGAGCCATCGATACCAGACAGTAGCAACGGGTGCTATTTCTCCTCCAGTATTACAGATCTTCAGTGGCCACAGAGCCATTATTCATGTTCTACATCCCATCCTAAAAGCAGGGCAGTGCTTTCTTCAAATATCAGTTTGTTCAGCTCTGAATGAGAAGGAACATAAGAACAGAAGATGCTGCCTTGGTTTACAAGAAGAGACATCCCCAGTTTTCACAGGCAAGCCCATCATACCCTTCTGTATGCTTGGTGGGCTTCATTTAGGCTAGAAAAAAGCAGAGGGCATGTTATGATCACAGAAGTTGTTTCTGTAGTTCATAAAACATACATTGCGTGTGACATGACTGAGCAAATATGATATGGATGCCGTGTGAAAGTTCATCCTGTCTCCTCCCCTCCCCCTGTTTTATGCCAGAGGGGCTTAGAAAGGGCAGAAACAGCTCTGCATGCCTGCAAGTTCAAGAGAAGCCTGCAGTATGTGTGCTTAAACACAGAGTCTGGGACAGAACAAGAAGGGGAAAACTAGAATAAAACTCATTTTCTGTTAAGAAAATGCTGCAGGTGTCAGCGTTTTCTGTGTCTTATGTTATACCCATTTTCTGTGTTTTCTGACAGACCTGCCTGCTTTTGACATGGGCAGATTACCCAGACTACCCCAAGGGAATTTGTTCTGATACTAACCCAGCCCTTCCTGCCGTGAAACTGGAAGAGAGCACCGTGGCCCATGCTGTGACCTCCTCTGCAGTCAGAGGATGTCTTGAGCTGCCCATTTGGGCATGCTGCTTACTGTGTGCCACAAAACATGCCAGTGAAGGCTCAGGTCAATAGTTGCCCACTTTGCAGAAAAGGATGTCCCTGTAAAATCGCAAGAAAGGTTGAGAATGATTACTGATGATTTTATATTTATATCCCATCCCTCCCTTCCTTTGGGAGAAAGTGCTCTGGGAGAGTGAAGTGATGGCTTGCTCTGCCATAGTTTTCTCAAGTATAAAGCGGCGTATAGCACTTTGCTTTCTGCGTCCTTAGAAATAAGTGCCCAGAAATCATTAATTCATCTTCTCAATTTATGCTAGGGGATGCTCCCATCGGAAGAGGGAATGTATTACACCGCTTCCTACAGAGGTAGCTTCTTTATCCTTAGTCCTGCAAAAGGCAAATGCCAATTATTAGCCACAGATGAGCTGTCATAATGATTTGGGTGGCAGAGAATGGCAAAGGTGTAGGAGAGCAGAAGACAGACAGACAGTTCCTTTATTATTTCTGTCTCAGAATTGCAGTGATTCATTCAGAATGAGAAATGGAGTTGCCTGATTTAAGCAGGAACCTGTCTGACTGCAGCAGAGAGAGAAATGGGCCTGAAATGAAACTCTAAGCTGTTGTTTTCTTTCCCCTCCCCCTTTTCTCCCCTCCCTGTCCTGTTGACCTATGAAGTCAGGCAGTGCAAGTTCATTTACGGCTTGGTCCCATTTGCTGTCAAGTCTGCCTGGCTTTTAGGTGATGCATGAGATAGATGATGGCACAGCTACTTCTAGAGCATGCCTGTTCAAACAGGGGTTGTAGGATGGTCAGTTTAAGAGGGTAAGCACACAGCACCTCCCCTAGCCCTGATCTGGCTGGCCTCAGTCTCCCTGCCATCCCTGCCAGCCCCAGCTGCTCCAGGCAAAGGTGCAGGGAACCCTCACCTTAGCAAGAAGAAAATTCTTCTTCCTGACGCAGCACCGAGAACTCTGCTCCAGCAGAAGCAAACCATGCATTCGGTACGGTCCCTAAACCCATCAAAGCCAAGCACGGGTGTGGACTTTTGGGGGCGAGCTCCCTGCAGGTGTACCCTACAATGGGCTGCTATCTTCTTCCCTGGCAGCCCCCTCGTCTCCCCCTGGCACCAGCGGAAAGAGGAAGGGTGTGCTGGGGATGTAACCAGCTGCTGGCTCCAGCCCAGGAAGGACTTGCGACTCCACCCAGGCATCTCTCAGGCTAGCTTTTTATTTTTTTATTTTTTTTTCTATAGCAGACCACTATACAAAATGCTCCTTGTGTCCACCATAGATTTTTGCTCCCCAAATCTTTTGCAACTTTTTCTTGTCGCTTCTTTGATGCTTAGACAGAGAAATGAGCTACCTCTGGAGCTGCTAATGAACAGAGCTGACTGGCTCCAAGCTTTGGCCAAAATGGAGGCAGATTTTGTCCTAGAGGCACATAGGGATATACAGAGCAGGCAGATGAAGATACATGGTGGAGCTGAGTTATGGATCTCTTTGATCCAACGTGAGCTAGGACTGGAGAATCCTAATTTAGGGACCTGCAACCCATTCCCTGCAGCAAATTTATTATCACAGCAATGCAAAACCCCTGCATTTACATTGCTGAGGCTTTCCATTTTAATCTTTGTAAATGATGCCTGAAAATTAGGTTCTCTTATTTACTAAAGAAGCCCCCTGTGTTGCCTTTTTTTTTTTTTTTTTTTTTTCCATGAACACTGCAGAAGTGCAAGATATTTACTGTTCTTCAATTAATGGCCATGTTGCTATCATTTCTGCAATTCTTTTTATGCAAAGGTCTCACCAAGCTTTACTAGTACCAGTGAATCAAATCTCACCCCCTAGCTCCTCTGAAAACCAGAAAGTATGTTAACTTTGTCCTGCGGTTATTCTACTTCACAAGCTATCAAGACAGAGACAAAAAAATCACTCAGCAACTCAGTCACAAGTCTGAGGACCTCAACTCCTCCTTCTGATGGTTGAGAAGCACTCTCTTTCTACAGCTTGCTCTGCTGTTGCCACAATGGGCAAGTACACAGAGAACACAAGAGTTACAAAGGTAAAACCCTAGACAGGAAATCTCTCATCACACAAATGCTCCTTGGGGCGACTTACCAGGCAGAGCACAAAACAATGAGGATAAATTCAGCACAGAGAGCCAAATGCGTCTGGCCAGGCTCCTTTAAAGCCAATAGTGCAGTATTTCATAACGCCCAACCCACAACGTCTTGATGTTGAAATAAAACGAATGCTATCTGCTTGACAAGCAAGACTGACCTCCAGATGAGGTTAACTAGAGATGGAAATTAGGCTTAAAATAAACTAATATACATACATATATATATATTCTTCTCTATAGTATTCAAAACTTGAAATCTGTTCTGTACCTCCCCAATCTTCCCTTGCAAGCAGCCAGTGCTTGCTAGATTTCTAATCCCACTCTGACCTGTCAGCATAAGGAACTTCCCCCCTTGAATAGGATTTCCCACCCACCCCTCACATGTATGACACAATACTCGAGGTACCTGGGACAAGCACTTGCCATTGTGTTCATATGTCATTGTTTTTTGTCATTGTGTCAGGTCATATCAAAACAAAGTCAGTTTAAGTACCGTGGGTGTCACTGTTACAAAAATAGTTGAATAGGCTATTAAAGGCACAATACCTTCTTTTGAAATAAACAGGCTCTTGAGATATATTGTAGGATACTGCTAAATTTTAGCTAATTTTCCCAATTTGAACTTGTGGGAATATGTGTGTGTAGGTTTTGAAGAAAATAACTTGAAAGTGTTTTGCAGCCCACCTCCCGATGTCTCATAGACAACAGATTAAGAAATGCTGTTCTGTATCAAATTGTGCCACTTATCAGAACTCCTTTTAGGTTTCCTTTGTTACTTAAAAGCCCATAAAGATAGCAACCTGTAACAGATAAAGTGCCATAAGCCTTCAGGTTGCTTGAACACAACAGTAAGCATGTGACAGTCAGTTCCCAAGGGATTTTCAGCCAGTCTTACTGATCTGCTGTGTCACACAACTTTTTTTTTGGTAAGTCCACACTAGCAATACATTGTTCGGTTTCAGAACTAATAACAAAAATAATTGAGTGAATTATTTTCAGCTTCTGAATCAGTGTACATTTTTCTTGTCCCGGGCACTCACTCAGATAAAAAGGAATACCCTCACCACTGTGCCTGGCGAGATAATGGAGCAGATCCTCCTGGAAACTCTGTTAAGGCCCAGGGAAAATAAGGAGGGGACTGGTGACAGCCCACATAGCTTCACGATGGGCAGGTTGTGCTTGACAAATTGAGTGGCCTAGGGGAAGAGCTTCTCTTCTAGACATAGCACCCAGGCTCATCCTCCTGTTGCCAGAAGAACTGTGCTGAATATATTCAAAAAGGCAATTTAAGAATGCAGTATCTGCCAAACAGTGCTCTCAAAGCATGGATCTTGGAGAACTTTGTGTTCAAGGAGATCTGTTAAAATCCTGCCGTTGCAGTCAATATACTTAATAATTTGGCTCTTGCTGTCTCAGAATGGATTTTATTTTTATGGACAATCAAAAGCATCCCCTTTCATTCATTTCTGGGTGTTTGTTTTTCGGTGGGTTTTTGCTTTGAGGTCACATGGAGTCCTCTGTGTGCTCTTTCCCCAATCACTACAGAGTAAATCAGATTGCAACTATTAATTGGAAAATACTTTTCAGTTTGCTGTGCTTTATTATAATTATATTTGCAATTTATATTACAGTCCTATAAAGTCCCCTCCTCATCACATGAGGAATCCTTTTCCTCACTCTGTGCACATTTTCCTGCATTCTGTAAGTGTTTTAACAGAGTGGCTTAGGTCTTTTACGAGTAATGTCTACATATTTCTCCCGCCATTTGTGCTGATTGTTACTTCACTGGTATTGTCATCTACTTTCCATTTTTCTGCCTTCCATCAATTTTCATTCTGTTAACTCTTTCCTAACTGGTACAGCACTGAGCAATCCTTTTCATCATCCTTAACTTGCACTCACTTATTTATTTATTTATTTATTTATTTATTTATTTATTTATTTATGATGATACGTGATCCTCTGACACTTAGAAACTTTCCACAAAATGCTCTGCCTTGCCCCCTGGCACTTTCATGGAGTGCAATGTACTTATCTCACCCTTCTGGATCTGCACTGTTGAGCAGTCTTATCTGCTCCTCAAGTTTGTATCGATAGCTTTTAATTTCCACTTGACACTTTTCCTTTACTGTGTCTTTGTGTGTCCCCTGGTTCTCAAGGCTGCACAGGCTTAGTATCATCTTTTAACATTACCTTTCTTTCCAGTTCCTTTACACTCTGTGCTGCTGTTTTCTTGATGAGCAAGACAGGTTTCACGATAAATCCTCCATTATGAGTGAAAACTGTGCATGGAGAAAGATTTTTTAAAACTCCTTTCCTGGATGTAGGCTGTCACCATACACTGTCCCTGTGCCCTTTTGTTTGACATTTTTTAGCCTGGCTTGCTGTGAGGCACACTGAACTGAGCACTTCTGGAAGCCTATCCGCATGCCACAACTGGATCTTTGCAGAGCATTTGTAGCAAACATCTGCATTTCTTGAAGTTTCAGGTTTCAGGGCAAACCCACAGCTTCACTAGCTTCTCTGGAACCTGTTAACTTTCAGAAGCTTTTGGAAGTGGCTTGAGAAGGGTGACTTCAGGTGGAAATCATGAAAAATTTGGAAGTTTTGATTGGATTCACCCAAAATTTTACCCCAAAAGCTTAATTCTAAGATGAGTCTGAAAGGCTTTAAGATTTTATTATTATTATTATTTTTAATCTCTGTTCTGAATGAATTATTTAAAGTACCATAATCCAAATTAATGTGACATTCAGGATTTGCAGTAATGGAATAACATTTGAAAGTTTATAACGTATATGCCACCTTAATTCTGCTTTCCTTGTGCAGATCCAGATTGCTGTATAACCAAATATAACCTTATGCATCTGCATCTTTCAGCAATATTTGATAACTGAGTTCTAAGCTGACGTGTTCACAGTGTGAGAAACTGCTGCTATTAAATGACTCCAATCCTACCTTTTTGGACTGACTGTCTGGGCTGGCCTGTGCAATATTGTGCTCGACCAGTTCATCTTACTGAAACAAATATTCATTCACACACACTTTCATTAATTGTAGGTCCCCTTACATGTGATAGGGAGGGAAAAAAATGGGCCTTTTCTTTACCTTTGTTGTACCAAATAGGTGTGTGTGGATCTCATGCACAGAAGCTACATCCAGGGCCATCCTTCCCTCTGCTTAAAGTCTTTATCCACATGCTTGTGGAAGAATTGCTGCCATTCTGAACACAGCTCACAACATCAGAAGATTTCCACATGGCTGAAAATGTTTGCTGCTACAGGAATTTCACTGTAACACAAGCAGGGATCTGTCAAACCAGCTCTGCCTCTCCTTCAGCATACTAGCATCCAGACACCCATCATGGAAAAATCCACACCAGAGTCAACAAAGCTCAGACCTGAAGAACGAGCCTTCCTTCCCTCGTTCCTGGCCTGCAGCCATGCTACTACTGTTGGCTCTGATCTCCTCATACAGCATCCTGTAACCTCAGGAGGGTCGGCTCGGGTGCTCGCTTATGGGAAGCTCAGCTGCTGAGGGGCAGGAGGGGCTTTGTGGCAACGGGCTGCTCTGGGGGCTCAGCTCGTGTTTCCATTCCCTCTGAACTTCACTTTCTGTGGTGTGGTTTCGACCTAAACACCACCGAGTTAAGCAATACTGAAGGCAGTCATTTAGCTGAGCTGAGCTGGACAATGTGGTGTACCCAGAGGTCCCATATCACTGCTCCCAGCGGAGAAGGTGATGGGATGTGATCGGTCCTGCTCCAGATGGCGGCTTCTTCTCCTTGCTAGCTCACCTCCTCTGACAGTTCCAGCTCCACACTTACACACATCTAACGCTGAGAGTGCAAATAATGCTGGTGTATAAGCACGTGGAAATACAGGGGGAGCACTTCCAGTTTGCAAAGAGCTTCTAGATCGGCAAATAAGATGTAAACATAAACCCTGCATATGTACATACACGTGTGTGCACACAGACAGATGCAAAGGTGGTGAGCCATGCCCTCTCATTTATATAGCTACTTTGATCTTCAGACTTATCTTACAACAACAACTTCCTTCCGAGCTAAGATAAAGGGGCATCTTCCCTTTCTAATATGCAGTGGAAAATAGAGACATGAGCTCTATCTAAAAGAAATAGTCTCCCCTGCCTAGTTTGTAGGTATTTGTTGATGCAGAATGATTAAAACCTCCGCAGCACTTTTATAGAGGCGAGTTTGCAGACTCAGACTCTTCATGCACATGAGTCAGAAGCTGATGTGCAACATCCACTACGGGCTTGCATTAGACCCTGGAGCTACTCTAATATCAGGGTGTTTCTGGACACCAGATCTCACTGTGCTGTGTTAGCACCCCCAGACAGCTTCCCTTCAGGGCTCACTTTCAGCAGGATTACTAATCGCCCTGGTATCAGGAAAGCATCGCATTGGGATGACAGCTGGACTTTTGCACTGACCTGCTGTGTGGCTTAAGACACCTCTGCCACAGTTTCCTTTCTCCTAAACCAGGAATATGCTGCCAGGCGTACAAACACATGCTACTTCTCATTCAGAGCTCACAGCAAAGAATTCAGGACATTTGTGGTGATTGTTCAAGTGAAGACACTGACAAAAGCAACAGGGCAGCTGCCTCGGCTTCGTTCTTTCCCTTCCCCTCCACATCACTGTGCTCAGAGGTAAAAATTTACAGACTTAATATTTGGAAGTGGCCCAAATGCCTTTTGCTTAGATACCGTGTGCAAATCGAATCAGGTCTTAGTTTAAGAATGTCGTTAAGAAATTTAACAACTCTACGGAAAAATAAAGTGAAAATCCCCCAGTCCCAAACCTCCTTTCTTCAGCCAGCAAGACAATCATTAAAGTGGGATGAGGTGAGCAGAGAACTGAATATGCTGTAGTTCTTCCAGAAGTAACTTAGTTTTGGAGACACAATAATAATAATTAAAACGGGCTTTATTAACCAAGGAAAACTCAACCACTAACAACAGCAGAATTTCAGGAGGGAGGAAGGGGACAAGTTACATGTACCTAGTTATAAGGTCTTTGATAGAGCCCAAAGCACATCCAGATTTCCTCTTGTCAATGCTGCCCTCTTCTCACTTCAGAGTAAAACAGGGTCAAGCAATGCCAATCTCTTTTTTCACCTTGGTTTCCCACTTCCCTGGTGGAAATTCATATCCTGTGGCCAGCAGATGTTATGATTCAGGTTGTCACCTGCTACCCGTGAGACAGTTTTGGCAGCTTGCTGGGCTAGGGGAAATGAGTTTGTGACTCATCTGCTAACAATCTGAAGGGACAGAGTCAATCCATGGCTTCCAGTCCAAACTTTTTAAGGCTAAGTGAAGGGTTTGAGTGAAATTCTGAGCCTGCCCTAGACTTCCACACAGACTCAGTGACCTGTCAGCTCAGCAAAGATCACTGCTTATGTTGCCTGGTGAAAATGAGCCCTGAAGGAAAACTCCTTACTAAGACCATGTCTTCACAAAGGGCACTATAATGGAATCTGAATTTTGTGTTAGTACCCCCAAGACAGCGTTTTTTCAGGGCTCATTTTCACCAGGATTAATAAAAAATATTTTATTTTGCTTCTGTAAAGAAGGCTAAAGCTTTGGATCATGCTGAGTTGAGGTCCTTGGAAAGAGCAGGAGGCCAGCATGAGTTTTTCACAAGCCAAGTCTAAACAGTGTTAAACGGACAAGTTTTTTGCTAGCCATAAGAATGTGTTATTAAAAGCTTTGGTTTTGACAACAACGAGGCTATTTTCTATGGAATTTCGGATATTGCAAGTGTCCATCGTGTCCATCATTTCTATCATATAACAGTCATGCTTTTTTACAGCTCAGATCTTAAAATAACAACTCAGACTTTATCATGTGAACAGGGCCGAGTGGCAAGGAGGCACCTTTGTTACATGACAAGAGTAGTGCAGTCAGCCCTGCACATGCTCAGTCATCGTGGAACCTATAGAGTTCCAAACACAGAACACCCTCGATGCAAAAATGTACAGAAAAATCTTCCTTACACCCTTCAAGAGAGTGAAGAGTTACCACTTAGACCAGATGAATGGATGAGTCTGCACAAAGTGAGGATAGCTAGTAATGTGTACGCTGGTATGATGGACACTTGCAATATCCACATTTCCATAGTTGCTTTGAGTCCTCACAAAGTAAGGATAAATAATAATGTGTACACTGGTATGATGGACACTTGCAATATCCAAATTTCCATGCTGGCTTCTTACTTTATGCTGTACCACTCCTCCTTTTTGTCAGGAAATAGCTAATGTCAGAACCCAGAATTATTCGGGTCAATGCCCTACCTACAATTTTGCAATCAAATGTTATATCATTTACAGGTTTTGTCTGCCTTTAAAGTGTTAACTGTTTTAGCACATACAATTATACCAAAGTATAATTCCAGGATAAACGAACTGCTAGTCTGATCCAGAATTTGTTCTGATGTGCTCTCTTGGTATGTGGAGATAGGTATCCCCTGTTAAATGGGAAGGATGGGGCCAGGCAATAATGGTGATCCCTTCTGTTTTGAGCTTCTGACACTGCCTTTCTGCCTCAGCCCCATGGGAACAACCACACTGAGCCCTTGCAAGCAGAAGAGCTTATAAAAGAGGTGTTGGAAAACAGGATGGCGTCTTCATGGCAGAGCTGATGGTGGTGGTGGTTGTTGCTTAGGAATGCGCGTAGAAGCAGAAGCACATGGTGTCGTGGGGAAATGCTTTTAAAAAAGCAATGGCTGGGGTTTTACCACAGAGAGTTGAGACCTGAATCCCAAAGAAAAAGAAAAGCAAATCATTAGCAATGTGGAGGATGAGTGCATTATCAAATAAAGCCTACAGAGCTAAAGGACTCTGAAAAAACAACCAACCAACCAACCAAGTGAACAATCAAAAATAAAAACACCACCACAAATGTCACAAGATGGACAGACAATTCACTGTGATGAAGGAAGTCAAAGAAGTGCTTGTCTTGGGGTCTAAGGTTCTTCTTCCTCCTTCCTAATGCTAGGCCGAGTGTCCTATAATGACACCTTATAATGACAGTGTAAGCCAAGCACAAAATTTTGATGACATTTTCTATATAACTCTGTTGCTTAGGAGAAACCAAAGCTCTCAGTTCTTTACTGTCTATGCCAGGATAGTGATTGCTAAAATTCACTGAATGCCAAATAGTGTAACATGTTTTATATATTACACGTAATGCAATGCTACTTAAGTTCCTAGCTTTGCTTGGTTGGTGATGTATCTGAGTGCCTCCAGCACTACATTAAGTGAAATGACTAACATCCACCACATGCTAAGCTTTCTCCCATCTTCTTCTCAAGTCATATGTGCAGCAAAGTGTCTTCCATCAGGCAGGTGCTTTCATATCTTTTGTGGGTGGTTTATCATGTTGTTTTTTTAGGGGAAAAAGTGATTTTATTTTCTTCCTGCACACACAGCTCTTTGTGTAGGGGTAAATCTTTGCTCTTGGGAAGTGGAGAGTTTTGCTACAGTGCTTCGTCCTTGCTGGAGCCCATGCTGACTCCTCAGAAAATTCTCTCTCTGACCTGGGGAGAGCTCCACCCTTTGTGAAGAGTCCCAAATCTTTGTTATAATCCTGAACAGCTTGGTGAGAAACTCTGTTGCCAGATCTTCCTGCAGTCTGGGTGTTGATTTTACCATCAAACAACGACATGTGATGGATCTCCCTGACACATTACCCTGGGCTTGGAACCTGGTGCACTGAGGGAGAAGTAAGTGAGTCAGTGCGCAGGCAGGAAATGGAGGTCCTCTTCTGGAAATGCTCGTGACAGAGCTCTGAAACCAAATTAATGCTCTTCAAAACTGAGTGACCATATTTTCAGTTTCCAGACTGTGAAAGGATGTTAAGGGTTCAGTGGGGTGTGGGAATATAATCCAGCGAGGGCAGAGTATTCACGCAGCAACAGAGCGGGGCCACTAACAAGTTCTACTGCACATGCAGGAATAGTAACTTTCATGGGCTTATAACTCAGCCAAACTGGGCAGGGTTTTTGCAGGGATGGCAAAAAACACCTCTTTAACTCCAGGAATATTTCCTTGCCAAACCTCAAAGTCCTGTGCCAAACCCCTAAGGTAATTTTACTTTTCTCTTTTTTATTTTTATTTTTATTTTTATTTATTTTTTCATCTTTTCCATCTTCTTCTTCCCTTCCCTTCCCTTCCCTTCCCTTCCCTTCCCTTCCCTTCCCTTCCCTTCCCTTCCCTTCCCTTCCCTTCCCTTCCCTTCCCTTCCCTTCCCTTCCCTTCCCTTCCCTTCCCTTCCTTCTCCCCTCTCCCCTCTTCCCTATTATTTTTTTTTAAAAAAAAGGTGAATCGTCTGAGTTTTGGAGACACTGGTGTTTGCACCCAGGCCGTGCAATAAGGAAGTTCCCACATCGGCAGCTCAGCCCGAGCCCTGCACTGAAGTAACAACCTGGGAGCGGAGGAGAGGAGAGCAGAGCGGGAAGGAGGCAGAGGCTGCGTTGGCAGCCATTAACTCCTTCCATCCATTTCGCAGCTCTCTGCAAAGCACTGCCCAAGGGGCACGGGAAAATTCATTAACACACACATAACACGGCAGCAGGGCACGCTGTGACTGAGCAGGGACATACAGGAGGGGGATCTGCTTATCCTCTCCTCACCTCTTGCCCTGCCCTGGCATCCTTTGACAGAGTAGATCACAAACAGTGGAGGCAACTGCACTGCACAGAAACAGCTGGGTTTTCCTTTCAGCTGCTTGGTTCCCTTAATTCTCCGGGTTAGTTCCCATTTCCACCATCTCTGCCTTTGTCTTGCTGATGCTGGCTGCAGCACACACCAGCTCATCAGTCCTGCTGAACAGGGGCTGTGCTGAGCATGGTGCTGCGAGCTTGTGGGCACCCTCAGCCACCACACATTGTCCTTCACAGGGGACAGGAAATCCTTCCTTATTGCAAGGGACAACCTTGGGAGATGAAAAGATCTGATTTAACTCTTTCCTAAGTGGTTGAGGAAATGTCAGTGTAAATTGCAAGCCACTGCCCACCCCTCCCTGCCCCAGCCTGCACTCATTTGTTCTTTCTGAGCACTTGCTTAGTAGGTGGGATGCTCAGGGAATGGCTGCTTTTCAAACATGTAGCTGCAGACTGATGCAAACTGAGCATAAACAAAGGAATTACCTCTTCTTCCTTTACTAAGGTCTTCCCAGATTAAAGAAGCTAAAACCATCCAAGACACCAAGAAGGGGAACAGAACCCCAGTAGCTAACTTCCACACCTCAGTTTATTTATTCGCAAACAAATCATAGGCTGAAACTGAGTCAGCAAGGTTTGTTGGGTTGTTTTTTATTTGGTTTTGTTGTTTTCTAGGATGGGACAGGGAAAAGGTCTCTCTCTTCTATCTGTGTTGGAGTTCCCAAGGCTGGGGAGGGGACACAGGGAATTTCCCTCTGCTGCTGAATCACATCATCACTAGTAAACATTCTCCTTATCCATCTCCCCCACCATAACTGGCAGCTAACTCAAATCCACAAGCCCAGACATACCTGTGGAATGACCACTGGTGGTTCATTGGCATCCAGTGGCCTCCCAGTCCAATGAGCTAGGACTTGGGACTGGGAGCTGGGCTCTGGCTCTGGCTTTGTTGATAACTGTCTGGCCCTTTAGGACAAGTGACTTAATAATGTTCCTATTTTCTTGTCATATTTATATGTTATGTCTCAGAAGAGCAACTTGCAAGAGGAGTGGTTAATATGTGCATATGGTGCCTACTACTATGGCATCCTAACCCACAGTTTTTCTCTGGGCTGTACTGTAATAATAGTAACATACAGAGATTACCCAACTCAGGATACCTATGGTAGCTAAAACAACTCTAATGTGTGAAGACAACTTCCGAGAGACTGATGTAGAAGGAAAGTAAAAATTACACTTTTATATTTATTTTTTTTTTTGCTTAACAGACCATGGCAACAACACCAAACCCATCAGCAAACAGAAGGATGAATAGCCAGGCTGTTGTCTCATTCAATAAACAGTATGAATATGTATGAACTGGCAAGCTCAGCACAGAATTCCTCAAGTTGGGGCAGCAGGGGTCCAAAAAGAAGGTTAGCACGTCAGATTTCTCCAGTTACCTCAGTTAAAGTGTAGCAATGCCTTGCTTCATGTAGGTCAGAAACCCTGGGTTTATGCGAGGCCTACAAATTAAGCATTCCTGCCAGTGTTTTAGTATTATTGCTGCTGCTAACTCACAGTCCCCACAGAATGCTTCTGTTTGCCATTTCATGCATCATATCATTGTATATAATCTGTCTGGATGAGGCACAATTAAAGTACGGTATGAATCTTGAATACTGGACATCCAGCTTTGAATTTCAAATACTCGTGCACATGTATGCTGATCCCTGAAAAAGTGGAAAGCAAGGCAGTGTAAATATTTAACCTCTACTTCCCTGCCAATCCTGTCTCTCTGTAAGTGATACAGAACAAAGATTGTATAGGTTTTAACTTTTTCTATATGAAAATAGCAGAGGTCTCTGTGTAACAGAAGAGAAAGCTGAGAAGGCATGGGGAAAAAAGTAAAATTAGCAAGTAGGTGGTGTGAGAAAGAACGACCTTTTCTATCCTGCCTCTGTAATCTAGCTGAAGCATCTCCTACCCAAATTCTAGGCATCAGTTGGCCAGCTAAAAAGAAACACTTCCTGGCCCTTATAGCTTCAAATGCCGTCAGTTCAACTAAAGCAATGGTCAGTTCAGATAAAGTAATGCTGTTTTTTTGTACAGCATCCTGCCAGCTGCCTGACTTGTTGCACTGTTGCACACAACTACATCCTACCTCAGAAGAGGCTGGTACTGCCCTGATCACTGATAGCTGGAGGAAGAAGTGTACCGTAATCACGTAAGGAGTAAGGATCAGACTTGTCCAACTCTGCAGCTCTCTGGAACTAGTCTCTCCACTCCCTGTTTCTCTCCAGCATTTTGTTTAGACAGAAAGACTCTTGGCCATTCAGTCTGGAGCTTGGGTAGCCCACAGCAAACAGATTTCCAAGCTCAGCCAAGTATATGGTCTCAAATGAATAGCAGCAGCACTGAAAACAAGTGGAGAGTGCCCAACTTCAGTTACGCTGTGTATTTAATAATGCTTGATGTCCAGATGCTTCCGTTTTCTCAGCAGACCACTTCTCCACTCATCGGAAATGACAAAAGGGAAGAGAAAAAATTAAAAGGTTTGGAGAGGATTAAAAAATCACAAACTGACAAGATTTTAAACTGATTGTGTCCTTTTGAAGACTGAAATAGCTCAGTCCCATATGCAACATCTCTGGCCCCTGGGGGTTGCCCTCCTACTTCTTTTGGTTTTAAATACCAAACACTCTTCATTTCCTTCATTGTCTGGCACTGCTTCATCTCACCTACAGTAGCACCCAGCACTTACCTATGTTGAATTTCATGCCATTTCTCTTTGTCCAATGGTCCAATCTATGTAGATCTGTCTGCAAGGCCTCTTTTTTCTCCAAGGAGGCAACAGCACCTTTCACTACAACCCTTTGAGCTCTACCTTTGAGCTGGTTCATCACCCAGCACAGCATGAACCTGTTTTCACACAGGTGGATAATTTTTCCAGAAGGCAAATGCTGTGAGGAATGGTATAAAAGACCTCACTAAAATCCAGAAAGATTACATCCACTGCCTTCCCTTCGTCCACCAAGAGGGTGACCTTATCATAGAAGGAAATTAAATTACTAAGGCAGGACCTTCCCTTCATGAGCCCACGCTGACAATGCCTGATGATAGCTTTGTTCTTTAAATGCCTTTCAAGAGCACCCAGGATAATCTTCTCCCTAACTTTTCTCAGAGTACTAGGCAGCTCAAGATCTATCATCGATACTAGAAAATGAGGCAAAAAATGTATTAAATACATCTGCCTTTTCCTCATCCTTGCTTGTTAGGTGGCCATCTGTGGTGGTTTTACCATGCTAGGCAGCTAAACACCACAACCGCTCTCTCACTCCCCCTCCTTAGATGAGGAGGGGAAGAAGTAAAGTAAGAAAAACTCATGGGTTGAGATAAGGATAATTTAATTAAAGGAAAAAAAATAATTATTATTATTAAGGAAAGATTATTATTAACTAAACAACTTAACTAAAGGGGGGAGGAAAAAAGGAAATGGGGAAAGGGAAAAAAATAAAAAGTTAACATCCCAGCCAGACTCACTACACCATCTTCAGCAAGTATCAGTCCAATATTTTTCTTAGACCTCCTCTTGCTGTTGACATATTTTTAAAAAGCCTTTTTTGTTGTCTGACACCACACTGGCCAATGTCAACTCAAGTTCAGCTTTGGCTTTCTTATTTTCTGCCTGCAGATACAAACTGCAGTGCTGTACTCTCTCTGTGAAGCCTGACTTTGTTTCCACAGACCACGTATTTTCTTTTTCTGCCCTACTGCCAGGAGTTCCCTCTTCAGCCAAGCCAGTCTTCTGCTCCATTTTCTTGACTGGCGGCACAACTGGCTCGTCTGCTCCTGGACTTTTAAAAGGGGTCCAGTTCTCATGGACCCTTATACTCTCTAGAGCCAATTCCCAAGTGTTGTGGTTTAATCCGACCTGCAGCTAAACACCACACAGCCGTTCGCTCACCCTCCCCCCTCCCTCTCTAGGATGGGGGAGAGAAACGGGAAAGTGAAGCCTGTGAGTTGAGATAAAGACAGTTTATTAAGACAGAAAAATAATAACAACAACAATAATAATAACAGTAATGATGATAATAGTACTAGTAATAATAATGCGTACGAAACAAGTGATGCACAATGCAATTGCTCACCACCTGCTGACCGATGTCCAGCCTAACCCCAAGCAGTCTGGCCCCCCACCCCAGCTAGCCACCCCTATCTATTGTTCAGCATGACATCAGATGGGATGGAATACCCCTTTGGCCAGTTTGGGTCAGCTGTGCTGGGTCTGTCCCCTCCCAGCTCCTGCTGCACCCCCCACCTGCCCGTTGGCAGGACAGAGTGAGAAACTGAAACGTCCTTGGCTTGGTGTAAGCACTGCTCTGCAACAGTTAAAACATCAGCCTGTTATCAGCACTCTTCTCATCCTAAAACAAAACATAGCACCCTACCAGCTACTAGGAAGAAAATTAACTCTGTCCTAACTGAAACCTGGACACCAAGGGACACTGCTAACTAGCTTCCTGAGTAGCTTGAAGGTTGTTCTCTTAAAAGCCAGGATGGCGACTATGCTGGCATTTTTTCTCATCATACCAAAAATTTCAACTCAACTATTTTACGATCCCTGTGGCCAAGGCAGCCATCTACCATCCCCTCTCCCACAAGGGCCTTTTAAATTCTCAAATAACAGATCCAGGAGGGCACCTTCCCTAGTTGTTTCCCTCAGTACTTCTGACAGGAATTTATCTTCAACGTGCTTGAAGAATTTCCCGGACTTGTTTGTCACAACAGTATGATACTCCTAGCTCATGTCTGGGAATTCAAAATCTCTTTTAAGGATGAGAGCAACTGATGCAAAGATTTCCCCTAATTGCCTGTAGAACAGCTCGTCCATGCTATTATTCTGAGTGGGTGGTCAATAATAGACACCCATGACAACATTTACTTTGCTATCTGTTCCCTTAATGCTCACCCAGAGGCCCTCTACTGCAACATCCCTAATGACAAGGGCTGTACAGTCTAATCTCTCCCTTACACACTGTACAACACCTCCACCTCACCTGCCCTGCTTACCCCTTCTGAACAGCCTATAGCCCTTGCCAGAGAGACCATCATCCTTTTCCAGAAGCTCTAAAATGTTTAGAGCTTCATCTGTTGGGCAAAATGAGGTTCTATTTTGCACAGCTTTCTTGAGCCACATTCCTCTGATTACCTGGGAGATGTTCCTTTTTCAGGTGTCCTGCCTTATGCAGCCATTGACTTCAGCTGTAATTATACACCTAGGTCCATGTGGCAATGGACATTTCTTCACAGTACATGCATTTTTTATGGGCCACTACACCCGTCTTTTAGTAGGAATTCCTTCACAAACCATGCTTTATTTCTTCTTTGTCAAGGCACACGCTTGAAAGCAGAACAATCCTTTGTGGTGTAGCAAATGAAGCTTTCTTTTCTTGCAAGAACAAAACAAGTGTCTTGGAAGAAAAAATGCCTTATCACAATTTATATATGAAGCCTAGGACACCACTGCTCTAATGAAAAACAAAAGATCAACAAAGTACAGGTTTAAATCCCTTAAAGTGTCCTGGAGATTATCCAATATTACATGATGACAAACATCATTGGAGCCATGACAGTGTGCCTGTGGGACATCCTTACAAGTTTCCAGTCTAAACATGAAACCGTAGTCTCTTGACTATTTAAGATGCATTTGCTTTTCCCTTGCATTCCTTCTCCTGAATTCCTTCTCAGTGCATTAATTTATCTTGTCCACCAACCTGAAGAAGCTCTAAATCACAGTATTCTCTGCCTTCTTCCTTTCATACAGGGCATTGCATTACTCCTCAAGACTTCAAAAGGGTGCCCAGTCAAGCAGAGAAGTGCAATTTGCACTTGCTGGGACTTGCACATACAACCACACCCTTTCAAACCACTTGGAAGGAGTGCCTCAGAGCAGGTTTTCCCACTGAGAGACGTGATCTTCCACCTGTTGACCTCTGGCATGGAAATTAAGAAGGAATCCATTCAGTGGACTATGCAAGGGTTGTGAGAAACCCTGTTCCTGCAACTTCTGAGAAAATCCTCTCCTCCTCTACCTTTCTTTCAACCCCTCTTCCAGAGTTGAAGAAATACTTCTTATTTGGCACATCTGTTCATTTACAGACACCCTGCTGCATTAAAAAAAAAAAAAAAAAAAAAGGCATACAATGAAAGACTTTTACTGTGTCTATCCAGAACTTCATAATGAGTAATAATAAAATCAGTAACACACCTTCTCCATGGAGCACAGAAAAGCTGGGAACAACTCAGCTCAAATCAGCCATGCCACAGCAGAAAACTCAAAGTAAAATGGAGGCTGAAAATCTTCAGGCTTCAAATGTCATCACAGCATGGAGTATTAAACTGGCTAGCTCAGATCCTGAAAACCGCTTAGCACAAACAGTATAAAGATTCATGAAGGCTATTTTACACCTTTTAGTTTGCAGTTAATTCAAGTATCTCCATGGAGTCTTCCCAGAAGACAAACTCTAAGAGGAAGAATGCAAAAAGCTCACCAGATTTAGTAATGTCTACTATAAGGACATCTAAAAAAGACCTTGCTGTGATCAGTATTCTAGGAAAAAAAAAAAAGAAAAAAGAAAAAAAAAAAGTTGTAAAGAGCAGGCAGGAAGTGTTTGTTAAGGCAAAGGAGGTTTGGATTTTAATCTTCCCTCTGATTTTTGCATAGTTTTGGCACTTATATTTAACAACTCTGTTCTAGTTCCTCTCTCTGAACAAGGAGCTAGGTGTTAGAGTAAGCTTATGCCAGTAATGCTAACTAAGCACTTGTGATCCTGAGAACAGATGGAGAAATGCAGCTGAGTGGCATCATATCCATTTTACTTGTTTCTCCTTTCCTCTTTACTCTAGTCCCCACTATCAAAATTAAAGATTACTAAATCCACGTAGTCCTTTCCCACTTAGGGCCAATACCCAATTTCTTCTGTAATATTTTCTAGTGCTTTATCAGTCCAGTCTTATATGACTCATAAAGCTTTCATCACTTTCTTCATGAGATAATTCAACAGTCTCCTAGACAACATGACAGCAGTACATAGGTCCTAAAATTAAGCAAGAGAAGCTGTATTCTAATTTCTCCATAAAGAAATCCTGTGAACGAACCTGGCTCCACAACTTTTCTCTTTGCATTTTTCAACTAATGCCAGACAGTTATCAAGCCTCCATATTATAGCTAAAATCTTCTTTATCTAGTTCTTTATTCTCACTGTCTTGTTTGAATGCAAATGTGACTCATGGTTAGAGTCGGAAGCTGAGTTCTGGCTGACACTGGACAATTTTGAGTCTTGCTACACAGCCATTGAAGTGACCAAACATTTCAATTTAATCCAGATGCTGTCAGTTCTTTGTTGCAAGTTGCTAATGCAGAGTTGAAACATTTTTCTAACCACTCTAATCTGATATCATTTTTTTTTTCTCCATTACCTGCCTAGGTCTTTCCCATTCAATAGCACCTTTCCTCTGGCAAAGTGAACCTTGTTGGACCAGGTATGGATTTTTTTTTTAAGATGACTAGTACTTGATAGTTCAGAAATCCAACACACCCAGGTAGAGAGAATTCCTAGCTGTGGAATAAATGGTCCTTGTTTAAGAAAAGATGGTGGGTATCAGGAAAGGCTTCTACAGAGCTGAAGTACCAATGTTGTTTACTTTACCAGGAACCAAACATTCTCTGGAAGTCTTCTGTGGAGGGTACACCTCTGCCCGAATCCCAAAAGGTGCTTAAGCAACTAAGTGGACATTAACAATCCAGTTCCTCATGGATTTGTGATGAAGTAGTATACTCAAAGCAATGAGCAGGATTTGTGCTTAGTATCTCTGAAGTTCAGCCGTGCTGAGGAGCTTCAGGACAAAATCTATTATAAAACACGGTGAGTTACGAAGAACAAAACTGCCTTGAAGGCCTGTCAGTTAGACACCACTTGGAGCTTGGTGTACCTACACAAAAATAATGAAAAAGAGAGTTCTTGTCAAGATTTGAACTGAACTCTAAGTATGTGTATGTGAAGCTTAGGGTTATTTGATAACTATTTAGGTAGGTAAACAGTAGAGTGCACTACACGCCTATGTTTTATAATAAGGGGACTCAGATCAATATAACAGGAAGAAGGTAGCAACTGGAACGAAAAATCAACAGAGAATTTTGATAGGATAGCATCTCTCTCTCATATTTCATTTATTACTAGAAAGCAGTTGTCCCAAACATACAAATATGAATATAGGCTCATGTCATTCCTGATCTGGAGAAATTTAGGGCCAGCACTATAACGTGAATCTGTAATATAAAATGCTTATTAGGTAGAATTTGTCTGTCAGGTATTTTCTCTACATTTATTAATATACATACACACACACCTATGAAAACAGACATATATAACTTAAATGCAGTGAAGAGCTCTGTATGACCCAGAGGACCAAGATGGAAGATGCATTTGGTCTTATGTAGTCTGATTAGACAAGGATTCTCCTTAACTGTGTTAACAATCCAGAAGCTGCCACTGAAAGAAAGAAAATACCAGTCAGATTTCTCAGAGTCACAAGGAAGACTGTTCTCATTCAGTTACAATACATAAAAGCAAAATAAATAAATAAATAAATAAATTCTAGTAGGTAGAATATGTCTATAAATACCGGAAGGGAGGGTGCAAAGAGGTTGGAGCCAGGCTCTTGTCAGTGGTGCCCAGTGCCAGGACCAGAGGAATGCACAAAGCAAAAAATGGAATAATGCAACCATGCATTTGTCCCTTCCTTTAAAACATGCTACCTATTAAAGATGGAAAACACAACTATCTTTTTTGTAAACTTCTCATTTGAGCCACAAATCAGCAGCATTTTGCCAAGTTCATTCAGAGATCCAGGAATTAGTTCGTCTACCAGATGGGAGAACGAAATGCTGCAGATGAAGGGGGGAAAAAAAAAAAAAGGAGGGGAACATTAGATATGAAACATAATATCCCTCAGGCAATTATATTACCCAATTGTGTTTTCATTAACATTCAATATTTCTTCTTTTAACTTGCAACTTGTATGCCCTGTATTTTAAGGCATCAAATTATACTGCCATATTGAGGCTTATTTAAGCAATCCCAGTAAGTAGGTCAGCCAGTAATTTACTCTTGGTTTATTAGAGTGTGCTAAAAGAAAAGAGCAACACCGTTATTTGTTAAACGAGCAGCTGGACCCAAATTTTGGGGGGAGAAAAAGCCATTAGTTGAGAAAGTGTTTTGTTAAGATTTCTAGCTTAAAGAAAGGTATAGCAAAATCTGTTTGTCACACAAATTTGTATAGCAAACAAACACAATTAGAGCAGCTTCTCTTCCATAGCAGGTTAGATTAAGCATCAGGAGGAACAATGCAGCAAAGAGCTCTGCGTGACCCAGGGGACCAAGATGGAGGATGCATTTGGTCTTGTGTAGCCTGATTAGACAAGGATTTTCCCCAACTGTGTTAACAATCCAGAAGCTGCCACTGAGAGAAAGAAAAAAGAAAAAAAATACCAGGCAGATTTCTCAGAATCACAAGGAAGACTATCCTAATTCATCTACGATATATAAAAGGAAAAATGATGAAGTTATGCTTATTAAACTAGGATACCCTTCTGGAGCCAGACCTCAGGTATTTACTTGTGAACTAATCTCCAATTTCCCAATGTTCCCACTGGAAATTCTCTTCAGTACCATAACGCATCAAACAAATTGTAAAGAGAAGGTATTGATTTTGATGTGTGGCTTTCAGTAAATATGCATGGCTAGGATGAAGCTTTTAAAATACACTAACTGAATGGCATACAAAGGGAGAAAAGGCCAAAGACCTGGCCTTAAAACTGTGAGATCAATGCCCTAATACTCGTCCTTCCCTCTGAAAGTGACATCAACAGCTCCTCCACATGAATACTCAGCAGTGAGGGATTTTCATAGGTTTAGATAAAGACAAGGGTAATGCCCTGTCTGTGCAGCAGTATCCCCCCCAGAAACTGCCACAGTGACTCATTGGTCATTGTGTGCATTTATAATTAGCGATCATGAAGGAGGTAAATTGTAATGTTCTTCTGCCTCAGTCCTTTTACAACAGTGCAGCTCTGCCTGGGCTGTGGTAGTGAACCAAAAGCTTTGCTGTTGTTGGCCTCAAGAGCTTCCTTGAATGGCAGCACTGAATTACAGTTCTGCCTTTTCCCTTAGAAACTTCATTTTTAACAAGCTTTATTCATGAAATAACTGGCCTTCCTTAATGCAGGGGATTGATTTCAAAAGTTCAACTTCCCTTTCCCTTTTCCCTCCCTCACAAAGAATTTTTTCTTTCATAAGCTCTGAAGAAAAAACATCATTAAATTTCCTTTCAAATCCCTGCTAGAAAGTTTAATGGAAAGCTTATTTCCAAATGAGCCTGCAAGAAATCAGGAAGAGCATTTTACTAACAGCTTATTAAAATATCCTGATAAATGTTTATATTTATAAAAATGTAGAAGGCAATTAAGATGGTCATGTTGTTCTGCTATAGGCAAGAGAGAATTTGGGACATCGAGCAAGGATTGGTATTCAGAAGGTGAAATATTCAGATAGCCTTTGGTTTCTATTTATTTCTCTCTTTTCTAATTTCATAGCTTGTGGTGGATAACAGGATGTTCCTGCTAAATATTAGCGAGCACTGAACAGTTACAGAATACATTTTCAGATGTATTAAAGAACCACCTTTCTACAGAAGGTAGCTTTTACCAAGTTCCTACTGTTCAAAGGGTTGGAAAGCCTTGGTGTGCATACAGGCATCACCATTTTTAAGGGTTTGGAAAGTATATTCTCAAAATACAAAGTGAAACTCAATGGATTTGGGTTGTGCCAACCCAATGGAGGAAATTCCATTTCAAGAAAACTCCAACATCGTTCTCTCACACTCGTCCTGTGACTGAAGAGGATCTGTCTGAAGAGTCAGTATCTATTGTCAGCTTTGGCCACCTTGTCTGCATCCAGGCCCTAATACCACAAAAGTAACCAAACAAACCAAAACAAGAGATAAATAGCCTGTATGACTTCACCATCACCTTCAGATGGCTCCAGCACAGGGGAGGGACTGACAGGAAAACTTAAAATTCTCAATTCATTTTGAGATGGTAGAGGAAGGTGGTGGAGTCAAAACATATAAGCAAAGCGTATTAGTGTCTTTTGCCAAAAATATATGAATAAGGCCATGTCTCTGATTTGATGTCCACTCCTATCAGCAGACTGATGGTCAAGATAAACAGAGAGAAGACCTGAAAGGATCAGTAGTACCAACAGGCAGCCACAAAACTAATACAGTCACCCTACTTTGTACATGGTACAAAAATCAGGCAGGTTACAGAGGGTTGGAGGGGTCAGGTATTGTGAGGGATGAATCGCCTTTCTTCGTAATTTTCTCCTAGAAGAGGAGGATTAAAGAAGAATTAAAAATAAGATTGAAAACAGCTAGAGAGCAAACAAGGATCCAGTAATCCCCTGTTTGAAAACAAGCTGGACACTGTGCTGCCCAAAAGAAAAGAAAAGGGCCCTGTCGCTCTGCTGTGTGTACCTACTGTCTCACCACAAGGCGTTACTGGGACACACACACAGTCCATTAATAGATCACTGGTCAAAATTCCCTCCACAAAATTCCACTTCAGAAAACCTTTTCCTTCCAAAGAAGCTGACAGCCCAGATAAAAATCAAATCATCCTACCCACGAAATATAACAACAATTTTCACATCAAGGAACAGATAGATATGTACCTAGACAAAGACAGCAAGGATTTTACAAAACCTCTGCTGTATATTATCTGTCTGATATCATGAATCACCAAATCACTGGCTTAAGCCCTGTGGAGTTTCCAATCCCTGGCATAAGAGAGTGGGATATGGGCTAGAACATGCTCTAACAGAACAGCTCAAGAGTACAGCACTTGGATAGTCAATACAAAACCCTACTGAAAATTGCACCACGAGTCACCTCTGCTAGTTCTGCAGATAGCACTTACTTGTGTTTCAACCAAACACATTTTTCTGCCTTTAGCACACAAACATATGAGGGAAAAAATGTGCAGACAAAAGGGGTTTGTTTGTTTGGTTGGTTGGTTGTTTTGTTTTGTTTTGTTTTGTTCTTCTGTTTTTTGTCTAGTATATGTAATATGTGGATTGCTTCTTGACCAAGTCAGGAGGGGCCTTTTGTCTTTGAAGAACTTACAGGGACTGCGACTAGACCACTGTTGATTGCTTGTCCCATATTCTTGCTGGCTAAAGTTTCAACCCCAACACAAAGCAACTGCAAAAAGAATGGAAAAAAAGAGAAAAAAGAAAAGAAAAAAAAAAGTATCTGCAACTCTATGGGAATATAGAAATTATCACCTGAAATCTATACCAAAAACTTTGGTTTGAAGATGTAACAGCCTTCCTGGTGACACCCAACCTGATGAGCCCTACAGCTCTGGCAAGTCAATGACTGGAAAGAGAGGGCATCAGCATGAAGTGGCCTCTTTGGGGCAAGGATGGGTGAGACTGGCCAACCCTGTCCTACTAGCCCTGCCGGCTCCTCCTAATGCCTACTGGATGAAGGGAGGAAAGGCCTAGAGAACAGGTTAGCTGTTATTACGGGGTGCAATAGGGCTGGGAGACCAGGAACTATATATCAAAGGAGGTGATGCTAGGTAGGATCCTGTGAGCTAGAGTTTTGGTATTTAGCACTAAGTTGCATTTGCAGCCCAAATATGACTTTAAGCAGTCTTTAAACTATTTTTAAAGCATCCATATTGTAACTGAAATCATTGATCTGTTACTTGTATCTATACATTCTGTATGAAAAACGAAGGCAGAAGCCAAGATTGTACCTATAACAGACATTACACGTTTCTACAAAAATAGTTATAATAATTAAAGCAAATTTATGATACTCCATCAAAATTGAAGGAAGGCCCAGGCTTATCAGCTATAATAAAGAACGAATTTGGATTTCAGTCATGCAGTTCTTTAGTGAGGTTGCTGTTAAATACCAGATACTTCTGCTTTCTTGTGGAGAACACTGTTTCAGGAATAAAGTTAGACTGGAAAATTAACGATTATCCTTTTTTGCTTCCCAATTTCAGCATGGAAGCTGTTTCAAAGTGAAGCAAGAACTCATTCTGTTATTTCTCGAGGCAGCTGTAAACCAGAAAGCCTTTGCAGATTGCTGTCAGTGTACACTAATCCCTTTGCATTTAGCACAACACTGCAGATCCAGTAACATCTTTGGTGACCGGGGCTTGCACACAGTTCCCTTTATGCACAGGACCTCAAGGACGTCCCTACTGGCTGATCTGGAGCCTGGAATTCTGCTGTGGACACATGAGCCCTGGCAGAGTCTATCAGCCTTAATTAGGCATAGTTAGGCTAAGTAAGGCTGATAGACATTTAAGAAGGCATTGCTCTTACCCGCAGGGTCCTCAGTGAAACGAAGGCCTTCCCACTGCCATCTGCTTTCCCTAAAAATTCACAAACCGTGATGCCAACCTAGTAGTCTTTTCTCAGGACTAAGCATTTTTAGCTGCCTGGTAGCCAGCAGGTAGTTATTTTTTTCCAGGTTAATGAGGATGTGAAGAGGGACACATTGACAAACTGGGCTCTGACTCCCTCAGAAGGAAAAGTCATCCTGCGCAAGAGGCAGCTCAGGCCATTTTGACCTTTCCTGTTGGCAGACAGATACTGGAGAAGCTGCTTTCTAACAGGATGGTACAATGCACTTCTGAAAGCAGGATAACTACAAAGTTCCTCCACATGTGATAAACCACAGACTAGAAGAGGGAGGATCTCCTGAAAAGAAAAAGGGGCTTCTCATCAAATATTCAGAAATTTCAAGGAATGTTTCCCCTATTGTCTTATGTGCTCTTGCTTTCACTTAACAGGAATGAGGAAGGATAGCAAAGCATAGAAAGGAGAAGCTAGATTTATTTGTCTTCTGTATGTAAGCATTTGTGCAAGCATCTACTCTGATCACTTCATCCATATTCTCATTAACCCAGAACATGGATGGAAACTTCTTGTTTATCCTGGTGCATCACTGAAGAAGTTTCTCTGCTCCTCTCCACCTCCCCTCAGAGGCAACTTGGAGTTCTTCAAAGCAAATGGGTTTTGGCATGCAAGTGGCTGGCCTTCAGCTACAGACTCAGAGCCCCAAATCATGTGAGCCAGATCTGTGCTCAGTCCTCGAGCATAGGCTGCTTCTTAGGCAACACTTTATTAGAGCAGTATCTGTGCACTGGGGCCACTTTTCAGACACTCTTAAATCACATAGCAATCCTATGTGGTAGATGTCATTAACTCATGGGTAGGCATAAAAAAAGAGAGATAATGAACTAACAGAGAGACAGGAGATTAGTGAAAGGTTTCCTGTGCAAAACTAGAACTGCGTGGAAGAATCTGTCATCCCAGTCCTTTCCTTTCATGCTCAATGAGTTCGGTTTGTAATCACCCCTCTTACCTCTGCCACTTTGCAGTTTCACAGAAAGGCCAAAGTCATCAGGATGAAGCCCATAATGAAGTGGGGGGGGAACAAGCCAAAAACCTTGCTGCCAAGGAAAAGACCAATCCAGATGTTTTGGTAATTTCTCGCTTGCCTGTACTAAAAACAAACATAAAATTAACAAAAGCGAACAAACAAACAAACAAACAGCACAGATACGCCCAAAATTCTATGAAACAATTTCCACCTCTTCCTTTCCATCCAACTTCAGTGAATAACAAGCAGTCTTTTCACAGCTTAGGACAGAGCCACCAAGCGACCTCCACATAGACCCGTGACAGTAGCCAGATGATTTCTTCCAAACTTCAGCTCCAGACAGAGCTTCAGAGTGTGAAAAGACCATTTCCAGTCACACTCCCAGAGCTGATTTGGGTTTGTATTGTGCTAGACCTGTGAAAAGCTCCTCAGAGAGCCAGCAGGAAGACAGAATGTATTTCAATGTGTTTCACAGTCACAAGGAAGCAGGTCAGTTCTGACAACTCCTGAAGTAATAATAACCGAGGCAGATTTATTGCATTGCTCTTTGGAGTCCTGTGAGACCTCCTATCACGTTTAAGGACAGGATGTTATCAAAGCTGTAATCCCATTCCTCTGAGATATCCATGCCTGTAGCAGGCACACCGAGTGACTAAAACCTCAAAACCATAGTCAAAGGATCTATTTTTCTTTCCATTCAGAGTAACCAAAGCCTTATGTATCTACCCCAAAGACTCGGAACCCACTGTTAGATAACCAAACTGGCTGACTTGACCTTCAGACCAACAGTTTCAAAAGCATTTGGAGCAGCTAGCACCTGCTTTGTGACCACTTACAGTGGTCTATAACTGCAGAAAGAGCAGATCAACAGCCTAACTCAGTCAGCCTAAGCTTAAATAGCTGGCAATTGGGAAAACAGACAGAAGAGTTTCAGAGAACTCCATCTCTACAGTGTGAATTTGCCTTGGACCTTTGAGAACCTCTCCTGGAGATGTGAAGTGCTCTAAAACAGGGCCCCCATCTCCCATAGCATGGTGTGACACTCCCCTCTGCAGAGCTGCAAGGGTGATACAGCAAGAAAGCTACTTTGTACCTGGAGAGCTGAATTACCAGAGAAACACCACAACTGGTATATATCTTAGAAGTGCTTTTGACCACATAACTCATAGCTGGTAGCGTATCCGAATGCCTAACAAAATTTGTCTGGCTTTTAAAGAGCTTTTTTTTCCATCTTCAATCTGCTCCCAAAGCTGCCTCCAAAAGATACTAGCCTCCATCTTAAGAGAGATGCAAGTAGAATAGAGGTTCATTAGTTGCCTCTGTTAAATCCCCAGCCGTTTTCCCTTGTTACAGGTGTTGATAAGTCTAGTCCAAACTTGCTTTAGCCCTTACTTCTTACCCTCCCCAACAGCAGATGAATGAAGCAGCCAAGGACAGAATTTGTTTAACTTCTCATCCTTCCCCCACCCCCTAACTAACCTCTGGCATTTTTCTGAAATGTGTACTCAGGTAATGGAAGAGAACCTCTCCCCTTTCTGAGCAAGCCACGAACACAGCAAACTCCATTTTGCTTGATGAGAATGCAGCAGAGTCGCACAGAACTTACTGTTTTTTACTTGATAGAGATGCTTTATTTTTTCTAATTTTTAATCTTTTTACAGGGAAATGAGAAATTCTCATGCTAGCCCTATGACATGAAGTGAAAATTGCACACACAGAGATTTTTCTCCTTGCTGAACCATTCCTGGGTAAAGCAGCCTCTCTGGAAACAATAGCTGAAGCTTGAGGTTTCCACAGGGAAAACAGAACATCATGCTTGATTTAATGCTTTCTCAGGGGATTCACTCATGCCAAAGTGCCTGTGTGGTTTATGTCAGAAGGGATACGTGATTCTCATGTGGATCCAGTGCTCCCCGGGAAGTAATTCTTTAGTACTGATGGAGCATAACAGAAGAGAACAGCCCTTGGATTGAAGAGTGCACCTGAGATCTATCCTCCATCAGGAGAAAACCAAAGGTGCACCTGACTCTGGGAGGAGAAGGACAAATATTAATATCCACATCTCTCCAATATAACCAAAAGCACTGACCGGTGAAAAAAAAAAAAAAAATCATTAAATTCTGCAGTCAGATAATGAGCAGAACAGGGTCAGCGCATCAAAAGTTGCGAACAAAAATGTGAAATACAGAGTCTGACCTCTGAATCTTTTTAAAAATGTTTTTCATCCGTGAGATAATTCATACAAGCAACATATACAGGCAAATAATGCCTTGATCAGCATGCTCGATTGCAATCAGAGCAGTACCATCAGAAATTTGCCACCATCCTCTACTTTAAATATAAATAAATAAGACAATCTTTCATAGCAACAAAGCTTGCAAGGTGAAAAAGCATTTGTCCTTGCCCTGCTACTTGACACTAAGCTTCCCTTTGCTGTTCACAAAGCTGGAGGCTCTGTCCAGTGACAGAACTGCAAATACCATGATTTGGGGGTTAGAAATCTGTAGTGGATACATGAAACTCCACCCTATCTTCCTATAGGTGCAGTCTGCATGATCCAAAGAGACAGCACAGCCAAACCTGGCTCACAGTTACTTGCAATGGGTCTATAAGTAATAAACAGTAGGTGTTTCTTCCAGTAGCCATTTAGGATAAGATATGTAACCACTTCTATTTTGCAATTTAGAGTGATTGAGGGACTGAGAGCACTTGGCTGCTTGATGCTTTTTATGAAGGAATTGTCTCAGAACTTACAGAAATAACGCAGAGATGGGGAGAAATAATGTACATCATCACACCTCACAACCCCACAACCTTGCAGTGATTTGCCAGTTTGTATAGGGAGGAAAAGCCCGGCTATAAAAGGGAGATTAGAGAAAGGTGCTGAAGCATAGCATAGGACTGGTAGCCTTCCCTGTCTGTACAACAAAAGAAAATGAAAAATCCCTCCCAATATAACAAATATCTGAATGACAATAGAGCTATGGGGTGACAATAGAAATCTTCCTCCTCAAGCATGAAAATACAAATACCTGAGATCAATGCAGTTTAAATTTGTTATTTGAGAAGCTATTGTGTTTTGCTTTGTTGTTTTGTTTTGTGTTTTTTTTTCCTGCCTCCTTCATATAAACTGAGTCCAAAGTTAACAAGTAGACATGTAGAAACAAGCAAAAAACAAACAAAAGCAAAAAACTAACCTCAGTTTGAAAAGGAAAAGGAAAGAAATGGGTTCAGATTTAATTTGAGAGGAAATGAAGGAGCTTGTTCCAGAACTGACCTGGAAGCTGCAAACCATGGACAGACCATGGTCCAGCTGTCCATCTGCCCTAGGTATGGTTCCCAAACATTTAAATGGTAAGAAAGGAGAGACAAGCTTTTGGATATATGCTACTACAAATCCATAAGCAACAGCTCATTGCAGAAAGCAGGAAAAATAAAAAATAAAAAAGGGACTTTTTCCTGTTTCTTGATACCCTTCTGTACATTTGTATAACATCTGACATAGTGGGATCCCAGCATGATTGGGTTTTGTCCATAACACTGTAATGGCAATAATGGGCTTGCTGAAATTAGTAAACTCATAACGACTTCAAAGGGCTTTGCCTGAAGGCAACAAGCAGTTTCTGGAGCCTGTTTTTCTTCAAATTCTAACCTTTGCTTTCTGTACAAATATCATCTATTTGTACCTCTTCAAGACAGGTCACTTATGCAGACAGATGTCGGTGAAGGAAAGCAGGAGTGAAGGAGGATTTGTTTCATAGCAAAGCAGCATTTCTTGCTGACGACAATAAATGCAGCCCTCTCCAAATGGCCAGTAAGATCGAACCATCACCAAACAAACGCCATCTTAAAGAGAGAAGGCTGGAAGGATTTTCACTGGCATCTAGCTAGCATCTAAACACTCACTGGAAGTTTTGTCCAGAAATTCTACATCTTCAGCAAAAATAATACACAAAGTTATTGGCAAATGAACTCCGACTGCTCCTTCCTGCCATGCAACTCTGTCATTTACTCTCATTTCCCTTTTCTTCTTCCTTCCAGAACTTACATTACTTGTTGGAAATGTATCCCTTACTTGAGAAACAGGATTTTTTAACATCCACTCCCATCTCGGTGGGAAGGAAGAAGGGTATGGAAATGAATAGTAGTTAATTTGCTTGCATATGTTCACATTTTAGAAAGATGAGATACATCTGACAGGGAAGTGTGTATCATCGCACTGAGAACTCGAGAGATCGCCTAAGAATGAGTCTTGGATGTTAAGGTGGGATGGCATGTGAGATAAAAACTCTTTTACCATGCAGGAATTTTATGGAAGAAAGAAAGGGTTTCCTAAACAGGGATAGTGTTAGGAGACAGGACAGTCTCTTCCATGGACATGAGGGATTTTGTTTTCCAGGTGCCTTTTCTAACCTTCTGGATCTGTTGCCTCCTTCCTAAACATCCAGTTATTATTAGATAGCACTTATTCCTGTTCAGCATTGACCCCTTTACTATCTTTTTTGGTTTGGATGTAGCTCAGTGTGAAGAGAGAGTGACTACAACACTGAGATTGCTGGCAGAGAAGATACTGACTTTATTCATATTTGATAGTTGGATCAATGATGGAGAAAACAAAACAAAATGAACAAACAAACAAAAAAGCAGGACTTATGTAAAAATCTGCAGATGCTGATTAGCTTATTTAAAAAAATAAAGGAAAGGGTTGGTGTTGATACGCATTAGCAGAGAAAATCTGCCTGCCTTTACTGCAGGCAGGGAGCTGAGCTTTCACACTTGTCATTTCAGCACTGTGCCCCTGTATTACAGTCATATAAAAAATCCCTATAATAACTAAGAAACACAAACCTCTGTATTTTACAAATAACAATCTGCAGACCCAAAGTGAATACAAGGATGTAATTCACTCTAGGATTTCTGCAGCTGTTAATAAATCACTCGGGCTGCACTCTGGCAGCTTATGACATCAGCAGAAGCCCTCAAGTGAATTACAGCCACTAATTTACCCAGAGGAGGCCATCTATCATCTATTATTGACCATCTGTTACTGAGAATATGTACATTTTGGATAAATTAATAAGGTTCTGATAGAAACGGTCTTTAATTTTATTCGGTTCTTACATTCATTTGTGATGTTTAACTTCGGGTTTGTAATCATCAGTGAAAACTGCGTTGTGACACTGCTCAGAGTTTGGGGAGGCACAGTGACTGGTATTTAAGGCCACACTCCTGCATGGATGTCAGTGGCAGGGACTGATCCTCTTAAAGATGTCACAGGAAGATATTTACTTGCTCGGCGTAGAAAAGGAGCACATTCTTAGTGTGCCCATGCCAACACAAAAGCGCCCATCCGCTGCTTGCTGTGGTGCCTGCAGTTTTATCTGCAAACAGCAGATAAAATATTACCTAAATTGAAAGATCAGGCTCCTTACACCTGCCCAGTTACTTCGGCTCCTTCTTTGTATTCCCTTCTATTTCCTCGTGCCTCTGCTTCCCTGGATGTCATTGCTGTGCCCTTAAAACCAGCAGAATTGACCATATGGAGCTGGGTAAGGTATATCCAGCTTAAAATTACAACAGGGCATATAGCACTTACGAGACGTGGTTTTATTTTTAAAAGGGAAGGTTGCTGTCAATGCTTTGGCAAACTTTGAGATTTCAGCGTAGGGCACATGCAATATAGAGGAGCGCTTCTGGGCCGTGAAACCGAGACCTTCAGAGTAATGGAGAAGGTGGGGTCAAACTACCCACGGGAGACAGCTTGGGGCACGTCAGGGTAATAGAGACTTCAGTGCTGGCTCAGAAGAGTAATGCTGCCGGTTATTTAGTATTCAGCATGCTCTGCTCCCAGATACTCCTTGCGATGCTCCAAGGCCTGCTAAGGAGCCAGAACATATAGGACAACCTGGCTCTGTTACTGGCACATTAACACTCCCAGATGCCCATTTCCAAAAACGCTTACACTGGGGCTACGCAAAAGTACCACAGAACAAAAGTAAGGGAAAAGAAAAAAATAGAAAGAAAAAAAAAAATCCTACATGGCTGAGTTAAACTGTAAAGTGGTAAATGGACTTTTCAATTGGGATGATATGTTTGTGCTCCTCAAAATTACCCACTGCTACAGTCTTCAGCAGGAGCTGATCAAGAGCTGTATGTTTTTCAGCAGCAGCTGATTTTGGCTTTATATTGCTGGAAAGGTTTTGTTGCAGTGGCTGTTCTTCGTGGAAAGGGAAGGACTGAAGTCCTCACTCAGAAACTGCAGATGAGGGCCGAGGTTTGGACCCCTGCGATGCCCCAAGAAACTGCAACACAGCAGCCTCCATGCATGCCTCGAATCCAAAGTTTGAGTTTCATTGCCTGAAAGACGTAGTTCTACAAAACTCTTCATCACATAAAGATTTTAATAACTACAGATTTTCAGTAAAAACTGGATGCTTTCCAACTTTTTGCTACATTAGGAGCGTAGCACCATAGTGCCTATGGGATGTCGAAAATGCAAAAGCTACTATTCCCAAAGTGAGACGATCTACAGAATCAGCAAAGAGCAAATGCAGTTCCTTTTAAATTTTATAACAGTAACAATTTAGGAATACTACTTTGGGAAATAAAAAATACCGATTCTTGCCAATGCACACTGAAATAAACTCATCTGTTGCCTGGCATATGCTCTAAATCTTTCAGTCCTCTGTTATCAGGAGAAAATTATCAAGCAGAAGTCACAAAATTGCCATGTGACTGAAATATTGAGTAACGTAACTGAAAGAAATTTTTACTCCTGCAAAAAATAATGCCTTTGTCACAGTCCTTTGATAATTAGTAAGAAAACAATACAAGTTTTAGATTTGAGTCCCTTCACATTCTGGTGAGGATTAAGCCTATTACGGTAGCATTAATTTAGGAAGTGAAATCAACATGGAAACTATTGATGGGTTTTTCAGAATAAATTTCTGAAATTACATTTATTTAGAGTTAGTTACCACATATCTATGGTTTTTCAGAAAAAAAAAAAAAATTTGCAGTCAAAATCATTTAACATAGTAAACTTAGTAAGGTATGCTCTCAGGCTTTGACCACCCGACTTCCTTATTTCAGGGCCAGTATTTTGTGTAATAAAATGAAAGAACTACAATGGGAAAATGCTAAAAAATAGGGGGAAAAATAATCTAATGGAAAAGTGTCTTTTTTTTTTCTTTAACTTTTGTAATTGCTACCTGAAGAGCAGAAGAAGCAAGTTTTAGATAAATGTATTCTGAAAAAGCATCCTTTTGGACTCAGCCAGGGTGTTGTTGTCAGATCACTGGCTGGAGTCCATAGTAAATAAGTTTTTTTGTGTGCCCTGCTGCAGCTACACCCACTGCTGGAGCTATGGCAAACCCTTGTCACCACCAGGACCAAAGCTGGCATCTTCCCATCCAGCAATATCTGAACTCAGGAGATGGCTGTAGTCATTCCCGTAAACACACCAAACAAGCTGATACGTCTATAAAACGATATTCAAATATTGTTACTAATACTATCAGTGGCACTGCTTGTGGCCCTGTTAACAGCCAATTCTGGCCTGAAGTAAATATTCCAGGGGTTTATAATTCAGGTGTAAAAATCTGTGCTAATCTAGTTTAACAACTCAGCCCAAATCTCAGCTTCAGAAGTCATTTCTTGTTACTGCAGTAAAATCAATGTATTTAAAATTTGTTTTGTTGGAATACACGCCATTCCCAGATATTGTATCGCTTGGATAATTAAAGAAGAATTAACGCCAGTTCTAACGTGAAATTAAATTTTATTTAAAATCTTTAGTTCCCTACTAAGGATAATACCAGAAGACAACCGAGGAATTGATATTCCTGGCAAATAGCTGTGGAAAGTCGCCGTGTGGTGAATCTGCTCCTTCTCCACAAGCGTTGATGGCACCTTACAATGAACTCAGCCTAAAAGGCTTTTGGTAAACTTATAAAAATAAAACACATTGGAGAACAAGAACCGCAACGGGTGTATCATACGTCAAGAAACACAAAGGACAACTCAGTACTTTAAGGATGTAACTAAACTTCTCAACTTCGAGCAGAAAACATTTGACTTTTCCACCTCCTGCAAGGGGACAATGGTTGGCAGCACGGCGTTTCCCCTTTCATATATTTAATCGAGCACCGAACAGAAACACGCTTTCTGCTGGCGGGAGGTCCCGAGGTGTCCCCGCTGCAGTTTTTCCCGGCGCAAAGGCGCCTTTTGTTCCTGCCGGGGGGCGCCCCCACACCGCCCCCGGCCCCTCAGCAGCCCGGCGGCCGCCGCCTCCCCGCCGGGGCCATTTTTAAATGGCCCTGCGAGGACGCGGAAGAGGGAAGCAGGTGTCCGATGCTCCCCGAAGGGGCTGCCTCAAGCGGGACAGGGCGGATCATCCCCCGCACAGCCTCCTCCGAGCCCTCGGGGCTGGGGGAGAAGCGTTCAAACACAGGGGGCTCAGCGCGATCCCCACCCGACCCCGGCTCTGCCCGACCCAGCCCCACACTGAGGGGACGCCTCGCATTTAAAGGGCAGCCCGCGCGGAGGGATCCCTCCGCCGGGACTTCTTTCCTCACACGGCCGGGCCGCCCCAGACCTCGTTTCCTACCCCCCCCCCCCCCCCTCAACAAATCCCTGCGCTGCCTGCACGGCGCCGCCATGGGGGCTGCGAGCCGCGCCGAGCCTCCTCCGGGGGCTCGCTGGATGGCGGCGTGAGGGAGAGGAGGAGAAAGAGGAGGAGGAGGAAGAGGCGGCGCAGGTTGAAGAGAAGGCGAGGTTTATTTCGAGCGCCGTATCCTTCCGCCAGGCGCAAGGCGGCCGCGGTGTCCCTCCGCCGCCGGCACCACACGGGCAGGCGGCGTCTCCCCGGCCGGGGCGAGGAGGTCGCGGGCTGCGCGGCGGAAAGAAGAAGAAGGAAAACTTCGCAGCGCCGCAGCTCGCCTCGACCGCCGGAGCGGCGGAGAGAGGGTTCCCCGCGGAGAGAAGGAGAAGCGACAGCAGGGGGGAGCGGCGGCGGCCCGGCCTCGCCGCCGCCCCGCGGGGGCTCCGCGAGGGAGCCCGGGGGACTCTTTTTCGCGGGGGCCGGCGGAAGGATCCGGCGGCGGCTCTCGCCATCGCCTCCCCCCTGCATCGCTCGCCCCTCGGCGCCGCCATCTTGGATTTTAATCCGCCATTTTTTTCCTCCCCCCACTCGGAATTATTTTTTTACCATTATCGCCGCTTTTTTTTTTTTTCTCCTCCTGATTTTTTTTTTCTCCTCCCCCTCCTCCTTTCTCGCCGGCTCTCCTCTTTTTCTCCCCCACCTTCCTCCTTTTTTTTTTTTTTTTTTTTTTTTTTCCTCCCCCCCCTCCTTTCTCGCTCTTTTCCCTTTTGATGATTCATTTTTTCCCCCCGGCGGAGGCTGGGGCAGCACCGGCGGCGGGGGCACCCCAGCGCGGCGGGCGGCCGGGAGGTGAGTGACGGGGAAGGGGGGGGGGGGGGGGGGGGGGGGGGCGAGATGGCGGCCGGCGACCCCCGGGGCCCTGCGAGCAGGGGGCTGGGGGGGGGGGGGGGGGGAGCTGTGGGCTGTGGGGTTTGGGGGGGAAGCTGGGGGGTGATGGGGGTGTGGGGTGGAGTATGGGGTGTGGGGTGAAGGGGGGGGTGTGGGGGGTGAGGGGGGAGCTGTGGGTTTGGGGGATGGGGGAGTAAGGGGGGGGTGGGGAGGGTAAGGGAGGGGTGTGGGGGTGAGGGGGGGCTGTGGGGTTAAGGGGAGGGGTGTGGGGTTAGGGAGGTTTAGGGTTAAGGGGGACTGGGGTTAGGTGTGGGGGCTGTGGGGTTAAGGGGGTGCTTACGGGGGGACTGGGGTTCAGGGCGGGGCTAAGAGGGGGCCTGTGGGGTTAAGGGGGGGCTGTGGGGTTGGGGTAGGAGGTGTGGGGTTAGGGGGGCTGTGGGGTTAAGGAGGGGGTTAATGGGGGCGCTGGGGTTAAGGAGGGGCTAAGAGGGGGGTGCGTGGGGTTGAGGGGGTGACCGCGGGGTTAGGGGGGCTGTGGGGTTAGGGGGGGCCTGGCGTGGCGCTGCGGGGCCGCTGGGGGCCGGGGGGCGGCCGCAGGCGGGGCCGGGCCCTAGGGGGCAGCAGGGGAACGGGGAGCGGCTCCCGGCCCTGCCCGGCCCTCCCCGGCCCGCAGCCTCCTGGCCGGGCACCCTCCGGGCCGGGGGGGCCGTTTGGGGCCGGGCCCTGCCGCTCCCGAGCCCGCCGCGGAGCCGGCGGCACTCGCCGGGAAAGGCGGAGCGGGGACCCCGTGCGGCCGCGGCACGGACAATGGGAGGGGCTGCGGCACGGGGCTGCGGGCATGCAGCACGGGACAGCGCGCAGGGGGTGGCCGGGGGTGGGAACCCCAGAGCGGTGGGAGCCTTTAATCGACGAGGCTACCGCTTGTTAGAGAAGTATCAATCGGTACGAAGCCGTGGCCCTGCTCGGGAGGCCTGCCGCTGAAGCATCCTTTGCTGCTTTCGTTTAAAAGGAACTTTTCCTTTGCATAAAGGAAGGCTTAAGGCACTGAAGTGGCACCGTGTGAGGAACTCGGAAAGATTTCAGTCAGATCGAGTAAGCACATCAGGCTCACTTGGTCGAAAAATAAGATATTTTTTTTTGTTTACCTTTGTGCTGTTGTGTTTCTGGAGCCCGGCAGAAACACACAAACAGCTCCGCGTTACGCCCGGCCGAGCTGGACAATAAGACCCGCTCAAAGCCCGGCATCAGTGCTGCCCGTGTGGTGGCCGTGCAGCGGAGGTGCCTGCACCTGCTGGCAGCACCAGCGCGGCTCCTGCAGCTCCCTCTGGCCCCGCTGGCGCTGCCCCGCGGCAGGACTACAGCTCCCAGCGTGCTCCTCGCGGGGAGCAGCGGCCCCGGCACAGCGGGCGGCAGGTAGGGTGCTCCGGGGCTGAGCAGCGAACCCAACGCTGGGCTCGGGCAGCTCGGAGAAGGATTTGGGAGCAGAACGAGCTGAGTGCTGCTCACCGCTTCCCGGAGCGCATCTTGCTGCCTCCCCACACCGTCCTCGTGTCCTGCGAGCTGCTGGAGTTGGGGCTTTGCCGGTCCCTGCTCAGCTGTTGCGCCGCTGTTAGGCTGCTGCGAAGTGCTCGTGGCAGCCAGCTCGTGCCCACTGCGGCCTTGGCTGAACGTGTTGAGCTCATTCAGCCAGCAGAAGGGACCTGCTCCTGCCTGCTGGGTTAACAAGGTGGAGCCCTTCAGGGTGCTTGGTGTTGGCTTGCTGCAGACTGAGCTTCACTCAGGTTCGCCCCAAAGGGGCACCGTGGTGGCAGAGGTGAGGGGGGAGAAGGAGCAGGAGCTGCTCAAGCCCTGCTGTCCATTCGTTCCCTCTCTGCCTCTTTATACTGGCACGCTGTTCCTTCTGTGCCCACCTTGTAACTGGATTAGTTTCCAAACTGGTAGGCAAAAATCTTGTGGCTGTGAACGGGCACAGGAGAAGGTGGAACGTGTAGACGGAGCTGTTGGGGAGGGACTGGAGCCCAGTTTGGGGTCAGTTTTGAATCCATGTCCTGTCACGAACCTGCAGCCCGGAGCTGCAGCTCTCCAAGTGTTTGAGTCGTCCTGAGTGAGTTTTACCGTGGTCCTGGAGCCTCCAGTGCCATGTCTGAGCCACGTCCCGTGCTGCCCTGAGCTAGTTGTGAGACTAGTTGAAATGCTACAGGAAAAGCAAATGTTCTCCTTGTGTTTTAATTTGCTGAACAGCTCCATGCCAGGGGCAAGCAAAGTCTAAAGGGGGTGTGGGATCAGGTGGCCAAAGGCAGCACCGCAGCTGCAGGGTTGCAGAAGCTGCTGCCTGGGTGCTTGTGACACCCCCGAGGAGCTGCAGCCTCAGCTCCTGGATCCCTGAGGTGCTTTGGGACCGCCTGAGCTTTCTGTAAGATACGGCTTGGGCTCCAGAGATTTGTGGGACATAAACCAAATCTCCGCTTCTTTTGGGGCCTTCTGTGGTTGCAGAGACCTCTGCTCCGTGGCCAGATCTGCTTTGGCTTATTACCCGTAACAGCAGGTCGTGGTGTCACGTGTGGCACTGCGCTCCCGTTGGAAGTGACGCTGGGCCCTTTGTGAGCCAGCAGAAGGGGAGGCACAGAGAGCTGCTGGCCTCAAAGGTAGTAACAGAAATCAGGTGTAGGAAAGCTGTAAGAATGACTTGAAGCTACGGGAGGTTTTTATTCAGCTCAGCTTTTGCCCGGAGGCTTTCTCTCTCATCCCCCCAACCTGAATGCTTTGAGTAGTGCTCATCTTCTGTTGCCCAGGTGAGGCGGTCACAGCGAAACCATCTACAGCCTGGGGATCCCACAGAGAAACTGACTGCGTGCTCTGGCTCTGCCTCCTGAATGCAGAGGTTTGCTCCTCTTCTAGAGCTCCCAGCAAGGGAACGTCCCCCCTCTCTTGCTCTCACTGATTTGTCCGGAGAAGCAGGAGATGTGCTCAGTGGGTCTTTTTTGTTTGCAGCCTGCATGTACTTTAGCTGCTGTCCTCTTGAGGAAGGCTTTTTGCAGCTGTAATTAAATTACAAAATGACTGGGTCAGGGACCAGCGCTTACCCTGCCTGCCTGTGCACTGGAGGGGAGGATGACCCTGCCTGTTTGGGAACCTGGTGGACCAGATCCCCTGTTTCTGCTCAAAACTGTCCCTGTCCTTTAAATAATAAGGATTTATATGCCAAAGCTGTGTTATGGAAGACTAAAGTAAATGATAGCTGAATTTCTTAGGGTCGCTGATCTATACGTTTGTATGGTGTAGGGTTTAGTGATTGGTTGATTTCGTGCAGCTGTGGTTTTTCTCTTTTCCCTCCCAACAAGCCGTTACTGACTGCATAGATAGCACAGACTGGAGCTCGGGAGGATCAGCCAGCCTTTGAAGTCTATTTTAACAGTCACAGAACTATTTTACTCAAATGCATGGAGACTTTACTACGTTTTCTACTGTACAAAGCCTTTCATATGCAATACAAATCAGAAGCGTTCTCATTAGTCAGCCTCAGAAACACTTGTGGCAGCAGCTGCCTTCGGGAGGGCCTGCTGAGCAGTGGCAGGGTGAGTGTGCTTCAGGTGCTTCCCGGTGGGGCTGAAACAAAACAATGCTTGGGAAGTGTGTTGACAGGTTCAAGAGACTGCACATCAGGTGAAGGAAAGTGGGGTTCTGTTTTGAAAGCCCAGTTTTAGGGAAGCACTGAAGTGCTCCATGAGAGGCACAGCTGAGCTGCGTTTCGAAGCTTGGGGAAATAGTAAAGCTACAGCAGGAGGAGTGTAAAAAGCAGCAGAGTTACAAGAAGTAGGAGGAGGAGGGGTAAAGGGTTAAAACAGTGGGGATGTTTCCATCGAATTAGTGTTGCTTGGAAGCTGGGATTGTGCTGGGGGCTGTAAAAGCATGGGTAAATCCATCCGGTAGGTGAGCTGTGCCTGGGGTGAGACATTCGGTGGCAGAGCCCTTCCCCAGGACTGCAGGAGTGTGGAGGTGCAGGTGGGCTCCAGGCAGAGCTGCTTGCTTGAGCAGGGAGGTGGATTTCCTCTCTTCCTCTTCTCCCTTTATCCCTAAAGGGCCTGTCAGTCGGTGTGAGCCTGACGGGGCAAGCAAGTCACGTCTGAGGCTGTTAGAGGGTCTCCCGGTGGTGATCAGTGGGGCATCTCTCGCTCGGTTCTCTCTGGGCATAAGGAGCCATGATGCTCGCTGTGAAGGAGCCTCTGTTGGTGCCATCTTCTGAAAGCAGCATCTGTGTGTTGGTGGAAGGGGAGCAGGGGCAGCAGATGCACACTGGGGTGCCTGCAGCTCTTCGTTTGGCCAGCGTTGGAAAATAAGAGGCAGCAGTCAGTGGAGACAGAAGTTTCCTTGCTCACCCGGCTGCTGGGCTCAAACGAAGAACGGGTTTTCGTGAGGATTTTTGCTGGGCTTCACTGAGTTACTCGCTGGTTTTGCTGCGGGGGAGACTTTTGGTGTCACCTCTGTAAATACGTTCTGCAGCAGAAGCAAATATTTATTTTTCCTAATGCTCCGTGTGGTGTGAGTGCTCTTCTGTAGCCGTGGTCCTTCTTACCTTGCTGTCGTACTTCCCTTTGCCACCTCGTGTTTAGACAGAAGCGTCTTGCTGCAGATAGCAGCCGCCCTCCTAAAGCCTTGCATCATCTTCAGAAGTGGGTTTCCTTCTCCATGCAGCAGCCACTTTTTTTTCCTCGCTCGAGTGCAGCTCCCATACTTGGTAGCTGCCAGTCAGCTGCTGCCTCGTGCCAGTATTGGTGTGCGGGTGGCTTCGTGCTGCCCTTGGGTTGCCTGCGGCCCCTTAGCTGCAGCGCTCTGCCATGCCAGGGCTTGCTCCTGGTCACAAAGACCGAGCTTGAGTTTGGTAGAAGTCTGTAGCAGTTTGGTTTAATGCTCTTTATTACCATGGCTACTAACACAGAGCACCAGGATTTAAGTGGCATATGCAGACCTGTTCAATCAGTGGATTGAGGAGCGGAGAGAGTGAAAGGTAAGGGTTGTTTTATCAGGTAGATCTTCCCAGAGCAGCTGTATTCCAGAAGAAGTTGGGGTGGCAAGAAGTTTTATTTTCCTGGCTAACGTATCTGTGCGTATATATTTATCTTCAGGTAAAAGCCAACCCCTTCTGTCACTGGCAGCAAGAAAATTCCTCATCCACTGAACTCCTCTTATTTTCCTCTCCACATTGAGGCAATAGCTTGGCTGCTTTGTCCTCGGTCTACTCCCATTGCACTTGGTCAATAATATTCCTGTCCTGTGACAAGTTGTGAAAGCTCCTAAAACCTGTAAACCTCCGGGTGGTGGCTCTAGTGAGACGTTGGAGGCAATGCAGCTGTTAAGGCTCCACTGTCTAATGGCTCGGGTTTCTGAATCTTTTAAGTAACTTGTAGTTACTTATGATCTGGCCATAAATACTGCTGTGGCTTTAAGGAGCCTGAACACATCGGTGCCCAGCAGAAGTCCAGTATTTTGCCAGCCTTGGCTGATGAAAAGCAGAGCTCCTACAGGAGATGCTGTTTCAAAACGTCTGGTAGTTTCTGATGAATTTCTTCCGCTGGATTTAAGTGGGGTTGTTCCCTGATAACATGTGCTGAGCGTAGACAGCTTGAGCACTAATGCTGTTGGAGTTTTGTTAATAATAAAAAAGGCACAATTTCTTTGTGCCAAAACTGCAAAGAGGAGAATGACTTTAAACCAAGTAAATGGATCAAATGCATAAATGCAATTGTAAAATTGTGCAGATCACCGTTAGGCTTTTTTTCCCTGCAAGTTATGGACAGTTATAGACACAGCCATGTACAAAAGCATTAGTAGCTTTCTTGTATGATAATTATTTATGCAAAAGGTATCCAGCCTGCAGGCGAAAACTAGCATGTGCCGTGCTGACTGTTCCTATGCTGTACGTTTAATGCTCCGCTTGTGACCCCACGTAACACAGCTGGCTCAATGGGCCAGCGATGTGCTGTGTTGGTGGGTGGTTAGTTGGGTGGTTTTGTTACCTGGACCAGTAACTAAAATAGCTGCCCAGGTCCTCTAGATCATCACTGAAGATTTTTTGAACTCTAATTCTTCAATGAGGTTGTAACATCTTCCTCCCCCCTCCGTTCCAAAAATGCTGCCAGCTTTCTGTGTTTTTTAATATCTCGCTGTCATCTTCGCTGCTTTTTAGGGGATGTTTGTATAATGTCATTTGTAGCTGTAGAGTTCAAAGCAGGTTACGTTAGATTGATTAGGAAATCCAATCTTAATTGGGGGTATATGTAAAAGTGACATTTTAGAGTCAGACACTTTGTATGTGACATTTGTGGAGTCACATAGCTGTGTATTTGTGTGTGTCTCAGTATAATTACATAGGGGGTGTGTCTCTCTCTGTATAGATGTTGCCTTTAATTTATCAGCTTTAGGATTCTGTCTTTGCTTCCAGATGTGGTAGTAAGTTGTAGGACAGAAGTTCACCCATGGATGTCTGTATTTGTGACAGTTTCCCGTACTGGTGCTAATCAACTACTTTTCGTTCTTCCTAATGCAAATACAGCTCACTTTTTTTTTGTTGGTGTTAAAAGTTGTGTCTTGGAAACAGGTCTCCCAGGAAGTTCTAATTATGATTATCTTTTTTCTTCCAGTAGGAATCGGAACTGAAATTATTCATCCACTTCTCCGAGCCTTTTGAAAAGAGACTAAATGCAACTGGGTCAGGCTGTCTGGGGGAATGAAGTGGCTGGGAGAATCCAAGAACATGGTGGTGAATGGCAGGAGAAGTGGAAGCAAGTCGTCTAATGACCACGCACAGAATCAGACCAAACTGCAGCATACAGGAAAGGAGAATCCGAAGACTGGCAAAAATGGAGTCGAGAGAAGATCAAACAGATGTACGTACACATTTGTGCAGTTTATTGTTCTTTGTGGCTCTTCCTTCAATTTGTAAGTCAGCTTCTGTCAGATCTTAATTCGCAAAGGAGGTGTGCACTCAGCATGAAGCTCTCACCAGCAGTATGAAGTAGGTTTGTATGTGTTGGATGTAGTAACTAATTTCAGGAATATGGATCTCTTCAGATCAGTTTAAAAGTTAAGTGAGAGTAATTGTATTTTGCACATAACCGGTTCAGAATTTACATACATGATGGGCACTAGCTGAGACCTAGTGTGATTGGAAGTAGATAAGGTCCCATTTGAGTTATGAGCCCAACTCTTAGTGAATGTGCATGTAGGAGTAAACCCTGTTTTCAGGGAGGTTACGTGTATCAATAATAGCTATGAAACCGTTTTAAGGACCATGGATTTTTATTTTTTGCTGTTGACTTGGGGTGAAGAACAAAATATAAAGTTGGAGTAAACCCTTGATTCGGGTTTTAGGACAATCTAGTTTAAACTTTCACGGCTTTGTCACACCTATAGACCTGAATAGAGTTGGGTATGATTGGGTTGCTTACTCTGGAGAGTTGCTTGCATTTGGGGAGGTGGAGAGAGCAGGAAACCAAAATAAAAGACACACATAAAATATATTCTAAAATACTCTCCTTGCTGTCAGCTATATTAACCAGCAAAAGCAAGAGTGAGAAATTTAACTGTGCTTTTGCTTCTTCAGAAATTCTATTATCTTCAGGGTGGTTTCTGTTGTTGTTTCTGTTTTATTTTGTGTGTATTTTTTTAACCTGCAACCTGCAGTTGCTTCTCATTCACCCCCCTGTAGCTGAGTTTTAGAACGTTCCATAAATGATATCTGCTTTATGCTTTCTCGTTTGCAGGTAGCGGTGCTTCAGGATTTGAGGGTCAAAGTCGTTATGTGCCTTCCTCTGGAATGTCTGCCAAGGAACTGTGTGAAAACGATGACCTAGCAACTAGCTTGGTTCTTGATCCCTATTTAGGTTTTCAGACACACAAAATGAATACTAGGTAACTTGTCTTTATTTTCCTAGAAGAGAAATGGTCCTCTGATTACATCAATTAAGATGATAACTGTGGAATTTCCTGCATGTTTACAAAAGTCTGAAAAATGATAATGTGCAAGTGGCTTCAGCCTTTGAAGTGGTGCTGCCTTTGAGACTGGAACTCAGAGCTCTGTAGCAGTGTGGGTTTGTACCGCTGGTGTAGGTCATCCTATCAGCCTTAACAACAGCTTCTGCTGTGGAACAGAATGTTAATAGACACTGCTTTCTGGCTTAAACAGTTAACTAATCCTAAGTTTTAAACCTTCTGTCATTTGAAATAACACTTCAAAGATCAGAGTTATTGTTTGGGGAGTGTATTTTCTATTTATTTCATGGGTTAGTTTTTGTTTGTTTGTTTTTAACTTGTCCAAGATCTCAAGATTTACTTCTGAGCACTCCAGTGTTGGTGCCACTTGATCTCAAGTTGTTGCAGATCCACGCTGAAGAAATGCTGCTCAGATATGTCTGTATATGGAAGACAAATTAACGTGCACACTGGGAGCCTGTTTATCAGAACTGCAAATGCTTTTGCACTGTTACGCACCTGTACGGATACTCCTGCCTAAATTCAATGTGGACCTGTAGTTTAGTTGTTGCATGCTTCTTCCTGTTCTGCAGACGTACCACCAATTAGAAGTGTGCTCTGTAGATACCCATTAAGCTTTTGTTTGCACAAAAGATCTGTATTGGCAGCTTAATGAAGAAGCTGTATACAAATAAGTTTCTAAGGACAGGAACTATGTGCTTCTAACTGTACAAATAAATGGGGGAACCTTGGTCTGAGCTGGGGTTTCCAGGCAGCACATCATGAAAAGCAGGCTTCTCAACCCTCACAACTGTTGCTGTGGATGTTTTTAAAGAAGAACCTGTGCATAACCAGAGTATCAGTTGCGTAGATTCTGTGTGTATATAACAAGGTGATTGTTTGACAAATGAATGCTAGATTAATTGGTGTTCTCACATAACATAAATGGTCGCTGGTATAAACCGACCTTGCAAATTCTACATGAAATTGCAGCAGTGTGGGTCTAGTAACTGTAAAGACTTGCTACAGAGAGATTTTTCTTTTTCCATGGAGTGTGCAACATTCATCTTTAAGAGGAATCCTGGCAGTCTCCCTGGTCTTTCCGTGCTGTTGGTCACAATAGATGTCCACATTTGGTAGATGCTCAGTTGTCGTTGTATGTTTGTGTTTCCAGCAGTTAATTGAGCTAAATATATATGCTCAAAACCCCATTTTTGTTTGTCTTTGTTGCATGAATGGTAGTCTAAAACTTTATAGAAGTAGCTCATACTTTTGCTTTTCCCTAAAAAAGGGAATTCTATATTGTTCAATAGTTGGAGAGGCTGCTTTTTTAAACATTATTGTTTCTGCAGATGTTTTCAACACATAAAATACTTTTTGAATTATTAATTTGAAAGAAAAGACTACACAAAGGCTATCACCATGTACTTCTTCTTTCTCAGACCTGGAGAATAGTTACAGGCAGTCGTCAAAGCCAGTAATTAATAATCTTGGAGTGCTGTGGGAAATACTTAGGTGGGGCTTACAACTTCCATCAGAAACCCATCTTCTCAACTCTTTCTTAATGTCCAGTTGAGAGGGTTTCTGTTATTGTTATTGCAGTGAATTAAAATAAAGATATCAGCATAGTTCTCGTTTGCCTTTTGGTGCAGCGATGACTTCTGCTTATTATAGCTACATATCTTGGATTATCTTTGTTCTGTCTAAGAAGCTGCAGTCTTTTTACAATTGTGGAGATTGCTTGTTGCCATATAACTCTGAGGGGAAGTTGGGGAAGGAGAATATGAAAAGTCTAGACCAACTGCAAAATATCAGTACCTGAATACTGAGTTTGTAAAGTTCTCTGGTTTTGCCAGGAGTATGTTGGTCAGAGAAGAAACGGAAATAGGAAAATATCTAGATGATTACTGGAAACTCTTCTCTTCTGGTTGACCATCTTCTTTATACTGACGCAGTAGTAGAGTGGTGATGAGAACCTGACTGCGTTTTTGTTTTTTTTTCCCCTCGAGGCAATAAAATGAAGGTCCCCAATTCCATCTTGGGAATTGGGCTGTTAGCTTTGTAAGCTGTCAAGTCAGTAATGTCTGGAAGAGCTGAAAGCTAATTCTCAAAAGATTTAGGTTGGATCCCCACCTGAATTTGTCCAGTGTTTCGCTGAAATCTTTTCTTGCCACCAAGGATTTGACAGACTGCATAAAAGGTATCTGGAAATGTCTTTAGAGGCTTTACCCAAAAGTTACTTTTTTTTTTTTTTTTTTTTTTTTTTTTTTTTTTTTCATCGTCTTGGATTTCCAAGAGAAAAGCAGATCTGTTTCTAGAGCTTCTGGCCCTCTTTACAGGCCATCTGCTCCTCTTCCTCATATTGGTAGCTCATATCTCAGCAAAAGAGCAGGTTAGTAGTTTGTTGTTGTTTGTTTTTTTTTTTTAAAAAAAAAAAAAATGATAGTAAGAATTATCTTGTCAAATGTAGATATTCCAAGAGGTTTTGTCATTTCTTGTACAACTCATGTGAAAGCAGACAAAGGCTATCCTGTGTGTATCATTAATACGGTTTGTATGCGTGTTCTGTTTGAAAAAAACAAAACCCATTTGTTGTTTTGCAAACTATTATTTTCTGGTTTGAAGGTTGTCAAACACTAGGGATTAAAACTGACAATTGGAAAAAGTGACTTGTTGCTTATCTCACCAGTGCTATACTCAGTTGCTTTTCCCCTGGCTGAGGCTGGGTCCCGAAGTTGCATGCGTTGATTGCTAATCCACCTTGTAACAGATTGCCTAGTGTCAGTATTTCAATCTTAAGCAAGTCTCTTGATCATACTGCAGCTCTTACCTGTCCCTCTTGTTTCCTGGTACCCTCAAACTTCAGCATCGTGCTGGGGATCCCTGAAAGCAATTCCAACGTCTTAAGTTTCCTGGCAATTGAGGAAGTCAAACCCATCACAGCCTGTTTCAGGAGAAGTTAGGGGTGTTTCTGAGCTCTGTGCTGCTGCTTTGAGTGAAGTTACAAACTGGTGGTTTTGTCTGATGAAGGAGCAAGCTTTAAGAACAATTGTTTTCCAGAGCAAAGGTGAGAAGGTGTGTTTGGGGATGGTGTAGTGGAAGCTGCTTTCTCTCCAGAGCGCAGTGTAAGCAGTTGGTCATTCCTGAGCTTGACAGGGTGTGCCACTCTGCCGCTTGGAGTCCCTGTGGCAATAAAGGCAAAAAGGGCAGAGCAGATCCATATCGCTTACATCCACGGGTCTGTGCTGAATCTCTTCTCTTCAGCTTACTGCAAGCTAATAATTAAAGGAGTCAAGAGTCATCTTGACTGAATGGAGTTCAGAGGTAGAAGAAGTTATTTGGCACCTGCTGAGGGAGGTGGCACGGCCATTTGTAGTTTGTTTTTGGCATTGTGGCACTGTGGAGATGTTGTGTTAGAGGCACACAGCTCTTTTATGCAGTGATACGCTTTTTCATTCTGAAGTTTGTACATTCTTCAGACACCAGTGTCTGTGTGCTTACTGCCAAAAATGACTTTGACTTCGGTGTAAATTCCATCTTCCCCTATTTTTATTTTGTACTTTACTGAATTCAGTAAAGTTGTCTAACTTGCTCCTGGTTCTCTTCCTCCTCTCTCCTCCTTTCCAAAGACAGTGACACGTTGGAACTAGCTGCTCTGCTGCTGCTGAATGTTTTGGACCTAAAAAACAAAACAAAGCTACTCTTGCACGTTTTTTCTAGTTGCACCTTTAGCTGCACTGCATTAAGAAGTGTTCTGTTTCCAGAGGATGGAGAGGCTTACACACAGTAGTCAAGCTGACTGTTAAGTTAAATTTGCTGTGTGGAGTGGCAGGGTAAGAATGAAGGGACGTGGGCTTTCCCTGCTGTGTTCTGTCCCCAGCATTTATTGAAAAATGCATTTATTTGCCAGCTATATTAAGAAGAATGGATTTTTTTGGCTGCTGGAATTTTTGTTACTTCTGTCTAGGCTGTATTTGGGCTTTGACCACAGTGGTATGTGCAAGAAATTTTAAGTAAAGCAGATTATCATTAAAAAATGTGATCTTGAACTTTGGCCTTGAAAGAATATGGCATCTTTTTTTCTGATAACAGCACTGGCAGTTAAACGTGGAACAACTTGGGGGGAATGTTAACTAAAAAACTGTTTCCACTTTGATTATAAACAGATTCTTTTCAGCTCTTGTTATACTGTCTTGAAATGTTCAACAGCCTTGCAGTGCTAGCTTTGTGCTGAATCTCTGGAATGAGCTAAACAGTAATTTGCTGTCTTTCTACAGCCACTGAAGTAAAATATCTATCAAGGGCTTGTTGATGAGAGAGGCCAGTGGGATGCTGTGTTTTGATAAATTCACTCTTCCTGGCATTCCCAGTCAGAATTTAAGAGTTAGGCCTAGCAGCAAAACTCTTTGCCATGCGGTGGTGCTGTCAGATGCACGCATTACATGGGGTTCTATTGCAGAACCCTCTCAGGGCCTGTTATCCTTTTTGTTCAAACTCACTGCTCTCAGTGACTGAGGAAGGTGCTGTGCTTCTGAACTTACCAGAACCTCTCCTTTAACTTCCTTTATAGGCAAGCATCTCACTGACCTTTGGCTTTATACCTTGGAGTTTCAAGATTCTTTAAGTATTCCCAAGGTAAGAGAAACTTGAGAGAGAAAGAGCTTTGCTTCACCAAGCCATTTTCCTACGTCTTGCTTGTTGAGACAGCCTCAGTTTGGCCCTTAACTGGGATAAGATCATCCTCTAGCTGGTTTGAAAATTGCAGTAGCCTAAGGTTATTTTTTTGATCTTGGTGACTAGCGAAAAATAAATATTTCCTATGGAAATTTAAAGTTTTCTATTCTGCAGCTTGTAAGGATACTGGGATAGCTGAGTTTGTCATTCCTAGCTTACTTCTAACAGCCAGACTGTTTTGCAGCAGGCTCCATCCATGGTCTGTGAGACTTGGTCCCTGAAGCTGTTTGTAGGATAGTTCAAGGAGTCAGTGCCTGTGGTCAGGTTCAAAGAGCATCTTGTCCAGTTTCCACGTTGGAATCTTATACAGGTGCTATTCATGGGAGCAAACCAGAAGTTTGGATCAGCATAATTCAGGCTTCAGTTGGCTCTCTGTTCAGAGACAGGGGTGTCTTGTTTTGTTGGGAGTTTTGGGATTGTTGTTTGTGCTTTTTTGTGCTCTCTGTCTCTCTTTCTCTTTGAAGTACTCTCCCATTTTACTGACACACAAAAGCCTTTTTAGGTATGTTTTTTTTTTTTTTTTAATACATTTAGCTGCATTGTCTCTTCAGGATCTCTTTGTGGTGTTGGTAAACAGTCATGTAGATGCTTCCAGTAGATAAATAGATTGTTAATGTCATGTGTGAATGAGGAAGCCCTGTAACACCAAAACTGTAGCACTTAAAATAGTTTCTCATAACTAGTTGGCTTCCTTGTAGGCAGTGCTGGGAAAGACTAATGAATAAACTGCTATTTCATAATGCTCCTTGGAGAAGTCAAGTGTCTCTACTAAATACAGCAGGCCCTCAGGTTCTTAAGGAACATAAAGGTTTTAGGCTTTCTTGGCACGTCGGCTTCCATAGTGTCTCAAATCGGCAGGTACCTGTTCCAGTCTATATGGCGATAGCCACTTGAAAGTACCGGGGCTTTCGTGTGGAATCGGCCTCGCAGTGTTCTCCACTAGCTCAGTCTTCGTGCTTTCAGTGCAGTTACATGTGCTGGTGAGCAGTGAAAAGCTCGCTACCTCAAGGTACAAAGCGGCATCCTGTCGCACTGAGTTTTGGGAACCCTTGAGGTGAGATGCTCTACATCATGTTGCTGGTTTCCAGTCTCTTTCCACGTACCTTTGGACACTTCTGTTGCTTGCTTGGACACCTTCTTGTCTTTTTATTTGTCTCTTTGCCATGTAAGTAATCTCAGTAAAACATTTTGGTAGAGATGCTGCAGGAGATCCTTGCTAAGATTTTTGAACCCTTGGCTAAGGAGTCATGTACTCCAAAAGACCCAGTTCCCATTTCAGATTTCAAATGCCTGACGTACACCCTAACATTACCTGACCTTTTAATGGTTTGATTTGTTTGCTATCCCTTCACCGTTTTCTAGCCTTCTTTTTGGTCTTTTCAAGGCTCGGGGACATACTGTTCCTGCTTGCCAGGAATGATAATGCATGAGTTACAGCTAGACTAGTAAAGGAATTCTCCTAGTGGTGTGGAATGACCAAAAAAAAAAAACCAAAACTGCAGAAACACGTGTTGAATGTGATTGGTAGAGGTATGCAGGATTGGTGCCTGGTTCTGAGCTACTTATGGTAAATAGTCCAGGCTAGGTGTCTAGTCAGCCTCTGAGAACAATATGTTGTGGAAGAAGGGAAATAAGAGAGCCACTTTGGGACTATTAGATGTGCTTCTAATCCCTAGAAAACATAGGCTGTAGATTCTTTTTCTGTAGGTGTGTTAAGAGACACTGTTTAAGCTTTGCATCTGCTTTTATTTTTTTTTCTTCCTGGGAGTTAAGATGCTGCTTTCTTTAGCCAGCTTGAACCAAAATGCTGCTTAATGTATTATTGTGTCTATCAGCGCAAAACATCTTTCAGATGCTAATGCAATATTGAATGTGATGGTTTTTCCATCTACCTTTGTTCCTGCAGATAGCTCTTCTAGGGAAAAAGAGAGCAATTTTAACACAGAAAATGAAAAGGAGAGGGCAGTCATGCATTTAGCCCAGAAAGAATGGCTGAAGACCATTTTTTAGCAGCAAATCGTACTCCTTTTCCTCGTGTAACGTTTGTAGTTACGGGTGTAAACAAACTGCTGACCTGTCAGGTTTGTGCGTGGCGTGTGCTCTGTACTTGTGCTGCAGTACAGAGGGTCTGTGTTTTGAGAGGTGTCAACGATTCCAACTGAAAACAAGTGTCATCTTCTGAAACTAGTCAGCTTCAGTTCAGGCAATCTCATTTTGAATTCCTGTCATACCTGAGGATGCTTTATGAGTTAGGACTATCAAACCTGGGAGAGCTCCTTTGTATTTTTAGGCTAACTGGGAGATTGTCTCCAGCTTGTATCTGACTGGGAGTTGAGGAGGACTTTGTATTACAGATTAAAATGCCAAGTGTGTCATCTGAAGGGAATTTTCTTCCACAATAAGGTCTCACCAGCTTGTTAGGCAGTTTGTTCTGAGGGAGAGAGGATAAGTATGTTGTGTTGTTTTTTTTTTTTAATTAAAATCTTAATTTGAAACTTTGGTGTAATATTTGCTTCATTTTTAAGTGGGTATGTTTTAGAAGCGCATCATCTGTTTCTTGACAGAAATACTGTAATTTTCTTAGCTCTGATCCCAGCCAGAAGAATACTTACCTGAAGTCCCTCAGAACTACGTACTGTATCTTCTGCTCTGAAAGCTCGCAGGGTTATGCTGATATTTTTTTTGCAATATTCAAAAAGATCTGAAGACTTGCAGAGTCGTTATCTTACACGGAAGCTTTTTCAGATGGAGACTGCAGAGAAGATAGTTCCGTGTAAAAGCATGGAAAGCTGATTAACCTGCACTGCCCCTAAAAGTGATAGTACTGTTAGGAGGCCTTTCTTTATTGTATTAGGAGCATAAATACAGCATTTTTCTTCCTAATGAATCCCCTCCATTATTAGCTATTTCTAATTAAACTAAAATTGGGATGTGCAGCACTTAGGGTTATCAGACAAGGAGCTGATGAAGTTCCTTCCACAAACTTAAACAACTAAAGAACATGTTTCCCATTTTTTTGCTTTTGTCATCAAATCCAGGCTTCATTTGGTAAGTAAGAGGGAAGTAAAATCCATATGGTAAATCCCCACTAAAGATAAGGAAGCTGGTATACACTTAAAGAAGCAAATAATAGGTCTTAACAGCTTTTGATTAAATCCATAAGATTAACTTGTTTAACTGTTCTGTCATATGCTGTGTGAGCTGTAGAAGGAGCTACAGAAAATTGTTTCTTGTGGCCCTAGGAATTCTCTATCTTTCTGATGTCTCTCCTGGGGCGTGCTATCCAATTAAAAGCACACAACTCCACGCCCTCCCTCTGCCTCAAAACTATGTGTGGGTATATGCTTAAAGATAATTTGTAGAGATTTGACATAATCTCAAAATTCTACTTTCTCTTGATGGTTTTGTAGCTCAGAAATGGGGCTGCTCGTTCTTACATTGATATAGGGCATTGTTTTTTTCCATAACCTTTTTTTCTGTTGAAAATACATGTATGAAGGACAGTTCGTCTTAAATCTCAAGCTTTGGGAAGAAGCCAGAATTCTCTGCTAATATACAGGGGTTTATTTCCAGATTTTTGCCTACCAGTGATTTTTAGTTATGTAAATTCTCTGTAGCAAGTATTTTTGGGGAAAAGATCTTAAAACTGTATGGGTATGTGGAAGATCACTCCTGCAGTTTACCTGTGCTATGTGTTACTTATTATCAAAACTTTTTTGTGAAGTCACTAATGGGTGTATTTTCTATGAATGCGAATAGTAAGTTTGTTTGGTACGGCAAGAGCTGATCTGGAATCCCTCATGAAAATAGTTCCTTATTTTCTATTTTGAGATTTTTTTTTTTCTTCTGACTCGGGCTTTTCAGTTGCATCATCTAATTGTTTGTTCGCTATTTAAAAAATCCCAAGTGTAACGTGAAGTTGTAAAGAGCTTAAATTTCAAATGACACTTCTATCTCCCAGCCCAACTACAAAAGCCAGAACTGTGCATAGATCCCTTTATTAGGAAACTTGCAGCATCCAATTAATTTTCTGGATTTTCTTGTACATGTGTTTCTAGTGATATTAAATTGTCCTAAATCTCCTAACCACTGACACTTCTATTATACTAGTTCTTTAGCTGTTGTTTTTTTTTCCAAATGAGAGGTGTTGAAAATATTGAAACGTTACTCTGTGTTGGTCAATCTTAGCGATTTGTTTTATAAATAAAATGTGCCAGCAGAATAGAGGGCTTCAAAGTTCCGAGCAGTACGCTTGGCTTTACCTTACCTTTCTCCTTATCTCAGGAAATGAGGGGCTGTGATTTGATTGCATAATGGTCAATTTCTTTATGCTAGGAGTCGATTTCTTTATGCATTCATCTGGCTAGCAGAAGATCTATGTGCTGTGAGTTACTGTGAGGAAGAACTGCAAATGAATAACAGTGGACTGGAATAGCTTTATTCTTTATTTCAGATTTCGACCTATAAAAGGAAGGCAAGAAGAACTAAAAGAGGTGATTGAACGTTTTAAGAAAGATGAGCACTTAGAAAAAGCCTTCAAGTCCTTGACGTCAGGTGACTGGGCCCGGCACTATTTTCTTAACAAGAACAAAATGCAGGAAAGGTTGTTCAAGGAACATGTAGGTGTATTTGTAATTAATGTGCTTTTTCAGATGGTTGAAAGGCTAAGAAAATGTACAAGTTTCTTAGGATTGTAGCAGTAGTAAAGGGAAGTAATCTGCTGCTCTGTTATATATTACTTGTTTGACTGCTTTTTAACATGAACTTCCTGTGTTTTTCAAAACCCAGAGAACTTGAGAAGGGGGTTTGGGAAAAGGCTAACTTTCCATTGCCTTTTATTTAATAGACATGTAGAAAAAAACAAAATTCCTTCTGCTATTGGCTTAAGTCCTCAGCAGAAGAGAGAAGTCCTACTGCTGGGAGAAAAGAGTTTGGAGGACTTTTTTGTTGTTACTCTTGGTTTGGGTTTGTTTTCATTATGGATTTTGGGGTTTGTTCTAATGTACAGCTACTGTAAATCAAATTGTGGGTCAAAGATGAAGGAAAAGGGAGAAGCCCTGATACCGCAATATACCTCAGCTATTTTGGGTATAGGGCATTTACGTAGAAACATCATTCTGCTTCCTCCACTTCTAACATCCCAAAATGAATTTTGTGTATAGCACGAAGGTTGTTGACACGCAAATTTGCAAAGAAATTATAATATTGTTTTACTTTTTTTAAAAAAGAGCTCCTTCTAGAAAGAGTATATTGTTTGCACAGACATCCAAAAGGAATTGGCCTTTTCCTAGTCTAAAATGGATCAAATGTAGTAGCATAGAATAAAGTAACAGCAAATGCTGCCTTCTAAAAATGTTTTTTTGAGTAATAAAACCTCACTTTTAACTAAAGCCACCAAAAGGAACAACTTGAAAACTTGAACTGATCCAGCAGTCCCTGAATTCAGTAGCTAGACTTCTCATGGAGAAATCAATAAAATTGGACTCGATGAGATTGTTAGGTCTGAGTGGTTCTTAAAGACCCAGGAAGAATTCTTGAACACAAGTATTCAGTGACTTAAAGAAGAAATTATCCATTTTCACTAGCAGGGCCAATTTCGTTCCATTCAAGGCATCTTCAACTACTTTAAATTTTTTGGATGGTCACGTTATCCATGCGAGAATTTTTGCAAGTCACTTTGAAGAAATAAGGTTATAAGGTTAACATCTTAACTATACGCATTATTTAAAAACATAAATATATGCATTTCAGCACAAAACATTCCTTTGCAATGTATTTCTTTTGTCTTTCTTACGTCATTTTATATACAGCTTTTCTTGCTTTTTTTTTTTGTTTTGTTTTGCTTTTAACAGAATAGTATTTTTTTTTTCTTTCATTGCAGGTATTTATTTATTTACGGATGTTTGCAACTGACAGTGGGTTTGAGATACTGCCTTGTAATCGGTATTCTTCTGAGCAAAATGGAGCCAAAATAGTTGCAACGAAAGAATGGTAAGTAATACAGCTTACTGTTGCATTCTGTTTCTGCCTGTTATTTATTGTTTCTACTTATAAATCAAATTTGGGAATTTTTCTTTGACTAGCTAATACATGCTACATGCATCTGTGAGGTATTCCCTTGTATAGCTGGACTTAGTCACGGAGTTTTCAATATACAAATTTGTTATCTTGTTTCTGTCGGATAATTATTTTCTTCAAATCATTAGTCATTGGTTTGCTATGAGAAACAAACCCATGTCAAGACTCGGATGATGTCAGATTTGTTACAAAACAGGTAATTGAGGGGGGGAATGAGTTTTCTACCATAGTGAAACTGAAGGATGTTATTTGCATATTTTGATTGTGAAAGATAAATATCTCTTGGAAGCACAAAGCTGGAACCCTGGTGTATTTTTCCCTTCTCCTTTTTTCCTGTTTGAGTTTCAAGATAGACCTGTCAGTGGCAGCACTACAAGATAGCCAAATTAACCCAGATTTTAAAATTAATTTTCCCTTTCCTCACCTCCTCCCTCCCCCAGACATTTCTGTTTGCTTTGCTGTGTGTCTCTGGATGCTCGTAACAGCACATCCGGGATGATGATATGCTATTCTGTGCTGGGTAGGATTGAGTGGCTAGGCATTACACTGGCAGCATACCAAATAACCATGCTGTTACTGTGGGGCTGGGGCCTCAATATGTGGGAGAGCAAGCTTCAAGAAGGCTGAGGCCAGTTTCTATATCATGACTATAGCTGGAAGTTCCACAATCATGGTATAATCTTTTTGTGTGTGTGTGTGTGGTTTGTTTTTTTTTGTGTGTGTGTGATTTTGTTTTTAATTCTCCCTTGCCTGATTCTTTGGGGTAGAAGCTTTGTATATTTAGATGTGTTGAAAATGAATCAACTTCTTGTGCTCAAAATCTTGCCTGACAACCTGAGCAAGACAAACAAAAGTCGTGCTCCAAAATAGTTGGAAAATAGTCAGTAGTTTGAAAACTACTGTTCAGACATAATGCTAGTAAGGAATGTTGAGCAGTCCCTATAAAAGGATAATTTTGCACTTAAAATGCTTGGTTTGAGGGAGTAAGTAAAAATGAAAAAAAATCATTTTAGTTTTAACAACTGTAGTAGATGAAGTAATCGACTCTCAGTCTCTTGCTTGTTTCTTCAGAGATCATAGAAACAATGACAGTGATGTCTGTCAGAAGTGATGCATTTGGTACTGTATAGTACTATATATATATATATATACATACATATATACACTGTATATATATACAGTACTATATAGTACTATACAATACTGTATATAGTACTATACAGTACCAAATACAACATTTATTTCATATAGATGAAAAAGTATACTTACGCTAACTATCGACAGCTTTTGTTTTTGTGAAGAAATGCCATGCTATTATACTTTGCAATTTTTGATACGTATTCTTACTTTTACTATTTCTTACAATAAAGGAAACGGAATGATAAAATAGAATTACTCGTTGGGTGTATTGCCGAACTATCAGAAATGGAAGAAAACATGCTGCTGAGACATGGGGAAAACGACTTCAGCGTAATGTATTCCACACGGAAAAACTGTGCACAGCTGTGGCTTGGTCCTGCTGCATTTATCAATCATGGTGAGTAACGAATATAGGAACTATGTTGAATGACACAAGCAATTCTGTTCAGAGGTGTTATTGTATGTGAGATAAATGACACGGGAATTTAGAGAAAATACCTGAATCTGTTATACTGGAGTAGTGCAGGACAAAGCTCTGTTGGGAGTTTAACAAACAACAGCTAATGAGCTATGAACTGGGAAAGTCAAAGGAGGCTCTGGAAAGTGATGCCTTCTTCCTTCACAGAGGTTTTGGAACTGGCGGTTGAATTAGTGGAGCGCATTGGGGTCTACTCTGTCTTGCTGTAGCAAAGTTTGTGAATGTAGTCAGCTGTAACGTATTTTTTAGGTGAACTCATTGTGGCTCCTTCAATCTTGTACGCAGACCCTTTGCTTATTCTGTTGCATTTGTATGCTGAAGGAGAAGTGAGTAGGATTTACCATAAACCCTGTTACCTTAAAAATGAGGGAATTTGAAAACTTGTAGGTAGCATAAGAAGAGCTCAGGAACCAAATGATATCAAAGTGAATATCTCCTGGTACATACCTTCATGCAATACTAATATGACTCCCAGTATTTAGTTGAGATTCTAGAGTTACTGAAGTCAGAGTGAATCCTTACTTTAGATATCTACAACTATTCATGTTTCAGGTCTTATCAACAGTTAATTGACTTTATCTTTTGGACCTTTTTCAGATTGCAGACCTAACTGTAAGGTAAGCAAGACATTAAAAATAAATAAATAAAACACCCCACTCTTATATTTTTTTTGTCCCTTCACCTTTTCCTCCCCAGCTGTTTTACTTCTTGTTTTCTCACTTAGATACTGTTCAACCTTAATGACTAGCCTTTCTTTTACTTTTTTTTTTTTCCTCCCCTTCCTGTCATCTTCTTCCCAAGTTTGTGTCAACTGGAAGAGATACAGCATGTGTGAAAGCTCTAAGAGATATTGAGCCTGGAGAAGAAATCTCTTGTTACTACGGAGATGGATTTTTTGGAGAAAATAATGAATACTGCGAATGTTACACCTGTGAAAGGTATGTGTTGATATAAGTAAGTTTCCAATTGAAAGTTGATATAAATAAGTTTCCCAATTGGGCATATTCATGATATATTTTGTGAAACTGAAGGCACCTGGTTATGAGTACTCCAATCTTTGATATATTATTATTGCCTTCTAATTATTCATCATAATGATTTTTTTTAATTGTTACTGAATTATCTTGTTTCCTGATAACTCCTGCATTCTGTTTTTCTTTTAGTTTTCTGTCTTAGAAATAGCCAGAATGACAAAAAGTAGTCTAGATTCTTTAAAATATTTTTCTGAATAAGGTAGAATTGGAAGGAAAAGCAGTTTAGCTGCTATGAGCTTGTTAGCATCTGGCTCCTAATGGCAGCTTTTTTTTTTTTTTTTTTCCACTAGAGAAGGCAAATTTCTCTGTTAATCTGAAGTCCTGTTCTGATGGAAATAGGCAAAGTAGTTTTCACCTTATATTACTAGAACTTAATTGTTTAAGTATTTATTGAAGGTCTACAAGTTTGGACAGTACTTGACTGTATCTGTCCATTGCACCATAACAGCAAACTTGTTTCTGTTTGTTTTTTACCCAGGTTATCACAACCTAGCTTCTTCACAAAATCAATTGAAAGAATTTCATAGTTGTTTCCTGCCATGGCTAAACAACTTCTTACCTTGAGCATGGTGGTTCAACATGATTTGTGCCAGCCTTGCCTGGTTCCAAGAGGAACTATGCAGAACCCATAACTATTCTGTTAGTTTGAGCTAATTGTAGAGAGAAGAAACCTATGAAGGACAAAATATTAATAATATTGAGAAATAGTTTAATGCATACACATGTAAATAGTTTCATTACCAACCTTCATTTTTACTAGCTACTATGGTCACTAACAATTCTTGCAATTCAAGGGAAGACCTGCTGCTGTGGGCCTCCAAGGTCATATGATGTTGGTAGATCATTCCAAGTGAAGGCTACAGTCTTAGGATTTATCTAAAGAGTTATTAGTAAAAATGTACATCAGTCCTGGGAGCTGTTAAGTGTTGAATAAATGGGTACCATTTAATATTTTTCCTTGCTTCTTGGAGAGAGATGTTTCTTTTTCTTTTTGCTCAAGTTTCTTTGTTGCTTTTGATGTAATATGGACATACTTCCTTGCAGGACAGACCAAGATCTTGTGTCAGAATATTTTCTCAAACTAGTCATCTTTGGATTTTAAGTCCATGAAAATGTTGTAGTTTAAAGCTAAGACTTTGGTAATTCTCATTTCAAGAATCTACTTTTCAGTCACAAAATTATGTTACAGAAGTCAAATATGGGAAGTTTTGAGTTTAAGGAAGCTGAGCAAGGGAAAATGAGTCTTTAATAGCACAGATAAGCCAACCTAATGGATGACTATGTTATGAAAAAGGAGATGTGTAGTGAAGTCAGTCATCTCACTGAACACCAGGAAAAATAATTTTTGAGTGATGACATTTTGACTATTCTGCAAAGATTGTTAATTTTGTAATGTTAAAATGCTAGACTTGTAAGAGCCTAGGGGATATACTTGGGAGTTGAGGGAAGATTAGCACTGTACAAATATTTTTAAGCCTCCAAAAACCATCACCAAGAAAATGTGCATTCACACTGTTAGGTGAGCGAGCATGCTGTTCATGATGTCTAACTGGGATAACTGGGCACCGAAGATGTGTCAGAAGGCAGTTGTGGTTATTTATGGCATTGATCTGAAGCGACTGCTGCTTGTGCTGGGTTCAGCCTAGTATCTTATTTTAGCTGCCTGTAATTTGTGGAATTGAAAATAATACTGAAAGAATGTTCCATATCAAAGAAATATCAGTTAATTTGAGAATAATTATTGTATATGCATAATAATATTTAACCCTGTGACACTTGAGATCCTCTCCAATCTCTTTCCGGCGTACTTTTGGTTACGCTTTGTGGATTTTCTTCCAGTGCAGCACACTGGAATCCAAACTGAAGTTGTCTTCGATAATTCTCCAAAGTGCAAGCTTACTGGATGACAAGTACCAAAGTGAACATGGTAGTAGTGTTTGAAATGCAAGTGATGGAATTCTTAATCTCCACCCTTTTCTGTGATTAATTTTTTTAAAAAAAGTTTCAAGTTAACTCAGATGTTTTTGTGGTAAATAAAGACTAAAAGTATGTCAGTTCCAAAAGTAAACAGAAATATGAGATAATCTTATTCGATTTTATGCACTTTATAACTCTTGCTGATGCAGTAACAAGCATTGTAACTGCAGCTAGCTTTTTTTTAATTAGGCTGTTGTGAGTAAGAAAAATAATTAATTTAAACTGTTACCTCAGTTGATTTCAAGTAGTGTTTTGAACTACTGTATTTCATTTTCACCTGTATAACTTCATTATGAAAACGTACTAAAATAGACAAAAAGCAAAATTGCAAATTAGGTTTGTTCTTCTTCCAATAAATATATGGAAGGTATTTCGGAACTTCTTGCTGAAAAGAGATATCTATGTGGATATTTGTAGGCTGTTTTAATAAAATGTTAATAAATTCAGTGGTTCTTGATATTGTTTATCCAAACACAACAAGATTCAGACTAACATATGAAACAAAGATGTAAGTTTATACTAACAGCTATTAATATATTGTCATCCTCTTCTTTACAGACGCGGAACTGGTGCTTTTAAATCAAGAGTGGGATTGCCTGCACCTACTCCTGTGATTAATAGTAAATATGGACTGAGAGAAACAGATAAACGATTGAATAGACTCAAAAAGTTGGGTGACAGCAGCAAAAATTCAGACAGCCAGTCTGTCAGCTCTAACACTGATGCAGATACCACTCAGGAAAAAGCTAATGCAAGTAAGTATGGGAAAAACTTGGAGTGCAGGACTAAAGGATTCATAAAAAAATGAAAAACTTTCACTGTGATGGAATTGCTGTCTTAATGTTGAGATGCATCTCAAATACTGTTTTTTAGAACTAATTGATTCAGGAATCCAAAGGTAATTTATATAGCAATTTAACAGATTTCCTTAAGCCTTTCTGTGATGAAAGGTAGTACATTCTTATTTTGTTTGTATGTTCTCATTTTCGTTTTTTATGTACACCAGTAGCTAATAGCTAGTGACATATTTCTAAATTTGTCAGCTAAAGAGCTCTGTTGGGAAGTTACATACTTCAGAAATATGGGAAATAATCACATGCAGTACTATTGCTTAGGAAAGAAAGCTCATAGAGCTTGAGGTATCTACATTCCGTAGGAAAACAGTTTTTATATAAATACTCCTAGTTGAGATTACCAAGCAAAATAGTCACTTCCTGTAGAGATGCTTTAAACTGAGCACCTATTCCCTTTATACATCCAGGACTGATAGTTTAAATACCTCTTCTGAAGTGACAGTGTACAGTTAGTAATCTCAGAAGAAATGGGAGGGGTTTTTTGTTTCTGATGCTCTTGACACTCACTACTTGATGAAGAGAAGTCTCATTTTTTCCTCACAGAATATAGGCAAGATATAAGTAATTTCAACTTTGACTTAACTAACAGTTTTTGAGTCACTTCAAATATTTTGGTTCCATATGTCTCCTGTTTACTGCTCTGAAGCTGAAAAACAAAACAAACAAAAAAAACACAACCTTTTCCCAGTTATATGATCTCTAGCTATAAAGCTTTGGAGTTGTAGCTTTGCTTGAGCAGGCTATGCTCAGTTGCTTATCGCTGTAAGTAACAGACAACTGGAGACTTGAAAATGAAATCATTACAGTAGTTAAGTTTTGGGTTTGTCTCCCCAAAAGAAAAAATCCTGGGATTAAAACAAGAGCTTGCTGATCCTCTGCTTTTGCTGGAATAATGCTCAGTAAATGCTGAGGATCATGCAGGATCAATTTGTGGAAAATTCAGTAGAAGAAGAAACTGAATAAAAATAAAACAAAACAAACAAAAACCCACCAAACTGCATATATTAGAGGTAGTAAGGGAAGTGTACCTGGAATGTAGAAGTACTTTTGACTTTTTTGACAATCTTTTCATCTCTGAGTTGCACATTAGTCAGTTTGTCTCCTTACTGCATACTCTGTAGGCCATTTGACATATTCTGATTAAAGTGATTGCTAGAGCCTTAGTTAGTTAAAGTTTTGATTAAAAATAAATAAAATAACTACAGTGTTTGGGGAGTGGGAACCTTGGGTTAAATCAGTGTCATTAACACCTCTTTCTTTTGCAGCTAACAGAAAATCTTCAATTGGTGTAAAAAAGAACGGCAAAAATAGAACATTAACCAGACAGTCTATATCAAGAATTCCAGCATCATCAAATTCTACCTCATCTAAACTAACTCATCTAAATAATTCCAGGGTACCAAAGAGACTGAAAAAGCCTGCAAAGCCTTTACTTTCGAAGATTAAGCTGAGAAATCAGTGCAAAAGGCCAGAGCAGAAGAACGCTTCTAGAAAGCTCGAAATGGGAAATTTAGTTCTCAAAGAGCCTAAAGTAGTTTTATATAAAAACTTGCCCATTAAAAAAGATAAAGAATTAGAGGGACCAGTCAAAGTTGCAGTCTCTAGTGGATGCTTAACAAGGCATGCAGCAAGGGAGTATAAACTGAATTCTGTGAAAGGTGCTCATGAGCATGGTGATATACCACCCTGCACATACATAACAAGGAGGTCAATGAGAACAAGGATGAGTTTGAAGGAGACCTCTGACATAAAGCTTGAACCAAATACATTGGATAGCTATAAGAATAACTTGACTGGAACGCGATCGGACGTTTTAGAGCAGCAGTCTCATGTGACAAATGAAAATGATCTGGCTCATGGAGCATCACATAAAGGGGAGGTTAGGTGCCAGAAAAACGATGCAGGCATGTCAAAAAAGAAGTCTCGACAAGGAAAAGTAGCGAAACCACCTGCAAAAACAGATGAAACTGATAGTACGCACAATACACCCGTGACCGATGAAGTACCAGATTTGATCAGTTCTCATTCAGAACACGGAGAGAGGAATAATGTGGTAGAGACACCTGTTGGCTATAAAGACTGCGTCCCTGGATCTGGTGGCTGCTCTGTTGTAACATCTGACAATTTTAAAGCGAAGGAGAGCTTTAGAACTGCAAAAAGTAAAAAGAAAAGACGAATCACGAGGTATGATGCACAACTAATCCTTGAAAATAGCTCTGGGATCCCTAAACTGACTCTTCGTAGACGCCACGATAGCAGTAGCAAGGCAAATGACCAAGAAAATGATGGAATGAATTCTTCAAAAATAAGCATCAAATTAAGTAAAGACCATGAAAAAGATAATAATTTATATGTAGCAAAGCTAAATAATGGGTTTAACTCAGGATCAGGCAATAGTTCAACAAAATTAAAAATACAGCTAAAACGAGAGGAAGAAAACCGAGGAACGTACCCTGAGGACCTTCATGAAAATGGTGTGTGTTGTAGTGAAACTCTCTCCCTTTTGGAGTCGAGAATGGAGGTAGATGATTATGCTCAGTATGAGGAGGAAACAGCAGATGAATCTTCATCAGAAGAAGATGATGAAGAGGAAGATGATTATGATGATGAATTCGATGACTTTATTCCTCTTCCTCCAGCAAAGAGATTAAGGCTCATTGTTGGCAAGGATTCAATAGATATTGATATTTCTTCCAGGAGGAGAGAAGATCAGTCTTTAAGGCTCAATGCATAAGCTTATAGGTCTTAAACTGACCTGGATGTCATTTTTAAAAAATAAAAATTTAAAAATTAAAAAAAAAAAAAAAAAAAAAAAATTCCATTTGATTATTCCTCAACTGAAGAACTCTCTGAAAGACTTAGTGGCAGCACTTCTTTATTGTTTATTCACCTATCAACATAATATTGTAGAAAGTGTACAGCATACTGACTCTTCTTAAGTCTGATTTGTGCAGATTTTTATTGTACTTTTTAATAGCCTTCTTATGTGCAATTCTAAGTTAGAGTAAGAGGTAATGCTCTGTTGTAAAATAAAGGCTCAAGCAAAGTTATGAAATTGCATCAAATCTTTTCCATGCAGGACAATGAGAATACAGTGTGGCTACACAATTATTTTTGATCTGTAAGAGCATTAGTTTGCTCTTACAATATTTGACTAAACAATTAAAAAAAAAAATCATAGTAGCAGCATATTTAAGGTTTTCTAGTATATGTTAATATCACCAGCAATGAACTACAGCTTTTCAATTTATTTGCTAGATGTTTTTTTCCCCTTGGAGTTTGTCAGTTTTAACACTGTATGCTGTCCCAGACGTACTGTTTGTGGCCTTTGTTATAGTAGCAAACCGTTGGTTGGAAGTCAAATTGATTTCTTTAAAAAAAAGAAAAAAAAATTAAAAGGTGTTGACAATTTGCTGACTTTTTAGTACATTATATGTACAAGGGTAGCAGTATGCAGAATAAAAGTTTGGATATGGTGTATTTATTGCTTGTTATGTAAATTAAACACCTTGTATTTAACACTTTTCAATACTTTTAGATAAAATTGTTCTTTGCAAGAATGATTGGTGCTTATTTTTTCAAGAATTTGCTGTGAAATAATGTGATTACAACGGGCAACATTTATCCAATGAACTGCAGCTATCCTGAATTGGTTCTTCATATTTTTTCTGTTGCACTTGTAAAATGCTACAAGGAATTTAAAGAAAATCTATTCACTTTAACTTATGATAGTTTTATGAAATTAAAAACAACTAAGTCACAGCTTTTGTTCTGTGGTAACCTATAAAATGTTTGTCTTTTAAGAACCAGTTGTAAAAGACTGAAAAAATATGTATATGTTGTAAATATTTGTGTGTTGTGAGAAATTTTGTCATAAGAAATTGAGATAACTTGCCAGAAGGGTTTTTAAGTTTAGAAATACATCCATGCCAATAAAATAGGAACTTGTAAACCTAGTTTTAAACTCTGCATCAGTTGGAGTTCTTTGCTTTTATGTAGTTCACTTGATACTTCAGAGTCTACTTTATAACAATGAAGAGCACCAGGGCAATGTTTGGCTCCTTTTTTTTTTTTTTTTTTTTTTTTTTTTTTAATAAAAGAACATTAGGAAAACTTACCACTTGTGGGCACAATGAACTTGTTCTTATGTATAAATCAGCTAATTTGCAGACCTGTTTCAAGGAAACTCTTTAAAGTTACCATATTTCATAGTTGTCATAACTGTGTAGCAGTTTGGTATTTGTGTTCTTACTCAACCATGGGTTAAGGTTTAGAGTTCTTGTATCGAAGGGTGTAGAAACAGAAGTCACATCAAAAACCACGTACTGTTGTATTAGTTTAATCTCCTCTTAATTGCATAGTATTTTCATGTCAAGTCCAACCCTCTCTGCCCAGAGGAGCAAGAAATTGAGTTATGTGACAGCTGTCCTACCCAGGTTTGAAAGCACTGAGTAACGTGTGAGTAGATTTGCGTATGAGCTGAGCAGAGGGGTCTGGCCAGCTCTGACCCTCGCGTCTGTATTCTGAGCAGAGAATTAAGTGTAGAATTAAACACAACACTTGTAACTTCATTTTCACAATGTCCAGTCTTTGTTAAAGGCCAGCTGTGTCTCATGTACAGAGTGTGTGTGTATATATATATATATATATATATATATGAGGGCTTTTTTCGTCAGACGTGGTTGACTGAAGGCTGAATGCAAAAGGCTTAGGTAAGTATGCTGACGTTTCTGAGTCCTGAGTCAGCTGTGGGGGATCGTCCTGTGGGCTTTGTAGTTGGAGTGCATCGTGTGAAAGTGAGTCACTGAAAAAGTAGGTTACAAGGAGAAGAGAATTGAAGAATTATTAAAGAATTCCCTTGTGGTAGGAAATTCACCAGCAAACAGTTAATGACAAATACGGCTCTTTCCCCAAGCCCTCACTCCTGTTTTCACGGGGTGAAAATCCACGTGGCTGTATGAGCAAAGGATGGGACGTGTCCAACATGATGCTCAGTGTAGTGTGCTCAGGGACACCAGCCCTCCAGTTCCCCTTCTTGGCTCCGCAGTTATTCTTTCTTCCATTCTACTTCCATTACAAGTAGAAAACTTCCCTGGGATAGCTGTTCCTACTAACTCATATTTCAACGTGGGCTGGTTTTGGCTGTCAGGTGTAACAAGAAATGCTCCAAGCACCCCAGAGACAGCGGGTTGGCTGCTGCTTTACAAGCATCCTTGCACAAGTGGTGCGTGCTGAGGGCCCTTATAGGTGAGGGCAGGGTTAGCAAGAGCTTTTGGATGTAGGTGGTAGGAAGGATAGCTCTGTAACTTGGCTGGCTTGTGTCTTTGGCGTGGAGAGTCAATAGGGAGCAACAGTAAGGCAAAAGCAGGTGATTCTATTTCCCATGTCTCTTTGGCATAAAAAATTCATAATTTATAGTTTTATAAGTATTATAATTTCATAGTCATTTCCAGAGCAATTTGGCTAGAAATAGCCAAATAGGAATCAAGCCCTCACCATTTCAGATGTTCAGGAAAGTTGCCCTGGACATCAGGGAATTTGTGGAAAGTTGCTTGTGCAAAGAAGCAGCCTTCTGGTTTCTGCAAGCAGCAGAAGCTTGCAATTGTGAAATGCTCTTGTCACATTGTCTGAAACGTGTCTGAGCTAATCAAGCATCTTCACGTCTACCTCATCTGTAGCTGAAGCAGCCTACCAGCAGGGTTTGGACTTCAAAAATTATTTCTCATAAAATTGTTCCAGATTTTCTGCAAGACTTTTATGAACGTCCTGTTACTGGGGGTGTTGCAAAGTTTTGTTTTTTTCCCCTGGCATATTTGCTGGCAATGGGGCGTTCCTGTGTCTGCTTTGAGTACTCGGGTATTTGTTTCTTGCAGGTTACTGTCACTCAGTGTTGTTCCAGTTACCTTACCTGCCAGTATGTGATAAATGCATCCCAGGAGCTCCCCAAAGCATGGATCCGGGTCTGCTTTTGGCTCACCTTTTTGGTTTGTTTGGTCAGTTTTGCTTAGAGCTGCCAGTGCGCGCTCTTTAAAATAAACTCAGGAACATAATTCCTCTGCTCCCCACGTTGCTCTGGTTTGAAGGCTGGGGATCTGTGTGGAGTAAGACTTACTGAAAACAAAAAGCAAAGTCACTTAAGTTTGCCTTATCTCCTCCGGTATGTGTTTTACTAAATCCTCTTCTCTTCTTTGGGTTGGGTCACAAAGAAACCTATAGCCTCACATAATCCACTGCCCTTTTCTGAACTCCTGGTTTCACAAGTTACCACGTTAAGTTCTCTTTAGTGTCATTTCATGGCTGTAACACTTAGTACATATCTGCTCTTTATTGCCTGTTACAGCTACTCCTTTTTGCCTCCATGTGACTTCTGTTCTAGTCATAATACCATGTTTACGCCGATCCCATGAAACGTGTTGACAATTGCAAGGCACAGGTGGTTATTTCAACACTATTCCTTCTCTCCACAGGGAAAGGAAATCTGCAGCTTCTCTGAACTAGGCAGCTGCACATGATTTAACTAATTTCACTTCATCCATACATAAAATGTGAGCAGAATAGCCAAGAGCAGCTTGAGAGGTGATGCTGGAGGTCTGCTTGCTGTAGGCACAGGGATGTCGTCTCTGAAACAGGTGTGGATGGGACCAGCTAGCCTAGGTTGCTCTGGAATTGGTTTGACTCAACAGGCAGACTCATAGTTTTGGTGGTGGGCTGGTGTGGAGCTACCAATGGGTCCAACAAAACATGGATTTTTCCACTGGTGCTTTATGATACGCATCAGAAGTCAGTTCTATAATTAGATTTACAGGGTTTTTCTGCTCCAATTACTATGTCAGCTGCAACCTTTTACAACAGAATTGCTTGGAAACTGGTAGAACTAAAGTAGAGAATGAAAATCGTAGAATTCTAGAATGGCTTGGGTTGGAAGGGACCATAATGATCGTTTGGTTTTATTTTTTCAAAGTAATCTGTTGATAGCCAAATATCACAAGATACATATTTTTTAATGTTAAAGTATCTGTAGATGCCTTTTCTGCATGCTTTCATTTAAAAATATTTTGAAATGAAAAAATACTTTTGTATTCTTCTGTTGAGGAGGAGGAAGGCATATTTTTGAGGCAGTACATTTTTTTCCCGTCTTCTCTCAACTTTCTGTTAACTTTTATATTGAATGTTGTAAAATCAAGTGGGAAAAACAGTTTCAACTCCCTCCCAAATCCGCACTGGTCTTACTATGAGCTGCATGCATATGAACAAGTCTAGGGTGAGACCCCTTCTGCAGGGTGAAGCTGGGAATTGTGGAGCAGGCATTTAGTGTCAGAGATGATGCATCTGTTGGCGATGACCAACAGGGAACAGTTTCAGCTTGCGAAACACGCCATGTAATTGAATGAAAATCTTCTCTGGATTAATATTTAAAAATAAATAAATAAATAAAGCCCGAAGCTCTCAGTATGTCTACTTTTAGTTTCCAGCACAGGATGGCAAATGTAATTTCTGGTGAAACTAACCGTGTTTGTGTGTTTTGGTTATTCCAGTTATTTTCAGCAGACGCAAAGAGCATCAGGTGTGAACAGCACCAGTTTGTGCTGGTTTACTTTTTTTTTTTTTTTTTTTTTTTTTTTCCCCTCTCTTTTCTTTAAGGGCTTTTCCAATGTCATGCTTCGGTCCTGTGCAGCTGACGGGCGCGCAAGATGCAGCTGCTGTGCTAGAAGTGGTTCATCTATAGAGGGAAAGAAGAATTTTTTGGTCTTTATTATTTTTTTCTCTATCTCTGAATATCTAGCAGTCGGGTCTAGGACTGCAGAGCTAGCAGAGCTAGCCAGAACCCCGAAGGATGCTCCCAGTGAGTGCTGTTCTTTGCCCTTCTGCTGATGTGGAAAGTTCAGCATCACCTCCAGGACTACTGCCGCAGTCATACTCAGACCTGCCTCCATCCCTGTGCAGATGCAGTGGGGTCACATCTCTTGGTCACATACAGGCACTGCTGGAGCAATCAACAGTGACTGGCACTGGCTGCCAGAATGGGCATCTCTTTGTCACCTCAGCTGCTGAACTGTGTGACAGCATAAATGATCCGTCCTGCTATGCCAGGGCTTGTATGCTGCACATACCAAAGGAGGCAGGGACCTGGGAGAGGGAAATGGAAGGCAAAATCCAGTGGTGCTCCTCCCTCGGGATGTTACGATACTGTCTGTCAAAAAGCTGGGACGCACTCCCCCTGCCCACACAGTCACAGGGGTTAATTAGTAATGAGGAAAATGATACATCCAGCTCTTAGTTTGATTCAGCTTTCTGGGTATGTGCGTAGAGGATAACTTTATATGCGTCCCTGGTCTTGCAGGAGACAGGAGGACTTGCTTGGACACGTGGCTTTGGGATTAAACTTCATAAGACCCTTTGAGGTGACAGCAATATGCTTTAATTGTGTTTCAGTGGCACATCCAGCTTTCTTCTGAATATAACCGCATTCCAAACATTATCATCTTTCTGCTTTTGCTCTGGGGGAACACAGTATTGTCCACGTGGTGTTTTAATCTTTAACTGCTGGATTCTGTTTGTGCACAGTTTTCACGAACAGGATACTCGTGCCCTGCTCATTTCCAAGGTGTTTGCAAAGGAATTCCTCCTTTGTCACAGAAATATTTATGAGAAAGTGCCTTTTTCCTTCTCAAGCTTGTTTAAAAAATAATAATAATAAAATAAAGCAAATAAAACTCAAAATACTGTCTCTGTATCCATAGGGAGCTTGTGTTTTCACACAGTAACAGCCTCCTGTTTTTAAACAAAATAAACATAGAATCATAGAATATCCTGAGTTGGAAGGGACCCTTAAGGATCATCAAGTCCAACTCTTGACACCGCACAGGTCTACCCAAAAGTTCAGACCATGTGCCTAAGTTCACAGTCCAATCTCTTCTTAAATTCAGACAGGCTCGGTGCAGTGACCACTTCCCTGGGGAGCCTGTTCCAGTGTGCAACCACCCTCTCTGTGAAGAACCCCCTCCTGACGTCCAGCCTAAATTTCCCCTGCCTCAGCTTAACCCCGTTCCCGCGGGTCCTGTCACTAGTGTTAATGGAGAAAAGGTCTCCTGCATCTTGACACCCCCTTACGAGGAAGTTGTAGGCTGTGATGAGGTCTCCCCTCAGCCTCCTCTTCTCCAGGCTGAACAGGCCCAGTGACCTCAGCCGTTCCTCGTACGTCTTCCCCTCCAGGCCTTTCACCATCTTCGTAGCCCGTAACATGTCCATGACCATGGTGAAGCTCTCAGCCAGGAGTGTCCAGGCATATGCTGGTTCAGGACAGCCACTTTAGCAGTGTTTTACATTTGGAAATTGCTGCCAAAAAGCTTTTGGCTTTCGCAGTGGTGTTACCTAGCGGCTTACGTGTTGGGAACCAGGCTCCAGCATGGAAGTCAATAACACTGAGCACACCTTGGCTTTCTGACACTCTGCTGTGTTTATCCCAGGATGTCTGTGCTGAGGACAGAGTCATCCGTGGTCCATGCACAGTTACATCTGAGGCCTGACTCGTGTGGGTAGGCCCGTGCTGACGTTTGGGGTCAGGGCACGTCTGGAGGGAGCTGCTCGCTGCGGTCCAGCCGTCCCTTCGAAAAGATCAAACCACCTGCAGCAGGGCTGTGTTGGGCTGGGAGGGGTTTTGGCTGGTACCAGGAGGTACCAAAAGCCAGAGCTCCGAACGCAACTTTGCTCCACCTCTTGCCCCGCTCTGGATTTACAAATTTTAATCTCTTTGGCATTACCACTCCCAGCACAAGGTGGCACTCGCCTTCCGAGAGAAGGATCTCTCAGCCCAGCTCCCTTTCCCAGTTGGTAAGGGTTTGCTACGAGCTGTTTGTCTGCTTACTGCTTTTCCTGTGCTATCCCAAGGGTGCACCTGAATGACAGCCGGGGCAGAAAGCCAGCAGCTGTCTGCAGGGAGGGATTAATCCAGGTTACTGAGCAGTGCTTGGCAAGGGGGAACTGGAGCTAACGGGATGCTGAATGCAGTTGCGCTAACTTGAAACGTCCCCATTCCACCAGGAGGTGGCTCCTCCTTTAGCCCTGCCTAGCCTTGTTCATGCCCCTCTCTCTCGAGTTTCTGCTGTTTCCATTAGTCAGAATAATTCCTGCCAAGCTGTGTGTTGCTGTGCCTCCCCTCCAGCCAGCAGCCCCTGTGCCACAGATCCTCAGATGAGGGGACGTGCAGGGTGAGCGGGCTGGTGGAAAGAAGCAAGCAACGTAACGCTCTCCTCTCGTCCACTAAGTCTATAGGAATCCTTGCTTGGTCCAGTTCCAGCATTAACACTTGCTTCAGGAATGCTGCATGCATTCTTGGGGGGGAAGGGCTGCTGGCTGGTCTTACACCTCCCAAAATCAAGTGAGAACAAGCTGGCTGCTGCCCCTTCCTGCTGCTATATTGCTCTTAAATCGCCGTTTGCTCGGGGGCTGCACCTCCTCACAGCGCTGTCGGCAGTGGGAAGAGCCTGGCTGTCCTGACAGCATCTCTTTCTGGAAGGCTGATCTCTCATCCTTGGTTTGCTTCATGTTCTCTCCCACACTGCAAGGGATTGATTACCTAAAGCGATTAGGAGATTCATTTAAATGAAATCTGAATGAAGGCTCTGGGAGAACTTAAACTGTGAAGATGCAGCCAGCACTGCCTGGCCTTCCTTCCGGCTGGCCTACGTGACCCTTGCTCTTTGTTCTGGCTCTCCAGGCTTGTTACTCTCACCAAGGCCACAGAGTTAAGTCTCAGCTGTTACTTTTGCTCCTGAATTTCTGTGGATCATGAAATACCAAGAACAACACAGCAGGAACCTTCCACATATCACAGTGGTTGCTGAAGGAGATCAGGTGCCAGTCATTCTGCTGGAGGCCCTGAGGCACAGAAATGGGAACTGGCCTCCCTAAGGGTGCATGGCATAGCAGTGCCAGACTCTGGTCTCCTAAATACTGCTTATAGTGCAGAGGAAAAGGCTCGATACCCATGCACCACCTTCTGTGCAGGCTCAAGCGTCGCCTGACGTTGCCTGGCAATCACAACGCTTGCTGGCCTCAGTCAGAAAGGCTGCAATAGGCATCATTGTTTTATAGTCTTGAACTCCTCCACCTTATATTTATTACTTCTCCTGTTCCTCTCCTTCATTGGGCTTGCCTTACACATCGATAAAGAATTTGAAGTTTGGCTCTTGATCTGTGCTCTGTCTGTATGACAGGGATAATACTGCCTGTCACCAGCCTAACAGAGCTATGGCACCTCAGGACAAGGACCTCTTACCCTGCAAAATTTTCTGTATGTATTATCAGTCTTGAATTACGTAGGCATAACTCCTGTTGTTAGAACACTCCTATTGCTAGAATGAAAACTAAAATAATTAAAGGCCTCTTTTATGGCTTGTAGAAGCCATAGGGTGGGTGATAGTAACTTTCTTTTCCTTTTTCTCTCTTGGAATTTTTTTTTTCTTCCCTCTATTCAGATCTAGAATATCTGTAAAAAGCAAGTCTTACACGCCTTTTATGTTGGCACACAGATGCAGCTGCATTCAGTAGGAATGTGTTTAGGCAAAGTGGATTTTCCCCAAAGCTGGGCTGCCTTTTGCAGACCCAACTGTTATGGGAGGGCTTCTCCGCAGCTGACAGGCATGGCTGCAAAACGGGGTAAGAAGGAGGAGTTTTGGCTTCAGAAAGCAGCTGTAAAGCCACAGGGGAACAGCTGTAGGCCTTGTGACATTTTCTGATTGCGTGGTTGCCCAGTGTGATATCACTTGATGACTCTCATAGACTAGTAAGAATCAAGCAAGACTTTTTTTTTGTTTTTCTTTTTTTTCCCTCCTTGCATCCCCAGGATAAAAAAGCTGGCACAGGCTGTGCACCTAAGCAAGGTGGATGACTTTGGTAAAATTCCAGGAATATGAAAAGCCTTAGTTGTTTTTTTTTTGTTTGTTTTTCACAGCCCTGCCACTTCTTCCTTCGCACAGTCAAGCCTGTCCCCCTTTTTCCCTCTGTAAAACTGAGGGAGTTGTCCTCTCGATTTTAATTGTGTCTGTTTGTCATACATTTCCTACAGCAAAGTTCTTTGACTGGGATTGAGAAGGAAGAGGCTAAAGGAGCACTGGTTTGGCACCAGTACCACCCGGTAGGGTTTGTGCCCCTGCACTATGAAGCTCAGCAGAGCCCTTCACCTCTCCCTCTCTCCCAGTCAGACCAGTGCTGCGTGATGTGGACATTTACTGGCGGCTGCCAGTACCATTTACTGGCCCATGCTGGGCCAGCTGGTTCTGATCTTACTGCAAGATCTCCCAAGCCAGCTTCACTGCCAAGATTTTAACTGGTCCTTGGAATCCCAAAGGAGTCAAGGGTAGGTAAGTGGTGAGTATTTCTCACCGGAAGAGTACGTTTCAAGATTCTTCCTTCTCCTCACTCACAGACGCTCACATTTATCTTTGTGGCTACAAATACCAAGCCACTCATGCCTGGAATTGCTGATCTCTGTCCTCTTCCCAGAAAAGAGGCATTTTCACCCCGACATTCACTCTGAGGAGTGCTTGTGAGCACTTGTGTTGGGCTTTTTTCTGCCCATTTTCCCCAGGAGAGGGAGCAGGCCACGCAAGCGAAGGCTGGGGGATGAATCAGCTTGTTGCAGCTCTAGCTGAAAGGCCTTTGCTGGGATGTTGTGGATGCCTCCTTTCGTCACCCTACTCATCTTCAGCTGCTCTGCCATCACCTCCTGGCCTCCTGACATGAGCCTCCTGGCTCATGCCACTTTCGTGCCTTGGTCTGTGACAGCCATTTGAGGCTGCTGTGCTGGCAGCAAGTGCACCGGCTGCCTTCGCCTCCTTCCTGCTCCAAACTGCCTTTCCAACAACCGTGTGCCCTAAGGGGGCTTCCAGCCCCCAACCCAGTGCCCGTTATTGTGCCACTGCTCCCCCAGCTGAAGCCATCCCCATCCCAGTGCCACTTCCCTGCCCGTCTCTCCCCTGGGAGCGGGGCTGCTCGGGGGCAGCTCCTGCAGCCGCTGCGGTGGCAGTGATCAGACAGAACAGGACGCCACTTCACTCGGGAATTTGGGGCTGCTTCAGTGAATAGCAGCTCCCGGAGGCTTGCTACTTCTTAAATACCTTTTTGAAGCCTGACTGCCCGGCAGTCGATTGCATTTCCAGTAATGCACGCATAGAAAACCAAGGCAAAGTGAGGGGTTGTGGAGTTCAAAACTGCCACCGCCAAAGTTCCTGTCTTTACGCTGTCTTTTGTTGCATCAGGAAAAGTTCCAAAAAATGGTAGCCTGGTTACTGCTTAAGGAAGGGTTTGTGGCTTCTTGCTGGCCCTTTTGTTCATTCTTTCATTCTTTCCCTGAGTAATAAGCGACAGAGGATACAAGGGAGCAAAAACCTTGTGATAATTAAGCATCTGCCGCATTATATCCTGGTACATCTGATACAAAAACATCTCCTGACACATGCTGAGGTTCTCAGTGCTGCTGTAAGCTGAACTGCTCTGGGAAATTTTCCAAGGAATAATGGGCAGAGTTCTCAAGGACGAGGCGAGGAGGACAGAGCAAGGTATCTGCTCCAACAGCCGGTGTCTTCCCGGTGACTGGCACTTGGGAGAGAGTTACTCCTTATCTCGGTGTGCCTGGAGAAAGATTTAAGAGATGGGTTTCTTTTTTTTGGGGGGGAGGGGTGTGGATGACCCTGAAATGAAGGGAAAAACTCGAGTAGTGGATTTTTCAGCATGAACTCAGACTTCTGCAGTTGTTGGGGGAGTGAGATCTGCACCACGTCATCTCTGGCAAGGACATAGCCCGAGATAGCCGCAGTCATTTAAGAGCAGGGTTGTGGCAATTAAATCTCTGCTGTTATATCTCTGAATGTTTGATACAAAGACATCTGCAGGCACATGCTGTGACTTTTAGTGCTACTGTCAGCTGAACCACTCCGGGAAATTTTCCAAGAGTGGAAATTTCCCACTCAGGGAAATTTTCCAATGGGCACAGTTCTGAAGGACGGGATGAGGAGGACAGGACAGGGCATCAGTGCCAGCAGCAATGCAAGGAGATGACTTTGCTGGAGGCATAGCCAGGAAGAGGGGAAAACATAGGAGCACAGAGTTTCTTTTAGGCTTGTACAAGTAGGCATGATCCAGTGCATGCAGAAATGCTGTGTTCTGAGCAGCCCCAGTACAGAAAGCACTCTGACTTAAACACATCTAGGCCCACACTTTTTTTGGGATTTTGGTTGCGAAATTGTGTGTGCCTTTTTTTTGGATAGCGTAGTGTATTTATTACCCCTGCACTGTGTTGTAATTCACAAGGCAGAGTCGTTGGATGGTTTACTTCTCTGGTGTCGCCCTGCCTGCTGTTAGCAGGTGTTATCTAAGCCCATCAGATCGTGTAGTTCATGTTGGTTTTGGAGCCTGGTGGGCGATACTGCCGGGTGGTCAAGGCAAACAGCTCACACTGCAGCCAAAGTTCACGACAGCAGGTCTGAGTTGTCATCTTCCAGTTTGCATTGACAAAAAGGCATCAGAAAAGGAGGGGAGGTGGAAGTGGGTGAGACAGCTCAGCCCGTGTTGTTGATGTGTCCATTCAAAGGGCAACATCAGAGTCAGCTGAGCATGAGTAAATTCCCATTTATGAGGGCCTGACCTTAGACTCTGGACCTCCCCAGGCTTGAAAGATCACAGAAGGACTGTGGAATGACATGTCCACCGAAACACAGATGGCTTGAACTTTGATATAAGCACCCTGCCTGCCTGGACTGCAAGCTGTAAATGCTCTGAGATAACTGCACGTGCCAGCTCAGCTCAGAGGAACCTGTTTTGCCATCTCACCGTAGCCCCGTTGGCAGGTATCTTCCTAGGGCCAACACTCTCACGGAGCTTATCTCCAGGAGTTTCTTCTCTGGGCAAGGAATTCCTGCTTCCTCCTAGGGCTGGGTGTGCAGCAGGTTTTGTTTGTTGACATTGGCAAGCTTCTCAGGCTCCATCTCAGCGCCTCTCTATCTCGTGGATGTTTCATTTAGTGCTTTGTGCTGCTTCGCTTTTGTGCCTTGAGTTCTTCTCAGATGGCCTTCCAACCAGCTTTTTCACTTGAGTCTGGGGGCCTATTCAAACAAAGAGGAGAAACTACCAACCAGGATAAGCTGTTGCAAGAAGCTAAGCTCAGCTGACATTTAGGATGAGGCCTCAGGTGGGTTGTGATCCTCTCCTTTTGTAGAGGAACCTGGTTAAGGGATGTTGGAAGTGCTGCTAGGGACAGGAGGGAGTTTGTCTGGAGGGCTCTTCCCTACTGACTGCCTGCTCTGCAGGGCTGGAGTTGAAAGAAGCTTTCAATTGCAGTAGGGGACAGAGAAAGCAGCCCAAGGGCAGTGTTTTTTATTTAATTATTTGTTTTTATATTACCAACTGGTGTAACTGCTGCCACATAAACCAGATTCGTCCTTGACCTCCAGCAGCAGCTCGGCAGCAGCTCCAGGCCAACATTACACGCTCCAGCAAATTGTCCCCTCGGGCTCTGTAAACCCTGGGCTCTCGTCCTCCTTTCGGGGCGCTGAGAGGATGCCCTGCGTCACCCCTGCTCCGAGAGCAAAATGTGTGCCCAGAGGGTTGTGGGGTGGTGCTTTAAGGTGCTAAACCTGGCATGCAGGGGGAAAGCTGCAAATACCAACAGCCAGATCCTGGTCGGTGAATGAGCATCACTTCTCCATGCCAGTACCTGCAGTATGTGCCTTCACCCAGCTCAGAAGGACAGCAACATTTATGCCTAGAGGTATAGCAGGAACATTGCTCCAGCAGCTGGGTTTGAGGGCTTTGGGGCAAGAACGAAGCTGAGTGACCTTGGCAGGGGAGGAAAAATAGGAAGCAGTGGCCCAGGAGATGGAAATGCAATAGGAGAGGGAAGGCCTTGGAAAGATGAAGGGACTAAACTGTACCAAGGAGGAGGGACCTTGCACTGTGATTTCCAGGCATCTGTGCAGCCATTTTCTCATGCAGTGAAGCAGGTAAACACATGCAGTATGTAGTGGAAAGCAGAAATCTATGAGTAAAAGTTTTCTGTTTTCTCTCCCAAATTGCTGAGTTCACCCTTTCTCTGGGGTTGCCAACTTTTCCAAGAGCTACTGCTTCAGAGGGAGCAAGCAATTTTGCAGTTCCCCGGCATGTGGATTTGAATTAAACATGTCAATATAATGCCTTTGTTTGGAGAACTGTTGGGCAGAAATAGAAATCTGAGTTTTTACAGCTGGTGGAGCAGTAATGATTTAAAGGCAATTCCCCTCCATGCAAGCCAAGGCATGGCACATTTACCCCTCCCCCGCAGCTTTGGGTCACTGTCCATGCAAGCAGGGCAGCGGGTCCAAGCAGGTGACATTTCTCATCTGCTTTGAAGTTTCAGGCAATGGTGGGACCGAGTGAAATCGGTGTCCTGCAGCTCTGCCTTCATGCCTTCCTGCAGGACGGGTCCTGTATGGACGTGGTCGCAGCTCTCAGCCTGCCCTGGTCTGCATGACAGCTGGCATGAACTCCAGCCAGGTTCTGCAACTTTGGGGCTGCCTTAGGCCAGGTGCTTCTTAAAAGCAAGATCAGGAGGTTTGCTTGGACCTGAGTGACCTCAGTGAGGGCCTGTTCTCGTTCAGAACAGACGGTTCTCCTGGCTTAACAGCTTTGGCAGATGCTCCTTTTACTTACTTTGCATAAGAGGGGGTGCTTAAAACAAGGCTTAAAAACCTGTCACTCTAGATGAGGTGGGTTTTTTTTTGTTTGTTTGTTTGTTTGTGAGTTTTGGCACAGATTGCTTTTCCCTTATTAAAACGCTCATTTTCACTAAATCGTGGAGGACTACCCCCTTACTTTCTATATCCTCTTTGCTGAGCTTTTGCGATTACTTCAAGCCTTGGAAGTCGATAGGAAAGCTTCTGTTAATCTGAATCATTTCCATCTCTGGCCTCTTGCTGTACAAAGGCTCACTAGATCCTGGTCTACGGAAAGAGACCCTCTGGTGGAGCAAGGCCCTGTTCCACGACGGCTGAAGAGCTGGTGCCCAGGAGTTACCGATCACCGCAGGCTCTAACAGAACTTGGCTATTAATTATCACGGGTTTTACACAAGCTGTGAGCACAAAAGAAAATCGTTGGCCTTATCTGCTAAATAATAAACTGAATTATTGTAGAGACGTGCTGGACTTGGGTTCCTTACTACTCCACAGCATTGGCTGCTTCTAAAGTAGTAAGTGGATTACATAGAGATGCTTAGAGCTCTCCCTTTGTTAGGGTGAGTTGCACAAGAGGAGTGAGTTTGTTCCTTTGTACTGATATAAGATCCTTGGGATTTGTGGAAATAGCACAGGAAAGAGGGCCAGGGAAGGAAAGGCAGGAATTAAATGGTGTCCAAAGAGGATACAAAATAGGAAGGGAAGGCACAAAGGGATCAGTAAGCACCAAGGTGTGTGCTGACAGTAATAAGCTGCGTGTGCTTTGGGTGAGCAGGGTCACCTTACCAATCTCAGCTGAGACCCTGGAAGAAAAACTGCAGGAGTTAAGTAGAGAACAAGAGGCAGGGAGAGAAGAAATAGGGAAGCAACTGAATTACTGCACGGCAGTGCTGGAGGATCAAAGGATGTAGGGTAGTGTGTAATCATAACCGAACAGCTCTCGTCAGGAGGATAACCTGCTTTTCACCCTGCTTTTGTTTTGAATCTTATTTCCCCCTCCCTTACCTCTTCTTCTTGAGTCCTTAAAAGCCGTTTACAGAAGTGGACATTTCCTGAATACAAAGTGCTAGAGCTGCCCATTGCTTCTCTTGGGTGCTCCCCTTTCCTTGTGTGATTTCTTCAATGGCAGCCAGCCCTTATCACTTAGATATGATGCTAAAGCTGCATAAGCTGCAGTCCTCAATGTTCCAGCTGGAAGCAGCACCCCACCTCTTGCTGCTGCTGGGACTGCAACTTCAGGGCACAGGCTCCTCAACTGAGGGCTGGAGCTTTGTCTCTTAAGGATCCTTGGTCTAAGTCCTTTGCCAGAGCCCCTTTCCTCCTGAACACTGAGCAGAAGCAACTTGTCTTCGGATGGGTTTCATCATACCGAAATGGAGGCATCCTACTCAGGCTTTCTGTGCCCTGCACACCCAGGATGGGCTGAGCTGCCCCCTCTGGCATTACTAGAAGTTGATGGTAAGGATGAACCTTGGAGGAATCTGTTTCTCTCCTTTGAACCCAGAGAAAACTTGTGTTAAGTGAATTTCTTCCTTTCTTCCTCTCCTATTTATGCGTTGAGTGAATATTTTCTATTCAGCTAGTCAATGAGCTGTGCCTACCACTGTGCAAGCAATGCTGGAGCTTGCTTTAATTCTCCTTTCAGAAAATTCTGCTTATCCTGCCTATATATAAGACATACAGCTTGCTTAGGAAACCTCTGCTTGCATGCAGTGACTGCGGTGTGTTTTGGAATAGCCAGTCTTTTGTTTGGTTCATTTGTTCCTGCAGGTGTAATCCTTATCACAAGAGGTTTACACTGCTCAGTTGGCAACTAGCTCTGCTTCTGTCTATCCCCAGCTTGACACATCTGCACTTCATGTCATTTTCAGTGCCAGCTACAGTGATTCACAACCTTCCCTTGCAGAAGTGAATTTTCTTGACCAATTATAAAAGAGCAGAAGACGTTTCTTGCCAGTCACATTATCTGTCCAGGAGTGATAGGAAATAATTTGATAGACAGAAGTGTTTCACCCTTAAAACATTGTTTTCTATGAAAATATGCATCTTTAGGACATGGCAGAGAGAAGGGCTCCGCATTTCGCGTCTCTCTTCCCAAGAACAGCCCCAGACATGGTAGTGCAATCCCTGGTGTTCCTGCTCTTCCTGGTGGTGTGTGCAGGGCTGGTGGTTATGTGGTAGGGACAAGCCTCTTTTACCAGACATTGCTTTGCAGAGCCAGAAAAATCAGAAGATCTGGCAAATTGACTAAGCACTTTTCTGGTGTCTCCAAGGTATTTCAGTGTTGGGGAGGTGGTGGAAGATGAGGACAGAGCACGGATGGTTATTGCAAAGGCAGAATTGGTCTTCTCTAAAACTATGGTAGCTCCACCTATCTCAAACAGGCAGATCAGCAACATTTTTCCAGCTGTTGGAAGCTGTTAAATTGACGGACTGCAGATATTTGGACTCACTGCTGTGGAGGAGACCATCCTCTAAAAACAAGCTTGCCTTCCAAGGCCCTACCCAGCCCCTGAGCATGTTTGGAAAGGCACCAGGATGTTGCTGACTTGTGGAATTTCTATTTCCCATGATGATTTTTGCCTTGGAAAGGGGAGCTGAGGTTAAGCTGAACTGGAGAGGTTTTTCTTCGTGTGAAGCTTATAGGGGAGAAGAGGGAGGCCGCTGTTGCTGTCTCCGGGAGGCCAGGGGCAGGAGGCCTATTTCTATGAGCAGCACAGACGTTTCCTAGAGAGGAATCTCCTGAGTACCTGCTGGCCGAAGCATTCCTGGCATTCCTGCACTGTGCTGCTAAGCTCACACAGCTCCAGATACTGCTTGGGCTACGGCAGCCTGGCCTTGGCCAGTGGCTCTCATTCAGCCACGTGCATGTTGTTAACGCTGGCTGGTTCTCAGATCCATTGCTCTAATTAGCAAATTTGCTACCTGGTAGTGCCACAAGCTGTGAATTTGCAGGTGCAACTAACTGCAGGAGGATTTGGAGGTGGTTTTTGGTTTGTTGCCATCATGAACAGACCTGCCAGAAGCAGGTGGGAGGATTTGCAGTGGGATAGTTACTGCAGTGTTTTCGTCTCAGGTTTCCTGGTTGCCTTGTGCGTGCTCCAAAATCTGCAGTTCCCCATAGCTGCTGTGTTGAGCTGTGTTTATTCCTACTGTAAGGGGTAGAGATTCACACCATCTCAGGGCCAACAAGCTTGTAAATCATCTACTTAACAGTCCTGGGGAAGATAACATATTAAATACTAAAGGCACTAAGAAATCCTTCCCCCCTCACTCACCCTCCCCAGTGAGTGCTGAATCTTGTCCAAAGCTGCACAAACAGGATTCTGAGATAAAGACCCTGGGTAAGAATTACTAAAACAAACAGAGCGTGGAGTGGTTTCTTAAGGGACTGGCTTTCTCAAGGCCAGAGGGTGGGTGTGGGAGAACACACCTTACTGAAAGAAAAGCTAAGCACATGAAAAAAATACAGCTTGGAACGAACAAAGCCCTGCCCAGGAGTCTGTAATATTTTAATTAAATTGGTGTAACATGGGAAGATAATCATACGAGTGCTGTGTGCTCCATGGGAAGTGTATTGACCAGGACTTCAGTAACTCATAGCACAAAAACTTTCCAGATGCACAGGGATCCTGCTCTGCTTGGCGTGATGCAGCTGAGTTATAGCACTGCACTGTAGCAGTGCAGTCCCTGGGGACACATTAGTTCAGTCACCTTGTGGTGTCTGTCTGTCAATGACTGGCTTGATGTCAGGTTTTATTGTTGTTGATGTTTTGGTTTGCCATTTTTTTTTTTTAACTATATTTGTTTTTCACAACCCACATTAGAACATTATAACATCTACTGTTGATATGGCTACGTTCTGATTTAAAGAAAGTCTCTGGTTTTGATAGCCTGTACTCAGTACCTGGGGAGTTCTTTATAGGAGGGAACACAGTGGACTCTGTGACTGTAGTTTTAGATCAGTACCAGCTCAAAAACTCTTCCTTTTGCATTTTTTCCCCTAGAAGAGTACGTGGTCTGTAGCATCAGTCAGTGCTTGGGGGTGATGGCTACATCCCCTTGACTTAAGGCTTGTTTAACTTTCCTATGCTGCAGTGGAGCTATTGTTAGTCTGCAGATAAGGTAAGTGTTATCATTTTAACACAGTCTGAAAGAAAAGGATAGGAGAGAGCTATTAGATTCTCAACTGTGTTACTCTGCCTGATGGCAGGGTTGTCCTTCACACTGATCCCTCAAACGTGGTAATAACAACAGGAAAGCTTTGTTTTTACTGGTTAGCAGCCAACAGCAACAGCCAGGCTAGAACAGAAAGGGTCACCTCTTCTACTTCTGCAGCACGTGCGCCGAATCTTCATGCCAACGCACTGACACCTCTCCAGATCTTTCCTGAGTAGATAAGGGGACACAGAGACCTCCATCCTGCCCCAGATGACCTGGGCTACCTAAGCTTGGCCACCACCTCAGAACAAGCCTCTTGCCCTCTTCCCAGCAGGCTGACAGTCTCCTGCCCTCCTCGTGCAAACCTGTAACACGTTCCTTCTCTTCTGTCTTGCTTTTGCTATTAAGGGCTAGTAGTTTTTTTTGAGCTGCCTGTATCTGCCTCTATCAGTTGCTCCCTTGTCTTCCTTCTTCCTTCATGTGTTCATCAGTCTTCTGCCTTTTACAGGGAATCCTTAGGTTACCCCTGTTGCAGACAAGTTGCCAAGTTTCAAATCAAGGAAGGGAAAGGACTCATGGCTGACCAAAAAGCCCCTATAAGGGCCAGAACTGGGAAAATGTGGGTACTGATCATTGTGTGGGAACTTCTCTGCAATGCAGATGTTCTTTAAGGAAATAAGAGGCTGTCTCTCCCAAGATGTAGAGGACTATACTGAATTTAGGTGGATCTAATCTCATTCATTTATGGCATCATTTTTAGGAAAGAGACCTTGCTGCAAGAGCAGGCCTGGCCCTCCTACTGGAAAAACGAACATGCTCCTGGCATGCTGAGGGTGCATGGCTCAGCTTCCTTTGTGTGGAAATAGTCAAGAGGTAAATGTTGATTCAGGCAGAATTCAGAGTCACTTGGGGTGGTATTCATTTCAGGCATCTACAAAGCGGATGTGTACCCAAGCTGCCTGGTCTGGCTTCCTTTAATAGCCAAACAAAAGAAATCGGTGCTTGTCTGAAGAATTTTCAGGAAGATGTGAGCCTTGCCCTTGATGCTGTTGACCATACACAGAGTCTGAGCTGAGCTGAGAGGCAGATGTCTGTGGTGAAATCCCACCCATGGCGCAATAAAGTCTCACACAAACCTGAGGAGGTCTTGGGGGCTGAGTTGTTTTTCACCATGAGAGGAAGATAAGGGGCACAGGAAGACTGTAAATGAACAATCTACTAAGAACAAGAAAGTCCTGTTAAGGTTGTAACCCTACTGAGGTTACACAGAGAGTTTTGAATGGGGAAAAATGTAGAATTCAATATAGAGGAAGGCAGCAAGTCCCCCATGTCAGGCCTAGCTTGCTGGACAGCAAGGCCTTAGGGTGCCGATAGAAAGCCCTCGTGGGGCTTCCCGGTAGGTGAAAAGGATGGCAATTGGATTTTCTAGGAAGGCAGGTGGTGTTTGAATAGCACTTCTATTTTTGTTTTTTTGAGATCACTCTGTTTGTTCCGAGGTCATTCTGATTCAGGGCAGGGAGGGAGCAGGAGCCATTCCTGTGACTTCAGCCGGGGTTTGAACTTTAACTGAGCAGCCCCTGGCTGTGGCCGGGAGCCATGTGGCCATGAGGAGCATTTCCGAACGGCAGCACTGGTGGCGTCACCCAGGCCATGCAGACATCACGGTCATGCACGAGTGCCAGAATGGCCTGACCCAGCTGGGGCTGTCACCGCTGAACCTCTGCCTCTCACTTCCCCAGTGCACTGGGGCTGCTGGGGCTGTGCCAGGGGATGATAGCTGGCAGGCGGGTACAGGGACGCTGGTGTCCCCTAAGGACAAATACACAAAGTCCCGAGCCAAATGGGCCAACAACAGGAAGGAGCGTCCTGGCTCTGCTCGTCTGTTGACACGGTAAGCGGCTCAGTGTCAGGTCCTCGACCTCCCCAGGTGGAGGGGAATGTCACAGGACAAGCCAGTTCTCCGTTCTTGAACCACAGTCTCTTCAGCAAGAGCCATAGCTTTGGCAGGCACGTGTGGAAGAAGGAAAGCTTTTACAAAGGCTTAAATGGACCCAGGGAGATTTCTTGTCCACTAACAGCTCGCTTGGCTTCAAAACCCCTTGCAAAACGATGTGTGGCAAAATCTACCATGGCCCCATACAGGGCTAAGGCAAATTAATTACTCATGCTTGGAAGGGCTTATTCTCATCTGGGATCTCTTGCAGACAGTCCCCTGAAAACCTCAGGATAACACTGCTCTAACAGATGTTGTGCTTGGAGTCTGAATTCAGTTGGGTTTTTCTCTGTTAGTGTGGAGGCCTGTAATCACAAGTGTTTGATTGCATGACTGATGAGCTGGAACTATTTCTCTTAGCAGCACCAATTGCTGAGATAAGAAATATATTTTGCTCCTTTTCTATCTCAAGCATGCCCAGAACACACAGGTGCTAACTCAGGTACATCATTGCACAGAAACTCTCATCCTCAGGGAGAAAATCCTCTAAATATTATAACTGTAGTAACAACAGTACAAAATTTCTCCTTTTCCCTGAACTCAGCACAGGAGAGGTGCTGAGAGGGAATTACACAACAATTGACCAGCCCATGCTGAAATACTTTCTCTGCTCCAGCATTGCCCCGAGAGCCGCAAAGTGGCTGAAGGGATCTTTTTTACTGAGCAGGGAGGGTCTGCAGCTGGTACAGAGCAGCAGTGCTGGAATTTAGTTCCCAAATTGGTCAGTTCAGTGTGTGTCTGAGGTGGCTGTCATTCGTCTGGGTACTGCACAGCTCCAGTTCCCTGTGCCGCTGTTCGCTGCCACAGCAGGGCTCTTTCCATGAAGGACAGCACAAGCTGTCCTGGGCAGCCGGGGTGCACATCCCACAGAAATATATATATATGGAGAGTAACAACTTATTGTGACCACTCTCATCCTCCTGCCCAGACGTGGGAGCACATCTCTGTGTGCATTATCTGATGAATGCTGTGAGGGATGCCACGCTTTGGTGAGGTGCAGAGCTGAGATCCCTGAAAGTCACTTGAGAGGTCAAAAACTTGTGGCTAGCGACCAGCCGGGAACCAAGAGGACTTTGTTTTAGTCACAGCAGCTAGACTGCAATAGCATAAAGCTCCTTAACTAGTTTGTCAAGCAGCGGACAAAAAAATTTCTTGCACAATTTAGAGCGGTACGCTAGCTAACGTAAGGAAAGGATTTAAAATTGCACAACGTGCTGGAGAATGATATAAGTGAGGATTTTGTTTTACAGGTATGGGCAATTAGAAAGAATGGAGGGATAACTGAATTCATTCTGTCCTTCATCCCACAGGGTACAGGGAGGTCGTGGTGGTGTCAACCCCAGCAGATGCTGCAGGCCAACACTGCTCTGTTGTGCTTGTGTGGGACGTGCACGTGGCAAGCAGAGTCTGTGTGGAGACACTGTTTGAAGAACAGCAATTTTCTGCATGTGCCATGGCATTGTGAAAAGCATACCATAGTCAAATTGTTACCAGAGAATATTTTCTTGGGCTAATTACTCTGAATTTAGTGACTGGATGGTATTGGATAAGAATAACGATTAAGGCCCAGAAGGTTCCCTCCTTGAGGTATTTATTTCCCAAATTTTATGATTTACATAATGTCTCAGATGGTATGATGACCTAAGCTTTGATTCCAACCACTCCTTTTACAAGTAGTTTTGTTAAGAAAACAGTGTTACTCTGAAAGCTAAGACAAAGCATAGATGCATATTTCTTTTTCTGAATAATTTGCTTAGTGAATATAGCAATTACAGAGCTACTCTTACAAGTGAATATTCACATGAACTGGAAATTTAGAGCAGCTGGCTTGTATTATTCACAATCCACTTATGTATACTGGTTGGAAGGCAGCATATATGCTCTTGTCTCTAGGTTGCTGGCTTAGGACTTGCTGAGACATAAATGCCCAGGAGCCTTTGGGAAACTCATTCTGGTTCAGATACGTAACTGTGAAATGCCTCCAAAAGGAGATGTATTCCTCCTACTCAGAAGAACGATTGGGATTCAAGGCTAAGCGATAGAGATACCTGTATCACAACAGAAGAGCAGATTGCCAGTGTGGCTGTGGCTCACAAAACCTTGTGTTAGTGTGAAAACAAACAAGCAATTCTTTTCCCTTGAGTCTTCCTCTGACTGAGGAGAGGCTCCTATTTTCCAAAGTGTGGAAGATACTCTTCCATTTTATCATCATATATTTCTTTCACCTCAAATTCCTTCTTCTGTATTTTTTTTTTTGGGTAGCAGTTGTTACACCATCTGTGTGATGGAAAAAAATACAGGTTCCTCTCTCCCCCTGTTCTCAGTGCCCCCTAAAAATAACTTCTCTCACTCCCCTCTTCCCACAAGTTGCATCTATATGCAGTGTAACTAGCTAAATAACGTAGAGCTTATAAAGGGTACAGCACCTTTCAATTCTGAGCATCAAAACTAGGTTCTGATGTAGAGTGTTGATACCCAAAGTGAAGGGCAAGGCTCTGTTCCCCTGAACTCCAGCTGAAGTGATGACTTTGATGCGGATCTCAAATGGAGGGAGCGGTTCTCTCTAAAGCAGTTCAGCCGGCACCTGTAACCTCTTAAACTGCAGTCATATCTCTCATGCGAACCAATATTTGCTTAAGAGTTGGGCATGATTTATATGGGAGTCCTGGTGTCGCAACAATTGCTCTGTTACTCAATAGGATTCCCAGATGACTGGTTAATACATAACAAGCCAGGTTTATAAATTCAGTAGGTGCAAATTATCATCAGAGCGGAGAGGGGAAATTCTTGATAGCACATTGTGTTCAATTCCTGAAACTCTCAAATGCCTGTAACGGAGTACCACATGTTCCAGTTAAACCAACAGTGGGTTTTGGTTTGTTTTCAGGGGGATCCTAATTTGGATTAATTACTTGATGACAATTTTCTCATTGTCACGTGTAATTGTGTTATTCTCCTGAGTCAAGATGGAAAAAAAGTAGGATATAATTAGATAATTACAAAATGCCACAGCCAAAACTCTGTGGTGTGCGATATGATTCCAGTAAAACTTAGCAGCGAGCTGAGAACTGAGGCAAAGCTGAGGTACATCACAAAATCACTTTGGCTGTGTATAAAGTTACCCTTAAAAAAAGCAATTTTTTAATTAATAAATCAGCACAGGAAATTTAGGGGGATGTATTTCCCCTTCTGAATGGAAACGTTGAGTTAACACTCTTCAGAGAAGCTAAGAAATCCTCAGTGTCTGTGTAAAACAGCCAACACCTATTATTTTCTAGGTTTCTGTCTAGCACACTTGAAGTCAGTCAGTCTCTCAGGAAGAACACAGGCAGCACTCTGAAATGTTTTAATGTCTTTGCTCTGCAGATACTCCTGTATTTACACACTCTGCTCTTCAGCACGCATATACTTGAAGTCCCGCGATCACTTCCCTGTCAGGCGGCTCCCCAATTAATCCTACTGTTGCATATTTGGAAACGTTTTCTGACTTGATGACCTTTCTTTAACCTCGGGTTGCTAGTTGTTATCACTGGAAAGGAATAAATGTGTCTGAGTGACATGGATTGCTAAAGCTAGATCCTGTACCTTGCCTCTGGTGGAGCCCCATCTGCAGACTTGGCTCCCAGAAGATTCAGAAACTTCACCCTGCTACCTCCTTGCCCCAGCTGTGCCCACTGTGAATGGCAGAGGTGTGACAGCCCACGAGGAGACAGCCAGCTAGAAAACATTCTTTGGCTTAAACAATAAACTATGCAAGGATGCCATAACAGCTATGTCATTATAGTTACTTAAATACAAACAGCGCCCAAGTCAAAACCGTAGTGTCTGGCATCCATATCTGGAATTCACCCGTTTTAAAACCTAATACAGGAAAGAACTGCAGCATGCCTGAATAACCAGCAGTACTGGAGCTGCAAGTTCCATCACAAATCAGTTATTTCAGCTTGGTATTAGTCCATTGCTATGCATACTTAGCATAGCACTTTGTTGCATAATGAGCGAAAGGGAGGAAAAAATGACCACTTAGAAGTCCAAGCCATTTTAAGATTAGTCTGTGACCTACCTCATTGTCTGGGTAAAAAATAGGTTTTGAAATTTGTTAGAAATGCAGGCACATTTTTATTTTACTGCTGGCTGTTGCTCATGATTACAGCACTGTTCTGATGTGAGCATGCTCCGGGATCTTTTTATTGCATGGCATTTAAATATAGAGCATTCAATATCGTGTTAATGACAGTGACATGAACATGAACCTGAACAGGAACAGGAACTCCTTTAATTGGCTTTGCACCTGCTCTGTCCATAGAAGTGTCCAGTGAAGGCTCTTGGGTTCCTTATGGCCATCCGGGCTGAGAGCATCTAACATTTTTTTCTCCCCAGTCACATCACATCGGCCTCACACGAGGCCCCTTGTGGCAGGGGAACACGTCCCAGTGCGTGCAGTCACACGCTTGGGATGGCTGGAGGTGGCACTGGCACGTTCTTACAGCAGGTTTCTTTGGCTCCTGGCCATGGGATTTGTAATGTATTATAAGTCATTAGTCTGTTAGTCTGAGATCTGACTAGAGGAGGCATATTGGAAAAACAATTTTGTGCCGTTTAGAACCTTTTAAGTGTTTTCAGTAATTAGTACAGTCGTTTATAACCACAGGAAGAGTTGCAAAGAGGCGCTGTTGCAGAACAGAGACTGCATCCAGTTTCCTTTTCGGCTGTTGGGCTGACATCCATCCCAGAGAGGCCACGAAGGATGTGCAAGTGATCCCACGAGGCAAGAAAGGAAGAAAAGAGGCTGTTCCTCTGCAGGCTGGGTGGTTACAGGGCACAGCAGCAGCGTCACTGCCAGCAGAGCATAGGGTGCGCAGGATGGTGCCCCTGTGCCTGCAGGGCACCTCAGGCCTCTCCTCCGGCCCCAAAATCTGGCCTGATAAACCCAGAGATGATGAATAAGGAGGAGGAAGCCAGATCAATGCAGGTAGGGGCCCAGTTACTATAGCAACTCTTTTCTTCTTTGAGCATAGGCTGGGAGGATTCCCCTGTGAGGGGATTTCTGCGCAGTCCCCGGGCCAGGAGGGGAGGCTGCTCCGCACATCTCCTTTGGCGAAGGCTGCACTCTTGAACTCGCTGGGGTTTGGGGGGAGGCTGAGGTAGGTTTGTAGAAGTTTGACTCTCGTCCAAAAGTAAAACAGATGTTGAAGTGCCTGGATTCATGGGAGAGATTACTAAACTGGGGCTGTTAGAAGCAAAACTCGGCTGATGGTGCATTGTTCTGCGGGCTGACGCTGTTACTGCACGCCATGCCCTGCACAAGCAGGAGTTTCAAAGCTGGGATTTTTAACAGAAGAGAACATTTAGCTAATTCCTACTGGATTTTTGAAACCTTTGAGGTCCTGAGTTCCTCAGCCAGGTTATTCAATGAGACAAAATTGGTACAAATTAAGTAACTTCTAATATAATAAAGGTGTGCTCAGTCTGACTCCAGGAAAAGTCATTCTCTGGAACCTCAGCCAGGTAATGTTATCTCAGCATGCTGCTTGGAGTACCTGGCACTGTACAAGCTCTAGGTCTCTGTAGTTATCTTAGACCAACATAGCAAATGAATGAGCATATTATCTTTCTGGTAGGGCTGCTTTCTGCTGTAACACTTCCCTTACAGTCGTGGGAGGCATATGTACCAAGCCAGTTCCTAGGATAACCCCCCGTCTTTGGCCCGTACATGCTCTAGCAGTTACACTTCAAGTCCCAAGTTGCAACTTGGTTTTGGCCTGCATTTTGTGCTGGAAGCTAAGCAAACACAGAAGGAACATAAAACAACCTATCTTTATGGATCATCTCAAATTTCGTCCCAAAATTCTCTCTAAGCGTCAAAGCATAGATGTTGTTGCAAATTCCCCTGATTAGGAATGAGCAAAGAGGGCTTTGGATGGAATACTCTGTTCTGCCCGGGCTGTTCATTGTCTATTTTCCATATAGTATTGTTGCTGGACCTAAAGGGATGTTGTCCTCCATGACCCCAGTACCTTTCCTGTCACCAAGGAAGATGAAGCCAGGACAGCAGTGCAGCCTGCATCTTGCCTAGGTGGCTAATGCAACTTCCAACCCTCCTAATCCCTGGCTTTCAGAGTAGCACTTTTTGGCTGTTGATGCAAGAAATAAGAAACAGTACCCTTAATATCTGTTTAAAATTCAACAAGGATCTTACCAGACGTAGAACCAAGGAGCTGAAAAATGAAAGCATAGAATCAGAGAATATCCCGAGTTGGAAGGGACCCACAAGGATCATCAAGTCCAACTCCTGGCTCCACACAGGACCACCCAAAAATCAAACCATATGTCTGAGAGCGTTGTCCAAACACTTCTTGAACTCCGGCAGGCTCGGTGCCATGACCACTTCGCTGGGGAGCCTGTTCCAGTGCCAACCACCTTCTCAGTCAAGAACATTTTCCAAAAACTGAGCCCGAACCTCCCCTGTTGCAGCTTCATGCCATTGAAGCAGGCTCTCTGCTCCAAGAGCAATTTGAACACAGAATTAGGCCACAGCAAAATGCTCCCCTCCTAAGGAGGTGAGCTGCCAGGCAGAGGGACACGGGGACAGCCTTGAACTCTCACCCACACTCGCAACGAGTGCACAGCTCCCGTGCCAAAGTCTCTGGCCTCAGCCTAGTTTCAGAAATGGGATCCAGAATCTCAGTAGCAACCCGCTCCTGGTACGTAAAGAATGTTTATTGACAACTGCTAAGACGTCTGCAAGCTTTTCAGCTGATATAAGTATCCGCATCCTTCTGCACAAGTGTCATTCCCCGTGTCATGTGGCAGTTCTGGGCTTAGCTGGCATTTGATCTTGCCAGTAAAATCTGCTGCTTCTCTGTATAATAATGAGAAAGACTTGTGAAAGAAAATAGAGCAGCAATGAGTCAGAATTCTAGACTTAGCTCTTTTGTGAGCAATAAGCAATTTCTACCACACTAATGCAATTGGGGTGAATAAAGTCATGCGTCAATCCAACTGCAATTCCCTTTGCTGAAGATATACAAGTGTTACAGAAAACTGGGAAGAAAAAAAAAAAAAAGAAGAAAAAAAAAGAAAAAGAAAAAAACTTCAAAGCTTTAGAATATCACACAAATTAATAAAGACCAATGTTTCGTGTTATGCTGTCATAGAGAGAAAGAAGACATGCTCTCTCGTGACTGAATATTTGACTGACTGCATTGATAATGGGTGAAAAGTAGAAATTTCCATCCAGACTTGGTGAAGAAGCATCTTCATTATTTCACAGGACATAGTAGACTCACTGACCACTGCATTCTGTTCAGCTATTGAAAGAATAGATTATGTGGTCATGGTATGGGCGTTGAGGAAAAAGTAAATTACAGTGAAAAAAGAAGTGAGCTCCTGTTTGGGGAAAAGGAGGCTTCTGTGACAAGAAGTTTTGTGTCACTCCATGCTGATGGCCAAGGTCATACAAACTCTGGAGTCTCTTTGCGCCCCAGGGAACCTTAGTTCAGATCATTCCTTACTTACAGCATAATTAGTCGCTCGTGTTTTGTCTGTGCCCTAACTCTTACTTATCTCAGCATTACTTCCTTCACAGGACAAGATAGGTTATCCAGGGGATGCAGGCAGCTGAAGAGTTATTCTCTTAATAAGTCTCATTTATTAGACACTACTGTAGATTAACCTATTAGATGGAATCGAAAATTGAACATAAATACAGAACCTGTGTTTGCTATCTCCAAAAATAGTGTGCTAATGCAGCTTGGTTGCTATGGTATAAAATCTGACATCAGGAACATGAAGATGCATTTGCCTTTTTCCATTACTTAAGAAGATGGCAGGTCGATTGACTAATCCAGTGGGTAGAATAGTGCAGTGTTACTTAACAACAAGGTGCTTCTAGCACACAAGAAATGGAAATAGGGAGAGGGATCAGTTGCTGCTGAGAACATAATCAGGGTTCTCAATTCTGATTCTAGTTATTTTCAGTCTTGGAGTGTTTGAGCTCATAATTCGGTACTTAATTCCCTTATTTGAGTTGTGGTTTTTTGTTTGGTTTTGGTTTTGTTTTTTTGTGTGTGTGTGTGTTGTTTGTTTTTTTCTGATGCCTTTTAGTTTTCAGTATATTCTGATGTTAGCAGAAGCCTTAATTTTGTTGAATTTGACTATATGTATTATTTAAGAAATTTTTCCTTAGTAGCAGAAAAAAACAACACACGTATCCCAGTAGAAGGAAGATGTTTGTTTTATTTATTTTTTCTGACTGTTTTATTTGAACGCACTTTAAACTTATGGAAAACACCATCTTAGTAGCTATGGAATAAGAACCTTTCTCTTTTCATCCATTTAAAATATACTGCATAAAGAACAGCAGTGTGAATTTCTCATTCATTGATTCTCCTGTGTGCCTTAAGCCCAACGAGGAGAGATCTTGGGTAAGAGCAGAAAGTTAGTTATGTTGTGGGGGACATATTTCATGTTTTGTGAAATCTAACCAACAATTTAGTGAATTCCCTAACCCACATTTACTTCTGGGAATAATGAAAGAAAGACTTTTTTTTAGAAGTAACATATTGATTTGCCTTTATATGAACTAAGCCTGCAAGCCCTTGTTATTACTCACCTCTATTCCTATCACGTGTTCCTCTGCTGGTTTGTTCTTTGCCTTTATTGCGCTGTACACGTGTGTGGCTCTCCAGAAGATAGACTGTGTTTGTTGTAAAACATTCTAAACGATTTTCAAGTGAGCTACACCCTTTTCGTACATACAACAAGAAATCACAATGAGTTACTAATTACTAACACAGTGTTAAAATAATAAATGATGTAATGAGCAAAACAAATGGCTTTAGCTGCTTCCTTTAGGAAATATGTGCGTAGACTTCATATGGATCCAGACTACGTATCGAAACGGAAGTCGTTACACGACTGGAGCCTAAGTTACTGACATTACGAAAAGGTGAGTGTGTTGTAATCAGAAGGATATAAAACAAACAGAGCCATGATTTTCGTATCTCCTTCCAAGTTCTCTGAGGCTTTGAAAGAGATTATTTGAGTATTAAAGCAAAGCTCATGCCTTGGTAAGAACAAATGTCGATGAAATGGCCAATATCAACAAGCAGGAGTTTTCGGAGTTAAAGTGGATAGAATACTCTCTACTGAGGAAAAACAAGCCATTTCACTCTCTGACTTTTCTGCCTTCTCTTTCCACATTAAAAGCAATCTAGAAAAAAAATCATTCAAATAACTCTAATTAGAAAGAAAACAAACCTAAAAGTCCTGTTTCCAATGCTGCAAGAAAGTAGTGTGAAGGTCAAGCATGTGGAAACAGAAAGGACAGTTTGAAAGGCGAAATTTTCTCTTATTTTCTGCTTCTTCCTGCACGTGCAGAAATCACTGGTGGTTGTTGCAGAATGAGCTTTCCATCTGTAGAACTGGTTTTTGGTTTTGTTTTTTGATATTTAACTATTCAAAGTGTCTTCAGCTACTTCAACAGGGGCCTGCAAAAGAAGGGGTCCCCCCCCCAGCCCTGAGTTGCCATCTCCAGCAGCCACTGCATCTTCCCTCTCCAGCACCCTAGTCCATGCTCTGATTACAGGATTTTATTTCCACATGAAAAGCTGAGGCATAAAAGGAAGAAAAAGGAATCTTCTGTTCCAGTTTGGCATCCCTGACCCATACCTCACTCTTCCCGTAAACTAGGGCCTGGTATGCCTCAGCCGTGGCAGCGTCAGCGGTGCTGAAGCCACTTTGCAAGCGCAAAGCAGTTCTGAAGCCAGTTCTGGAGCTGCCCTTCCACTTCTCAAAACAAACCCAAACCCTGGGCTATTTGGGGGCTTTCCAGCACTGGAGTGCCACAGTGACGCACGGAGACAAAATGAGAAATAGTTCGGGGAGGGATGAGGGAAGGAGCATGCCACAGCCTCCCCCACAACCCCCAAATCCCATTTCATCAACCACCTACAAAACAATGGCAATTATTATCAGGAGAGCCCGCAAGCCCCTCTTCCCCACAGCAGAAGGCCATCAAAGGAGGGAGGATAACCGAGAGCGGACAAGAAAATGAAGGAAACGCAGAGGCAGCTCGGAGTTTAAAGGTGATTTATTGCTTCACAGCAACACGACGAGAGGATTTCACACATCACACAGGGCAACGCTTCCCCCCCCCCAAGGGCAGCGGGGGCTCCCCAAGGCCACGATTAGCGCAGAAACAGCCCCCCAGAGCCGCACATGACGGGAACCCCCTGCCCGCAGCCCCCCGGCCCCCGGGGGGCTTTTCCCCCCCTCCCTGAGGCGGCCGGGGCCGCGACCATTGAGTGGGGTGGGGGGCGGCGGGCGGGGGGAGTCACCTTGCTCTGCACCCCCCACACGCCCTCAGGTAGGCTCGCCCATCACCATGACAACAGCCAATCAACGTGCCCCTTTCCCCTCCCCACTAAGGTTGGCCGTCCGGAAGCCTGGAGAAGGCGCGCACCCCCTACTCTCCCTTTCAGCCAATCAGAACGCAGAGAAAAAGCGCGAGGTGGGCGGGGCCTCGCGCCGCGCCGCCTATAAAAAGCGGCCGGCAGCGGCCGCGCGGCTCATTCGCGGCTGGCACTGGAGGTGGAAGGGTGGTGGGAGCAGGGGGAGTCCAGCCGCGCCCGTCAGCTCATCGCCCTAACGGCCTCCTCACCGCCTTTTCCCCGCACCATGAAGACCAAATTCTGTAACGGCGACACCGACCCGTCCCCGCTCGGGCTCCTCCTCGGCTGCAGCCCCGGTTCTGCCGGCGGCGGGGGCGGTGGTGTGCTCCCCGCCGGTGGGCAGCCCCCTTCGGCTCTCCCTCACGCCGAGCCCGAGGGGAAGGAGCCCGTCCCGCCGCCTTCCTCCCCGCTGCCCCCGCCAGCCCGCGAGGAGGAGCCGCCGCTCGACCCCCGCACGCGGCGCAGGGCCTATCTGTGGTGCAAGGAGTTCCTGCCCGGCGCCTGGCGGGGGCTGCGGGAGGAGCAGCTGCGCATCGACCCCATCAGGTCAGTGCTGGGGCCGCCTCTTGGCTTTATTTCCCTTCAGTTTCCCTAAATTCGCCTCTCCGCGCCCCACGCTGCGCTCCCCCGGGGCGCCGCGGGCACGCCCCTCCACCACCCCCACCCCCCCGCTATTTCCCTACGGTTGTGGTGCGCCCCCACCCCCCGCGGCGGGTAATGGTGGGGTCCGGGTAGGGCAGGGAGCGCTGGGGTCCGGCCGCTTCCATCGCGCCGCGGGGGGGGGGGGGGGGGGGGAGCGGACACTCGGAAAGCCCCAGCCTCGCTGCATCCTCCGCCGCCATCTCGGGGGGTGAGAGGATGGACGGGGAGCCGCTGTGTGCCCCCAGCCGGGATCCCCCGGGGAAAAGAGGCTCCGAGGATGCCCAGAGCCGCAGAAATGAGCGGCTGGATGCCGTGTGTCGGGGATGGGGAGCATCTCTGGCCGTGCCGAGCACCGCTCGTGACTCAGCGCGCTGACAGCTTATGGGAGACTGGGCTTTGGCAGCCCCTGGGCGTGAGGTGGGGGAGTTGCGGCAGCCCTGAGGGATGTGTGCAGGATCCTCGCCTTTTTTCCTGCAGGACTGCATCGCCTTTCGGTGTGGCTGCCCTGTATGCTCGTCCAGCCAACGCTAGTTCAGGGTTTCGCTTACAGGCTGTGTGGTGTGTCGATGCGCAGTCATCCCACCTGATCAAACATCTGTGGTTTTAAAGGACACACTTGTCCATTATTCACCTCGGCTCACTCCGAGTTTGCCTTTCTGATCATTTCTGCTTCTAAATATGTGGCTTTCCTAATCGTCCTAACATCTATCCTACTCTGTATTCATGGAATACATGCAAATACCCCCAGTTAGTGATGATAAAGTATAAAACTGTTGATGAAGATCTCAGATATATATGTGAGCATGATTAACTCCTTAAGAGTCAGTACAGAAAATGTATTTGTAAAGTACTTTTGCTCACTTGACAATGCTACTGACATAATAAGTTGTTAAAGGGAGAGAGTCTTTAGAAAAAGTGGCGCTGTTCCTAGGCAGTGTTCCTAGGCTACAGAAACCACCACACTGATATTTCTGTAATCTGACTTGCCTGATTCTGTTTTCATCTTTAGTAGTCTGTGCTGGTGACTCTAGTACTTTCTAAAGCCTTAGGTTTTAGCACAGTTACTACTGTGCTTCTTGGAAACTTCCTCTCTAAAATACTACTTGAGAAATTGCTTGGTATCTTCTGATTGGGAGGAAGAGAAGATGGGCTGAACTTTAAGAATGTGTTAGCTCACGGGAACTGGTAGTTGCATTTATTTTGGCAAAAGCCTTTTCACCACTGTAAGGAGAACACAGTCGCGTTGGTTTGCAGATTCTGGTTTCACAACAGTTGAGCAGTGTGTGTTCTCCAGTCGCTACTGCTGTTTTGGCTGTGTTAGTACAAATCATGTTTATGAATGCCAGTTAAGTAAGTACATGATATCATAGGATGAGGCAGTCCATATTCTTTGTTTCCAATGAAGGAAATCCATGCCTAATCAGAATGCAAACATAAGTACACCTGATTGCTGTGGTTATTTGGGGAGGTTATGAATAGTTTTGAAAAAAGGTGACCCTTTTGGAAGTGCTTACCCTTCATTAATTGGTAGTAGACTAACTAGTAGCTTATCTATCTAAGGGTCCTTTAACTGTGTTAAGCTGCTGAGTACTTTTTAGAAGGAGCATACCTTTTATTACCTTCCTGTATTAATTTCCTTGATTAGAGGTAACTTCTAATGCAGGCAGTGTGTGTTCAAGTAATTTAAGTGTTCATACCGTGTTTGTTTAGCTCTAGCCCAGTGTTTTTTATGAAGTCAGTTCCAATGTATTTCCCTCCTACTTAAATACTGATTTTTTCCTTATGGACTTAGAAAAGGTGGAAGATGATTTTCAAAACCTGTCTTGGAATGGTTCCAGTGAACTCCAAAGTGTAGCTGGTATAACTAACCAGTGTTGATCCCCTCTGAAAGTAGGGTTTTGCTCTTCATTTGATACCCTTTCCATCTGTTTTTTCTACCTGTTCACCTTCATGGCTCAAAGTTACTCCATGTTACTTCTCTAAACATCTGTTTTTGAATGCCTGCCAAGCCACCTGGTTCTCCTCTGCCCGCTTTCTTGAGCGTGTTGCACAGCTGCTGTTTTACCCTGTTCTCCTGATTTTTTTTTTTCCTTCTCAGTCATTGGCTTTGGGTCTGTAAGTCAGCTTTTCTGTGTCATCTCCCCGTATATAACTGTCTGCCACTTAATTGGTAGCCTTCCCCTAAAAGTCTTTACTACTTCCACAAAGATTGTAAGAGAATCCAGAAAATCACTTAAAAATGTTGAGATGAGTATCGGGTTGGGGATAAATATCACTTGTAGCATGCTTCTTTACCTGGCTTTTAAATCTGTGCTTCCTCATCCCTTTACTGGTAGCTTCTGTGTTTGGATTGTATCTGTTTTTGAAGGGTGTCTCTTTAATTATGAGACAAGTGTTGCAGTAGAACTGATTTGCATTTCTGTTCTGCAAGTAAACCAGACATTCTGGTGGTACTCTCTACTGTAAGAGGAAGCAGAAATAGGAAAAAATCTGCTGCAGCAAGTGTATTTGTGATCATATTAAGAAAAATGGTGATGCATCTAGACAACGTAGTAAAAAAAAAAAAGTTGACTAGACTGTCTGTAATGTGACTACCAGAAACCAAGGAAATTCACCTCTAATGTAGTATCTATTTTGTTTGATAAATCCATAGCATACAAAGATGCTGTCACTTTTTCCCTGATGATATGAAAAGCCAGCGTACTTGTGTAACCCCCAATGACTGAAGCACAGGTCTCCCCAGTTTGTGTCCTATCTGATAAGACTGGGTGATTTCTTTATTTTAAAGAATTGTTTCAAATTTAAAACTTAATTCTACTCTTAAAATGAGTCAGAGTGATAGCACAGTATGACTTGCATCAGTACCACAGATAGTCAGCTTTTAAATCTTTGTAGCTAATTCTTGTAGTTGGCAGCTCAGTGATACCAGCTCTTAATTGTTTTGTATGCACTGCATGATGTGAAACTACTGTCATCTCGATCATTTGTGCAAAAAAGTATTTCTGACAAGACTAGTTAGGAGTCTTGAAAATATTTACATTAACAGAAGTCCACATCTTAGCTGTGTAATGTGTTTCACTACAGTTTGTTCATAGCTCAAACCATAATGTGGATTACAGTGAGCTGTATGTTAGGAAGCATGGGGCTGCCCATCTTTTTCCTGAAGTCTTATGGGTTACTGGTAGTGTTGGAAAATTGTTTCTCATGAGAGTAGATCTGTCATGTGTATAGGTATGTTAGTATGTCTCCGTACATGCTCATCCAAATTAGATAATCACTAATCACCCTTGTCTTTGCAGAGGTGGCCTCAGCAACATGCTGTTTCAGTGCTCTCTACCTGATACCATTGAGACAGTTGCAGACGAACCACGGAAAGTCCTCCTGCGCTTATATGGTGCAATCCTGCAGATGGTGAGTACATAGAGTGCTTTGGGAGTGGGAGGGCTTCTGTAGCTTAATTGTGCTATGTTTGGAGATCTTCATCTGTGACACACTGCAAGTGTGCTGCTTTATCCATTTGGGAATGTTTTAGTGGCAGTGGGGTAGATTGTTAGCTTAAGGCAGTTCTTTATAGTTTGTTATTGCCTAGAACTTACACTCCTTTCTACACAGATCCTGACTGGCGTGTATCAGCTGAAGGCTCATTTGCTGTCCGTTTGATCAGTAATGTTTTGTTCGTGGTGTTAAGTTTGGACTGTGGTGTTTCAGAAAAGTTATTAAAATCTGCTTCTGTACAGTATTGTAGGGCTCTGGCATAACTAGCAAGATTGCAAGAGACTAAACCGCTTAATTTTAATCTTGGTAGCACTTACAAATCTGAGATTGAAGTTTTTGTCAAACTTAACTGATACAATGCTCAAGCATTTTCTCAGGGACATGAGTAACTGTTACTGGAAAACTTGATCTGTAGTGTTAGAATAAAAATCAAGCACAAACATCAATATCATATAGCTATCTCATTCCAAAATATGTTTTCCTAAGTGCGTGATGTGCCCCATAGTTGGTGTAGAAACTTAAGACGTTTACCAAAATCTTCCACTGTTCCTTTTCTTTTATCTGGTCAGTAAAAATAGCAAAACGGAAATAACATTGAAATTTGTCAAGCCTTAGGAGAAATGGTTGGCAAATCCGTTTCAAACTGCAAGGTTTAAAATCAAGACAATTTTGTAAAGGTGATCTCTTCTAAAGCTTACAGGCTATTACTATAGGACTATACAGCAGATCTTTTCTTACCCATCTCTGCTAGACATTTGATTCTTCTGTAATAAATCATAACAAGTGTTTAACCTTACAAAAAATTGCAGCTTTGTAAAATTACATTTGGATGTTGTCAATTTGACTTTGAGGGTCTGGTTTCATTATCTATTATAAATTTGTGATATTTTCCAATACTCAGTATCTATCAAAGTTACTTGCTTTATCAGTTACTTGCTTTGAGTAACTGATCCAATATCTGCAGGAGATTGTTCTTGAAATTTCAGCCCATTCTTCCTGCATCTGCTGCCTTGATCAAGCATACTATCAAAAATACCAGTGATATTGTCACTTAACTGGCTTTAAAGTATTTTATTATGTAATGTGAGATACTAACTTTGCCATGGTAGCAAACTACCAGAAATATGTACAAGATCCTAGTGGCTTGAAATAACAAGGAATCCTTGGCTACAACACCATACGTGTGTTGAGGAAGTTAAACTGGTAAACAAGAGAAGTGTGTAGAAATTTATTAGATTCAGCTTAAATAGTCTGTCCTTTGGCTTAAGAGAAATCAAAAGCAAAGTGGAGGAAAAAAACTTTGGGAAACTTTTTGAAGTCACTAGGGTTGATAACATTTTTTCATAATAATGGCTTTAATGCAATGCTGACTTGATATGTAGAAGGCTTCAGTAGGATCATGGGCTGTAAAACTTACATAGTGATAGAACTTGTGTTGCCCAAGAGCTGTGAAGAAATGTAGCTTTTCTCCTTTTTCTCCTGTTTTTTTTAAAGGAAATGTAGATTTCAGAGTTTGGTTGCCCTTCTCTTCCCTCAGGGTTTTTCTGAACTTGTCTTTTCTGTGCCCCTATTCACTGAAGAAATCAAAACAAAATTTTGGTCTCTAAAATCAGAGAACTAATTTGGTTTGAAAATTGAAAGTGTGTTCATAACTTTCTAACCTTTCTGCTCTTGGTGTTGAAGGATCTTTTGAGATGTCTAACTTCCTTTATTTCCATAGTGGCAGTGAAATGACTGCTCTTGTTGGTGCAGTTCACTAAAGGTTAAGTAAGCAGAGAAAGTCCCAAGGTAAAACTTTCAGATTGCATTGAGGTTCACAATTTTTGTCAATAAACATTTGTCTCTTCCAGCCCCTATACCTTAAGTACAAATTAAAATATAAGCAAACTGTTTTATTGGGGTATTTTGAAAGCCTCATTTAGGATTTGTATGAATTTCAAGGTGGCATAAGCAGAATCTTATGACAAGCCTGTTGTCATAAGGGAGTGATTTGATAATTTTTTTTACTAACGTCACTGAAGCTTAAAGCCCCATAGAAATTAAGGGACACGGGTTAGCAAGTTGAGTTCTGAGACCTTAATGTTAAAATTGAGACTTTGTTCTCAATGACTTAACTTTAACTGCCACTGGGTATTAGTAGTTACTGCTTGTTTGAGCCTTTGTAACATGTTTTAACTCTTGTCCATTTTATTTCCTGTTGAAATTGGAGTGCAAAACAGTGATAGCAGCTCCTCTTATTTCTTGCTGTAAATACTATAGATCTGTAGCAATCCATACCAAATTGATATAGGTACAGTTGATGAGTTTAAGTTAAAACACTGAATAGCATAGATATGAAAAATAGATACCTGATACTAACTGAAGAGTGAATAATCCATCATTTTCTCCGAGCCACCTGTTAAAAGAACCTTTCTTTGCAGTTTGAAAATAGCCCCAGTTTGCTTATTATGAATCTTGGAAGACACAAATGTCAGTACATGAAACTCATCCAATATAAACCATGCCAGTTGGCTAAAGCTGCCACACAGGGAAGGCTCTGTGCCTTCCTCTGTCATAGCTGATATGTTTAAGCCAATTTTTTTGTGTGCATGAATGTTTTGGGGGGAGCTGGGGGGACATGAACTGACCTGACTTGGCCATTACTATGAATGGTCGCACTGGCATGGATGTTTCAAAATCAAGGACTTCTCTTGAGTATATCCTTGAGCAGAACTTTTTTTTTTTAAGAGAAGAATTTGTGCTTGTGACAGGTTAAAGTACTAACCACATTAAAACTCAAATGTTTGAGGCACAATGCAGATATGTCATACATTGGAAAAAGGGAAATGTCTTACTCTGCTGCTTATATTCTTGCTCCGGCTTAGTAGCTAAATTGAAAGGGGAGCATTGAAAGTAAAACTTCCTCATTGCAAAATGGCATAACTGTTGGCTGTGTTCAGTTAAAACAACTGACACAAAAGGTTCTCCAACAGTGGTATTTAACGTTCAGACTTGAAGATTGGATTTCATACAGATCACTGCAGTGGTTCTACTTAAATTCAGAACAATCAAAAATTCCCAAGTCTTAGAAATGCCAATAGGATTGCAACATGTGCTAGCGTCAACAACAGAGAAGCACAAATTAAGGTGAATTTCTTCAAAGTTCACCTATCAAAAGGTAAAATGGGAATTGATTCCCAGTCTTCTACACATGTCAAAAGAACCTTGAACTCCGATTCACTGGGGCTCTGTTACTTTGCAATAGCCAAACCAAAATCTTGTATATAAATGAGGAATACCAAACCAGTGTACCTAATTTTCATCTCTGCTCTCTCAACTTCTCTGTGAGCAGACACGGAATAAGTATAAATGGTTGCCACTGTTCTGTGGTAGATCTTTTCCCATACCTGCCTTGCTGCCTTTTATTTTTTTTAACTAAATAAAATGCAGACTGCTGTGTAACTGTAATTATCAACGTCTTCTGTGGTTGTTGGTGTCCATGTCTGTTTGTAGCATGGAGTAACTACAAATCCCTGGCACTGGCAGACGGCTTGAAAGAAACCAAGCACCTCTTACGGGGATATATTTGTGTTGGGTGGAGTTAAGGGTGTTCTGGGGGTAATGTACCACTTTAGTTGTATATGCATGTGTTCTCTGCTGCAGGCTTGCCCATGCGATCGTGCCTAGAGCACTCTGGTTTCCAGGTGACAGACACGATTCACGGTATAGTATGAGATCTCTGAAGTTGGAGCGTTCTCTACAGCTTTCATTTTCTTTAGTACTGGATTTCATTTGTTTAAAAATAAGGCTTACGTAGCACCAGCTACTGTCTGTGCATCTGAATGTTTAGTGCAATAACAAAATACCAAAATACTGCCCCTTCCTTTCCTCTGCTCCCTCATAAGAGAATGGTAACTTGAAATGAAGAGGATTAGAGATGTCTTTGTGGCTTTTGTAGGACTTGAACTGTGAATATTTCATGCTCTAGGAGTTCAGCAGGCTAGTTTCAGTTCCCGTCAGTGATCAAGGGCAAGTCCTCAGGAGAAGAAACAGGTATTGTTAAATCTAAAATTTGCATTCCTATCCCGTTCAAATAAATGTCTTCCACTAGCTTCTGAAATTAAAAAAGCTTCCCCTGCATAGGTTGCTTCTGTAACTTCTCAAGCAGTTCCTTTTGGTGTTGTAATTCCTTAGGATTTGAAAATAGTGCACTACCTTGATTTAGACCAACTTGAACACAAATACAGCTGAGTATATTCAAAAAAGTGGAGTTAAAACCTAAGAATTAAATTTGCAGGCAGAGCCAACAGTTATTTTAGAAAAAGGTGAAAGTTCCTCCCTCCTTTGTACAGAATTCTTCTGTCACACGCCATTTGGTGTCTTTATGTAGCGTTGATCTAGCTACAAGAGAAATGTGAGAATAATAAAATAAGGAGAAAGTGCTGGGAGAACTCTATTTTCTCTCAAGCTGCCAGAAGTGTAAGCACTGTCTGGTCATCTTTTTCTAGTCAGAGATCAGGTAATGTGGAGTGTCACCCCTTGTAGGACTTCAATCTCATACCTGAATTGTGCTGCCTTAAAATCAATGTACATGATCAGTAAATTGTAGAGACTATAAACAACTTCTGATGTTGTTGTGCATCTAGTTATCCTCAATTGCTAAGATTGTAATGAGATTTATTAATGTGCTTTGAGAATAAGCCTTATTGCAGCAACAGAACACTGAACTATTTTAAATAGGTTGCTCCCAAAGATGTAGACAGCATGCCCCTTACTAGTTGATATTTCTGTTTAGAGGGAATGATTAAAAACCTGGAGTTACTTAATTGTTCTCTGGGGTAAATAAAATGTCCTCATTGCTGTAGATGTAAATAGCTCCCAGATTTTTTTAGTTAGCGTGCTATTGGAGTTTCAGCCAAGAACACAAGCTAGAAATGTAGATGAAAAATGTCATGGTATGAAATGTTTGAGTTTAATTCTTAAATTAAAATTCTTGCTATATAAAACTGCAACCTGCTTTACTTTGTGTTCCTTGACCACATGTACTAGAGGCTTTCCTAATACTAGGCTGAGTACATGGCCACTTGTGAAGACTGATCCTCTCCAAGCTCCCATTCACATTTTCAAGTTATTTACAAATTACTTGATATTCATTCTCATCTTGACAATAACGCTCTGTGCTGAGGGAACAGAAAAGAGGAAGGGATGCTGCAGAAGTCTCCTTTTCTGATGACTCTGCGGTGCACATCCCTAACTGCCTCTTTCTAATGGCACGGTAGGTGCCATTGGGATATCTCCAACGCTAATTTGAGGTGGACTCGTAGAACTGGCTAGCTCTTTACACAGTATGACTTCTGTAAAGCGGATGCCAGTTCAGGTTCTAGGGAAAAGCCTAATCTGCTTACCTTCTGATGAACTGACCCATTCTGAGAGCACCATTAATCAGGAAAGACTCCTGGATGGTGAGTAACTTTCTGACTGTTCAAGAAAAATCTGTAAGATGCAATAGTGGTATTGATGTAGGACATGCTTGTTCAGAGAAGCCCTCTGTAAATTACTTTAATATTACTGTGTAGCTACACATTTAGCTTTAGTGAATGTTTTGACTTTATTAATTTCCCTGAAAGGAATATAAACTAATAGTAGTTCTCCTACTGTCTTGTTTTAAGCTTATTGTCCTAGTGGAATGGGAAGTACTTGCTGAAAGACCATCGTTTCCTGTTAACTATACTTCTTCTATAGCTTCTGAAGTACTGTAACTGCATAGCTTGTGTAAATCATTAGCTTGTTGTACTGTATTTAAGGCAGCTGGTGTTGCTTAACTGTATTCTATTAAGTTCCTACTTCCACCCTTGTTTTGGACATGTTAGAAGGTTGGAACAGAAAGGTATGCACCCGGTTCTGGCAATGAAATGCTTTTGTTCAGAAGGTGGAGATGCAGGCTACCTTTATGGGCCTCTGAACCTAGTCTGGTTTAAACAGTCTACGGTGGAATTGCAACATAAGTAGCAGCCACAAACTGTCACTAAATCTAAGCAAATACTTGCTTTCTCTTCTCCTTACCTTCAGACCTTTAAAGGACAAGGTTTTTTATCGCATCTTGAATTTTAAATGTGCAGCTCCATTGAAAGTATGTGCCACTGAAGGTTTGGGTACTGAGGGTATGTTGTAATAACTCAAACTGCCTTGTAATGACCGTTATCAAACCTAACACAATTCATTATACGTGGAATTGGTCAAAGTTTTGCTTGATTCAGCAGTAAGAGCTGCAGTATACTTATGCTTATGTGGGCATTTCATTTGAAGAAAAATCCTAGACTTGCACAGCCAGTGCATTGTGGTCTATGCACATATAGCCTGGACAGTCTACAATTAAGAAATCCTAGCCATGAGAATTTTGGAAAATAAGGTAGCTGCAAGTGCTTTGCAAGCCTCAAAACATGCCTTTACTAATAGTCCTTCTAAAGCTTTTATGTAATCTATGTAATTTATCACAAGTGCTTTAGCTGCAAGAGGAATGTCATCCTAGATGTCATTCAGAGGAACTGAATTTTCTCTTAGTTAAAAACATTCCTCAAAGCTTCTGATACATTGAACTCCAGTTCTGAAATACTGGGAAACAACAAGAAGAAAAAAGCTGAAACCCAGCTCCTGGGCTATTTATGGGAGTGGCTTGGTCTCAGTGGCACATCCTTTCGAAAGGTTTTGGAATTGGTGAAATAGTATTGTGGTCAGAGATGAGATGGATACTAGTGTTGTAGTTGTCACAGATCAAGACAATGTTGAGGCATCTAGTTAACTGTAGCTGGCACTTCTACTCCCTTTGTTCTGGTGGTTGCAGGTTAATCATGTTAAATTTCATCTTCTCATTGTGTTTGTTTTTTCTCATTCATAGAGGTCCTGTAATAAAGGAGAGTCTGTACAGTCTCAGAAGGAAAATGACTTGCAAGTAAGTAATTAAATTTGCTTACTTGACAGAATTTTATAAATAGAGAAATGTTACGAGTCTGCTCATTCTGAACCAGTAGTTAGTAGTAGCCTGGTGTCTGGGCTGGATTTCTAGAAACCATAGAGAGTAATGAAGAAAACAAATCTATTTGTTCACAGAAGAGACACAATGTGAGTATCTGTACATAGTTTAGAAAGATTTAAGCATTCCACATTTGCACTAAACATCCCTATTTCAACACTAAATGGCTTTTTACTGATTCCAACCCTTATAACACTATAGCTGTTTTGGGTACTAGGCTCTTTATGTGGTAGAGGAATACTGGTACTCTGCTTTACCTAATCCATACTTTATAATCATTCAGCTCTTCTGAGGAAAGTGATATGGAGCTGGAGAGAACTTCATTTTGAGCACAAAGTGGTTTTGATTAGCATAGAATTTGGTAGTTTAGATTTCTACCCTGATATTTCTCCAAAGAAATATCATTTTGGCATGTTAGCCAGATGCTTTCCTTGTCTCTTCTCAGTTCTGTAATAGTTCTGGTAGTGATGAGGGAGAAGTACATCTTATTTAAGTGCTGCTTTTTTCTTTTCTGCTTTTTACCTTCTGGGAATACCATCTGAAAACAGTTCAAGCATTTATTTTCTAGTGAGTGGAAATCAACTCAGCTTAAACTGGCTTTAACGTTGTTCATGAGGGACTACTTCTGAAGCTTTGTTGAATTTTCAGTTACGGAGGTGATTTATTTATTTATTTATTTTACAACCCACCACCACTAAAATACAATAAAAATGTTCCTGAACTTGTAAAAGAAAACAAACCCCACCCTGGTGCCAGCAACTCAGAAGTTTTGCAGTACAGGAAGCAAGGCTTTGAACTTCAGAGCTGTCTTCATTTGTTGCCTGAAAATAGTGATTCTAAGATGTGATCAGTGCTGGTAGACTGTTTTCTGCTAGGAGCTCCATGTTGCTAGAACTTCACTGTTGGATTGGTGAATTTAATTGTTTTCAGGAGGCACTTGATAATTTTCTTGAGTCTAGGTAAAAATTGCAGTGAGATATGATCATAGGAGTCCATGGCATACTCTGGAGAGAGCTGTTTATTTCCACACCTGTATTTGACATTAGTGTGTGGAGTGGAGGTCCATCACATATTATGAAGGAGGAACCCTGGCACCAGAGATGTGTAGATTATATTACTCCAGAGCTCTCACTGTCCTTGTTCTCAAGTGACCAGTCTTAGAGCAGTCAGTTCTTTTGCTGCTTTTTTTAAACCTTTTTCCTCTTAAGAGCCAGGCCCCAGAGCATTTGAACTCAAATGTCATCGTGCTGCTGCTGTTAGGTAGTGTTTGCCTATACTTCTATCTTGAAGCAGATTGTTCATGGAGAGAGGCTGTCATTAATACTGCTGAAACAGAAGTTTACAAACTTGCAAGCACATAGTTTTGGATTATTTTAATGTTCTAAATTCTAGAGTGTTTTACATGACAGGATTAGGCAGACACATGGCAGAAGTAACCCAGAAGTGAACTGTAAGTAAAAGGAAATCTCACCCTTTCTGGTTGTCATTCCTGATGTATTAAAGAACATATTAAAAAGGAACAGGCACATGGCTTGTGAAAAACATGGCCCCTCTAAGCTCTGCTATTAAAATATGACTTGAAGTTCTACTCTGTAGGTGAAGGACTATAGAAAAACACTAGGATTATAAACCATTCTAGAGTTTTTTTTTGTTAATGAATCATACATTTTCTTTGAAGTTTCTTTGGGCTAAGGTGTCAAACTAGGTGGGTTCAAGGAATACATAAGTTTGAAATCGGAACAGAAAAACACTTCCCTGCAGAAAATGGATTGCAGTGACAGGAACTCATAGGGTATTCTCAGAGATGAAGGGTAATTGAGAAATCTGGTCATATCGGGTTATTCCTTTTCTTTGCCACTTGCTGTTATCCAAACATGGATTCTTCTAGTAAGATGTGGAAACAAGGAACTAACATCTTAGTGGACACAGCCAACAGGATTGCTCTACTCAGATTGTTAAAATGCCCTGTAGCTGTACTGGTAACACAAGTTTAGTGTCTGTTGGCACTGGGGTAGACATTTAGTAACCTACATCTAATTTGCTTTTTGGTCTTTAGTGTTGGGCTTCAGAAGTGAACTGAAAAGTTCACAGCTATAGTGGTGAGTGCATGTGAAATGATTAAAAGTATATTTTGGTGCGTGCATTCCTCCTCAAGGAGATGGAAAAGCCGTGGCGGACATGGATGTAATGCATCCATATACAAGGCATCGTACACTCTCAATTGATTCTTGATGGCCTTTTCATTTTTAACTCTAATAAAAACTTCAGAATGTTGTGCCAGTACTTTGTAATGAAATGCTAGACTTTCTTTAGAAGATACCACAATAACAAGTATAGGGGACAGCAATAAAAAAGCAATGGAACTGCCCAAAGTTCTCTTGGGAGTGGAACTTGAGTTATTTACTGTCTATTACTATCTGCAGTGAAGATAGTAATGCAAAATGCTCTGTAGTCCAGAATACCTGAGAGCTTTCCTTGTGTTGTGCTCTTACTGCTTATGCTTATAAGAATTGTGGGTCAGATTTTGAGGCAAGCTGCACAAATGGGGGAAGAATTAGCAAACCTCTAGGATTTAAGTACGGCTGGATGCCTGTTGATATAATGGCTGGATGTATTGATTTATTATTTTGCGGCTTCTGTTTACTTAAAACTAATCTTACATGTCAAGAAAGCTGTACTTCAGTAGTTTGAGACATACACCATATTTCTATTAACTTTAAAGCCTTTGTATGAAGAAAGCTGTCTGGCCTGTGATAGCTACAGAACGAGTTTATTAATTTAAGGAAAACTTTAAGATTGAGGCATGTTTGAAGATAGCAAAGGAATAATGCTTATTCACACCCACTCACCCTCTCCTTAGCAGGAGTTTAAACTATTCTCTCCCTTTAATAAAAAAAAAAAAAGACCTAAAATGTGCTTAACAGGCACAAATCCTAATTCATTCTTCTGAATGAAAAACTGGTTAGTTCAGTCACTTGCTTCATTCACTTGCATAATTAAAATGTCCTTTTGTAAGGCAGTGCTCCAAAGTTTGTGTTAAAATTGCTAAGAATAATATTTATAGTTTCTGTGATGTGCTTCAGTAGGATAAGCTGCTTCAGGAAATAAATTTGCAGAGTTCCCACAGGTTAGGGAGGAGAAAATAGTCTGCTTTTTGTGTAGTCTTCCTTTGACCTGGCCCATGTATTGGTATCGAAGTCATGCTTATTTCCTCCCCAGTTTTAAACTTGAAAGTAAAACATTTGTATTGCTGCCATGTTAATTACCACTTGTTATTAGTCAGGAAACTTGAGTTAGTAAAATGCCAAGTTCTCTTGAAGCTAGCCCTAAAATTTCTTACTCTGAAGCAGTTTAGCTATAGCATATACCTAAGTTATTGTTGTGGAAGCACCAGCTAATGTTATGTTTTGGTTTTTTATTTCATTTTTTTAATGAAGGGGGCAGAAGCCATGGTTTTGGAAAGTGTTATGTTTGCCATTCTTGCAGAGAGAGCTCTTGGTCCAAAGCTGTATGGAATCTTTCCACAAGGGCGACTGGAGGAATTTATTCCCGTAAGTTCTGTTCATGATTATTTATTGGGCTGGTAGTTGTTTTAATTGGTTGTGACAAGAAGGTCTCTGGACTGCCCGGAAAAGCAGGGATGTGGGAATGGAATACTTGGCAGTCTGTAGTAATTGCTGGCTGTAATTTGATACAGTTATACTGGGTGTTGGAGAGCCCAATTATAGCTCTTGCCAGGGAGAGATATCTAAAACCTCTTCAGCTGTAGCAGAGGCTAATAAATGAAGATAAAAAGGCTGTTAGATACCAAACATAGCATTGGAAGCTATAGGGTAACACTTTCCTCTAACAGCAGCAAGAGCAGGTACTTATGATGTTCTTAAATGCTTCTGCTCAGTCTGCTTTGAGGATATTCTTGGTGTGAGATTTGATATTCCCCAGGTCTTGATCTAGGAGGAAATTGACTAAGTTATAAGTAAGGTAGGCTAGTTAACTTGGCTTTTCCAAAGGCAGCAGTTCTGAAAGTTCATTTGGGATGGAAGAAAAGTGTATTGCTTGAGTACTATCTCATGCTAGTACTTGTATTTCTCAACCATGTTTACAGAATACTGTATTTTATTACAGAGCAGGAAACTAAATACTGAGGAACTAAGCTTACCTGACATATCCGCTGAAATAGCTGAGAAGATGGCTAGATTTCATGGCATGAAAATGCCATTTAATAAAGAACCGAAGTGGCTTTTTGGGACAATGGAAAAGTAAGTTTTATGTTACTTTAAACTACACGAAACAAGATTTCTTGTAAGCAGAGTACCCAAAAAATGTTCTGTAGTTACCCATGGAATTTAAAATAACTTCGGGGGTGGAGGGGCGTTTCATTTAGTCACTCTTTTAAACTTTCTTATTTTTAGTTTAAATCTCACTGTAATATGGGAAGACATGTCTATGACGTAAACACTGTACTGTTTTCTCTATTTTTAACAGGTATCTAAATCAAGTGCTGAGGATTAAATTTACCAGAGAATCCAAAACTAGGAAACTGAACAAACTCCTCAGTTACAATCTACCCCAGGAAATGAAAAATCTGAGGTAAGTTTATCTACTATCTTCCACCTCACAGTTTTATTACAAATGTGTACGTTTGCTCTAACACATTGAACAGCATAATACCCTATTAATTTCACTTGACAAGTTGGAGATTTTGTGATTCTGTGACCAACTTGAGTCTAATGTTACTACAAATTGATAATCACTTGCTGATCACTGTCCAACTTCAGTTCTGATCTTGTGCTCATAATTGAGGAAATTGTGTCTTGACAGAAATGAATAGTACTTAAAATTCTCACAGCAAAACTTGTTCTTTACCTGGAAGTTGAACTGAATGTAAGGATTTGTTGCTGACTAGGTTCTCTATTGCTGTTTTCTAGAGCTATGCTTGAAGCTACTCCATCACCGGTTGTATTTTGCCACAATGACTGTCAGGAAGGTGAGCTACTAACGGCTGTGATCAATGATGCATTGTTCAGCCTTTTTCTGATCATTTGTTTGCTCTCTGAGAGGTAGTCCCATTATCCTGGTACTGCCCTGGCAGCACTGGCAAGGCAAAATGCTTTGACTTTAACAGCCCTCCGAGACAGGTTATAGTGTCATAACTGTGTTAAACCAAGCGTGTGACCTGTACTAACACCTGCTGTTAGCGCAGGTCAGCTGATGCTGGGAGCCTTGGGTGATTCCTATCAAGACTGTATACCTTTCTTAGTGGTCTGAAATATGAGTAGGGTAGGATATCCCGTAGCCCTTTTGAAAGAAAAATAATGGAAAAGTACAGTGAATGGTGAAAATGGAGATGTGGAAAGATTGTCAGCAGTTGTCAATTTTTACTGATGAAAATGGGATTTTGTCTGGTTCTTAATTTCTCTGAGAGTCATGGAGGGAATAATACATTTTCTGAACCAGTTCTCCAAGGAGGTGAGGAAAGAGGAGGCAGGGCTCAAGGTGCTGAGTATGCTGTGCCGGGACTTCCTTTACCCTGTACGGAGGGTAAGCTGGGCTGAGCTGGAAGGATGCTGTACTAGGACCATATGTGGGGCTGTCATGTTCTTGTGGGTCCCAGCCTTGGTAGCTAAGGCTGAGGAATGGGCCTGGAAAAGGGTTGTCCTGAGGGATAAGTAGCATGAGGTGGTGGTATGGGGGAAGCCACTGGTCTTAGTTCTGAAGAGCCTGCTCAGTAGTGGTGGAGTTCAGGCTCTTGTTGCTGGTGTGGGCAAGGTGTGATACCAGAGGAGTTGAGCATGACAGGGCTGGGGTGAGCTTTGCAAATTAAATTTCCAAGGCAGAAGGAAAGTATTTGAAGGCACAGGGAAAAATACTGTGATTGCTCTGTTGGTGCAAAGGTAGGGCATAGAAGACAGGTGTACATATGGGTAGGGGGCAAACTATTGGAGAAATTAGAATTAGTATAAATTGATTTACTGGCAGTAAAAAGTTATCACTTGGCACAGGCAGTCTCAGTGACTTTTAGATGAGTTGTAGTGACAGTGAATTGAAAGGATGGTTAAACCACGTCATACAGCAGAAGGCTGAGCTTTTCAGTGGGTACCTGTTGTGCCACATAGAGCAGTGAAGTAATCAAGGCCATGGCTTTCAGGCTGCTAAAAAGCAATTCCTGTCCCAAGTGTTGTGTGATCAGCAATAGTGCTGTGCACATACGAGAGGTGCTGCATAATTTAGACCTCAAGCATTGGAAAGAAGCAATTCAGCAAGGGCTGCCAAGGCTGATGGTGTCACCTGATTTAGCTGCAAGCTAAACATTGTATTGGAGAAGCAGGACCCTTGGGGAAACTACTTCCCTGTCTGTACAGAAGAAAACCTTGCTTTCAGCTTCACAAGGTCTGTAGTATTTATCTCAATTATCTCAACTTCCAGTGAGCTGGTGTATAGCCAGTGCAACTTGACTACTCCTTTTGCTCATCTGTGTGGATGTAAAGGATAACTGGGATGATCTGAACAATGGTTCTTAAAGTGGTGTTGCTTTTCTATAATGTTCATGTGACTTCACTGAATATGCTGTACATCTTAACACTATCTTGCTTAATATTATCTTACCATTTTTAGGTAATGTCTTGCTTCTGGAAGGCAGAGAGAATTCAGAAAAACAAAAACTGATGCTCATTGACTTTGAATACAGCAGCTATAATTACCGGTAACCCATTTTAGTCTTTTCTGATCAGCAAACGTGTATTGCCTTTTAAAAGACACAGTGAGAGCAAGTGCTGCACTGCTGAGTATCTCTTCATTCTAATGAGATGTGTTCTGTTCTTAGTGGTGGACAAGAAATGTAACCAGTCAAAACAGCTTTGGTCCTGATGGCTTTGTGTAGGCATAGCAGAAGCAGCATGGTTGCAGTTGCTGGAGCTTGTTGGACTAGAGGGCCTGTTTACACACACATAGCTTCTTGTCTGCCCATCAAAACTTCTTTCTAGTGGCAAGATGATAATAGTGGATTGTGTGTACCTAATATATATAGGAAAAGCTTTGCTTTTCTACTTTGTGAAGTTCTTTCGAATGGTTTTCTCATCTGTGCAAACAATGCTAACAGTGATCCTAGGATTTTTGTTACCCAAAATGCTTTCTGTTCTTACCTCAGTCATCTCAGTCGTGTGTTTATGGATGACTTAATGATCCCAACAACTTCACATGTTTAAATGTTAGCAGAGTTGAAACATAAATAGAACTCTGAATGCCAAAATATAAAAGTGGGATGTGTTAAGTAGCTTGATCAGTATGATCTTGCCTGCAAGAATGCTGATGTTAGACGCATCTGACTTAGCTCTAAGAAGTAATGCATACTTGGGTATTTTAAGTGACTGCATTGATGTAAAACTTTCATGGTAGAGTTTTGATTTATAACTGCTCATTTTTACTAATTGATCTTAACTTGCAAAAAAGGTGCAGTTCATCTCTACCTCCTTTTGCAAAAACTGCAGCAAGTTCTACTAAGTAGCCTTGTGCTATTAAACTTGATTTTAGGCTTGCTTAAGCAAGAACAGATGACTAGTGTGTAAATAAAGGCTTTCTTTTTTTCAGAGGTTTTGACATTGGAAATCACTTCTGTGAATGGATGTATGATTACACATATGAGAAGTATCCATTCTTCAAAGCTAGCGTTCTGAAATATCCTTCAAAGAAGCAACAGGTAGGCACATTAAAATAAGTAATAAGCCAGAGTCCAGAGTTCTCAGATCTTAACCCTCCGATTCTGGTTTGGACTTGCTTTGTCACAAACCCTTTCTTCTATAACTTCCTCATGTATAATACTTGATACAATCCTGACTGTCTTTGCTTTAAAACCTTACAAACTTCATTACAAGCAGCCATTCAGGATAGAGTGTTTATGATTTGCCATGTAGATATGCACCACAAAACCAAAATCCTGTAGTTGGGGAGTACAGCACTGAAACAAGCTGGCAGTAACAAAATGTCAGTTGTCTTAATATACCTTTGGTAAACCAAACTTCCAAGCAACTAGTGGAGTTGCTGATAATCTTAAAACTAACTTCAACAGTGTCAATGTTTGGAAAATGTAAATAACACATGAAAAGGCCTGCTAAGTTCTGAAAGAAGTCAAATATGTTTTGAGACAAATTTGTAACTTTCTGATTCCTTGCCTTCTAGCTTCACTTTATTTCCAGTTACCTGTCTGCATTCCATGATGGCTTTGAAAATCTGAGCAATGAAGAGAAGTTCAAGCTAGAAGAGGAAGTGTTGATAGAAGTTAACAGGTAACTTACCATTCTCAGCTCTGTCTTGAAACTTTCATGCTGCCTGCATGTATACCTCATTGGGTGGAGAAACTAAGCTCTTTCCTTATGGTAAAGAAAAATCTGTCAATGTCAAATATTAGACATGTGACATGCATTTAGTGGAGTACATAAAATATTACTCAGTGGGGGAACTAATGGAATCATTTGTAACGGGATATTGAAATAAGTGTTGTGACTCTAGCTGGGTGTCTTGGTAAATATGGTCATGTTATTTCAGGTTTGCCCTTGCATCCCACTTCTTCTGGGGTCTGTGGTCTATTATACAAGCAAAGATCTCATCCATTGAATTTGGTTACCTGGTAAGATCTTTATGATTAAAGTTTTAATTAAAAATGTATGCTCTAAGGAATCTGATACATCAGAGTAAATGAAATGGCTTTTTGACACAACTAAACTTCTAAGTGGAGTAACAAAAAACTTAAATCAACTCGGTACTAGTTTGTGCTCTTTCCTTAGCGTGATAACACTTAAGATTCTATAAATTTCAGAAATGATTGCCATTGTTACATAGACTAGCCTTATGTGGCAGATGCTGCAGTGGCATGACTGTCTTGCAGTGCAGTGATTCTTCTGCACTAAGAGGTCCCATGCAAGAGGGAAGCTACCATGCAGTAGGTGTGAATTTGTGAAGTGAACACTATCCAAGTGCATGTGTAACAGGTTCATGTCTGTTGTGCAACAGTATCAATGGCAGGGAGCTTCTGCTTACAAATCAGCAATTCATGGTACAAGATGCTTAGTGTTCTGCAAAGTGATATAACTTTCAGGTATGTAGAAAATCCTGTGGGAACTGTTGCAGAAGCCATTCTTCTTAGTGAAATCCTGTCCTTTTAAAATTTCTATTCTTTCTGATGTTCTGGTAGCAGCTAACAGTGTTAGAGTTGAAATAAGACCGTAGGAAATCCTAGAAGCGAGACCACCTTTGGAGATCTTTCTCAAATAGATCTAATTACTTGAGATGATGGATTAAAGTAACACAAATATCTTCACTGTTTCCCCATACCAAATAAAGAAACAGAACTGTTCACTGTATGAACGTTCCTTATTTCCCCAGGAATATGCATTATCCAGATTTGATGCATACTTTGATCAGAAGAAGAAGCTGAAGGTGTGAATGTGAGAGGAGCGGCCTGGTGGTTACTGTATGAAGAGGGCAGCTGGACAGAACTTTCACTGTGCTTAGGCTACTGTATCTGTAACGAAGGTGTCACTGAATTCCAGTTCCTTGGAAGGCAGGTGTACAATACTGAAGGCTGTATAGAAATGACTTGTTTACAGTTTCATAAATACATGGAATGAGGTGGGGAGGCAAAAGTAAAAATACAACAGTGCAATATCTTTAAATGCTTTTAATCTAGAAGGTATTTTATATTGTGGGAGAAGCTTACAATTAAGTGTCAATACCATGTTCATTAGAGCAAACAGTGTTACTCTGAGTATGTTTTCTAGGGGTGTGCTGACATTAGGGTGAATGTTGGAAGCGGAACAGCTGTAATGACGCATTGTAGACACTGCCCCTTAATGAGAAGGAAAAGCAAAGGAGACAACTGTTATACTGTGAAGTAGGCTTCAAATCTTACTGTTGAGATTAGATTCAACATGCCCCGTGAACACTATCTTCAAAGCTGCTGATATGTTACACCACTTTAACCATAAAACAGCTAAACACCTTGAAGTGTTATGCTTTAAGGTGTTATCTACATAGACATGAATGTTTCTCTTAAGCTGGTGTGCCTGTGAAGTATGAATGAACTTTGAACTGGACATTCTGAAGGAGTTTGTCTTGAACTGTTCATTCCATATCCTTTGAGAACATGCTTTAGCCCGACCTGGTTGTCTCTTAAAATGCTGCGTCCTGCACAGGGGGTTCTGTGGGCTGGCAGCACTGGGAAGAGTGCCTTGAATTACTCTAGCTACTCCCCAGACAACTGGATTGACGTTGACAATACTTGTAATTGGAGCCCATCTCTCTTCTTGACTTGTTGCCACAGTATATGGCTATAAGGAACAGTAGAGCCAAAGACTGCGGAGAACACTTCAGGAAATTGCTGTTCTGCCCATCCAATGCTTATGTGGCTTGGGAGGTGCTTTTCTTGTACCTCCAATTTTCATGTTCCAGCAATCCAGTAAAGTGGAGCGTCTTGTGGGGAACAATAATGTGTATATTGAAACTTGAGTATAATCTGTGTACATGTCATCTAAAGATTTCTTTAGATTTTTGGGGGAACTTGTTTTATTTTGAACGTTGTTTGTGCTTTCTAACACTGTATTATAAATACAATAAACTTTTAAGTCTACCCTTTTTCATTTGTATAGCAAATACTGTTCCAAGCAGTTGAAGAAAATGTGCAGCATTTCATGTACTGTATAGCATAACTTGTAAAAGCTGTCATTTTATTCTCTAGTATAGAGAATCATTTTGCATATGCAACTATTAATACTTTATAATAAATATAAAGCACTTAAAAATGCCATAGTTGATATTCTTAAGTCTTCATTGTATTTGCAGGATAAACCACTTGCTGTTTCTAGCCTTAATCTGTGCTTGGAAGTACTTCCTTGATTACCTTAAAGGCAGACTAAGTTAAACTTCAGGCTCAATGTGGTGGGGTATCCCTTCTACTTAAATGCTCTACGTAAATCTATCTTCAGCATTTATTGTATAACTGATTACTATTAGAAAGAATGAGGTAGAAAGGCAGTATAGATTAAACCTATACACTTGCCTCTAAAGCTCAGTTTAAAGGTTTAGGTTTCAATGCTTTCCTGTCCCATTAACTACAGTAAATGGCTAATGGGTTGGTTTGAACACTGTCCTGTTAACCATGCTAAAAACAAAGGCGAAATCTGTGAGCATGTATTGTTTTACTGACATACCACATGAAGCATTTGTAGTATGAGTATCTGGGTAATTTATCAAGGTTCCTGAAGGCTTCATTTAACATATGCTTCTGCATACAGTAAATCCAGTGGGAAGGGCAGGGGATAATGGAAGGGATGGAAACAATTCAGAATGATGTTATGAAGCTAGTTGAAAAGAGCTGTATTTATTCCTAAAAGGGCTGTATTCCTTCTAGGGGAGGAGGCACCAAAGACAAAGACAAACAAAACATGCTGTCTTGTGCCTCTTTTAAATGAGTGTTTTAAAGAGGGGAGGTTCTTTACACCTGGCGCATGGTAGGCTTGAGTGAGGACACAGGTAAATCAAAACTAGTGAGCAGAAACTATTGCTTAGGCTCTTTTTCCAAGTGCAGTTTTTCTGTATTTTCTATAGTAGTTTTCTATAGATGGCCTGCTAAGGATAGATCATTTTTTCCTTTGAACATGTAAGACTGCTGTAGTTGCTGTTTTCTCCTATAGTCCCTTAATTTGGGGTAGTCTTGTAACAATGGTTAAAGCTCACTTCTAAACTAGCCAGAGACCTGTGCGGTGTCAAGAGTTGGACTTGATGATCCTTAAGGGTCCCTTCCAACTCAGGATATTCTATGATTCTATGTATCAGCACTTGTGTAATGAGATGCTGTTTTGTGAAGCTGTATTCATAGGGCTTGGCATAAAAGTGGTTATAATTATTTTATAGCTTCAAAATAGTTACAGTTAATCTCAGGCAATGTAAAACTGATTAATCCATGTGATTTGCAGAGAAAACTTGTGCTTGAGCTTTTTTTCCTGTTTTAACTTTACATCTCACTACTCAAATTCTTATCTTAGTGTTCATATCACCTTGCAAGTTCAGACACGGGAGAAAGGACCTGCTTTTAACTGACAAAAGTGAGACTTTCAGTGTAAGCTACACTGGCAAAGCCCTGTTCCCCAGCATTGAAGATGCTAACACAAAAACTTAATGCAACTGTTTAACATTTCTCTTTGAAACTGCTTTCTGAAAAGTAGTTATCTGAACATGTCACTCCCTTCCTTTGTGTGTGCATGTCTCAATCAAATGTGCTGCTCTCAGTAAGGATTGTACTTTCTCTTGTGTTAAGCAGCGATGCTGTGTTAAATCACAGTGACTGGATCTGCTGATGCCTCAAGGTACAAGTTTTCTTTCTCTGCAGACCATGTCCATGGTAAATCATCACAGCTTCTTAGGAAGGGTAAAATCACAAGTCTGACAGGTGGCATGCAACTGACCTGCTGCTGTTTCTCCACCACAATTCAGCTATAGCAGCGAGATACAGCTGGTGCTGGGAGCTGACAGCAGCTGCCAGGCAGTGCAGCACAGCCCTGTATTGTTTCTGTGACTTGCAAAAAAAAAGCAGGTAGGGGGGAGAAGCCCAGTTTGCTGTGTCTTACGAAGAATAAGGCTTTTAACAATTCAAATCCTCCCTGAAAGATCTTTGAGGCAGCTTTGGCTAGGCTCCCTCTGCATGCAGGCAGGATCATCTCTGATGCCTGCCTGCCTATGTCAACGTGAAACAGCAAATGGAGCTTTCACCGGAGATGAATAAATAGCCCTAATGGTTCTGGACTGAAATAAAATACAGCATGCACTTACAGGGCCTTGGCAGGGAGCAAAAAGGAGCTACTGTACTTGGTACCCAGGCAACAAAGCTGATCACTGGCAAACAGTCCATTTGTTTTTTCCTGATGTGAAATTCACTGTTTATGGCTTTCATTTTCAAAGTATGCAGAGCTCCTACTGACTCGGGGTTAAGTGTGATTGTGTTATAATGTGCAAACAGACGCATATGATTTGTATCTGCTGTTCTCATTAAGCAGGGGTCAGCCAATGGACTCTGAATGCAGCCCGGTCTGACTCGCATCAGCGCTGCCTTAGGAGAAAGCTTCTTGACAAAGAATTGGTTTGAGCCTCAGCCTGGCATGGGACTGAAGTGCTCATCTGAGGAATGGTGCTAGAAAAGGCAGAAGGGTAAGCAGAGGTGGTGTGATTTGTTACAGGTCACAGACGGTCTGTGGCAGAGCCGGGAATAAATAGCACGCAGCAGTTAAGGTCCAGCCCACTCTGCTGGCTCAGAAAGCCTTGCAAATGCTGTTTCTGCTGCCACACCAAAAATAATGCTATTTTTATTTGTTACTCCCTTATTATAAAAATAAAATATGACCAGGAATCAGCCATCTTTCCTAATCCTTTCCTAATTTTAGAAACCTACAGCTTTCAAGGTGCTATAAAGTCAGATTTGGCAATTGTTATCTAAGGTGGCACCGTAGCAAATTTTAAATGGTGCCCAGCAGAGCTCAGGAGTCCTGGCAGCCTGTGATGGCATCCGTGAGAAACTGCCAGTTCCCACCAAGCCTAGAAGAGAGCAGAGCCTTGTAAAGGGTCAAAACATTACCAATTGCCTGTGCCCTTGCTTGGAGAGGGCATCTCCTACCTTCAAGTAGCACGCTTAACCTCCGATTGGGCAGAGAATCAAACATTTTGAGGTCATTGCTCTGCCTGCAATAATCTCAAAAATTTGCTGAACTCTGCTCTGGTGTTTGCCATCTGGAAACTCTCAGACTTTCCTCTGCATTTGGGTTTTTCCCCCTGCCATTGCACATCCTCCTGCAGCTTGTCAGGAAACGACCATGCAAGATTTGTCTTGTCTATGCCAAAGGAAAGGGCATTGCAACCCGAATTTTCCATGCCACAAAATCCCTCTTTGCCCGTGTTCTTTTTATTTAAATAGCTACATCTCACTGCACCACGCTGAACTGTGAGAACTGGAAGTCAGTATAGACCATGGCCATATAAGCCTATTGCAGATGTAAATAAAGAGAACAACAAATAGAAAGGCGGAAGGAAGCCTGCTGTAATTACCCGAGACAAAGAGTATTAAATAATACAATAATTTCCCCAGGAAGAGATTATAGAGGATTGTGTGTAATGTCTCAGTTCTGAAGGGTTTAAAAAGTCACCTTATAAAGAAAGTCTAATTAGAAGGGTACAGCTGTAAAGGAAAATGGTTATTTCATAAATCCTTTGGTAGAGTAATTTGGAAAAATACTGGTTTCTCTTCAGAAATAAAATAAATCATTTATTTGCATTAAATTATGCTTTGGGTGAAGACCCAAAACTCAAGGTTTTTGAAATTCACTTTGAGATGTTTTTCATTCCAGTTTGAAAGTGTAAGCAACTGAAAGTAAAATGAATAATTTCCATTACATCTTAATTTCCTTCCCTTTCCTTCCCTTTCCTTTCTTTCCCTTCCCTTTCCCTACACTTATTTATAAATATGCAGGCTTTTATAAATTATTTATATTAGTAGGGTTTTGTACACCTATAAATGTACAAGTTTATTTCCTGAGGAGCATGTAGATCACATGGTTATGGTAATTTCTACCATTCAATTTCATCAAAAAGTCAAAAAAAGAAAAATGAGTCGTCATACCCAAGCAGCAGTCACTGTGGACACGTGGTCCAATGAGGTTAGATATGAAACCGTTGTTTGTGTCAAAATTTGCGTTCTCACTTCCCAAAAAAGTAAATATAACCCCAAAAAGAGGAAGGGAATGGAGAAAAGGGCGAAACTGGAGACACTGTAAATAGCATTCGCACAAATGCCCTGGTGGCATAAGTCACTGGTTTGACCCTAAACCTCCCCTGTGGCTGGTGCGTACCTGTGGGGGTGGCAGGGGAATGCTGTGCTGTGCCTTTCCAATACCTCTTGGCTCCCCACCTGGGTGGGCAAAGCGTGTCCTGCAGCGTGGAGCTTCCAGGGAGCAGGGTGCCCCACCACTGGCTCATGCTTCTGCCTTTGCCTGGCTGCTTTGTGGCCTCCCAGGTGTCCCAAAACTCTTCTTAACAAGTACCGGTCTTTGTCTTGGGATGCCTCAGCCTTTTCCTTTATGAAAGTGCTAGAAAACAGGATTTCCTTCTTGGAAGGGTGAGAACGATGCTCATAACTGTGTGCCTCCAGCTTTGCACTGTGCAAAGGCTGGTGACAACGTGGGGTGGTTTTCAAGGAGCCCAGGAGGCGGGAGTGGGGATCTGAAGCAAAGATCCTCCAGACAGGAATGCCCCGCGGATGGGCACACCAGATCCTCACTGACTTTTGACACCCAAACCGGGCTTCTCGCTTTCACTAGCTGCTGGAGGTTTGCAGAAATCTTGGTGTGGATTTGACCAAATACATGCAGTAATCACTTTCTGTTCACACTGCATATTTTGCTCTAAAAGTAACTTTAACTACAGTGTACTTGTGCATTATAGATTCTTTCAGTGGCAGAACAGCATAAACCTGGTAACATGGGCATAAATACACATCAAACAGCTTTATTTTGGAAAGCAGCTAATATTTTGTCTCTGGAAAAGCTGAATGCTCTGCGAGTACAAGCTTGCCAACTTCTCAGAAATACACGTGGTGATATGCTGGGCTCCAGATACATGTGTGAAGTTACAGACACAGAGGGCAGGAAGTGTAGGAAGCTTTCAGAACCCATCTCCAGTGAGTCACCATAGCCTGGAGAGCAACTACCCTGTGCAGCTTGATACCCTTCCAGTGTATGATGAAGAAAGAAATAATTTTAATAGCTTTAACTGGTGCTCACCAGATCTGGTCCTGAGGGAGCCAGACTCAGGATCTAGTGGAGCTAAGTGTTACTGCTTGGTTTGTCCCCTTGTGGTAGCTGGAGGTCAGGGAGTCGACAAGCTTATTTACACCTTTTGTCCCAGAAATTGCAACAGAGCTTTGCCTGTCCTGGCTCTGCTTAGCCCACTCCTTCCTCAGGGGAGCTTTGGGCTTAACCTCTGCTTGCAGTTCCAGCTTCTTTGGGGTCACTGGAAGGGATTTCAGTGGCTCTTGCTGTGTCCTCCCTAAAGAACTGGGGGCAGCTCGCATGAAGGCCGTTTGCCCTTTGTGCCGAATTTCTAACCCCAGTGCAGAAGAAGAGGATGTCACTCAGAAGAGGAGGGCTTTCAGCAGTGCTCTCTCCCCATGCCCCAGCTAAAACAACAGCTTTCCTTGGCTTAACCTTCACCTCCCTCTATTACAGAGCCAGAGAATGTATGCTGATCTCTGCCCTTTTGCTCGCTGTAGCCATATTTTCCATGTGCTTTATGGCTTCATGTTGCAACTACTTACTTTTACAAGTGTTTACTTTGCTCTTTTTTCCTCTTCAGATTTAATTACCTTGTTATAGCCCTTCTCATATCTGATCCTTTAGCTTTGGAAAAGCACTAAATTTAAAAAAAGGTCTTCTGTGGGGCAAAGAGACGTACTACAGATGTGTCTTGCTGCCACCCACTTAGATGGAAAAAGGTAAAATGTTAAAAACAGAGGGCTTAGATTGTCATTATGTGTGTTCATGTGAAGCAAGAGTGGCTGTGGGCTTGTGCCATATGGGTTTGGGTTTGGACACGGCTCACGGCTGCTGGTTTAGTGGTTTATTACGGCAGGGTTGCCATGAAGACAGCAGGCGCTGACTAGTTACTGGGCTGCCGTTCCTCCCTGCCTCAGATTTCCAGCAGAAAGTTATCTGAAATCTGCATTAAGATGCAGGCAAAGGACGGCATGAGCTCTGCAAACAGAGGGGAGAAGGCAGAGGGCTTGGCTTTGCTTTGCTTTGCTTCGGTGCCAGATTTCCTCGCCTGCTGCTGGAGACCCAGGGAGCTCCACGTCTGTGGGATTTGGGCCCTGCCTGTCCTTTGGAGCATCTTGGTTTCAGCTTCAGTACTTGAAAGCAAATTCTGTGTGTGCAGTGAGTGACCGGCTGCAGGGCAGGCTGGTTGTAGGGCAGCTGATAAAGATACTGGGCCAACCACAGGAGAGGATCTGCCCCCAGGTCGGTGCCCTTGTGAGGAAAACCAACAGCACGACCTCTGTTTGCAGCCCTCACTGGCTCCTTTGTCCTCAGCCTGAAGAAACTCAAGCAGAGCTCTGCCTTCCAGGGCCACAGGAGAGTTTTGGGTCCATTTGTTTAACAAAAAGTATCCAGTCTGTACTTGCAGGAGGCCATCTGAACACGTGAATATACAGAAAAAGAAACAAACTAGCTTGAGGACATCTTGATGAACAACTTTGTGGGTAGCAGTTGCTCGTTTTAAATGCTTCATTTTGTGGTACCTTTCGCTGACTTGAACCCTTCCTCCTGTGTGTAAAACCATCACATAGTGAGCACAGGCAGGTCTGAAGGCCTCCCTGAACCAGAGACCTGCCTGGCAATGTCTGGATGCTTTTGGTTAAAACGTTTTGACTAGCAAGAGGCGTTTGTGTGAGAAACCTTTATTTTTTTTTCAGGTAGTAGAGACCAAAACAAGTCCATAGGGGATGTGTACAGTCAGAGTCCCATCCTGGACTCACTGCAGACACAACCACGGCATGACTGCGGTGGGAAGGGAGCCCTGGGCCCACCCAGAGCAGGGTGCCCAGGCCCACGTCCTGGTGGCTTTTGGAGATCCCCAAGGAGGAGCCCCCTCTGAGCAGCCTGTGCCAGGGCTCCAGCACCTGCCGTGCTGCTGGGGGTTTCCAGGGAACCTCTCATGTCCCACTTCTGGCCCAAATCCAGGCCCTCTGCAACCTCTCCCCACTCCTCGGGCGCTACTGGGCCCGTGTGCCTGTGCTGGTGGCCTTTGCTGTTATCTCGATCTCAAGCTGTGCTTTCTAAATTGCAGGGAAATAACGTATTTTGTGGTTAATGATTAAGACGTTCTTCTGGGAACCGTGACTTTGCTTGGAGGCATGGGGTTGCTTGCTAACATATGTTTAAAACCAGATGTCAAGGACACTCTCTGGAAGACGCCTGCGGGCACACATTTAATGTGGGTTTTGACCCAAATCTACAAGTCTGTCTCTCTCTCATTTAGGGAAGGGATCAGTTCTCTTCCCATGGGTGAGAACAAGGCGCCTGCAGACTGCTTGCTGAGGGCGTTTTCTCAAAATCCCACCATCTTTTGTAGACCTTGGGGAAACGGCCGCGTGAGGAACAGGTTTGTGCTGTGCAGGGCTCTGGAGGGAACCAGACTGGTCAGAGGCACCAGAGCTGTCTTCAAAACACCAGCACCTGTGCAGGAAGCCTTAAAAATAAATAAATAAATACATAAATACATAAAAGAACAGAAGAGAAAAAATAAAAGGAAAAAAATTAGAAAGAAATAAAAAGAAAAGGAAAGGAAAGAAAAAAGGTAACCTTTCCCTATCTGGATACCCAGATGAAAGAGCCTAATCTTAAGTAAACAAAGTGCAACAATTACCTGACCTGGGTAGCAAGCAGTCTGGGGCAGCAGAGGTGCATATATATTTCTAAAAACGTTACTGCAAGCAAAGATCTTTACACAGCTGGCAGTGAGACGTGGGCGCCGCTGAGGCTTGCATTTTCTCTGGGAACAAGTTTAAGCAGAATCCCCATCACCAGTCCCCGAAGCAGCGGGGGAAACGTGTTGCAGGCAAGGCTGAGCTGAGCCTCAGAGAGGGGTCTTGGGCAGATGTAACATGCTCAGCCCCCGAGCAGCGACTTCCAGCTGGGCCATGGCAAGCACCGGGTGTTTCTGCAGAGCAGAACCTATTTTACAAAAGGGGGTTTCACAATCTGCAAGGACATGTGCAGGCTACTGGATAGTCTGAATCTGGCATCTGGTCAGCCGGGTTTTATTTCAATTTGCGTTTTAGAAACTCCTTAGGCATGGGAGGGCCCGTGAAATATTTCTCCATTATCCAAGTGCTTCAGGAAAACGATATCCAGAGCTCTGTTTCCATGATGTCACCTGGGGAGCACGTTGTCCCATTTCGTGCCTGCTTACCGGGGGGGGGAGGGGGCGGATGGATAAGCATTTGTCCTTGTTTTAAAAATGGAGCTGTGGTGGTAGGAGAAAAGACCTAATTTTTATGAAATATTGCAAAGGGAGCTGGGTTCCACTGGCAGGCTTTGCGACGTTAGAGGGTGACATTAGGGCTGATCTTGAAGCACCATTCTCAAACCAGGGGTGGAAAGAAGCCTCCTTTTCCCAGAGGGGGTTTCCAGGGGAGGGTTTGTCAGAAGGGGAAATCCAGAAGCAATAACATTGCTCTGTCTCCTTGATGGCTTTCAGCTGCCCAGGCCCTGGGTGGCTGCTGTAATGTACTAAGGCAATGCAAACGCAAAATTGCTGCACCCCACACAAGTATTAGGGCAGACAGAAAACTTGTTGGGCTCTCCTTGGCCGGTTCATAATCCCAACTTTCCCTAAGCCATCAACATCTTGCTTCAGCAGCTCCCCCACCCATGTGGCCACCTATCTCTGCTTTACGTCCCCGTCCTGGCCACCACCCCGTAGCTGCTGGTGTAGCAGGAACCTTGTGTACACACGGGGCATGCTGCAGCCCACACCAGCTGGATCCTTTCCAGGACTCTCCTTATCGATACCTGTTAATGCTGGCTTAAATATATTTTTCCAGCTGTCAGTCTTGCTGAGCTAAAAAAAGAAAAAAGAAAAAAAAGAAAAGTCAGATTGCTGCCCTCGGAGATAAGGCTTGTGGATGGATTTGCAGACTTCTTTGGGGCTGGAATAAGAGAAATTCAAAATGCATTTGGTTTGCTGAGCTGCTGGGGGAAGAAATGAATCCAGCAGGGTCCCTGTGTCCAGCAGTGTGTGCAGAAAAAGTGCAAGGTGCCCCACGGAGACCTGTCCCCTGGGTGAGAAACTCGGTTGTCATTCCATTCACAAAATCTGCTGAATTCAGTGTCTGCAGGGTTGCCATGGCGAGGACGGAGCTGCTATTTTTGACTCATAGTGCTGCGATTGTCCGGGGACCACGGCACTCCTCCGAGAGAGGCTGTCCCTGGCCGGTGCTGTGCTCTGAAGCTGTGCCTATCATCCCCAGGAGATAAGATAAGTGTCCCCCCTTTATGCACTAGGAATTACCTCAAGTGTTAAAAAGACATCGCTAAGCCTTCAGACACCTTTTGTCTCTGTGCTGGGTGCTTCAAATAGAATTATGAGGTTTGGCTGCCCGAATTTTATTCTTTGCTCTGAAAAGAGTTAAAGAAATTTGTGTTTGGGTTGCAAGACCATCCCTGTAGGAGCAGGACTGGCTGCAGGAAAGAGCAACAGGAGGGTTCATTTCCAAAGCTCAGAGTTTCTCCTAGGGCTGTGGGCTGAGAAGCAAAGTCTTTGCCTCTCATCAAAGAACAAATTTAAGGCTGTATTTGGCTGAATCACTTGTACCTGAAGGAGCCTCTCCCTAGAGTCTCATTTGGCCCCGTGTAGCATTTCCTCCTTTTGCTTACACCTCTTCCTCTGCCTGCCTCAGCCCCCACGCATGCACCTTGTTTGCAGTGTTGCTTTTCCTGCCACATCCCCGTCATGACAGCAGCCAGATGCGGATCATGTTTGCTGAATTCAGGAATTCCGCCCCGGTTCCGCTGCTCCCCGGCCGGAGGATGCTCTGTGTTTGTTGCTTGAACTCTCCATGCTCCATGCAGGGAGCACAGAGCCAGAAAGCCTGGCACGGCACGGCTGGAGGGGTGCCAGAGGCACGGGGGGACGGCTTTCCCCTGCGTCAGTGGGGAAGGGAAGAGCCCGAAGCGAGCCTGAGACCCGAGCAAGCACCCCAAACAAAAGCCAGATCCCAGAGGGGCTCGGCAGCCCAGGCACCCGGTGCCACACAGAACTAAAGGGCTTGTGGAGGTGCCCAGTTTAATGCTGGTGGGTGCTCAGACCCCTGAGTGAAGGTTGGTGCTTGTTCTGTGCGCAGTGCTGGAGCAAGGTGGACCAAATGCATTGCTGTTAGCCCCTACACTAAAGTGCAGGACTTCCAACCCCCAGAATGACTTTGCCTGGCTGGTGGCTGTTCTCCGTGGGCAAATCCATGAGCAGCTGATATTATTTTTAGTTCTCAGCGGCCCCACCTTGGGCACAGGGGCACAGCACTCTCTCAAGGAGAAAGATGCTCCCTCCCCAGCCGCTGCATCTCAAACACGTGCCAGGGAGAGCTCATGGGGCTGTGCATGGTGCCCGGGGGGACAAACCCCAAAGGTGCAGGGGGCTGCTGTCCCCAAGGACCATGCGACCAAGGGAACAGGACAGGCAGCGGCCAGCACAGGCACTTCCCACTGCTTTGGCAACGGGAACACTTAATTCTTTGTCACCCTGGTAACGATGCCCCAAGAGCAGCGGAGAGGAAACAGCAGATGTTGTACTCTCGATTATTTTCCCTCAAACTCCGGTAAGCAGGCGCAGGTGTCCTTGGCCTTCCCTCCCGAGGTATTTATTGTGCCCGGCCGCCTCCGCAGCTCTGTGTCAGCTCCCCGCACGATGCTCTGCCAGGCAGGACATGCCCTGCCAACACTCCCAGCCCTGCAGCCTGTGAGCATCCTGCCCGCATGGGAGCCACTGCTCATTTCTGCAAGGTGTCTTGCCCAATAGCTCATTTTTTAAATACAGCTAAGGTCCCCGGGAGCTTGTACAGGCTGGTGGGGCACTGCTCCCCATAGGCACAGGGGGTGTGAGGACACTGCATGTCCCACTGGCTGCCTGGGGCTTGGTGGGACTTTGGGAAGCATCAGCATGACGTTGTCTGAAGCCCTGCTCAGACACGGTAACTACTTGGGGTGCAGGGCAATGATAGTGACACACACAGCTACTTGCACATATTGTAGTATTTACTCTGTCAGAGAGAAATTTCCTACCAAGGAAGCAAAAAGACTGGAAAAAAAAAAAAAGAAAAAAAAAAAAAAAAGTATTTCCAGGTAATTAAGATCTCTCTCTGAATTCAGATGACATTCAAGCACATGAAATCCCCGGCGCTTCGTGCTGCTGTTGTCTGTGTCAGTGCTGCTTTTGGGATGTTCTCTGTAACTGCGTGTTTTGTGGGACCATCCTTCCTCAGGAACTTGTGGGTGACGAACACTTCTCCTTTCAATTCAGCAGGGAATTCTGCTCCGACACCAAGAACGCTGCTGTCTGTAATTGCCGTGGGTAGGCTGGAGAAGCTGTGCAAGGACTCAAGCCTGTGGTTCGTGCTCAGAGTCCTGCTAGCACAGGCACACCCAAACCAGCCAAATTGCCAACAGCCAGGATGAGCAATTGCACAGAAATAAATCTCCAATTCATTTTAATAGCTCCAAATCTGAAGTTGCTGGAGGCTAATTATAGAAGCTTTGACAGCTCAAGGATTAAAATTATCTTAATAGTTTAACAGTATAAACACACTGACTCATTGCACTGACAGTCTTCTGAGCGGCGTGTTCACCTGTGAGCTAGAGGCTGATTTATTTGTTGCAGGTTGGCCTTGAGATGGGGAAAGTAAGTGAACGATATGGCCCTGCTGTTTGACAGTGCTTTGCTCTGGTGATGTTTTCCTGGTAGGATTTGCAGAGTTATTTGCTCACCTGTATCCATGCCTGTATGTCTTTGTATAATGTGTATATTCATATAGAAATAGTATCTCTTTATTTATAATCCACTTTTTTCTTCCTAAATTTGTAGCTGCTTGGGCCTTTCAGACCTGCTGGCCATGTGCACTCAGTAATTGCTTGCACGAGCAGCACAACTAAAGGTCTGTGCTGCAACCTTTCAAGGCAAACAAACACAAGAGGAACAGTGCAAGGCTTGGTGGCTGCAGGACATCAGCACCAGCGCATCCTCCTCTCTCTTCTTTTTTGCTGGCCTCATTTCACTTGCTTCCCACACCATGTAAGTCGTTGTGACCTAAATTACCATTTACTTTTTTGGTCACGCTGTGTGCAGAAACACATTTAACAGCTTTCTCGTAAGGTGACATCTTACGTGTCTTGTGACTGGAGCAGAGGTAGGATTTTTGAGGACTGTCACTAAGAAAAAAATGTAAAAAAGGGAAGGTTGGAGCTCCAACCACACCTGCCTGCAGGCAGGCAGGGAGGATGGTTGCTGCCATCCACGTGAGGGAATGTGCCACCCTGAAAGCCTGGGAAATTAGTCAGAAGGACATGCTAGAAGTGTAGGAAATGCCAAATGGTTCTCTTCTTATCAGACCAGGACAGGGAGACAGGTGAAATGTTAAGCTGTGACTCCTCCTCCCCATCCCCTTTTTCCTCCCCATCCCCTTTTTCCACCCAAAGCAGTGAGCACCTCAGGGCAGGAGTTATTTCCTTCCATATGGGCAAACCTCCAGCCCAAGGCAGTGCTAAAACCCTGCTGCTATATTAAATATGATACGGGACCAGCAGAGAACCTTCTCCCTGCCAGGAGCAGCAGCACGGAGTGGGAGGGAGACAAACACGGAAGAGATCATTATTTCTGCCTTATCAACAGTTCCAGGCTCTGACCCATCTTTTAGCTATGCCCGCCATGAGCGTTGCTCTTTTGTCTTCGTGAAAGACAACTTGGCCAGCTTCAGCATGAGGAACCAGTGCTCTGCTAAACGAGGAGAGGGTGCCACTGAGCTACGGGCTGCTGGATGGACTTCTTCACAAGGTCCCAGTGGTCGGACGCTTCCCTCGCTCTGCTCTTCTCCACCGTGGCCTGTCCGATGAGGTGCCTGGGGTCAGAGCCCACTTGGTAAATGGAGACAAGCACGGTGCAGTCCCACACTGGAGGCTCAGGCATGTGGAACAGAAAAGTCTCGTTGAAAATGATGAGCGGAGTGTGGGCCCGCGGCCTGGACTTCTGGTGCTTTTGTCTGTGGTGCCTGCAGGAAACATCGATCCTCGCATATACATCTGGGAGGGAAAGAGAAAGGGAAAGAGAGGTGCCTGGGAGCATTGCAGCATCTGTCTGTCTCGGTTGGCTTCAGCAATGCTGGAAATCAGACCACTTGGCCAAGGCAATCGCATCTTACTAGGTAAGTAGCTAGTAGGACCTATGTGATCCTGCAAAAGGCAAAGCACAATTGACAGGGACAACCTCCGAATAGCTCTGCAGTTGTGTAACAAGCTCTGAAGTTAGTAGGAACAGGACGATGGAGGAAAGTTTACTTCTGTTAGTCCTACAAATGCTTATGCTAAACCCAACACCTGCAGCAAGGCTCAGAATGAAACAGCAGACAGGAGCCTTTGCCATTGCTTTAGCTGTATTTAATTAGCGAAATGGAAAAGTGTGGCTTTAGAGGTTCAGATAAGAGATCTGAGCACGTAAGGCCATGGGAAGAGTTCAGCCCAGGAGACAGCAGCCTGGGGATATCAAAGTCTGCTGTGCTTCTCTCAGTCCCAAGGACTGAGGACCTTGGGAATACAGCAAAGAGGGAGAGCAGGACACAAAGTGAGGCAAGGGGAGGAGCTGCCTGCCTTCGTGCTGTTCATGTGCTGAGAGCTGCAGAGGGAAAGTGGCTTTCCATTCGTCCTCCAACTTGTTGCTTGGTGCAGGAGAGAAATCCACATAAGACAAGGGTGCAAAATGTGAAGTGTGGCTGAGTCGGGCTGGTTGCCTGCATCAAATGTTGGGTTATAGGAAAAAAAGGTGGCTCTACCTCAGCCTTTTCAGGGCAAGGAGCTGTTTACAGCTTATCTACAATGCAGAGCATCTCTAAGGCTGATCTCAGGTGTCATCTCGTTGGTGGACATTGAAGGATGATAGCGGTGCTCTGGTTACAACCCCGAGGAGCACCATAGTACCTCTGCACTTTCTTCACCCTAGGGCATCATCAAGAGGAAAAGCAAATTGTTGCTCCATACTGAGGGCAACAGGACTGTAATGAAATCCAGCTTTTGGGGTCTGTGCAGAGCAGAGAAAGGGAATTCAAGTCTTGTGATGGAGGGAAGAGGAGGAAAGGCGCTGCCTGAAAGAAGTAGCTGGGTGTTTCATTAGTGTGACGGGCCTTGGGGACTGATTCAGCAGCGCTTTTCTGCCAAGGCTGGGGTGTGACGGGCATGAAAGGGACCTGCTTCTCCAACACCCCCACGCTCCTCTGAGTGGGTGAGATAAAGGTAGCAGGCAGCAGAACAGAGAGGAGCAACAAGCCCAGCCAACAGGGGATATAAAACCCTTACTCTTACCTGCAGTGCTGCGAGGGGGAGTCGTCTTCGCCTTGAGCAGCCCGACCTCTATCCTCTGAGAGATGGGAAGGCACTTCAGCGACACGAGCACTTCTCCCACGATGTCCTGTGGAGGGCACAAGGGCATGCAGTGAGCAGCCAGTGCAACAATCTGCTGCCACCGGGACCACACGCCAACCTTTCTGCAGCTCACCAGGGTGCTCTTAGTGGCCCATCAACCGAGGCTGCAGGACCACTGCAGCATTCTGGCCGTACCCTGATTTTCAGCATTTTTATTGTGACTGACTTTTAGTTTTTTAACTTTCAGCAATTGCCAGCATTGGTTCTTTATTCATTCGGTGTAGCAGTTTCTCTTTCTCCTGATGAGGAACAAAAGGGCCCCTGTTCTCTTTCATCTGTATTACCTGGGTGCAGTTCTGAGTTTCAGGCTCACCAAACACAGACTGGTTTGTCACCACAGAGCATCAGTACCTGAACCATCACTTAGCAGAGTTAAACAAGCTGCTCTGGGCTATACGAAAGAGGCTTTCAGCTCTCTCTTGTTCCTAGGGGTGGTGAGAGATGAGGTACTACCGTACGGACTAATTTGTGCTGATTTCATGGTACTAAAATACTAATTCTTATGGTACCACAGTGTTTTTTTCCAGAGGGCTACAGGAAATGCTAGAGGCTGCAGACTGTGACATTTTGGGGTGCTATGAGAAGCAGGACTGCAACTAAATTCATGTTGCTCACATTTTGCAACAAGTTCCCATGTACCAGCAACAAATCAATGTTTCTTATAGTTAATTGTTCCGGTTGCTGGACTTGGGATGCCACTTTTTCTCTGTTACATTATGCCCTGCTGTTGTTAGCAACCATTTAAAACGCACAGCTATCATTTAAAAACCATTATTAATTCTTTACTGGAACACATCACGTGTTTTCCTTTTGGACCATCAGTCTCTAAACAAACCAAATGCGCTGTGAACTCTTGTCTCTGTGGGTAGAGGAGGGAAAAGGTGCTGCAATATAAGCCTGGTCATCAATACGCCTCGATCCTTCCCTGGAGATCTCACCTTTAAGAGGCAATTTGAAACTCCACGCACCCAGCCTTCCTGCAGAGCCTACCTGAGCAGAGTGCTGGGAGCAGAAGGGGTCTGTTACCACCTGCATCCCACAGATGGATCCCAGGGATGCAGGGCTGGGCTTTTCCACTAATAAAACTAAGGGGTGGCTGTACTGACATGCAGCTCCCTGGCAGTGTGTGGGCACACTGGGTAAGGCCATGTGTTAGTCATTAATTACCTTTGTGGTCTTCTGCAACTCTGCACACACAGCCAGGCTTCGGGAAGCCTTCAGCTCCCTCAGGGCAACCCTGACTTCCCCCAGCGCAGCGTTTCTGGAGTATTTGTCAAACCGTTGAACCTGTGGGAAAGAGGAAAAAGGCATGTCCATCGGGTGAGGTGTGGGACGGGAGGGAGCAAACCTTGCACCAGGCTTTTGGGAGCCAGGCTGTCCTGATAGCAAAGGATGCCCATGGCAAGAAGCAAAATTCAGATGTAGTAGCATCACCCAAAGGAGTGCTTCCACCTCTGCTAACAGCCTGGCCCCTCTGGCCTTGCTGAATCCTGCCCTTGCTCTGTGCAAGGTTTGCTCCCTCCCAGCTGGCCGGGTGGTTGCTGGAATCCCCTTGCACAAGAAAGTGTCTTCTGACAGCTGCCCACATTTGCTCGGGGCCAGCTCGGGGCCTTTTCTGCATGTGCTCACACGTGGCTTCAGTCCTGATTTGTGCCTGCCCTCTGCAGCTGTTTCCCCAGCAGTTTGCTCTCCGGCATGCAGCCGTTTCCCTGCTCTGCTCTGAGCTCCCAGGCCTTGCTGCTTGCTTCCCTCTCGGGAGCACGGTCACAGTGTGTGGCCATGGCTCTGCGCACATGTTTTTTGCAGGCGTGTTTTAGTTTTCAAATGAAATCACTTAAAACTGCTGCCTGATGGGGAACAGATTTACTGCTGTCGCTTTGCCACATTAGGAGCCTATAGTTCAATGTCAGTGCACAGATCTGCCAGGGTCTGGAAGGGAGCAGCGTGAAACCACTTCAGCAGCTAGCAGTCTTGCTCCCCTGAGGTCTCTTGCAGCTCCACCTCCGTCTCTCCTTCCACCTCTTGCTCTGCCTGCACAGCCCAGCTCTCCCCTTTGTAGTGTGCTCCTGCCCTTCCGCTGCAGCCATGTCGAGCTGTTGCTTTGCTGCGGTGGTTTCCTTTGATAAACCCGCCAAGTGCTTTTGCTTGTGAAAGGGGCACTCAAAAACTGAACGAGGAGTAAACAAAACCGAGACAGGAAAATGTAATGGCCAAATCAGAGGGGCTTTGAAGTAATGTGAGTCTGGACATTAGTCAGGGAACATGAGATCTGCAGCAACACGTGGGGATCACCATTCACATTCAGACCAGCGGTCTGTCTAGCCCACTGATGCCTTCTGAAACAGAAATTGCTCCGTGGTATAAAGTGGAAAAAGGAAGAAAGCACAAAGACTTCATCTTCCTGCCCCAGCTGACTGCTGGTTCATGTCTGACTGCTGGCTTGTGGGTAGAACAGTGGGACTGGCAGGGAAATGTCCTGTCTGCTGTGGATTTCACTGGTGATGCCTTTGCTGCTGTCCCCTCAGCATGCATTTCAAATACACCCCAGTGTATAGGGTGTCTCACAGCTATCTGTTGCCAAGGCACATTTTAAATCCCTGGGCATTCATGGGTACACTGTAGTGTTATAGGGGCAGACCTGAACTGGCTCTAAGTGAGGTAAGTCTGAAGCTATCAAACCATGGTAAGGAAGAATTAGGTAGAAGAGGTTTCAAGCTGCATCTGCTCACCAAGTTATCCCCATCAGCTACCTCTGCCCTGCCAGCACTGTGGGATATCCCTCAGCTCAGGGGGCAACCATGCGTTTACCCCAGGCCCCAGCCTCTATGCCATACCCTACTGCAGGACCATGCAGACCAGGGGATGGCTGTGACAAAGGACAAGAGAACACAAGCAAATACAGATTTCAGGGAAATAAAACCATCCCTACAGCCTTAAAATGCCCACGAAACCAGTTGAAAAAAGTGTTTAGGATCTCCAGGCTTTCTGACCCTTCTGTCTGTCAGTGCCACATGACATTGGTGACCGTGGCCCTATTTCTGTCACTAAAGAGCCAACATCTCAGCTGGCTGTCATCCAAGAGGACCTGGTAAATGAGCCTGGAGAGTTACCAACCCCTTTTTTTGTTCTTCAGAGGGATAAGAGATGGAGACACCTCAAGAGGCTTGAGGTCAAGACCTCTATGCCTGCTACCAGGGCTCGCACCCCAGCCCACCTCCAACTTCAGAGTGCTCTTCTCCACCTCGGCGTCCCGCAGGGAGCAGACAAAATGGTCCCTGAAGGCTGGCTTGCTGCAGCTCTTCACCACCCGGCTTCTCCACTCCTGGACCACGCACTGGAGCCCGGGGATGCGGGATGGGACCTCCTGCAGCAGTCGGACCCGGACAGCAGACCCAGTGTGCCCACGGCCTGGCAGCCCCCATGCTTCCAGGCTGCTCACGAGCAGCTCACATTGCTCTCTGCGGTAGAGGAGAGAGAACTTCAGTTTGCCCCGGGAGCTGGGCAGGGGTCCCCCATCACTGCTCGGGTCTTCAGTGGTGCTGCAGGAGGGGCAGGAATGTGGCTCGCCCGGCTCTGCTTGTAACTCCGTCATCTAAGGAAAACAAGGATGAGAGGAAGAGAGAGAGAGAGATGGGTCTTTTAAAGTGTGGTGGTGTTGAATTTTCCTCTTTTTTCCTACAATGGTAGACACAGAAGGTGTGTTGATACCTAGTGCTTTTGCTCGTGCTGTCATGCCAGCGCCTGACAGGCCAGCTCCCTGGCATAGCACAGCCTCACGGGCTGGTTCAGACCACGGGAAGAAAGAGGTCGAAGAAGCTTTGCTGCCCTCGGGACCTGCATTCGAGCTCCCGCCACCCCCAGGTACTGCTCTGCAAGCATCCTCTGCTGGGCTCTGTGCCACAGGGGCCTCTCTAGGGCATCCCCAGCAGCTTCAAAGTGTTCTTTGCTTTCATTTTCTCTGAAAATGAGCGCTGTGGACATGACGCTGAGCACCCTGCACGGCGGAGCCCAACAGCCACACTGCACCGGCGAGAGCATGGGCATCAGCACAGCCACCTGGCCGTGCAGGATGGCCACTCTTTAAACATTTTTCCCTTCTTGCCATGCTTTTTTTCTCCAGTGAGAGCCCAGCAGCTGCAGCCCTGCGATAGCCATTTTGTACTCAGCAGCTGCTGGTGGTATTTTGGGGCTGTTGCTGAGCAGGCTCTCTGCCTGCTGCAGAGCCGTCTGCGCCTGCCTCACTGCTGCTCTGCTTCCTGCTCTGCAGCGAGGCCTGGCCAGCTGCAGGGAGGTCAGCAGGAACTTGAGGAATTCGTTTTATTGGAAACCACATCCCTCCGGTAACAGAGGCACAGGCTGGAAGTGGGGAAGAAAGCGGGTTGTGGGGGAGGGAGAGGGGATGGGAAAGGCCCACAGATTGCTTCTTTAAGAAAACCAGATAAATTCTGGATGAAAGAGAAGCAAGGAGAAGTGAAACTTGTGATCAAGTGAGGTTTTCCACCAGTTTCCCCAGAAATGGCACGGCGGGTTTCTTCACTTCCCTCAACAACAGACTCCATGGGCTCTACAACTGCCCCAAAAACACCTGAATTAGCTGCAAAGGTCCCTGCTGCACACCTCAACACCTGGTTGCAGCCTGCAGAGCTGGAGCATCTCCTAGCAGCCCTACTTAGGAGATGTCTAAATCTGAACTTGTCACCCAAACTCACCCAGGGCATTCCCAGTACCCACTGAGAGGCTGAGGGATGATGACACACATGGCCTGAGTGCACTGGGGCTGTGGGCAGACTGTAGTACCCGTAAAACCACTGCACTGGGGTCACTGTGTGTCAGTGTTTTTCTTCTTTTGCTCCCCCCCTTTCCTCCTGTGTCTCTCTGGGACTGTCTGGTCATGCCTGGGAAACAGGGACTAGTGGGCTTGTGGCCCTGAGACAGGTCTGGCCCTGGCACCTCACATGAAGGTTGTTACTTAAGTGAAAGAGCGGTATTTTTCTTCCTCCATTCCTTTCAGCTGGAGACAGTCTCTCTTTATAAGTTTTCTTGCCACAGGGTTTTGCATCTTGTTTTCTAGCAGAGTTGAGAGGCTGTCAGTCAGCCCACCTCTTGTGGGGTTTCTGCAAACAGGGATGGCTCTCGACCTTGCCCTAGCATCAGTGTACTTGCCTTGAAATCCACATTGCTCGGCTTAGAGGTGTCAAGCAGGAGAGGTGGCATCTTCTTCCCCCAAAAGCCATTCTCTGCCTTTATCCTCACCCTGTCTTCACTGTGGTATTTCTTCTCTGTGGGAATAAAGAAAAGCCAAGTGAGTGATGTCCAGTTTGGATGGAGATGATGATGTTTGGAGGCTGAAAGTCTGAGTACTGGATTTTTATTTGGGATTTCTGAAAGTCTTTAGAGAAGACTTTCACACCAACCTCCTGGTGTGAATGCCCTATATTTTAGACTTTTGGGGACAGCCTTGCAACACGTTTACAATAAAAATGCAGCTTGGAGCTGTCGAGCAAGCTGTGCTCAGATGGCACTTGGCCTGATGCTCCCAGACAAGAGAAGTGGGGTGACTCACATTCAGTAGCATGGCTTATGACACCATGCAACTGGGAAAGGAAGGGAAGGATTGGATTTTTCATCATTTTTCTTTTGTAAAAGCCATCCAAGCAGAGAGGGATTGCTGAGGCTGGGAGACAGGAGGCCAAGGAGAGCTGGAATGAGAGCGAGGAAGAGCTGGTGAGCCTGGCATCACCTGGGGCCTGCGATAACAGATGGGCTTGGAGGGACAGGGGAAGCCATGCATACATTTCTGGCCTGGTGAAGAAGCAGCTGGTTTTCTGGCAAAGCAAGGCTACTATAACTGTATGTGCAAGACATGCTTGTGGGGTCCTGAAATGTGTGCCCCGTTTGTCTCCTTACAGGTGACAGCCAGGAGAGATGGCCTGCCCCAACTCCACATCATGTCAGCAAGTGGAACCTGGTCCCTCACCTGCCTCGCGTCAGGGCACTGTGGGCATGGTGCGTGGTACAGTGACTGTGACAGAAATGCTTGCAGTTGGAAGCATAAAAACTGAGGACATAACTGTTAGTGAAGCAATGCTCAGCTCCTGCATCTGGTCCAGGATGGAAGTTGCTTTTTGAGAGGAAAAGGTAGCAGAAACAGGCCCCTGGTGGCTGCTGAGCACTGTTGCCCAGTACTTACTTTTTCTAGCCCTGTGGCGTTTCCAGAGCTGACACACCTGGCAAGCTAAGATGGTCAGGGCCACCAGGAGCAAAAGGATGGCTATTGCCAAGATCCCATACTTCCAGGTATTGGAAAAGGGCAGCTGTAAGCTGTGCAAGGTAAGCGAGATGGAGCTGTCCTCTGTCATGCCTTGTTTCTCTGAGAGAGAGAGAAGGAAAAAAGGGGTTAGCATGGCTAGCACTGCCTCTCCGTGTTGTACAACCCAAGCAGGATGCAGGCTGGGAAGGAAAAGGTCTGTATTCAAGTCATACATAAACTGCAGCTTAGGCCCACACGCACAGAACTAGTCATGTTGCTGGTCATGCAATATTATTTATGTGTGTTTGTGCTCGCTGGATCAGTGCTGCATCATCACGGATCTGTTCTCATCTTTGCCACACAGGCAGGCTTCTGCTGGATTTCACTGCTTTTGGCCAGAGCAATTGACAAAGCAGCTTACGGTCTTCCAAGATGAAAGACTGCTGGAAATGCGCCACACCTGTGATTTCCCTGCAAGCTTCTTTTCAGCCTGCTTCCTTGCCCTCCACATACCGCTGCTGCCTCCTACAGTTGGAGAGAGACACTTTATCGGGGAGTGGAGTGATAGGACGAGGGGAAACGGCTTCAGACTGAAAGAGGGTAGGTTTAGATTAGATATAAGGAAGAAATTCTTTACTCAGAGGGTGGTGAGGGACTGGCACAGGTTGCCCAGAGAAGCTGTGGCTGCCCCATCCTTGGAGGTGTTCAAGGTCAGGTTGGGCAGCCTGGTGTGGTGGGGGTTGAAATTAGATGATCTTTGAGGTCCCTTCCAACCCAAACCGCTTAGTTTGGACTTCCATCTCTGTTCCTTTGCTCCAAGAGAAAAGATGGCAGTGGTCCATTAGGCTATGGCTCACCATAGCCCTTCATCCTGCTTAGCCTAAGTAACCACAATGAGGACTGGAGGAAGGGATTCTTCCAGTCCTCTTAGGGTAAATATCCTTTAAGAGCATTATCTCCCTTCTCAGGAGAAGGTTGAATCCATCTGGAGAGGAGCAGGGATGAGTGCTCCCTCCCCCTAGGCCTTTACACACATTCACAATAGAGCTCTGGTTAGGAATAGCACTTGGTGGTGGGTTTTTTTGTGTGTGTGTTTTTCTTTTTTTATTTGTTTTTTTTTTTTCTTCATGATTACTTAAGATGAGATTAGAACACTAATCTTTGCAGGGAGCAAACATTTCACCTAACTCTAGCAAACAAGAGCAGCCAAGAAACAGAGCCCAGCTTCAGATGAGGTCTGTTCCAAGAAATTACTGCTGGTTTACACAGCCCAAAGCAAGCTTGAAAGCAGGAATCAGTTTAGTGAAGCTTTCTGCACAGAATCCCTAAATGTGTGTGATTTCTTCACCTCAGAAGGTGTTGCTGTTCGTACCAGCTATTTTCTTCTATGATTTCTCATGACTGACTGTATTATCCGTACTTTTGTTGCAGGGCCACGTGCAGCTGCTGGGGTATATGCTCTGTATAACGTACCCCATCCACCTCCGCTGGAGATGAAGCAGTAGAAATGAACGGGAAGTGACTGGCAGAGACATCCTTGTGTGGGTGAGAGCTAAATCTCAGTCTAAATAAACACTTCCCTGAAAAAAAAAAAAATGGACTAAGGGGAGCCTTTAAAACTGGCTGAGAAATTTAACTCACTCCTAACCTGCAATAAGTAGTTGTGCCATAAAAATGCTCAAAGAATCACAGCAGGCTGAAGGGCAGTTCTATGGCATCCAGAGGAATTCACCTACAGTATAACCCTCAGGAAGAGCATAGCACAAAAGTAAAAGAACCTGTAGTTTAACAGGCAAACAATTGCATATATCAATTAGTCCTGATTCTGCACTGCAGACGCAGAGACCTTAAAGCTTGTGGCTGGCTGTCATTTTCCTGAGAGGTTTCTTATTTTTAAGAATGTGCATCTGTATTACGTGGCAGGAAAGCAGCTATTTAAGTAAAAGCGGCGAGGCTGAGTGTCTCCTGAACCATCACACTCAGCCTGGCACTCCTGGGACTTGCTCCAAATCAGCTTCACCTTTCAAGGTCTGCTGTGAGCTGCCCCAGCACTGCTGGGTGAGTTAGCCCAACCCCAAAAACGTGCACGGCCTCTCTGCCATCGCACAGATGGGGCAGGACAGGCCTGGCATGGCACGTCCATCTCCCTGTCTAATGTCCCCATCATCTAAATCTGGCTGTCACTCGTTCCTTGTCATGTGGATGGCAGCCTCCAGCAGGCCAGGTGCTCCCCACACAAACATCCCACCCCCAGCTCCTCCCAGGTGCCTAACTCAACACTGGGCGACTTAAACAAAAATCATACCTTCAGAAATGGCTTAAAAGCGGGTCTCTGGGAGCCCTCTGAGAGCCTGCACACCGCCAGCACACAGCGAGATCGGTTTGTTATTCTAGAAAAACAAGGTCCCACCCTGCTCAGCAAGACGCGAGCCAATATTGACGAAGCAGGTTCGGAACAGGGCGTACATGTGGAACAATGCGATGGCAGGGCTGCCGCTCAGTTAACTCCACAAGAGCTGCAGAGGGATGGGGTTCTGGGTGCCCGCTTGGCAAATCTGGCTGTGAGGGTCACCGCGAGAGGTGCTCCATGCTGAGCAACCCTGCAGCTCCCAGCAGGTCCTAAGCAGGGCATGAAGGGGAGAGGCTGGGCTTCTGGGCTCTGGGAGAGGAGCATTTGTAACCCTCTGCTGCTCTTGGCAAAATCACGAAACCATGGCAAATGCTGGCCAGTAACCCCTAGTCACACGTGAATGCAAGCCTCCAGAAAACATGGGATAGGTGAGTAGAATAAGAATACATGCTCTTCGTTTGCTTTTGCTGTGCAGTTGTTTTTTAACTCTTCTTCTTTTACCCAAAGCAATAGGATATATATATATATTTATTTTTTCCCAGGTCTGTCCTGTGGATGTTGGGGCTGTTGCAGCTGGATACCAGGAGGCAGCTGGATGGGAAGTCTTTGCACACACTACCAGAGCTAGATCCATAGACACCTGAAAGGTAGGAAGGGTTTTCTCCTTCAGAATTAAGAGGGTGGTGCCATGTGGCAATTAGAGGGCCAAGAATTGAGGAGGGAGATGAGGAAAGAGGTAGAACAGCATCCTCCAGGGCTTTCCTTCCTCCCTCACCTGGTTCTCATTCCTTGTCCCATCTGGATTTGAGGGCTTGATCAGTCCTGTTTGGTCTTTCCCGTCGGGAACTCTGCTCTGTCCATCCAGTCACCCAAATCCAGCCAGATTTCTTCCCCCAGAGCATGTGTTAGCAGCCACTAGCCCACCCCATTGGGATTACAGCTATCTTTGATCCCTGCAGTTAGGAGATGTGGCTGCATCCTTGCTTGCAGCATGTCTACTTTAGATTTGCTTTGCAAGCTGTGGCAGGGAAGGGGGGAATGAATCCCCTGGGAGTCTGCTGTGAAGACAGCAGCATCTCCCCTCTGCTGTAAGGGCTGAACAAAGTAGCCCTTTCTCCTCGTGGGAGGTGCTGAGGAGTGAACTCCTTGATGCTTTCTATTCTGGTGATCCCCGAGCGCAGTCTCGCTCCTTGTTTTGTGTTTGCTGCACATTAGAGATGAGCTGAGGCATCAAACCTGGCTACGAGGAGCTCAATTAGCCACGGCACACCTCAAAGTGATGGCAGGCAGGCAATTCTTCCCAGCCAATTACAGCATGGCCTGGGGAGTGCTTTTGTACCCTGTGCATCATCTGCAAAGCGTAATTAGGGTCTCAACTAAGCATCTAAATGAAGTGTGAAACAAGGCAAAAACAATGCATATCAGGTCAAGAAGTTAGGGTAGGGAAAGCTGGCTTTGCAGAAGGTCTGTCCCAACACCTTTTGTTTCTTGGGGTGTGATGGTCCCCAGTGAGGTAGGGCGGGACATAAAACTACCTCTCAGACTATCCTAGTAGAGGAGAAGCTCAGGAGAGCCAAAATTGCTGTTAGCATCCGTGTTGTTCAGAGGGGGCACCTGGGGCCCTGCTGTGCTCCATCCCCTTCCCTTAAAAGCTCCTGCAGCCCGGGTTGCCAGGCCAGCAGTGAAACGACGCTCTTCCAAAGCAAGCAGCAGGTTTAGCTGGGGTATAACCTGCCTGTGAGGCCAATAATGTTCACTTAACTGCTTCTGGCAACGGAGCTGGAACACCGTGACCTCCCCGCTTTAGATCATATGATGCAGTGAGCAAAAGGTTGTTGCAGAGTCCTAAACTACTAGCAGAAACCCAACATTTTAACACAAACTAAACAACTGTTGCCACTACTGAGATGTAAAATACAAACCTGTGAAAGAATATAAGAGCTCTAGACTCAAGTTCTCTGCTCCTGAATCTATTTGATCTCAAGAGCCATGTTTTTTTTTAAAGGGTTTGCTTAAAGTGTCAAGATGTCAGTGTTTGGAAACACGCTTGTGGGGTTACACGCAGTGCAGAGAGATGGTGCACGGCAGCTTGTTTATGCGTAAATTAGCCTGCTATGTGTATTATAACCCTGGGCTGCACAAAATTTGCAATGGCATTGAGCTGTCTGCCATGAACTGAAAGTTCTACCTGGATTTCTCAATCTTCTATTTTATTATTAACCTTCATAACATAATAAAAGAGAAAGCCAGTATTTGCGAGCTGCTGGTAAAAGGGTACCCGAGGTCCAACCGTTCTGCCCTTGATGGAAACCAAGTAATTATAGAAAAAGGGAAGTTTTTAGCATTTGGGGCAGCATCAAGAGAAGTGTGGAGGAACTCTGCTCAGTCAAATGCTCTCCTTTGTTGAAAGCATGCTCAGATCAATGATTTACCTCAGCCCAAGAACAGCCAGTTACAGCCTCTATGAGATGAGTATGTGAGCATCACAGGCACGCCACACTAACCGACTGCTGCATGGAGAGAGATGTGAGCAAACAGGATAATTTATTTCTTTTGCATGCTTTCTGCAGGGTTAGCCCAGGGCAACACCAGGCTTCTCACCTGCATTTTTTAAACTACATTCTTTCTTCTGTTGCATTGTAGCATTTTAAGTGTGCATCAGATTTATTTTCCCTTGCAAGAAGGTTTATTACAGTTCCAACTGGGGCGAGTAGCCCCAGCCAGTAACCTCTGAAACAAGGGATATGTTTTCTAGGCTTGCAGCCTTCCTAGGGGCTTGACTAAGTTCTCGTGACAGGCTTCAGCTAGGAACGTAACCAAAAGCAAACAAGAAACAAATTACAAGTAGCAGAGTAGTTCAGAGTGATGGATTGGCATTAAAGAAGAAATATACAGATTCAAGCTATGGGTTGTATCTTATTTTTCTTTTTATAAGTAGAAAAACGAAGCATTTAATTATTTGCAAACAGATTTTAATAAAATTCCTGTAAAACCACTCTTGCCAGAGCAAACATACCAAACCATTTAATCTTTTCCCATACCAGCAGAAATGTACAGCATCTTTTGTTTGTGGGAAAAATCACTTTTCAAGGGGTGCCAATTCTTGAGGTTAAGCAGCTGAACAGCCACTCGTTTCTTTTTCCTCTAGTAGCCTGGTCATCACTGCTTTTCCAACAACTCCTCTACAGAAAGGCAGTGGAGAGCTGACTTTTAGATTAAAAACCACATTTCTTATGTGGCTTGGTTGTTGTTTTGCTGTTGTTTTGGAGAGCTTTCTCCAGAGACCTGGCAAAGGCACCACCCAGTGATAATACAGTAGGTAGTTCTTCCCTTGCCTTTGGGAAGGAGCTCTCTTCTAGAGCCCGACTAATGCGTTAGGAGGGATTACAGGATTAAGGAGCTCCTAAAGGGTACAGACCCACTTCTAGCAGATGCCCAGTAATTGTTTACTTCAAGGATAACGATGCTGCAGTGAAAATGTACAACGCTTTCATGAGCCTCAGCGCTGCACGGAAGGCTTATCAGCTACCTGGACACCCCACTCAGGGAATCCACAAGTGTTTTTTGGTAAAAGCACATTCTATATTAAATTAATTGGCTTTATGTACGAAAAGTTCAGATTAAGAAGAGGACACTGCTTTGACTTTGCTCTGTAGGCAGTCACCGCTCATGAAATGATCTTCACTTCAGGCTTGGACTCTTCCAGGGCTCTTAGTTCATCATCCACTTCAGAACTCCAGAAAATGTCATATAAACTGCACCAAAACAAGAAGGCAAGCTGGTTTAGCAAGCATCCTCCCATTAAGGTAAGAGAGCAGGAAGAGCCACAAATTGCTGTTATGAGAAGACCACATAACAACAGAAAGGGCCCCATCTAGGTTGGGCAGTCTGCCCCAACAACCCGTTATGGGTCTTACAGAACTGGACCATGTTATTCCCACCATAGCACCACCATCTCCTCTTCCTCGGGCCTCAGGGACCAAAGTGGATTAAGCCATTATGGTCACACCGCTCAGAAGGGTCAGGGAGGGCTTTGCAACAAGCAGCTGGTGCTTCACGCCCCCTGGGGTCACCAGGAGGACCGGTTCCCCTGGCTGGAGCTTGCTGTTTGCAAGGGGAACGCAAGCAAGACCAGAAACATCACTCACATCAACTGCTGCAGCTTGCAGTTGGGATTCCTCACGGCTTCGCAGAGCTTCCTCACGCCTTCATCCTCCAGAGTGTTGTAGCTCAGGTCCAGCTCCGTAAGGCACGGCTTGGCAACCATGAGGGTGGCGAGCGTGGCACAGCAGGCTGCGGTGAGATCGCAGTTGCCCAGCCTGAAGGGAGAGGAGAGAGCACAGCAGAGTGGGAATTTCGGCCCCCACGCAAACAAAAAAAAAAAACAAACAGGTAACACAACAAAAGAGGAGATGACTTGTGAGGGTGCCTGTCCTGGTTTCAGTTAGAACAGAATTAATTTTCTTCCTAGTAGCTGGTGGAATGCTGTGTTTTGGCTTAGCATGAGAAGAGTGCTGATAACACCCCGATGTTTTAATTGTTGCAGAGCAGTGCTTATACCAAGCCAAGGACAACTCAGACTTTTGCTCTGTCCTGCCAACAGGCAGGCTGGGGGTGCAGTAAGAGCTGGGAGGGGACAGACCCAGGACAGGTGACCCGAACTAGCCAAAGGGGTATTCCATGCCATCTGACGTCATGCTAAACAATATATAGGGGTGGCTAGCCGGGGGAGGGGGCCGGACTGCTCGGGGTTAAGCTGGGCATCGGTCAGCGGGTGGTGAGCAATTGCATTGTGCATCACTTGTTTGTACATATTATTATTACTTTCCTATTATCACCATTGTAACATTGTTATTATTATTGTTATTATTATTTTGTTATTATTATTTTCCTGTCTTATTAAACTGTCTTTATCTCAACTCACGGGCTTCACTTTCCATTTCTCTCCCCCGTCCCAGAGAGGGAGGGGGAGGGTGAGCGAACGGCTGCGTGGTGGTTAGCTGCCAGCCGGGTTAAACCACGACAGTGCCCCTTACCATAGGGAGTGGATGTTGCAGTTGGGGTGCAGCAGCCCTTCACACAGGAGTTCAACACCTGCATCTCCCAGCTTGTTCTCACCAATGTGCAGCACTTTCAAGTGTTTGTTCACGCTGAGAACAGAGCTGACTGCCTTGCAGCATGCAGTTGTGAGCCCGCATTCTCTAACCCTGCAAAGGAAAAATGACGTGAGAACTCCAGGGATCTAGAGAGCATCAAGCACTGTTCACCTCACGTTTACTTCAGAGGAGCCTGCAGAGTGAGAAAAGAGAAACTGAAGCCTTCCCACAACCACTGAACTTCTCTCCACACCCCTGTCTGCCAATCCTTTCAGAGCAGCACCTCTCCCACCATTTATATTTGGGTTGTTTGTCTCAGAGTATGTATCTAGGACAGACAGAAGCACAGGAACAGACTCCTGTTCAGAAAAGCATGCTGCTCTCTCAGCTCCACCATGCACTCCTGGGGCACTGCACCAATTCCCATGCCACTGAGGTAAGGCAAGAACCCCACTGATGTGTAGGAGCTGAACTTGTGACGTAGAAAAGCTGAAGAGCTGCCTGTTACAGTTTTATGTGAAAGAACAGTTTCCCCCTCCAGGCCATGCAATAGCAGAGCACCCCAACCTGTAATGTAATGTAATGCTGTCAGCAGTGAGAATGCTGGGAATGGTTTTGTCATCCAAACTTTCTCTGGTTAGATTGAGATTGTAAAGTCGGCACCACAGGTTTTGGTGCTGACTTTTATCCAGTCCTTCCAATAAGCAATTATACTCTTCACTTGTGGAACCATCACAACTGAGGATTTATTTTGTATTTTTTCACCTACATCTCTCTTTAGTTAGGTCTCCAAAAAAGTATCGGGTACGTGAAGCCTCACAGCAGCTTACCATAGCTCCTGGAGGTTAGCTTTGGGATCCTTGAGCGCCTGACACAGCATCTCCATTCCTGAGTCTCTCAGGTTATTGTCTATCAGGCTGACCTCTAGGAGGGTCTCTTTTGTACTGAGGACTCTGGAGAGATCTTTACAGCTAGCGCTTGTGAGATCGCAGTCCCATAACCTGCAGGGAAGAACCAAATATTATTTCCCCCCCAAGAATGACTTAGATTAGAAAACACAGTTCTCTGTTAGTACTCTGAACTTCTGGTTACAGCATCTCATTCCCTTCAGTCCTTTACAAAACTTGTCCATGTATCGTACCACAGAGCTTTCTCTCTACTTTCCACCCTTTGCACTGAACGTTGTTTGTAACAGAAAGGGAATACGAACACTCGTTTCTGGTAGACAGACATCCCACGAGGAGGAAAAGACAAAGTCATCACAAATTCTCATTCACCCTCTCCCCAGAATTTGGTCTAAGTGATTTCAGCGCAGCCTTGCTCCTTCATGGCGTCCTTCCCCAGGTTTTGTGAAGCAACTAACTTGCAGTAGAGACATTCTTGTTTCACTAGGGGGTGTAACTGAGAAGCTTTCCACTTTGGAGCAGACCAACCATACAACCTAGGTAGCTCAGAGGCCGCAAGAGGGATTTGAGCAAACCCTCTCTACCCTTACCACAGCTTCTGGATTCTGCAGTTTGGATGCAGCAGTCCTTGGCACAGCAGAGCCAGGCCGGAGTCCCCGATCTTGTTATCCCCCACAGACAGATCTATCAGCGATGACTTGTTGCTCAGCACCGCGCTGATGTCCCGACAGCTGTCACTGGTTATTCCGCAGTTTTCCAGGCTGCAGGAAAAAAAAGCACAGTTTGAATTGCTGCTCCAAACCTGCTGCATGAGGTATGATCCTCCACGCCCTGTTTGGACAGTCACCCTTATATCGACTGTCTTTTTGAAGAGGAACTTTTGGACGTATGACACCGTGAGTCCCCAGCAGCCACAAACCAAACTGGGACACGGGGAATGAAGGCAAAGGGACTGCTGGCTGCTGCAGAGCCCTGAAGCCTCTGCACAGCTGGAGCTGGCTCCCTAGATCTACGTAGCAGTGACTTAGCAGCTGGGTGCTCCTCCAGCCAGGTTGTGCTGAAGCACATGGGCAAGTTAAAACAATTGTGCTTCTACCTTGAACCCTCCCTTTCAGAGGCTGTACCAACAAGAGGACAAATTCAACATCTCTTTCTTGAAGAAAATCTGGATCTGAATAAATATGGTCAGCCAGCTGGTAACTCAGGGGTAAGAACTAGAGCCTCTGAAGGCTGTTGCTCTTTCACTCGCAGACACTGATGAGCAGCCACTCCTTGTAATTGCAAATTTAACCTGGGGTACGTGTTCACGCCACACCAATAGACATGGGAGTGAACTTAGAATCACATGATAGTTAAAAAAAAACATATGTGCTTTTAGTTTCCACATTTCTGGAAATCTGAGCCAGCAAAATCCTGGCCTAAATTTCAAGCATTCTTGACAAGAGTTTTTCCTTCTTTTGTGCATGGTAGGAATAGCAGCAGGGTTATTTTCAGCTAGAGGTGACCAGCTCTTCCTTACTGTAGTAACTCTAAGTTGCAGCTTGCCTCCACCAGCCCCCGGCACAGCTGCTTTACAGCTGTATCTCCCAGCGTGTTGTTGCTCAGGCTGAGCTCCTTCAGGGTGGGCTTGGTTTGCAGAGCAGCATTGAGAGCTTCCACAATATCAGCCGTCAGTTCACAATACTCCAGCCTGCAAGGAGAAAAGAAACCCAGGCAAAAAAAAGTGTCTCCACCACGTCCTGCTACCAACAGACACATCGAGGCAGAAAATGTGCCAGTGGGATCTACGAGTTGAGACGAGGCAATGCACGAAGGAGAGAGGACCATAAGCAGACTGCAGCCACTAGTTCTTGCAGCATGTTATTTCTTAAACTGAGACCGCAGGGAAACCAAACAAGACTAGCCCCCCACCCCAACTTTACTCTAGTTCCCCCACTGAAGCAACACACAGGCTGCCTCAGCTTTGAATTGCGGCACATCACGCAGCCTCGCCACCAAGCCTTCCCGAGAGGAGCTGGAGACTGCAAAGAGACCTGGGTCCAACTCAGAGGCAAAGCAAGGACCAGGTGCAGCAGAATCAGCCTTCTCCTGGGAGTCAGAGGCATCTTACATTAACAGGACGCTGCCAAATGAGCTGAATAAAGCCTACGGGAACAGGCACCCAGCTCTGACAAACCCTCAAGACCCGCTCCCACACAATCAGGTTCAGATAAAACAGGAAGAAATCCACAGCTGGCAACAAAACTCCTGTTTGTCTCAAGTTCAAGACCTATGCAAACTGCCTGATGACCAAAACGCCCAGGGACTACTTACTGCAGCTTCTGCAGCTTACAGTTGGGGTTCATCAGCCCCTGGCACAGCACCTTCACCCCGGCAGTTCCCAGCTTGTTGTCACCCACGTGCAGCTCTGTCAGTGACGGCTGTGCGCTGAGGACGGAGCGGAGAGTCTCACAGCTGGCGCTCGTCAGGTTGCAGTTCTGCAGCCTAAAGGAGAGAGGCAGCTCAGGTGAGATAAATGCATCCCCAGAATTACCCTGGGGCTCTTCTGGGAGAAGTGCAGCAGCTGGGGTTTGGGCACAGGAAGGATACTGTGGCACCTCCAGGGTGCAGCTCTCTCGAAAGCAGTACATCCAGGTAAGTGCTGTTATTTTAAGGTCTGCCAAAATATTGTACCAGCTAATATTGTACCTGTAACGTGAGCGTGAACTCCTAGGTTCCCTTTGGTCTAATTGCTCATGTAGCAGAAGGATCCACCCTACATTAAGCAGTACCACAGCTGCTTTATAGCAGTGTTTTAATAATAATAAGGTTAATCTGTGAGAGAAAGCACATCTTACGATTTCTTATTCCCCTGGAAATGTCATCTAGAGTAGCTAAAAGTAACAGTCTCATCTAACTTGTCTTAAACCCTTGGATTTATCATTCAGGAGTTTTACTGTATGCTTCAAGAAGGATCTATGAAGCTCATCCTTCAGTGCTCCGGTGAGGAGAAGCTGTATAGGAACCAGGCTGCTATTTCTACAGGGTGTTTTGAGCTACTGGGCGACACCCTTGTAATGGAGAAGTGTTGTGCATAGTGGTGCTAACTTTGGCTCGGATTTGGTTGCTCTTTTGGGATTCTGGTAAGGCATCTTAGGGAAAAATTGAACAATCATGTTCTTACAGAACTGATGCAACCTAATCCATGCTATTTCTTGGGGCCCTGTAGAGTTTGGAGCTCAGGACCAAAGCTCTCTGGAGTCAGTCTCCTAGTACAGCATAGCAGTTACGCTTAGAATCCCATCTGAGAACTGCTGCTTGATTAGTTTCAGCCTACTCTCTCTCTATTTGCCAATGACTCCTCATTGCAGGGGGCACAGTGACTTTGAAGCAGGCCTATCTGGTGTAAAAAGGAAACAATTTGTACGAGGTAGCATCAGGAAGGTGCCAGTTGCACCTCAGGAGCTGCAGAACTCCAGTTCTCTGCAGAAGAGCTCCTGGACAGAGGAGGCAGCACCTCATTGAGGGTCACTAAAGAGCAAAGGCAGCAACTGCTGGCTTTGACTAAAGCTCCTGCAGCGTGGTTGGGCTGTAGGGCTTGCTAGGGGAAGTCTTTTAATGCCATGGTATGCTGCTGGTGCCTCTGCAAAAACTGCTGGCTTGAGCCAAGCCCCACATCCAGCCCCTGCCCAACTGACAACACAGGGCTTGTGGCAGAGCCAGTTTGGTGGGGTGCAGAAAGACTGACAGCTCCTGCAATGCCAAGGAACACCAATGCTCACAGGAACACCCTTTTGCTCGGTTCCCAGAGAAAGAAGCAAGCAAAATGGATGGGACTGTTAAACCCCATGCTGATAACTGGCAGGAGAGTACTCTGAAAAACACATTTCTGAGCATGTCAGGTGTGTCCTAACGGCACATACACTAAAGAAGGTCTCTGTAAACCCTTAGCTTGGCTGGGAAAACTCTACCTGTCCTCCCCTTTGTGCTGGAAGACAGATGGATAATCTGGAGTCTTACAGCAAATATGCTAGCTAAGTAAGAAATCCTGTAGTATTCCAATCATCTGACCTAGGTAGCAGCTGGGGTGCACCAGCACAGCTCTGCTCTTACAATCACATACTAGTTTGCCTTGGGACTTCACCTACAGCACTCTGCAAGTCCATCAGAGCAAGGCAATCAGCATGGCCTTACCATAACTTCTGCAGGCTACAGCTGGGCGTCAGCAGCCCTTTGCACAGGTACTCAATGCCTGCATCTCCCAGCTCGTTGTTGTTCAGCTTCAGCTCGGTGAGGGAGGGGTTCGTGTTGATGACAGAGGAGAGGTCCTTGCAGTTGCTGCTGGAGAGATTGCAGTCGTCCAGCCTGAAAGAGAAGGAGGTGGGGTCTGTTAGCCCTCAGGGTCTCCCTGGCTGAAGCGCTCCCCAGGAAAGCAAAGCGGCCAACCTACGCCTCCTTGGGCCCTGGGACACCTCCAGAAGGCTGTGTGTGGCTCGTTGTGCAACACGTGGCCCAGACCTCTGCTTCTATGGGGCAGAAGACACTCTCTGCCTGCGGGGCTGTGGCACACGAGGGGCTGACGGCAGCTTCCCAAGCCCCAGGCTTCCTCCACGCTGCGCAGCCACATGTCATGCCCCCCTCGGCAGGGCTGCAGCCGGAGGACAATGTGCTTTCATCTGGCCTTCACTAGCAGAAAACTACCCACATCTGAAGCCACGTTTAGCCAGAGGCCGGCTCATGGGCTGCCAGACTGGTTCTGCACTGCAACTAGCCCAGCCAGGCCCGCAGCCAGGCTCCCCAGCCCCTGGGGGATCCAGCCTCCTACGGGTGAGTCACGCAGCCCTCACAGCCTCTCTCAGCGTGGAGCAAGGCTGCGGCACGACAGCGGCCTCGTGCACTGATGCCAGGGTTTTATCTGCTGCTGCTCAGTTGAGGAGGACAGAGCTGAACGGGCTGGAGAGTTAAGGAATGGACTGGGAGCCAGGGACAGAGCAGGACGGGCAGAGGGCGAGACAGAAGAGGCAGGGGGTAAGGAAGGCATTGCAAAGAACCTCACAGTCTCAGGTATGGCCTGTGGGGAAGACTGCGGAAGCAAATCTCCTGAACAGCCTCATCCCATTCCCCTGCTTGCTCTGGGGAACACGGTTCCCCCAAAGCAGCTTGCTCAGTACTCTAGGAGAGTACTTTTGGAGACTGCCTGTGGAATTAAGAGGTGTTTGCATGGGGCTCGTGCATGACAACCAAGGAACAGTCACTTGGCAGTGTGCATGAAACTTAATGAGCATGAAGGACATTTGCCTTCCCTCACCTGAGGAATCCGACTGTCAAGAATTACCAAAGCAGTGGTGAAATGTGTGGAAAACCACTGAAGACATCACCTGGCTGAGTGTGCATGCCGTAGTACAAGGGCAGCGTTAGTTCACACCAAGGGATGCTCCTCTCTAGGCCAAATAAATCCTTGCAAGAGCACTTTCATCTTATCAACTTTCAGGGCAAAAATATGTAAAATCATTTCTGTTCCCATGCCTCTTTTAAGTCACGGGTCAACAATAGTACAGCTCAGTCTTGCTACTGACATGCACTGTGCCTTGTACCTCTTCTCACAGCAGAGAAACGCAACTCTTACTCTGAGGAGATGGAATGCAGCTAGTGACTACCTGATGCTTTTGCAGGATTTCATGGTAGACAGGAGCTCAGCCCATCGAGACGGGTCCATCTCCTCACACTGGATGTCCAGGTCCATTTTGGAAGTTGAGCTAGGATCTGAAAAGGGAAAAAAAAGCTGTTATTTCTGCCGCTGGCCAAGAAGCAAGCACAGCAACACTCTTCAAACCCATTCAGTCCTTGGATACAGGTCAGACCACGCCAAGTGGGCAGGCTGTGCTCTCTGCAGCTTGCTGCGAGCAGCAGTGTCGGGGCAGCCCAGCCTTCAGGAGGCAGCCCCTAAAACTGCTCACACGTGCTGGGTTTCGGCAGCTCTTCCTGACCACTGAATGAATGGCTGTGCATCAGGTTCGGCACTCTGGGTGGGCAAGTCGAAGCACAGAGAGCCGGGCAGGAGGGATTTCTCCTCGCTTTGCACCCCAATTGTGCTTCAGGAGCACCCCGGACGCAGCACCCCGCGATCAACCCACATGGGGGATGCTCTGAGGCCAGCGGCTGGGCGAGGAGCCGAGCCTGCAGTCCCGCAGCCAGGTGACGGAGCACACTTTGGTCATCCCGGCGCTGGCAGCGTGACTCAGAGCACGCCTTAAAAAAACCCCAAAGCGAGGCGCTGGGTGAGTGAGCGCATCGGAATGGGGCAGCTCCAGAAGCCAGCGAGGCAGCGGCGATGCCCGGCAGCGCCTGCCCTGCGGGGCTGCCCCGTGCCCGGTCCCTAGGAGCGGGGCTCGTTATTCACCTCCTGCTTTTATAGGAATTCCGCCAAACACCCCCCGAGTTCCCCCAAAAAATTATTATTACTCTTTTTTTTTAGGTGTTTTACCAAGCGCCCCCGAGTTCCCTCCCGGGTTGTTATTATTATTATTATTATTTGATGTTGTGGTGTCCCAGCAGGCTCCCCCCCACCCCCTATGACTCTCGGTACCTTTTGGGGCGCTTTGGGGCCCCCCTCCCGTCCCCGCCCGCCCCTTACCGCCGCCGCCCGCGCGCTGCGCCCAGCCCGCTCCGCTCCGCCGCGCCACGCCCCCTCGGGCTGGCCACGCCCCCTTTCCCCTCTAGGCCACGCCTCCTTTCCGGATTCCCGCCCGGCCCCTTCCGCCTTGCCACGCCCCCTTCGCGCTTCGCCCCGCCCCTTCCCTGCCCGCCTCGCCCGGCCCCGCCCCGCCCCTCGCGGCCCCCCCGCCATTTTCTCTCCCCCCCTTCCCGTATTTCCTTTCTTCCTCCCCCATTCCTCCCCCTGCCTCCTTTTCCTTCCTCCTCCATTCTTTCCCCGTCCCTATTTCTCCTTCTCCCCCCCCCCCCCCCCCCCCGTTTCTTACCGCTTTTTCCATCTCTCTTCTCCCTCTTTTTCCCTGCCAGAGCCCACAGGAGCACAGCCCAGTGAGGGAAGGCACAAAAAGGGCCAAGAGGACCAAAAGTTATCAAAAGTGGCGTCCCAAAAGGGACGAGAGGGCCAAAAGTCGCCAAAAGTATCACCCCAAAAGGGGTGAGAGGCCAGAAGTGACCAAGAGTGGCACCTCAATAGGGATGAGAGCACCAAAATTGGTGTCCCAAAAGGGACAAGAGGACCAAAAGCCGCCACAAGCCGTGTCCCAAAAGGGACGAGAGGACCCCAAAAAGTGCCGTCCCACTTTGGGCTCCCCCCATGACTCCTTTGGGGCCGTTCAAACGGGGGACCCCCAAAACCACCCATCCCTCTGTGTGCTGCCCGGCTGCCCTGGGGAGCCCTGTGGGGTGCCTCCCCCCGCCCTGGCCCTGCGTTCTCCCCTATTTCCTCCCAGCAGGACGAGCTGGGGGCAGCACGAAGGCCCCTTCCCGAGCCCCATGGCTGGAGGCATGAAGGCTGGAGCCCTGCCGCCTTCCCCAGCGGCCACACGCACCCAGCCAGGTCCCGGTGGGCTTCTCCCGCACATCCCACCCAGCGCAGAGCGGGGCTGGGAGGCGTTCGCCATCCCTCAGCTCGCTTCCTCCCCCGGCTCCCGGCCCGCTATTGTTTCCAAATGCATTTAGCCCCGGGTAAAAGCTCGCACAGACCTCCCGAGGAAGGCAGCGAGGTGCTGAGGGGTTTCTACGCCGTCCCCCCTCATGCCCCCTTAAATCTCAGCATCTCCCCCTGCTCCTTCTGGCAGTAAACACCCCGTTCCCCTTCACTTCTCCAGTTAACCCCAACCGGCCGCTCCCGACAAAGCAGCGTCCGCCACGCGCGGCCCCAAAATCCCGCGCTTCCCCCTTTTTGGCAAGGGGAAGTTTGGGGAGTTTTGGGGCCCGTTGCCGCGGCCGACACATACCTCGCTCCGCTGGGCTGTGTGCGGGAGCGTGGCGGGCAGAGCTGACGCCTTCCTGCTGCAGTTACTACGCAACCTCTGCTGCTGTACACACGGTGCCTGCTAGAGGGAGAAGGGCACGGTGGGGCTCTGACCGTGTTTTTCCTCCCGGGAGCACCCAGCATCCTGCTACCCCCAGTGTTGGGTGCTCCCCACCAGCCTGTGAGCGCCTGCAGGGCACGCCGCCAGTGCTGCGCCCCCCCCTAAAAGCGGTCCCAGCACCCCCAGCAGGCAGGATCCCAGCCCTCAGACCTCTACCTCCTCCTCCCAGAGCCCCGCAGGCTCTCCCCCTCGCTGGCACAAAGATTAATTAATGTTTCACGAGCCCACAAGTGAGGCGGAGGCAGAAGGCAGGCTCCATTCTTCCCTCCAAAAGAGCAGCAGGGGCCGTGAGGCGCCTTTTGTTCCCCCCGGGGGGCTGCTCGGTCCTGCCATCTGCGCCGAGAGCCAGGCTTCACACCTGGCCATGTGAGTTTGGGTCATCGGCTTCTTTTAGGGACGAGGAGAGCAGCTGCACCGGGGGTGTCGCAGCCAGGATGGCCTTGTCTGAGGGGGGTAACAGCGCAGCGAGGCGGCGTCCCCGCTTTGGGGTTGTTTCTTGGCTTTTTGCCTTCACAGCCCAGTCTCCAGGGCTGAGTGTGTCCACGTTGGGGAACCCTTTGTCTTCAAAGGTCTCATGGGGTGCTGCCCTGAAAGGGGTCTCAGCCCACGCTAGCTGTTCTCCCCCCAGCTGCCTTTACAACCCTTCTCCGGGGTAGATGGGAACCAAGCAGCAGAAGCCTGAAGAGCTGAAACTCTCCTTCCATAGTGCCCAGGAGAGAGCCGAACACCAGAGGGTGCACTGCTTCCCCTTTCCTCCCACGAAAGAACAGGTCACCCACAAAAAGGGGTTGCTGGAGCACTCCTGTGCCCCCTGGCCAAACCCCAAACCCACCAAAGCCTCCATAACCAGCATGGTTTGAGCATGGCACTAGTGTGTGGCCTCGGTGCTCCACTGGACAGGAGGAGGGGAGGGATGCTGCAGGTGGTGAGGGATGACCACCCCTCACAAAGCAGCTCACTGCTGTCTCTGCCTGTCTCCTCAGCACTCGCTGGTTTTGAGGTTTCAGAGTGTTTTGTGTGACTGGACTTTCAGCAGACCTCCCACCCTGGATGAAGCACCCGCTCCACACTGGTCTGTGATGGTAAAAAGCTGGATTTACGGTCCAGGCAGCCAGGCCAAGATGTTATCGGCTTCTACCTCCCCTTTGTCCCTTTGGCTGCCCTCACTGAGGGGACAACCAGAGGCATCTCGGGAAAAATCTATTGCCCTTTCCCCAGCAAGCAGGGCCCGGCTGTCCTACTCACAAATACATGCAAGTCCAGGGGAAATGGTGTGCAACGGGGCTGAGAACATCGACAGGACACAGAGAAAGGCATGTGCATGTCTTTCCTCTGCAGCAGCGGAGGAGTCCCAGTGAGTGAGATACCTTCATTCAGGTCTCTGCCTGTTTTTCCTTCTCCTTTATGTCCTCTCTGAGGTCACTCAAGTTTGCCCCCATTTTCTGGGAGGTGTTTGCCTCCCAGCTGCACCTCCTGATGTACCAGGGAGCCTTGTGTCCCGCGGCCTGGGGAAGTCGAGATGCGTCTCCGCATTTGCTTCATTTTAAAATTAACATATGCACATAACCCTAGAGCAAGCAATCTAGAAGGATGCTTAAATTGTCTCAGGATTAGACTCATTAGCATAAGCCAAAAGCTTTGTCTTTTCTCCCTCTAGCTGTTTGCCATTCTGTCCTCCCTGCTCTCACGATGCCCTTGTGCAAGCAATTAATTGCAATTAAAGACATTAACATTTTCAGGCTAGTGACAGATCTTTTGCTAGCGTGGCTGTGTGAGGCCTACCAGCAAACTCCTTACGTAAACTCGGTGGTGGTGGCCGTAACAGCGAGCTGTAAGAACACGCACAGCTCCATGTGTTGCCCTCGGAGCCCGGCTTTAATTCCTGCTCGATCCATTGGCACTTCCATGCTCGGTCCCGCTGTCCTTCCTTCTGCCTGGAAGCCATTTGATCCTTGAGCTTGTGAAGCAGGGCTTTGTTGGGGAGGAAATGCAAAACTCGTGTCGTTCCTCTGGAGACAGCAGGCTGATGCAGCTCTTGGAAGTGAAAGCAGCCCCAGCATCTGCGGAGCCAGGGTGGAGAATCTGACACCATGGCTTAGCTGATGTCGCAGGAGCAAAACACAAAAAAGGGAGGTCAACACACAGATGCCACTGGCAAGCAAGGGGCTGGGAGCCACGAGGTGGCCGAGCAAGCCCTGGGCTTCTCGGCAAATGCAGGCAACCCCCCCCCAGCTCGCATGTGTGCACACATATGGCTGATCTGCACCGTCACAGCTCATTAGAGATTCCCACAAGAAATGCATTAAGAGGAATTTTTAGCTGCTCTGATGTGGTCATCTTGTTCTTGTAAAAGAAAAGCCGATCTCTTTGTTTCGTGCTGGCTTTATTTTGGGGGTGGGGATGGGAATCATTATAACGAAATAGTTCTGTGAGTCTATGTGCAATATGTTGTCCCTGCGTCTACTGTGGTCACCACTAGCCCATGCCGGGCAAGGAGGAGCGTGCAGAAAAAACTACAGCCCGAGGAATTGTTCCGATGAAGGTGCCAGATTGTGCCCTGCCTGTCTGCAGAGGGCGGTGCAGCCTCAGCCTGAGCGGATTTGGGTGCCTGTGGTCACCGAGCTGAGCTACCCACAGCTAGCGGGGAAACCGAGAGCACCAGGCCGTGAACACAACTGTGCTTCGTGACGCAGCCCCCTCATGTCGGCTGCGTGGCAGCTGATGAAACAGGAGACTGCAAGGGATTGCGGTTTCCCATTGAATCCTGCTGCATATGAATGCTTGAATGGTTTGTGCAAGCTTTGAAGGCTGTGGCAGCGACAGCTGGTTATTTCATGGGTTTGTCTGGGGCTCTGAAGGCTGAGTATAAATCAGCCTTAAAAGATGAGAACAAACTTTTTCAAGTTAAAAAAAAAAAAGAACAAACTCCATACGCTCATCTGTTTTTCAGACTCCAGGCTGCGTGCTGCCATCGCCATTTGCTGGGAAGGGCTGGTGGGTTGCCTCTGGCGGTGGAGAAGTTTCTCTCCACTGAGAATTCATGGCAATTTGTGCCAAATAATCCCTTTGTGAGAGGCGCCGCATCTTCCCTTCCATCCAGTCCTTTGTGCTGTCGCAGCAAATCCCGTTTTACCAGGCGTTGTCCTATTGACGTGGCCTTGCTGCTTAAAATGAAGGGTGGCGGGGTCGGGATTTTCGAAGGCCGGAGTTGCAGTGTGGAGCAGTGGTGAAGCAGCGCTATGTCTGCGTGTCATGCACTCCGACAGGAGCAGCTCGCCCAGCTTTGTTCTTTTCGGAGGCAGACTTTAGCCAACCCAAGTTGGCAGCTGCCAAGAGCCGACCCCTCGGGATAGCTCGGGCCCAGGATAAGGTGGAGGAAAGGGAGGAAAAAAAAAAAAGAAAAAAAAAAAAGAAAATAAAAAAGGGAGTGGAGAATGCGGGCATCGATCCCGCTACCTCTCGCATGCTAAGCGAGCGCTCTACCATTTGAGCTAATTCCCCTGCCCATCTCACTGCCCGCCTGCACCCCTTCTACTCTCTTCTCGCGAGACTCTTCACCCCCCCCCTTCAGAACTACAGCTCCCATCGCGCCCCGCGCGTGGAGACGGGCCGGGGGCTTGCGCGGGAGGAGGAGGGGGAAGGGGCGGGGCTTGGCGCGGCGGGGCGGGGCCGAGGGGCCGGGGCGCGCGCGCGCGCGCCGGTGGCGGGACCGGAGCGGGAGCGCGCGCCCGGTAAGGAGCGGAGGGATTGGGGGGGGGTCCAGGGCACCGGGAGGGTCTGGGGGGGCGGGGGGGTTCCCGAGGCGAGGCGGTGCCCGGGGTCGCGCAGGGCTCGCAGGGGATCATCCCCCCGGGATCCCTCCGTCGGTGCCCGGAGGGGTCTCGCCTCCGGTCCTCGGGTGGCGCAGGGGGATTTTTGGGGTCCCGGGGGGGGTTTTGGGGTCCCCACCGGGCTGCGGTGCCCGGGTTGCGGCCGGGGGGAGCGCTGGGGTCGGTCCCTGCGGGTGGCGGGGGTCAGCGGGGGGGCTCGGTGCGTGCGGCTTGCTCGCAGAGGTGCCCCCCCCAAAAAAAAAAGCATCCCCCAAAAAAGCGCAGAGCTTCGGGGGCACCGCAGGGGACGTGGCCGGGATGTGGTGCCCCGTGCTGGGGGTGGCTGTGGGGCGCTAGGAAAACGGGGGTGCTTTTGGGGGAAGAAAGTGGCCAAATGGGCGAGTGCGTCGGGACCCTCCTGCGTGGTGGCATCGGCCCCGGCCGCTTCTCTTCCTCCCCAGTTTGGCTCCTGGTTTTGGTGTCCGGAGCAGAGCAGTGCCGTGGAGCTGCTCGTGCTGCGGTGTGCCAGGCGCCTGATTCCTGGGCTCCTTTTCTGAGCGAGCCTCGTGCGGTTCTGGTGAAACGCTGCCCGGCTGCGGCAGCATCACGATCGAGAAACGCTCTTTGGGTATTTATTGCTCTTCCTGGACAGGTTGTGGTCTGTCAGTGGGCCTTGCCTCTTGCAGAGCTTTCTCAGTAGCTTGTCTGAGCGTTGCTGTCTCTAAACTCCTTGAGTGTTTAAATTTAATCCTCCCTTCTAACACTGCGTCTTCCTTTAAAGGGCCTGAGCAGCATGAGCTCAGCCCTTCAGATGCTCTCCTGGCTTTGGTTTTTCATTGTCGTGGTTGCGGGCTCCGTTCTGGTTCTGTGCAGCTGAGGGAAGACCAGCGAGCACATTCCCCGAGGCACATTTATCTTCCAAAAATCCCAAGCAGCAGCGACTGCCCAGGCAGGCTGCCACACCCCCAGCAGCACGACTTCTTACCTTGGAGTGTGTTTCTGACGGCTCCACACCTTTTGTCGCTATTTTAAAATCCCAAGTGCTTCTCCCAGGAGTGCTCGCCAGCTTGAAGAGCACTGCATCCTTCCTTTCTTCAGTGCCCTCCTCTTTTCTACATCCCTTCAGGAACTCCAAGTTTTTCTCCTTATTTTAGGATGCGCAGGAACGAGGAGATGCCTGAGAGCATTTCCTGCTGGCAAACCCCACCTGCCCTCCATCCCTTCAGCCTCGCACCTGCGTGCTTCTGCAAGGCTTCTAGCCAGCTCTGCGGGGCTGGAGGAATATTTCGGCTGCGTTTGGGGTAGATGCCCTCAGACGTGAGGTTTCTCCTCCGTGGCATTACATGTTTTTCCCATCCCGGGGCAGGCTGCCTGCCTGCTGTGCATGTGGCAGTGCGGGGCACAATGGGACTGCTTCACCTGGCTGTGTCCGCCCCGTCCGTGGTCATTCCCTCGTTCGCTGCTTGTGTGGTTTAATGATGGGGTTGTTCGGTGGGATCAGTTCTCCCGGCAAAACCTTTTGGCTTTTTGTAGGATCAGAATTGCAGCGGAGAGCGTGTGTTAGGATCGACTTTGAAACTTGAAGCCTGTTCAGTCCTTCATGGTCATGCCAGAGTAATTCCTGCACTTTCCTCTCCTGCATTTTAATTCCAGGAGAGAGTAGTCCAGCTCCCACCGCCCCAGCCATTGGGGCACATCTATACCCTGCAAACGAGCTTACCCTTGCTTTCTTTTACTTGTTTTGGCACTGCTGAGCACTTGGGTTTCCGTAGCTGGGGATCAGGCAGGAGTTGAGGCTCAGCTGGGTTTCCACTGGGTCGAGAATCCACCGCTCTGTAGCACTGATGCAGGCAAAAATTGTTCAAGTGCTGGTGAATCTCCATTTTCCCCTTGCATTCTCTCTCTGCAAAGGACAGAAAAGTCCCATTGCAGGTGGCAGAGGGGGAAAAAACAACAAATCTCCATCACCTTAGTGCAAAGCACAGTCCCCAGGGATGCTGAAGCCGTAATACATGCTGTGGGGCTTTGCTGTAGACTTGCTTGCTGCGTCGAGGTGCCCTGGAAGGAGAGCTGTCTGTCTGACACGGCATTTTTGGAAAAGCTGCTGGGGCTCGGGTGCTTGCCCTGGCGGCAAGGTGCGCTCCTTGACCGCGGGTTTGCTCTGGCAGCCCCGGCACCAAGCGTTTGAGCTCCGGCCCTGCCAATTAGCCGCTCTTCCCTTGCTTTATTACCCGTGCCGTGCCTGCGTGTGGCTTCATCCTCTGCTGCAGGAGAGCTAAATGGGATTGGAAGAGAGCTGGCACGAGGCCTGGGTGTTCCTAGAAAGATATTGATTGCCCTGGACGGTTCGTGTTTGCTCCCTTTGTTCCCCAGCTCTTGTCACGGCTCGGGCTCGCCTGCCGGAGGACGGAGAAGCGGGGCAGGGCGTGCAGATGGGGGCTGGACGGCTGCCATCCCATCCCATCCCATCGCCTCGCCGGGAGCAGAGCCTGAGGCAGCCTGCCTGGTGATTCCAGCAGCAGCAGCCCGCTGCCCAGCAGAGAAATGCAAACCCTGGGTAAACCCTGTGCTTGGGCACACTGTGCTGCTGTCAGTGACGTGCCCCTCTCTTGCCCACAGCTGATATTTTTTAAGCTGTTGGTGTCAGCGTAAAGACTGGGCAGTAAAAAGAAAAAATCGCAATTAGGTCTGCCTGCGGAGAAACCCTTAGGTCTGGAGCCATGCCCCCTTTCAGAGCCCAGCAGTCTGCCTGTAAGAGGTTGTGCCATGAATGAAAGTTTGCTGCTTTAACTCCTGCCATGCAGGATGACACAGGGCTGGCCCACCGGCTGCTGCGGGAGCTGGCTTGCAGGGGATGTGTCCACAACAAGCTCGCTGTGTTCAATCTGTGCCGAGCAAACAGCACAAAAGTGATACCGTGTGTGAGACTGGGGTAAAAGCTCCCAAGTGCATCTGCACTGCGCACCACAACTGCAGGAGCTGCTAGCAAAGCTCCTCAAGGCTTTTTGGCCATATGGCCCACCCTTGACTTCAGAGACTGCTGTCCTGGCCAAGTGTTTTCCCAGTTGCCTTTTTCTGCAGACCGCATCTTCCTGTCCGCAGTCGTACAACACCCCGGCGGCACCGTCAGCAAGTCCCACGTTGGAAAGGAATGGTTAATTGGGGTATTTTTAGCTCTCCTTTTGTGGCTTGGATCCTGGAAATCAGGCGCGGGAGCCAGCACTGTTTAACCGTTCAGCTTTAGATGATGGAAAGCAGCGAGACCTCATCGAGTCTCGCCGCTCCACACCAGTTCGTAAATCCTGCCCAATTTTCCCCCCAGCAGCTGCATTCCTGCGCTCAGCGAATCGCTCAGGGCATGCTTTGCAGGCCTTTTGCCAGCTGCTAAGCCATCTGGATGGAGGAAACCTTCATACCATCACCATGATGCCCCTGTGCTGATGGGCTACCGGGCGCTCAGGTACAAGCCGTCAGTCTTCCAAAGTTTCACCCATCTGGATCACGTTTTGATTTAGTCGCGTGATTTTCCTTTCCCAAAGTGAGCTTTCCAAGAGTCTCCTTCCCTGCTTCCTTCACTACTCATCATAGAAGTGCTGATAGCTGCTTTGGGTGGAGGGGAACAAAGTTGCATCTGTCTCAAGCTGCCCGTCTCGCCCATAGGGGGTTGGAATTAGATGGGCTTTAAGGTCCCTTCCAGCCCAAACTGCTCTGTAATTCTATGAAAACTGTTGTCGTAGTCTCTGATGTCTTGTTCTTACTGTCTTCCCTTCCCCCTCGGTTTCATAAGTCAAAACCGGCCATGAGAGCATCGTTGCCTGAATGGGGGTGACTTACCAGGGAGGATGTAACAAGCGTATTTCCTCTGGGTGATAAAGTTATAAGTAGGTCACAAGTGTTGCGTGTGTTTATTTGTGCTGATTACAGTGCTAACTGGGTAAAGTTACCGAATTTGTTTCAAAGCGTCAGTATTTTCTTGGCTCCCTAGCTCGCCTCACAGTTTTCACAGGGAATCCTGTAGCTCAAAGCTGCTCTGCAAAGTGTTGCTTTGCTCGGTGGCTCTTCCTGGCCCTCATCCTCTGTTAAGTCACCTCTGAAGACCCACACCATCACCCCCCTCCCTAAGAGCTAGTGCTGGCAGTGTCATCGCTTGGCCTTATGGAGACTCCAAACCCGCTCTGTTTGCTCTCGATGTCTAGAGGTTGAGCTAACAGAGCCTAATGACATCTTCGCTTTGATTGCCTCAAATGGCACAAATCGCACAGCAGGCTGTGCGGGTCATGAGCTGAGGGTACTATCCGCTGTCTGGCTTCCGTGAAATGTCCGAACTGGGGAGCTTCTTGCTGCAGTTTTATGATAAAACACCTGCAGCTGCCAACAGGGAGGGATCGTCCTGCTGCTTATCAGACTCTGGTCGTGCTCCTTGCAGTGGCCAGCTCCTATGGGTGTTGGACCCATCGTTGAGCACATTTAATTCAGTGAAGCTGCAGGGAGCTGTCGAGATAAGCGTATTTATTTTGCTGCCAGGGTGTTGCATCCAGCACAGGGGTGGCTGGCGAGGTGTGATGGACAGAGAGGTCTGGGAGACAGGGCAGGAGGTGCTGGCTGTCCCTTCTGGCAGGGCAGCTTCTTCTTCCCAAAAGGTGAGGAGCCGAGATATGCCCAGCCTTTGCTGCCGGGAGGCTGCGTGCAGGCAGTGGAAAGGTCCCCAGCAAAAACATCACAAGAGTCCTGCCTAGCCTCGTGAGGGCTGTGGTGTCAGCTCATTGCAACTGACTGTGAAAGGCCTGCTGTGTTAAAACCAGCCTGAATTAATCAGTTGGGTTTGGTCTTTTTTTTTTTTTTTTAGGTTGAGATAAGATCTAAGCTTGAGCTTTGTATATATAAGTAAAATAAAACTCACTGTTTTCTTGAGGATGCTTTGGGATATTTCTGGGGTGTGCATGGTGTCAGTTATCAGGAGATCTGAGAACAGGGTGGTTAGAGATGCTTAGCTGTTAAACTGATTTTAATGCTGTGGAAGCTACATTTGAGTACCCTTATGCTTTTTACAGGGGCAGAAAAAAACAACGTGGCAGAGCAACACTGGGTATTTCTGTGAAGGGTGAGGCTTGAATGTAAGGGTTTTAGCTGTGCTCTTCTGTTGGTGCTGGCAGTGTTAGTGGTTTTGGTGTGAGAGTGCAGAGGAGATCGCTCGTGGTTCAGAAGCGAGGCCTGCAAGTCCCTGAGGTGGCTCTGTCAGGAGCTTGTGTGACTAATGCTGCATAAACTTGAAAAAGAAAAACGAGCACCCAAAAAAAGAGACGTGAACTCTGCCTCCTCTGTCCTTGAGGTCTAGGGGTGGGGGGAACTAGGTAGGACTGTTGCTGAGATCGGTGGTTGTGTTTAGATGGCATCTCTGGGTGTGCTGCCATTTCTGGGTCTAGAGATGTACATGTATTGTCTCACTTCATGCTTTGTGGCTTTTACCCCTTCGGTGCTGACCATGCTCTCGCTGTTTTTTGAGGTGAAATCACCTGCTTTTGGACCCTAAACCTCAGAGCTATGGTCCAGGCAGTGGCCCCTGCAAAGAGGGCTGGGTGCAAGGGGACCTGGGGACAAGCCTGTTACCTAGGGCTGTGGCAGGCTGGAAATGGATTTGTACTTTGACGTTGAGAAGGGCTGCACGGGTTTATTTTCAGCATGCTGCTGTCTGCTTTCCTTATGAACTTCTGCTAGGTCGTTTGCATACGCCTGGCCTTGCTCATTTCCCCTCCAAAAAAAACCCTTTTGAGAACACCCTTCAGCTATGGCAAAGCACATCAAAACAAAAACAACAACAACAAATCTCTTAAAGAAAATCTCCGGCTGTTCTTCGTTAAGCCACAAGGCTTACGTAGCTGTAGTGTGTGGCTGTCAGGACACATCAGCCCAATTCGCAGACCTCAGGTAGCACGTCACCTGGCTGTTTCAGATGGGTCTTTAGAAAAGTGAGCATCTGGGCATGTTCAGAAGTGAATGGAGCTGTTAAAGTGGTTTTGAGTGGCCTAACACTGAGCAGAGACAAACCAAGAGGGTTTCTTCTGGAGCACTTCTTCCTAGTGCTGCATCCTAGCTTGCAGGCCCCTCCTAGGCTTCCAGCTGTACCACAGGGCCATCTTTCTGAGGCTGTGCTTCCCATCAGTTTAGCTGATCACAAGCTGTGCTCCTGCCAGAAATCAGGCTCCTTCCCCTCTCATTTTCTTCTTTCTGGGATGGCTTCCAGTTGGATCAAACAAGCCGTGGTTGCTACCGCAAGCGTGGAGGAGATGACTGGGACACATAGAAGGGGGAGGAGGGAGAAGGCAGGACTGTCTTTTTTGGCAGCAGAAGATAGTTTGGGATCAGCTAAGTTGATGGGTTAATTGCACCCCAGAGGCATGAGGCGAAACACGAGCACTGGGCCCTCCTGTCGCCACAGGGGCTACACCACAGGCAGTCGCTGCGTATAAGGAAAGGCCTGCTTTTTCAGATTTATCGGAGCTATGGGGGAAAAAAAAAGCACGTTTGATGGTAGCTTGATAATTCTGTGAGACTTTGGGAGAGGGATGAGGCTGGTCTAGAAGAGCTGGAGGCCCTGTAGAATGGGGCAGTGTCGGAGGGAATGAGCACCACTTTGCTGAGGGCAACCACATGGCTCCGGTAGAGCATCTGGCTGGAAAATTAGGTGGTGATTTCATTGCTAACTTGCTTGTGCTACGTCTGCCTCGGTTTCCCTCCCTGCAAAGGACGGGTAAGGGCTGCAGTGTATGTTAACATTTCTGAGAGGCTTTGAAGTTGGTAGAGCCCTTTGAGGTGCACTGCTGACAGCTTCGTGTACGTGCAGAGTAACAGCTGAAAACGTTCAGCTTCCCAATTAACCCAGGGGAGGTATCCCTCTGGGAAGACTTTGAGCTCTTAAATAAAACATTTTTTTTTCTGAATGTATCAAGCCGAGTATTTCTCTGCTTAAATACACTGCAGACCTGGGCCTGATGCCTCTCTGGGAGGGAGCAGGCCAGATCCTGCCATCCTGTTCTCCTCTGGCCATAGGCCTAGGGGTAGGTTTATTTTCCTGCCCAACTTGTTATAAACATTATTATGACCTGTCTCAGGCTGAAAAGCTGTCGTCTTAGGTGCTCGTTGCTTGTACGTTACTGTCTTGACAATGACTTTGCAAGGTCTGCAGGCTGGGGAGCCTGCGTATTTTTGATAGCTCTTCTGGTGTGCTGGCTGTACCCGAGGAATTAGTGATATGTGCTTGTATCAAGGGGACCAAGCATCATTCCTGTTGAAAACCACACAGAAATTAAACCTTGTCGTTGCCTGCTGGGGGCCAGAGCTGTGTGCTTGAGCTTGAAGATGCTGGTATGGCAAGATCATCACCAGCAGGCCGCAGGAGAGGGGAAGAAAATTATTGTAAGCCTTTTAAACAAAACTTGATGATTTCTCAGTGTTGACAGGAAACACCTTGAACCCCTATTTAGACTTAAAAGTGGTGTGTATTTTATGGTTGGCGTATCTGCTCTTGATAGGGGCATTAGCAAAGCTGCGGGGTCAGCCCTGGGGACTAGCAGACCCCTTACAGCCTCTGCATCGCCTCGCAGTTCCTTGCCTGCTCTCTTGACCAGTGCTGCCTCTCTTGTTGCTTATCATCAAATCATTCAGGTTGGAAAAGACCTCCAAGGTCAGCTGAGATCACCCAGGCCAGCCAAATGGCGCGGGGCTGTTGCCATCCTTCCCACTGTGCAGAGCCATGCTGGTTCTCTGCCCCATTGCTTTGCTTGAACCCTTCAACCCTTCCTCTTTGTAAGTCACCCAACGTCGCTCAGTCCTCCACCCCTGTGCCCAACTTTGTTGCCCACAGCATGGTTGTATCTGGAGGAGAGCAGCCCTGGGGGAACAGCGCTGCTGGACCCTGTGAGACTTTGCTGAGAGGGGAGCTCGGGAACAGAGAGCATGCGGTTGAATCCTTGGCACCAGGCTGTGTTTCCAGTGTATCTGGCTGTTGTGGGACAAAATGCTTTGTCTGAGAGTTGTGGTTGCTTTGGGGAGGCAGGCCAGGCCACCTGCATATGGGTTTTATTAAATCCAGCAGTCAGCAGCACTTAGAGAAGCTACAAGCATCTCTGTTTGCCTTGCTCAGCAGTACTGGTGGGAGATGAGTTTGAACTGTGCAGTCATGTTTCTGTAACATTGTCCAGTAGCAGCAATCACATCAAGAAAGCTGTTAGAGGAAAGGAGCTGGAGGAGGAGGCAGGGAGCAATGGTTTTATCCACGGGAGCTCTGCTGCTTCCCGAGCAGCAGGCTGGGCCCCGGTGCAGGAGCGGGTTGATGCTGACACGGATGAAGCCCTACAGAGCTCCTGCAGTTCCTTTCAGATGTAAGCCATGTGAAGCTAAGGCAGGAATTTCCTCGCTGGGGGGAAATTGTGTTTCTGTACTGCATAAATAAGCTGTCACTGAAGATTATTGGCCAGGTTGGATTTGTGTTGTGTTATTTCTGTCTTTGTAGAGATTTTATGTTCCGGTGCAGAACGGGGTTCAGTTAGCAACTTCAAAAGAAAAACAACAAAGATCCTCCTGGAGGTACATAACACGAGTAAATAACTCGTGTTCTGGTTAGAGCAGTAATGTAAAGCAACAGGGAGAGCATTTTAAACAGCGATGGAAAATTTGTGCTTGAGGCTTGCGTCCGACGTCCGTGCTGTAGTCTTGTGGTCTTCAGCATTGTTTGCATCCTTAGAAATGACTTCAGTCCTTCTGTAATGGGAAAGGAGAAAGGGAAAAATGGGGGGAGGGTTAATGGATTATGATTTTTCTCTTTTTTTTTTTTAAATATTGGTTGGCAAAAGCTGATGTCCATGAGACATACGCAGAGACTAGGGAAAACAAAGTGTCTTTTTCTCAGTCCAAGGTAAACCTATGCACTGCATGAGTAAGTTTTCTTGCATTTTATAACAAGGTCCTCCGTTCGGCAGGAAATACGTGAGACATCCTTGGGCCGATCATTTTTGTTAAAACCTCGGTGCTTCCCCCTTGCTGTTTTGGTGCTTTGACTGAAGAGCTGCTCAGAGAAGTTGTCCCACCCTCGCTGTCCCTGCGGGGCTTTGCCGTGCCTGTTTCCTTACCTTCCCCATTGTCAAATCCCCTCTCAGTTAAAACGTGCTGAAGGATGGTTGTTCAGCAACTCTGCTCGTTGCTGTCCTCGAACCGCTCCGTGAACAGAACAGGAAGAGTAAAACCATCCTGTGTGCGACTGCTGCTACCCTACGTGGTGACCTCTGCTTTAGATGTGCGGCCAGGCAAGCGTCTCTTTATGGCTGCTTAGAAAGGTTTCCAGGGAGACCTCTCTTTTTGATGTCTCTTCATCAGCATGCAGCGGGGACTTTGAATACCTCCAGCTGGGTGTTTCCACAGCCGCTGGAGCAGCTTTCTGTCCCTGCTTGTGCTCCGTGCTGCTAGTTATCTGTTGGTGTGACTCACCTACGCAGGCTGTATAAAGTGATTGGGAGGAAATAGCAAACCATTTACATGATGAAACCGTCATGTTGAATAAATATTAGTGAAACGAGCAGTGTGGTGCTGATGTCAGACGTGATTCACCCGCTTTAGGAAGTGGAAGGAATTGCAGAAGAGCTATAGCGCAGGTCTTCAGCATCACAAAGGGGTAGGAGAGCTCAGCAGGTGACCACTCATGCAGTTCATCAGCCTGTTGTTTGCTCTCCTGCTTAGACGTTAACTTCACTGCATTGGCTGCTGGGGAGGCTTTGCTGGGTGAACGGCTTTGTTTTGGGACAGGTAGTCTTGCCTTTTTTCTTGGCTTCCTTCTGTGATTTTGGATAAGTCCCTTAAAATCTTGTGTCTGGTAGCCCAGCTGTGGGCAAGGACTAGGCAGGAGTATGCTCAGTGCAGGGATCTAGCATCCGCCACTCTCTCCTAAGGTAGACTTGGCCTCCTTTCCTTTCACCAGCCACATCTTATTAATGTCACTAATTAACACTCTCTCATGCTTGCAGGATTTGCCAGTTCCTGTATGCCAATGGGGTTTGTGCTCTGGCTCACTGTCGGTGCCTTCAGGGAAGCTGACGCTCTGAGCAGGTACGTCACGCTGTGCAGTGAACACTTTTTTTCTGTGCAGATGTGGAAACACCCATGCAGGAGGTAAGGTCTTCGCTTAGCTTAGCCGACAGCCTTGTGGGAAGAGGGTTGGAAAACGTGCTGAGTGGGCAGCCTGCAGGATGCTGCAGGGTAGGAGGCCGTATCCAGCCCTCAGTCCAGAGTAGAGACCTCCTCCTGCTTCTCCTGGCCTTCACTTGTGGGGAAGCAGTGCTTCAGGTGGGGCCAGGAGCGTGCTTCGAGCAGGAGGAGCTGCATTTGTTGCTAGAGGTTGGACCGTCTTTGCTCCCACACATTGTGCAGTGCATGGTGTCATCATCAGACACCAGGAGGCTGCGAGCTGGGGTTTGCTTTCAGGAAAAAAAATCCCCACCTGATTGTCTGAGCTTGAACATACGAGGTGTTTTGAATATGAAACCCATCTCAGTGTGTGTGCACCCACCATCCTCAGTGGGACCTCAGATTGCTGCTTTCGCCTTGATACGTGAGCAAGTCCACTGCTGCTTTCTTAATGTGTCTCTAGTTGCAGCCTGTAGCAGCTTATTCTTCCCTGGATAATTATTGCTCGGCTCAGCCGCCGATTGCTATCGGAAGTAGTGGAGTTGTGCCCGGTGCTGCCCAGTGCATCTTCTTGCTTGAGTTATTCAGCGTGTTTGTTGCTTCAAGGCATCAGTGCTCAGCTGAAAAAGCTCACCTGTGCTCTCTGAAACTGTTTGGCAATGAGAGTGGGTTGCTTGAGCTGGTTTCAGTTGCCAAGATGCTTTCAGTAATCGCCCCTCGTTATGCTAGCAGCAGGCCCACGTGCCCACGGATTTCAATTACTGCATTACTGTCAGGGCTGCTTTTTTAGTGACTGCAATTGTGCTCCCAGCTGGCCGGAGGCATTGAAGTGGAATATTTTGCCATTTGTGGTCACTCAGGGGAGGTCTAAGGTAGGTGGATGCTGCTGTAGGGGCATTGCTGAACGTGGAGAGGTTGGCCTGGCACACCGAGCTTCAGCTTGCCACAAGTGCTCCTGAAGTTAAAACAAAACAAACAAAAAGCTTCTCTTCCAAACGTCCGTCCCTGACAGATCCCTTCTGAAAATAGCATTGCACTTGGCCAGTCTGAAGCCGCCCTGTTGGTCGTAGGAGGACATAATCCTTAATTGGCTGTGTGAAGCTTTCTTGCTCCCTAAAAAGGCAAGTGGATTAATTAGGGGAACCAATCTTTCTTGAATACCTGGTTCAGCTGGGATTGTCTGGGTGGTGCGGCACTGAAGGAGTAGGAGTTAGGGCGGAGCTGTTCCTACCTGATCCCGGGTATTTCCTGGGGTTTATCACCCTGCGCAAGAAGACGACATGCTCCCTGCTTCTGAGCTGATGGCAGAGGCAGTTAGCAGGGCTTGCATTTCCATCGCACTTTCCATTTCTTAAGGTTATGTGCTAGCTCGGAAGACCTCTATTGCAAGGCAGGAACGTAATGAGACGGGGAGCAGTGAAGGTAAGCACGGTCCCTGTTTGCTGCTCTCCTGAGGTGTGTCTGCCTCGGAGGGAAGCGGTGCTGAATCAGTGCCCCAGACTGCTGGTGACTCAGGTGGCAAAAAGCACACGTTGTTTTCTTCCACGCCTGAAACATTGCGGTGGATTTCCTGTAATGGGGTTTTGCCTCCTGTAGGGAACAGTTTGTCATCCTTTTCCTCTCCTACGGATAAAGAGCTGCTGGGTTCTCAGGGAGCACAGGCAGGCGCTGGCTGGAGCCCTTCTCGTCCTGGCATCCTTTTCTGAGTGCCCGGCCTGCTAGAGGAGTGGGGTGTTGGGAGGCTCGGTACTTCTGAGCGGGAGAACTGTGTTTTCAGGGAGCTCCTCTGGCTTCTTCAAAGGGGAGTTTTGTTCTTTGCTGCCCAGTCACGGACGTGCTGGGGTGTGTGCATGTGTGAAGGATCTGAAATGCTGGCAAAACAGATGGAAACTTGATTTACCCCAGTGCCCTCAACCCTACCCCTCCCTCAGTCTCACCTATCTCTTTTTTTTCTTTTTTCTTCTTTTTTTTTATTCCAATATGGGGCAAGTTAATGTAGCTGCAGATGCTATCTGTTGAGCTTGATGAGATTCTCATGCAAATCTGGAGGCTGTGCTCTCCTGTCAGGTCTGCTTGCATGCATAATCCCCTATTTTACTGCAAAGGGGTCTATTTTTTACTGCAATTGGGTTTATTTTTAGCCAAGGCTTTCCCTGTCTAATTGGCAAAAGTTCAGTGTTTGCGGTGCGATTTGCAGAAGAAGCAATTTCACCAAATACATAGGATGGGGGAAGGGAGGGAGAGGGGGAGAGAGGAAATGTATTAGCTAGCAAAAAAGCTAAATGCTGATTTGGAAACACAGCTTGAGATGCTGTTGTGAGAGCAGAACGGTGGTCAATCACAGCTGAGAACCACCTTGCACTTGTTGCATCGGATAATTGAATTGCTGGGAGCTGGGCAGGTAAGGGATGGATATAGGGGATGCTACAAGCTTCCTCACCCCCATATTTCAGTACCCCTGTCGGTCACTGGAATGGATGGAGAGGTGTGTGGGACTTCCCAGGCACTTGCTGCAGCTCTGTCCCCTCTTCCCCAGCGGCTGCCCCGGGACAAACTGTCTTCAGGTGCCTCCTTGGCTTGACCAACTGCCCGTAACCATTCTGGGTCTTGAACCAGCTTGTCTCATGAAGAGCTGCCCTTTGGAGGTGATCTTCTTGCTTGTCCTTCCATCTTCCCTGACGTTTCCACCGCTCCTTTTACGGGGTCACCGTTGTTACCATCAGCAGCAACGCCACAAGCCCGAGCCCCCCAAGCACAGCGCAGGAGGTGGATGGCTCTGTGCAGAGCCTTTGATGCTTGCTCCTCTGACAAATGAGACTTAGCTCCACGTGTGTGTCTAGAAATTTGTTTTCTGCTGCTTCTACTTAAGTAGCTGCCCTGCAGGTTAACCCCTGTGGTTTGCTTTGTCCTTTTTGATTTTCCAGAGCCTCTTGCAGACAATTGCACAGCAGGCTTCTTACAGTTCCATTAAGAAAATGGGGAGAGATGTCTGAGTGCTGACTTTCTTCTGAGTGTTTAGAAAACAGAAGAAAGAGGGGAAGCAGCACGAGGACGTTATTTGTATTCTGTGCTCAGTCTGAGGGGATGTGCTTTGCTGCTTCTCTGCTCTGCTGAACAGCATGGCCTGCATGGAGCTGCGTCTTCGTAAAGGAATTGGGGATGAAACTTCTCAGTTCTTTCAGTCACTGGGAGAAAAGCACCAGGAGAACTGAGGTAAGAGCACCCGTTAACTGCCTAGAGCAGTAATCTTCTCTGGGGAATTAATCTAGCCTCACCTGATACAAGAATTCATGCGGTGGGGACTCTGTTCCTTTTCCTGCTGAGCCTTCTGAGAAAACTGGGAAAAATTAAGCACCGAAGCGACCCTCTTCTCCCTGGCAGGGCTTCTCTTTTCCTAAGACATGTTGTTATCTTCCTGTTGAAAACCATCTGTACCAGTTGGCAAATCAGGATTGTTTTAGCTGCTCAGCTTTGCCTAGTTTCCTGCAAACGTATTCCCGACGTTCCTTGTTGGCACGGGGTGCAGAGCGTAGTGCCTGATGAGGAGGGATGCGTGTGTCCCCGTTCGGATCCCTGTGTCACTGCGGTGCCTAGCTCCGTGCCCTCAGAGCCCTCCTGGATGTAGGTTTCCTTTGTCAGTTCGTTCCTGTGGTTAACCAAAATACTGAGGTAAATAAAAATGGTCCTAGGGAGTGTTTTTTCTGCATTGCATGAGCTCCAGAAAAGCTGCAGCAATTAAAGAGCTAATACAGTAGATCTAGTAGACTGCAATGAGCTTTGGATATATAGGTTTAATTATTTTGAAGCCTTTCCTTAGGGAAAGTTTGTTAGTTTTTTTACCTTATACTGCTAATTATTTCAGGGGAAACTCCTTTCTCATTAATGCTTTCTCCCTGAAAGGCATTTCTTTTCCTGTCTCTTGCCCGCAGAAGGCTGGAAGAACCCTTATACATTCGGAAAGTAAGTCTCTACTTTAAATGGCCTTAAGCACGTGAATATTCAGCTCAATTTCCTTTTACAGTGGCTTGTTACGAAATGAACAGGAATCTCGGGGCATCCCTGGGTCAGCTCTTCTTTTGAGCCCTGGCAGAAAGCACAGCAGGTTTTGTTCCAGCGGTTGAGTGCTTGGAGGAGGTGTCCACATCCAGCTTTGAGGACTCTATTAGGAAAATATTTCTCCTATCAGCGAGTTCCTGCTGATGTTGTTGTGCTGTGCTGGAAGTATGTGGGCATGCATTTTAATCTGCTGCTTCAGATAGTGCGAAGACAGCCGTAGCGGGCTGAACCAGAGCTACATCTGGAACTGACTGCGTCTAATGCAATGCCCTGCCTCCAGCAACAGTAGTGGAGCTACTCTGAAGAGCTGGATAAAGGCTGAGCAGCCTCATTCTGCTCAGTAGTAGCTAAAAACAACCAAACAACGACAAAACAAGCCCCTGTCCACCTACATCTGCCTTTTTCAGGCTGGTGGTTTGATCCTCACCTTCTCCTACAAGGGCTTGATGGCTGGGCAGAGCTGGAAGAGTTACGCTGCTGGTGGCGTTGCTCTTTTTGTTGAATTACCTGTGTCTCGCAGCCTGTTTCTTAGAAGGACAAGGAGAGGGAGATTGTGGAGCTTGCAGAAAACCATGGTCTGCTGACACCCCAAGGCAGCGTGTGTGCCCGGGCACGGTGCCCGTGGCTGGGGGTTCTTCCCCAGCCCGTCCTGTTGCTTCTGAAACCCCGTAAAACTGCGAGCGGAGCAAACACCTCGTGGCAAGGAGTTGCACGGCTCAATTCCACATCACGATGTTGTCTTAGTGAGTAGTTTGGGTCCTGGCACGTCTCCTCAGGCAGGTAGTCCGGGCTCCAACAGAGTGCCAAGGGAGGCTGCGAGCTCCCTGCCCGTGGAGGATGTGCCTGGGGACAGGGGCAAGTGCAGGGTTTAATTTTAGGAAGTAAAACCTCTTTGTCTCTTTTGGGTCAAATGGTCGTCTCGCAGCCAGCAGAAGGGAAATCTCCATGCTCCCAGGAGGATCAGGAACTGTGAGCACTGGAGGATGGACAAGTCTCAATCTGCTGTAGCCTGAATTGTTTATTTTCCCCCAAATTTCCTGGGTGTTGAGCAGCTTCAGAGCTCTGTTGGGGTGGCAGCCTTTAGCCCCACGTCGTCTGGCACACGAGGAGCAGCCGTGTATATGGCTAAACGTCGAGATCGAGGTCTGTAGGTGTGGTTGCAGCAGTGGGAAGGCTGTATCTGGGTTGCTGCCAGCAAAGGCCACTTTCACAAGGTCACGGCTTTTTGAGACCTTCGTTCAGAGCAGATGAGCAGTTGTGACATGCAGGTCTGCTTCGCGGGCACTTAGCAGTTTGTGGTTACCCGGCCCGCTGTAACCATGACAGCACAAATTTGAGGCTGTTTGAATTTGCTTTCACATGCAAAGACCTCGTGTAGCCCTCCCTGAAGGCAGTTTGCTGGTTGCCTAAATTGCTGCTTTTCCCACGAGCTGACTCAGGTTCTCTCCTGCTCTGCTCTGCTCTGCAATTACTCACCCCAGGGTGGTTGACAGCTGTAAGATGGGATGCGAGGAAGGTGGTAACAGTGACCGGTTCATGGGCAGCATTTCGGTGACCTGAGGTGAAAGGCATGGCACTAGCCAGGTCTTTCCTGCACATTCAGTTTCCAAGCAAAGCATGCTTCCGGCAGCTTTTGCTGCATTAAAAAATAATGAAAAAACAGCAAATGGACATCTAGGGGGGCTGCTGGGAGGGGGTGAGGGGAATGATGCCTTGCCCTGATATTTGCACGAAGCGTGCTCTCCAGTCGGATCCCACTGAGGCTCTTCCTGAAGTCTCTCTCTCCTTGGCTGAGTCTTTGGAAAACCCTTCTCATTCCAAGTTTGGTCTGGAAAGAGAAACGCCCCCGCAGATGGCTGCTTTTCAGTTGTCATTCAGGTTGGGGTTTTTATGTTCCTTTTTGCATTACCCTCAGGTACAAACCAGGCTTCCGGCCAAAAACCAAGTCCCAGAAGTAGAGAGAAGCTGAACAATAAGGATATTCTGTTTTTCCTCTTTACTTCTCGAAGCTAGAAATGCAACAGGCTATCTGATGTTTTATCAGTTCATAAGGGATTGTGTTGCTTTTTTCCTCTTTGGCTGAGTCTCAATTTAGTCGAGTTGTTTGTTTTCCTCAGATTAAAAACACAGCTTTCATTAAGACCTGGGCTGGCTCTGCTCTGCTCCTTGCTTGATAATGTCTGAGTGGTGCCACTTCTTCTAGACAAATGCCACTGCTCTGCTTCAGAGTCCTGCTGGTCTCATCTGATAAGCTTTTTTTTGTGTGTTTTTTTTTTTTTTTTTTTCATCCTAAGCAGCTCTCAAAGGAATTGCTGGATTGTTAAAGAATAAGAAATACTTTGAGGTCTTTGAGATACAGAAAGACTTACCGTAGCTGAAGGCAAGGGAAGGAGAGCGATAGCATTGCTGGAGGACTGGGGTTTGGTGTGCTGGTGAGTTACAAAGCTGAAGTTACAGCTGCCTGTTGGGATCGGGGATGCTGTGGATGGCACAGTCGGTATCGGCTCCCCTGGCCTCACAGGAGCTTTGGTTTTGCATTTCTCCTGGCTTTTTAGACACTGAGGAGAGCCAGAGGTAGGTTGTGACTGTGGCTGGGCTTCCCTCTCCAGGTTCCTGCGAGCGGGTGAGCGAGGGCCCTGCCCCGTGCTGCCCAGCTGGAGGCAGACGAGGCTGAGGAAGCTGGTGGAAGCAGCAATGTGGAGACAAAAAGGCTTTGGGGGGGATTTCTAGGAGAACTGGTTGGTACCTAGCCCTGCAAAATCCCTACGACGGTGCCTGGGGTAGTCTGCGGTTATCGAGCAGCGATGCAAGGAGGTGGTGGTACTTCCCTGTGCACTCATCCCTCAAGTGGCCATGGTGATTGATTTTTATTTTTTTCCTGGGATAGCTGTTCCTCAGGCCTGGCCAGCTGTGCTTTGCATGGAAATGGGACTAGGTGCTGCTTCGGGCCCTGCCGTTTAGCAGGCTGCGTGTAAATCTGCCGAGGTTATTTGCTGCTCGTTAAGCCGCGGCTCGAAGGAAGCCCTTTTAACGAGGCACCCGCAGAAGAAGCAGCAGGCATGGTATTTCCATAGGGAATGGGAAGGAGAGATGTTTGGCTGCTCTTCCCCTCCTCAGCCCTGTGTTTATCCCACGGAGGTGCCTTCCCATCTCCCCGCCTTTACTTTAGAAGGAGCTGGGGGGACGGGGAGCGCTGTGCGTAGGTATCTGCCTCAGGTTTTATAAACAGGAGGCGGCTGCGACAGCAGAGGCTCCTGGCAGAGTTGAGTAATGAGACGCTGGGCGATGCTGAGAGCCCTACGCCCTGCTCTTGCACAAGCTGCAGCACGCAGGAGGCAGCAGCAGCCTGCCCTGGGTTGAAATTCTCCCCCAGCTGTTGCAAAAACAGCTCCGGCCTTGCAGAAAGGGCTTGAAAGGAATGAAAATGGGCGAACAGCAGGCCTGTGGCAGCTGGAATAGGTGACTCCAGCTCCGTGGCTTTCTTTTTTTTGGTCTTTAGTCCTAGCATGCGGCTGCTGCAGTTCCTTTGTGTTGCTTCTAAGCGCCGGCCATCCTGGATTTCTGAGAGTATGTTTTCATTTTTCTTTCTTTCCTGAGGGTTTTGGGCAGTGTTTCCCAAAGCTATTGTGGTGGGCATTTCCCCTTCCCTCCCGACAGCAGCTTTCATTTTTGCCTGAATAGCTCAGCATTGTTCACATTGTCTTCTAAATTTATGAGCTTTTTTTTTTTTTTTTATTTTGACCAAAGCAGTTTCCTAAATGCTTTTGGAGTCCTTGAAGTCACTTTGCAGAAACATGGGAGCGATTCTTCCCCTTGCAGCACGGCTTGTGTTTGAAGCTCCAGGCAGGAAAACCGTTCTGTAGCGCTCACGTTTGAGTTCCTGAAAGCATGATTCTTGTGGGCTTTCAGTTTGTTTTTCTGGACAGTTTTCTTTAAGATCATGCTAAGTTCAGCTCTGATGAGGACTTCATAGGCTTGATGGAATTTACTTTTGTTGAAACTTGAGGTTTCTGACAATGTAATGAACTCTGCTCCAGGTTTCTAAACAGCATCTGTTCCTCCTCTTCCAGCCCAACAACTATTTCTCCCTCCCTGCAATTCTCTCCAGAAATAACAGGTTATTACTAGGATTTGTAAGCATATTCATTTCCTAGGCCTGCTGTCGCTTGGCACTGAGGATATTGATCTCTTTTACCCACTTTGATCTCAGAAGCCGGGCTCTGTCAGCACGATGTCCATCTGCAGATCTCCCCTGCTTAGTTTGGAACGTGGTCTCCTGGCTGTGCAAAGACTTGGGCTTGCTCCCCTAATTGAAGCAGCAATAACAGCTTTCCCCACTGATATTTCCTTGAAGTAGATATCTTTTAGCCAACGAGTGGGCATTATTTGTTTGTCTGGGTGGCTGGTTCCTCCCTCCACTTTGAGGACTGAATACTGGGGAAAGGCTTTGGGTTGTCAGCCCAGGCAGGTGGTATTTGGGGCATAGCAGTGGTGTCTCCTGGGATGTGTGGCTTGTTCCTGGTCTGCTTGTGGATGTTGGTCTTGCTGGCTAGGTGCTAGGCATCTGATCCGGCAGTGGGAGGACTCCAGTGGGCGAAGGGCTCGAGGACGGGCCACGATGATGCGCTCATCGGCTACTGTGCGTGCACGGCGTTGGCTGGAGCATGTGGCACCGGGACGGGTGCTCTTGGAGCTGGGGCTCCCCGTGTGCAGGAATGTATCTGTGCACTTCTGGTTCGAAGTGGAAGCAGATCTGCCCCTGGCTGCAGCCAGCACTGTGCAGGAAAACGGTGCTCGCTGGAGTCGCCGGTGGTTTGGGACTCCTTAATTCATCTTTCTTTGCGGCGTGCCAGAGCACAGAGCTGGGCACACGAGTGCTTTTACAGTGTTTCAGTGCCTGCAGCAAAAGGGCCAGTAATGTGGTTTCTTTTCAGTGAAGGAAGGGTTGGTTGGTGGTTTTTTTTTTTCTCCTTTTCTTTAGGTGATGTATTGCTGTGAGATGGCCCTCGTAGTGCTGTTCCTCACAAAGACGTGAAATGTTTTATTGTTGTAGGTTTCCTTCCCCATTCAGATAGGAAAAATAAAAAAAGGCATTAAAAGGGTATGTGGAGCAGGGGGACACACATGTAGTGATTACTAACCTTTTTTAAAGTCACTGTTCTCATTTATCCTTTCAGTCAGTTGTGTTTTTTTTTTCCAGGACTTTGGAATAAAATCACCAGAATTTTGCAATAAAATCCACATGTGAGAAACCAGTGGCGCATCTCCTAGTCAAAACAGGTTGCATGTGATCTAACTACTTCAATGGTCATAGAGAAATGTTTTGATTAAGCAACTGGAGGCCAAACGCATGCTGAATTAATTAGTTTCTACCTACCCTTCACACTGTAATGAAGATGCCCTTACAGAAACTACACAAGATGAACGTATGTCAGAGTGTTTTTTCTGAGTATGTGTGTTTAAAACTGCAAACCTGAGTGCTTTTAATTGCAATTAAAACCTTTCCGGTTTCCTTTGGAGATGCTTTTCCTTGGCTAGGCCTTGCGGAAGGGCAGCCCTAGTTTACATGCTGAGAGCACAGGAGGCTGAATCCTCATTTTTCAGCCCTTGACCACTTTCAAATCATAAAATCATACTTGGTCGTGTCAGGCCCTCTGGGAGGCTTGGTGATAGGTGCGGAGCAGTATTACTTTTCTTCAGGATGATGTGGTACTTGCTTGCATTGAACTGGAGTAATGCTCTAAGCACGGTAATGACTTATTTCCATAGGAAGAGGTGCATTTTCTGTCCTTATTTAACCTTGCTTCTCTAAGGCTGCTCTAAGCAGCTGTTTCTTTGTTTTTTCTCAGTTACCAGCCAAAAATACCGATGTTCACGCTTCAGAAGGCTTTATATGTAGATTAAATGAAGGAATACTTTAACAAAGGACTTGACCGTGTCACACAGCAAGGTGTAATCAGAGGTGCCTAAAAACACAAAGGTGTAACGTAGGAAGTTGAAGGTGCTGCTCCTTGCAAACCCTGGTTAGAATTAGGTCAACTGGTAATTGTAATTTTTTGGAAAAGCTTTTAATTGACAGTTCCCTGAATACCTAAGATTATTTCTGAGTGACAGTGTCTTTTCCTCCTTTTTTGTGCTTTGTGCATTGCTATGGTACGAGCAACGTGCAGAATGCATAGTGTGAAGCTTTACCTGTGTGCTTGGATGACGTAACTATTGCCATTATTCAGAACCGTTCGTATAGCCAACGAAGGGCTGTCCTAACTGTGGGACTAACCTTGAAAAATCACTGTGCTCATGCGTGTTTTGAGTTGGGTTGATCTTCACATTGGGCCATCTTCTTCTTTTTAACTGGGAGATGTGACTCTACCAAATACAAGTCTTCTGATTAATTTCAGTTGCATGTTATTTTCCTTCAAAATCCAGAATTACAATTTATGAAACTAACAATTATTTTCTTGATTTCTCTTAGTTCTGCCGTATAAAACCACAAAAGATATTCAAAGCGTGCAGCTGGCCAGACTGCCTGGTTCTGTTTTTGACCAACGGGCGTTGATTCTTTAGCTGTGAGTGTTGCGGAGGAGATTCCTCTGAGGCCAGGGGAGAAAACCAAACAATACAACTGCCGCGTTTTATCAAAATAGATGCATGCAAAATACTGCAAAGCAATCTCTTGATCTGGCCTCAAAGATGAGAGCTGACAACGTTAAAAGAAAACAAAGCCTAATCTGAAACATACTCTGCACACAGCCGAGTGTTATTTTGCGAGTAGGACTTGGGGCTTGCGAAGGCTCCTCAAGTTTTCCATGTGGAGTGGTGAAGCTGGGCACAATCACACGCATGGTGTGGTTGTGGCTGGTCATCGTATCAGTTCAACGCCAGAATTAAGGCTGGTGACTGCGTTTTCATCAGTCCCCAAGGCTGAGGAAGGATGAGGTTGCGTTGTTGGTAGTGCTCAATAGACGACCAAACACAGACTGGCTAAAATAGATGTAAGGCAAATATAATCCAGGCTGTAACCTGCAGGGATGTTTATCTCAATCCAAACACTGTGCCTACAACCGCATGTCTGCTTTGTTCTTTCAGCTTTATTTTGGTCAGGATTAAAACAGCAGTGAGGTGGATCTGAGCTTCCAAGAGGATTTTTTTTGGGTTACCTGCTGCAGAGGAGAGGTGAGGAGCTGCTCCCCAGGCTGCAGAGCAGATGTTGGAGGGCACCGGCTGGGTCTGCGTGCCTCGCAGGTGTGTGTTTTGCAGCCTCTGCACTTAAACACTCTGCTTGACTTGAGATGTGCGAAGTTGCTGCCTCTTTTCCCTAGAGGCTGAGCTGTTTGCCTGGAATTGAAGGGGAAAAAAGCAACGGTTAGTAGTAGATGAAAAAGAGCAGTGTGCCAGCCATCCTAACGCACAGGTTACACTGCAGCCTGGAGCTGGGCTTTTTTTCGTGAAGAGCAGCTCAAAAAAAAGTCAGCAGACAGAAATAACCTCCGAACAAAACAGAAACCAAAACTAACAAAGGAAGTGCTTGCTATTCAGATGAACCGATAGAGTTGAGGGAGGAAAAAACAACTCATCAGAGACCTCCAAAGGCTTGCTGCTTTGGCCAGAAAGGTGCAATTTTGAGATGGCAGGAGGTTTGTAGTCTGCACAGCCATCTGAGAGGTGATGCAGACGTTCCTGTGGTGTAATCCTAGGCGAAAGCAGACTGGGGGATGATGGAGAAGATGCTGAGCTGGGATGCAGGAAGGCAAACTTCAGCTCTTGCCCCATGTAGATGAAACCTCTGCAGGGCAGCTTCAGTTCTGTTCCCCAGCTCAGTTTCAGTGCAATGAGAAGTACAGCAGGGAAGAAGGGAACCTGGTCCCAGCCTTCGCCTACACCCCTGTTTCGGGTGCCGAATAAGGTCAGTGAATGTTAAAATCATTTTTTTTGGATATAGCACATAGTTTGTGTACCAGCATCTGTAACCCAGAAATAACACCAGCGGAGGAGGCCTGTGTGCTCTTCTTGCTGCCGGAAGCTGGTACGAGGTGGGAGAAGACATGAGAGTAAGCGTTTTAGCTGCATGACGAGAGGCTGGTGCCAAATGTAAAGAGCAGGTAGGAAATGCCAGCGGGGTGTGCTGCTGGCGTGTGAGTCTTGTGAACAGAGAGGACAGGCTGCTTGTATTGATGCTGCTGTCAGCTCTCATTTCCTCACAGCTCGGGGACTGTGAATGGACAGGCCCTGTTGATGGCATGTCCTGGTTTTAATGTTGTGAGTGGAGGGATTTGTCTGCCCTGAAGCGTTACACGGATCTGTGCGCGCCTTTCCGGCAGCGCTGGGTACAGGCCTTCCCAGCACTGCAGCCCGGCTCTTCCTCACCTCTGCCTTCACACAGGACTTGAGGGGAACTGCTTTATGGGTTTGCCAAGCCTGGGACTGTTTGGATATGTTGTATATATAGAGAGAAAGGGTTGGTTGGTGATTTTGGAAGTGTGCAGGGGAGCTGGTGCTGCCGTCCCTGAGAAAGCAGATGTGCTGGAGGGAAGGTGCTGCTGGTGCCCGCTGTGCCCCATGTGCCCATCTCCCCAGACAAGTGCTGCAGCTGCAAAGGGTTTTGCCCCGAAACCCCCCGCCAGCCCCAGAGGTTTGTGCTGTGCCACTTAATCCTCGCCTCTTTGTGGAGTGAGAGGTGCCTGACCAAGGCTTTTTCCTGGCTGTGCTGTCCGCACCCCTCAGTTCAGAGGCTTTTATTAACTAGCAACTGGTGAGAGCATCCATGTTTTTACCCTCATAACGTTTTAGTAAATTATTATTTTATCACCTGCCTCCTTGTATCTGGAGGTGCTGGAACAAGTAACCTGGTGGGAGAGCCCCGGCCGCTCACAGCACGTCCGGATGCTTGAAGCAGTCACCGGGAGTGGGAAGTGTAGGGTGACTGCAGAGAAACAGGAAGAGTTGGTCAGCACGGTTGCAAAGTAGCTACAGCAACGAGCCAGTGCTTCCTTTTCTGCGTGCACACTTCTGACACTGAGGCAGAAGGCAAGCAAAGTGCCTTGGCAAAGCAGCTGAGGTCACATCCCTTGGAGGACAAATCCCTGGTGATTACCTCTCTGAAGAAGTGGATAAGTGTGCCAGAAGAAGAGAGCCCACCACCTGAAAATTGATTTTGTTGCTGATGTTCTCTTCTGGATGGCTGCTTGCCGCAGGGAGAAGGATCTCTGATCTCTCTGCTCCTTATTACTGATGCAGCATCTCCTCCTGGTTTGATGGAGTGAGGAGAGGTTTTGGGCTGAAGGAAAAACTCCCCAGCAGCTGTCCTGGCAGGCTCACTGGCACTCACCTCGGATGCTTGCTTGGTCGAATAGAGGAACAGCTTGGAACAAGCATCAAGGTCTTGGTGCTTCAATGCTAGAGGGCGACTGCAGGAATAAATGGCTTTAAAAAGCTTTCTTCAGCAGCATGACCCAGAGCTGTCTTCCTTTTCCCTGTGCGTGTATCAGTTTTTATGGCCTTCCAGCACCATCCACCCATTAATGGTTTTGGTAAGTGTTTACTGGGGAAAAGCTGTGGTTTGGAGGTGATCCTGGCCTGCCTTCCTGGAGATTTGTCCTGACTGCTGGCCCAAGAGCTTGTGAAGCACGTCGCAGTGTCTGATTGCAGCGGTCGATGTGTCGGGGCTGTCTGGGCAGGCAGAGGGGAAGCTCGTGGCCCATCGGGCTGGGAGCAGCTGCCTTTCTGAACTGGCTGTCAGTGAGCAGGGTGCTTGTGGATGCTGGGTAGGTCTTGTACAACTCGCTGGGGATCACTGGGAGCCTGAGCTGCCTTTGAAGGGTTGCTGGGCTCGTTCTCACCCGTTTGCATGCTTGCAGTGTGTGGTTGGGTGACACGCTGTGGAGAAGACAGGACATGCTGCCCCTCACTGCCTGGGGCTCTGCAGCACAGCAAACAGCATTTCCCCTCAGGTCTGCTGCCCGAGGAGGAGCAGGTGGAGGTTAGCAGTGGCCGTGATCCCTTCGTGCCTGCTCCTCTTGCAGAGGTGCTCACCTAACACGCCAGGATGAAGGGCTGGAGCCCGAAGCTCTCTCCACTGGCACCGTACTCGCAGTGCGTGGTGACTCAAGCGTGGAAGATCTTCCACGCTGGCTCCAGCCAGCTCCACCTCAGCCAGCACTGGCCCAGGCACACCCAGTGCGGATCCTCAGGGAAGGAGGGAGAGTTGTGGAGAGGCTTTCGCAGCGACAGATGGCCCTGTTCTCCTGCAGTTTGCGTGTTACTTCTCAGGCAGCTTCTCTAACTCGATGGAAGCAGCAGAGCGTGTCCCAGCCCAAGCGTGTGTCACACGGAAGAAGCATTTCCTCCTTTTGTTGGACTTTTATAACGTGCCATCTGACTGCCTTTCGCCGAGCAGTGAACAATCCTTCTTCATTCCTAACGTGCTTTGCGTGAAACCAGTGGCTCCTGCAGGCTCTTCAGTTGCGTGCCTCAGCACATAGGTGGCTTTTTTTATGATGCCCACGGCTGAATATTTCGTGATGACAGACTGTCTGCCTTGACTGGGCTGCTCTGGAGTCTGCTTTTAGGCAAAGGCCTTGCAGGGGGTTGGAACTGACCTCTTAATTGCAGGGAAAATAGGTTAATTGCAGCCTTGCTTGAAAAAAATGGTCTGTGCTTCATCATATTGAGACTCTTGCCAGAAGAGTTGTTGAACACATATACTAAAGAGCAGGAATTTGGAAACAGCCCACATGACCCCGTGTCTATTACTCAGCAGCCGTTTTTGTTGCACCTCTTGCATTTACTCTCCCGCTGAAGCGTTAGGCAGTTCATCAGTCTTTCCATGCCGTAGCTGCACGCCCTTTGCTGTCTTTGCAGCTAGAAATGAAGTGAGAGGGATGCTCGATAGCGGCCTGATCTCCGTGGTTCATCCAGAGGAGGACAGAAGCTGGCTGCTCTCACCACTTAACCCCTCGGTTAAAAGCACTGAAAGCTGCACGCGAACTTGCTTTGGTTTTCCAAAAGGTGTGATGTTAAAATAAGCAGCCCCATCTCTTCAAATTGCCAGAGCTGACTTAAAAATCAACTGCACCCAAAACCCACCTCAGAGGTCCCGATGTAAGAGTCGTCTTCTTGGGGCTGCCAGATGGAGATAATAATGCACCCAAGTGAATGGATGCACAGGATGCCTGTGGGCTGTCCGAGGGGGAAAGTATGGAGAGCTGTCATCCTCTGCACTTTCTGGCAGCGTAATTATTTACTGTGGTGCATGGGGAGGACAGTTCCGGGGGGTTTCTGGCCTTTCCTCAGCAAAGATTTTCTCTGCTTGTCCACAGGTTCCTGCTCCGTGCACACTGAGGCATTATTTAATGTTGACTTCGGAGGCAAAGAGAAAACTGTGCCAGTTTCTGTGGGTAATGAGAGCTCTTGCTTGATGGAACTGGCAGAGGGAGTAGGCTCGAATCGCCACTTCTGTGCCAAGCCTTGTGTTTTCCCAGTGCTGAGCCTTGCTGGGAGGACTGGAGATGCATAGAGTGGGAACTGGGTGACTGGTTTCCCCTGTGCCTTGGTTTCTCTTCCCAATGAGATCTTGTAAGCTCTCCCCCTTCCCTGTCTTCTGTGGACTGGCGCTAGGAACAGAAATGCTGGAACATGCATGTAGCTCTGGTGTCACCCAGAAGGGCCTCCGGTTAGAGCTGAGATGATTTAAGTGATAAGATCCACAGTTACCATAGTACTGTGGGCTATGTACATAGGGGCTTTATCTGGGACAAGATAAGGGGGAGGGGAGGAGCAAACCAAGCATTATCTGAGTTGATAAGTTGTTGTCTAGGGATAGGTGAGCACAACGCCCGTGTCTGTGAAATACGGAGGTGGTGCATGTGTCTAGGGAAGTGTGCTGGCATTTTGGGTGACGGGGCAGGTTGTATTTCCGGTGGTTTTATGTTCATCTTGCAAAGTTGAAAGCCTAACCTGCTTTTGCGATAGCCCTTGTGGTTTATTTTTGAGAGCTCTTCGCTGAAACCGTACAGTTTGAGACATCTCAGTCGCTAGCAGAGGAGTGCTCGGTGTTTTCAGCAGCTAGAGGTACATCTCCAAGCCCTGTCAGAGGGCTTCTTGGGGCAGAACACAGCAAGCAGCGAGACAGCTAAATAATGCGTCCTCACAGTTTGCTTGATTCACTGCACACGCAGGATTTGTGCCTTACCTGAGACTAGAACCAGGTAAAGCAACGGGATGTTACTGCAGGAATAATAAGCAAAGCAGGGTGCTGTGAGCTCTGCTGAGTAGAGCTAAAGGACTGTTGTTGCACGGCATTTTCTTCTCTTGTCCTTGCTCTGCTGGCTTCTTTGTGTCTTTAAGTCTTTGCGGAGGCAGCTTTGGTGGTCTCAGCTGTGAGATGGGGAACCTCTGGCTGAAGGTGTGCAGCTGCTCCTGGTGAGCTCCCTCAGTGCAACAGTACCACTGGGGAGCCCAGGAGCAGCCCAAAGGTTGCGCACGAGTAGGGGTTAGGAGCATCTTCTGTCTTCTCTGCTTGGCTAGCAGATCAGTTTCCCTCCTGGCTCGCTGCGGCCCATCTTCCAACATCTGCATCTTCCTCCTCTCCCACCTGGATCGAGCTCTGCAGAGTGGTTGGGAGGTTTCCTCCTCTTGAGGACAGGCACAGGGCTTTGCAGCATCGCTCCTTGCACCAGGGGCTACCACGGGAAAGGCCTCCTGAGCCACTGATCTCTGGGGCTGCTGCACACGTGGTCTCAGGAAGGCCCGAGCTTTGATTTCAAGGTCTCAAGTAGCATAAAAGCCTCGGTAAACACCTGGAGGATGCCCCGTGTTGTTCCTGCCCCTGTGCCACAGCAGAGCTTCCTGCTGCAGAGGTGAGTGCTGAACCAAGGTCACTTCAGATTTCTCCATCTCCTGCAGCAAATGGAAGGAGCTTTCTTCGCTCTTCCGTGTGCTTTGAAGAACCTTGTGCCAATGCAAAGCCAAAACCTTGCTGTTCAGGTTGAGGTTTGCCATGGCCCCGTCCTTCCCCTTCAGGGGGGAGTGGAGAGCATGGACCAAAGACCTCAGGTGTCAGGTTTTAAAGATCATCCACCGGACCTCCAAAATCAGAAGCCTGCTGTCTGATCTTGGAGCAGGCCATGCTCCCGGTGGTGTTCTGAGCCAGCTGTGAAGACGTGATTAAAAAAGGCCTTTGAGCCATGGAAAAAAGGAAGGGGAGTGGTACTCACAGGGCTCGGCAGTGTGCACACAGGTTTGGTGCGGGGACAGAGGAGTCTCCTCGCAGGTTGGGAGCAGCGAGCAGCTGTGGTTGTGCTGAGCGTGGTACGGAGCTGCTTGTCAGAGTGTCTGTCAGCGCCTGTTTGCAAACAGCCATCTCATTAGCCAGGGCAGCCGGGGAACGTGGCAGGGGGCCCAGCTTCGGGGGAGCTTTTGGGCAGCTTGCTCGAAGGAGGAGGCAGTTGCCGAAACATTCACAAACTTGCCAGTGAGCAAACTCTTCCTGGCTTCCCCGTGTGCAGTGAGAGCTGGGGGCGAGCTGGGGCTTCTCCACGTGCTCCTGGTGGTCAGGCTGAAGAGATGTGCTGGGGGTCAGTGACGGCTGCTGCTGGCAAGTCGGGGCAGCCTGGGCATTCCCATCATAAAGTTCTGCATTCAAAGCCCTAACAGAGTAGAGATCTGCTAGGCTGATTTCAGGGTCAGGAGCTTTTTCATTTTTTTTAAGCTTTCTTTTGTAAGGTCCACATGAAGGGCAATGCCTTATTGTTATTTTTTCCTGAGACTATAAAAGCAACACACCTGCTTGCCGTACCTGCTTGCCGTAGGCATGTTGCAGTGGCAAGCCCCTTGTGATGCTGGCTCCTTTTCTTTGCTCCTTACAGAAGTGTAAGACCCTTTCTAACGTTATTCCCATGTATTTAGAGCTGAGGGCGCAGTAACTCCAACTCTGAACGCCTTCAGTCTTTGCCTTTCTCCCCAGATGGGAGCGTGCTGCTACCTGCTTCTGCAGACCCTCACGCAGCTGCCAGGCTGTGCAGCCCTGTCCAGTGGCACTTCGATACCTCTAAGCCCACGTTATCTTTCCTCACTCAGTATAAGGAGCTGTGAATCCCTGCATTGAAGAGGTTTATTTCCTTTGGCAGCAGGTTCCTAACCAGCCCTGAATGCTGCGTGTTCAGCGCGGTCCCCTCAAGCTGCACGGTTAACGCTTTAGGATCACCGTGGGGTTCACCTGAACTTCTGCGTTCGGCCTTCAAAGCGTGCAGCTCTTCCATAAACAAATCTTCAAGGAAAATAACTGCAGTCCCTCTGACGGGCTGTTGTGGAGTAGACTGTGTTGTGAGAATTTCCCAAGTTGTGTTTTCCTCTGTAAGTTTTCTTCTGCTGAAAATTAATGCTGGATGGTGGCAGGAGCAGCAGACTCAGGGAATTCAGAGTTAACTGATCAGCTTGTCCTTAGGTCACCCTTTTCCCTTCTCTGACCACAACAGTCTGTTTCAGGAAAGACAATGTTTTGTTAGCCAGAAGAAATATATTTACTTGGAAGTGGAAAAACCCAGAACCCAGCAGTTGCTCTGGTCAGGTACTGGGAGCTGAAATGCTCAGCCCTCACCTCTTGTGCTGGAGCCATGCCTTGCTTCCCTGCCCATGGAAAAGCTGGATGGAGCAGCGATGTTCCAGAAACCCCAGGCTGGCTGCAGTGAGCACCCTGCAGAAAATTCGCCTGCACTGGTAACCAGCTTTGGATGCTAGGCTGCGATGGCACAGCGTGCAGTGGGGCTGTCAGCCGCTGCGTTTGGGAGCACAGGTTAGTGCAGCGAGCTCTATGGCATGGCTGAGCTGCTGCCTAATGCCCTGTGGTTGCTGGAAGCTCCAGTGTTCAGCGATGCTTTAGTCTTAAATAAGAGGGTAGATTTAGGTTAGATGTTAGGAGGAAATCCTTCACTCAGAGCGTGGTGAGGCCCTGGCACAGGCTGCCCACAGAAGCTGTGGATGCCCCAGCCCTGGAGGTGTTCAAGGCCAGGTTGGATGGGGCTGTGGGCAGCCTGGTCCAGTGGGTAGCATCCTGGTTGGAACTGGATGACCTTCAAGGCCCCTTCCACCCCGAGCCTTTCTATTCTGTGATGTCTCTGCTCAGGAGGTGAGACTTCATTTCATCTGATCACGTGGGGAATCGGCTAAGCGTTACATGCCTCAATTGCCCCATTTGCGAGGCTTTTCTTTAAGGCCAGGCGTTAAACTGCCCCTCTTCCAACGAGCTTGCATCTCCATCAACTGGGTGTAAATTCCGACCCCAAATCAATTTGCAGGGGCTCAAAACACACCGAGTGTAAGCGGGAGCGTGCCCCGCGTCCTCTGCAGCAGTGCTGCATCGCGCCAGGCTGAACCTGGCTCAGCTCCTTCAGACAAGCACAAAACGTCTTTCTGGGCATCGTTTGTGGCACTGCCTACCTAACAGGATAGACTTTGTTTTTCATGCTTCTCCAATTTTTTTTATTTTTTTTTTTTGCAGGGTATTTTTGCAGACGTTGGGATTAAAGCCCTTCTATTTTTAAAACCTTTAAAATCTTGGAATGTGGCTCCGTAGCAGTGTGTAGTGGAATTTGGAAAAAAGGCTGTTAAAATGTCATACGAGGGGGAGTGCAGCGCTTAGGTCATGTTTAAGCCGTTAGGCTTGCTGGCATGTATGACTTCTTTAATGAGCGCAGAGCTATGAATGTTTTTCTTTTTAAAGGAAAACAAACAGCGGGCCTTCCATCTTAGACAAACGTCCCTTTTTTGAGAGGGCCTCTTCACTTCGCTTTTTCCCATTTAATGGCCTCTTTTAGTGGCCCTGTTCTTTCCATCCGATCTCTGTGCCCACACGTCTGAACGTTTCCATTTCAGAAAGGAGGACAGTGGTGCCAGCAGACAAGCTTCCAAATTCTGAAGCACAGAAGCGTTTCTAACACCTCAGAGCTGTGGCTAGCAAGAAAAACCCCACCAAAACCCCTTCAACTTTTACTGCAGCGTAAAGATAACAGGGCTGCTTAGCCGCTTGTCGCGCTAAAATACCGGATCAGAACAACTTACACAAACTCTGCCCTTCTTGTAGCAGCAGCACTGCAGTTTTCGGAGCAAGTCGGATGATTTGCCTATCTAATGCTGCAGCTGGGCTGTCAGACGTGTGGTGGCTCGGGGTGGGACGTTTGGGTGTTCCTCAGCTGCAGGACCCAGGAGGAGTTCTCTGTCTCCATCTGCCACGCTGTCACGCTGCAGAGATGAGTGTCCCCCAGGTTTTTTGGGGGCTGATCTCACCCCCATCGCTTTGTGAGTGATGCCCAGCTGCAGTCCGATGCTGGCCACCGTGGTCGAGCGGTCTGACTCGGGCAATGCTTTTCTGCCTGCCCCCGAGCCTTCCAAGAGCCTGTCAAGGGGAAAGGGGAATGGCTTTTTCTCAAGAGCAGCTGAAGGCAATGCCCTAGTTACCATGGTTTTTAAATGGAGCACTTCAGGGGTTGTACAAAAGCATCTTCAGCACTCGCAGTGCGAAGGAGAATGAAAGGACGTGGATTGTCAGCACTGCATCAGAGGCTTAAATGGATGGCATTCAGTTATTGTTCGGAGCTGACCCAATTTGGGCCGGATTGATGGAGTGGGAGGGGAGAGGGGACCTGTTTGGGATGACTTCTGAGGCTAACATGCACTCTCAGGCTTTGTGTCGGGCCTGCGTTGGCTTCCCCAGGGCAAACAGCGTGGTCTGGAGGGTGTTCCCCGTGTGCCGGCGTGGCGACGCGTCCTGCCCTTCCTGGCTGGACGTGCTGCCAGGGCGGGCTGACTCACGCCGCCTCTCCCTGTGCCGCGTGCCACGGGGGGGAAAAATTACTTGTCGGGGGGAACCTGCCCTGCCGAGGGTTGTTTTATTTATTTGGCGAGGTTTCTGAAGCTTCCAGTCGCCCGATGATTTGTAGAGTGGCCGCAGCCGAGTGGATCCGCCTGCTGGCGGCTCTGGATGAGGTGAGTCTGCCTGGGCTCACTCGGCGTGCGAGCTCCTGGGATTAATTGCCAAGTGGCGCTTGGTAATTAATGACAGAGGCCAATACTGCCAGCACTGGCTGAGGTGGCTGCGTGGTGCCAGGCGAAGGCTGTGAGGCCGCAAAGGCACGATGGAGGGAACAGCCCGTTCAGCCTGCCCGTGGCAGGACACTTCTCTCCGCTTGATCCCCGCACCCTGCGGAGCTTGCTTGAAGCACTCACTGTGCCACGGGCCTGTGCCTCGCTCCTCGTGTAGCAGGGATGCTGACGAAGAGCTTCCTTCCCATCCCACGGGGCTCTGCAGGTTGCCTCAGGGGCTGCTGCCTGCACCTCCTGTCTGCAGGCCCGTGAGAGGAGGGAAAAAAGAAACACAAACTCCTGAGGAGCCAGGCTGGGAGTTTCAGAGAACTTCAGCCTGTTGAGCAAACACTCTTTGCTCTCCCTGTTGTGCAGAGCAGTCAAAACCTGAGTTTCACTGTATGTTCGTTAACAACGTTCCCCTTAATTTCAGTGAAGCCAGGGCTGCGTCCTCCAGCCAGCCGCCGTGGTAAGCCCCTGCCTGGGCTCCTGCAGTCCCTCTGGAGTGGCACGTCTGCCTCGCAGCCTCGTCACAGGGGAGGGAAGAGTTTTGGAGGGTGAGGAAGGCTGCCAGGGGGTCCGGGAGTGTGCTGCAAGTAACAGGAGGCCAAGTTTGTTCCTTTTGGAGATGCAACCAGCAGAAAGCCCGGATGCGCCAAAGCCAAGGTCGCTCCGTGTGTCCCAGCCCCGTGTCTGCGTTAAGGAAGGGTTTTGCTCTGTAGGAATCGGTGTCTGAGGCTTTTAGGGTTGCGGAGAACCCCACTGGCTTGGAAAGCTTGCTCGTTCGTGGGTGAGAGCATCAAAATGATGCTAGAAGCAGGTGTAGTGCTCAGCGGGGCCGTGGGGTCTGCCCGTGTCACAGTGGCACCTTCCCGGGGGGGTGACGGGCACGGCTGCCTCCCGGAGAGCAGAAGGGTTAAGGCAGAGCCACCTGCCTGCTGGGGGACGCCTGGACCTGAGACCAGTCTGGGATGTGCCCGTTTTGAATGAGAGAGCTTTTGGCTTGCTGCTTCCTTTACTGCTGTTCTGCATTTGTTCTTGCTGATTTTGTTTTTTAGAGTCAAATTTGATAATGGCTGCCCAAATAAAGGGGAACGAGAGTCGAGCAGCTTGCCTTGCCTCTTACACAGCCCCTGCCAGGAGTACTTAGCATTTCCATGAGAAATGAGGCAAGGCAGCTCATTTTGCTTTGCTGTGCCTGAGCTGGCTCTGCGGGGCTCAGAAGTCGGCCGGGGCGCTAATTGGGCACGATGTGATCCCTGTGGCAAGGCTCTGCTTTTAATGGTAACCACCGAAGGCTGCAGGAAATTCATTGTGTTCCTCTGAGCAGGATGGAGCCTTCCACGTGACCCTTTCATTGAAACTTAATTCTGCAATCTCTACCCATTACCTGCCGACAGGCAGACTCCCTGAACTTGGAAACATATTTAATCTGCTTGGAGAGGGGGGAAAAAACCTGGCTGGGTCCATCTGGGGAGCCGTGTCCGTCCCCTCGGAGGGGTTAAAGGCAGCAGCTGCGGGATGGCTCACTCGGTTACGGGAGGAGGAATCATCCCTGGCGTGAAGCATTGCGAATGGCAGCGTCTGCTGGCCATGTGCGAGTTCAAAAAACGCCTCCCGGATTTGAGCAGCGAGGGGCAGAGACGTGCTCGTGTTCAGAGGATCCCAGGGGCACTGCTCGCGTGGGCGAGGGCGGGCTGCGTGCCGGCCCCACAGCCTGGTGCCGGGGCACTTCGCAGCGCCGCGCTCGGCCGATGCTGCGGGTTGCCGAGCCGAGGGCGCCGTGCCGAGTCAGCCGAGGCTCTCTAAACTCATCTGTAAGGCTGGAGGGGTTTGTCGCGAGCTCTGCTGCTGTTTAGAGGCTTTGCCTTCCTGGCCGGCCTCCAAGGTACGTAGCCAGCTGGCTGTACACTCGCTGGAGCGTGCCTCCCCCAGGCTTCCCCTCCGCTTTGGCTGGGGTACCCGAGACCTCACTCCGCAGCAGCGTGCCCCTGTTCCCCTGCACCTTCCCCCTGCCGTGCCCGCGCTGAGATCCGCCTGCGGGGCGGCCTGCAGCTCATCTGCTCCCACCGGTAAGCTGACTGCTCCCACAGCTCCCTGGCATTTAAGGAGGGAAAAGAGATTTTTAATGCCAGCGCTTTGCGTCAGGAGGGCTGACGGCTGGAGTCCTGATGGCTTTTCTTCTAGAGTTTTTGTGCATGCGAAGGTTATAATTTAGTTCCTTCTTGAATTTCACAGCTGTGAAAGGACTAAAATCTGCTGCTCGTGGGAGCTGTGACTGGGGATGCGTGAAGAGGCAGAAACTTTCGTGCCCTTCTCTTCTAGAGCAGATAATGCTTCGTGTGAGAAGGAGAGCGGAGAGCTGTCCTGTAAAGTGACCTGCTGCACGTTTACAACTAGACTCCTGTTTCAAACCACGTGGGGTAATGTCTTGGGATGTTCTTTGAATCTGTGACTGCCAGCTTTGAAATAGCACAGCGGAGCAGGCTTTGTTACCTTGCCAGGTTCAAGTTGTGCATGCTGTGGTCCCTGGGCCTGGAGGGCAGCACTTCTGCCGCGGTGCTTCTCCCAAAGACTAAGGAGTTAATTTCCTACGTGCTGGCTAAGTAGAGCTGCAGTCCTCGGTTACAGCTCGCCCTGAGGGAAGGACAGATGGGACTTGGTTGCCTTTGGCAGCTGCTGGCAGTCCCGTCTGCTTCCCATGTGCTGGCAGCCCAAGGAGGGTAGGCACAGCGTGTGCTTCCTCTTGTCCGGTGGCTTGTCACCGGAGATGCAGAAGAGGTCATTAGTGCACTGCCAGAGGCTGGCATAACTACATAGACGCAGGGAATGAATCCTTAAAAAAATTGGGCTGCAGCAATTAAGGCATCCGCAGAATAACTTGTGTCCTTGTGCTGCTCTGGAGCTCAGTGGGGCTGCATGATGGCTCGCTGCATGACGAGAGCCTGCCGATGGAGCTGTGCTGCTGCCACGTGGAGCAGGTGGCAGCCTCCGATGGTCCCGCAGGACTGTAGGATGATCCTGCAGGTGGAGAAATCCGTGGAGACCACTGCTGGCTGACTTGTAACGTGCACAAGCTCCTCATTTTGGTTCCGGAGCACGGGGAGCTCTGCTCCCCGAGGCTGGTGCAAGACTAAAAGCGAAGTGCTACGAACCGCCACGACTTCCACTCTGAAAACACCATAAAAGGCTGTGTCCTTAGGAGCTGGGCATGGGAGCGTTCCCACCCACATTGCTGCAGCATGAGTCACTTGGCTATCGCAACGCTCCTGGTGTGGATGCCCGGCTGAAGATGCAGCGAGGAGCGGAGGGAGGAAGGGGAACTGCTCCGCAGCGCTGCCGGGGTGATGGAGAGCTACGAAGAAGAGGAAGGCACGCACGCTTGCATAAACTCGGCTGAACTGCTGGCTGGTTTTGCTTTCGTTAGTATTTTTTGAGAGCTTCCAGAAAGTGCTGCTTGCTGGTGACGTGAAACTGAAGTGTTTGCAGCAGGGGGCCTCTGAGTGAGCAGAGAACCCCAGCTTGCTTTTAGGAAGCACAGCAACTGCCACGTGAATGTGAAGCTGGAGAACCTCTCCGTGTGAAAGTATGTTTTATCCCCCATCTTTAAACTTTTAGCTTAGTTCTTTTCTCTCTTTCATCTTCATCCTTCTTTTCCCCATGCCGGTGCAGGAATAGGCCAAGCTGCTTTTTGACAGGCAGAGTCCACGAAGAGCTCCCTTAATATATCCATACCTGCGCCTCTTCTCCCACACGCAGGTACTGGGGAGTAAATCTGGATTTGTTTTGGTTTCTTTCCCGAGACGCCACCCACCTGCCCCGGCCCCGAGATGGGGCGGTTATTGTTTTTCCCTTTTCCTTCCTTCCGCCTGACGAAGCCTTGGCTATCGGGGCTTACCGGATTCGGTCTGTCAGTGGGAAATCCTATAAAAAGCTTCCTTTATTTAGACGCCAGCCCAGTGATGACATCATGTGGGCAAGTTCTCCAAGCCTGGCCGGGCTGCCTGCGCAGAGGAAGAGGTAGCGGCCGTGGAGCTGCATGCTTGCGAGGACGTCTCCGTGGACCTGCTGGGTGGCCTGAGAGTGGGGTCCTGCACCAGAACCGGGGTCCCCGTCTCCTAAATTGAGCACCAAGAGGTCCTACAGCAGGTGGTGTGGGTCGCTCTCATCTCACCCTGGTCTCTGGCTGGCACATCTCCTGAAGGAAGCTTTTAAAGGCCGTGAAACCCTAGCCATGGTTGTACTGCTCACCGCTTTTCAGGTTAGTCCTTCAATGTGCTCTTGGGCTGCTGTGGGCAGCAGCCACCCAGGCTCTGCTCCTGAGTGTCTCCTTGCTGGCCTTGAGGCAAAAAGGGCAGGTTTACAGATGCGTGTCCCAAAGCAGGGAAACAAGGTGCTTGTCTGGAAACGTGGCAGTGGGCAGGCAAACCCACGTGTCCCAGCTTGAAGGCAGGCGTGGACATCTCGTGGGTGCACGGTGTGGCTTGGGGCAGAGGGAACGGGCAAGGTTGGACACCAAAGGTGGCAGATTTTTAGCTTTATTTTTTTTGGCATTGTAATGAGAGTTTTGAAATGTGAAGGGTTAGGGTTAGCAGTAGGTTACTACCGTTTTTTTTTCTGCCATCACTTGTTTCTCATCCTTCTGCAAAACAAGTGGCTTCTTTCCTCCATGTGCCTACCTTTAAAGCTGCTTTTCTGTCCTTCCTCTGCACAGTACATGTGATGTTCACAGGTAAGAACTTGACCTAAACAAGGCCTCCAGGCAGAGGTTACCACTGGGCTTCATTTACATCTCTGGACGAAAAAGCATCCTTGTGCGTGCTGGCTTTGTTTCAGTATTGCTGTATGGTGGAACAGACTTCTCCTCACCTGCCTGCAGGAATTCCCAGGTATTTCTTCAAGCCAGAGACCATTTCAGTGTTGGAATGGTACAGAACTCCCACTTGTGATGCACTCAGCTGGCATCACAATTATTCTACTCGCCCTGGTAGTTTTGCAAACCTGAGAGTCTGATTTACATAGCTTCTTGTTTTGTTTTTTGTAAGGACTAAGTGTAGTCTTTACATTCCCTGGTCTGTTCTGCTATGGCAGGTGCTGCTTTTCGGTGTGTGCTGCCTTTTGAGCGGCTCTGGCATTGATGCCTAGATGTGTTTTCAAAAGGGCCTTTGGGGTGCAGGTGGGGTGTGCTCGGAGCCCCTGGGATTTCTGCGTGGGGGGTATGATAAAGCCACCAGCCAGGACTACTCGGCTCTGAAGGGATAGGGTTGACGCTGTGGTGTTAAAAATATTCCTTAAAGTGTCAGAAAAAAGTGCTTGTTATTCAGGCAGTGTATCTGAGGCATAGCACCGTAGGGCCCTGTGAAACAAGTGGAGCTGACGAGCAGTTGCAGAGGGCCACGTGCAGCGTTTGCTAACAAATGCCTGTCACTGTGAGCACGCTGTGCCTGGTGGGCATGGCACCACCCACACCTTCCTGGGGTAACGCTCATGGAGAGGAGCGCCGTGTGGCTCTCGGTGTCCCCTAAACCTGAGTGGCCACCTCAGGGCTGGGGATATTTGGGGCAGCAGGCTGAGCCACCAGTTCAGTCTGCCCATAATGAAGGTTTCCCAGTGCCCTGTCAGCCCCAGGCTCTTGGTCAGCCGATTCCAAACCCGCATGAACCCGTGCCTGCGCTGCACTGCTGCCTGTCAGTGTGATCTTCTTCCCATCTTCTCCAACTCGATACCCTGAGCTATAAAAATAATAATAAAAATAAATCTGTGTGGCACAAGTGTTCTGCACCTCAGTATGGATGACTAGGATGCTTTGCTGTCTTTAGAAAGTTATTTTGCAACATTAGGTCATGTTCGTAGAAAATTCTGGGCTCCCGGGTCTCTGCCCTCCAGTATGAGAGAGAGGCCTCTTCTCGCAGATAACCACTGACAGGACCAGAGGGAACGGCCTCAAGTTGCACCAGGGGAGGTTCAGGTTGGCAGTGAGCAGACATTTCTGCTCAGAAAGAGCAGTCAGGCACTGGGGCGGGTTGCCCAGGGAGGTGGTGGAGTCACCGTCCCTGGGGGTGTTCAAGGAAAGGTTGGGCCTGGTGCTTGGGGACATGGTGTAGTGGGTGACATGGGTGGTAGGGGGATGGTTGGACCAGGTGATCTTGGAGGTTTTCTCCAACCCGATGATTCTGCTGGAAATGGCCCAACGCAGGTGGCCAAGGGCCTGGAGCTCCCCTCCTGTGAGGAGGGGCTGGGAGAGCTGGGCCTGCTTGGCATGGGGACGAGGCCGCTCGGGGGGGGTCATCGGTGGCCCTCAGGACCTGAGGGGACGGAGCCAGGCTCCTGTCAGTGGTACCCAGAGGCAGCGGGCCCAAAGTGGGACATGAGAGGTTCCCTGGAAACCCCCGGCAGCACGGCTGTGTGCGGGGGCTGGAGCCTGGCACAGGCTGCCCAGAGGCTGTGGGGGCTCCTTGGGGATCTCCAAAAGCCGCCTGGGCACCCTGCTCTGGGTGGGCCCAGAGCTCCCTTCCCACCGCAGCCATGCTGTGGTTGTGTGAAAATACAGATCTACGGGTGCCAGATTTAGATGGTGTCTTACCATTAGATTGCATAGAAAATGAGATCTTAGAGGCAGCAAAAGAAGTTTGTTTTTTTTCTAAGGTGCCTTTGTTGTGTTCCCTGGTAAGAAAATCCAGCGTTCACAATACTGCCTTAATTAACAAAGAAACGAGCATGTTTTTAACATTGGGAAGTAACATCTGATAATATTTGCTGTGTAGAATGGGCGTGGGGATTGGGTATTTTTAGCCGCAGCTATTCAAGTTGTTTTGTTATGACCTTCTCTCCATACCCTTTTGTAACATTTTCTTGTAAGTATTTGTAGTTGTTGCTTTTTTCAGCCAAAGACGTGTTGCTGGGGGGAGAAGAGGGTGTAGCAGCCTGTTTCTGGTAGGGGTGTGTGTCCGGTGCTAGATTCTTGGTGTCGAACAGGGTACGGTTTTAGCATAGGGTGCATCTTGGATGCTCTCAAGGGACCTTTCTCAAGGCAGAGGGTTGGCTGCAACAATTGTAAGATTGCCATTGCCTGCTTCTTAAAAGCAGTTCAGGCTCTGACTTGTGAGCTCTCAGCCTTTCTCAACAAGCTGAGTTTGGACAAGAAGTGTACGAGGTACTGGTCAGAGGAGCGGCGTGTTGGCAGTTGCTGTGCTGTAAGAATCCTAGAGGAAGTAGGGCGCAATGAACGACAATCTAAATTTCAGGTGTCTGCAACGCTCTGGTCTACAGCTGACTGCTATAGGCTGCTTCATCCTTCTCTGTGCAGCCGAGTGGTTCAGGTCAGTGTGGCAGGCTCACTTTCCGTGCTGGCATCCCGTCTCTTGGGGACAGGACGGTCATGGCACTGTCTTGCACAGCTTTGGGTCGGGGTCCCTCCTGGCTGTAGCACCTAGCAGTTGGGCTGGAGCTGTGTCTGCCTCAGGCTGAGCCTGGGGAAGGGATGAGGATGATGTTTAAGAGGTTAATTGCTTATATCTTCTTTTTTCTCAGTGCCCAAATCAGTGATGAGGATTTTCTGCTGATGGGCAGTAAATTAAATTAAGAAACCATTCCCCGAGCCAAGACATTTTTTTTTTTGTCTGCAACAAGTGCTTTCATGCCACGGTGCATTTTTAATGACCACAAGCGTGCATGAAGCTGGGCTTAGAGCTGCTAGAAGTGGCAGCAGAGCACACTGAAGGTGTTGAGACCACACTCAGCCATTGGTCCAGCCTTGAGTCAGGAAAAAAACCCGAGTAGCTGCTCCCCAACACGCCAAGCGCGCTTTCTGCAGCTCGCTGGGGCGACAACACCATGGGCAGGTATGATCGAGGTCTTCGCTAGGTGTTAGCTTGGGCTGTGATATCTGAGTGTTTCACGTCCTCAGTAACACTCAGACTTCTGGTGCCCTTCTGGGTTTTGGGACCTTAAACATGATACCCTGGTTGCTTTAAAAAAATATATTAAAAATAAAAAGTGACTGTGCGTGTTAATGCATTCAGTGCTTTTTCGGGAGCTGTAAGCTTGGCACCAGGGCCTAAGTTTTCATGTGACACCCGTGTTTAATTCTGAATCGCTCGCTGGCAGCATCGCGGTGGGCTCAGTGCATTTCTATGGTTGCTGAGTAAAAGCCCAGCGGCAGCGGAGGCTTCACCCTGGTGGTTTTGGGGCGAGGTATGGTGATAAGGGGTCTGGCAGGAAGGAAGCACAGCGCATGGTAAAGAACAGAGAAGCTGACCTTGCGTGGGCAGAATCATGTCTGGAAATGGTCTCTTGCAGCAAGTCTGAGGGTTTGGTGCCTGATGGTGCATGTGGTCCTGCTGGGATGGGCGGGCAGCACGGGCTGTACCAGCCGAGAGCCACCTTGGTCCCAAATCCCCCACGGCTGCTGTTATCTGGGAGGGGATTCAGGCTGGGATTCTACCGCCAGCCCTCACCGAACGAGGAGGGAGGGGAGAAACAATCTGGAAAAGCAAATATTTTTGCGCTCGTGTTGAGCAACAGCGTGTGCTTTTGTTTTCTGTCAATGGAAGGAAGTGGGAGAAACGTGTCACAGCTTTAGTGCATCACAGGCTTCGCTGCTGCAAAAGACATTGAGCACAGAGGATCAGAGATCAGGATCCAGGGCGTAATGCCTGTAAGGAAAAGATGCCTGGAGCAGCACTTGGGAAAGGCGCTGCTGGTGTTCAGCTGCAGCCGGGCTTCTGTCAGAAGCAGGTGCTGAAGGAAAAAGAGTAGAAATAGAGAGAATCTGAGCTGAAGCAGGGTGTTTGCCTTTGGTTGTTTGAAACGTGAGCATCTCTCATGGCTGCTTTGCAGGCTAGTGGTGGAAAAGCTGTCCTGTGCGTTGCACAAGTGCTGTGGCTTTCATCACCATGCTGAGTAACGCACTGCTGCCTGCACTGCTGTGCTGCCACAGGTGCCTGCACGTATGGTGCTCTGCCAAGTGGTTCCTGGGCACTCCTGGGGCTGCCGGGGTGGAGCACGGGCTTTGGGATGCTCTGTGGGATGGGGGCAGGAGGTGCAAAGCCTGAACGCTGCCACGCAGCTTCCTGCAGCCCTGTGGCTCTGGGCTGAGGCCCCTGCGGTGCTGCTGGGCTGGCGTGGGCTGGGCCTGGTGCTTGTGTGCCCTCCCGGCTGGGGCTTGGGGTATTTCTGCTCCTGGGCTGAGCGACAGGGGCGTCTGCGAGCAGGGAGCTGCGGTGAGAATCCAAGGCCTGGCACGCATGGGGACGGGTGAGAGCCCGTGGCACTCGCAACTGCTACAAATAGGCAGCGGTGCAGAGCAGTCTGCAACAGTGAACTTTGATCTTGTAGAGATCAAAGAATTGGGAAAGTTTGTGCATGAAACAGCGACAAGAAACCAGTGTTTAACACCTTTTTTGGAGCGCTTCCTTCCTTGATCCTGATGTGAGCAAAAGCTGACGTGGGTACAGGAAAAATGAAGGCTGCTCCGGCCTGTCAACAGCTGATTTGTGTAGTCGAGGAGTTTTATTTAGCTTGCTTGCTGCTGCTGGGGAGCAGTCGTGGTGTCAAGGTGCTGGGTGCAAGCAGACGAGCTCCTCCTGTCCTGTACTTAGCCAGGACAAGGCTGCAGAGGCTGTGCTTCAGGGGCTGTGCGGGCTCCTCTGCCAGGCTGACAGCGGTGACGACAAGCAACCAGGCTCCCATTCGCTCTCTGGAAAAGTTCTTCCTGCTAGTGACTTGATGCTTGTTAAAAATAACATGCACCATCTCCATGGTTCTCTATTCTGAGGCGTTATTTCAGGGCCTGCAGTCATGTTCTGACTCTGGTGCGCATCTTGTTCTTTGTATTTGCCCCACTCTTTGCTTCAGGAAAGAATAAAAGCCATTTCTTTGCTCCTTTCCTTACCGAACCCCCCCCGCTGTGCTCAGCTGCGTGTTTCTTGACAACTTGCCTTTTCAGAGCAATCGTGTAGAGTGCCAAGTCCAGCTGCTCTTCAGGTAGGATGCGTTCAGCTCTCCTACGTTCAGATCATGGAGTATAAAGATGCCCATTCCCCAAACTCCAGTGGAAAATTGTCATCCTGGTTCTTTGTAGCAATTAACCAAGTTAACAGACGTGCTTTAAGTGAAGCGTCTAACTGTTGCTTCTCCCAGGTGAATGTTAGGTGCACTAATTTTTAAAGTGCTTTGTCAAGTTCAGATCCCAACTCCTTTTTCTTCAGCTGAACACATCTTCAGACGAGTCAGACTGCGTCTGCTTTTTGCTGTCCTTTTGAAACCCCAGGTGATGCCTGATTTGGCTTCATTTGCTCCCAGGGGAGAACACCACATGGACAAAAAGACTGCAATTCGGGACAAAAGCAACAAAAAGCAATTTCAGGACAGCCTTGCCCTAGCCAGTGCTGGGAGCTTCTTGCACTTCCTTCACGCTGTCAGGGCAGGGCCCTGCTGCTGTCTTACAACTTATGGATTCCTGCGTGTTTTCCGTGGGCCAGATTTTTAAGTTTTCTCTAATAGAAACGCCACGGAGCTAAATTGCCAGAAGTGACAGGGAAACGGCTGTGTCCCCAGGTGCTGTGGAACTTGGGCGAGGTGCTGGCAAAATTCCCAGTGCTTCCTGACGGCTCTGCCCGTGGATGCCTGCCTGCGGGTTGTCCTCGGCCCCCCTCCTGCTGGGCACAGGACCAGGCGCTGAGCTCATGGGTAGGGCTCTTTCCCCAGAAACCAGGGTGAATTCCTGCCCCGTCCCGCTGCTGTGATCGTCACGGGAGGTTTCAAAACCAAGCATGGGGGAGAAGCCGGGCTGGCGAGCCTGAGCTGCTGGTTCCTGCTGGCTTGGGATGGCCTGCGAGGAGAGGTAGGGGGTGGGGGGGGGGGGGCTTGTGTCGTGGCTTGGTTGTGTGTGCCATGGATTGGTGAAGAAATGCAGAACATGGAATAGCTTGGTTGGAAGGGAGCTACAGAGATCCTCGTGTCCAGCTGCTAAGCGTAGGGTAGGAAGGAGGTAAGGTTTGGGGCATTTCATCCTTGTAAAGGGTGCTTGGATGTGCTGCTCCAATCCCATATGAATCTCCACCACTGCTCAGTGTCCCCCAGCAAGCACTGGGAGTGCTCCCTCACGTCCTGGCCCAGCGGAGTGCTGTCAGTCCCTGGCTCTTGCAGTTGTCCCTGTCCCCACCAAGTGTCCCCTGCAGACCTCTCTGCAGCAGCGCGGTCTGAACCACCTTTGCCGAGCCCTTCAAGGATGATTAAAAGCTAGTTAGGAAATAATTAGGAAGTACCCAGGGAGCAGTGGCACCCCAGAGCAGCGATGGGGCTGTGCTTGGTGCTGTGGCCTCAGCCCCTGGCTTGGGGAGCCCTGGTTCAGCTGCTGCTGATCGCCTGAGGCTGGAGCCCTGCGGTGCACGCAGCGGGGTTTTGCTTATGGCTGGAGTTTGCATCCTCTTCCACACTTACCAGCCCACCTGTATGCCTGCTCATCGCTCCCCCGAGCACCGTTTTGTTGCATTTAACTCATGTTGCAGTAACGTTTTTGACTTCTGAACATCAGCAGCCCTCCCTTTGCCGTGGCTGCAGAGCCGCGTGGCTGCCCCTCGTTGCGTGGGCTCAGCGGATCCATTTTTAGCGCCAGCCCTGCGCTCTGTGTCGACCCTGGTGAAGTGCTAACAGCCCTGTGAATCACAAGTAGTACTTTGGAGCCCTGACCAAATCACCCAGATGTTGATTTCAACACCATAAAAAAAAATAAGGCTTTATTTTTACATCGACTCCTAAGCTGGTGAGCTGCCTCTAACAGCATGTCCTACCCCATCCCCGCTGTTTCGTAAGCTCGAGGCTGCTGCTAGTACTGCGTGTGCCGTGAGTCTGCCCCTCCAGTTGGATTTTATAAACATGTTTTCCACAAAGGGAAGAGGGGAGGCTTCTTGTGTGGATGCTTTCCTCCAAGGGAACATAACCATTGCGTTTTCTTGTTTATCTGAAATGGTGCTTTTGCACAAAATAGCAGAAATTCCTGCGAGCTTTCAGTTCGGGTAATTTTAGGAATTATCAACAGAAAGGAAGGGAAAGGTTATGTTGTAATTAAAAAAAGATTGCTTTAGTGCTCCTTAAAATGCTGTGTGTCCCAATGCTGCACTGCAAAGTCGTAAAAGATCGTAGAGCTTGGGAAGGCGTTTTCCCAGTGCTGGATCAGACACTTCTTGTTTCCCTGGGGTTTTCTGTTGCTTGGTGTGATTGCTTGGGGCTTCAGTAGTAGAAAGTTAACAACAGTTGGCACTTTAGTGTCTGGAGATGCTGTTTGAAGGTGGTGGAAGTCCAAGGAACTGGCAGCATCGTGGTCACGGAGCGTCCTGGCACGGGCTGCCACATACAGATGGGTTCGGAGGCTGTGCCACCTGCTCAAACCCATTAGGCTGCTTGAAGAAATGAGGGCAGCACTGGGAGAACCTCACTTAAAATCCTGATTTTCCTAGGGGCACGGGCATTGGTCTGGGTCACGGTAACAGCTCAAGCCACTTCTCCTAAAAGCGGAGCGCAGCCAGGGGCTTTGGCAAGGGGTGGGAGACCCCCGCAGTCGGCGCAGTCTGTCTGTAACTGAGCTGAGCTGACTGCAACTTAGGAACCATCGGCCTCAGCGCCTATTTTGGGCGACTTTTCCATAGGCGAGCTGTACCACACTGTTAGTGGATTTTTCATTTCCTACCTATTTATCCTATTTGTCCCAGTGCCTCGACATAATGGGACGTTTGTTATTTCCTTGTTCATGTCTCACGGTCCCTCTGTGCCAAGGAGAGCACGGGCTGCTGGCAGCGCGGTCACTGGCTTCTGTGTGCTGCTTGTTCCCGTATCCCTCGCTAAGGACCCTCTCCAGCTCTCGTGGTGCCAAGGGGAAATCTGAACTGTTGGCCAGGCCGCGGGCCCTTGTCCTTCACATCAGACGAGCCTGTGGTCTGGCAGATCCTTCCCAGAGCATCTGAGGGCCACTATTCCCCTGTTCAGCGGGGTTGAAGCGTTGTCTCGCCGCCCAGCCTGGATTCTCGCTCAGCACTCGCAGTGCAGCCGCCTCCGGGTCGTTTTTATCCCGGTGCTGGATCTCCCTTTGGAGTTTGCCTGGCTGGCTGCTGAGGTCCAGCCACGCTTCCGTGCTTGGAAGCAGCGCTTGGGTTTGTCCTGCCTGCTCCACAACGGAGTGGAGAGCGATCATCGCCGTGTCTTCCCGTGGCTTGCTGCTAAACAAATGTAAGCTGCTCTTCCAGCCTGAAGCAACCAGAAGGAGTCAGTTCTTGAACTCTGTGTTTATCCTGTTCCTTTCCAGCACCGTGCATCATCCAAAAGAGTTTTGTTTTTTTTTTCCGTCTTTCTCGCCTTTTTATAGACACTGGAATGGAGGAAGGGGGGAACGCGGAGTAGAGAGAAAATAAGTCTTCAATTCCCAAAGCAGCATGTGGACTTTTGCACTTCCCAGTTTACTTCTCTCTTTTTTTTTTTTTTTCTTTTCTTTTTTTTTTTAGTGAGGTCAAGGAGAAATCATTTAAATAGTGAAGCTTAACAACAACAACAACAAAAACCATAATTCATTCATCTTCCTTTATTGTCGTCTGCAGAAGATGAGTTCCTAGCAGAAAGAGCCTAAAGCAAATGTTTAGATTTTTTTGTTGTTTTAAAATTGTTTTTTTATTCCCTGTGAGGTCTAAAAATAGAAGCTGCCGAGGAATTGTTTGCAGACCTGCAGTTCTGCTTGAGGGCTTCAGCTCACATCTGAAGCTGTGGCTTTTGGCATCACAGTGGTTGCTCTTTGCAGAAGCACCGAAGCCGCTCTGCTGTAGTGCGAGCAGGGAGGAGCTGCTGTCAGAGCCTCCTCACCAGCCCTCCTTCTCCTCCCTGCTTCTCCCCTCCTGCCTCAGCCCAGGTCAGAAAGCCTCCACCTGAGCCCCAGGGCACGCCACGGTGAATTTGCCTGAAAATGAGAGCGAAACGTAAGTGCTGGGAGCACGAGGAGGACGGTGGGGAGGAGGCTGAGGTTGCACTTGCTGCCACGCAGGGTGTTAGCCCTGAGGGGGGTGGATAGCGTGGAAACGCAGCCTCACCTTTAAGTGTTTCTGTAAGGAAAAGGCTTGGCCCGTATGTTTGCGTCTCACCGCGTGCCGTAGTCTGGTGATACTTGCAGCAAAGTGTCGTCCTCATGCCCACAGCTTTCCATTGTGCTTTGCAAACCCGATGTAAATTGGGGGGACGGAGGAAAATGTGAGCAATTTGCATTACAATGAGTGCAAGGATGTTATGGGGTACTCAAGGACAACGTATAGGTACCATAGTCTGTGCTACAGGTTACTCAGTGCTCACGGTGTCCGCCTCAGCAAGGAACACGTGGGAAGCCTTCTGCCCCTGGGGGCTCTGAGGCGCTGTGCTGGGGGGTGGTGGCACAGGAACAGGAGGGAAAGTGCATCACGAGTGCTCCGGGGTGAGGCCGGGTGGGACCATGCTGCCGAAGCAGTTTCTCAGGGTGGAATTGAGCCGTGCTTCCCCTGGCGGGCACACACGCGTGGTTCCCCGCTTGTTTCTAACAGCAGCATCACACATTGGAGCCAAGTCTCCTGTCACACTTGTGCAACCAGGGCGTTACTTCTGTGGGCTGCTTGAGGTGAGAATTAAAAATTTGTTTGAGAGAGGAAAATCCCCTCCCCAGACCATCCTGGCGCAGCAGAGGCGATGTTGGAGCTGTGGCCGCAGGACTCCGTAGGCTGATCTGCTGCAGGACATCAGCTTTGTCCTGGGAAGGCTTCTCACCAGCTGAAACACCGCTCGGCTTCGGCATCCAAAGCCACGGGATGTGCTCACGGCCCTCAAAGTCACTTGCACAACGTGCACGTGCCCACACGTCGCAGAGCACAGGCAGATAGCCTTTGTGTCTTTGTTTTCCCTTTGTCGCTGCTAAAATTTGGAAGGAATGCCAGTTCTTGAGGCTGTCACGACAGCTCCACGTTGGGCACCGTCTTTTGAATTGCTGTTAGCTGCTTGGATGTGTTGGGTAGAAACTGAACGTGCTGGGACGGAGCTCAGCCAGCCCCGGCTCTCCAGGCCCGGGGTAGGGCACAGAGCATCCTCTGCTGGCTGTGCCTCAGGCAGCCTGTCTGCTGGTGCAAAATTATCGTGGGCTCTGAGGAGTGCCGGGGACAGAAAGCTCACCGACTCCTTGCTTCCTTCGTAGTGACTTCGTGGGAAGAGCGAGCCCGCGTGTGGAGAGCCTCCCGGCCTGCCTCTTCTCCCAGCTGCTGGCGCTGAGCTGCGGCACCGCGGGGCCGCCAAGGACAGAGCTGCAGTGAGCGGGGGGCCTGAGCCAGGCCCAGGGACCCGGCGTGCCCCGGGATTTGTTGCGCCCCACGGCGGAGACGTCGGCTCCGGGTGAGGAAGGCTCGCGGCCGGTTAGATGCCCGAAGGGGAGAGCACAGCTCCGGCTGAACGGATGCATCTCGGCACCTGATAGCAGGCTCAGGTAAGGGCGTGCTGCTGGGCACCGGGTCACGTTGCCACGCCTGTTCTGTAACATGTCTGCCATGCAAAATCTGTAGGTAGTCATTTCCAAGGACCCTTGGGACAGTTGAAACATTAACCCTGCAGTTCAGCTGGTTTAGTGCTCCTTATGCTATTTAAGACAAAAAAGCACGTCTGCGTACTCTTGGGTTTGTCGTAGTCAAGGAAATAAACATGCACATGGGATCTGCTGGATGTTGGTTCGTTCTGCCTGCTAGCAATTTAATTCCTGAAGCTGTTATTCACTCTGTCAGTGGAGGTCTGATTTCCTTTCCTGCAGCCCGTCTGTAGCCGAGCGCCACTTTTGGAGTGAGTATCAAAGCCAGGGGCTGAGGCTGCCTAAAACCATGGGTAGGGGACCGGGACGGTTTGTTTGGGTTGAAATCTCTAGCGAAACCACCAGGCGGCTGTGACTGGAGGTCCTACAGCTCGACATCCGCTGTTGTCACCATCAGTTGTTGAGCAGAGAGAGGGACCTGGGTCCTGCCAAGTGAGGATGTCAGGGTGCAGCCCGGAGCGTGCCGAGCCGCCCCAGCCAGGGAGAGCTGTGGGCTCCTGCTGCTTGCCCCCTCTGTGCCTACAGCTGGCTGCGAGTGCTCTGAAGCACACTGAGTCTGTCCGTGGGCTTGAATAAACCCTCCTGGGGGATTTGTAGCGCTCTGTAGCCTGTTTCTTCTGAGCTGCTCCTCCACAGGGCTGTGGGGCAGCCCTGCAGGGCTGCACTCGAGTGCCAGCACTGCTTGTGGCCGCTGTGCCCGGGGCATTGCGGCCTGGGGACACCGGGGGCTCAGCTCTGGGAGGTGTCCTGGGACAAACAGCTGGAGCTCAGCTCCTCTAGGCACGTTCCCCGCAGGGAAATGGCAGGGCCTGGCTCGTACCGGAGGCAGCTAAAGGTTTAAAGTAGCTAAAGTGTGCTTTTAAAATAGAAGGCGAAACAGGAACAGAGGCGTGCTTAGTTTCGATGGCGGTGGATGTGGTCGCCAGTATGTACCTTGGTGACTTTATTCCACGGTAGCTTCAGTCTGATGCAAGCTAGCACATTATTTAAGCACAGTGTGGCAACACTTGCTTGATTCACAACGTTTTTTCCCCGTATGGCAGTCTGTAGAGGTTATTTGGGCACATTCAGGGCTCCAACACACCTTTAACCCAAACTCATTTCTTCTTCAGGGCAATAGTTATCAGTGTCTTGCTGCTCAGAGAGGCAGCCAGCCTTAAAATCCCCGTCCTCATGGGCTCGGGTGCAGCTGGGCAGCGCTGAATTGCACTTCTGCAACAGCTGCAGCAAACGTGGAGGCTCTGAGAGCTTTGCCCTGGGGTGTGCTGAGGAGGGGTGCAGGCGGCTGGGATGGCTCCGCTTGGGGAGGGACCTGGAGATTTTGCAATTTGGCTGCGTGCCTGTGTCGTGCTTGCCTTTAATTTGCTGTAACTGGTGGGCGCAGCGCAGACAGAGAAGAAACCAAAACACAGAGGCTGTAATCTCGAGCGCGCTGAGTGGCTGCTTCCCTGCAGGATGAAATATTGGCAAATTGCTTTGCAGAACATCCGCAAGTCCGGTCCAGCGGTGAGAATGTGATGCTGTGCTTACTGAAAAGGGGATTTACTGGCATGTTCCCTCAAAAGCCCTCATGCCAGGTTATTACAGACCTACTGTCCAGCAGAAGGGTGAGGGCAACGGTGAGCACAGCCCGCACTGGTGCAGCACAGCAGTTTAAAATCTGCACGTCTGTAAAAAGCTGGTATTTTCCTTGTAAGAAGGCTGAGAGAAAACTGAAAAGTCAGTAGCTGTGGCTCAGGAGGGGTTTGGCTGCTGGGAGGCTGAAGAGCAAGAGCTGAGGTGACAGGGCTCGCTATCCTAAAAGCCAGCTTCCCTCAGGCCAGTTTGTTTGGTGCTGCCCTACAGCAGCGCCATGGAGGTTCAAGGGCTACTTTAAAGGCAAGGAATGCAGAGCATGGATTCAGGTACCCCACTTTCCCTAAGTATTTACTGTTACGTATGATAACGATTTTATGGGACAAAAAAAAATAATAATTAAATCTGTGACTTCTTAGGGAGTAAACTTGACTTAAAGATGAGTGTTTGCACACAGTCGTGGATGTTTGCTGACGCCTTCATGCTGCTGCCAACACTTGAAATCCCACACGGTGAATTAGTATCAGGAAAGTTGTTCTCATCTAGGGAAAACCTCGATGTTTTGTGAAGAGTTTGCATTTGCTCACGGCTAGGTAGGTATTCGGTGTGGGCAGGCAGTACCGCGCATTTTCACGGAGCATCCTTTTTGCTTGCTGTTACTGGGGTTAGTTCTTCATCCCTTAAAGCGTAAACCGGGAGCTGCACATTTTGTGGGCGATGGCAGACTGTGGGTTTTTTCTTCTACTCATTATTTTTAAAAGGAACTACTTGGGAACTCTGTTTGTTAGTTAAATTCCGTGGCTTGAGGCTTTGTTGCTCGTATCACAGCAGAATCATCTAATACCCAAACTGTTGATGCATTCTTACCGTTCCTGTTCATGGCTGCTCCGCAATGTGGGATTGTCACCAAAAAAATAAAAAATAAAAGGAAAATACAGTGCCCACAGGAGAAAACTGGGCAGCTGGAGAGAGCCACTGGAGTTGTGTATTTAGGGGAAAAAAAGAAGTCCTAAGCCTGGTGCATGTGAGCGGAGAAGCGAGATAAGTACGGGCTGGAGCTGATTGAACCTGTGTTGTTGGTTGGGGTTTGGAGCCAGGCAGCCAGCTCTTACCCCAGTGCCATTTCTGTGATGTGAGGGCATTTTCTATGTTTGTTCTGGTTTCCTTCAAACGAAGCAGTCACTGCTGGCTCTTCCATGGAGATTTCGGGGGGTGGCAGCTGGCCTTGTCCACCAGCACCCCCTGTGCTGGCTGCACGAATGGGCAGCCAAGCAAAAGCGAGCACAGCTCTGCCTTGCCCCGTTGCCATCAACCTTCTCGTCTGCCTTGGAGTTGTCTTCTAAATTTGGGTTGTCGAGCAGCAGAAAGAACCAGCACGCGTGTTCCAGGCAGGAGATGCAAAACGGGCTACTTTGCATTAGTCTGGGGCTCCTGGGAGGCTTTCACGTAGGCTGAGGACAAAAGAAATGTGGTCTTGCTGCGTTCTTCTGCTGTGGGAACCCTCCGTTGTCACCAAGTAGCTCTTCCTCTGGTTATTCTCTTACAGCATGAGGTTAGAGACAGAATAATTTCCACTTCGTAAACACCTTGCATGTTTAATTTGACACAGTTTATTTTTCCCTCCGGCCTGCAGAAGGTTTGTATTTTTAGCAGCACCTGAAGGGTCTCATTTCTTCAGCCTCATAACAATTGGAAAATGATGTAAGGAGGGGTCAGGAAAGCAAATTTGCCTCTGATTAAACTTCTCAGAAGAAAGCCACAGGAAGGAGAAGATGAAGATATGTTAGAGGACACAGTGAGGCTGCCACTCAGACCTTGCGTCGTGAAAAAACGAAGCCACAACTAACACGCATTAAGCAAAAGCCAGGGGAGCAATTTAAGTAAGATCCGTGGCTCCGAAGAGTAGAACAACGTGCAGTTTAATGTATTTGTCCTTGCTCTGTTCTGGCTGGGGAGTGAATAACGGGGAAATTCCCTTCCTGCTGCGAATTGAAAGAGTTTGCTCTTTGAAGAGCCTCAGCCAGCTCAGTCCTACACCCAGAGGGGACTGAGGTGCTTCCTCAGGGGAGGTCAGGGCAGCTCCAGGGTTCCTGCTCATTTGCAGTGACAGCTTAGAGTGAACAAGCGGGATTTGCTTTGGGGTTGTAGAGGTGAGCTGGTCTGTCTTCATTTCAGAAAGCAGCAATCTTTCCTACTTGCCTTCCCTCTTACTTATAGCGCTTCTGACATTGAGTGGCCAATTCAAACGTTGCTCATCAGCCTCAATGCTGTCCATTGGTCCCTGGGTGTCCTCAAATTAACGTGGGCAAATAGAAAAGGATGTTTTTAACTGATCTGCTCAGTAAAAATGAGGTGGGTAGGGCTTTTCTTCCGACCCTGCAGCTGGTTAGGATTCACTATGTGCTGTTTTCCCATAACAGATCCCACATGAAGCTCCGTGCTTCAAGCCCTACGAGAGATCTCTGGACTGTGTTATTAAAGCCGTTCAGCTTTCAGATGTTCTGGGTAAATCACTGGATGATTCATTGTGTGGCAGCGGGGGAAATAGTTTAAGGTTGTGGTGGCTCTTAACAGTTTTTTCCCCAGCCCTGCCAAATCTTTTTACAGCAGGCAAAGTCTCCTCGGAGCAGGCAGAAGCAGCCTGGATTTCTAACAAACTATTCGAAGAGGTTTTGTCCTCATATGCGTTCAGAAATGGCCAAACTCTGAGCAATTTGTAAAACCCCGTTAGAGCTGAGTTCCCTCCCTCCTCTTGAAACGCAAACTTCCCATCTGGGACCTGTGGAGACGTGGCCACGCAGGCGGTAACGCGACGTGACTGCCCGCTGCTTGTCCCCCCGCTGCGAGCAGGGTTCACGCCTCACGGCAGAAACATGGGGAGCACTTGAAAAAAATAATAATAAGGGATAAGAACTGAGCGCTGCGGGAAGGGGAGCACGGGGAAGCTACCAGCAGATGGAAAGCTCCGGGGCTGGCTGGAGTTTGCCTGGTTACAAAGTGGTTGGGAACGTGCTCCGTGGGCTGGGGGTGTCCCCCGTGGGCTGGGGGTGTCCCCGCTGCCTCCTCCCTGCCCGGGGACAGGGTAGCTCCTGGAGCCTGAAGGTGTGGGTGGCATTGCTTGCAGCGTTCTGGCACCTTGCCTGCTCGGGGAGGTGACGTGGCCGTCTTGGCTGGGCCGTTCACGGCGCTGCGTGCAGTGGGGCAGCTCCCGAGCTCTTACAAGAGGAGGAGGATGAGGTGGAGCTGCTCTTGCATTCTCCTCCAGGCTCAGCTTTGGTCAGCGGGAGGATGCTCCCGTGGGCCTGTACAAGGAGATGTGTTTGACGACTGAGCCCCACGTCGATCACAAAGCAGGTGAGGGCTCTGTGCTCACCTCGCTGCCCCGTTGCCCTTCTCGTAGGGATGTGTGTGGGTGCTGATGGCCCAGAGGCCGGTTTATCGTGTGCACACATCACCCAGCACAGGCAAACATTTCTCCTTTTAGCGCTGCCTTTGATGTTGAGTCAGCCTTCAGATGCCCCTACCGCTCTGGTGGCTTCACACCCAGGGCTGAGGGCAAGAGCTGGGCGTTTTGCTCTCATCCCAGCTGGCGTGCGACCGCGTGGCACGGGGGCTCTGCGGTAAGCACGGCTGGCTCCCACATCTCCATTGTAAAAATTTTAAAAGCTTGGTGCCTTTCCTACAGGCACGTGTGCGCCTGGAACAAAGGCGCAGCGGCTTATCCTCCAGCCGGCTTTGCAGACAAAGCTCCCACTTGCTCAAATTCAGTTGCTCCCCGTGCGGAGCGAGGAGCTGGCAGGCGTGCTGGGTGCATGCAAGCTCCACGCATGCTTTGTACGGAGGGTTTTCAATCTCAGCCTAATTTTAGCTTTGGGATAGGGCTGGAAGCTGAAGTTGTCAGCAAAGCTTTTTCTTATTAGCACTTGCCTAAAATATTTCCCATGCTGTGTACACATTTACTTATCTCCCCTCTTTTTTTTTTTTCCCTCTGCCTTACAGCTTCTGACATGAAGAAAGACATAGACACTTTAATAACCCAGGAAAAAGCAGAGATCGTCGCCAAGTATGAGAAGGTACCAAGCTCGTCCTTTTCCCCAGCAATAAGGCTGCAGCTATTGAATCGGGTGGTCAAGCAGGGGTGACCAAAGCATCTCCACCATAACCAGTCTCTCCCTGCCCGCACATCCCCTCTCACATTGTCCCCAGACTTCCTCGTGGATCCCATCCTCTGGCTCAGGCCATAGTTTGAAAGGTGCTGGGCTTCCAGTGCTTTGGTGCCCCCTAAAACCAGGCTGCCCCGTGCCCATCAGCACCGAGGTACACCCCCATGAAGCTGAGTGGTGCAGATTTTTCTCATGTTTGCGTTGTGTTTCCCTCCTTAGAGCAGGTTTTAGTCTCCGGGCCTGTTGCTCTGTGCTCGCGTTGGGGCTGGGGGGAGCGGGGTGTGGGCACCGGGGTATTCCTGCTGCTGGGGGTGGCTCACGGGCATCCCTTCTGCTCCCAGGGCAGGCAGGAGGGAGCCGAGATTGACCCATGGGAAGATGCCGACTTCACGCTCTACAAAGTCACCGACCGCTTTGGGTTCCTGCAGTAAGTCCTGCGCTCCTCTCCTGCCCTCCCAGCGCTTGCTCCTGCGGGGTGCCCTGGCTCCGGGCTGCTCTGTGCCTTGGCTCCAGCAGCCCCAGATGCCGGAGGAGAGGCTGGGGGCATCTCCTCCCTCAGCCACCCTGGGGGGGAAACACGCTGCTTTGAGTCTGCTGCAAGGCAACGTTCAGAGCCCTCCAAAACTGCCTCAAAATGCTCATGGGGACCTTCATGAGCGAAACAGAACAAAAGGTTTTGAGATAACCACTCAGTAGGAAAGGTATTTTTTTATTATTTTTTTTAAAGGCAGGGGGTGTCAGGATGTCCTGATGTCCTTTTCCTTGCAGTCCTCTTTGGGGAAGAGTGGTTTCCCATCACCTGGTATCAGGAGCTTCAGGCTGCTGCTCACGCACCTCCTTGGAGGCCTGTGGCATTTGTTTGAAGGAGATCATCCTGTGTTCGCCCCTGCTGCTGCAGGCCATGTAGGAAGAGAAGAGACGAGATATCTGATCATTCTTCCTTCCCTGAGGAAATCCTTGCTCTAAGCAGGGCACAAAGGGATTAAATGCACACCATTTGGCTGGGGAGAACATCTAAAGAGCGACTTTTCTTTCAGATGTACAACAAAAGTAAGAGCAGTGTCTGTTCTGGCTGCAGCAGGGGGGATTCAAAGCACTTGCTGTTCAAAATTCCCCTGCTTTTTTTAATGGATGCCCAAGTGTGCACAGGGTTTCCAGCAGTATCCGTGCTTGATATCCCCCCAGCAGCTCCCACGGAGTTTTGGCTGGTGCCTTGGGCGGGCTGTGGCCCAGAGGGGCAGCTGCAGGACAGGCATCAAGCCCTGGAGCCGCGTGGCTCCCTGCAGAGGGACCCGCAGCATGCTGTGCTCTTTGCCCTGCTTGCCCCCGGGCTAACCTTGTCACCCCTTGCTTTTCCAGCGAGCAGGAGCTGCCGACCCGCACCGCCTTGGAGGAGAAGGTGAGAGCTGTCGGCTTTGCTGATGTGGTTCTCAGATCCTTGTCAGCCTGCTTTTAGGGAAACGAATGTGCAAGTGAGAGTGCAACAAGCGGGGGGGGGGACTGTGCGTGCTGCAGCTCCAGGACTGCTTGTTGGAGCTTTTATTTGTAGTGTCAGGCACCTCTTTTCCTCCATGCTGCAGTGAAATCTCACACTTTGAAGCACATTTTGCACATTTTTTCCTCCTGGGAAAAGCTTCCCTCAATTGGGCTGCGGTATGGCACTGAATGGCTGCAGCTTAGAAAGGGACTGAAGGCACGGGGGAAGACCACAGAGGTTGCGGGTAACCCTGCTCCATCCTCCTGTGCCCCGAGCTGGCAGCACATCCTCCTGCAGGGACACGGGGCTGCTTGCAGAAAGAAAGCCATTTTATTCTGAGACAGAGCCGAGCCTCCCTGGGCACCGTGCCACAGCTGCAGGAGGTTAAAGCTCACCTGGAAAGCAGAGGTGTCGGTGGGAGCTTGGGTTGTGAGCGGGCTTTTGTGGCCAGTAACAGCTCTTTGCTTTGGTTCATCTAATAAAATACCTTGCCTCCGAGGGACTGGTTTGGGGTCTGGTTTATGGATGTTTGGCTTCTCCGTTGGGACTCTGCTAGCTGGGACTAAAGCATGTCATGTCCACCTGCCTTCTGGCAGAGGTGATGCAGAATGGTCCAAGGCTCGCTGAACCCAGAAGGATTTTGTTGTCGAGGGATGCTCCTCTTGGAAATGCTTTCTGTCTGCCAAGCCTGTGCCTCTCCTTGTTTACACGCTGCATTTTTAATGACCGTGGGTTGAAATTGCCAGCTCCTGCAAACACCTCTGGATTATTCCTGGCCCCAGCAAAAGGTGTTTACATGTAGTTGAATGCAAAGTTCAGCTGTGAGAAATTTCAAACTAAAGAGAATGAAGTTTTATTCTTTCGGGAAGCATGTTCTGGGACTTTTTTTCTTACATTTGTCTTGTCTTCTTCCCCCTCACACCAGCAAAAACAGCAGGAAATCGAACGTGTGGACAAGTGGCTGAAGATGCTGAAGAAATGGGGCAAATACAGAAACAGTGACAAGGTGAGGTGGAAAAGAAGAGCGTGTGCGAGGCGGGATGTGGTGGTGCAGCCTTTGAACCAGGCTCTCAAAACGTTGAGAGAGGAACCAGAGATCACTGGAAAATATTGCCTAGTTCTACCCATCAGTCTTGAAAATTTCCAATCTTTCCTTGAGCTGGCTGGTTTACCGGTAGAGGGGAGGTCTTGTTCAGATGAGTGTTATTAAAAATGGTTTCCTAAATGCTGCCTGCATGGCACGCTTTGGGGTGTCCCGAGGGACGGGGGTCCCACGTGAGGCCCCAGGAGCCGAGCAGGATTTTCACCACCCAGCTGCTTCTTGGCTTTTGGTGTTCAGCTCGCGAGGTGCCTGACAGCCATCTACCAGCAGGCCTCTTGCAGGTCTTTGTGTCAGAAAACCGCAGAGCTCTTGTCATGGAATAAATGACGTTATTATTAATACCAGCCTCTAAATGGTTCATGACTCCTGGACACAGAAGAGGCATTGTCCCCTGGAGGACTCGAGCCTGGCTGCCCTGGCAGCCGGCGTCAGCCCCCTCAGCGGACGGAGGGAGCATAAAGGAGCTTTGACTCGGTGCTGATGGTCCTGGCAGCCCGGTGGCACTGCTCGCAGGCCACCCTGTGCTGCTGCTGGTAGCCACCAGCGAGTGCCTCAAGCTGCTGCACAGCCCCGTGCTCAGTGCCAGGTGGGAGGGAGCAAGACCCTAGGAAGCACAAGAAGTGCTTTTAAAAAAAAATAATCAGGTTGCATCCTTCACCTGGCCGCTTTTTCATCCCTGTCTGTCCTTTGTGTGGACTGCTACGCTGTTTGCATCCTTATTTTTGAAGGAGAGATGCTACAGCACTGTGGGAGCAGAGAGGCCGCTTGGAGATGCGTGTTGCCACGAGCTGACGGCTGCCTGCAGCTCATAAATGGACTGGGAAGGACAGCAGAAAAAGGAGAACCTGCTGCTGGGAGCACAGCAATGCCTGTCAAACACTTTGCATTTTTTCCTAGCTAAGGAGGCACGATGAGCTCTTGATCTGCTTTTTGCAGTGAGCAGCAGGTTGGGCTTGTTCCTTCCCTGAGCAGTCAGCCTGTCAGCTGCGTGGCTGTTCGTCTTCACGTTTGTTTTCAGCACTTCACTGCTGTGACAGAAGCCCAAGTGTCACAAGACGCCGTCTGCCTGCTATTTTAATAAAGGCTCGGATGTTGTCTTAGGGAAAAAAACCTCTTGCTGACGCCAGGAGCCTTATATTTGATCTTCCTTTTGATAGAGCCTGTGCAGAGGGGCTCTGGGCTCCTCGTGCAGGCGGGTGTGTGCTGCAGCATCTCTCAGCACTTGCGTGGGGCTCAGGTCCTTGCCTCGGCTTGCCTGTTGTGAAACATGTGCTGCACAGCTGGGAGGGGTGTGAGCTGCTGAACTGCTCTTGGGTGGACCAAAAGCTGCCCCAAGAGGACCTGCAGGTTTTCTCTGGGAGAGAAGGGCCGTGGTGGACCTGTCCTTCCCCCATCTCTGACACCCATCCATGAAGGCAGTGCCCTCCCCAGGCATGTCCCGCGTCCCCCAGCCTGGGGGCATTGGTTCAGCAGTGGCTGCAGGCTGGGGAAGGCTGCACGCCTGGGTTTTGCTCCCTGAGCAGCGTGTCAGCATGGCCCCGTGTGCTGCTGGCCACTGGCTGCCTGCCGTGGCTGCCGCAGATGCTAGGGAACAAGGCAGGAGAAGCCCTGCTCTATGGCCTGGCCCAGTGGGGCACGGCTACACCTAACATCACTCCTGGTATAACCTGTTCGGAGATGAGCAACAACTCGGATTGCCGTAATTAAAGCGATGCCCTGGGGCTCCTGGTGCTTCTCACCCTGTCAGAGCTGTCTGCAGAGCTGTTCCAGCCACGCTTTATAGCAGTGGGATTCGATGTCAGCACAAACAGTGACACCAGGGCTGTTCCTAGCACGGATGTCAGGCTGATGTCACGCTGCCCTTCCCTGGCGCTACGTGCTGTCTCCTGGCTGCCACAAGGGAAAGGATGAGAAAATGCCCAAGTGCATGCAAAGAGCACGTGGCCCTGCAGCGCTGATGTGTGCCAGACCTGTGACAAAGTATTAAATCGTCTAACTCAGGGCGCAGCACCAGGTGATGTGTCCCCTCCCCTGCTCTTTTAACCTATATGACTGGGTTTAGGATGCTAGGAAACGCCCTGATAGTGCTACATAAGCATGCACAGTTAAGGCAGCACAGTTTAGGGGAAAAAAGACCGTGCTGGGTGTGCTCCGACAGCAGGATAACTCGCTCCTTGTAGCTCTGGAGTAACGGGATTTCAGCCAGAAGCATCGGTCCCGCAGGACTGAGAGCTGAGGGGAGGCCGTGACCTCTGTCTGCACCGTGCGCAGGCTGCAGGGAGCAGGACCTTGGGAGAGGGATGGCTTTGGCCAGAGACGTCAGGTTTTTAGACAAAGCCGCCCTCTGCACGCAGGCGTGGCCTTGTCTCTACTAAAGGTCACTGGGCTGCTGGGCGGCTTGGGATGAATCGGGGCTCTGTAGGGACAGGCACAGACCCCCAGGAGGGAGCAGTCTGCTCCTGCTGGGGACAGCCTGGTGACGTTTGACACGGCAGGGGCTGTCCCAGTCAGGTTTTGTCCCCGCTGCAGTGCTGCCAGCAGGAATAGCCCAGGGAAGGAAAGGGCTTGTGCTAGCGGGCAAGCCTCTGTGCCGTGGCCATCACAGCTGCATCGTCCTTGCTGCGTGTCCAGCGGGGTGGTAGAAGGCTCCAGCTCTGGGGTTCACCAGAGGACTTGCTAAAAAAAAAAAAGAATATTTCCCTGCTGCATTATGTATTTTGAGCTGTTTGGGGGGTTCAGGCTCTCACCTTCCTTTCTCCAGCAGCTCCGTCTGCCCTGGCAGCAAGGGGAAGCCCAGGCACTTCCTAAGGGAGGACTTCTGTGTCGGGTTTCCTCACAAGGACTCCTGGCTTCCTCCCTCTTATGCTGACGTAAGTGAAGGCAGGCAGCACTTTCCTCTTTCCCAGAGGTGGCTGTTGTGGTAAATGTACGTGCCCACCTTGAGCCATCGCTTCAGCCACCAGCATCTCCAGTTGGAAAGCACCAAGGTGTTCGCTCCTCCTCCTGAGCTGGGGTTTGTCTGCATGGGTCACAGTCCTGGCCCTCCTTCCCCAGCTGCAAGCACTGAGCAGCTTATTAGAGCCAAGAGGTGGTGACCTTGAGGGTTCTTCATTTTTCCCATGGAGTGGGGTTCCCATCACCTGCTCTTCCTTCCCCGCACCATTGCCTCTTTTACTGAGAACTTCCCTGTTTTCCTTCAAGTCTCCCGAAGGAGGAAAATTGCTCATTTTTACTCCGCGTGACTCACGGCACTGAGGTTTTATCACTTGCACTTTTGGAGGCTGGGGGAGGAGGCAAGCCCTCGGATAAATGACAGAGAGGCATTTCGGCTTGGTTCGATGGCAGCATGTTTGGTAACTCCCTTGCTCCTGCTGCACTCTCATGCAGAGAAAATCATTAGAGACATTTGCTACACGCCAGCGCGGGCTGTGCTCGTTACAGTACAACAATACCACTTCAGAGAATGCAAAACAAAATAATTTTCTTCCCACGAGCTGAGCATCTCGCTCTACCTTGGCAACTGTCAGCTGATCTCTCCTAATGCTTCGGAAATAAATATAAAAAAATAAATGAGGCCTCCTGCCTCATCCCACACTAGCTCTTTGGGCCAAGAGCTTTGCCCAGCCCCTAACTCAGTGAGCATCATGCCACAGTGCAGGCAGCGACAGAGCAGAGCTGCGAGTCTTTAACCTTGTGCCCAGGCCTGTGCTAAAAATTCAGGTGAGAAGAGAAGCAGCTGGTTGTGCGAGATGCACCAGGAAGGAAAGGTGGCAGCAGCAGATGGAGGGGAAGGCAGAGCTGCAGGACCACGACCAGAAAACCTGCTGCGGACGTTGCCCGCCTCGATGCTTTCCCTTGAGTCCCAGCCCTTCTCTTGCACCAGCCTCCTGGAAAAAGCAGAGGGATTTTGGAGGGGGTCGGATAGGTTTAAACCAGGTGGCACGAACTGATCACTTGGTGGGACGTGGACCTGCTGTGCTCTGCCTGCGTGAGCACGCCTGGTCCTATGGGGTCCCCCAGCCCCAAGGAAATGATCCTATCCTAATGTGAGCCCCTGTGGCTGGAGCCTGGGCACACGCAGCGCATCCTGCAGCACCCCCACGGCCCCAGGAGCCGGGAGGGATGCTGCAGTTGGCTTTGCAGTGCAGCTGCAGGGCATTTTGAGGGTGGGATGAATGAAAGCGTGGAAAATGTTCAGATGTAAGGCGCTTTTTGTTTTTAAAGTGTTCTTTTAATGGGAGAAGTCAGGGATGGAACAAAAGCTCTTTTTTTCTGTTTCCCATTGAAATTTAATGGTCTATTCAGAGAAAGAGGAGGCCTTATGGCAAGAAAAAGAAGAGGCATCTGTGAAATGCATGAAAGGCACACACGGAGGCAGGAGGGGAACACTCAGATGTTCATCCCTGATCCCCATGCTTGCTCCAGAGATAGCGCACACGTTGTTACCTCGCTCAGGGTGAGAGCCGTGCCAGCTCAGACCGAAGGCTTGCAGAGCCAAGCTGCTCAGCCTCGCCGTGCCAGGAGGCTGCAGCACGCTCACACACGTGTTTTCCTCCTGGCAGATGTGTCGGCGAGTGTACAAGGGCATCCCGCTCCAGGTGCGAGGCCAGGTCTGGTCACTCCTGCTGGATGTCGAGAAGATGAAGAAGGAGAACGAAGGAAAATACGAGGTACGGCTCCAGCACAGGCAACGGGAGCAGGTTGGGATTCACGGTGGACGTGGGTATCTCCGTCTCCATCTGTGATGGGTGGGAGGGACGCGAGGATTCCCAGCGGGAAGCTTTTTGGGGTGGGGGAACCCAGCCCCCACATCCTCACTCGCAGGCAGCGAGGTGGTGTGCGGTGGTGGCGGGGCTGAGTCCCTGCAGCAACCGCTGAGACCTCTGGAAAGGAAAGGCTTCAAATCAGCGAGGGCTGAGGACAAAAGGGGGATAAACTCTTTATCCTCGCGTACGTCAGGCAGGGATCTGTTGGCCGGCTGCTTTCCTCAGCGTGCTGCTTCCACCTCTTCTGCTGGAAGCGGCTGGCGAAGCTGCTGGAGATGTTACTGCATCTTCAGGGAACGAGAGGGGACAGAAAGCAAAGGTGCTGCTTGTGGTGGCTCCTCGAGCTAAAAGGAGGGACGTGGAGTGGCCACGAGCACCTTGAAGCAGGTGGGTGCCAGATGTGGGTGCCCTGGGCCCCTCGGTGTGCTTTAAAACTTCACTTGGGGCGTTGTGAAGCTTTCAGCAAGGTCAGAAGCCTTGAACCAGCCTGCGAAGGGGCAGTAGTCGAGAAAGCCAATTACAGCGGAGCGAGAGCAGATCTTAAAGCCCGTGGGGGATTTTTGAGCAGTTTATGACTTAGCTGTGCAGCTGGAAGTGCATAGGAAGAACTGAAACAGCCTGGGTTGAAGCAGCTGGTGTGTGTCGCCTTTTATCTTCAGACGTCATCACAGGAGTGCTATCTGGAAAGTTTCTATTAAAAATCAATTTCCATTGTTTCCTCCGCAGATAGGAGCAAAGTCCTACTTGCACTGCTTCCTCCCAGAGCTCTTCATGCTGCAGACTTTTCTATGGATTTCTTGGTATCAAACGATTTCTGTGGCGTGTGTTGAACAGCAATTCAAGTAATGGGGCTTGCTGTATTTTTTTTAAATTATTTTTCACTCCAGATGTCTAGGCTGCTTTACGCTGCCTAGCTTCTTTTCCTCGCCTGTTTCACGACGTAGCTTGTGTGAGCATAGCTCAGAGGCCAAGCAGGCTCCCCGGGGGGCCGCGCACACCCCGAGCACAGCTCCGCGCACCCCTACCAGCCCACAGCACCCTGCTGGCTGGCTGCTCGCATCTGCACCACCTCCAGCACCACCAGCCGGGCGGCCGAGCAGCAGAGTTTCTTGTGACAGAGCCCCGAGTGTGACAGAGCCGCGTGCGGGGCGAGGAGCAGGCTGTCCCGCTCTTTGGAGGCAGGAGGTTATGTGCTGCGTCCAGCAGGTTGTGGGCATTTCTGAAACGGCTCCTTAATAAGCAGGGCGATGCTAATTCGGCGTAGCTAGTCAAGCGGGGATGTTCATAGCCATGTGCTGCTGGGATGGAGCCACGTGAGGGGGCTCGGGGAGCAGGGGCTGGGATCGCTGCCCCAAGCAGGGATAACGAAGCTCTCCCAGCGTGCAGGTTCTTATCACGCTCCCTCCCGGGAAGCTGTGCCGTGCAGGCAGCGAAGCAAAGCAAACAAATGAAAGTCACGAGGAGTGTTTATCTGTGCTCCAGAGGGGGGTCTGCCATAAGCAGGAGCTTCAGGGTTAATAAGCTTTGCTGGACTCAGCCCCCCAAAAGCTCTTCTTAATCCTCCTCCTCTTTGGTGCCACCTGCCGCCAGCAATTAGCTCTCCATTAATTTGCTCCAGAAGAGGGTCAGGGGCACCTCCTGGAAGAGAGATTTTGCTTTCAGAAGGAACCAAGAGTCAGTCTCAGCCCCTTGTCCTGTAGGGGCTGGCCCCAAGGCTGCCGTATCTCCCTGGGGATAAGCTGGGGCACAAAAAAATCCCAAATGGCCTCGAAGTAACTGCTGCCCCTTGGGGCAGACCCATTGCTGGGGGAGAGCAGAGTCCTGCTGGCTGCAGGTGGCTCTGGGAAAGATCCCCTCAGTGCAACGTTTTAGGAAGCAGCTGGCCCAGGAGCTGCCCTTGGAGCTGTGGGTGCTCTCCGTCTCTTCATCAGGGTCCTCTCAGTGTAGCTGGGTTTTGCGTTTGGCAGCCGTGCCCAAGAAGCTCTGCTCACATGCACATGCGGCTCGGCACACGCTTGCTTTCCCAGGCAGGTGTGGTGCTTTTTCAAGCCAAGTCTGGGGAGGCTCAAAGAAGAGAATATCAAAATACAGGTGGTGTGTTTTCTTTTTCTTTTTTTCTTTTCAGGCTTTGAGAGATTTCTGTGCTCTTTTAGTGGGGAAAATGAGGGTCTTCAGCAGGGAACTCTGAACTCAGGTGGCCCAGGGTGCGCACCCTGCCAAGGGGGGATGCAGAGAGCTCAGGATTTAAAGCAGGGAAATGATAGCATTTATCAGATCCTCATTCTCTTGTCATGTTTCTTACCCTGCCTTGTCTTGTTCAGGCAGTAATTCAAAAGAATCCCTCCATACACAGTTGCTTTCAAGGTCAGACTTACATTTCCTTTGCCCAGCCTCCAGCTGCTAACAAGCTGTGGTGTCCCCAGCGCTGGTGTGGCCACCTCGGGAGGTGAGCAGCAACCTGCAGGCCCCTTGTGGCAGGCTGGGAAGCATCCAAAGGAGCTTCCGAGCGGGTGATGAAGCGTCCCTGCAGCTCTGTTACCTTCAGTCCCCAGTGAGGAGGGGATCCGACCCTGGGCTTGCTGCTCACCTCCGCTGCCCCTATCCTGCTGGGGGATCTCAGGCTGCCTGAAAGCAGTCACAAAATGTAGTGTTTTCACGCAGCTAACCCTGGGGATGTTGAAGAAGGAGGGTGTGATCACAAGCAGTACCTAAAGGCTTGCGTAGCAGTACCAAAATGGTCCTCGCCTGCCTGCTTGGAGCAAAACGCAGGCTGTGAGGGGACCCTGTGGTGGCTTTACCCATGGAGCACCGCAGAGCAGAGTAGTTCAGCTGGAAGGGACCTTCAGAGATCACAGAGTCAAACTGCCTGACCACATCAGGGCTAGCCAAAAGTTAAAGCATAACGATGAGGCTGTTACTCAGATGCTTCTTCGACACTGACCGGAATGGGGCATCAACTGCCTTGCCAGGAAGCCTGTTGCAGTGTTTTGACCACCCTCACGCCAAAGAAATTTTTCCTTAAGTTCCATCTGCCCAATTTTGGGACTCCTGAGTGTACGGATGGTTCGGGTGGGCCTAGCTTTGGTACAAATTTCTTTATTTTATTTTTTTTAATTGGGCTTCAGTCCTTTCTCCAGGTGGCACTGCTTTAAATGATAAGCTGGCGTGGGGGGAATGTGGGGATCCTTAGTTTTGAGTTCAGCTCCTCTTCTGTACTCTGCCAGTGCCTTGCAATTGCTCCAGCACAAGGCAGTACCCCAGAACTGCCTTTCTGGGATTCAGGACGAACTCCTTAAACCCAGTGGGATTCTCTTCTGCAGGGGAAGTAGGGATCACTTCCCAGACAAACCAAAGTCTTAATACTTTGGACTTTATTGTGACCAAACCCCTGAAGAGCTCAGGGACTTGGTGCTGTGGGCACGCGTGTGTCCATGTGCTGGCTACAGGTGTGCACCCATCCTTCAGCACCGACAGCTCTTGGTGCTTCGCTATAGCCCCAAGAGAGAGTGCCAGGCTGGGCGCCAGTAATCCCAGTAAATCTAATTTCCCAGTGGAATTTAATTGTAAGGGTTTTCAGCTCTGAAAACTCCTCGTGTGTGTCTGAAGACGAGCGAGGGCTGGTGTGGGCCCAGCTGCTGTGGCAGCAGGGGTGGTGACTGCGGTGCGATCACCACAGGCCGTGGCGGTGGGCGAGCGGGGTGTGCCAGCTCCATGCCTCAGGGGTCCCTTGGGACGGGCAAGACATACTGGCCCTCGTCCCGCTGTGCGGACACACATCGTGCTCGGCCGCCTCTGCTCTGCCTCGGTGAGGAGGTGAGCTTGCGGCCTGTTGTGGTTGCTGCTCCCCATCCCTTCACCCCCAGCCTGCAGATCACCGCTCGCTGTCCGGACTGCGCTGCGGCCCCCCTGCACCTCACAGGCTGCTGCTTCTGCTGTGGGGAGATGTTTCGTCTCCCGCCCAGCGGGAGGTGGTGGGCTTACACGAGGCATGACTCCTTCTTCTCCTCTGCCCCTCTCCCTTCCAGCAAATGAAAGAACAAGCGAAGAGCTTGTCCTCGGAAATCAAGCAGATAGATCTGGACGTTAACCGCACCTTCCGAAACCACATCATGTTTCGGGACCGCTACGGAGTGAAGTGAGTACCGCTTTTGAGGCTTCAGACACCTCTTTGGGGATTGGTAAGTTGGCTGCAGTGGGGCTGGGTTGAGATCTGGCTGGGATGGCCTCCAGCCCTGGGGCTGGGAGCAGCTCACAGGAGAGCAGAACCACCTCTGCCCAAAAAACACGGGCATGAGGTGAGGCTTGGGCTGCAGGCATTGAGTTCAGCTGTAAAACACTTGCTGCCTCAGTGGCTTCCAGACGACTAAAAAGCCAGCACTGATGCTCCAAACCCGATGAACGGGTGTGTTGAGCACTGTTTGTGTGGGCAGTTCATTTTAGTGTCCTTCTTCTTTCTCCCCAGGCAACAGGCTCTGTTCCACGTCTTGTCGGCGTACTCTGTTTATAACACCGTAAGTAGTAAGTTAGTCCAGTTAAAGTGCAAAGCACTGTCCTGATCCGTGTATATATACATATCTGGCAGGTGTGTATATGTCAGGCAGTGGCAAGCCCAGCTGGAGTCCTACTGCTGGTTTGTACAGACTGCTGCAAGGCTCACAGGCAGAATAAGCCCAGGTTTCTTCACCCAGCTGTTTCATTCCCTTGTTTGTGTTTTCACCCGGTAAAGTGATGCCTCACAGGTTTGGTTTGAGCAAGTGCCAGCACAAAACAAGGAATTGCTCTTTGGCTTTCCACAAGCCGTCCTCCTGGCAGAGGGCTCGTCTGCCCATCATGTTCCTGACTTGTCATGTGCTGAGTAGCATCCTTGTTGAAAATGCTGGTTTGTTACAGCAAACCAGCCACTTTTAGCAATAGGCAGAACAGCCCTAAATTAGCTGCTGAATGCACTGCCTCCATCCACAGGGGGTCACAGCTACCCCAGGAGGCACAGGTGACTCAGGGTGGCAGTCAAAGGAACAAAGCCCCTGCCTTCCCTTGTGCTGATGACTGGATAAAAGCTTACCGGATTGATTTAATTTTTAACTACTTCAGTACTTCCATGGCTGAAGGAGTCCCAGGTAGCATTGGAGCCACGTGCTGTTGGGCATCCCCTCCCATATTCCCAGAAATAGCTGTGGGCACCACTAAGGGGTTGGCTTGTGGCTGCTCAAGCCCATTTCTTTTCATCACCACTAGGCTCCGGTGAGGCTGGTGGCAGTGGGGTGAGCTGGGTCCAGTCCACTGCAGAAGCAGTCGCCTGCTAACCTACCCCTGAGCTTTGGCTCTTTGGCATCGTTAAAGTCTTGCATAAACATTTGGAAGGTGCTGTTCAGCAGATGATGCAAACCCAAAAGGCTTTTCAAAGGCCCGGGTCAGAGCTTGGCTCTTGACTTAGACTGGGAGAAAGAGGGAGAAGTGCTTTGCGTGCTGGTTTTAACCATCGTGTGGAGGCGCCTGGAGATTTTAAAGCCTTGCAGGTGGGACGCTGTAGACCATATGGCAGACTCTGCAGACATATGGGAACTGTAAACTTGAGAATAAACAGTAAAGACCTGGAAACGGGACAGACCTTGAAATAGGACTGGGAGGCACAGGCAACCTGAGCTGCTCCCAGCCGTCCTGGCATAGCAGCATCAGCAGCACGGGTCCGGAGGGGACCAGGATCTGTGCTGCCCCATCCCCTGGGTCCTCGTGTGCACCTTTTTGCCAGCAACAGAATCACTGGGGTCTGACGGGGTTGCACAGAGAACCGCAAGTGGCGTGCGAGCACGTGTGCCCCCTTGGCTCTTGCAGGAGGTGAGCTACTGCCAAGGGATGAGTCAGATCGCAGCCATCCTGCTGATGTACTTGAATGAAGAGGACGCGTTTTGGGCGCTGGCACAGCTGCTGACCAACCAGAAGCACGCAATGCATGGTAAGGATGAGAGGGATGCAGGCAGCAACTCTCCCTTTGGAGGCTTGCTGAGAGGAGGCTGGAGGCTGCTGTTTAATTTGGTCAGGAGAGCCTTGCTTCTCCTTAGGTACTCGTTTTAAAGCAGGTAAAGCTTAATTACATGCCGTCGTGAACAGAGTACAGAGCTGAACTCCACTCCAGGCAGACAGGTTCATCAAAGAACGCGGTTTATCAGCACCAGCCTCTAATACTCAGTAATTAACGCTGCTGCAGAGGCGATATCTTCCCTCCAAAGCGCCTTGCCCTTGGCAATCCATTAACTTAAGCTTACAAGTTTTTAAAAAGCCTAATAGAAGCACATCCAAGAGCAGCACATAATGCTGGTTTTTGTACGCCATGAGCTACGTGCCGTTATATTTTTATGAAGATGCAATTCCACCAAATGGGCTGTATTATTTTTCTTCAACCACATGAAAGTTCCTTTGATCTTACTTGTGGTTAGAAGTCATCTGTGCAGAGGATTATTTTAGAAGTGGAGGGCTAGCCCTTACGGTTTGATAACTCTGGATGGCTTCTGTGAAGGAGCCCCGACAGAGCCTGCTCCGGGTCTGGCCTTGCTTTTATGCTCTTTACTAAAGCACTGCTTTATCTGTGATCCTGGGATTTCAGGGCTGGATAGCCTGCTGGAGGTTTGATAACGCATGCACTGTGGGCTTGTCAAGTGCATCTTCTTCCAGATTGCAAGCTGGTGTTGTACCCACACTGGCACAGACACGCAGGGAATGCATGTCTGCAAAACCAGGCTGCCCCTGCGACCGCTTGCTCCCAGAGCTCTTCTGATTTTTTCCTCTTGTCTTTTCTCCTGTAGGTTTTTTCATTCCCGGGTTCCCGAAGCTGCAGAGATTTCAAGCTCACCATGAGCAGATTTTAAGCAAACTGTTCCCGAAGCTGAAGAAGCACATGGTAGCTCTTTGTTATCAGTCTTCCCATACTAATGCTGCATTTTAATGCCAAAGCAATTAGTGTAATGTTTTGCCAAATACACGCACAACTAAGCATATTTCTAACTATATGGCTGCTTCAGCCACACAGAGGCAAGCGTTTATTAAGTTGTTTTTCCCAGGAATCTTGCTCAGGGGAGTGGCTGTCGTTTGCTTGCTGTTTATCATTAGCGCAGGGACTGCTAAAATTGGAAGGCTTCCTGAGCAGAGCCAGGCAGGAGGGCTTAGAGACTGCAGCAGGAGGAGCCGTGGCTCAGCAGTGAGGCCAACACCGCCTTACTAGACCGGCTGCGAAGCCCAAAGTGCAATGCTGGAATGTCTGGAGTTTTACTTGAGCAGTTATTAGCCCCGAGTGCTTTCATTTAACGCTTCCCTGCCCTGCTTTGCTGCTTGAAAGGCAGGAGAATCCCTCCCGATTCTGGAGCAGCGTGAGATGTGCTGCGTGTTTCCATGGCTCGCCGTGTCCAGCTGTGTTTCTCCAGCAGCTGGCACGAACCCATCTGGTGGCTGGAGGGGTGTCTGCAGGACGCGTCGACTGCGGTCCAACGGCTGGGTGACTGCTTGGCAACACCTGCTCCCTTTTTTCCCCCCTCTCCTCCCCCTTTGCGTTTGCTTTAGACATTCGGTATTCAGTGGCCAGACTGCTGAAGGTTTCTTATGCTCCCAGGGGGCTCGGTGGCAGGGCTCCAGGAAAAGCCGTTTATATTGCCATCGTCTGAAACAGCTCCTGCTTAGTGCTGCGAGTGAGCCAGCCCTGGCCGTGTCAGCGACACGGAGCCAGGACAGGTTTTCACTTCATTATAGCCACTGGGGGTAGAGGGGGGAGGATGGGAGTAACTCAAACCCTAGCCAGCAAGCACAAAAATGCCTTCATTAAGGGACTCCGGTAGTCAGTCGGTGCCAGTAGTGGTGGTTTCCTGGCCTAGTGTGCGCCCTCTAAGGTGGGACAACTATTTTCTTGCCGGGGGTGTCCATGCTGGTGATTTGCCTGCGTGCTCTGTAGCAGTCCTAGAAAGCATTTCCCCCTAACAAACAGCTGTCTACAGCTGATTTTGTTTGTTTTTTTTTAACACTTGACAAGAGGCACAGCTCCCTCTCCAGTGCCTCTGCCCTGGCAGAAGGTGTAGCTGCCGGGGAAGTGGAGTTACTAGGTGGGGGCAGCGGGGAGCGAGCAATGGCTTGGCTGTGCAGGTGTGGATTTGTGGGTGGGATGCCTGGGGGTCCTCGTTTCTGTGGTGCTCTGAGAGGCTGGGCTGGGAATTGCTATGGAAACACAACTGGTAATCTCATGGGTTTGGTTCCTGTGAGGTTTCTGTAAATCCCTGGGGTGGGGATTAGGCCAGGAAAGCTTCTCTTAGACGTCCCTCCCCACGGCTGTGGCATGGCTGAAGCCTGGCTGCAGACTTTACTCAGTGAATAAAGAACCAGAGCGGGGCTTCAATGCTGCCATTTAAAGCAGGGGCCTTTGTGTGGGAGGCAAGAAGCCTGACAAGCCACAGCCAGAACCTGCACCCAGACCCCAGCGTCAGTAAATCAGCCAGCCCACCCCCAGCAAGCCCCGCAAATCGCTCGAGCTGCCCGCAGCCTGCCTGCTGAAACACGGGTCTCTGTTTGCTGTCTCGTCCTAGGACAAGGAGCAGATGACAACGGGGATTTACACGACCAAGTGGTTCCTGCAGTGTTTCATTGACCGGGTGAGGACCCCGCAGGCTGTGTCCTTCTCTGCCACCTGCTTGCACGCTGAACCCGCTTGGTTTTTCTACTAGCGAATGGGGAGGAAGTATCATAATTTTAAGATGGTTTTAATAATATATAAGGTGGGATGTTATGCACGCTCCCATAAGGCAGGAAATTCAGCGAGGGAGAAGCTAAGAATAACCGCCTGTCATTCCTGGTGGATGACAAGCAAACTCCGACAGCCCCACTGCAAATAGCAGCTGGGAGCTGGGCCTGCAGCAGTGCTGGGAGCCTCCCGGCTCAGAGAGCTGCTTCTCCTGCCTGCTGGGAGCTGCTTCTCCTGCCCGCTGGTGCTGCTGTGGCCGTGCAGAGGCAATTAACCTCACTTTGGCTCTGGACACGTGTATGGAGAAGAAGAGCTGGAGGCACAAACCCAAACAAATTGCACTGCAGCAGTAACACACAAATGAGCAGGCTGTGCACTGGAGACATATGAAAGCATGAGAAAATTACCCTGATTTGTCCAAGGCTAATTTGGCAAACCCAAGACAAGACTGCCTTATTTTTAGGGGCAGCCTTATGCTGGCACACGTGAGCATGAGATGGAGGCTGGCCAATATTTAGTGTATCTGTGCATCCACAGTCTCAATTTTCTGCTTCCCTGTCTCACATAAAACAGAGGGCAGTCTCTTCCTCCTGGGATTGAGCTCAGGCATGGATGTGCTCTGCCTTTCTTGTCGCTGAAAGCTGTACAAACTGCAGCCACCCGAGTTTCTTAAAATCACGGAATCACCAAGGTTAGAAGAGACCTTCCAGGTCACTAAGTCCAACCATCACAAGCCAGGAAGTTTAACTTTAAATCAAAACCTTAGATGATACAATACATTTTTGCATTATAGACGAGTTCCAGCTGCCTCACCGGGGTGCATGTTTGGTGCGAGGGGACGTAGCCATGCTGCTAAGCTCAGCGTTGCAGTCCCGTAGCCGAGTGCTGCTGCCTTGGTGCTAACGGGCTGGGTTTGTTTGTGTTTGAACAGACGCCCTTCACCCTCACCCTGCGGCTTTGGGACATCTACATCCTGGAAGGAGAGCGGGTGCTGACGGCCATGGCCTACACCATTCTCAAGCTGCACAAAAGTAAGTGCCCGGCACGGTGGGGAGGCGGCGAGCCCCTTGGGCAGCACGGGGATGAGCTGCCACGTAGCCACCAGCCCGGGGACAGGGTTTGGTGCTCAGCTCAGGTTAGCCCAAGCCAGTGCTGCCATCCAAAGGCAGTTTTTTGTCTCCAGCTGGAGCGTCTTCCTGCGCAGTCGCCGCCTTCAGAAAGCTTGAGTTTTGGCAGCAAAACCCAGGCGAGGGCTGCTGGGGGTGGCTCACCCTGAACTTGTTTTGTCAGCAGTCTGCGTGGGCGTGGAGCACCCAAAAGAAAGCAGATTATAACGCGTGGTCCTGAGCTTGCTGTCCAACTGTCAAAATCACTTTTGGAAGCAAGCAGGCACGCTGAGCTTGGCTATTGCTTATTTGTTGTGGAATCGAGTTGTCAAACGAAGGGTGATACACTTCTAAAATGACCAAAACCTGGTTTTCATACGTAATGTCAAGGTAGTGACATTTCTGTCGATACCTTTTGGACTTTGAGGTGAGCTGACCAGCGTCTCTAGAAAGTCAGAAAGTGCTCCCACCTACCCCCAGGCCTTGCTTTGCAGCCCTGAGAGGTTGTGAGATCCTAAAACTGGGACAGAGAGGTGCCGATACTGCGAACTGGGGACTCGTGGGCCTGCAGACAGGCAGTCAGACTGCAGACAGTCTGCTTCTGCAGACAGCCACCCTGCCCTTCCTTCCGTTGAATTAGGAACATACTGCCCCGAAAGAAATCTGAAAGCATCGACTTGGTTTGCAAAGACAGCGTGGGTCGGGTCGGCAGCGCTGCCTGCGGGCATGGGTGGAGGCAGCTGTTGGGTCGGGGTCTGTCTTGTGGAGCTTTTCCTCCTCCTAGAGGCATTGGTGAGAACTTCTAGAAACGGCCCCAAACTTGTGTCCTGGCCTCCCCCATCACCTGCCAGCCCCTGCGTTGTGCTGTTCTCACCGCCAGGAAGGTGGGTGAGAGGGGGGCAGCACACGCAGCCCCGAGCAGCAGCAGGAGAGGGGCCAGCACCTTCAGACCCCAGCACAGGAAGGGCAGCACAACCCCTGGCTGGATGGGTTTCACTTCTGACCTAGGCAAACCAGAGCACAGCAGCTTGCTCTGCTTCCCAAAACAGAGCCCCGGGGTGCGCCACTGCTCTCACCCGGCTGGGGTTTGTGCCCTTCCGCAGAGCGCTTGCTGAAGATGACGCTGGAAGACCTGCGGGAGTTTCTGCAGGAGAAGATCGCCGCGTCGCTGCAGTACGAGGACGATGCTGTCATCGAGCAGCTGCAGGTGTCGATGAGCGAGCTGCGCAAGATGAAGTTTGACCTCCCCCCACCAGGTGGGCAGAGCCCCCAGCCCCTCAACCCCTTGCTGCCATCTCCCCACAGCCTCCAGGGGCTGCAACCTTCCAGGAGAGGGGTGGCCGGCAGCTCGGCCCGGCCGCTGCCTTCTCCCTAGCCCTGGTCCTCCCCCGTGTGCTCCTCCTGGTGCTGCTGTCAGTGAGCGGGACACTGCTGGGGGGCTCTCTATTTATTTAATGCTTTTTTTTTTTTCATTTTTACTGTTTTATTTTTTACTTTTTATTGCTTTTCCATTTTTGTTTATTGCTTTATTTTTAATATTTCTCATTTGATGTTAATATACATATTTGATTCCAACTTCTATTTTATTTTAATCCCTCTTTTACGTCATTTATTCTTCCCCCTGTCTCCCCTCCCTCCCACGCAGCGAAGCCTGAGGAGTTCCCACGCAAACCCCTGGGCCTGGAGCTCTCCCTCAACCCGGTGGCCGTGAAGGCCAACGCGGCGGCCAACGGCCAGAACGGGCTGCTGGGCGAGCGGCCTCCAGACAGGGAGGCCACGCAGCCTCCACCCCACAGAGGGCCTCCAGGAGGGACACCCACCGGCACCGCCGTGGCCGCCAGGACTCCCGACCAGCTGGGCAGCGACGCCACCGAAGCGGCCGCCAGACACTTACATCCCCCCCGGTGCTACGGTGAGGTGAAGGCTCCCGAGGACGTGCAGCAGCAGCAGCCTCCTCCGCCAAGAAGCGAGGCTCCGGCCTTCCCTGCCAGCCAGGAGGCCGCTGCGGTGAGCGGAGAGCCTGCCTCGCACGGCAACCCCCGGAGACCTCGGGGGGAGCATGAGGAGAGCCCGGTGCTGCTCGCCGCCGGCCACAGGAGCAGAGCTGCCTCACCGGCACGGCCCGGAGGCCCGCAGCCTCCGCCCCAGTGCGAGTCGCCCGGCCCTGCTCCCTCCCCGCACGGCTCCGTGGACTTGCATGACCCCAGCATCTCGTCCGGGACTGCGCCAGCCAGGGAGGCTTTGGCAGCCGAGCAGCTTTCCAACGCAGACAGCTCACCGAGGCGGCCGAATCCTGCTGCGTGTGGCCCACCAGAGGTAGAGCAGGCGTCTTCCCCGCGCGGGGAGGAAGAGGAGGCACTGGCTGCCTTTCCTCCTCCGCCGCCGGCTCTGCACCTGGACTTCCCCGAGGCCGAGCAGCCGTGTGGAGCGGCGCTGCTGACCCAGACAGACTCGAGGAGCCTGGTACCCAAGTCTGCGTCCACAGGCGAGCTCGCCAGCCTGCAGCAGGGCACGGGCGCAGCGGAAGGACTGGGCCCAGCCCCGCACAGGCAGTCGGGCGGCAGCGCCCCCCTCTTGGCGGAGACCCCGGGGCGCCCCTTCCAGCAGGGAGCCGAGGGGAACAGCCCCTATGCCGTGGTAAAAACCACCACTCCCCTGCACGTGGCCCACGCCACGGAGCAAGACTTGTGGAACAGAAAGCAGGTGGCAATGCCCTTGCCCGAGGCCGGCCGGCCCCTGGCTGCCACCTCCCTGCTGCCTCCTGCCGCCTCTGTCCTGGGGGCAGCAGCTGCCCAGGAGGGCGCCCCGAAAGTATTCAATGCACTGAAAGCGCCGCGGCCGCCCCTCAGCCCCAAACCAAAATTATCCCCACAGGTTGCCAAATCCCTCTCCGAGAACAGCTTCAGCTCAGCCTCTCCTCCCCCAGCAAAGCTGCCCAAATCGGTGACGTTTTAGCGGGGCGCGTGGGGAGGTGATGAGAGGGGATGGAGCGGCACCGGTCCCGCGGTGCCCGTGGAGCCGTGCTTCGGTACGAGAGCCCGGGGCAGCCGGAGCTCCAGGAGCCGCCAACAAACTCCGTCTGGGTTTGCACCCGTGGTTTCTTCTCTATGGACAGAAGTGCTTTAATTTCGGGTCGCTCGTTGGAACTTGCCGAGCCCCGGGATGTGCAGGGAGGTGAACTCGTGTGCTTTGTTGCTCTCTGCCTGTCTCCTGAGCTCCAGCGGTGGGTCTGTGGCCACAAGGCAGCAGAGTCCGAAATACTCAGCAAGAGAGGCTGTCCTCCCAGCTGCCCCATCCGTCTGGCCGACGGCGTTTCTATTCCTGTAGCAATAGACCTTCAGTTCTTTTTTCCAGACCCGCGGGAGGCAGCAGCCCTCTGGCCGTCTATGCAATTCCCCGCCGCTCCTGGCGAGGGTCCCTGTCCGCCTCTCCCCGCCAATGTTCTCCTGGAGGGGAGGCGTTGGCAGCTGGGGCAGGTGAGCCCCTGGGCCTGGAGGGCTCCAAGCAGCGCCCCTGGCAGCGGGTGCCAGGTGGGGCCGTTCTGGTTGAAGTTTTTGAGGGGGCAAGGCCAGCGGGGAGGGGTGAGCCAGGCGTGCATGGCCTTTCCCTCGCGGGTCCGGGGCGGCGAGCAGGCTCGCTGCCTGAAACCAGCTGAAGGGGAACGGGCTGCTGCTGCCCCACTCAACCTGGTGAGCCGCTGGAGCTGTGCGCTGGTGGCTCGGCACAGTGCCCGAGCTGGAGCCTGCTGCTGCTCCAAGCGGGTGAAGCTTCAGGGTGGAAATGGTGTAGAAGTTAGGATGGGCGAGCACATTGCCCAGAAACCTCGGGTCAGCCCTGCTGGTTTAGGCTAGCCAGAAACTGCTGCCTGAGGAAGGAAAACCTGGGCATGGAGAGGGGGAGATGATGCTCCAGAATCCCCACTTGCTCTTCATGCAGGGAGAAGTCCTGGTGGGCTGGCCATCCCCTCCCCTTCCCCGTGAGCACTCAGGATCCAAGACGATCCTTGCCTCCAGCTCCTCTTCCCCAGCAGCTCTTCCCTGCCCAGGGGGCTGTGGGCGCTAACCCTACAAAGGAACGGGGCCAAACTCGTGTTTGCAGCCCTCAGCAGCTGCCTCACCCCTCCAGGCAAGAAGGAGGCTGGAGGAAGGCAGCAGGCAGTGAACTCGAGTCCCAACATGCTTTGTTCTTTGCTGCTTTCCTGAAGGCATCCTGCAGATGCCACCTTCTGGGCAGCAGCTGGGACCGCTGGCCTGCAAACCCGGGCACGAGCTCCCTCCAAGTCTCAGCAGCCCTCGCAGCCTGGTTTTCATCCTTTCGGCTGCTTCGAGAACATAGCCTGAGCCAAAGCCTGCCTGGAAGCCCAGCAGAAAACACCCCCTGAATTCCTCTGGGGGCGGTTATCAGGTTTCTGTGTGTGTTTGTGCCAGCAGGTAGGAGCAGCTGCTTCCCGGCTGAGTCTCCAAAGCCCCCTGCCCTCGCTCTGGGGGCCGGGATGAGCCTGGAGCTGCCTGGCAGGGGTGCTGGGAGGGGTAAGCTCTTCAGGGGACGTCCAGGAGGCGCTTTGAAGAGAAGTGCTGTGCAAATGCTCCGTGCTTGGGCTTTGAGACACCACGGGTCACTTTTAGGGTAAAGGTGCTTGAACTGGTTTTAAGCTAGAGTATGCTCTTCAGTAACTGTGCCGCAGTGAAGCCTACTCTGTGTTACAATACCTGGGCAGTATTTCAGGATAGGAACCCATTGCCTTTTGCTAGGAGCCGTACCCTGCTGGCCTCTGCAGCTGCAAGAGAAGTAAGGAGAAGCAGCTGAGGGCTGCCCCAGGCCGCTTTCTGTCCTCAGAGCGCGCTGAGGTGAGCTTATGTGCAGGTAAGGCCTGAGCCCCTCATTTCTGACAGCCCTCGCCCAGCGGTGTGCATGCCCTGGTGCACGTCTGTGTCCTTTTGCAGTATTCACATTGAAAAGTTGATTTTAGGGAGCTGGCACTGCGCGGTAGCACTGCACAAGCCACCAAGCACCGGGGTTTCCCTGCCCTCCGAGCCCCCCGGCTGTACCAGAGCCTCGCAGCGGGTCCTCCAGCCATCCCTGAGCCACGGGGCAGCCACCAGCGGGGTCCGGGGACCTTTGGGGTAGGGGGCAAGCAGCGGCCGTCCCCACAACATCCCCTGCTCGGCTCAGCCTGGCTCACTTGCCCTGAGGCAGCTCTTCCCCAGCCTGCTCAGCAGCAGTGGTGCCAACGCCTCGCCCCCGCCCCGACTCCCAAAGCAGCCCCGAGCCCGTAGCGAAGCCAGTGGGGCTGCCGGCAAACTCAGGAAAGGGCTCCCAGCTCCCTGCCCTGCTAGCCCCGGGATGGCTGCCACCAAAAAACCCGGGGGCTGCGTTTTGTCCCCTGACCGAGCACTTTGAGCAGCAGCACCCAGGGCCGGGCCGGGGCCGTCCTTCCCCGGCAGCCTCCGCGCTGGAGGCCGGGGGGGGGGGGTCTCCTGCGTGCACTTTGCCAGCCCCTGACCATCAGCTTCCATTTGGATTGCTAGTCTTGTTTACAGCGTCGAACGCTTCCTCCTCCCCGACTCCTCCTAATGTATTATAATTATTACTGAAAAACTATTTTTATGTCTGTGCTTTTTTTTTTTTTTTCTTTTTTTTTTGTAAGGAAGTTTTTTTTGGGGGGGAAAAGAAAAGTCAATCATTCCTTTTTACTCCAATCCCAACAGACTGTACATAGTATTCAATGCTGTGTTTTACATGGTTGTAATGACGATGGTTAAAGAAGTTTAGCATAAAGCCTGTCTCTTGGTGACCTTTCTTGTGGCAGCGAAGCCCCAGCTGGCTTTCAGCTCGGGCCCGGTGCCGGCTGGGAGGGCCGGGCCGGCACACGGCAGCACCGGGGTGGAAAACCACTAGGGTTGTGGGTCGGGCTCGGTGTTTCCCTGACGTGAGCACGAGTGGGAGCGTCCGTGGGCGCAGATGGTGGAGACGTTTGGCCGGAGCAGATGTCCTGGCTGCCAGCAGCGCGGTGAACGCATCCCGGCTTGTTCTGGCCTTGTGCCTCCCTCCTGAGTCAACAGCCACAGGGCCCGAGCGAGGCATTACAAGCCATGGAGGCCAGAAACCTCTGTTCTACGTAAAGCCTTCCTGTCCCGGCTCGCTGAGCCCACAAGGAGCACATCCTGCTTCCAGCCCCTGGCTGCTGGTGGCTGGGAGCCCTGCTCCGGCCCCATTTCAGCAGGGTCAGTGCCAGCCCAGGGCCGAGGGTTTGCCTGGAGGCCCCGCAGCTGCCTCCGGCGTCAGGGCTGTCACGCTGCTGGCGGTCCCGGGCCCTGAGGTGCTGCCCTCGCAGCTCAACGCCCCTTGGGGGAAGCTGTGGGCGGCTGGCACTGCTCGCACCCCCCACCCCTTCAGGTCCTGCGCTTCCTGTGCTCAGTTGCCTGCGGTGCTTTGTGGTTTGGGGGTGTCAAGGTCATGCAGCAAAGGGTTGTGGGGTTTTTTGGGCTTTGCTGCCCAAACAGGAGGCCGCTGGGGCTAAGAAACGCCAGAAGAGACCAGGCCCGAGAGGCAGGTGTTTGTTTTTTTTTTTTTTTTTTTTTTTTTTTTTTTTTTTGCCTTTGTTTCGCTGTCATAGAGCGGGGTGAGGTGGCCTGGCTGCTCAGCCTCATTGCCTGCCCCTTGTCCTCCCTACAAGCCCCGCTCTGTGCCTCCATTGCCAGCTCCTGCCTGAAAATGGCAAAGGGAGAGGGAAAAGCAACAGCAAAGCAACATTGCCTAGGAGCTGCAAGCCGTTTTTGTTGGGTGATTCAGCTGTGATCCTCCTGGAAACCCAGCCCTTCTGCATCTATTATCAGGGCAGATGGAGCAAGCTGCTCCACGCCCCAGCAGCAGTGACACCGAAGCACTGCTCAGGATGGGAAGGGAAAGGTCTGCTCCTCCTGACCCAGCCGAGCTGCAGGTGGGGCGGCGAGGCCAGCATTGAGCCTGGCTGAAAGGTTGCTCTGGAAACCTCAGCAGTTCAGCTGCCCCCTCCCCACTGGGGGTTCCAGCTGTGATCTTGCTGGGAGCCCCAGCCCCTCTGTACCAGGGTGTGGGTTATGGATGGTGTCAGTCCCGAGACACCCAAACCTGGCCAGCCCAAACCAGACCCCCTCGGCTCTTCTATCCACGAGCCCAGGCTCCAAGCAGGCTCTCCTCCACCCCGGAGGTGCAGCCTCAGCAGACAAGCCAGCACCAAGCTGCCTGCAGCCCTCCCAGGTGCTTACTCTGGGGCCTCGGCAGCTCCCGAGGTGCACACCTGAGGCACCCAGCCACACGGGGCAGTCCCTGAGCAGCACCTGGCAGCCATCAGCACTGAACATGCAGGGATTGAAGAAGGGGTATTCTCTGACTTTACAGAAATTGCCGAGAAATAAAGGAGTTTACCAGAACCAGAGAGCATTCCTCAGCCTGGAGGTAAACGGACAGGGCCTCCTGCTTTTCAACAGGATGAGGGACCCCCTGTGATGGCAGCCATCAGAGAAGGAACTTGTGGTAGAGCCCAGTGGTGACCTTGGAGGCCACAGAAACGGCCAATATCCAGCCAAGAGCAATAATGACCAAATGGCAAATAACTCACAGTACAGCATTCATTTGGAGTCAGCTCCTGGATGCTCATTAGCATGGAGTGATGATAACGAACTAAGTTGCCCTGTGCATTCAAGTTCTCTTCAAGCATAGCCCATTGCTTTCACATCCTGTACATCATCTCTGCTCTTCTGTCAGCACCTCTAAACCAAGTGTTTCCATTTCAGCCTGATTTAATGCGGAGGCACAGCCAGCACCTAGCCTCTGTGGGCATCCCCTCCCTCCCCTGGGCGGGTCCTTGGCCCCGTAACTTTTTAACTTGTTAGCTTATTTGAGTTAAACCTGGCAGAGGGAGAGAGGTTACAAAAGTAATTAAGATCCTTAAGTAATCAAGTTTCATAAAATACTTCATTTGAGTTACAAGAAAGTGGGGCTCTACGACTACAGGTTCACCTCAGACACATGTTGAGTCCTGCTGTGAGACGTCAGCTCTTTCGAGGTGTCACTGAATTACCTTCAGGAAGGGGACTGAAAGGGAAAGCAGAGGAACCTGTGTAGGCATACGCTGAAGTAACACTTCAGAAGTCTTAGTGCTCTTCAGTTAGAAGAATCAGTCAAGAGAGAAATCCATAGGAAGCTGCATTGGATGAGTTCTGTTGCTCACAGCCCTTCTTTTTTCCTTTGCTCTCCTGCATACCTCTGGAAAACGTCCGGCTTCCCTCCAACAATTCCCTATTTTCAGTGGGAGTACAAAGACTGCAGAACAAAATCTCCATTCTTGTAATAAACGCCAGGATTACAGAAAACCCCAGCAAAAGGTCAACACTGAGGCTGTGTCTTCCCTTACATCGCAGACGTGTTTCTTCTGAAATATTATTCAGTGTATTGCATTTACTTGGCTGTAATTGGAAGGTGCCACCCCGTCCATCCAGGGGTCTAGGGTCACCACAGGGCTCCGCAAGCACTCGGCACCGTGTGTGGGGCCGGGGAACAGAGGGTCCCATTTTGGGGCCCCGGCAGCCACCCACAGTGGAAGCAGCAGATGCTCACGGGGGCGGCAGCTCGCTGCTTGGGGCAGCGGGGAATTCCCCATGTCTCTGGGTAAACGATCAAAAAACTCTCTGAAAGTCTAACATGGAGGGAAATTTTGTGCAGTGCTATTAATGAACACAGAAGGTTAAAAATGAGTTAAGTAATTAGCATATGTTCTGTGTTCACAAAGGTTTACACATGTGTAGCACTAGGTGAAGTCACTGTTAGGCACCCTGGTAACCTTCATAAATCCCCCTACGCCCTGCAGAACACGTTATCCCCAGGAGCAATTTCTTCCCACATCTCTCCTGCTACTCACAGCTGCGACCAATGTACAGCATAACCCCAGGTGAGGAAGGACTGGGAAGATCAGCCACTGGCTGTGTAGCATTTATTCAGCCCAGACACTGTTACCATCTTTTTCTTTTTTTTTTTTTTTTCTCAGAAAACTTTAATTTCCATGGTAAAGACTGTTTTTTTCACTTCTACTTGTAGCATTTTCATTCCAGTGCCTCAAAGGTTATTATAAAGGTTATTAATGAAGCCTCACCTCCCTGGGTGCCCAAGGTCACACAGGGAGCCTGTGGCAAGCTCAGGTGCAGGGCAGGGAGGCTTGGGTCCCGTGCCACTGTACGCCCCAGAGCATCCTTCCCCCCGAGGGAGGAAATGCAGGCCGTTCACAGAAAGCATCTTCTTAACACCTCTGTCTCACACAAGCAGCGAAGTCAGACTTTCCTTCTCAGTGAGCATCCTCCAACAACAGCAGCTCTGAGGAGCTTGGTGCAGGTTGTTACCTCCAGCCAGCCCCGTGCTAGAGCCATGTATCTGGGCGTGCAGTGAGGCAGAGCCCCGGCCATGCAGCAGGCAAGGATGTGATGTGCTAAATCCCGCCTAAAGAGAGGAAATGTGAAAAGCAGCATCACTTTCTGGAAGGCATGGCAGCCACTGTGCTTCACAGAATAATGCTTGTTGCAGAGAAATGGCAAGAGGGGAGCTAACATGACCTCTAGAGAACCAGGTGTAGAGATCTGACCCATACGCTGGGAAATGGATTAGAGAAAAGCTGCCAGCCTGCTTTGTGAGAACAGACTGTAATGCAACACGAAATATAGATTGCTTTATTTAATTATTCTGATCAAATAAAAGTCCAGATTTTTTTTCTCCAAGCAGCCAAGAAGCAATGCCACGATGTGCTAGTCGGTCAGCTGGAAAACCTCGTCTGGATAATCCAGTCCTTTTGCGTTCTTCTTTCACACAGACAACTTTTTCCTACAAAGTGTGCTCGTGGCACAGGCACCTAAACAGTGCAAATCTCTCAAACTAAAAGCGTGCCAGATGTGAAAAGTGTGGGAGGAGAACAACAAACCGTTTTCTAGTACTGCCAGCTTGTTTTTGGCTGAAGAACACTACTGTCTGAAGCACATTACTTCCCCGTTTGTGCCAGCAGCAGAGGTATCGCTGCCCAGAGACATGCACGGGGTAGGAAGCGATGCCTGGGATCTGCTGTTTAAGCACAGCCCCCAGCCCACAGCATCCACTCACAGCTGCAGAGGAACCCAGCAGCCCTTCCTGGCACAGGGACACGCACAGGAGGAGCACAGAGGAGATGCCATTAATAGTTCTGCAGCTTTCTGTCAGGAATTTCCAGTGGATCTACAAAACTGTGATACCTAAGGCCAGCGGGGATGTGAATCAATGCAACGGTCCCAGGAGGTGCTTCCTCAATAGCAATTTCACCCTTCGCTAACCTCTTCAGGTTGGTGGCTAAAATTCCCTTGCCTTTGCCACCTGAAGAAAGTTATTACAACAGTAGCTGTTCAGCAGACCCCTGTTATGCACCTTGCTCGAGCCAGGTGTCTCCTGCTGTGGATTTGCCACATCATAGAAGCAGATTTTTTTTCCTTAAAAATCAGAGGTTAAAAATAAAAATAATAATAAAAAAGTTCTGTTTTCTTACTGTTACTACCGTGGCTCAACAAATGCTTCTTTGCTCTCATGTAGTGTACAGAATTTGGCGTGTAACTGTGACAGAACTTACACAAAGAGGCAGCCAGTTGCATCACCAAAATAAAGTGCACATCTACAGCTTTCCTAACAGGGGTTTCATCACATTCAGGTTTCTGCAAACTCGTTCAGTGACAGAGCAGTGACTCCTACTGAAGGAGAGGACATGGTAATTTCCAGCTCCAGCCTGGTTCTCAGGAGGAGGACCGCCAACAGCTGGGATGCAGTCAGACAGCACATCACACACTTTAAGCCCTTGCACCTCCAAGATGAGGTTGCAAGAATTTGAGGAATCTTTTTCCCTTCTGGATGAAGGCACGCAACCCTTCAGGATGTTCGAGCTGCCTGGCCTAAGGAATGCAGTGATTCAGCTTTGTTCTCCTCCTCTTTAAAGATGAGTCCAAAAGAGTGAACCCCAGAGACCACAGAGGCTGCAGGTGGGACACAGGATCCTGCTCCCAGTGCCTGGACAAGTGCAGAGCAGCCTGCACACAGAGGACAGGCACTAATCCCAAGTCTTGCAGCCTTGGCCCGATTCTGCTACAGACCTGTTATATTACTGCCAGGAAGATGCCTCATCTCTGCGTGCTGCCCTTCGTGCGGCGGTTAGGTCATCGCCTTGGAATAAGGCCCTTGGAAAACGGTCTGCTCCTGATCCTCATCATCAGCACTTCCAGGACACCGTAGGTATGGTTTAAGCAGGCATCTTTTGCAACACCAAATTATTCACCAGGAAAGGATCGAATCCTGTCCAGGAGATGAGGAACCATCACAGAAGTGCCAAGACAGGGGAGATTAATTCTCATGGCCTGTTTAGATTGCTCACCAAAGGGAACTGTGAATTCCTGATCCCATAGGCAAAGCTGCACGCTGCCCAGAAGCACATTCAAAGCCGTGGTCCAAAACCAAGATGTTTCAGCTTCCTGGATCACATTTCTGGCCTGTCACAGGAGCCAAGCCACAGTACAACCGGTCTCTTACAAGTCCTTTCCCCTCCAGACTAATTTGAGCTGTAAGATGCCTAGACAAGAAGAATAGAAAGGCACGTTGACTATTTTATGTGCTTTTATGGGACTCCATCTCGGGAATGGTTACATAAAGCCTAAATAAACTGGTAAACAAAGAACAGCAAATCAACAAAACTAAAGTTTGTGTGAATAACCGCTACAAGAGGTAATGCAACATCCCTGTAGGAAACATGGCTCAATCGAACGTTTCTGTCATCGAAAGGGAGTGACCTGAACAGCTGGATCTGTTCCACGTGTGCAGGGCACTTGTGTTTACTGCCTTACACCCCCTGGCTTCCCCCAAGCACACACCTCACAGCCTCCTGCTGCATGGTCCCATGCCTCCAAAGTCACAAAAAAACGTCAGTTTTCCTTCTTTCACAGCTAATTATTTTTAAAGATAGAGTTGCATCTAAATAATAATAATATAGTTTCAGCAGTTTTCCTGGACTAGCACTAGAAAGCTAGAATGATATTGTGACAGAGAAACAAGCCCAAAGTCAGCATCCGGGTACTTTTTGGTAAATATATGCAGTTTGTAGCCTTCTGCCCCTGAAAGCATTCTGGGTGTAGTTTACATTGCTATTTAGCACTTTGTTGCCCAGAGAGTTGTGAAATCTCCTTCTCTGGAGATATTCAAAACCCACCTGGATGCCATCCTGCACAATGCGTTCTAGGTGATCCTGCTCAGCAGGGGGATTGGACTGAGTGATCTTCAGAGGTCCCTTCCAACCTCTGCCATTCAGTGATTCAGTGATGTACTCCAAGTACCAAAAAGCATTGGTTTGGAAAAAGTGTCCATTTGTCAGAACACAGCGGTGATTACCTGTCAGCACGTACATGTCCAAGACCAAAGAGCTTCAACCCCAGCAGATCAGATTGGTCTGATTACTTAAAAAATAAATAAAAAGGTTAAATGCAGCCACAGCCCCATGTTGTCCCTGCAGTCCTGGACAGGGGCTGCTGCTTTCAGTAAGTCCCAGCTTCACCACACATATCCCAGATATGCATGTAACCTTGAAAGGTACAAAAGCACAATGTTCATGAATGGTAACCACCTTATGCAGCTGGCTTACAGAAAAAAAAGAAAAAAAAAAGAACAAAAAAAAAGACAAACAAACAAAAAGCTTTGAAAAACAAATATAAACATATATCCACATAATTTAAAAACATGTATGTTGTTCCCAGATTCTGCAATATGTGGACATGTTTTAGGGGTGGTGCTACTTCAGTATCCCTATTTGAGAACAGATGGGAATCAAAGTGATGGCTTTACTTACCCATCCTTACAATTTCTGCGATTTGCCACACAAATCAGTTCACATTTTTTATTTGACTTAATCCAAATATCTTCAAACCTGAGTGCCCCAAAATGGGGCACGTTATTAGTAACTGGAGATCATCCAAGAGGGGTTGTTACTCAGGTCTTGTACTGAACATATGCACAACTGCACACATAAGGACAAAGATTTAAAATAGCACTGTTTTAAAATAATTAAAATAACATTTGCCTTATCATATTAATGGAAACAGCTTGCTGATGAAGGGCAGGAGGAAGAAGGCGTCAACCAGCCCGCTGGTAGCAGGCTGAGAAGTCTCAGCACAGTGCTTCGTGGCTAGCAGAGGGAAGCACAAGGAGCCCCTCTGGAGGACAAGACCAAGAACCTGCAGCTCTGAAGATCAAGAAGGCAATTTAGGTGTGCACAGGAAAGAGCTCCTGGAGTTACAGCAACCTAGCCACATGCCATACAAAAAAGTGCCTGCACTTATCTGGATACAGGTCGTTTTCAGAGTGGGAAGGCTTTTGCAGAGCAGAAATAGTCCTTGGGAGCCTCCAGAAGCATTAGCTGAAAGCGTTGCGATCAGTTATGATAGCAGTATACACTAGGCAACATGACCAGAGTTAGTCAGATATTATTTACTTGCATACGAACAGATGGATTGTGGAACATACCAGACTTGCAGGCTAAGGGTTAATTCAGTAATTACATCAATATTTCAAGTCCTAAAGCCAGTGTGACCTCCCAAGTCACCAGATGACCAGCAGCAACATTACCTTGGGCGGGCCTCCATCTTGGTTCGGTGTCCCGGAGCTGCTCACTGCACAGCTCTGCAGCACCATCCCCACTTTTAGACCACCACAGCTTTACAGAGGGCAGGTAGCTGGGCATGGCTGTAGCCTCCTGCATCAAGTCAGCTCTTCAGGGCAGTCCCAGCCTCCCTGTCCCTGCACGTGCAGGCCCTCCCTGCTTTCCAGCTGCCACCTAGTGGCTTCCAAGTGCCTGTATTCACTGCAATTATTCTAAGGCCCTTTTCCCAACCTTTAGTACTAACATTTACGTGCTCTCCCTTGCAATACTCAAAATGCATTTTTCTCCCTCTGTGCAGCTGCCACCCACCGGTGGCTGTGGGACTGGATGGCCCCAGCCCAAACCCATTGGGGTGGAAGGCGCCAGGCCTGTCACAGGGCCTGGCCTGCCGCAGCAGGGCAGCTCCATCTTTCCAGCGCCACTGGAGGTTTCCAGGAGCTCAGCTGTCCGCGGGCAAACCTGACACCAGATGCACCCGCCGAGGAAATCACCCACGGGCTGACACAGGTGAAGGGACCTGGCACCACAGCCTTGCGATGCTGCTGCTAACTCACACCACAGCACGAGCAGCCAGCATAAGCTTGACGGCAGCCACCGCACTGCATTGCGCTCAGCGTTTGAAGACAGGACTCCAGCAACAAGTCTTCTCCTTCTAAGCTAGAGCTGCCTGGGGAGGAAGAGCAGCTTCCAGCAGTGGCAGCCATGTAAGAGATTTGTCTCCTGAACCCCTGACCACCTGTGGTGGCCAGGAGCAGAGAATGTTGTTGAAGCACAGATTTCCTGGAAAGAGACAGTACTTTGGGCTGGAGCCCAATTCCTCCACAGGAACAGGCCCTGCTCTTATGAGAGAATTGTCACATACAAAAAGGATCAGAAGAAATTGTCTAAGGTGGTTAAAACTCAGTAAGTCCCAGCTCTGTCATGAATAAAAGGGGAAGGAGGAAAGTAACAGAACTTGCACAGGAGGAAAACCACCTGCTGTTACAGTCCTTGGATGCATGCCAGACTACAATATACTGGACCTACAAAGAAGGAAAAGACTTTCACTAGGTAATTTTGTCAAAATTTTACTTTTGAGAGCAGACACCAGACTTGGAGCTCATGGAAGACTACTGCCCATGTTCTTGAAGAGCCTGGTAAAGCCCCATTAGTCAAGACCTCTGAACCAGAGATGAAACGGCTGAACAAGCACCAGTTAGCTCCTCCTACAGATAGTGCATATACCTTACCTTACTAGTAAGAGCATTGGATGGCAGCCTGAGAAAAGCGTGCTTACAGTAAGACATGGGTTTGTTTTGCAGGAAAGTTGAATAAAACGTGCTCTTCTCCATATCCTACCCTCAGCAAGTTTAACTAAAGCCTTAGGCTTGCAAACTTAATGACAAATTGGTAACTTTGGAAACTGGCTGCTCTTGGCTTGGACTGGCGTACGCTTTGTTGGGTTAGAAACTGGCTGGGTGACCGGGCCCAAAGAGTCGTGGAGAATGGAGTTAAATCCAGTTGGAGGCCAGTCATTAGTGGCGTCCCCCAGGGCTCAGTACTGGGGCCGGTTCTCTTTAATATCTTTATTGATGATCTGGGTGAGGGGATCGAGTGCACCCTCAGTAATTTCGCAGATGACACCAAGTTAGGTGCGTGTGTCAATCTGCTCGAGGGTAGGAAGGCTCTGCAGAAGGATCTGGATAGGCTGCACCGATGGGCTGAGGCCAACTGCATGAAGTTCAACAAGGCCAAGTGCCGGGTCCTGCACCTGGGGTGCAATAAGCCCAAGCAGAGCTACAGGCTGGGAGATGAGTGGTTGGAGAGCTGCCAGGCAGAGAAGGACCTGGGAGTATTGGTTGATAGTTGGCTGAATATGAGCCAGCAGTGTGCTCAGGTGGCCAAGAAGGCCAACAGCATCCTGGCTTGTATCAGGAACAGTGTGACCAGCAGGGCTAGGGAGGTGATCGTCCCCCTGTACTCAACTCTGGTGAGGCCGCACCTTGAGTACTGTGTTCAGCTTTGGGCCCCTCACTACAAGAAGGACTTTGAGGTGCTCGACTGAGTCCAGAGAAGGGCAATGAGGCTGGTGAGGGGCCTGGAGAACAAGTCTTATGAGGAGCAGATGAGGGAGCTGGGCTTGTTCAGCCTGGAGGAGGCTCAGGGGCGACCATGTCGCTCTCTATAGGTACCTTGAAGGAAGCTGTAGCAAGGTGGGCGTTGTTCTATTCTCCCACGTGCCCAGTAATAGGACAAGGGGGAATGGGCTGAAGTCATGCCAGGGGAGATTTAGGCTGGGTATTAGGAAGAACTTCTTTACTGAAAGGGGTTAGGCATTGGAATGGGCTGCCCAGGGAAGTGGTTGAGTCACCATCCCTGGAGGTCTTTAAAAGATGTTTAGATGTAGAGCTCAGTGATATGGTTTAGTGGGAGACTTGTTAGTGTTAGGTCAGAGGTTGGACTAGGTGATCTTGGAGGTCTCTTCCAACCTACGTGATTCTGTGATACAAACAACCCAGGCACAAGCTGAAATTTGGGTTGAACAGGTCCATCCGCTCCATCCAAACTTGAAATTATACTTGGGTTGCTAAGGGAAAGCTATTGAAGGAAACCTCGGAGAAAAAATGATAGGAATGAACAGCTGTGAGTAGGTTGAAGACTGTAACAACTTCAATTGCGTCTGCCACAGATGGACATGGCCAGTTCACTGTGCCTCCCCCCCAAGTACTCACACTCAAGTCAATGGGCAGCATTCATGTGGGCAAGAACTTGCACAACTGTTTGTGCAACCTGCCTATCAGTGTGTTCACAGCCTCTTGGGACTCGACAGATGCAGGGATATCAAGTTCAACCAACACACCATGGAAAGGAGCTTTCTGCTACTCACTTCCTTACGGTATTCATCATTCTTTGTGGTGTGAAGGTCAAAAAACTCTTTATGGAACAAGAAACATATCTCTTGTGTCTAGACATGTTCGCTACATAAAAAGAGGAGCTCGTGTACAAACTCTGAAGTATTAACATGCATCTTTAAACAATAACCCTCTTATTTTCATTCTTAAGATTTTTTTTTCCTCCTCTTTTAAACTTCAAACTGGTCAGTCTCCTATCACCATCTGTTCCCCAGGCTCAAAGCAATGCCTGCTCTTGCCAACTCTAAGGCAAGGTAAGCAATACGGGCATAGAAAATCCACAATTACACAGCATGTAATTGTCCAGGTCAGTAGCATTTACAAGCTTTCATGAGGATGCAATGTAAGCTAGCACAGAAATACAGAGAAAAGTTGCTGCAGCAGCAAGCCTCATCTTTCATTTTTTCCTGCCCTCTTCACCCCCAGTATGCTCTATGCTGTTCCTCAGAGTACAGCATACTCCCTGCTATGGAGTTGCAGACCTGAAAGCCAACAGCCGGATAAGGAGACCACTGCCAAGGACAGTAAGGATGCTTTACAGAAGCTGCTGGTCAGCTAAGAGCGATGAGATTTTACCCTGATAGAATAAAATCCTAATTAAAGAACCACACTTATAGAACAACTTACACACACACTTCTTGCATCACTCCTTACACACCAACACTTGCATTGGTCAGAGACCAGATAGCACAGTGGCCAGAGCTCCTGAAAATGCTGGTAAGGGTACTTCGTGGTGCTTGTGCGGAAACCAAGTTCGGCTGTGTTCTCTCCAGCAACATGTCCTAGTAAATGAACAGGGAAGGCGGCAGAGCAGTGTGATCCAGAAGTAAAGGTCAGAAGCTCGACATACGTTGAAAAATGTGTCATTTTATTTGTACACTTCGAAAGTTGTACATAGAAACTTATAATACAGTCCTGTAAATTTACTCATTGCTAGAACTGCCAAGTAGAGGGGAAGATATTTATTGATTGATCATCAAGAAGTTACAGGGGAATAAACAAAAAACACAGGAAAATTAAAAAAGTTATGGAACTCTTTTTTTTTTTTTGTTTTTAATCCCCAGTACAAATTTTATAAATACAAAACAAATTCACAAATTACTTTGAATGCTAAATAAATATCTACTTAATAAACTCAGACTGAATACCTCCAGCCAGCACTGGTACAGTACTTAAAAAATATGCAATTGTACTCATTCATGTGTAGTGTTGAGAAGATATGCTCAAACAAGTTTTAAACATGCACAGTTTCTTCAACTGTGCTACAGCAGAAGATTTTATCTGAGTTGATAAAGCCCTCAATACCACAGCTCCTACAAAATCTAGAGGATGAAACAAGTCATTTGGTGCAGGAAAAAACAATGCATTTCTGGAAGATATTTGGACACATGAATGTATTAAAAATGTACAAAACCTCTGTAAACCAGTACTGTACCCAGTACATCTATCAAAATTATTAGACACTGAATAAAACTGTAGCAAAGGTAATCTTTCCTACGTTCTCCTGAGTGCTTAATATTACATTGAGAATATAGTGCAGGCCACACTTCAAGGTGGTTAAACAGTTGTTATTGCTTTATACAGGTATGATGACTGCATGATTTAACATTTCATTTTAATGAATTTAACAGATTCCCTCAAAAAAAATCCTTTGGAAGGCAGAGGTTAGATTCGTGACTTCTTTGCCACGGGAGCGGCATGGTCCACATTACCAGATGTGATAGGAAGTCCAAGCTTTTGAGCCTGAATGTGGAAGAAAGCCTGAAGTCTAGTTCCAGCTTTCGCTTCACTTGTGTTACGAGGGTTGTATTCAAAGCAGTTTGAAAACATCAGCTCAATGTCTTCAATGAACTCCGCTAGTAAATAAAAAGTAAATAAGTGAACTTAGAGTGTCTCATGTCATCAAATGGCAGTATAATAAAGGAGTATGACACTGCTGAATGAGGGCAGAGTTGCCACCCTAGAGATATTTTTACACATGCATCAAGTATGTTACCAGTAAACAGCCACGTAAACGTTCTTAAATTCCTCTGATAATCAATAGAGGGAATACAGAACAAGGAACAACTGAAGCTTTTCTGGAACAACTGAAGCTTTTCTAAGTATTTAATCAGTGTCACACACTGACATCAAAGGCTTGAGAAATTAGCTGGATTATCTCAGATGCTCACTTCTTATCTATCCATACATCATGTACTTTGGTAGTAAAAAGCATTTTTAAATGACATTTGTTGAACATGAATCATGTTATTCCAAAAAAAAAAAAAAAAAAACCAACAAAAAACCACAAACAGATTTCAGATCCCAACACAGCTCTATTTTATGAGGATTTATTTTAAAGAGAGAAGAGGGTTTGTTACTTTTATTGATACTTACATGCAAGCTTGTATTCACATTTATTCACCTTTTCACGGATTATATTTAAGGCAATAGGTTTTTTGATGATATCATAGTAGTCTGGTACCTTTGAAAAAGAAAAAAATTATTCATACAAAAACTAATCAGAAGCTTAAAATTCTACTGATGTAAAAAAAAAAAAAAAAAAAGAAGTCTTGCATTAGCAGAAAGCATTTTGGTTTTGTTTTTGAACAAACAGGAGTATGAAGCAACAACCTACACTTCCTGAGCTGAGTGTCAGTTTGCGGGTATTGCTTTTCCATTTTTATACATCATTAAAGTAGCAGACCACAGCAAACATCAGCCAGCAACTTAAATAAATCTCATCCTAAAAGCCCTGTGAACAACTGCAGGAAATTAAATTACATGAGCAGATAAGCATTAGGGTATTACAGCTACTCTGCTCTGTTGAGAGCAGAAGTTCTCCAAGATTTTTAAAATGTTTAATTTTCCTGTAACATAATATTAAAATCTCCTTAATCATGAGTAATGGCCATTCTTACTCCACTGCTGTTCACCTTTTTGCACTGTTCATTGAAATTCCATTTAGTTATGTTGAAAGGAAGGTAGTGAACTTTCTGTAGCAAGCAGGATGCAGACTGCAAGTACCAGAGATAGTACCACTCAGAACAGTGTTTGTTTGATAAATATTAGAGGTGAAAAAGGACTGCTTAACCCTTAAGGGTACTGATCATTTGGATGACAGGTTTTGAGGTCCAAGTAAGCACCAAGGTATGGGTGCTATTTTCCACACCACAGAGCAAGAAAAAAAAAAGTGGTATCTTTTTAAATGTACAATCTGCTCTAAATATTGCTTTCTTCTAAGAAATACCTCCTGTGCACCATTGTACATGTTCTAAAAGCAAGTTCTTTATTATTGCCTGAAACTTTACCATATCAGATACAACCTGCAAATGAATCTAGAGGAAGAATTAGCAGAGATACAGAATTAGATTATGTTTTTCATTCTTTTCACATTCAAAGTGCTGTTTACATAAACACTAAATAAAATGTAATTTTCTCTTTCTGGCATAATGAAGAAAATCTGGGACCTTCAGGTATGGATTTTTCTTTCTGAACTGTACAGGCTATCCTTCAGTGATTTGTGCAAACCTGAATGCACTGAACTCTCATAGTTTGCTCTCAGGATCAGAATTAAGCTGAGTTCTCCATCTATCCTCCTTAAGAAGCTTCCTTGCATTCACCAGACTTAAGCTTCCCAAAGCAATTCCACTACTCTAGTAGCCAGATGCTCATCCTGAAATCATTCATTCAAAACTCCTCTCCTCCTCCTCTTTGTTTACCAGTTACCACTGATGATTTTAATAGAGCTCAGTGTTTAAATGCTCTAACTCCTGCAAGATGACTATTGCTCCTGTCTGTGCAGAGTTGCTCCAGAGGGGCTGAAGAGGACTGGCACTTCGTTACTGTAGAATAAATCCAGAAGTGTCTTGCAACTGACAAGCTAGTGCAGCCTGCAGAAAACCAGACATGCTTTGGGAACTTTTACTGAAATACAAGTCTCTGAAGCAGTACTAAGGATACCTACTTTACCATCTGGTATTTTATAATCTAAATCAAGAGAAAATTAAATGAACTCAGCTATGTAGTCACCTTTTTACTTCATCACAATTAATGTTGGAATGAAGCTGTTCTTACCTTGTTATTTTATTGCAGATCTGTTTTGAAAAAACCCTTGCATAAATTAAAGATAAATGAACCAATTAATAACCATACACTTACCTTTATCAGTCCACTGCTCTATTTTTTTTTCCCCCATATCAAAGCATTTCAGTTATACACAATTGATGCCAAGCATACTTTAAATTTGCATTAAATCACGTCATTTGGAAAACGTAGTTCTGGCACCAAATATTTGAGCTGAAGTGTGAAAATTCTCCTGAATCCCACTGTATTCTCCAGTTGGGTAGTGCCATTAAGTTTTATTGACAGCAAACAAGATTCTCAAAAGTTATCATTCCCTCCTCAGTTCTATCGGTTACCTGGATTTTGGAAACCAGTTTCATGAAAGGCCAGCTGTCATCATGTCGTACCAGTTCCACTACAAGTTGTTCGAAAGCTGAGAGTTCGTGAACTCCCCCTTGACGTCCTGAACTTCTTCTGTTCAATGAGGTTTGAGGAGATGATTCTGGGAATGAAAAAAACAAAAACATCCCACCAGATGAAAATAAAAGCCTGACATGTGAAAATTGAAAGTGAAACACCATTATCCTATTCTAAAAGAAAACAAACAACAAATAAATAGTACAGGGTACAGATGGTTAGAAGATGCAATGCCAAGCAGAGTTCTCAGTTCCTGCCCTTTTAGTCCCTGTATCTTGTGAGCTGGAGGTAAGACAGATTTTTCTTTTTGCTTGGCTGTCTCATCCTACACCCTACCCACAGTAAGCAGGGTTAGATTCCAAGAACAGCTACATTACACTAAGAGAGGAGAGAAAAAATAAAAAAATCAAGATTTAAGCTATAAAAATCCGGAGAGAAATTAAAAGATAAGAAACAGATGCTTTAATCCTTAGACTTCTGTCTAGCACAATATCATATACTGATTTCAATTCTGTGTTGCTGTTTTAATTGGGAAAAAAAAAATAACTGTCCAATAGCAGTTTCTGGTTCAACTCCTCATAAAGTTAACGGCTCCTGCTTTTGGAGACCTGAGGTATTAAAACTACCAATGCCATAGTTTAAGGCCTCAACTCATGCAGTTTGGCCTCAGGAATTTAACAAGATTACAGTTTGTTATTAACCACTAAATGTCTCCCTTGCTACATAAAATGCTACCTTGCGTACATCTATGTTCTTCAGCTGTTTAACTCTTCAATAAAACTATAAAAGCTATAAGTAAACATATATATGCCTTAAACCATGCAGATTTTCTGTCTCCTTATTAGTGACTGTTCCATACTGCATGCAAATATGAAAACTCCAATACAGGTATGGTAAATCATGTATTCTTTAGATGACTGAAATGTCTTTAAGGTTCCCTCCCATCACTGTAAAAAGAGGGAATGTTTTACTGGAAATGGCAAAAATGCTTTCAACAATCATTTCTCACTAATTCTAGTCTTTGCTCTACCACACAGACATTTTAGCAAGCAAGCAAGCTTTGTTTTCATTCCAGATAAACAGATTTCTCTAACCTGTGGATTGTCGTTTCCTGCCTCTTCTCTTGGGTTCGCTAACAGGAAGAGAAAGCTTTGAGGCAGCAACTGGATACTTTCTAACCCGTTCATTTGAGTCTGCAGTATCAACAATTCTAAATCCGACAGAATTGGAAGGACTATTTTCCAGTGTGTTATCAGCACTCTTTCTTCCTCTTCGTCTTCTTCGAGGACTGAGCAATTCCACAAATACATCTGCTTGTAATGAACTTTGGCTCTGACGAGTGGTCCGACTACTAAGTCGTAAAGAAGGCTTCGTCACTGATGGAGGGGCCGATTTTACCTTTCTTAGACCCCTCCTGGTAACTCTAGATGAAGATCCACCTTGCTTAGGTGTATTCTGCTGACTCCGAGAAGCGTATCTTGCCTGACGGTGGCTGTTCCGACTTGAGAAAGGATTGTTGAGTTTGGCTGCTCTCATTTTTAATGGAAACTTGACCTGTGGTCTTCCTTGCTTTGATGGGCTACAAAAAGTGAATAATTAGATTTATCCTCAAATTCTATTCCCCTCCGTTTTCTAATTCAGCATTTAAAAAAAAAACCCAAACCATTCAAGGCTGGTAGGCAACAGGCTTCCACTGATGCATTCACTCAACCACCAGTCTCTTAAATACTGCTCTGAATTCTTTTAATCAAATATGATGTGCAGCACATACTTTAAGGAAACGCTCAGAATTCCTATCACCGTGGCAGCCTGTGCAATGCAGATTTGTTACCTGGAGCACAACCTATCAGTTTCTTGAAACTGCCTACTTAGTTCTCACAGCAGTTCTAGCTACCGTGATTTTTGAACACGGTCAGCTACAGAAATAAATCATGGTTCTAAATAGCTAAATGTAAATGTTACAATCTAGTCCAAGTTTATAACTAATATTCAAGCTTCTCCTGCCATTACAGAAAGATCCCAGAGACAACTTTACTTATCAAGAAGATGCAACTTCTGTCTTACTACTGAATCTCAATTTTTGGAGCCAGATATAGCTTTGCTTCAGTCAATTCAAACGATTGTACTGAACAGACAGAAAGCATTCTCAGATTAGAAGTTTCCTTGAGCAAACGTTTATACTCCTGCTCTGTATCAAATCCATCACCACATTGGATTATTTATGCTTGTTTTTTTTCCCCCCTCTCCTTTTCTTAAGTCAGCTATTGCAGAAGTCCTCAGTCCTTCCAATGTGACACAGGCTCAACAGATGATCTTACCTTCCTTACTGTTCTAATACTTACTATATGCGTGCGTCTAGTCCCACAAAATTTAAAATGGGAAGAAAACAACTCCATGTTTTCTCTGGAAGATCTTTACCATTTGAAGTGCTCTCCATTGTACGTTCAAGCAATAGTTGTACAGAACCCCAACCCTGATGGCCATCCCTCACCCACACACCTAAAGGTGGAATTTTCATTCTGAAAAGTGAGTCTAAGTCCAGTGGACCTCTCTTTTGTTAATTTTAAACCCCATCAGTAAGTGCCAAATTCATAACAAGCTTCCTTCCACCCCACCCCCTCACTGGATTTTCAATACATGTTCTTACACGAACAATTACTCCACCTAATAATCAAGGTATTTCAGTAGAAAGCCACTTTAATGGGTGCCTGCTTACCTCATATCTTCATCCTCTTGAGATTCATCATCTTCCTCTTGCTCGTCTTCATAATCCTCTTCCTCACTTTGTCTCACTTCATCATAGTTTGCATCTTCCTCCCCGTCTTCTATTCGTTCAGCAGTCTCCTCATCGCTCTCCACAGATGGTCTCTGTCTGGAGGACAGGCGTCTGGAGCGCTGCTTTGGTCGGCACTCTGGACAAAACCAGTCCCCTTCAGGAATGACCTACAAATAGAAAAAAAAGGGGGGGAAAACAAGCATTAGTAAGACACTTAGCTGTAAGAACTACTCAAATTTTATGCAGAAAGGAAGGTGTTTTTCCTCAGATACCTTAAGCTTGGGCCTGATACAGTAAGTATGATAGCCTCGATCACAGCCATCACACAGCACCATGCTTTCCGCATCACCTTTCTTTCGACACACTTTACAGCGAGCATTGAGGATAGACTTGGACCAGATGACACTTCGATCCAATGTAGAGAGATGAAGGAAGACTTGGGACAAGCTGGTAGAAGAAAGAAGTGACTCTCTCCAGCGATCCAAAACTGTTTTATAGGATCGTCCACCATCGCTGGCATCTGCCATGAGAGGAGAAGAAAACAAAAAAAACAGGATCAAACTTCTTTTTCAAACATACAGGTTGCTCCAGGTGATGAAGTAAGGCTTGGTATTTTAAACAGAAACGCAATAGCAAACTGGGTTAATAATCTCTTATCTTTTCAGCACTCAAGTATTTCCTTATTAGTCTTCCAGCTGCTGAAGCTGTAGGATTTTATCTTTCAATATCAATTCAGCTGCAAACTTGCACATACATAAGACAAAATTCTTACTCAGTTGTCAACCTGAAAACCTAACGATCTGCTTTAACTTCAAGAAGTCTTTCTGTATAATTTCTAAGATCAAAATCACACCTTTTCACAATGTTTGCACCTAAATAAACTGCGTGACATTGAAAGGAGACTTTGTGGGGGAAAAAAAAACACACACCACGAACCACCACCAACCAACCAGCTCAGAGGGCTCTCACACCTTCCCTTGTCCTGCCCCATTATAATTTAGCAGACTGTTTTGCAGCACTCCCTCCATGCTTCAGTGCCTTTACTCCTATCCCGCACTCTGCCTTCACAGGAATTTGCATGTCAATGTGCTCAGCCAGACTGGGTGACTGATCTAATAGAAAAATACCTGTTTTCTTGATATTTTATAAGCAATAAAGCACATGAGAAGCTGTGGCACACACCTAGTGACAAAACAAGAAAGACCTGGGATCCTCCTGAGGTTAGAAATAAATTGGGGGGAGAAGTCGTATCAAAACGAAACCCGTTTGAAAAAGTGAAGTCCAGGCCCTGAAGTGGTCACACAAATACACATGCAGAACAGTGAAAGGGGTGGTACAGAACAGCAATGTGCAGCTGGGAATTGCAGAAGCAAATGGCCTGTTGGAGGAGCTAAAGAAACAAGAAGGCCTAAGTTACACCCTGCATTGCTGCTGCTACGTGGAAAGGAAATTTGAGTGTTGAAAGCCATTTCTTGCATTTTAAAGCAAGAAGGTTTAAGAAAAATCTAGCAGTACCTTCAATAATAGATTTAATAATAGAAGTGTCTGAAGATGTCCCTTCTAAAAGTGATATTCCAGTTATTGCTGTGTGATCTCTAGCTGATTAACGATGCACACAGGTATGAAATGATACCTTGCCTGCTCTACCAGTCACAGTGGGCACAGGAACGGCCTGCAATCCTGCTGTCTGCCAAGTGATTTCTCCTCAGAAACAGGAAGAGAAAAACATCTAACAACAGATAAAATGAAAGAACAAAAAATCAGACTAATTGCTCTCCTGGCAAGGCTGTTCTGCCTTCTCATCTACTGTCTGCCAGGATTTGCCTAATCTTGCATACATTTGCATGAGCAGCAAGCAGCACAGGAGAAACAATGAGCAAAGACAGAGGATAAACAGGCAGCACGGCTCCCTAAATAAAATTTAGCCACTCCTGAACTGCAAATACTGTATTTCTCATAATTTCTTTACTCTGTCCTTAAAAGTTTCCTTTCTCAGGTTCAGTCTTACTACACGTAGTGCACAAGCTCCACTTCATAGCGCTGCAGTACAGCTCTCGGTGTATTATTTAAAATTCAGTTAGACGAAAATGACAATTCCCTGTCAGGACACTATACTAGAACTTGAAAACCTGTTCAGTTCGCAGTTCTGCCACAGATCACTACTGTAACTCCAGCAAAGATGATTCATCTTATCCGTATATACAGTTTAGCAAGCATTTCCTTTTCTGACAATGGCAGCTTGAGCATTATTACTTTTTTTTTTTTTATAATTATTATTGGCAACTATCTGTAACCTGGAATGGTTCACAAATGGAGCTCACCTAACAACACAACAAATACATGCACTGCCAAACTGCAGTTGCAATACAGAAGGAAATCACTGACCGCTACCTGCTGAAGCACGTCCCAGTGCTGAAAGAAAACGTGCCAAGTGACACCGGCTGTTTCCATTCCCAATTTGGGAAATACAAGTAACACTTTTTTCTTCCATCCCTCAATTTTGTCATTTATATTGTTAACTCTGAGGGGAAAATGGCCTCTTCCTTTGTGTCTGAGCAGCTCTACATGGCTCAGTGGGATACCCCTCTGCCAGCTAAGCCCTCCAAGCCTTGCTACAATGCAAATGAAGTTGTTTGACAGATCTATGCACTCATCTATCAATAGCTAATTGAGTTCAGGGAAGGGTTTTCCATCTTAGTATTTCTATAAAGGATATGCAGTTGCACAATGCTGCAAAGTTTTAAAAAAAGGCATTAAAAAGAAGGGGGGAAGGATTACGTGAACATGCAGATTTCTGTCCCAAAGTGATAAAAAGAAAATACAGTTCTTTATCTCTGGGTGCAGATTTTATTTTTATTTTTTTATTTTAAATCTTTGAGCCGTATTTGTTTTACTTCCAATAAGGTTTAAACCTTTTAAGCATTTATACTGCAATTCCTTCAGCATAAGGAACTGGCTACAGAATTAAAGTGAAGAAAAAATTAAGTGCTCTTTAATTCTTAGCAATACAAGTAAACATGTAAAATTTACCATCTCTCTGACTAGTCTTGTCTTCCACTCTCTTCCTCTTTTTATCCCCCCTGTGGCTTCTTTTATTATCTTCTGCATTACCTAACGTTAAATTCATACAGTTATTTCAAATACGTTTTTGAAGTGTGGGGGATATTTTCAAATTAATTTTTATAATCCGTATTTGCATAATCTAAAAATGTAACTAGAACAGTTGTTACCACGCATGCATATAGAAGGTAGGCAGGGAAGGGTAAAGAGAATGCTGTGCGTGGAGTGATCGCATAGCCCAGGATTCACTTTGACTTCCACTACGAGCAAAAGGTTTAGACAAAAAGCTTCTTAAATTGACCCTCCCTTACCTTTATGTCCATCTCTGGTACAAATGGCTATAGAAGGACCTTAGTAAACAAAGGTTTTTCTTTCAGCAAACATGTCTGGTCTGTGCTGCCACAAACATCCTAACACTGCAAAAATATACCTGCTTCATGGTCACAGCCCTCAAGGACCAAGAAAACTAGCTTGTCTGTCCACATGAAATGACCTATGATAGTTGTGTGCAGGAACCTTCCTGAGTATCAGAATGCAATTGCTCTCCCAAAAAGAGACAGAGTAGACCTTTATCTGATCCAAATGCAAGGTACCTTCTTTGACTGCCTTTTCTGAAGAATAAGAAAACAAATCTCTGCTGGAAGATGCCATATTTTACCATGAGGAGGTCTAATTATAGACAGAAAGCAAAACAATTTTGAGAGTAGAGGAAACAAAACTAATCTGAGTCTAGGAAAAAAGGAATGGAACATAGATGAGCAAAAAGCAGCAAGAAAGATGTATTTTTTATTTTTCTTTTTTTGTCCCATAAGTGCATGGCAAAAACCCACACTGTATATGACTGTACCTGAAAGATTCTTATTGACTGGAGTCCTGCACCAGCACAGAAAGCAAGATTTTTTTCTTGGCTGACTCACTGGACACCAGGGTGACCAAATCACATCATTTTACACCTCAGTTTTCACATCTATGTAATAGGAATGGTGAGACTTGCTTCTCCACTACAAAGTATTTTGAAATGTAAGAAAAAGCAATTTATACTAAAAAAAAAAAAAAAAAAAAAAAAAAGCAAATCCACAACAATTATTGTTTGTACTTCCTCTTTTTTTTTCCTCCAAACTAACACTTCAGTTTCCATCAAACAGCTTACGTTTTAGAACAAAAAGAAGTAACTGTTTATTATGTGTTTCATTTCAGAATTTTGCAGGAAAAAATGTGTACTGCAAGCTGTACCTCGCCCCTCCCCTCCTTTTTGAGATTCTCCTCAAATATTACTTTGGACTGAAGGAAGAAAATCAAAGTTTTCATGGCTGATTCGTAATGAAAGGATTTCTAAAAACACAATTAATAATAAAGAAATGCTTACATTACAATTCAAGTCGGGTACTGTTAAATTTTATCACCAAACAACAGAAGATTATCAGTCATCTAGCAGTTCTGCAAGGCAGAGGGTGCTGTTTCTGGGGTTTCCAGATCTCCTTTAGTTTTAGTATCTTCTGTGTCAGCCTCTTCTTGCTCTTCAACTTTAATATTTTGTATGCACCTCAACTCTAAACTTATCAAAATCACCAGCAAGGCTCTTGGCAGCCTGATAGAGCCTTAGAACAAAAAAGGAGCAAAGAGGAGCAGCTGGTCCTTTTATTACTGTGCTGGGTCCCTTTGTCTGCTCTGCACCCTGGAGGCCACCGGGATAAACTTGCCAGTGACTGCAGTGAATTTCACTACGCTGTCTTTAGTGCTACAAGCTGTAAATAGAGTGAAAACTAAAAATTGTTAAGTATGGCTCCAATCCCTAACGGGAACAGAGCACACTGTGAAAAGAGGTAGGGGGGATGGGGGAAAGGAAGTGCTACAGCGAAGGCAACAACTGAAATAAGGAAGACAAAATAAGGTTTCAGTTGGTTTAAAGCAGAAATGCAATAGTACTCATTTTATCAAACGTGCTCCCCAACCTACTACCAAAACAGACCTCTTGCAGACTTGGCATGTTTTTACTTCAGTGGTAATTAAGTCATCTAAAAAAGATGGGTTTCTCAGGTTTAATATTAAAAACAGATATACAGGCATTTTCTCTAGGGGAAAGTTTCAGTAAGTAGTTGGAATAACTATTAAAAAAAAACTGTTAGAAAAATTGAGTGGACAGACAATAACCCAAATAAGATCAAGACAACAAGCCCACAAACTGTGTGGCTACAAACTAAAAACTAACTTCTGTCCTCGTAGTTATCTTGGCTATTTCCTAGTGAGGTCAATGAAAGAAGGTATCACAGTTCTGGGACAGTCAGTCCCAGAGTAAGCAGCTGTATCCACTTTTTATTAGGATGTTTAGTAACACACCTAATGTCACCTATCTAGGAGAAGAGAGAGCTTTGCCTGTTACACGCAGGCAAGTTGCATGCTGAGAAACAGAATTTACTTTGGTGACATACAAAGTCATTGGTTCCACATAGGGAGTTTAACCTGAATAGAAGACTTTGCACATTTTATAGTATTTTCTTTTTGCTTTTTTGTTTGTTTTAAACAAATCTGAAACACTGAAGGGCTATATCCAGAAAGGGCTGCATCCACATCTGCTGCTTGACCTCTGGAGTGACTCCATTTGCCAGAGGCCTCTCTAGCACACAGGTTTCCTCGACTCTGCAGTTTTGCCCTCTGGTCACATCCAAAAGCTCCCAAGTCAGAGCACCTTTCACATAACTGCCTAGAAGTCAGAAAATTCAGCAAGGAATGTGTGTGTGTTTTAGGCCTTCTTTAGTACAGAGCTGTTCAAAGCCATGTCTCCTCAGATCTTGCTTTCATTCAGACTCATCTCCTGGTAAGAGCAGGCTATTACACAATCAAAAATACAAGACGCTTCGCACCAAAGGTAGAACAAGGAAAAGGGAACCTGACACTGCAGCTTAATGAGTATGGCAGGTATGGCAGTAAGGCAGTATAGAGCCCAGGATCCCTTCCTGCTCCCTGAACTATGTAGGTTACCCCATGCGTTACAGTAATCTCAAAGCAGAACAAATCCCCAGGCAGTATGGTAATATAAACAAAGAGGAGATTTGAGACATGTAGACCATGTAAGATCATTTTCCCTATATACTTTTTCCATCACATAATAAAGTATACAGCCTGTAAAGGAAAAGAGGATTACTGAGTTAAAAACAAACAAGAAACTGCATCGTCATCAAAAGGTCAGACAAAAACCCTGAACCACTGTTAGATTATGGCAGAGTTGGGACTACTGAAAAAACAATGAATGAGGTATGAAGTATTGTAAGTTTTTTTTTTTGTAGGGACACTTTTCTTTTAGCCCTTTTCATCTAACTCAAGATGTCAGATCTATAACCTCCTAATAGTCATTTTCTCCCTTAAGTGCAGACTTGCACCTAAAGTAAACTTCAGTAAACGCAGTAAACTTGCAACTGTCAGCAAAATGCTGTTGCCAAAAATACTCAGACAGTTTGGAAATGGAGGCTTATGCTGCACAACATATTTACAAACAACACATGCAGAATCAACACAACGAACACTAGATGTGCTGCCAATTAAAAGCACCACATGCACTGTGTAAGTCCAGTCATAGGGCAGAAAATAAACTACACCATGCCTGGCTTGGAAAGAGAGGACATATTTGGATTGACCCAGTAAAACTTAACCCAGTAAAACTTTTAAACAGCTGTGATTTTAGCTACTCCTATGCTTTACCCTTTCATCTCAATTGTGCTGCATTTTCTTCTTCTAGAGGCAACGGCACCAATAAAAAAAGCTTGCAGAAGGGACCCTGCCCTTGTGTCAGATTGTCTGGCGTAAGTCTAGCTCAAACTTATCTTCAGTGGCAAGTGATATTAAGACAGACTCCATGTAGGGGCAGCAGAGATGCAGAAAGTTTTAAGTTGACCGTGCCATGGAGCAATAATGCGAAGTGAAAACGCAGGTTTCATTGTATGAATGTCTTGAACTGCTGCAACAAAAACTGCTGGAACTGACAGATTCTGTATGCAATCATTATCAGAGGGAGAATACCATGTGTAACAGCTCATGCTCTGGAATATCCACGTTATGCACTACACTGGTAACCCTGCTACACTCCCACTACAATGAGAACCAGTCCAGCTGGGGCACAAAGCACAGCTCCGCAGTGTGACATGAGGATGGGAAGCTTGCTGGGACAACTGCCTCAGGAAGGACATATCTTCAAGCAAACCTCCAGTGTTGAACTGCAAAAGGACCCAGGTAAGGGACCTGAGTAATTAATCACCAGAAAACAAAGCTACAAAGCTACAGTATGTGCTTTGGATTTTCTCTCTCACCACTAGAGTACGACAGAGGGATTTAAGGAAGGAGTATGTGCTAAAGTCAAGCTGTAAGAGTGCTTTAAGTTTTCTGAACCCTTTATTTCCAAGTCTTACAGCATAAAATAAAACCTAAGGACTAGAAAGTTTGCAATGTAAATCATTACTACATTTTATTGTAAATATTCTATTATTGTTAAACAGATGATCCAGACAAACCAGGACTATATTGTTTTCACAGAAACAGTATAAAAAGGAGTTTAAATTTTACAACCTAATGAGCAAAACTCATAGTATAGTTCCGTGATACATTACCTTCAACAGTAGTACTGAATTACAGATTATTCACCCAGAAAGCTCACTCACTGCTGCCTAAAGGTACAGCTTATCTTCCAGTGCATCAGTGTAATTGTGAGACCATGTAAACAAGATCACAGAAGTGATCCAGGTTAAATAGGTATGTATTTAAGTAACAACGTATTTTACTCTAACTTTTATGTATGTTCCTTTTTTTTTTTTTAACATATATTTTCTTTCTGCACATTGTGAACTACAAATATCGTCTCATGATCTAATGCGTATTGATTTATTTTTTAAACAATGGTACCTAGCAATAGGTTAGCTGTTTGTTCTTCTCCCCAACCTATCCCTCTAAAACATTTAGTCCCACAAAAGAAGCAAAAAGTCTAAAGAAATCTGACACAAAACTGGAGACACACAGTTTCAAACCTGAAAGCTTACCAAGAGGTGCTTTGAGAAACCTGCGCTCGATTCCTTGTTCTATCTGGAGCAGTGCAGATGCCAAGTGGTGGACCACATTATTAACTGGCTGAGGAGTACTGGTACTTGTTGATGCAGCACTTGGAGCTTCGGTTTTTAATCCGACAAGTCTAAAACAAAAGTGTATTAAGCACATTTTAATGTATTTTGAATTCAACACCATGATAACCGCATCTATCTTTATTCAGAGGTTTCTTTTTTCCCCCACTTAATTTATACGCATAGAATATAGACATGAACAGATACTGCTCAGGTGTGATTAGTCATCCCAGTTCTTAAGTTTGTTAATTAGTCCAGTTAATTGAGATAAATCATCCTTGGGTAAAGGAAGATACCTAAATTTCAAGAAACATGGATGCCTGATTTTGCTACAATTATGATTTTCAGAAGATTCTACCAGATAATTTATGAGAAATTACTATAAAGAGCACAGTTTCAATAATTCTTCCAATAAAAAAAATGAAATAAAACCCTAAAATAATTTTAGAATGTTACATTGAAAAGTCTTAATTTATATTCTCATCTTTTAGGAACCTTCTAAAATACTAACTCTTCCCGTAAGTTAAAAAGAAAAAAATCCCACAGCAATAAAAAAAAGTCATGTTCAACATCCATAGCAAGTCTCTTAAAAATATTTCCAATCTTTTCATTATATAAAGTATCTCTTCAACAGTTTAGTTTAAACAAATGAGCAAACTACATAATTTCAATGATAAAGATGAAAACAAACAAAGCCAGTATTTCAAAAGTATATGGTTTCTCCTAAGGATTAATGTTAGGAGCAGAATATAAGGCACCCAAGATCCTGGCCTCAGCAACTGTGCTGAATAAAACAAAACATGCTGACTTGAAAGGGATGTGCTGTGGGTGTTTATTTATTTTTTTTCTTTTAAATTCTCAACCAAGAATTAAGGTAGATTTGTAATAAAACAGTCTTTGCTCAAAGAAGGCAGTTAAGTAATCATTTCAAAGCGCAGTTAATCTTCTCAACCACAAGAATAACTATAGTGTAGGAAAGCAACTCAAACTAATGAAAATAAAATTCAATTTCTACTTGGGGTTTATAAAAAAATAACTAATTAAGACCGTCTGGATTGTGCTTTATTCTAGTGAACGTGCAATGCTTTTGGTTGTCCCTCTTCTTTTTTCACACTTAAAAGCTGTTCATTATATTTTGCAGTCACACATTCAGAGAGCCTGAAAGCAGACAGAAAAAAAGCTGCATGCTTATTTACATTTCACTAGTCAAACCCCACAGTCTTAATGAGATGTCACTCTGGGTGGATAAAAAGCCCAGCATCAAAAAGAATCTGTCATATGATTGCAGAATCCCATAGTCTGTTTTAATATTCAAGACTTTTAATATTAAAGTGGCAACAACTCAGGAACTTTGATAGAATCTGAATCAAGTGCTTAAAACGAAGCAACAAGCTTCTGCCACTGAACTAAGAGACAGCAATAGAAGCAAGTGCCCAGGGTAACTGGAGACAGTCGAATTTTAGCTTCATGATAAATGAAAACAGCAGAATATTTCTGCTGTTACAATTCTCAGGAAGCAAATATCTATAGATTGTGTAATTCATATAAGGGAGATGACCCTATGTATTTTGCACAGAACTGGAGAACTCAGATTCAAAGGAGAGTCTGACAGAAAAGTACTTATTCAGCAAACTGCAATAAAAGGAGAAAAAAAAAAAAAACAAAGAACCTTAAAAATTAAATTCCCACACTCAATATAGGATTCAAGAGCCTATCCAGGAATATGGCCTTCATAAAATAAAAATTTAATTGCAGAAAACCTCACAGAATACATAAGCAAACAGTACATTAGTACAAGGATTGCTTCCAGTGAATCTTTTTTCCCTGCAATAATTTAACATTTACATCCTTTCAAGACACAAGTTTGTATGTATTAAGTAAATTAAGGTATAACTATTTCTGACAAGTATGCAACTTCTGAGAATTAAATATTTACAAAACCTGAATCACTATGGTTTGATTTACAAATGCTGATTTGGTAAAAGTCTCTCATCTCTCTCAAGAGTTTGTTTAGAAAAAAAGAAAGTGCTTTTGTAGTTCCAATGCTGATTTGACATTTCATCTCTTTTTTATTTTTTTAAATTTTTTTTTTTTTTTAAAGTCTGTAGTTTGCTCTACAAAAGGATCATCATTATTAAATTTTAAGGTTGTATTGCTGTTTTGCTACAGCGCCAAAGACTAATGCAGACCATGACCTGTTGCACTGATGGTTCCTACTGTGACTCATGGAGAGGTGCATAGTACATGAGTATTACCACCGTTCCTTTTAAACGCTCTTACTCTTTCCACAAAGCTTTTATTCTGGAAAATGAGAAAACCACCAGAGTATTTCTTCCCTGTATTTTAAGTGATTTTTAAATTTGGAACATGTGAATTCATGCTAAAAAGGACATTCACTTTGAGCAGCACAGTATCTGAATTGTAGCACTTGTCAAGCTGGCCTGCAGCTGTCTTTGTTTTATTTGGTAATAGAACCGTGTCATTTACAAAATATAAACCAATGCTAAAATATCCCATTTTACAGCTCAAAACTTAAAACTTATCTTTTCAAAAATACCAACTCATATAAATTAAGAGTGAAGGTTTGAAGGTGGAAAACTAGAGTACTGTTACAGAACTCACAGAGAAGAGTCATCATTTAAATGGCAGTTCTTACCGGTCTTTCACAATAAATTTATCTTGATCATCAGTTTCCATTTCTTCAGATTCTTCATTCACAGCTTTAATTATACCATTTTCTTTGTTTTCATCATTTAAGAACTCATACCGCCCATGTTCTAAGGCTGCTCTCCAAGACTGTCTGTCTATAACCTGAAGCAAACATACAAATTTTAAGTTTCTGAAGAATCAAAGGCCACAAACTTCTAGTGCCAATTACTGTCTACACTTAATTATATTACATTGTCAGTGAAACCCGCAGCATGCAAGAGTTCTCATTTAGGTTACAGACTTGACGGCACCACTGTGCTCCTAGGTGCTCTACAGTTCACAAGTACCTTAATAGCCCCCAGTGTTCCTTGGTAGATCCTGTCTTCAATGTCCAAAAGGAAGTCTCTAAGTCTCAGTTCAAGCTGCTTTTCTGCAGAGATGTGGGATGCATCATGGGCATTCTGCATCCTTCCACGTCCTGAAGGAGGTCTCATGTCACTTTGAGGTTTGTCTGTAATAACATCAAGTAACTAACCGTTAGAGGGCTTCCTGGCAGTGGAGAGAGCAATCGGTTGTACAAGGCAGAAAAATCTAAACAATGGTTCAGAACTCCCTTCATATAACAACAGTTGTCAATACCAACACCCCCACACCAACTAAGGCATCTGATCCAGGCAAGCAGAATATCCTTTTAAGAGAAGATCTGAAGACAAGCATCTGTGCATCCCAACACACAGGATAAGAAATTCTTGTCGATTTTAAGAAGTCATTGTTTTGCATTTATCTACTACTTTTATCTGCCAGGCATATTTATCAACAACTCTGCTATGAACACAAGAGAAGAAAAATCGTAAGATGAATAAAGTCACACTTCTGGTATGTTTTGTATTGCATTATTGTTACTTTGCAGACTAGCAGAACTCACCTTTCCTTTGTGCATGGATCTTTATCGTAATATTTAAAACATGCATATGCAATTGTCAAGTCACAGAAACCAACAGAACAAGGTATAGTCCCTTTTTAAAAAGTTATTTTGAAAGCAAACAGGTAAGTGTCACAGGAACGCACTAGACTAACTGCGTCCTCTAATTAGAAGAAAGTGGAGCTAAAAAAGGAACAAGCCAACAGATATGTTACAAAAAAAGGAAGAGCCGAAGAGCTGATGATATACTATCAAGCAAAAAGACCTCTTCAGAGGAGAACCAAAAATTTATGCAAAAGTTCAGAAGCCACAGGAAAGAGCTGAAGTTATGCACACATCTTAAATTGCTGTTTGTAAATCTGCAGACATGGCAGACATCTCTTCATATGATTTACCTTAAATCCTCCAAATGTAGTGATGAAAAGAATATACAAAAACTCAGAGGTATTTAATCAAAAGTTACCTTAGAGCTGCTGTCGAGGAAGTACAGGACAAGTTTCTAAGACACTCAAGTGCAGAAACAATTCCCTGTAACTGAACGTAATTATGCAAATATTCTGAAAATGGATACTAGCATATTCTGTCTGGATGTGAGAAACATCCTTTTTTGTTTAAATTTTGTTTAAAAATCAGAAGAGAAATGCCTTTTCTAGAGCAGAACTAATACAGCAGCAATTAGCTTGCAAATAATTGATATGGAAAAAGTAATTCCAGTGTCCATTAACTTAATATTACTTAATTTTAATTAAGTAATAGGGTATACCCTATTTCTTTGCTTGCTCTTGTGAGTGTGAGTGGGAAATGGAAAAAGAAGAATGGTAGTCTAGAGAATCACAGAACAGTTCTCAATTACTTGAATCAGAGTCCTGCAAGTCACGTGAGTGAAGGAACCAAGGCAGCAGCTCAATTCCACTGTAGTAAAGCTCCCTTTAAAGGAAAGCTATATCTGCTTATTGTTTCTTATCACATTAAAAAGGAAGCATTGGTATTAGGCCACTGTGTTTTAATTTTCTTGCTTTACTACAGTGAAAAATTTGAGGTTCAAAGATTTTTAAATTAATCCTATTCTAAAAATTCTAGCATCAACATAACTAAAAATTGTGATTTGGAAATCAAGTTGCATTGCGGACAGAGCAACACACAAAAATGCATATAAAGGATCTTCGTCCAGGAAAATAAGGAAAATCCCCCCAAACACACACATGCACGTGCATAGTATAAAGTGAGAGATTTTCACATCAAAATCCAGGGAAATAGCTGGAAGACCTCCAAACAAAACTTAATTACTATGCAGAGTCAGTGCTGTGCTAGCTTCCACCAGAAGGGTAGATCTGTTATGGATTTATTAGTACCTGTACCCAAATTGTTAGCAGCATGCCCTGGCGTGTACAATCCAGCAAAAACAGAATACAGTCCTGCTGTAAATAACTCTCCCTTGCCCATGTAGAGATGACACAGAATCTTCACAGTAGTTTTGTTATCATACAAAACAAAATGCCATTTCTTGAACATTACCCCCTGGAGTTTACTTTTGGTAACATCCTCTACCCATCACCATTCTACAAACAAACCAGGTGCAAGCTTACATATGCAGGATTTTACCAGCAATTGGAGACAATGCTTTGGGACAACAAATGGAAAAAATACTTGGCCAAGAGGAAAGAGGGGAAAAGCAAACAACCAAACAAAACTTAGGTCCTAACTTTAGCATGGTTTTACACTTTTACTCTTTCAAACCCATAAGAACAATACTGTTCTGCATATGCTTCCTCCTCTTGTAATGATCATTTGCCAAAGGAGAGGGAGAGAAAAAACAAAAAGCAGCCCAACGCAGAATCCACAGCATTAATGTAACGTTACACAACAACCAACATAGCTACACTTTTTCCTCCCTAAATGTTTTAGTATGACCCTGCAATAATGCTATCTTTCCCTTACTCACAACACTCAGTCCAGCAAAGGCCTTTGAGTAATTTCAAGCATTGTTATGAAAGAACGTGTCCCACCTACTCAAAAATCCATGTGACAATAAATCAACTCCCTTTGTGAAGTTTCCTTCTCCAGCATCACTTGAGTCTCACCACATTGGAAATGAGGACATCAAATCAATACTATGACTTAACCGTTAACAGATATTTATCTCTATCCCTTAGTAATCTTCTCCCAAAGCTCAAATTGCTTCCTCATGATGAAAATATTGCTTTTTTAAGCATAAAGTATCACAAAATTAGTTCTCAGTTAGAAAAAAAGAAACCAAAACAAAAAATACGCCATGTTTTCCATAGAGCAAAGTAACGCTTAAGTAGTAAGAATTGTTCTTAGGAATTAATTATAATTAAATGAGAGTTAGAAGTTTCTAGTATATAATATAGGAATTACAACTGTGGAAGCAAATTAAAATCAGGAACCTTTCCTTTACCTGGAATATGGAATTTTTCCACAGGAAAACTGCTTAGTTGTTCATATATTCTATTTTTCTCCTGTAAAAGAGTTTCTTTTAAGGCACTCTCCCTATGTCCTCGGGAATTGAGAGCCTCTAGAAGTTGGTCCAGTTGTTCCCGAGAACTGTAAAAGCACCAACGGTTTGGTTTATATACTGGCCTTGGCACCTCTACAACAACACTGGTGTGTGAATCTTGGTCAATATTGGAGGTAGATTCAGAGGATTTCAAAGACTCTCCAGTTTTACTGAATACCTGAGGTTCATTTGTGCAAGACTGTACACTATTCTGAAAGGAAGAGGTTCGAGGCAACAACATGTCTTCTGTGAGACCAGAATAGTCCTCTTCTATAAACAATCCAGGAACAGAGGGGAAAATCCAGTAGCGTCGGTACATACGGTCACGACCTAAGGGGGTAATATTTGTGCAGGCTGTTGCATTCTGAATCTTTTCTAGTAGTTCCTTCTCTTTCTTTTGTTGCTCCTGTTTTAAAGCTTCTTCGTCTTCAGCAGTAAGTGGTTCACTCTTTTCAGAAGTCTCTTCTTGTCTTGTAAATTCTTTATATCCATTTTGCCCTCTCCTTCCTAAAAGTTAAAAGAAAAAAGAGCGGTAGCAACATGCTTAGATTTATTTTAGCTAAAGAAATAATTTATAAGGGTTGGTTTAAGTCATCTCCCTTCACGACTATCTAAACTTACACTGTCAAAAACTATCAGCTTAGTCAGGAAACAACTCCAGCTTTAATAAAGAAAAAGAAGTGATTAACCAACTTCCCCCATAAAATAAGGGGAAATTACTGTACCTTCTCTCATTTACCAAGATTGAGATTTTTAGTATTATAAAAAAAAAAAACAAAACACAACTTTAAGAACTTAAAAGAATGCCATAAAACTGTCTTATTACAATAAAATAAAACTCTAGCAATCGAATTCAAACTATGTTTTGGACTGTATTTACCATACTCAAAATAATGAACTTAAATTCCCAGAAAACCTCAAGCAAAATCAGAAGTGTTCAAAAATTCATCTTCCTCTCATGAAACTTATGTCTAGTTACAAGCAATAGGCTATGGCAATTACTGTACAAGAGCTGCTATTAACAGCTGCTTAGGAAGTCTGGGAATAAGTCTGATTTCATTCTTACACAAAAGGCACACTGCTTCATTAACAAAAGCAAACTAAATCCAATCACTCGTTGTAACGTGTTATTTTAGAAACCTGTTGAAAATTTCTAACAAAAAGAATAAAAAACATTAGATGAGATTCCTTTGAAGTCACTGAAGTACATTACTTGTAACTGTAATTGTCTGTCAGGCAAGTATACAACACAAGAAGCAGGAGAGGAAACGAACATACAGATGACAGCTAGATCTACATCAGGCCAGCTAAACTCAATGAATAGCCCACTATGAGCATGATCTTTTTTTTCTTTAAAAAGTTAAAAAGACAGATGCTTACTGAAAGTTTAAACAAGAACTGCCCAGTTGTGTGCATGCATTCACACAAACACACGTGCTTTATAGTATTACCTCTTCTTCCTTTTTTGTTTGGTCCCAGCTCTTCTTCATCTTCTGTCACTGTGTCTACATCTTGCTCTTTACGTTCAGTTTCCTTGCTCTCTGCACTAGTATCAAGGTCTTCCCGTTCCTCCTCCCTGAGGCAATTACAAAAAAAGGTGACAGGCTGAGCAACCACATATTAAAAGCTGAATGGAATTAAAAAGAATACATGGTATAAACATGGCATCTTCAACACAAACTGTATTTTCCTCTCAGAAGTACTTCAGCTTCTCACAGATCTATAACGCTGCATATTTTCTATTTAAAAAAAAATGAACATTCATAATATATTAAAAACACCGTAAGAAACCCACTGAACTGAAACTGGGAAGTTCCATATTGAAGACTAAAACCAGATCTTCGGTATTAACTCTTGCATTTAAACACCACTACTATAATCAGCCCGTTTGGTGTTTTCCAAAGGTACCTCTACTACTAAGCCAAATTATGTTATATTTTTGGTCATGAAAAATATATATATCCCCTCATCAAAATATATACTACTTTATATAGTGTTTGTTACACATTTTTCTCCCTAATCCAACAAATACGATCCAAAACCAACAAAATTACATGCGACCATTACAGGATAACATTTTGCACAAACACACACAGCAATTATAGCTTCAGAAACAGCACAGATCTGTCTCTGGCCCTTGCTCACCTCTTGCAAGTAGATTTATTTAGCTAACTACCCTCCTCAAGCAGGTAGGGATACAGTGTACATTTTTTTTTCTGGAATCAAAACAGTTGGATACACATAAATTTTACCTCCTAAAATCATACAGTTTTAATAACAGAACAAAAACTTCAGTTCTATGGAAATCACATGGGATAGCACAGCATTATTTTTTTTTAATGCTACTAAATTTGGTTTGTAAACTGTTATGCAAGGTCAATATTATTTAGTTCAGATCAGGCCAATTCTTCAAATTAAAAAACAAACTAGAATGGGTTTCTTATGAGGATATTCATAGTTATGAAACAGGTAAGACAAGTAGTGCAAAAAATACAGATTAGATTTTGCAAGTTCCTTTTATCAGTTGGTAAAGCTGTCAAGCTTTCAACAAAGTTATAAATATAATAAAAATTTAAAAAATAAAATTGCTCTCATAAAATAATTCTAAAACACCAGGAAGAAAAAAACACAAAGGGCTATATACTTTAATGAATATATAGCTTTATATATGAACAAGTCAATAAAACTACATAAGCAAGATCTGGCCATGTAACTGAGAAGTGCTGTATTACAATGTACCACAGTAATATCACATTATCATACCCAACAGATACTTCCGTGGCAGGATTTTTTTGCTCTTCTTCCTTCAGCTTTTCTTGTTTCTCTTTCATTTTTAACTCTTGTTCTTTTAACCTTTCTTCTTTCCTCTTACGTATCCTAATAGTAAAAAAACAAAAAACAAAAACAAAACAAAAAAAAAACAAACAAACAAAAAAACAGAAAATCAGTTGCAATTAATCTAGTATCTGATCTGGCTACATCTTTTTCCTTTACAATATCATATAAAAATAACAGTAAAGTGGAAAAGCACAATCCTAAACACAATGAAGTTTCACTGCTCTCTAGGGTCTCAAGAAACCAGTATAAAATACAAACAGTTAGCTTTTTTTATATGCCTTTTGCAACTGAAGATTAGTCTAATTTGTGTCAACAACGTTCAGCTTCCTGCATCTCAATTCTACCTTGCTGCTGCCGCCTCTCGTTCTTTGCGATGCTGTTCTGCCTTCAATTCTCTGAACTCCTGTTTTGCCTGTCGTAATACATCAACAGAATCCTCAATGAAATCTCGAGTGGAGACGAGAGTCAGAAGTTTCCCACAGAGGGCATGAAGGATCTTCATCTTTTCTCCTAATAAAATTCAGACCAACGTTTACATTTCATTATGAAACCGACAAGTAATCCTTACTCCTATACACTTCAGACAGAAGCATGTAAAAACACTCCTCAAAAAAGCAAGTAGTCAGAAGTCAAACTCTTGTAGTATAATAGCTGCACTTGCAAAGAGGCTTTTCTTGAAATGGTAAAAAGATCTTTGCTCAGAAATGGAAGTCTTAGCTTTTATTTTATCAACTTCTAGCATGGAAAAGAACTAAAATGCAATATCGCTTTCAAAGCAGAGATGAAAGGAACAGTAGATAACCATTTTTCTCCATTCACAAATAAACAAAACCCAAAATAGAATGGCAACAAAAAACATAGGACTGAATCAAATGCTCAGGTGTTTCTATCACATAGAGCCCCTTATGACAAGTAAAACTAACCTTTTTTATAGGCTTATAAAAAGGTTCTTAGACATAATAAGATGCTACCTATGCAATTTCTGATCTAGTGAGACCTACATGATCCCCAGAGATCCTTTCAGACCTAAAATACTCTACCACATAGTTAACTTTGACCACTATTGATCTTAAGGTACAAAAAAACCTGATCACTTGACAAGCAGTCTAATCATCCCTAACATCTACTGTCTTATTACCTGGCAACAAGTCATATACTGAGGTACTTGAAAGTTTCTTCAAGAGACCAGGATTACTTAATCGCAGCTCCATGCAAGCATCATCAGTAGTATCAAACCCTCCTCGTTTCTGGTAGCGATATTTTGCATTGGCTGATGTTACATCGGCACCTGACGCTAGAATGTGAAGTCTGAGAATCTCAGAAAGAGTGCAGCTATCAAGATCCAAGTTTTTCAAATTGCAGCCTATAGTTGAGAAGAACGAACAGTTATTTTATATAGACATTTAAATGCATATACAAATAAAAACGTGCTTTAAAATACAGAGTAAAACAAGAACAGTAACAAAACAAGAAGTGAAACCCACACATACCCTGATGTAACTGGGGCCATGCAGCTGCCAAAGTTGCAACTGCAGACAGTGCAGATTTTGTGGGGTCTGCATCTTCATCCAAAGCCTCTGTTAAATCTTTAAGGAAATAAACACTTTATTCTAGTGCAAGTTAAAACTTGTACTGTGGAAGGGAGGAAAGCAAGCCATTTTTTAAAGTTGCAGACAAAGCGAGAAGAGGCCCGATATTTACAAAAGCATGAATATATTCAAAAATCAATTCAACATCCAAATTAGAAGTAACATATCTTTAAATGCAACTAAAAACCCAACTAATAACTAAGGACATGCACCACATGCTACACACTATTCTCCCAGCAGTACGTATGTAAGCTGCTAAAGCAACCACAATGCACAAGACATGCACAATGGCAATATAAGAGGCAGTGAAGAAATGAAGCAGGAAACACACTTGAAAGCAAAAAAAAAAAAAGCAAAATGCAAACACACCTCCATTTTGTCCCTTCAAATGAACTGTTACTTCTTACCATTTAAGTTTTGGGAAAGACCATCCAAGCCAATTAGACATTTTGGTGCTGGTTATCACCATTCACTGTATACTTTTAATATGCAACTTAGAGATAACCTCACTGTTCCACACAAATATGATTACCAAGACTTTAAAAACAAACAATATTTTGCCAAAAGAAGCAGCTGCAGTTAATAAGTAGCATCACATATTAGCAAACTGACAAGGAAAGCAGGGGGACTAGAAAGCAGAAACAGCAAAATTCCTGTCTTTTAGACAGAAATTTCCTTTGCACTTACAGGCATTTCTCCAGAGGGCTGGCAGATTTGTTTTCAGCGTTATATGCTGTTTCAACAATTTCACTTTATTCAGTAACTGCCTAATGAGTTGGACCTAAGTCACCAATTGAACAAAGAGCCACAAATCCAAACTAAGACTACATAAAAAGTAAGTCCACAACTGAGTCTTGAATGATGATTAATGTTGTTTGAAACCTGTTACCAAGGCATCGCAAAATTAATCTCTCCGTTTCTCCCTTCCATCTTACCTATCTTGTAACACTGTTTGAGAAAGTACTATACACCAAAACCCTGCACCCATGATATTTTCTGTCACAGAAGCACTGCCTGCACAGAATGTAAGTGAGCACACATTCATGCTGACTATTAACAGTTTGGTTAGCCAGAACCACAGAGGAGAAAACATCTTATTCTTTTACAGGAAAGAAGCTTCTAAACAGGAATTACAAAAAACGAAAGTTCAAATGTTTAAAGTGAAAGTAGGTAACAGAGTGCCCTGCCCACAACTCTGCCAAACTAGAAATGACGCTGCATGTTTTTGCAATTGCCGGCCCTATGTAGTAAAATCAAACAAGAATTACATTGGATTTTCTTCTACTCATTCCTGTGAATATGGAATTTCATCAACTACTCTCAAATTATCTCAATAAAATCTTCATTTATATTGCCCAACTCGTGCTCCCAGTACTTAAGAGGTAAATTTATATAATTACTATTGAATTTAGCGGTTATAGTGCAAATTTCTTAACTCTGCATTTAATCTGTAACTTTACTCAAATAACAAGAGCCGTCTCTCTTCCTGAATACAGCATTCATGTCTTACATAATGATATTTCATAGATTGAACATAAGTACAAAAGTATTGCACAGTTTTCAAGGGAGGAATTAAAGGAATCATCAAATCAGACAGAAAATGCTCTTATATTTCCACCTAACTCTAATGACATAAGACTAGAAGGAAGAATCGATCAGAGCTTCTCTTTAACTATACACCAAGTTTGACAGTCCATAAACACCAGACCTGGTGGACAACAGCAGCGTGGCAATAGCTGTTGTCCCTTTCCACCAAGCACTGCATGAAGCAAGAGAATTGGGAAAAGTCTGAGACCTCAGATTCAAAACACAGAAGGTACATGCAGCAGTAGCATTTTGAATATTTTGAGTTTTTTCCAGGCTTCCATCCTGATGCTTCCTTCTACCTCCTCAATCATATTAACACATTGATAGACCGTCATTTTTGGTATGTTTGATAGATGGATGAGCGTAGTGAAGAGCTAGGATCAGTCCCTTGATCCACAGAAAGGCTTTAAATAGCTGAACTAAAACAAGCAAGGGAGAAGTGCCTTGCAAGGGCATAATCAGAAGACTAAGTCTGTGTTATTGACAAACCCTGGGAAAGCACCCTGGGTAGCATCAATAGAGTACAACGCTCTGCCGAATGAACCTTAGAGCATTCACAGACTACTGGCTGAATCACTGATCTGCCCCAACACTACATAGGAACAGCTTATTAAGGATGCAGACAAAATGTTGTTTACTACATAAATTTGGAATAAATTCTGTGCTTCCTTCTGAGTAGTGTTTATAGTATACTGAATGCCTGTAAAAACGTGTGCAACTTTGAGCCTTACCGTGAAGCCTAAAGACAGCGACACTGGAAATCTACAAACCCAGTAAGCATTTCATCACTGTAACTTTACACTTGTATGTCTTGAAGGATGATGGATATTGAAATCTCCATTATACACCAAAAACTTCCTAGCACAACTAACTAGATACAGACATTTTTTTCCTAGGTAAAGACCTTTGAAAAGATTCAGGAAAAATAACTCTTTCCTGACCCTCAGGAGAAACATCTAGCAGTGCTGAAGGAGGAACAGCAGGAAGACAAAAGGTGAACACAAGTTTCCTTCACCTCCAAAGCATAAGCAGTGCTGTTAAATGCTTATTATGCTTTACTGGATACAACTGAATGAGCTTGCTTTTTCCTATATTTTCCCCAGCCCCCACCCTCCATGCCCAGTTCAAATCTTTATTTTCAGATAAGTGAAAAAACAAGACCATTTATATACAATATCCATGCATAATAAGATGAGGTTAAACAAGGAAACAACACAAATCATGCAGTTTGAAGTTAATTCAAGTGAAATTTCATTTTTTCAGCAGTAAAATTAAGGATCTGACCTTTGGTCTCAGCATCAGCTATTTGATCTTTGGCCACTTCCTCCTCCTCTTCGGCCATTGCCTGAAAGATGGCAGTCAGGAAGAAAAACAGCAATTCACATAGTGGGCCTTCAGTGTCATTTCCTACAAGAGCTTCCTCTAAAACTTCTGTGAATAAAGTTTAAGAAGCGTCACTTTTGCCACAAAGTTGGAAAACAATTACCTACTGAAGAATGTAAACATTTTTTTATTTTTCCTTCAGGTATGACAATCAAGTTACTTTTCCATAATTTACTGCAAATATTCCTAAGGCGATGCTGTCAGAGAGTGCTGACCGAACAAGGTTATTTTCTTAATATACAACTCCAAGAATGAAGTACCAGGAGACATTCGTAATGAGTGGATTAACAGCTTCTAATTGAAATTAATTTTCTTTTTATAAACACTGCAGAAATTGACTGTGAGGAGAAAAATTGATTGATACGCATGTGTAAGCACGACTTTATTAAAGCTGCATGGACAGCTTTGTAGCAGTGGTATAAGGGTGCACCTAAAATGGTCAGTAGGAGAAAGGACACCACAAAAGCAGGGCACTTGGCCACATAAATGACAACTTGCCTAAAGTCACTCCTTCAGGAAATTCATCTTGAAGATCAAAAAGTTCACCAAACGCATATAAAAACTCCAAAACCATCAGAGCATCACCAAAGATCTCAGGAGGAAGTCTTGTCTTCACTGGCATCGGAACAGGAAGTTCCTGCAATCCAAAGGGAACAACTTAATATTGTATCTGGTTCCTGCAGAATACACAGGGTGATTAAAAACAATCTGTGATTCGACGGAATATATCTGTTGGACTTTGTTTGCTTATATTTTACTGGAAATAGTTCTGCAAGACAACCTATTACCATGGTAACATCTGTTTAACACTTGTAACAAAGAACAGAACAGTATGCAACTTGGACATAAATCTTTTGTAGATATATAAGTTATTTAACTTCACAAACAAGTAATTTTTTTGTCATTGTTTAAAGGAACTCAAATCCACAAGTTAAGAACTGTGTGTGTAGAGATACTTCCTTTAAACTCATAATATTCCATAAGACTTTGACTTTAAAGGTTTATGGAATTGTCCAGACAAGCAAAAATAAACATTCTGAGAAACTACTCATCACTGCTTGCAAAGACAAGCTAACAAAAACCCACATACATATAAAACACACCCATATGATACTAGGATACACGAGGTCATGCCCAATGACTGCATGTTCTGGTATTTGTCTTTTTGCGTTGGTAAGGCAGTTATGATACCTGAAGACATTTCAAAGGGAGTTGATAAAACTATGTAACAGGACCACTTAACAGACACTACCAAGAACTCACAGACAACAGTGTCTAACTCTTTGACCTTCAAGTTACTATCTTGATGCAACTTTTCAAGGTTTGTCTTCATGTAATGGTTCTCAGTAGACATAGTCAAACTACTTCCAGAAAGCATGACTCCTTTCTCAGAAGTGGTAGTTCACAAATACAAATGAGAAGAATACGTGATATGATGCTTTCAGAAGAACACACCAAGCATTTCATCTATCTCCTGAGACGGGTATTTTTTGAGAAGCAGTCTGTGGATAGAACTGTCTTATTGCTTCCTCAGCCAGGCTCATCTTTATATTCTCTGTTTTCACTTGAAACAGCAGCACTGTTTTGCACAGCTTCATCTCATTATGACAACCCCCTTCACTTTTTTTCAGTTTCTTCTTTTCTATACTCTAGTTAAGTTTTCATTCCTCTTCAAAGGCCTATTACAGCTCAAACTGCAAACATATTCAATGTTTCATGTATTCTTCCCAACACATGCTATCATTTCAATTACTTTACTATTTTTCTACTATTACTTGTCCTCTTTGCTTCTATCACCTTTCCCTATGCATCTCAAACTCATCCTTGCGTTTTTGACAGTTTTGCCTCCTTTTGCTATCTCCTGCCAAAATTTATCATACAAAGTAAAAATTCATGATAAACATATAATAGCAGACAATCTTCTATTACATAGAACCACACTACTCTTGTTTAGAACATTAGCTTCAGGAGGTAAATTCTTTTTATTTTCTATAGGTTTCCAGTATTATCCAGAAAGATTCATTAAACAAGCATATCTCTAGATATGTACTAAAGGTAGTAATGAACTAACATCCTTTGTCTTTTCCATCCAGATGTGTGGTTTCTTCATTACATAGATCTTGTAAGTAACTCAGGCTTACTCTAGGTGAACTCATGTTGCATAATTTTAAACAAAAAAAATCTTAGAAATATATCTGTTCCACAATAAGACTCAGAACAGCCTATTAAGTTTTTCTGGAGTGCAAAAATGCAGATACACACCATCCTTGTAGCATCACCATTGGGAAATATGACCACAGCTGATATACATCTACCTCTGTATAAAAGAATCTGGCATGGAGACCCTAAGAAGTACGAGTTTGAGCTATTCCAAATTCAATCATACCTTAAGATCATCACACTCCATATCCTCTCTAGGCTTACTCCACTGTTTAAGGTATTCCACATATCTTCTTTTTTCTTCACGCAGCTTCTCTCTCTCCTGAAAAAACAGTCAGAACTGTATTGAAGATACAGTTGGATCGCCCTACTACAATTTCTAAAACTATGCCATTTACTGTTTCCATCACACTGAAAAATAAAATCAAACCATATTTCATTAGAATAATCGTATCACTTATGTTGTATAAGATATTAGCAAATTGTTTTAAAGTGAACTTCAGTAATGCTTTGCTAGATTAGACTTTTTTTCATGTGTTTGATATTGAAAGGAGGCCCACTGAAGGAAAAAAAAAAACATCTAAAATAAGAGTATTCATGAATGTTGCCCAAGAAAGACCATCAAAATATATATATTGATGTGGTTGTGGCAGAATGTAGTGGCATAAACAATTTATTCATATTCAAAGTGACAGAACTACATTTAGCAATTTGAATCCAGAGAGAAACCACGAGGAAATCCGCATCTAATACGCTGTGAATCTGACACAGTATGACGTCTCTAAACTGACGACAACCATCAAATCAAATGCTATTATGCAAAATTGAAAAAAAAATCAAAATATTTCTGAAGTATGTACCAAGTAACTTTCTCTAGTTTGTAACATTAGTTCACAGAAAGTTTATCTAGAAATGCAGTTCCCAGTATGTCTTACAAGTATCTATTCTTCTAAAGCTGTATTTCTAGGAACTCAAAAACAGTTAACGGAAAATAACTAGAAGCAGATAGCAACTAAGAAACAAGTTAGGAAGCCACCATTCCTGTTCCTACATGAAACATATACCGCAAATGCATTACTTTTTCCTTTTCAATTTTGAGCCTCTCTTTCTCTTCTTTCTTCTTCATCCTTTCTTCTTCCACAATCTTCTTTAATTCCTCTCTCTTTTTTTCCTTATCTTCTTTCTCTCTTTTCCTGGCTTCCATAGCATTTGCCTTCTCTCGTTTTAATCTAGCTTTTTCAAAAGCTATGCAAGAAAGAAAAAAACACTTATTTACAAAGTGTTAATTTTATTTAGCTGTGCTTAAATATACTGATCTTTTTATAATTACCATTTGAAAAAGTTATTGTTTTGAAGACTGAATTGTTTCAGAAATTCAATCACTTGGAAGTTCTTTAGAGAATCAGAATTTTAGGGCTTAAGTATTATACATGTTTTACAAGGTTGTCATCACTGTAATAAAGTCAACTTTCTCTGTTCTTAATGAGTAAACAGATGTTTATTACTTATTTTTTTCTATCAAAAAAACAAGGATGACAACAGATTCCAACTGCGTATAATTACAGCAGTATATTTAATAACATCTGCCTAATAAAACCATGTCATAAGTAGTAATGACACATAACCATGAAATACTTGTGATAATAAGACCCTTTAAAGTGGTTTTTAAGTATTTAATATAGTTATTACTGAAAATTCAATACATTTCAAATTTAGTTAGTACTTGAGTGTTTTTTGTGCAAGTTTTACTTCTGTTATACAGCTTAAGCTGAACTTTAGTTGTTAATAAATGTTATTGCCTGAGGAGATCTAGATTTTCTTGTAGCTGTCTGTAGGAAAACAGCAAGGCACGTACTTCCACTTTCTGTGGATAGACAATATCTGTAAACTGCCACACAGGCTAACAAATTAAAAAAAGAATCAGCAGGCTTACCATTTTAATAGAATAAGCAAGAAGGCTAGAATCACAAGTGAAGAAAATGAGAAAAAGATCCTTACTTTAATGCAAAGTGTGTAACACCGGAAAAGTTTCTGATTCAGTTTTCCTGTGAAATTCTGAAAATAAGCTAGATAGTTTTTACAGCAAGGTATGGGACATAACAGTAGTGACTCTCACCCAGAAAGTAAAAGCCATGATGCTCATTCTCCACAGTCTTCAACATAACAAGGTTGATTTTCCAAGGTACTTGGTATTTTGCTACACCTTTTCACATTAGTAAAGTGCTATAAGCAGCTCTTTTTAAGAGACTTCATGAATCTTACTAATTACCATTCCAATTAAGTATTATTTACAGGTAAAAATATTTAGCTTAATATTCAGTTACACTAACAGTGCATTTGAAAGTGCATGTTTAAGCTTATTTTACAAATAGGATCATTTTTTAAGAAACTGGTATAATGTCCTACTTGTTTCAACAAGAAAAGATGCAGTTCTTAAAAAAAAAAGTTTAGAGTCATGGGACAACAGTAGGCTGAAAACAAACACACACAAGCATGACAACGTGGTATTTAAGATTTTTTTATTCCATTTGATTCCTTCATTATTTTGTGTCCCCAACAAAGATCAGAAAGCTTTTTACGAAGTCTGAATATCAACCTGCTTTAAGAGCTTTTTAGCCAGGTGGCAGAAAACATTAAGAATACATTTGGATCTCCATGTCAGGCAACTTATTACAAGACCGGTTGCTCTGTCATTGTTTGAAACCAAATGTTCTAAGAGTTTTGGGTTCTAGCATGTAATCAGATAACAAAGGTAAAATTAAGCCAAAGCACATCTTAACTAGCCTTCCAGAAGCTGCGGTGAGTGCCACACAAGAAAGGAAGCAGCTTTGATGGTGTTCCATTATTACCTTAGTCCATGCAGTCAGTTTCAGCACATAAGAAATAAATGTCAGTTGTGCAAAGATGGGGACAAAAGATTGCAGAGCCCCTTAAACCCTAGCATCCTCATCTGCTCGGAAGGAAAGGCCCTGATCAGCCACATGCAGCTTTGCAGTTTGTCCAGTTAAAAGCAAATAGTGGACTACATAATTTCCTGAGGTCCCTTCCGTATTAAAACATTGTATGGCAATGGAAATAAAAGACAGAAACCACAAGTTCACTGGACTATGTCCACAGATGAAAGCCTCATGAAGGAAAATTGTGCTTATAATTCAAAAGACCATCTCTTTGTTTGGGCAAGGAGATGTTCTCTACTATGTCTCCACAAGAAGATGTGCCAGTTTACCTAGTTAAACCCACAGAATAGGTATGTAGGTCCTCTTATTGCATTTGAAACCCAGTTTAAATAGATCAGAAAACACATCAAAATTAAGCCAAAAAACGCTTAAGGGATTCGTGCTCATTCAATTAGAAAAACGTTGGTAGTTTTTCTATTCACAGATCTTCCTCAAATCATATATCAGTTTGCGTAAGTCTGTGCTTTGATACACATTCAGCAGATAAAATTTGGATTCAGAAGATATGCATGAACTTCCGCAAAACTTTATTTTGCTCCTTACTTCTGAGACAGAGACCAACGTAGCTGGACTGCAAGCCTCATCCCCTTCCACAGTATAGTGAAATAAACAGAATCAGGAAACAATTCTAACCACTGAGGTATCCCTTGCAATCCAACTGTGGCAGTACATTCTTATTACTTTCTCCCCTTGAAAGGCGCAATCCAAAAATACTCTTATTATGGCCAGCTCTCAGACCTGCAAGAACAGGTTCCACCAGTCACAAGACTAAACCTCAACTTACCCATGGCTTGCATACCTTCTTTTTGCCTTTGGAATCTTGTCTTCTCCTTTGTTACTTTATTTTTGTTTCCTTGGGTATTTTGTTTAACTGCAATGTTGTCCTCCTGATAAGACGGTTGGGAGAGGGGAGTGGGAAGAAAGAATATAACATCTACAGTGAAATGACCTACAACAAATATTCCTATTTTTTCCATCTACTCTCTAAAACAATTAAAACTGTAACAGTTTATCAAATACACTGACTATTCAGAAATCCTGTCTTGCAATGGAAAAGAAATATAACTTTCATTCAGCTTTCTTTTTAAATAAAAAAGATTTGAGCATTAAGCTTTGATGTGTGTAAGTACAGACAACTGACAAAATCGTATCTGAGAGTATGAATTCTGTTTTCAGCAGATTATTTATTAATCATTCCCAGAAGGGACAGGTACTCCATATGCTTTCACAACACACTGCAACGCTAATTTCTTGATGGGATTGCAGAAATAAGAATGACAAGAATGAGAAGATAAATACAGAGTTTGTTCTCTCTCACAGGCTTAAATACAAAGCAAGCTACTTCAATAACAATTATGCAATATTTCCCAATTTATCCTCAAAGAAAAAAAAGCGTCAACCTTAAATTCCAACTGTTCTGAAAGTCCTCAAAGAAAACGGAAGAACTGAAGTCTACATTGATTTGTCTCGATCTAAAGTTTAAAATTTTGTCATTACTTACATGACTAATGGACGCCTTCTTTGGAGGTCTCCCTCGCCGTCTGCTTGCTGGACTGAAGATAAATGTGGGTGGATCATCAGGAAAGAAGTAGGAGAAATGTTGTTCTGCTAGATTATATTTTGCAATTGATGTTGCCTTAGTAAGAGAGATGAAAACAGTACTTGCTGTGAGATTGTTACCTTTTCATAAATATAAGTTAACTAATGAATCATTCATTCAAAAGGACTCTAAAAGTAACTAGATTCACAAGTGGTTATCTTAGTATAAGAAATAAAACTCTGCAATAGTATAAAGGTAGAGTTGATCCATCAACAGGATAATAAAGTAAGAGTACACATTTGAAAAACAGAATTTGGCCTAAGTTGAGACTCAGTTCAGTATACAATATTTCCACAGCTAAAAGCATCACAACAGAGTAATATTAGCTTACTGTATCAAAACTGAAATGGATAGTTTAATGTGACTTAGAAATACTAGCTGCATACCTTGGCAAATGTAAACAGACTAAGCAAAAAAAAAAAAAAAAAACATTATCTAAACGTTTGTTTGTTTTATGTAGGTAAGAGCTGCCATTTTTATTCAGGATCTTCTCTAAACTGGTAATTAATGAAGATGTTACAGAACTAACTTTTGCCTGGTCTACAGGCAACTACCATGTTGTTTACAAGCAAAAGTTAAAAAAACATTTATAGAAAAAAAAAAATACAGTATTCTTCATTTTGGAAAAATACTAACAACATACTCAGAATAAGCTAAATTCAAATGTAGTTTAAAAACTGAGTAACAAGTAGAGAAGTGCAAGAAAGGACAAAAGATTGGTTAAGATCAATATTCTTTCACATAAGTCATTCCATTTTATTTACCTTAGTTTTAATGACTCCATCATGTGGTTCACAGTGTTGTTTCAGAAAAAGTTTAAGTCTATCACGAGAAAAGAGATGTTTCCTCCTGCTGTTTTAGGAAATAGAGGTAATATTATCAACTAGCAATGTAATCATTGTTTAAATGAAGCTGACAACATGTGCAAGAACTCATGTAACTGATCACATGATTAAGCTTTTTGCAATTTTCTTAATTATAAACTACACCCTTACTATTTATGCATATTGAAGCACAAATATGCATCCCTAATTTCTGTTTTGAAACTCCTTTTATGTCCTCTGTCTTACACATACACACACCTCCACAGCCTATTCAACTTCACTAGATCCTCCACAAACATTCCATACAGTGGCATTTATAATATCAAAATAAAAGGAAAATCCCATTGCTTTAAATGAGAGTACAAAACAAACATTAAGAGAAAAAGAGCACAAATGCGGTATTCACACCCCACAAATGACAAGATAAGGCACGAAAGTCTCAAGCCAGCAAATGTGAGAGGTGAATTCTCAGTTTGGTCAAGCTGTTTAACTCCTCTCTACAGGGCTAGTGGACATTCTAAACGCTTCCTGGAATTTCAGGGAATCTGTACTACTTCACAGAAAAGAGAAAAACAACCAGAATTGCTGAGCTTATAGAAACCATCTGGCTGGAAGTACCCTGGTATCATAAAATTCAGTAAGTGCTTAAGCACACAGAAGAATATAGATGATTACCTGAACAAGGGCTAATTACATCAAGTGACTTGCCCATTACACAGGAATAGTTTATGAAAAAAATAATCCTGATTCATGTTGCAACAAAATTACTTGAAATCCCTAATATTTTTTTCAGAGCATCCACGTTATAGAGTTTTAATTCACAATCTACTCTTAAAAAAACATAACACTTGTTTTCAACGAAGTTCAACAAAAAGTTATGTTATTTTTAAAAGAAAGTCTTTGTGGCTTTCTATTTTATAATAGTAAAACAATCATTGTTATAATGCCTGCTTCAACACTTCAAACCAGTATCATAACAAAAAAGATTTCACAATGCCGATATTTAATAAATGTTACACGATAGAATTCTCGAACTTTTTTCACCTACTTCATTCACAGCAGTAGGGACAGGTATTATTAGCAATAGCAGGTCTCATCCTTATGCCAGTAAAAGCACAGATTTGAAAAGAACTGGTTTATGCATTAGAACTAGTAAAGCTTAGAACCCTTAACACAGAAATCTCAAGAAACACAGTAGTTTGTTCCAATACCTCTAATTAATAGTTCTAATGTATTATGATAAAATGACATTTCACATCAAAAATGTCTTCTCAGTGATACAACTCACACAGTTGTAGAAAACCATTTTAACTTTCATACACTAATTTTTACCTCAGCTGAGATGCTTTAACAATAACAGATTCATACAGTTCTTTTTTAATAGGTTGAACTTTGTATTTGAACAAAGAAGGATCAATTATGGCTTTCTTCTTCCTAAAAAAAGGTTAAAGAAAAGTTAAGTTAGCTACAATCACAAAATATTCATTTTTATTCTACGTGTTATATGTATTTGTATACATACACAGCAGACCACTTTAGAATACCCAACCAGATTTAACAGAGACCATTGGTACCAAACTGGACCTGTTCACTCCCGTCATCTTTTCTGCTACTTGTTTTAAATCAAAGTCAGTAGAACTGCCAGAAACAGGAAAGAGAAATTTTTGTGGACTGTACAGATGATTTGTTGGGATGATCAATTTTGCTCTTCAGAATGTCAAACCCATCTCTTCATATTTCTCAGAGGTTATTTTGAACCACTGGCAGATACAAATCTTATCAATCCTTTGATTGCTTTGGCATGGTGACCACGTGGCCCTGCTGTATTATATTCAGACAGCATAACCTTAATGCAGCCATTACCACAAAACTGAGACAGATTAAAACATATTCAGTCCAGGATATGACCATCTTGATATCCAGTCAGAGTCTGGCTGGAACTATCTATATGCTGCAGTAGTCATGGAACTACAAAAGTTTCAAGGGAAAATACTTGAAGACTGATAGCAAAACGCTGGTTATACCACTCTGGGGAGAAGACAACTGCAATTAGAAACAAAGCCCTGACTTTGAACATTTTGGTGAAGGCTTTAAGCTGCCTTAAAGCCAGTACTTCAGTTTTTCCTTACAGTAGGTGGTAGACTTAGACCTACCATCACTATTATTAGACCTGGGATGAAAGAGCAAAAGAGAGAAAGAAAATAAGAATTGAAGATGAAACAAGATTAACGCTACTGAAGATACTATATAGCTTTATTGACAAGCCATGACTACACCTTTTAACATACTCTTTTCATAATTTTTTTCCCCAAATAAGGGCAGAAAATTAGGATGAAGATCATAAAAGAAAAAAAAAAAATCAGAATGGTGAGGTTCCACAGGCATTATTTCCAAAAAACTCAGTTACCTCTGCAATTCCCCAATTCGGGAAAACGATTAACCATTCCCCAAAATAAAGATGATACAGTCACTTCAGACTGAATAAACAACTAAATTTACTGTCACAAACTAGCTGGCAAGCCAGTAGGATTTATTTCTAGTATTTCTGATGTTGATGGTTCAGTTTACCCATAGCCCTTCCAGAGGGAAGGCCATGAATTACACAGAATCACACAGAATCACACAGAATTTTCTAGGTTGGAAAAGACCTCAAGATCATCGAGTCCAACCTCTGACCTATTAAGTGCAGCTGATATTGTATAATCACCAGCACAAGCCCCTCGATCTGTCTGCTGCTGACAGGAAAGCAAGAGCCTTACCATTAGCACACTGTGACAGAAGTCTAGCAGTTGGAGGTATGAACACGGCTATTGTATCATCACCACTACTCTCCTTTGTGTCAGAGGATTCCAGGCCATAGCATCAACAGTTTAAGAGCTAAGAGGACTACTACCTTTTGCTTTGTAACTCAGGCCTTGCGAGGCAGCCTGTTTTTCTAAGTACAAGAGTGAGACTGTTCTGGCCTTTCTCTCCCCATATAACCTAAGTTTTTACTGCAGAACACAAAAAAAGCCACCAGGAAATTCCCCCCTTTCTCCCCCCGAATACTTGACTATTTCTGCCCCAAGCAAACACGAGTCGGGTCAGAGAAAGGTTGGGATCTCTAATGACATCTATTTTCAGTTAAGATTCTCTAGCCTTACAGATTCTTTAGGAAAAATATTTGCAGATGGCCCATCAATCTGTGCTGTGCTGCCCTCCCCCCCTCCCAAATACACCCAGCATCTGCTGCACCATTGTTTGGAGGCACTGCAGCTTTGCATGGAAGGTGGCTCTCAAAACCTGGGGATTTGTCCGCAAACGGAGGCTGAACCATAGTTCTGAGTACATCGACCTGACACTGGTCCCAAGGCTAACAACATCCATATTCTCCACATCCAAGGTTCCCCTCAAAAAACAAGATACAGCCTCGCAAGGGTTAGATCTGCTAAACCATGTCATCCATAAGGGTGAGATGCTAATATACAAAATCTGATAAGGCTCTACTTTCAGATAGAAATATTATTTGCCAAACCTGCAAAACCTAAGTTGCATATACCCAGAAACTAATCAGAATGCTAATGCATTTGTTATTAAAATATTAGCTCAAAACTTTTCAGTAGGAATTTTAAAGCCATAAGAGGTTTACACTTAGAGCTTGTAGAATACTTTTATTTATTTTATTTTTTTTAAAAGCATGGCACAGAACAGTGCCTCAAAAACATACTCTTACAACTTCTCTTGCTAAGAGAAAAAGTTTTTCTTCCCTTCTCTGCATTGCCAAAATAAGTAATCAGGTGGGGAAAACCAGAGACTGATAGCATAAGACTGATTTACAAACAGCTCTGCACGCTTAAAAATGACAGCATTATAAAGTGATCGGTCCTGCAGTCAGCTCTGTGTGCACCTGCAATATTCCAACAACCTCCTTTCATATGCCATATGCCTTGCGGAACAGAAAATGCATTAATTTTCTCAAAGACGTAGCACCTCTTCACGAACAATTTGGACAATGCCCTCAGAGGACAGGAGAGAATTAAAAAAAATAAAAAGTTATCCTACGCTACTTTCTTAGCCAAGTGAGGAGCTACACCTTAGTTATTCAAGGCATGTCAGGCCACGGAAGTCTTAACACAGCAATCAATAACAGATTAACTTCTGCATCTATGTGATATCTCAAAGTCACTAACAGTTTGGGTGAAAGCTGTATGTTGCTAGATACAAGTCTAGGCCCATTTCAAACACACCTCTTTCATCAACATTGTGCTTGCGAAGCCCAGAAATCTTTCCTCTCATAGTGCTATGATAAGCTGGGCACGAACTCAGTTACAGGTCAGTAAAGGGATATTCCACTTTTAACACTCCCATCATAGACCAGAAGCTCTCTTATTCAATGTCACTAAGCTACTGCAGAATAAATATAATTCCTTGATACAAGATGCATGCTTTTTCATTGCACCTAAAATTATAATCAAATCAATGAAATACAGTGGTATAATATTTACACACACACAAAAAAAGCTTTATAGACTTATATTTTGGACAAACAGGACGACTACGAAATGACTTCAGTTATAACAAAATCATGCCCTCTGAGGCAATCTGAATTTTGAGTGCCATTATGGGATATTTACAGATGAAGTGATACATCATTCTAACTAGTACCACACTGTAGAATTATGGTATAGAACTGCATTTTCCAGAATATAGCAGCACAGGTTCTTTACCACAGAGAGAACCAGTGACAGGCATACATGGCTCTTCCAACACCTTTCAACACAAACACTGTCATTCCAAACAGATTAACAACAATTACTCTGTAGGTACTCAATTTCTCATAATGCACAGCTCCCTGGCTGATTATACGTGGCATAACTGGCATGACAGAGTAAGGCACCTGCGAACGTTCAGCTTGTCACTTGCAAGCTGGCTGAATATTCACGATCCATACAGATGGAGCAATTTGTTTCAATCAGACCCTGCCACATCTGCTTTAATCTCATTTCCACCCAACCCTCATGCTTTTTACTGTAAAAGTATCATTTACCCATTTTGTGCAGAACTATTGTGCGTTTCTGAATCATCACTGTCGCTGATGACAATGGTGTCTCCGTCAGCACTGCTGACATGGCCGTTCGCCATGCCATTGTGATGCGCTGGGGCAATGACTTCCAAAATCTTGCACTGCAACCTGAAACAAAAACAGGCATTTAGCACTGCTGAAATTTTTCATTAATGGAGGAAGTTGAAAGTTATAGCAGCTGTTATTTTAGGACTACACCTGTAACTGAACATTATATTATCTACTGAATAAATGCTTAAATAGTCTTGCACTGAAGTACTAGGTAAAATATTCATTTCATGAGTTCCTTCTAACAAACAAACTCATCTGCTTACACAGCTGCCACCTTCACTAACCAGTGCAAATTTCAAGTCATTGGCAAAATTGAGTAAACGCAGCGCCAAAATTAAGCTTAAATAAAGTTTGAAAAAATATATTAAAAGTTAATGTGTTACTTGTGTTACTTTACTACCAGACACCACCGAGGCTTTTATGTTTATTTTTGTAACAAAGAAAAGCAAAAGACTTTTTAAATACCAAAATGTTTTTACTCGTAAGAGATCATGATCTACCGTTGTTGATGACCTAAATAAACAAGGCTGAAACGATCATTATGCATCTAATCTTAATAATGGCCCATTTATCTGCTGACACATATTAAGGCTCCATCTGGCATGCACACAATTGACAAAACAAGTCTATCCCTTTGCCATCCTGAATGTTAGTTATAAAAAAAGACAGAATTAACTATATATCAAAAAGTATAATTAATTGACACTTAATGCTGGGTAACTACCATAGCTGATTCTTAGCCACTTTCACCCTTTCCTGGAGTTCCGTGGTTCATATTTTTTAGTTTAATCTCCTAAAGCCTTGTCTGCTTCATGAAAATTAACCATTGCAGTCAATGGATGCTGTCATATACTACCACTAAAAGCTCAAAGGGTTGGGGAGGAAGAAAACAATGATTCTCTTCTTCTAGGCACCAAACACTACCCCTTGAAATGAATAAAACAGAACACATGAAGCACAGGATTTGAATTAGCTTGGCATCATGCCTAAATTTGGGAAAAAAAAAAAAAAAAGAAACTAAGCTAAACTAAAAGAAAAAAAGTCTGCAACATACAAATTTTAAGGGCCCTTCTATCTAAACTGAACTAAGCACTTGCAAAAAGGAAAAAAATGTGAAATTATTAAAATATTTCTTCAAACCAGCACCTCTTTCTGAAAGTGAATAGCACTGTCCAAAAACCTGCACACAGAGAAAAAAACAGATGGGCAGAGGGAGAAAAGTTGAAAATATTAAAGTACCCTAGGTCACATTCACTTGCGAATTTAGCAAGGACCAGTAAAGCAGTTAGTGCCTGCAGGTGTCCTCCCCAAACCTCTATCCAACAGAGAGAGCGCTCCAAGATGCTCCAACAAGGCATGTCATCAAATAAATAAAATCTATTAACAGCCTTATGTATTCCTAGAGTAAATACAACAATATGTTTAATTATCCATGGGGACACCAGAGTTGTCTTCGTGTACAGTCAGCTTGAGTCCATCAGACTTATTAACCTCAGGCACTCTGCCATTTAAACACAGCTGGCCCCATTTCCAAAGCTAGCTGGTTTTGGTCTGGAAGACACATTTTCCTGATGAGCAGAGCTCAAGTTAATTAACTGTGCAAATCTAAACAGGCTCCATGTAAAGAACCAAGAACCAAGTGCAGCCGACCACATAGCAGAGACAGATCCTAGTGGCTGTTCACAATGTAAGTTCAGGTCTAAGGGGGCTTAAGGTCTGGCCCAGCACCAGACACTGCCTCACTCCTAAAAGAAAAGTCAATCACATCAAATACTCTGTTCATTACAGTATCTTGGTTTTCCAGTATTTAGAATATGACACCCCCTTCCCACCAATTCATATGGAATAATATGGAGTTGAAAGGATGGCAGAATGTATATCTGGCTATTTTTTTAAAAAACAAACAAAAAAAATACCAGATAAAAAAAACGTATTAGTAAAAGTATTTCTTCCACATTAGGAAATATTTTTCCTAGAGAGTTCAGTACAATTTGTTCAGTTCAAATTTAAAACACTTAATGACTTTCTAATGGAAAAACAATCAAAAGCATCAATGTTTAAGGCTAATTACACTTGTCCATTTTTCTAAATTGTTTACTATTTAAACACCACTAGAGGGAGTGCATATACACTGAATTTGCAATCTCTGTAAAAACAGCCACATGAAAGCTTAATCACAACCTACGCTACCCAGTGCCATGAAAGGACAAAGAGTCTGAAACACACATACACGAATCAATCCTCCTGGACAAAGGAGATTTGAATATTTAGTCACAGAGTATTTTATCAACACTTAATTCACCTGTTTATCCATCAAACTGCCCTGTAATTTACAGGGTATCACATCTTCTCTCTATAAAGAAATTATACATTCTATATGCTTGATTCACTAAGTAGTAAAATCCCCCAAACGGCTGCTTTTTATTGTTATTATTAAGCAGGGGGAATACTAATGGAATAAACTAACACAGAAAGCAAGTGTCTCTGCTTCCTCTATACCTTCATTCAAATCATTGGGGAAAATCTTCGGGGAAAGGAAACAAATGAAACACACAGTACCCAACCCAATAAAAGCATAATCCAATGAAATTTAATGGCTAATGGTAGACAGTAGATTAAAGAAAGCAATGCAACCATTCCTTCCAGCACTAAAGAAACAATCTAGGAATGAAGACTGATTTTAACCTTGTTACAGTCAATTCATGGCTAGTTGCAGCAAAATTCCCTGGACAAAGATGCTCCACTTGTAATGGGAATGAAGGTCTGCTGCTTCAAGAACTTAAAACATTCCTAGAGTTCATTTATAACATTTCTTATTTTATATCATAATGCATATAGAAGAGCAGAGCTGAAAGCTGAAGCAAGACATCCAGGTGAAGTACACTAACTTAAATAGGTTCTAAAAAGGATACCTTAAGATCTTTAGAGAGCTTATGTCAAAGTCAAACAGATCAGATTAGAACTCCTCTTGCAGAAAAACACACACAGGAGAGAAAAAAAAACAAACAAACAAAAAAACACACACCAGAAACAGTGCAGTTTACTTATGTTCAGTAGGCCTGTTTCTAAAAGTTACATGATAAGCTCTAATTCTAGCCACAGAGACATTACAAATTGGTCCCAAATCCAGCTACCTGCCATCACAGACAAGCACTTTATGAGACCATTGATTGATCAGATTGTAATTCATCAGATTAATCAAATAATCAGATGTAATTTTAAGAGCTTCTTATGAATTTCTAAAATAGATTACTTCAGTACCTTGAATTATTCAGAGTAAAAACCTTTTTTGTAACTTCCCAACTTATTTTTTAACATGCCCAGTCTCAACTCAGTTAGTTGAGAGCTTTAGTTTTTGCTAGTCTCAGAAAACAAGCTGAGGTCTCTTTTGATAGGTTAAATAGACGTTACAGGAAACACGAAAGGTTCCAATAAATGCTTGGCCTAGATGATTGATTTTTTTAAAGGAAGAAAGGAAGAAACAACACAGGAGCCCAACAGTTTTAAATAAAAAGCTACAAGATGGATCACTAACGTTTTTTTATTATTTTATTTTTAAATACCAACACACATCTGTCTCTGAGAAAAAAAAAAAAAAAAAAAAAGATCTATTCATTTCCAGAATTTCAGGTAGGGCTGGTCAGCTGCACAAAGTAGAACATCAGACCCTAACAATCTAAAGGTTCTAGGGACCTCAGAGAATACAATATTCAACACTTCCATGCTGTAAAATGTCATCTATCTACACACAAACGTAACAAGAGCTTGAGCTTGCTGCAAAACAAATGAATTTTAAGCATACACCTCTTAGAATGGTTTGGGTTGGAACAAACCTTGAAGATCTAGTTCCAACCCCCCTGCCATGGGCAGGACACCTCCCACCAGATCAGGTTGCTCAAAGCCCCATCCAGCCTGGCCTTGAACACTGCCAGGGATGGGGCATCCACAGCTTCCCTGGACAACCTGTTTTAACACCTCACCACCCTCATAGGGAAGAAATTATTCCTTGTATCTAATCTAAATCTACCCCCTCTTAAAGCCACTACTTAGCTTAAAGCCACTACTCCTTGTCCTATCACCACATGCCATTGTAAAAAGTCCCTTTACAGCTTTCTTGTAGGCCCCCTTTAAAGCCTACTGGAAGGATGCTATAAGGCATCCCCAGAGCCTTCTCTTCTCCAGGCTGAACAACCCCCACTCCCTCAGCTGCTGTTCATAGGGGAGGTGCCCCAGCCCTCTGATCATCTTCGAGGCCTTCCTGCAGGCTCACTCCAACAGGTCCATATGCTGGGGCCCCAGAAGACAGTACACCAGGTTGGCTCTCACAAGAGCAGAGTAGAGGGGGAAAATCCCCTCCCTCAACCTACTAGCCACACTTTTTTGATGCATCTCAGGATATGGTTGGCTTTCTGGGCTGTAAGCACACACTGACAGCTCATATCGAGTTTCTCATCAACTAACACCCCAGGTCCTTCTCCTCAGGGCAGTTCTCAATCCATTCTCTGCTCAGCCTTTATTTGTGCTTGGGATTGCCCTGATTCACGTGCAGAGCCTTGTGCCTGGTCTTGTTGAACCTCATAAGGCTCACCCAGGCCCAGCTCTCAAGTCTGTCAAGGTCCCTCTGGATGGTATCCCTTCCCTCCCATGTGTCAACTGCACCACACAGCTTGGTGTTCACAGAAAACTTACTGAAGGTACACTTGATCCCACTGTCCATACAGCCAACAAAGTCACAACACCAACCCCTGAGAAATGCCACTCATCACTGGTGTCCACTTGGAGCCATTGACTGCAACTCTTTGATTGCAACCATCCAGCCAATTCCTTATCCACTGAGTGGTCCATCTGTCAAACCCACTTCTCTCTATATTAGAGAGGCATATATCATGCGAGACAGCATGCAAAGTACTTGACAAGGCCAGGTAGATGACATCAGTTGGTCTTCCTTTATCCACTAGTGTTGGAAACCCCATCATAGAAGGCTCCTGAATTTGTCACACACGACTCACCCTTAGTGAAGTCACGTTGGCTGTCAATCACCTCCTTATTTTCCATATGCCTCAGCATAGCTTCCAGGATGATCTGCTCCATGATGTGCACTTAAAGCTGTACAGCTACAAAATTGTATTGTATTTTTTGAATTCCATATAAACTGCTCTGTAGTCATATTGTTCTGACACTGAGACAGATATTTGGTGCCTATAAAGGCACAACAGGCAAGAGATACCTACTGGAGCCTGTGGCACAAGGCATGGTTACTCCAGAAGCAAAACTCCATCAGTCTCTCTGAAGAATTATTCTGGGATGTATTTTGAAGAGCAGCTTGACACGACTAGCAGAAAACTTTAGGGTAGGACTGAACCTTGTCATTCCCAGAAGAATGGTAAGGATGTGGCTGACTGAAGGTATACAAAACCAAATTGCATCTTCAGCCTCTGACTACTGCTCCAGGAAATGCAGAGATGACTTAACACTTTGACTCTGCCAAAAGAGGGAACTCTTCCCTTGCCATTACACCTTCCAGCCACATACTTACCGTGGTGCTTGCTTTTTGTAGCTCTGGCATTCAGTATAATTTATTAATTGCCATTAAATTGAATTCACTTAACTGACAAAAAATAAAAAACAATCCAACATGAAGAGCTGGGTAGGTGCATTTCATCAGCTACTTTCAGTGGCTCACCAAAGGATCTGATGAGAATTAGGTTTTTTTCTGAACTCAAAGGCATGTACACAAGCCATTATTACTTCAGGAACAAGCAGGTATTTCCACTCAATTCTGCTGAAGCAGTGGAAGAACACAAGGAGAAAGAAAAGCTGCATTCCCGTAGGTAGCTGGCCAGTAAGAGGCAGAGGATGTCAAGCTTAAAACTTGATCCTGCGGCTATATGCAGCTTCATTTATTCGAAGTTCTTCCCAAATGCTCAGTAAGCTTTTAAGTGAAACGAAGGTTTGCAGTTATGAGATCGATAGGAGACAGACCATTTCTTACTGCCCACCAAGTGTTCTGCACAACAGCTTTTGATCTAGTTGATACTACATGTTGCTGCGATACAAATAATGGTCTGACACTCTATGTCCCCATCTCAAGTCAAAAAATTGAGACCACTCTTGAAGGCCTAGGTGAGTAATAAAGGTACCTCTTGAACATGTTACAATAAATGGACAAAAAATCCCTTTGAATACAGGACATTTATTTCTTAGATGCAAAGCTCTGTTTCAAACTGGGGCAGAGGGAGTTGGGGGGAGGAATACTTTGATGCCTACATTTAACATAAACAACAATAAGTCAGGAGCAAAAGGAAAATCACTTTTTTTTAAAAACAGACCCCTAAATGAAAGTAAAGCTAGTGTTTCAAATACCAGAATCAAAAGTGTTTTTTCTAATACAGCAACCACTTTGCCTGCCCAACACTTGCTTCACAATATTGCACTGATTAAAAAATAAAAACGAAAAAACAACCAAAACCCATACCTTAAAATTTATACAGTTATATTAGTAGGGAGTATGCACAGAAATGAGAACTAACAGAAACTGGCACCAAAAGTAGTTTTAACACCCTTTTGATAACTTGTAAGAAATGAGTTGCAGGTTCTCTCCCACATATCATCATCTCAGCTTCCATTAGTCAACTACAAATATTTTTATTAGTCAACAAATATAAAGATATTTATATGCCAAAGGACTTAAGGGCAACAAAAAGTGAATTCTTTAAACATGATTTTTCCAGTCCAGAAGTTGAGTGATCCTTAGATGGCAATGCTGGAAATATACAAACTATATTTGCTTTATGAATAAGCAAGCATATTTGACAGTACTGGAGAGCAGCTATTTCATAATCTTCACATTAACTTTGCTACTGGAACTCAAATTCAGCTTTTGTAATCAAGCAGGAAATTTTCATTGTATGCAGAAGTCTCTAAAACCTTTCCAATACAGAAATGCACTATAACTTTCTGATTCTATAGACATTAACTCCAGTGCCTCTGCATCCAGCCAGCTTTGAAAACTATATATCGAAATAGAAAACATATCAGTGGACTAGAAATTGAATTAAATTCAGGTAACTCATTACAACCTGAAGGTTTTGGAAGGCACTTTGCCTTTTACTTCTTGGTGGGCTTATCAACTTGTCCTAGCTCTCAGCAGTCAATTATTTATATAACTACGTATAATAGCCAGTTGTCAGGTCAAATGAAAAAGTTAGAAAGTTAGTTATAATCACCTTCTACCATGCTAACCCATATCGAGTAGGCATAGTAATGTTGGCAACATGCTACCGTGCATCCCAGTTAAGACTTACGGAGAAGAAAACAGTATGCAAGTTTTTAACTGTCTGAACGCAGTGGTTAACCCATGATGAACAGGCCCAAAGCATTAGGACATGAGCCAAACAATCAATGAGTTTAAAAATTTTCACTGCAGACAAGGTTGTTCCATGATTATCTACATTTCCTGTAGTTTAGCAGTGGCCAACACCAGATCATTCAGAGCAGAGACTGTATATCAGCCTATAGCTCAATCTTCCTAGCAGAGAACATCTACTAGTTCTGTAAACTGTAGTATTTGTAAAATGAACGCAATCTCTTAAAGCATTCTGGTACGGCATGCTTACAGACACCAAGCAATTACTCTTCTGCAGTGGTGTCATCTAGTGGTCACATTAAGTGAAAAAATGCATTCCCTTTTTTATATTTTTCACATTCTATATGTTGTTGTGTTTTTTCTTTTTTTTCCCTTCTTATTCACTACCTCTAAGCAACCTATTTAGGTCTGCAGGTGGTCAACTTTTTAATTAGGTTCCTTACTAACTGCTGGACAACAACTGGTTGTCCCTCAACCCCAGCAGCGAAGGGAGGGCATCATCCCCTAAGCTTTTTTTTTTTTTTTTTTGGGGGGGGGGGGGGGGGGGGGGGGCAAGGGAGGGGTGTAATCAAAGAGTTCATAAACTAGTCCAACCTCAAATCTCAGATCTTTTTACTGCTCCAGCCAGACTGCAAGCTTACAGATTAGTTAACTAATTATCACGCTGCTCACCTGTTTACCCTAATAAAGAAAGCCATTATTTCTTTTAATACTATTAAATCTCAGAACACTGATGATAAATCACATCTGGTTGTTTACACATGCTTTAAATCTAGTTTTTCCTCTGACAAATTAAAAAAAAAAGCACTGCTGACCTCAAGCAGAAAAAAACAGGTCCTACAGCTGAGAGAATCACACAACTGTAGGTTTTATTTGGTTGCTATTCTGCCTACTAAGGTATTCAGCTATGTTATTTCAGGTAGGCTTCCCATACCACAGATAACTGACTTCAGATTCTAAAATACTGTAAATCACTTTAACAAATTTTAAGCACTAATAATACAAGACAGTACTAAGACAACAACAGATGAACAGATTGCTGCAAGATATGCCATTTTCTGTGGAAAAACAGAAAAGACAGACTAGTACATATGGGTCTTAAGCTCCAGTTCTGATGTGCAATAGGAAGCAATTCCAGTGACGTGATCAACGTTTATCCTTCTGCTTCAATAGTGTGAGCTAAAACATTAACTGCTTATTTTAAATCTTAAGGGACAATGGTTAACGTGAAATATTACTGTTACCCTTCCCTCTCAATAAAATAGAGAATTTCCATGTCGTTATCAATAAAATTATTTCCATAAACAGTAATTTGACATTTTAAGTTAACAGTGTTTAGCGACAGCTGTTTTCAATGCATTGGCAACTCAAAAAACTTGCACTTAATTTGAAAATTTCAGTCTATATGATATTTTCTGACTGGTATTTCAAAAAAAAGTATTTTAGGAAAGGAATAGTAGGAAAATGTTACACAACTCCTACAGTTCTTTACCTTTGAATCTGAGCACCTCCTTTTTAAAGCATGGCACAGCTGCCACTTTGGAGGAAAGTCAGCCCACGTTTCACCAGGAAAGCTGAACACATACTAGCCATTTTTAATCTATACGTCATCATTTAAAGAGTTAAAGAGCAAAGAGAATTGCCTCCTTGTGGCTTCTACCAGATTACCAAGTTGCACGCATCACTTACACTGACTGCCTGACCACACCACACCATTGGACTCGGGGCATGGGGCTCTCTCTGCTATTTATTGTTCTGGTCAATAAGGACCGTTGAGGCACCAGACATACCAAAATAACAGGAAGGACAAAATATCTAACAAACTCCCCAAGTTCCTCCTACCAGACCTCAGCAACAAGGCAGAAGCAGACAAATTCAAAATGGAGCAGTGCAACAGAAGGCTAGAAACTGTAAGAGCCTGAAAGGGACCAGAAATGTCACTGGGGCACAAGATTCTCTAAGAACCAGAACACGCAGGTAGAAGACAAAAAACACAAGTCTCCAAAGTTGCTTTCTGCCTACCTTCTGGACAAAGCACCTGTCTTCTTACCCTTCCAGATCACCTGTCCATTCCTTACAGTCCTATAGACTGCTTCTTGTACTCAAAATAAAAAATATGTACATTAAGCCAAAACACTAACTCTTCTCATCTTTGGGTTCCCGTCCATTAATTTTGTTCAACATCTAGAAAATCACATCACAGTAATCCATCCTACAAGAATATTAAACGTGCAAAGTTAAGAATTATAAAATATTAATACTTAAATTGCTTGAGCAGCCATTATTTACCCTTGGTTACATGAGCATCATGGTATTAGTTTCACATTAAATGATGCATGGAGCTCAGGTAATAAACAATCTTTGTGCAGAAAGATTCATACCTAAATGCAGTGTAACAGTTTACAACACTATGAAAAATGAGTTCTCACGATCTGCCCAACTCTGTTGGTCTGATGCTGCTTCACTGTAGATGGACTGTGACCATTTTTGTGAGAAACTATCACAAAAATGCAGCTAGTCACAACAAACACACCAATCAGTGCTGAACAGCAGTGCTATTTACGAGTAATGAGTTGGTATACTTAAGCCCCAACACAGTCCTTCAAAATACAGGTCAAAGTCAACTGCTAACTGGGCAGAAGAATAACTATGTCTCACCTCCTCCCACTTTGTATTCTTTAATTATTTATCTCCAAACATAAAAATCCCTCTGCAGTACCATGTTATTTGCACTGTTTCCTGAATTTAGTATTAAAGACCTGAAGTAGCTCCCTACTATACATTTGGCTAGAATATCCGTGGCATACAGTCAGCTATGGATAATTTTTCATTCTTCATTTCAACAGAAACACTTCACACTCGTGCAGTTTAAAGCATACAATTTCTAGCAGGTTAGTTTTTGATGGAAATAGATTTCATCTGAATCTCCAGTATTTTGAATGATTATCTAGCCTACGCCAAAGGCTGAAGAAATCTAGCTTAGGCCTTATTAATAAATCGTTCTGTGAAACTAGAACATAAACACAATGTTGTTAGATATGCATCTCCACACAATTTTGAATAACCAAGGAGACTGAATAGAAAGGCTGCTAGAAAAAATAAAGATAGCTTTATCTTCATGAGATAGACTGATATCACAACTTTATCTGAACAGAATTCAGCCCAGATGGTAAGTAGAAGCCATTTTGTTAGGACAAACTTAAAACATGATTCATGATGGTGCGCAAGGAAAAGTGAAACAGGTTCTGAATTTCGTAAGATGAATAAACAAGAAAGATTTGTATTTATGGCACATAAGCCTACTTTTCACGTAAGTTTTAAAAAGCAAAGATACACAGGCGTATTTTAACTAAGAGTTTAGAAAAGCAATTAAAGATGAGAAAGTTGTTCTTGGAAAAAAGAGTTTGATATTCTGAAGCACTCTTTTCATTAATAGTTTGGAAATTGACAGTATCTTCAAAGATGGGAAACAAAAGCATTGTATTATGCTATTGAAAACTAACAGCCGAGCTACACTTACATTTCCTAATATTCAGGTTCCTGGTAAAATAAAATCTTATTCACAAAGCAAAATTAGTACAGTGCTAAGGGTGACATGGGTTTATTCACTATACAAGCATAAGATGAGAAAGATAAACAGACTTTGGGTTTAGGTTTTCTATACTGGAAGCAACAACTCTATCAAAGGTGTTCTTGTCTAGGTTTTGCAGACTGAGACTGGTTGAAAGGAATAGAACAGGGAAGAGATAGAAAGATTTTATATTAAGTCCCATCCCATCAAGTACGTACCCATACAAATTTCCTTACAAATTATCTCCTGCAACACAGATTTCTCTTCCCAATGTAGTACAAGATTTGCCTTTAACAAGATCTGGATCAGCCACTAAGAAAACCCATACTGAACAGAGACACTCTCCGATGACCACACTGAATCAGCCCACTCCTACCACCCAGTATGTACAAGGTTATTATGAAGCCCATATTGCCCAGGTTGCACCCTGTCTGCTCTGCACTGTAAACTGGCATCTTCCTCCTGGCCAAACAAGAACAGATGAACCCACAAAGGCTTTAATACACATTCTGCAGGTATTTCCAAGTTAAGCACGTTTAAGTCTTTCCATTTTATATCTCAGTTACAAGAAACTGCAGACTCATTTAGACTAAACAAAGACCTTTTCTAATCCTCTCCCAGAAGTTGCTTAAAGAAAGACTCAGGCTAGCTAGGCGTTGTAAGACAACTTACTTATACTACAGAGCATATGTACTGATGATATGAAAAAGCATCTGAAGCTCTTCCAAATTTTATCAGTTTAAGATAACAATAAAAATGCTTACAATATATAAATCAGTGCAAGTATAGCATTAACCCTGAGGGAAGCAGAATTGCAGATAATCTCCTACTACAAATATTTTACAGTTAATTCGTAACTTTTCTGAGAATATACTTCCAATTTTAGTTACCACCTAGAAATCAAAAACCCAACTCTAATCAATTCTTTAAGTTTGCTATAGTTTAGCCACTCTGGGTACACAGTACACCACTTGATTAATTGTATCTGGATGATTTCATCAAAACTTCCATATGAATTCTAACTTATAGCTTCCCCTAGTTCCTAATTAGATCTCAGTCTAGGAGCAGCCCACCTTTTTTCCACAGATGAGCCAAGAGACTGCCATTCCTTTGCAAATCCACCACTGGGACTGAAAGACTGCTGCGTCAAGACCCAAGAGAACCCTCCTGCCCCCACAGCTACTTCTATGCTGAGGAATGAGAAACCAAGCCCAGCAATACAATCCTACTCTTAATTAAAACAGTTAGGAGCAGTAACAGTATCGCTAACTTAAGTATCACACCTGATTTCTGTTATGTTTTATGAAGTTTATTTTCCTGATTTTTGGTTTAAAAGTACACAAAAGGGTGCACACCAACCCAAATGAAACACAAATATATATATTTAAGTACACACACACACACTTACCTTGCACCATTATTTCTAACTACTTCCACCATTTCACCAACAAAATACCGGTCCTTGACATAAGCAAAGATTTCATCACAGATCTCATGAAGTCGTGAGCGATGGGTAAGCGTGGCCAAGTAGAGAACTGGAATGATGAGTGCCTCTGGAAAACTTTGTAGATTATGTCTGGCTTTCTTCTCTGATTCCAGTGCTTCCTGATATGTGAGTCCTGGTTTACCTGTGACAGCACAACTCCATACGAGGCTGTTACACAGGATGGTGCGTTCAAAAAAGTCACTGAAAAGAAGGGGAAGAGGGGAGAGAGAGAAAAAAAATAATTACATTCTAACATCATGTTCAGCATGGTCACAATTAACACAGCAGCAACTTTTTCTTTCGAGCTTGAAGTTCAAAGACAGCTCTACTCCTCTACAGGTTGCAGACACAACCAAAGGTTATTTATCACTTCTTAAGCAGTGGCTGGGTAAATTGTTACTGTAAAACCAAGGTCTCCTCGCACTACAGAGTGCAGCCAGAGAGCATCAAGACCTACAAGTGCTGTAAACACATTCACATGAAGTAGCCTTACACACAAGAATAATCACACAGTTTAATGTGTCATAGCCTTGTTGCATCCCCTGCATTTCCTCACATATTTGCAGGAGGAGGGTCTAAAGTTGTATAAACACAGAACAACCTTAAGATCACACAAACATGTTGAAACTTGAGTAAGTTTCAGATTTGGAGTGCCCCAGCTCACAAATGAAAAGATGGAGTGGTAAAAAAAAAAAAAATAATGTCAAGTACTTCTCTAAATAGTTTTTATTCCTTCACTGTTTGTACTGCTCTTAGAAAAAGCATTGAACTGTTTTTTTCCCATACAGATTCTTCTCCTCCTTTGTTCCATCAGCAAATATTGATTCTCTTCCTTCCCTGTATTTCCAATTAATGCTAAAATTACAGCGTTGCTATTGCTTACTTACTGGTTATTACACTGGGATCGAGAAAGAAGGGCTTTCATTAGTCAATAGCTGTCAATTTTTGACAAGTATCAGAAACACAGTGATTTGTTAAAACACTTTCTAGATGATATAGATAAGGTAGCCACTCAGAGAACCACGTTAATACATATCACATACTACAAATCAGTGATCTGACAGCAGAACAACGTTTCAGTGGCCCCAGTGTAGGCATTTATTTGCCTTTTCCAACTCTTAACAGACTAGTATTTGTAGGTATGCAACATGACAAATTTGGGGGTTTTTGCCTTGTATCGGTCTAACATAGCTGTTTCGAGGCAGACAGAATACCTAGAGTGTTGCATGCTACTTGAGACCCTTACGCTGAAGTTTCATTTCTTTAAGAAAAGTTACACAGTGCAGTGTTGCCATTTTTATAGGGATGGAACTGCTCAAATCATTTCTCCTAACGGGGTTAAAGAGCTGTACAGTTCACACTTCAAGTTTATTGCAGGCTCCCTGCAAACTCAAGCCGACAAACGTGCACCAGTTACACTGATGATAACATTCACTGCAGCTGGACAGACGCAGCAATAACCGTTTGGAAATGAAAATGGAAATTCCAGATTAAGGACAATAGAGGGTCCTGGCTCAGATAATCCTTTCTGTGAGAGCAGAGGATTCCTCTGAGTGAGAGAAATATGCTCTAGGAAGAACATCAGCTGTGACAAGAAGGGAATTAGGACAGAAGAGGAAATACACATTATATGAATAATATCTAACAACTACAAAGTTACAGAATTTTTGTATCATTTGTGTCTAACTCATACTTCTGACAACACCTGTTATAATGAGTAACTTCAATTTGCCTACTCTAAACAAGAAATGGAGAACAAAGGAGAGAGAAGGAGATGGATTGTTCTTCAAAGGAGATGGATTGTTCTTCAATACATGAAGAACGGCTGGCTGGCAGTCAGTCTGTCTGTGGATAGGACAGAACACTGCCTGTCTGCTGCTGTCAACCAGATTGGATCCAAACAGGTATTAACACAAAATAAACAAATGAGTAGCAATAAAGCACAGAACAGTTACTGAAACATTTAAAAAACAGGTTAGATAAGGAGGAATTGACAGATTTTTAAGAAAAGGCAATGAAATAAACAGCACACAATTCCTTCAGGTCTATTTCTGCCCTGCATTTTACTACCTCTATATGAAATTTGTGATACCTTGAAGTAGCCTTGCTGACTTCAGTGGATGAAGTTATATATTTACTAAAGTCTTCATACTGCTGTCTCTCTACATACACTTCTGTTTCTCACTTACCAAAGAGGTACCCAATAATTACCTTCAGCCAGGAAGCACAAAAGCCATCTAAGACTTATTCAAAAACCCATCAGCACATAGTTTTCAGAAATTACTGAGGAAAAGAGAGCATGCACACAGAGGCAGGGAGAGCCAGAGGCTGACGGTGCCTTTAAGGGCTGCTCTCTGTGAGGGGACACCGCGCACTCGGGCTATTTAAAGCAGCAACATTGAACTTCTTTAAAAAAAAAAAAAAAAAATCCACACACAAGAAAAAAAACACCTTCTGAAGTCTCTTTTCCCATGATTACCTCAAGCACAAAATTCTAAGATTACTTGAACTGAAACATATTTGAGGAAAACATTTTTCCATTTGCATACAATGCTTTGTGTATCTAGTTTCATTGCAGCTCATTTCCTCTTTTGTTTTGTGTGGATTTTTCCCCCGTAAAGTCAAAGGGAAGAAAAAATTTGTACCAAAAAAAAAAATTTGCTTTCAGTTTTGAAGGCGTTATTTGTCTGTAGCTAGTCATTACACAGAGCACATCAAAACCATCTGTGGCTTAGTCTGTTAACACAGTTTTATTGCAATGTTTTAATGATCTCACTTTAACTCAGTTTGAGAGAGAGGAAGAAAAAAAAGAAATCACAACAGCACGGCAGCAGATTTTATTTGTCGCACTCCTCCTTTCCCTGTCTCTGTGGTACGTTTTGGTTATCACAAGAAGATTTCCAGAGCACGCACACACAGCAGCTACCAAAACAACAGCCCAGCAGCAGCGCTGTACTTTCTCCTCCCGGAAAGAGCAGCCATACACTTGATCATATTCCACGCTAGATTCAAATTCACAAAAGCAAGTGCATCTGCTGCCACGTCATACCTAAAGCCTTATCGACATCCTTATCTAGGGATTACAGCCTGTGGGGCTTTCTCACTGCTCCAAGACCCGTGCAACTGCCTACAACATGGTTCTCACGAGACACGAGGGCTCGTGCAAGCGCTCAAAGCTCATCCACGAGGCCCCATCAGGCCCAAGGTGCCCATGTTGCACCCTGCTGCAGGCCACTGAGTAATTAATGCTGACTTCTCAGCTGGACATCTTTTTTACATGTATGTTATAGAGAGAGTTTGCCACGCAAGGTAAGCTAAACTGCAAAGCGATCAGCAATCATTGAGCAGTTTAGTGCCGCTGCTTGGTAAGTATTTGACACGAGGCAGTTCATTAGGAGAAGGAAATAATTGTGGAAATAGATTACTTGCAGTTTATATCCATTGCAAGTGCAGTCAGCAGAGAAAAAGAAAGAAATAAATCAATCAAGCCTAGCAGCAATAGGTAGCTTGTACTTAGACTCAGTGGCAATACTTGGTTAGTTCAAGTTCTACTGTATTTTTAGTATTTCAAGCATGTGCTTGTTACAAACCATTTACTTTCATTCATTTCTATTTACTTTTTTAAGCATGTATTAAAAACAAGTCAGGAGAGGGCTTGTTCTCATTTAAACAGAAGAACTATAGTCTGGAGAATGTAAAAATGGAGAAAGTTATGTGAGATCTAAGAGAGAGTAAAAACAAAATCTATTTAATGGCTAATTTGTAGACAATATAATTTTTAATCATGAAGCCCTTTAAATCTAACATGTAATCTATATAGGCTATGGTATCAGGATATTCACAAAAGAACTTTACCATCCAGTACATGGCAAACAGGGGTGTTAATGTACTCTACCTGTTTCCAGAAGTGGCCAACACTACATACTACAAAGTAACATACCAAATAAAATGTAAGAAAAAGACACTTACTCCTTCAGGCTTACAGATTAATTACACACTAAGAAACATACTTCCAATTTATGGGCTTATCTTCAACAAAATAGAAAAGTCCACCTAATTAAACTAAGGATACTTTAAAAAGACTTTTAAAGAGACCTCTTTCTTACTTTTACTTATAATCCCACAGGCCAATCTACAAGTAACATTTTAGTAGGTTTTGAAGATACAAAACTCCTTCCACCCATTAAGTCCCTATCTTTTAGAATGAGAAACATTCCTTCCGCTGTCTCTCTACTACTTTACTCTCTTAGCTCTATGAAATCCTCTCTTTAAATCAATGGCCTCTTAAATGGGAAAAAATAAGTGAGGCTGTCTTCATGAGCAACACTTCCCATAGTTTCCAAAGCGAGGTGAAAAAGACTGGCAACTACATCCCACTGTTTTAACGTGCGCCCCCTTACTTGCTTTTCCATCTACTACGCTTCCAGCTCGAGACACTCTTTTGTTGATTTATCCCCTGATCCACCCCCAATCAGGATGGCAATTAAGCATTAAAAACATCAGTTCCCTTAGCTCCTCGTAAGTACAACTGAATTTTGCTACCTCACTGTGCCCCCTTTTAAAGGATTACAAAATTATGTGATAGTATTTCAGATCAGAAAGGAAATGCATTCTTAACAGGAAAGTCACTTTACGAAACACTAGTCTTGCCAAATTCTCCTTGCATTAGTATGAGTTTTTATGGAGAGAAGAATACAATGTGTGATTCGTACTCATCTCTGCTAGTGCTGCTGTGAGCATGAAAGAAGCTTTTCAATGTTCTAAATTTGTACTCTTAAAAAAAACAGCTTAAGTGCTAGTGGTTTGTAGTAATTAAAAGCATACATATGTATTTGAGGAGGTGGGGGTGAATTCAGGTTACCATGCGTATCGATACAGCCTGTTTGATCTAGTCAGATTATGCAATCTTTAAATTTCCCCCTTCAAAAAAAAAAAAAAAAAATCCAGTTACTATGGCAAAAGTAGATGCAGAAAGGACTGATGTGGACAACAGTTTTCTTTCATGAAAGAACTAATACATTTTTTTAAAAGTGGGCCCTCCCTATCATTAACCTAATTGCCCTTGTTTAGACAAAGAAAAGGGAAGTGCTCTCAGAGGACAGTAGCTATTTGAAGCATCGCTTTGCAAGTAGGAAGAGCTGCAACCAGGAGGACGGAACAGCATCTGTAAAACTTGCCAAAAGGTGACCCAACGTTCTTCAGCAGATTAGATTATTGCGGGTTGTTTGTGGTGTAAACAAATACAGTTGTGCCAAAAGAACATGCCAGGTAAAAAACACTAAGCTTGTCAATCAAAGCACCAATTTGATCCAAGGTAGAGAAGTGCCGAATACCAGGGAAAATATAAAAGTGAAAGAGAAAAAAACAAGCAGGGATGAAATTTCTGTGGGAAAGGCAACGGTATTTTCCCAAACACCATATCCTAGCCCTGACCTCTGAGTTAACCACCCACTGGCATTTGTAGGGATAGCCTATGTGAACACAAGCCTAAATTCATCCCTTAATTCACGAAGTTGGGTTACATACGGAATTTGGTCTTTCATGCTTTTTCTTAATGGCAACATCCTCACAGTGTAAATAAGTCTGATTTAAAAAAAGATACCTTTCATGCTAAAATTTACTCAAAACTATATATACCTGAAGCACATTTCAGAGGTGTCAACAAACACAAGAGTCATCTAATTATGTGATAATAATTGTAACCAGAAAAGCAGCTTTCAAAATATTAGGAGCTGGGGGAGGGGGCCTCCATTCCTACAGAAACAGGAGGCTGTCAGCTCTCGCTTGTTACCTCCTCACACGCCCTATAATGAAAACACTCGGCAGAAAATTCCCAACGAAACATTCAACGCCCCTCTCCCCCCACACACACAGCGCATTGCCCAGGAAACAGCAAGGCATTACCCTCCGGAGTTACCTAATCCAACTTCTTCACGATTTTATTAGGTGAAGTGTATTTGAGTCGGAAAAACAAGCCTAAACATGAAAAAGATCTAGGTGTGCTCTCATTCCATATGCTGCGAATGAAAAGTATTTCAGATACAAATCTCATTAGTCTACACATCTTTTTTTTTTATTATTATTATTATATATATCAAATGAGCTTGGATTTGGGGTATTTTGTAGGCGGGGACGGTGCTGGATGAGGCTGCGGGTCCGGAGACACGCATGCAGCAGCCTTAGCGAGCCGTCCCAGTACTTTCCGTCCATTGTTCTCGCAGGCACTCAAGTCCCTGACACTAACTTAGGGACTACCCCTGCCTTCCCTCCACCGCGCCGCCTTAACGGCGCTTGCACAATCTCCACCGGGCTTTTTCACCGAACGGGAAAAAAAAAAAAATAAAAAAAAAAAAATAAAAAGAGGGGGCCGTGACGGGACAGGTGTCCCTCCCGGGGCCAGCTTCCAGCCCCGGGCGCTCCCCGCGCTGTGAGGGCGCCGGGCCGGGCTCTGCGCCCCGCGGACAGGTGCAGGTGCAGCGCCCCGCGGCCCTCCCGGCCCGGCTGAGCCCCTTCCAGCCGGGCCGGGCAGCGGCTCCCGGGCCCGCGGAGGGCGGAGCGAGGGCGGCCATGGGCGGCGCGGCGGCTCTGACACCCCGGCCCGGCCCGGCGGGGGGTGCGGGGGGGAGGCCGCCGGGTACGAGGGGTTCAGCGCGGCGGCCGGGGGCCGGCCGGGAGCTCCCCCAGCGATGGTGGCCGCCGGGCCCCGCACGCAGGGGCGGCCGCCGCCGTTGTGCGGCCCGGGCCCGGCCCGGCGGCCGTTGGCGGCGCGTCCCGGCCTAGCCACATGCGGCGGGGCCGGGGCAGGGGCCGGGGCCGGGGCTCGCAGCGCCCGCCGCAACTTTCACTTCCCCGCGGGGGTGCGCGGCAGCCGGCGCCCCCTGCCCCGAGGCGGCGGCAGCAGCAGCAGCAGGAGGAGGAGGAGGAGGGGGCCGGCGGGATCCCCCCGCCAGCAGGGGAAGGCGGGCAGGGATTCCCCCTGCCCAGGCCGGGAGATCCGCCCTCTCCCCCCACCCCTCGGTGGGGCACGGGCTCAGCGCCAGCCTCCCCCCCCCCTCTCCCCGAGCCGCCGCCGCCGCCTCCCCTCCGCCCCGCCGGGCTCCCCGCGGCGCTGCCGGGGAATCCCCCGGCCGCCTCCCCCCGCCTCCCCGCCCAGGTGTCAGCCGTTGGGGGCTGCAACCGCTCCTGCCCCGCGGAAAGGCCGTGGGGTGTGGGGGGTGGGGGGGGTGTCCGCGGCTTACTCGTAGTCCCTGAAGATCTCGTTGGTGACCCTGCAGTGGAAGACGCGCTCGTCCGGCCGCAGGTCGGCGGGGGGCTTCTCCCTCACGAAGGGCTTGCGGTGCAGCAGCGGCATCGCCCCGCTCCGTCGTCTCCTTCCTGCCCCGGGACCCGCTTCGAACCGGAGAGGAGGGGGGGGGGAGAAGAAGAAGAAGAAGAAAAAAAAAAAAAAAGAAAAAAAACAGACGGAGGGAAGGCGGGCAGTGAGTGCGGGCGGGCGGCGGCGCCCCCGGCCCGGGGAGGAGGGAGCGGGCCCGGCGTGTCCCTCCCCCCGGGGGGGCCGGGGAAGGAGCGGCGGAGCGCGGCGGGCTCGGGCGGCGGCAGCCTTTTGTGTGCCTGACACGCCGCTGCCTGCCTGGGACTGCGCGGGGAGCGAGCGGCGGCTCCTTCCTCCCCCGCCTCCTCCCGCAGCCTCACAATGGGGCCATGACGCCGAGCGCCGGGCGGGGGCGGCGCCCCCCCGGCCCACCCCGCCCGCGGCCGCGGCCGCGGCCCCGGCCCCGGCCGCACACAACGTGCTCGCCGCGGGGATACCCCGGCCCCGGCCGCCGCCGCCGCGCTTTGTCTCCGCCGCCCCCCCCCCCCCGGGTCCCCCCTTCCCCGCCTCCGAGCCGCGCACGCCGGCCCGGCCACCAACTTCCACTCCTCCTCCTGCCGCCCGCCGCCGCCGCTCATCGCCCTCCTTCGCTTCCTGCCGGCCCGCTGCCCTAGCGGGGTCCGAGCCCCGGCTCTGGGGGCTCCCCGCCCTCCATCCCCGCCGCTCCGGGGGACCCCGGGGCTCCGCTGCCCCCCTGCCGCCTACCTGGTGCTGCCCCGAGCCGCCCCGGGGTGCGAAACGCGGCGCCCTCCGCTCGTCCCTGCTCGCTGCCCCCCCCCCGGCCCGGCTCCCGGGAAGTTTTTGATCTACTTCGCCGAGCCCTCAATCAGGAAGAGCGGCGGGGAGGAGCCTTCCACTTCTCTCCCCTACATCTTTATTGGCCGCTCGGTGCCTTCCAGCGTGTGTCACACAGGAAGACAGCGAGCTACATTATTAATTAATGGCTGAGAGGGCTCATCCTCCATTTTCGAATTATCAGCCTGCGATCTGCGGCGCGCACAGGGAGGGAGGGAGAGAGGGAAGGGGGGGGGAGGCCCGGCCGGCCGGGCTGCGCTGAGGCGGCGGCACCCGGGGCACCGGCACCCGGGCACCGGAGCTCGCTGCCCCCGCCACGGGCCGGGCTGCGGGTCCGAGGGGCTCCCCCCAGCCCGGGCCGGCCCCGAGGGCAGGGCTGTGCCCTCGGCCAGGTTGCGAACATGTCAGACGGGGCCCTGCGCGCCGCTGCCTCGCTGCCCCCCCTCGGGTGAATCGCCAGCGCCAGGACATTGTTCTGCCGCTCAGCTCATTTGTCCCCGCTTTTCTTATGGCTTAGCCCGGCGCGCTCAGGGTGCCGTGGGTGATTAAGAGCGGGCTGTTAATCTAATGGTGATCTGCGGAGTGCCAGCCGGCTCACAGACGTAAAAACACAGAAGGAGGTCCACGTCCAGCGCAGCTCAGCGCTGCGAGGTCCCGAGCGTACATGAAAACCGACTGCAGAGTTGTAAAAACCCCACAGGACCGCTTAGGTGACTGGTATCTGAAGGCTGACACCCAGGTACAGGGTTACAACCTGAAATTGTGCTCGGGCAAATAAAGATCCTGTGCTGTTTCCTGCACCTGTGCATAGGTTGTTTTTCATTAGCACTGCAAGCGAGGGCAACGAGCAGCACTGCGGCAGCCCGGATGACTAAAACCTAGAAGAATGTTTACACTCCAATTCGTGAATTACTTTGTTTAAAAACTGATCAGGTCTTAATCAAAAGCACCGAGAAATGCCAGTGCTGCCTTCTAGTTCAGTTTACAAAATCTGAAGGTTGAACTACAAAACAGGTTACCTCTGAGTCCTCCCAACTTATTTTCAGTTGCCAGTTGGCTTCACTTTCAGTTTTTAATTAATTTCTACCAAAGGGCACGAGTGCAACTCCAGCTAATGCACTTTTAATGCCTCTAACATTTCATACATTTTAGGTTTGCATCAAAACCGTACAGTTTGCCACGGTTATGACATTTAGTGTTGGCAATTCTTATGATTACAGTGAGATTTTGCAACCCTTAGCTTTGTTTTAAGCTCTGGCTCTTCAGCAGATGTGATTAAATTGGAGCCTCAGCTTCCCCTACAAATAATTATATTTTTAAATCTCACGTTTGAGAGAAGAGCCTGAATATGTGATCTCAAAAGGCTCACAAATTAGAAGGAAAATAAAAGTTTTGAGTTTATAATTTTTGTAAATCTTATTATTTCTAAGCCACTATCATGATATTTGGGAGCATGGCTGTTTGTGTGCGTGTGTGTGTGCTTGGACTGTCAGCACAGCATTATTTCAGAATTAGTTGGTATCCATGAAAAATGCATGAGTTGATAGAACTGTGACATCAAAAGCAAATCCCCTTTTCCTTTTTGCTCTCTCTTGCCCTCTTTCTCTTTTCTTCTCACCTTTTCCTCCCTCTCTTGTTCTTCCCCCCTCATTATTCCCTCAGTGATTTTTCCAGTGAACAGATCCTCACTAAGTATTAGGGCTGTGCTAGGGTTTGATATTCTTAGGATACAGAGGAGCAGTTCAGTTTTCACCTCTGAATCCAGCTCTGTTCTTTAAAATCCACTAATTCAGACTCTGATTCTGCTCCCAGTAAGGTCAGCAGGAACTAGGATTTTTTTTTTTTTACAACACAGGATAACATCTACCAAGGGGACATTGAGATTTCAGTGGAAATGAATTCTGAGAAATCTGAAAAATGTTCCTTTCATGGGAATATTTCTTGTGTTTTTACACTGTATTCAATTTTTGTACTAATTTGGGTTGGATTTTTTTTAGGACATCACTGAAAGTATAGTTTTGACTCAAGACACAAGAACAGGGTTGTTGATGTGGATTTTACCACAAAAGGGCAAAAAAAAATAAGTTGGTTTGTTTTTAAAAGATGTTGTTGTACATTAACAGCTATACTAGATGGAGTCCCTTTGCCAGTGAGCGAGGCTGCAGTTCTCATTCATAGAACTCGAAAAATAGTTGTACTGGGAAGATAAAATCTTACAAAATCCTAGGTCTCCATGCTTTACAGCAGTAGGACAATTTTCTAGGGACAGTGCTGGCAAATCCCCCAGCTGGTCCTTCAAAGCTCCCCACAGTTTTGCTAGTTTTTTATTTCTTTTCACTTGCTATATCACAGATTTGTTTTTCTCCTCGTCTTATTCTATTTCTTCCTGTCCTTAAGCCACCAAGAACTGATTTACACAGAGATACTCCAAAATACCTGTTCCCATCAACCGTTACCAAATAGTTCCATATGTGACTCTTGTTATTCTGGAACAAGTGCAACACATGGAATTGTTTTAGTATAGTCTTACCACTTTAAATTGACACCTGACTTTATATTGGAGTAACTAATATTTAGCCAAATCATATACTTGGAGCCATGCAAAAATAAAACTTTGACCCAACCTGTTTTACCTGTAGTATCACACAACTGGGAGAGTTTTATCCTCAGAGTCTGTTTAGCCATTTGCTTTGTAATAATTTAGTTTGGAATTTTTTAGCACATCACTTATAGTTTTGATTCATTTTGTTCATCTTTTTTTGTTCATCTTCTTCCCAAAAGTTGCCACTTTGTTCTTTCAGGTTTTGGCTGAAGCCAGAAAAAAAGATAAAATAAACAATAAAAAATTAATTGGACTCAGTTCTTCATATAGAATTTCACTGGACTTCAAAAGAGACTTTAGGCTCTCAACTCTATTTGTTGTAAAAAACGTGTTTGAAAAGATAAACTTGAAAAATGAACATATTTGTTGAAGTGATATATTACTGGTGAGTTGTTCAGTCAAACAACATAGTTATAATATCAACAATCTCTATATTTTTCTGCATTGACAAGTGTGTAAAAAAGAAGAAAACTGTAACATATTCTTGAGCATCATCTCAGTTTTAATGCACTGAATAGATTTTCTTGGGATAGCAGCACCCTTTTTCTTTCCAAATGCAGTTTTGTAAATCCTTCCTTTCCATAACACAAGCAAACCATAGATCACTTTTTTAAAGCTTAAGGCACCCAGCAAAAACACCTTATTTATCTGATTGTGCGTTTTACAACACACTGATACAGCTTCTTTCACCTTTTGCCCTTTCTCCACCACCTTGCTGAGCATTTACTCTTTTGATCATATATCTTTATTTAGACTTTAAACTATGTGAGGAAAGACAATGTGCTGGTTTTATCAATACGCTCCAGCTGTGTGTAACAGTAACATTTGGTCTATTGTCTTTTACTGGCTGTAAGGAACTATGCTCAGTTTTTAATAACTTACTCGCTTATAAATAACATACTTCGGTCAAAAAAAGGAAGAGATACTCAGACGATTCTTTACAACAGATCTCATTTTTCTTTCATTCTAGCTCAGTTGCATTTCAACATGTTTCTAAGGCAGTTCTGTAATCACAAGGAAAGTAGGTTCCTTATTCTGCAGCTACTGGGTACATTCAACGTGAGACACAAATAAAGGAGGAGATAAAGAATCAATTCCTATGGTCAGTGACTTTTTGGTATATTCACTTTTTTTTTTCTCTTTTTTTTTTTTAGTTCCATAATAGTCTTAACACAGACATCACACTTATAGCAGAATAGAGGGCAATAAGTCATGACCAGAGTCTGCTCTGCCTATTGCCAAGTTTTGATACCTTAATATACACCAGGGCCCATCTCTCACCACAGCCCTCTGAGAGCAATGAGGTGTTTCTTACCAGAATAGTTCTACAGAAAGAGTTATTCCATGTTCTTTTGTTTTCATTTTTTTTTTTTCACAGCTTAGTAGGATTTAGAATATAGCTCTCACTACTTTTAGTGGATATTGCCTGCTTAATTCCCTTGCAGCTCCAGAAGTGAGGGGATACATTCCTTTAAGATTTCCTTTAATCATTTCCTATTTTTTTCTTTCTCAGAAAGGGCTATTAAAGGTATTTAGGCTGATAACCTTATACTAGTGGGGAGGAACTCTGACCTCATCTGCTTTGCAGCAACAACTGTGTATGATTGGCCTCCGACCTGATTACAAAATGATAAAATGATGTTGTGAAATCAGTATTCATTTCCTAATAGTGTCTCTGAAACCAGCTTAAACTCTTGAGAGGATTGGTACTACATTTTCTTAGTTACAGTTGTAATGCACAGGATACAGAGTATTGACACTACTGTAATTTTCCCACACTAAAATATGCTGAATTTCTCATTGCTAACCAATATTTAGAATGATTGATGACTGCTGAATGATTCTGAATGAAAGATGGCTGAATTTGCTATCTTTTGCCGTATATGCACATTGTCACTGCTACAGTGATGTATGGCATTTTAGAATAGATTGAATCAACCTGTTTGAAACCTGGACCTTAATCAACAATATATTCTTTATGCAGTCAAATTTAAGATTAAGAACTCAAGAACTGCATAATACTAACCTGTGACTTACTAAGTTCACATTGACTTTATTTTAATTAATTATATTCAACACATCTCTGCCCAGTAAATGAGCAGAATCCATAATTTCAAGGATGTTGCTTTACTTTATGATTTTGCTATGACTCTGAACTCCTTTTTTTTTTTTTTAATTTATTTTTTCTTTTCAGTAACAGTGAGATTGGACAAATTTGTTTGCTTATCGAAAGAGATCCCACGTAGTGTAGGTGCTGCCTAGTAGCACATGAAGAGAAGTTGGCCCAGTAGCTATTCTGGGTCATTTAGTTCCCAGATTACAGTGATGAGCCAATCAGAAGCATAAAATTCTTCTCAAATACACACCATGTTGGGCTTTCATTGAGCCATTCGTTTGACAAATGTAATGACTCGTGACTATGACTAGTATTCTGACACCCGTTTCATACAGGCCTGCTTTGGCCTACACCTTATTTTCCTCTGTCTTGCTATTCACCTCTCATAGAGGGCTTCTGGAGGGCTGAGGCACAGAGACTGACTTGTAGGCACTGTTCTGATGGCAGATGCCAAATAAGATGCCAAATAAGCTGCTTGAGTCTCATCCTGTCTAGAGGGGGACCCTGGATGTCTCCCCACATGGTGTCACACAGGCTAGCCCTGGGCATAGGCCCTGGGCACAGGCCCGGGGCACCACTTCAGCACATGTAGATTGAGCGCAGGACTAAAGCAGTGCCTTGTCCTTTTTACTGCAATTTTTGTCCTTGTCCTGCAATTTTTACTTCATGCTTTTGCAGGACACTGCCGGAACCTCTCTGTTTTTCTTTAACTGCTTGTGTTAAAAGGGTGCCGGCAGAGTCATCCAGGCCTGGTGTGCTCAGTCCTAATGCTGCAGGGGAGGTCACTGTGCTATGTCACAGCCACAAAATACATTCCTTAGGGGAACACTATCCGCAAAGGAGATCCTCTGGAAGGAGAGCTCCTTCGGCACAGCCTCCATGATGACCTTCCCTCCTCCCACTGATCTGGGGTCAGGAGTGTATTAGATGTACACCACTGCCACATGATGCCCCTGTTTCGGCCTCAAGCACAAGAGGAGTTGAGATACTGATGGAATTTCTACATTTCTTAAAACTCAGGCACTTGAAAATATGTTTATTTTATAATTTTATACAGATCATGCAGAAAAAAGAAAAAAAAAGTGGTAGATCCAGTGCATGCTTTGGTCTTGATGGCTTTGGAAGATTTAGAACAGCTGGCAAGTTACTAGGATTGTTACTGTATTACTGTTATTGTACAGCTAAGCTTTCAAAGCAAGGAATAACGTTTAAACCTTTTCATTATCAGCACCAATTTAGTGCAACAACTGATAGGAAATTGCTAAAGATTCAGTAGTTTGTGCATTAGGAATTTAAAGTTATTTCAGTAGCAATTGCCAGACATCTAGGGAGCTCATAAACAAAAAGCAAAGACGAGACTTCACAATCTTAATACCAGGTTCAGACATGGAAGTTATAGTAGATGAGACCTAATTCAGTAGAAACCCCCAGCGTAGACACAATACATTGTTGTAAAAATGCTTCTACCTGTACAGTTTGTTGTTCTACAGGGACACCTTCTAGTGAAGCAGTTTATGCATCTCCAAATATGCCCATGTTTAAGGTTGAATTGAGATAAATATTTCAGTCCAAAATACTTTTTAAAGTTTGCACCCTAGTTATCACAATTACAAAATGTCATCAAAAATTGAACATTAATAAATAAATAAATAAAAATAAAGGTTTACAGACAAGGACATTAAAGTTTAAACAGGCGTACCAACAATCCCCGTATCCCCCAGGAAACAGAAAGTGACTTTTAACTACAAGCCTCCTTTAAGGAGAACCAACAGGTCACCTACAGCTCTGCCTAGTCCCTAATGGATGCAACTGGTTAGACTCCTCTCTCCCCCTCACCTTAAAAAACCTTTCAGTTAGAGGTAGCACCACTTACTTATCTGATCGAAACACAATTAATAATGAGAAAAAGGAGAAAGTTTTGCAAGGTGCTTCTTTCTTATCTAGGCAAGTGCCCCCACTAAAGCCAGTATGAAGGAGAAAGCTTTTCTCATACTGTGAATTTTGATGGCTAGAGCACTGGAACAGGCGGGTAGCAGTTTAGATGCCAGACCTCATGAAAATTCAAAATATCAGATTATGCCAAAGACGTTTCTACCAATCAGATCAGTGTATAAATGCCTATCCCTCCTCATTACTGCCCTCAACTACCTTGATTTTTGGTATGAGTGGGTGTGTTGTGCATCTGTGACAAAGCTAAAGTTTAGTGAGAGAATTTCCTGCTTCCTATATGGGTTTTTAACCATGCAAGGCATATACATGACCTCAATTCTCAATTTCTTGCCTGTTGTGCAACTGAGAATTTAGCAGCAAAAGGAGTTACAACCTCAGCATTATCTAGTACTTGTGCATATTGCATGTACATATGCTTGGATAAAAATGCTTAACAGCTGACATAAGTTGAAATAAAACACTTTTTTTTTTTCTTTTCCCCACAAATAATACTTCATTCACACAGTATTAAAGAATCTTCTGGCAGGAGGACAATTTGTCGTAAAAATCAGGAGGATTGGAAAAGGTATGCCAGGAAACAAAGCTCAGTTTTGTGTAAATGGTCAAATTCTCAATGAGTTCCACAACCGCCTGTGATTAAAACCGATTTCTGAAGCCAACAAATATGAAACCCTTTTAATGTTCACATAAAAACGTTGCTATGAAAAGCTTTAACTTTTTTTTAACTACTTTTCGAAAGCGAGCAGAAGTAGTGCTCTTCCAGCTAGCGAAGCCCGGCCAGCAACACAAAGGAGCGAGCAACTCCCGAGCACTCCTGGCCGCAGCCCGGCTGCCTCTCGGCGCTGGGCAGACGACACCGAGCCGGGCGTGGATGAGCTCTGCGGGTGTCAGTGGTGCTAATGTGGGCTTTGGGAGGCAGGGACCTTCAGGAACTGCACGTTTTGCCTCAGCGGCTGCGATGGATATAAAGCAGCTCGGGGGCACTTATAAATCAGCGGGGATTTTCATCACTGAGGCACCACCGCGGTGCCTACGCGCGGGCGGCTCCCCCACCTCGGCCAGGCACGGACGGACATTTTCTCCCCCTGCCTCGGCCGGGGACAGGGACACGGGTGCCCGGGACGGACGGGACCCTCAAGCCGACAGCCCCTGCGTCACGCCAGCCCAGCGCCCTATGCCAGGCTCCCTCCCGCCTCAGCGGGGCCGGGGCGGGCGGCCCCATGCCCGGGCAGCTGCTGGGAGCGGGGCCGGGGCCCCCAGCACGGCTCGGCTCGGCTCGGCTCGGCACGGGGCTCCGGGCGGCCCGGCCGGGGCTCCCCCTGGCGGCGGCGGCGGTGCCGGGCGGGGATGGCGGCGCGGTGCCTTCAGCGGGCCGCCCCCCGTGCCCCCCTGCCGGCACCGCCGTCCTCCCGTGCGGGTGGCTGGGGCGGTGGGTGGAGAGAAACCCGCAGCGACCCGTGCAGGAGTCAGCCCCTCCGTCGGCGGCCGGCTGGCAGCGTGTCTGCGCGGCTTGTTCGAGATAAGGCGGCCGGTTAAAGCTTAACCCGCGCAGGCCGGGGAGGAAGCGCTTCGGAGAAATGCCCGCCCGGACCTGCCCGCCGGGGCTGCGCCGCAGCGGGAAGCGGCCAGGGGCCAACCCCAGCGCCAAATGGCGGCCGGGGGCTGTGGGCGCCCCGGCCGGGCTCCCCCGCCGCGCTCCCCGTCGTGCCTGTGAGGCCTCTCGGCGAGAAGGGGTCCTTCTGCCCCTGAAGCAGGCCATTAACCCCGCCGAGGGGATGGGCAGCACTGTGCTGCCCCGAGCTGGGAGCTTCTGCCTTCGGTTCAACCGGAATTAACATCGAGTCTTTCGTACTGCTGTGGCATACGGACCTGGCGTACGAGGCAGGCCTTTGTAAAATTCAACCCGTCCCTTCTATTTTTTGAACTCTCACTTCATAAGTATTTGTGGTGTAATAAATAGCTCCTGTAAATTGTTTCCCATCATTTGGAAACACAGGAGAGAACATTTCTCTTTTTTTCTAAACACAGTCTTCTCCTAAACCCTAATCTGAGATACATGGTGAGCCATGCACGTAGACAAGGCCATGAACTAGTTTAACTAGAGTTATTTTGGCATCAGTTTAGCTGCTGTGGTGTGAACCATCATGTGGACATACTGAGAAACAAGGTGTAAACATCATATTAGCACATTAACACGGGGTTTTAAGTGTGTTTAGTTAAGTAGGTGTAAAAAGTGATCTAGATGAGCCAGCTCAAGCTTTGTGCGTAGACTAGTTTTAGCATTATTTGGAATTAAGTTCCCTTTGTCTGGAGTGCCAGTTTGGCAATGTAGGAACTCAGCCTAATTCTGTATCAGATGACTGCTATAAGTAAGTATATGCTTGTTCCACCGCCGGGAGATTTGCCTTGAAGTATCTGAAATATGTGACATAATACGCTTTCCTGCTGTAGTAGCAGTCAAGCTAAAAATCCAGCCCTATTACCTGACTTAACACGCTATTTTCTTTACATTCAAATTTAATTTATTTATTCATTTCAGATGGTGAAAGTCAACAGCCATGTATATCAAGACATACATACTTTCCCCTCATAAAAGCATATTCCAGAGCCTATGCAAAAAGTCTGTGAGAAGAAAAGCTTGTTAGTGTGCTTGAACTTTTAAAAAAATGCAGAGGTTTGCTGAACAATAAGACAAAGTATTCAGAAGGGGAAAATGTTACACCCATAAGTTCAATCATATTAAAATTACTTTTTAGTTCATTATAAAACCTGATGATTCTGTCCTAACAAAAAATAATACAGGCTAAGATTGGCAGCTTCACATCAGGGAAGAATATGATTACAGCTTTTCTAAAAGAGAAGGTGAATACACATACACACCCTTAGCAGGACTTTAAAACATTTGGTAGTGTTTGATATGTCAAAACACTTGAGCAGCTGTAAGGTCAGAGCCCAAAGGCCTACATGCAAGGATGCAGCTTCTAGGGAGGGCAATTAGGGTAAAGTGAAAAATGCTTACAGGAGTCCTATTATAGTTGCTCTTTAAGTAACCCTATCTGAACTTAACCATTGTACTAAAAAATATTCAAGTCTTGCAGGTTACTTATGCTTATGCAACCCGAAAACAAAATCTATCAGTTGAGCCAGACCCTTGGCACTACTCCAATAGTTCAAAACAGCTCTGGAGCCAGCTTAACTGCCCTAACCATAAATATTTTCACATCTCCAGGAACACCTCTGCAGGGCACAGACCCATTGAGACAACCTACACTTCACTATTTCTGAACTCTGACTCCCAGAGCACATGCAAAGAAACAAATGGCATGGGCCGCATGTACCTGATCTGCTGTGATTCTTTGCCTGGGGAGCACTCCCCCTGGGCTAGGAGTCACAGATTGATTCTTCAAACAACAAAACAAACCCCAGGATACTTAAAATGTTCACCATCCCTTCTTTCCTTCTTTCCTTCTTTCCTTCTTTCTTTCCTTCTTTCTTTCTCTCTTTTTTTTATGACATCTGTGGAGATAGAAGGATAGACTCCGCAATAAGAAACAATTATTTTTTAATATCAACAGATAGGATTCAGACATGTTTGCTTTTAATTGCTCTCCACTGAACGAGCCCAGGTACCGTTTTAGAATTCCTGTTGCTTGCTTATACAAACATGCTCGCAAGCTTCTGTCTGGTGAGAAAATAATGAGAATTTGTACAGCAATAAAGAGAGTCAACATTTCACCATGCTGAAAATTGTTCATCATCAATATCAAAAGGTTTTAATCTGTTGACGGTCATATACTTGATCTATACAGCCTGCTGCCCTACTGACTCCTCTCAGGCTAAGTGGAGGGTGCCCTGGGATATGTGTCTTTGTACACTGATAGCTCTGGAAACACCGAAGCAACAACTGTGCAAGGCAATGGGTTGAATAGGAAGGCCTGAGCAAGAAGTAGTCTTGGCAGTCCGTGTGATTTTCCCAGGTTGATGTGAATGAATTAAGAGCAAAGGCACTGCCTCCAGGAGTCAAAACAAAACAAAACAAAAAAGCCAAAGCAAAACAGAACAAAAAAAAAAAAAAAAAAAAAAACAACCCTCTGTCTAGCAGTTGCCTAGAGCAAAGGGACGGAAATTTTGTTTTTGTGTTCCTGTTGCCTAGAGTCATGTAAAACCTTTGCCCTTTTACAACTAGCTACAAATCCTGGGGCTGACTGGGTATTACACTGTTTGAGAAGGAACGAGAAAGAAAAGAGAAAGAGCCCTCTGGGGCATTGAATGGACCTAAGGGCCAAGCATGGGATTTGGGCAAAAGAAATTGCTTACTGTCTGTTTATTTACAAGGACTATAGAGGAAGGGACAGAGCCAGTATTATCCCTTTGTCCTCCTGATAGACGCCCTAACTCAAAGACTCAAATAATAACTTCTAAGCCAAGAAGAAAACGCTATTTTCCCCTTTTATGACAATCAGATGTTTAGTGGGAGGAACTCTCAATGTGCATCTAAGAGATAGGTAATGCCAGTTACAAGGAAAAAGGAACATTGCACCCTCAAACTAAATTAGCTTGGTTGCCAGTACAGTGAGCAGCCTGAACGTTGCAGAGATAGCTTCATAATCACTTAAAGTATACTAGGTAACACACACAAAAAAAACTTATCTAGAGACACCATAAACTTACAGGCTTTGCTTAGGAAAATGAAGTGGCAGGGAAGGTTCCCCAGATGTGGGCTATTCTCTTCCAGGTTTACCTGAGAAGGGAACAGAACAAGGACATCTGAAGGAGATGCTGATTTCAGCTGGTTTAAAGCTGCTTCACTGGCATAAGTGATTATCATGTCCGTGGTTCCTGCAGGTGCATGAAACCCTGTTTCAAAGGAGGATTTTCATCAGCACCATATTTTGAACAGGCAGGCAGTGATGGTGAAAATGATGAGAACATGACAGCCAAAAAAATAAAAAGGCAACGCAGATTCCTGCTTGAAAGTACTCTTTTCATCATTTCAGAACTCACCTCCTGATTTGCTCCATCTCCTTATCACTTTCTGTGAACTTTGTCTCGTGAAAAGATAAGAAAAAGATTATGTACGAAATGATTCAGCTGGGTCCCTGTTCTGACAGTCTGCAAGGGAAGTAAGTGGTATGCAAATATTAACTGTACAAGGTGAATTTCACCTTGTTTTTCACAACCCAATTTTAAAAGACACGTTTCTACAAGATATTCCATGTAAGATTTATAACCTTTCTGTTAACACATTCCTTTTCAGTTGTGTGGGTTTTTTTTGTTTTTTGTTTTTTTTTTTTTAACATCTTTGAACACATTAGTTTCCTAGAATTTCTATTTCAGAATAATACAGATTGTTATGAAAAATAAATGGAATAAATTGCTAGTATTACTTTAAGTGCATTCTTATTCATGAACACAGCTCAGTGCTGGCCTGTCATATCCAGTTTTACAGTAGTAACGTACATCAAAAGTTAGCTTGCTCTGATGTTAAAAAACTTTTCAGGGGAGAAAGAAGTCACAGTTCATTGCGATATTTATAGGATTTAAGAATGCTTTTAAGTATCTTGTAATAGCAGATGCCATCGAGTACTCTGTCATAAGTGGTTTTCTTATTCATAACAAGTAATGCATATTATGATACGTTCCAAGCAAGGCCCACATTAAATTTTGTGGGAAAAATAAAGACCACATCTGTATTATTGTCTCAATTCCATTTGGGTTTTGTTAATGCCACGTTGCATTTTTATTTTTGTTTTGAATGCAGCTCTCACGTGTGGTTTTTAGCCATCAGTTTGGTAGTCTAATGTACGATGTATTTTAATGGATTGTCTAAGAAGTTCCAACACAAGTATCAAAGGCACACTGAATGGCCTTACCCTGGGGTGGAAAAAAGATTTGTTACAACGGGACCAACCTTTCGATAGCGTGGACAAGAAGTCCACAAAATGAGATTCCTGCTCTTCCAAGTGTTGGCCTCTTTCTCCCTTTCAAAGCCATTTCCTCCCACCTCTATTACTCAGCCTCTCCCCAGGAGTGTCTTCTCTTACCCTGGGGTACATTCTTGTGGCTTGCTGCCCCAGCAAACAGGGAGATGCTACAGTGTATCCTGGCTTGGGGTAGAGGAGCAAGAGGGAATTGCAAGACCACTAGGAGCTCAGAAGGGCTGGGACACCCGTTCTAGGATCTAAACAAGCTGCATTGTTCAGTACCTCTGCTCCAGAAGCATCCATGATATGGAGCTAAGAGCTGGCAATGCACTGGAAAGACAGATTTAGGACTTGCTGACCTGTAAGTCATAGAATCAAGTCACAACACTATGAGTCTTCCTAGAACAGGACTAGGCCACATTCTAGCAAAAATTGACAAATTCGACCAGACTTAAAGTCTCATTCTGGCTTCTCCAAGCTAGAAAGCCCAACTCCCTTAAGTGGCTCCCAAAGCTTCATGTGTAAGGCTCCCAGCACTACCACAAGAAGCTGTTACCTTCCTTCAGACGAGCCATTTCTGTGTGCCCCAGCCCTACTTACTGCCTCTGGCCTTACCTTTGCTGCCAACCCTGACCCTTGCCAATGTCTGCTCTTAATCATTCAGTTATAAACAGCCCTTTAACATGTATTTGCAGCTGTCAACTTGCATCTCTTCTAGAGTGGCTGTGGTCATTGATTATTCAAAGCTGACCTGTGGCAAGTTAGAAGTTGTTTCACAGCTGTTTAAGAATGTCCAAGGTAATACCTTTGGAACTTCAGGGCATGTAGATGAAAATATTTACACACACTGTTAAATAGGTTAAAAAGTAGGTCATTCCTTTTATTTATTTTTTCTCTTTCCTCTGCCATTTAACATATTGTGTGAGGATTTTCCTTTTAGAAGTTGCAGAGCTGCCTTAATCAGCACTTCTCGCCCTTGTCATCAAAACCAAAGAAGCTGGATTGGGAGCTTCTGACATGCTTGTAGTTCCTCTAGTCCAAACTCCATCTTAAGCACTGTTGGTATGATTCCCGCTGGGAAGCTTCTGCTGATTTCTGTTTTTTTTCCATTCTGTTTGTTTGTTCCACATAAAAGTGGAACTCTATTTTTATGTGGAACTATACTTTCTGACTGGAAAGCATCGATAAAAGCAAGCCAAGAGTGTTTAAAAGTATTATCTAAAATGTATAATTGAAAGATAATTGTCCACATGGTGTGCCTTGACAAGCTCCTTGAGTTGCTCTGGCCATATTGAAGGCCAGAATTAACACCCACAGTGTTTTTTTTGCTCTAATCCTAGCTGCCCGGTCATAACGACCACAATCCTCCCACAGCCTCAGAACCCAGCAGTCTGTCCCTTTCCCTGTCAACACAGCATTTCTCTAAAGAATGCTGTTGACCAAAGGCATACCTGTAGAGAGGATGAGACAGTTATTTCCTATGTATCTTCTTAAAAAATCAATCATCTGCTGAGGTGATGAGAATTTGGGGAATTCTGTGTTATTAATACCCAGATGCTTAGTACATCTGTGGCTTGCTTGTAGACAAAGTCAGCACTCAGTAGAATTCAGCATATAGCAAGAAATATAAACAGGAAATGTTTAATTCTGTCCCAGTGAATTATATACCAGACACAGAGACTGTGGATTCTTAGGATTATTTCTGCAGTCGAGTGTTCAGAATCCCATAGCATTCCTAAATGCCCGAAGTGAAGTACAGGCTGAAAGAAGATTCTGGTGGCAAAAGAAATCTTTACGTTGCTGGTAGCCTACAGTTTTCAGTTATTGTCTTTAATTATTCTGAATTGTATCATATTAGCTATGGCTTATTCAGGTGTTTCTCAAGGGCAGTGAGTGTTTCGTTTGAGCAAAGTGTAAGGATTACTGAAAGAGTGACTCCCAGCAAGTAATAATTCAGTACAGAAATGTAGATTTCATTCAGAGGAAACTATTTTTAAGATGTGTCATCACAGACAAAGCAGACTTTGGTTGGTATAAGCTGGTTATTAATGGCTTTCTGATGTTAGGCATGGTATAGGTCTGAATGTGATTAAGTTAGCAGGAATTCTGCCATCTTTCAGTGACAATGACGTTGAGTCCTGAACTGAAAAATAGGAACATCATAACAAGGGAGTAGCTATTCTGAATAATTCAGCTAAAACATTAGAAAATGTCAGAGTAAACGGAAAGAGCAGACCTCAGCATGGGCGATTTAAAAGAACTGTAGTTGTTAAGATCTAATTATTATGCAGAAAATGGGAAGATTAAAAAATCCCTGATATTGCAGTTTACTATTGTCAGCCTTCTGAGCGCTTTATTTCTAGGTGATGGCATGATTAACATCTTAACTATGAAGGCAGCTCCGATTCTTAATAATACTGCTTCAGATATTAGTAGCAGTATCAGCAATAGCAGAATCCCTAGACATAGTTTTCACTCCATTAATACAGGAATAATTTGTTTCTCAACGGTTATTTTGAAACATATTGATTTTTCAGCCTACACATGTTTTTACTTGTTTGTGATCTTATCTTATTCAAATTTCAGAACCGCACAATTCACCGCGAAGATACAGAATGCAAAACGACCGCCCAGCTTGGCTTCAGACACACAAATGCAACCCCACACAAACAAAGGGATTTGTATCTAAGCATTATTTGCCTGTGTTCTTAATATTTCAGTACTCTGTGGAAGAAAGCAAGTTGGGTAACAAGCTGTTTTGACTTCATATTCAGTTCACTTTCAGGTTTCTCTAGTCTACAAAGCCAAGAATACAGTCTAAAGATGCCACGATGCCACAGAGCTTCAGCATGTTTAAGGCAAGACAATGCCTTAAACATGCTTTTTTCTTTTTTCTTTTTCAGTCTTTGTTGCCATGCTTTGGAATAAAATAAAAGTTTTGCTATAGATAAAAAGGGAGACATGTCTGAGACATTACCCAAATACCCAAATCTTCTGTGTCTATTCCATGTATTATTTATGTTTGGAAGAAGGAACCTTGGGTTAGAACTGGTTAGATTTGCTTTTTTCTGATGAAACGAGCACTGAGCTTGAAGCATTTCATTGGAAATACCCTGCTTCAATGAGCTTTCAGCAGTTAAAGCTGAAGCCAAGTTCCCCAAAATGGGGCACCACACTGTCCGGGTCTCCAGTCTCCAACCCGGTAGCAAATGGTTTGTGGGGACTCGGCATCAAAATCATCCATCTTGCTAGTAGCTGACATGACTTCCTCAAAGAGCAATTTGTGACTTTTCCAGGAAAAGCTCAAGCCTCACAAGTGTGGACACTGCCATATGACTGTTGTTGTTGCTGTCATGTAGGAAACGGGGTCAGCTTTGTAGAGGGCTGCCTGTTGACTGCTCTGGGTTATTAAACTGGCAGCTTGAAAGCAAGCCTCCCGCAGACCCAGAGGGCTCCTCCTGAGAGTCAGCAAGCCTCAACTGCTGCCCTGTAAATGACTGCACTTTCTAGGGAAGTAAAACTCTGCTTGATTCCTTGTCTTTTCGTGAGGCTTCAATTTGGAAAGCCTTGTTAGTCCCCATCAGTACCAGGGAGGACAGGACCTAACATTTCAAATAACTTTTGTTTGTCCCCAGCAGGACTTGATACTTCTTGCCCAAGTTATGCAAGGCTGTCCTACCCTACGTGTGACAGAGCTATTTGGCAAGATCTGCCATTGTCTTCCTTTACAGACAGGGCCACTCTTTCAGTCCCGACTGACTGGGAAGTGTTTGCCAGTTTGTGTGTGTTTTATTTTAATTTCCTCTGCGCAGATCTGGAGAGTGCCTGCCTATAAATATGTGCTTATAGGGTGCTTGGGGAACCACTGTTTTCTCCAGGGACTAGATTGTGTTTTCAAGTCATATCTCACCATGGAAACAGGCGGCTAATGAAGGATCTGAATTGGATTTCTCTGCGTCAACATCTCAGTCATTCATTGAACCAGGTGGCAAATCCTCATTACAAGATAAAGGTTACAGTAAAAGTGGGACCCCAAAAGCACAGGTTTTGCAGGTTAATAGAGATAAGCAATCTGTGACATCTTTTCCAAATCAAACTAATAGTGCAGTGGTACCTTCCATAAGGAAATTTTCAGGTCTTTCTATAGGAAGCTTTACAGCCAATCTGAATGCACCTCAGATTGACCTGTGAATTAAAATTTGTGTATTAAAAAAGGGACCAGAGCATGCAACTAAATTCTAATTCAACCTTTGCAACTGAATGCCAGACATCATTGAATGATTTTCAAGATGTTATTCAAAGCAACGAAATGTGTATTTTAAAGTGAGCTTAATCTTGCCCAGATTTTGCATGAAATCATTTGGAAATGTATGCTTTTGCAATTTTTTTTATTACACCTTAATCTGTTACAGTACTCAGGAAAGCTGTTGAAAATTACAGGCTATGATCCTACAAAGAAACATTACCATTAACTTTAATAGAACTACCAGCATGCTATTAACTGCTGCTAATTAACAAGGATTAATAAATAAAAGTTTTCTTAACATTAAAAGCCTTTGCTGAACCAATAGAAAACTGTGTCAACATTAACAATAAATATGTTCGGATTTTTCAGGATGCTATCAAAATTATAGTGAATTTCTGAATATACAAATCAATCAAATCAACCAATCAAAGCAGTCAAATCAAATAAAAAAATTGAGGGATTTGGGAAAGATGACATGGAAATGCATAGAATCCCTGCAATGGATGTAAAAGATTTGCCATAGAACATCTCTTTATAGTCTTGATCAGAACAAAAGACAAAGAGTGTTCCCAAAAGATCCACCATGTGTTTGACAGCCCTTAGTGAAGACTGAAGAAAGACTTTGGAAGTCTCACTTTGTCCAAGCAGAGCACATAGTTTCTATCGGATAATAAACCTGGTAATAAATAACAAGTCTTGTTGTATTACTTTAAAGATGACTTTAAGAACTTAATCTATAATAGCAGCTTACAATACTGTTATTCCTGGATGGGAATTACTAATTGCTCAGTACTGCTAATATATGTTAGCTAACTGGAAAGTATTGTGGGGACTAGAAAGAAAGTTGGTAGAGAAATAACTGTATTATCTTTTGTTTTGCTTAGCTCTTTTCTCTCTTTTGTATGAAAGAATAGTGGCAGAATGTCATTCCTTATCCTCATTACTCTGTGAAAATATTATTTTGTGTCTGATTCTCATTCAGCACAATTTGTACCTCTGTCATGATGCTGGTCCAGTAAAAGGGCCATAGGAGCATTGTGCCAGAAGGTGAAGGGAAAAAGAAAAAAAAAAGCTGTAGAAGGACTATCTAAGTGAAAATGTTTGAAAGTCAAAGGGAGGGCACATGTTTGACTTCACAAAAGAAAATGCTGGTTTCTGTTGCAATGTTGGTTACACAATCACATAAGGTTTTATTTTTAAAAGCAAGTAAAAAATTATAGTGCATCAGCTCCTCAACTGGTGTAAATCAACATGGTTTTATTGACTTTGATGGAGCTATGTCGATTTATACCAGATGAGGATTTGGCCCACTGTATGGAGATATTTTTATTTCTCTTCTCACTCTATCAGTTAAGGAAAGGGTAATAATCAGCAAGCTGGAAGCAATTATGTGTGTGTGAGGAGGGGGTAGTTTCATAATAGCTAACTTGATATTATTTCCTGTAAAATGCATCAGGAGAATAGAGCCTGGAGCCTGCTGACCAGTTCGTTTTGTAAAGAAATATTTGTTCAAATCTGTTTATAATAATTTGTCAAGCGACAGACAAGCAGGGCTCGAGCACTTGCCTTCCACTGACAGCAGAGGCGGCAGCGCTGCTGGTCACCCAGTCAGCGAGTGGCTGCTGAAGAGAAAGACCCAGGAGAAATTCAGGTTTCATTCACACCCATGTAAATCTGGAGAAATTCTACCAAAATCAGTGGAAATATTCTCTATTTACATCAGTGTGCCTAAAAGAAAATTTTGGCAGAGATTTCAAGTAAGCATTTATAAGCTGTTTCTGGCAGCAAATAAGAATGGGGGAGGGGAAGATTATTCATTGCAGATGCTTTGTGAGATTAACAGAGGCTTTCTGGTGACAATAATGCCTACTAAGATAGTCACTCTTCGAGAATGCTTTTAAAAATGTGATTTGAGGGAGTTTTCTGTCATGCTTTAATTCTTAGAGCATTTTTTGGTGGCAAAAAGTGCTAACCAAGACCTCAAGTGCAATGGTCTAAATCGGCCTCCTGACCCTGGCTGGGCAGATCAGCCCCCAGCTGTAATACTGAGTGGGCTGAAGTGGTTTATGCAGGCTAAGATTTCTAAGAAATCACTTTGGATAGAAGTATTTTGAAAGGTTTAATTTTCATTATTGTGAAGGAGCCACACATTGACAACGGAGTTGAAGACAAAATAAAATACAATTAAAATAAATTGAAGAATGTGTGAAAATATTTTTAAATATAATATTTAAAATATATTTTTATATTTATTTAAAATATATTTAAATCTAATGCAGATTATTCTTTAGAACATTCCCTAGAATAACCTGAATAATTCAGTACCGACGCTAATACTATTAACACTATTCCAACCAGCTGTTGGAATGAAGCTTAGTCATCAGTTAGCACTCAGGGATGCTTTAAACATTTTTGTAATGTTTTTGACTTACAAGCATCAATGAAAGTGCTTCACCCCCTGTTAGAGCAGATGTAGCTCCACGAGGCTGAAGGTGCTCAGTTACTGTGCCTTGTACCCATCTGGCCACCTCTTTCTGAACTGATCTGCAGGGAAAACGATGCCCTAAAATGGCACGGAGGTGAACCCTCAAGCACAAGCGGGTATCTCTGGAAGCGTTCATGAAAGTGGTGCCCAGCCAAGCCACAGGGAGCCCCGGCACAGGCCTCTGCCCTGTGGTGGCTGCCTTTGCAGGCCGGGGCCGGGGGGCGGCCCAGAGGCCACTGCTGAGCGCTGCCACGGCTCCTCTGCATCACGGGGCCTGTGGCAATAAGTTAACTCCACGGGGAAGGGGTGGTTCTGCTTATTTGGGGTTCCTTTGTTTTTTAGTAGCTTGGCTACAACCTCCTTAAAGCCAGCGTTAAAATGGCCTCCACTGGTTCATCTGGGGCAGATGACAGGTTGCTGACATTGAATTTAAATCCCCTTTCTGGTAGTGAATATATAACTTTCAGTACGAGCTGCTAGCTGTTTCCTCTGTGCGTTGTCAGAGTGCATCTTTCATTAGTTTCTTTAGTCAGCTTTCCAACCACTCATGGAAAGTCACGGGTTGTTTCTGCCCACTGTTTCACATCCGTGTGCTGTCCTGCACTGGAGGAGACAACTGCAGGGTCACTATCATCTTTTCTGGGGAGAATAGAGAATTGAAAAGCGGGTGCTATTTTGTAACCCATACCTCTTGAGTGAATTTCTAATGTTATACAGATGGTGTAAAAGAATCATTCTATTTTTTATAAAAACGTGCACCCAGATCCTTTTTGCTATTAAATGTACTGCACAAAACATAACCGTATTCCTAGAATCGATACCACAAAAGTGATTCAAACTAAGAGTAATTTAGAAAGGATGAGAAAACTTTGAGTACAACACACAAGCAAAATAGAGGCAGGCTCTTTTTACGACTTTTCTGCTTAGTTTTTAGGCCATTACAGAGAACGGCAAGATACAAAGATCACCTTTAAATCTAGTGTATACTGTGGAGATGATGTCCCAGCTAACTGTGATGTGGACAGAGATTATGACTGAAGTCAGGAATACACGGAAGATTAAATCCTAAACCACAACCCTGTCTTCATAGAAAAAAGTATTAAGGGAACAAAATAGATTGACATACCTAAACCAAAGCACTTCTAAATAAGGCATCTGTCAGATTTTTCCATGAGATGTAGGCAGTTAAAGATTTGTTGTGACAGGATTTGAGATGGTTGCATTTTAGTTTTGCTCAGCTTTCAGCGTAAAAGTGCTCTAAAGCCTGAAAATGAATTTCAGGGACAAGCTGAGCAGTGGCCAGGAAAATGATTAATATTGCAGTAACTACCAGTTCAGACACGTCAGCTAATCTTGAATGTGAGAAAACATGGGACGGGGTCATCATTAAATTAAGTGAAGCTTACGTGTATGAATGAATTTAAGCTTGGTGTCCAGCTACACACAGGATTAGCTATTAGTGCAATATCTGATCTGTACATGCTGCTGGATTTAGTGCTTAGCACAGCAGAACCTCAGGCTGCAAGCACAATTTCTCATAGGAAATATCTGTGGGTTACAATGCATCATTGTTTGGCCTTGATCAGGAACCAAGATAATCCTACCACCAGACAGAGCTCAAGTCTGCTGAGAGATCCCTGAGAGGAAGCTTGCAGGGCCCACAGGACCAGGCGCTCATTGCTTACTGGGTTATTCACCCGAGGACCAGGGCATAGGACAGAAGAGACCCAACTACACCCTGTACCAGCTGCAACCCCTGGACAGGTAGGACTCAGGTAAAAGCCAACAAACTATGACCAATGAGTTCCCTTCCATGCACTCCAGCCTGATCTCAGAAGAAATATTAATAATATTCCTGCTGTCTAAAACAGAGCTCAGATATTCTCATAGACTGATGGTCTGGAAGCCTCCTAAGGATTTTTTTGTTTGAACTATTTGTTTTTTGCTGTTGTTTTGTTTGTTTGTGTGTGTGTTTCTGTGCTTGTTTTACTACACACATTGGAAAATAAATCCTTGGAAGCAAGAGCCACCCATCACTTTTTGATCATCATGTTCCCATAGATATTACGATGACTGGGCTGGAAAGGCTCTGTGAAGGCCATCAAATACATCCCCCTTGCTAAGGCAGGTTGGAACAGCCCAGGTCGAGTTGCTGGGATATCTTCACTCACAAAACCGCTTTCTAGTGTGAAGCCTGTATCTGACTGCTGCAAGGTTTTACAAAAAGAATTAGTGTGGTACTTGCAGCTCCTCGGGGGAGAAATGAGAAGAGGAATGAAAGTAACAGAATGACTTTTAAAAGGCTGTTACTCAGCTTGGCCCTCAATTTAGTATCAGTTTATTGTAACTGCTAATTAAAAAAAAAAAAAAACTTAATTTGATTACTCTGGGTAGTCCTGAAATTTAAGAAGCTAGTGTCAAGGCCCACAGAGCCTGAGACCAGCTACAGTCTAATTACTAGTCTGGAATTTTTTAATTACTACAGATAAGAGTATTGGGGGAAAACTGCCATGATTCAGAATTCAGAAACCACATCCTCCCTATTTTCTAGCCATCCCACTCAGCTGCTGAGAGGGAGTGCTGAGAGTGTGGAGGCTAAGTGGAGGCAAATAACCACATCCCCAGTCTGCTGTCATCCTCAGACAGCAGAATTTCCGATGTGCCCTCTGCTTAACAAAGAGAAGTGATGAAAACAAAGAGGATGTAAGTAACTTCGTCATCAACAGGTGCCTTCACAATAATTTCTCAGAGTTGTCCTGGGCTTACAGGCAAAATTTCCATTGGCTTTTTGGCAAAATTCTGTCATGCCACCACTTAAAAAACTTAAAATGAATCAGCTGAAGGCGTGAAGACAACATGAACAGTTCAAGACATCTTAAAGCCTACGTAAAGGCTCTAATTCAGGAGCAAAGTGCCTGCAGAGCTCTGACAGCACTCCTCTTCTGAATGTCACCTTTGCTGAAAAAGGACTAAGATACCTCAGTCATAGAAGTTTACTGTCTCTTTTGCCATGTAGCACACACTGGTGAGGGACATCCTCATCATTTACACCTAACTGTCATAACACAGGCCTGCTTTCATTACTGGCTTATGATAAAGCACTGTGCTGTGAACTGGAAGATAGGAGGTGTGTTCACCACAGCAAGGTGGCTGGGTTGGTGTATTAAACTGCCGAGCTGAGGGCATTTGCCAGAGTTTTTGGTTCATTATAAGCAGACCCTACTGAATAGCATCAAACTAAGGCCACTTGATTTCTAAACGGAAGCCTTCACTGGGGGCTGAAAGCATTTTAAGGTCTCTGACACATAGTATCTGTTGGGTTAAATAGCAGCAATCTTTAACATTTTAATGCTACGCTGCTGTCTTCCAGTGCCACCAGTCCCATCAGCAGGGGCACCAGGAACAGATGAAGATGAAGATGAAGATGAAGATGAGGATGACGATGAGATGAGATGAGATGAGATGAGATGAGATGAGATGAGATGAGATGAGATGAGATGAGATGAGATGAGATTAAGGGTGGCTCCACCACGGAGTCTGGCCTGGGGACCAGGAGACACCAAGCCTCCGCTCTGGCCACCACTGGCGCGGAGGCAGAGACCTGGATCCAGCAGGGAGGTGGAGGAGGTGAGAGGTGGGCGACGCAACGCTGTTGCTGCTATATCTGGCCGAGTCCAACTGTGATGTCCCACGCAGCTTTCCCAGAATCTTCATTCAGGCAACTTGTTCACATGCATAATGATGTGACCACTGAGAAAATTTTGCTTAAAGTAAAGCACAAGAGAGCACTGATGCAGTGCATGCAGCAAGCAGAATAGCTTTAAAACCTCTTTCACAGCTTTGATCTGTGGCTGTCCCTGCAAGGTTTTGGGGTTGAAGTAACCCCGTTTTGCCCTGCCAACAGCAATTCCTACAGGTTGACAAACATGGGTCCCATCCACTCCCACTTGCAACACCCCCCTCATGTCTGAGCCTACTTGCCAAGTTTTGTGCACCTCTGTGTCTGGCACCTATGCAAATTAAGCAATCTGTATCTAATTTAGATGTGGTCATAAATATGACTTTTGAAAATAAGGGCTTTAGGGATGGGCTGAGCCCAGGCCTCGCTGAGAGAGAAGCCACAAGTGCCAGGTGAGAGCATGTGAGGGTGGGGAGGGGGAAGGAGGCCTTCTTGCTGATCATCCCAGAAAGAACACGTTTTTGTGAAAAAGAACAAGTAACAGGTGATGGGCAGCGAGCACAACAGCGGAAGGATGAACTGGAAAGAACAGCATGAGGAGTGTTAGCAGCCACCCAGTGCTGCTTCTGCAGTGGGTGCTGCCAGGCTCTGAAGTCCTTCATTATCAGAGCCCTTCTGCTGCCAACCAGCTCTGGACCCCTCATCCCCCTGCACCACCTCTCCCTCCTTATGGGACTCCCAGGGCCTTAAAACTGCACTGCAGAGTACAGGCAGGCTGCCCGCCAGCTGTGCATTGCCCTGCTCCTTGTGACAGGAGCAGAAACCACAGCAGCCAGCTTGCCTGCAGCAGTTTTTCCCCTTTTTTCCAGAGCAAGTCTTGCTGCTGCCTCTTTCTGCTGCTTTTCCCTCTCACCTTGCCCCTCTCCCAGCTCCCAGGAGCTGGCAGGGATCCAGTGGCACAGCGGAGCTGCCAGGCATATCCAGGTGAACCAGTCTGGGCAGAAAGTGATTCCAGTCTGTTGACCTCTGTACTCCAACTCCTCCTGACAAAGCGAGGGATAATGGGGTTCACGTGCTCTTCTGAAAACCTTGCAGGAAGAGTGACAGCGAGAGCATGGCTGGGAGAGGTGGGATGGCTCCACAAAGCCGGGGAGAGGAAGGCACAGGGCTGGGCCTTCCAGAACTGAAAGCAGTGTAAGGAGAAAGGCCAAGCTGAACAGGTCATCATGAGGTTGTAGGAGAGGCTCTGAGCACTGGCATGGCTACTTTCCCCACCAGTCAAACACTGTAGTTGGCTGCTCTGGTGCTGCTGATAAGTTCACCCCTTGTTTCTTCTGTGCTGTGTCACAGCAGTGAGGTGAGCCTTGTGGGCTGGGGTTAGTCTAGGTTGTGAGCATGGATGTCATCCAGGATGCTTGCCTGCTCTCCTCTGTCAGCATCCTTCCCTACCATTAAGGCATGCACAGGGATATAACTAGTTTCTGACCAGCTCTGTGTCCTTTCCACTCTCTTCATGCCCTTACAGCCACATACAGGAGGGACAAAGGAATAAGCCCGAGTCTGGACACCACAAGACTGTAGTTACAGGACCATACACCAAAACCAATCCATACCACTGAAAGGCTGGGAGCTCTGGGTTGAACGGTCTGCTTGCGAGTCTCAGTGAAATACCCCCTTTTAGTTACTAAATAAAATCTCATCCCTGTTGTTTGTGAGAGCTGAGCCATATGTACAGTTATGATGAAATATGGGTGCTGCAACTGACTTCTGTTAATTCAGAGCATGAATATCAACTCAAACCGATGAGTGGTAAGAGCAAAAAATAAGAAAACATGTAAGAACATCCTTCTATTACCAGTGAGCTTTCAGGGTGGCATCAACTGTTCTGAATACTCAATTTGAACAAAATAGTTGACCAGAAAACAAAACAAAATAAAAACAAACACAAAGACAAAAGACGAAGAACAAGAAAGGCAGACCACAGTGGCTCAAGACAAAGGAACACAGTGTTGGATTGTGTCATATATGTACTGTGAAAGAGGATCAATCTGAAAGGGACTGGAAAATTTCACAGAAATCGTCCTGTCATCTATTTGAGTAAACACAAATTCTCATGCTACCCTCAATTGTGCTGTTGCTGAGTGCAAAGCCCTCTCAGAACAAAGCATGTCATTTTAAGGTTCCTCTCACCTACAGGAAAGCCTGAGGAGGACGGGAAGGAAGAAAATAGCCATAAAAGGTGTCTGGGGCTTTCTTTGGCTATAGTGGGTAGTAGAGACCCTGGAGTAACTGCTAACTTCTTCATATTTAGCTATTCTGCAAGTTAACGTTTTTTTTTGTTTGTTTGTTTGTTTGTTTGTTTGTTTGTTTTTTATCAGAGCAAACAAAATAATACAGGTACAGGAGAACTTCAAAGGTAGCTTAAAGACTTTTTTTTTAAGTTTCTCCCTCAGCCCACACCTTTGGCTGTAGCTCAGGATCTGAATATCTGTGCATAAGTAGGCTTAAAGATCCATCTTTAGACATCTCAGTGCACTGAGTTGGGGGTGGGGAGCCAGATATTCAGCTGATAAGAACTGTAGGAAATTCACTGGAGTCTTCTTACAGGCATGGAGTTACACCAGCAGGCATTGCACCAACTCACTCCCCTCTACTTTTATCTAACAGTTTCCTTGCTCAGCACCTTCTGATGGTTCATGGTGGGTCTTTGGAAGTGAACATGGATTGAACAAGCTTCATGATGCATGGAGATGCTTCAGTTCATGTAGTTACCCACCAAGATGGGACAAGCAGCCTGGAGCAACCTCTGTGCCTTCCTCTGGCAATGGGGCGTGCAGGCCTCCAGCTCCTGCGCAGGCCTCCAAGGCTCCAGTTCCAGGGAGGCAGGCAGTGTGCCTCCTGCAGAGGCTCACCAGCATCCAAGGTGAGGCACGGAGAACAACATGAGCTAAAAACCTCCGCTGATGCTCAGCAGGTAGCAGAAAGCAGGAGCCAGGGGAGCTGAGGCTGGGAAACAGCCCCACACAGCAGGGCAAGCCATAGCTGGGCATGGGCCAGGAGGATGCAGGATTGTGCCACAGGGTAGAAGAGCTGAGAAGGTAACAGCAAGGAGCCAGGACAGTGCAGCGGCAGCAGGAGGCGGCCTGGAAGTAGGAACTGGGAAGAGAAGATGACCATCCCCCAAGGCTGCATGAACAAAAAAGGAACTACATCTGAAAGGCAGCTCTCCGGCTGTAACCCATGGCCACGCACGCAGTGCGAGTAACACGGCAGAGGTAGCACTGAAAGCCAGCGTAGTACCTGCACAACCAAATGTCAATAGCAGCCTGAAGAGGGGACTTCACTCTGCAAAATGCATAGCTGTGAAATCTGTAGACAAAGCTGATGTCTGCTTCCATTAGTACCAAAACAGCAGTTTGACCTAAATAGCAATTTTTGTTTGGCATTGAAAGACAAACAGGAATAAGGTCCAACACATGAGTCATTAAAAACTAAAAAAAAGCCCAACAACATGCACTCTTCTCCACAATCAGCCCCTTCCTGAGAGAGGGCCAAAAGCTGTACATAGTTTGGAGTCTTCTCTTCCATAGCAAATCTTAGCACAGCTTCAGAAATTTTGGCTGACACCTTTATGACACCGAAATAGAGGGAGTCAGTCTACGAAAGGCAGATTTTAACTAGGCGGTGGAGCTCCTTGGTAATTCCAGTAAGTGCCTCAGAATTACAGACTCGCAGTATTGCAACACCATATGTTGTACTTACAAGTGCCATATCTGTGATTATAAAATCCCCGAATTCTTCCTATGACCCAGTCATTGCCTGGTGCTGCTTTGGATTTTTGCTGACGACCTTCTGGGTGACTGCCCCAGCAGGAACAGAGCCGACAACAAGTTACCAGTCATTAGTCCAGCCTTTCTACAGTGCCCAAGTGTGAAAGGATCAGTGAGGAGGTCCAAGATGCTCCTGTGAGGTTACTATTGCCAGCACAGACTTCTGATCCAGATACCCTAACTACACATACATAGCAGAGTGTGCTGCTAAGTTCAAGTAATCATTCTCCCTACTTGTCACAGTTTGTAACTGGAAGGTACTGACCAGTCAAAATGCTTTCAGAATTACCAAGAGAATTTACTAGCTCATGTACATCTTAGGCTTGCACACCTTAAGCAGGACTGAAAGAAAATACACAGGCACCTGCTATCTCTTGTACAGAATAGTGCTCCCCAGTGCCTAGGCCTTGTTAGTGGGCAAGTGCTTTTGCAGCATCACCCTTAGTTTCATTTGGTTTCTAAGATGCTCAGCCTCATGTTTTGATAGCTTTCTATTGAACTCACTACTAAAATTGTTATTTTTGTCTTTATTTCTTTATTTGAGCAGCTGAAAGTGAAGCAGGCAGTTCCACCCAAATTCTTCTTTTCATTATACCAATGTCCTTGCTAGGTTTATCCATGTATCAGCTTGTTATCTGTTTTCTACTGTTTTAAATGCTTTGCCAGGAAGCTGTCAGTGACGTTCTTCTCCCCTCCTCCCTCCACTGGGAACTATTTATCTTCTTAATGTCATTTTAAAATAGAGACTATTTCTTTTAATGGCGATGTGCATATTTTCATGCTTACAATTATAAGTCAATTAACGCATTGACCACAAAAGTGCACTCACCAATACTACAGACCATGTGCGTGCAATTACCTCATGTACACGATCACAATAACGACACATAATTGAATGCCCCATCTGTAAGATAGGAAATAATATTTCCTTTCTTCTACCTTTGTCCATGTACATAGTAGACTCTTGAGGATAAACAGTCTCATTTTGTTTGTATATATATATATATATATATAAACACACACACACACATACACAATACACATGCACACAATGCTGCAAACAATCAAAGCCTGATCTGGGGCTGCTAGAAACTCTGGTAGAACATTTTGCTTCAGATTTTGTCACGATATCTCCTGCTGACTTTCCCCCTTCTTGCTATTTCTAGCCCAGGCTGACAGTTTTGGTTAGCTGCTTTCCATGCTCCAGCAAACCTGGGGAAACAAGGCAAAGCAGAAACACTGGAGGACAGAAGCAGAGCCTTCCCCCTCTCCCACATGTCCCCAGAGCCCTCAGTGGGGTTTGGGGCATGTAGTGGAGAAGCAGAGCCCTCACAACCATTTTCACACAAAAAGAGGGCAGATGAGGTAGAGCCCAGGAGGACTCTGCTGCATCCCGTGATGGCAAATGAAAAATGTTTTCCTGTTCTTTCTGTCCCAAAAGGTGGAGGGAGAGGGACCTCCCAAGAGGAATGAATGAAAACAATTCATGAGATACGGCCTGTGGGTAAAGAACTACCACAGCTGCAGGAGAGGCTGGGATGTTGTGTAGGTCACGCAGCAGAGAGTGGGGGGAATGCAAAATACTAGAAAAGACTCACAGCAAGTAGGCAACTTCTGGGCTTGGGTGTTTAAGATCTATTTGTTGGCAATCCTGAGGTAAGTGGGGAATGACTCCAACATATGCTAATGTAGGGGTTTCTTACGTTACAAGCCCCAAGGGACTCCTGAGATGATGAACTCCAAGCCTTCAGCAAACTGCTTCTTCGTTCCTGTCAGAACAGACTCATCTCTAGGGTCACACAAACATTTAATTGCATTTTTTTTTTAAATGCTCTAAGCTGCACTGAATTGCAGGAATTTAACATATATATATTTAAGCATGATGTTCCATCTCTCTCCCTTCCCCAAAACACTGTGCCACATGAATCTTTTCTCAAACGAGTGGATGTACCAACATCTGCAGAAATGTAATGTGCATTAGTTGGCCAAACAGCATTGCCCTCCTTCTCCACTTATTTCTACAAATACATGCCCCTCTACTGCAGAGGGTTTGTCACAGCCCAAGGGTGAATTTTGAGAGACCATTTGTTAAAATGCTGGCAACAAGCCGCAGCATTGTCTGTGCTGAGCTCCAACATTTCCGAGGCGGGGAGCCAGAGCCTGGGTCTGCCATGGTGCCTCCGAAGTGGGATGGGGCCGGGTCTGACCATTTCTTTGGGGCCCTGATGGGAATTCCTGGAGAGTGCAAAGCAGCCCTTTGGAAAAGCTTCCATCATTATTCCAAGCTGCATTGGCCTGGAGAAGCTGCTCAGCTAAAGTGACTGGCTAAGAGTGCTGTTATGTCTTCCAGTGACAGACAAGAGGCAGGCAATGCCACACTCGGGTGGCACTTCTGCTTGCCTCCGGCTGCACCACAGCCTGGTCCTGGCTCCGGGAGCTGGGGGAGAAGAGAGCTGAAAAGAGACAAGAGACAGAAGGAACCGAAGAAAGAGAAAAGGAGAGAACATAGATGCAGAGGAATTTAGGAGCTGGGCTTTTTCATGCTTGTCCCACTGTCAAGTTATCCCATTCAATACCTCTTCTGATACCACACACTGGGAAGAAGCATACATGGAAAATAGCTCACCTTTGACAGCCAGGCTGCCCACAGTGGACTTTTGGTATTTTTCTTTAAAACGACATCATGTCAAGAAGAAATTTTGCAATGTTTTCTGTCTGCAAAGTTGTTTTATCATTCTTACAGCTTGACAGTTTTTGCCCTGTTACAGTGGGTCCCAAACACCTTCTTTGGTTTACTGAAGTAGTTCTCAATGGATTTAAACTTCACATAGCTTGTCCTGCAGAAGCCAGAGCACTACACTGAGAGTTATGCCATTAGGAAAGAGTGGAGCTGCTCTCCACTCTTCTGTGTGCCAGACACTCCTGGTGATTACAAGAAGCACTGCAGATGCACAGCTCCCTCTGATTAGTTTGTCCTAATTCAGCCCTACAAACATGAATTTCCATGATTTATGAGTTGCTCATGACCCACAGGGTTTTGGCATCACAGCTGGGGTTAGCTGCTCCACCAGGTCATGCACAATGCTGCCCTTTGCAGGAAGATGTAGCACACCATGATGTAGTCTAAGAGCTGTTCACAGCAGCAAGCAGTTTCTGGGCTGGCAGCTTGCAACAGCCACAGTGCCATCTGTGGTAGCTGTCACCCAACTGCCCTGTGCACAGAACCAAAAATCTGGATACCAGTGGGGGTTTGTTTCTCTCACTTCTCCTCCTCCTGATGCCAGCAGCCAGCTAACAGCAAGAAGAGTGCAAAGGATGAGGGCACTAGGAAAGAACTATTGATGTATTTTCAGCACTGTGGTGTGGTTAATCTGGGTTTCCTTTTCAACATTGTCTTGTAAAGAAAAGGGTCAGAAAGTTATCTGAGAGAAGTACCTGATGTTTTGCTTTGCTTTCCAGCTCCTCTAAATCAGGTCAGTTTACAAAGAACAGCCTGGCTGTTTAGCACATTTTATATGACAATCTCAAAGCAGTTGATACTCAATTAATTCACAACCTTGCTTTGATTTTGGATTTGTTATTCCCATTTTCACTGTAGACACTGAGGCAGAGAAAAGTTCAATTTTCTCCCAAGAAGCATGCAATACAACAACAGCAGAACTGAGAACAGGGACTCGGCATGCTGGAGGTACCCCTGGCAGCTTCCTAGAGCCAAACAAGCAAGAGCAGAGCAGAACCAATGCAGGCATTCTCAGGAGAATTTCCCCTGACGACCCAGCCTGCCTAGGTGTACACAGGGAGGACAGATTTTCCCACTCATCACACAGGGTTTTGCAAACCTCCTCACATCTTACTTTTGCTGCTCATGTGTAAGGGAATCTATAACAGGACCAAAAGGAGACAGATAACAAGTTGGAAAAGGGACAAATTCAATTAACACCTTCTTTCACACGCTATTTTTTTCTAGCTTGTCATGCTTGTCTAGCATAACACCCTTAAGAACGGCCCCATGAGCTCTGGCCCTATGAAGCCAAGTTAGGAAGAAATGTCTGAAGGGACCAAGAACCAAACCAAACTGAATTACCACTACCCTTTCTCTGCAAACACGTGGACGTGTGGTTTTAAGTCAAGGACCTGTTAAGGGCAGCAGAGGAAGACAGACATTTCAACAATTTCAACTCACCTCTGACTTTCTCCTGATGTCTAAAAAAGACATGGGGAGCTTCCCTATTGCTCCCTCTGTTGCATCTGAGCTCCAGATGCGTGCATGCTATTTCCAGAGTCAGAGGATACAGATGTCATTAAATATGCTGGTGATCTGCTCGAGTCTATTGAAATTTTTTTAATCTGAGATCAACACCCAAAAAAGTATTTGAAGACTCAGCATGAAGAGGGGAAACAACTGCAATGAAAGCTATAGTTCCCGTATTGCCAAAACTAGGTGCAGGGCACAGATTATAGCCAGGATTGTGAACCAAAAGTCCAATTGATAGGGGACAGGTCTTGCAGGACCTCTGAAACAAGTAAGAAACTTTTCAATATGGTGTTTTCTCCTCACGTGGTAGTAGGGTTATACAGTAGGTTTTAAAGTCCCAGCCAGTTTTCCTTTTATAGTAGCCTATTCATACACTCTAAATTCAGTCACAGCTTCCACTGTACTGTACTGATTACTATAGTGCTCATTTCCTCATTCTGAATTGCACACATATTTCTTTTCCCATTTCTTATTCTCTCCTTGCTTGCTAGATTTTATTAGCCTTGCATTACCTCCACCCTGCTGCTTAGTCTCTTCTAGGTTCTCTTTCTAGGGGCATTTGTGGCAAATAAGTTGGCAATTAAGTAATCATCAGTTTAGTTACTGTACTTTAATAAAATAAACATTTTAAGCTAAGCCTCTTCATTCTTAAATGCATGAAGAATAGATGCAATGGAGTTTTGGGGTGGTGATTCAGTATTAAGTTAAAAGTTAAAATATCAAGTTAAAATATCCTCCTCCATGTCAAATAAACTGCACTAAAAGTATAATTTCTTAATACTTACTATCCTTTATCTGGTATCATTTACTTATTGTGTTACTATGTGCCTAATGGCCACTGCTCTTTTTTGCTTACATGATATATTATAAAGTTCACCCTCCTGTAAATCATTTGAAGACTGAAATCCAATTTAAAGTTTTCCCATTTGCACTAGACATAAGTTGTGTAGCAAACTTTTAGAGACTAACAATACTTCTGAATTCACAATGCACTTAGTCCAAAAACTCCTGAAGTTAATATTTCTGAACTTGATTGCCAATGTTTGCTAAAAACTGAAACATTCTTCAGCTGACTAAAAGCTTCACATCCTTAGAACGTAAAATCTAAATATAAATGTGGTGGGCGTATGTGGATCTTTTCTCTCTGAGGAGGCTCTGTTACGAATTTCCAATGTTTTACGCCACCACCAAGCCTCCGCTAAGCCGTGACACCTGTTCAGAATTTTCAGCTTCTTAAACTGAAAATAAGCTGAAGCTTATTATACTTCCTATAATCCCCAGAAGAACTGCAGGACATGGAACAGAGCTCTGCAGTCCTGGACTTGTGGTATTAATTCTCAGTGCCTCCTAGGTGTCTTTCAGTGTTTTACATTAATAGCCACCTTGAGGATGACTAACTAAACAGATAGACTTGTTTCTCTTAACTAATGCCAGTAAATGCTTGGGTTAGCAGGCAGACCAGGGAAAGAAAACCTACAAATTCCATAGAAGGAACACTACAGATAATATGGGGAAATGGCCTATGATGAAACAAAACAGAAAAACTTAACGTACTGCAGCTTTTAAGTAACTATGTTAAGTGCAATGCTATCAATCATATTAATAAAGATTTGCTATTCTTAGATTTGATATATTCAGCAAACATTAGCAGTACACAGTGCTAGTGAACAAAAATTCTTTTGGCGTCAGTCTAAAGTCACTTTCTAACATTTCTACCAAAAATAAACCACATCTCCTAGTTAAAAGCCAAGATATTCTTGAGGCACAATGCCTTCACAAGAAATCCAGTTTCAGAAGAAGACTCTCTCATTACAAACCACAGATACCACTCAAATTAATAACAATAACAATTTTGACCTGATTTATTCACACATATCAATCAGGAATAATTTTAGACTCAAAATATATGACATTACAAGGTAATTAGTAAGTTTTTCCAGGTACTAAAGAATCCTGTATAGATATATTTGTTCAAGTGCTTCTTTGTCAATATCCTTTTCCACATTTACATCATAGTTTAGCTGCACCTCTACTACCCATTGGCTAAGCTGTATATCCGTCTGAAACAATGAAAACAGATCCTGAAATTAACACAATTCTGAGAAACATAACAGGATTTTCAAGACCGGTACAACATTAAGAAAGCATGACATAATAAGAGAGATCAGTCATTCCAAATTAGGCAGCACTGATAAACTCATTTCTGGAAATAACATTTAGCTTCAATAGGAGAGAATACAGGTAACCTTTTAAAATCAACTCAGTTGGTAATGTAGGTATTTTGCATTTTTGTAGGTAGGCTGCAACTGTTTCTCTATACGCATCTGTATAAGTCTCAAGCATCCTGATCTCAGGGATCATTTTGACATAAGTAGTGAGGCAGCAGCTAACTGTACCATGGAACAATCACAGGTACTTTCTTGTTTTACACCCAGGGAATATTGTAGTAAGAGTACAAAGGGCTTCTCATCTGTTGTGTAACAACCGTCTGCTCCAAGAAAAGGTCAAATGACACCCCTGCTGCTCCTAGGGCCAAGGATCTATTTCATTAATCAGCATAGAGGCAACAAGTGATTGCACATCTACAAAGCAGACTACTGTGGCCAAAAAGCCACTTTATAAGTAACCTTGTCATGTATTATAGCGTTTTGTTTCCTAAGTAAAGCCAGCCCACATAATTTATATAGGCATCATACACATAACTGCAATCTACCGATAACCTATGGCAGAATGGACACAGGGCAGAGGTTGGTCCCTCCGAAGTGGTTACTACTCAGAGCACAGCAGAGACAGCACAGGATGTTCAGCATCAATTAAAGCTCTGATGGCATTCTGTTTGTTGCCAACTGCAACGTAAAGGAATGTTTCTGATCCAATCAGAATCACTTGGCTAGTTGTGAGACCATATCTCTCCCTAATCTGCTCTCCTAACAAGCTCATACCAGCAATATTGTGTATAATTTTCAATACTGACAGCAGGTCAGAAGACAGGATATCCTCAGGAATCCCTTCTTTAATATATTCTTTTCTTCCACTGGCTTAGCAAAACAGTTTGTCATGTCTTAAGGCAATGCAGAGAGAGCTGAATAGAGAAAACAATTCAATTTTTTGCTTCTAACTAGAAGCTTATCTCTACTTCTGAGGGTCTATTCCTATACCTGGAAATAGTCCGAGGGGAGTGAATACGACTGACACAAAACTTACTCACATCATCATATGGCTTCAATAATGTTTTTTGTTTGTTTGTTTGTATGTTTCTTTGTTTTTTATATAACCTCACAACTGAAGTCTTGTTAATAATACACATGATAATACAATGATTCCTGGAGCCTACTGATAGAAACTGGGTTTTCCATTTTATGGGTAGGAACAATCAAAGTACATAAGATCATTGATGACCAACCTGGAAATAGAATCCAGAATCCTACAGGTTTTTAATCTAAGCAGTAAATTACTTACCCTTTCTGATGGAAATACTGGCAAGCAGCTAATCTCCAGCACAGAACTGCTTTTCCATAGAAAGTGACAAAATGTGTTGGATAAAACTGACTGAGGGAACTTACCTGAAGCTTTGAGGGCAAATCTTTAAGGCTTGGAGCTGTCACTAATAAGGACCCTCTTTTCTTTACAAGTGATAAACTCCCAAGCTCTGAAACACATTTAAAAGTAGGTCATCAGTTTCAAGGAAAAGAAGCACATTTGATATCCCACAAATCTAACACTTCTACAGTTCAAGCATTGGAAGTAGACTAAGCTTAAAGATATGCTGTACATGTTTATTGGCCACTGTTCACATGTCAGCAAATAACTTTGTAGGAATAAAATTGAGCTTTGTATTAAAAACAGAGGGAATATATGGTCTTATAATATCAGTTTTCATAACTTTTTCACTCTGATACATACATGCATGTCATTTTGTACTTGTGCACCTTAACTTTGGACTACAATTAAACATTAACACTTGGTCCCTTTAAACTTGTGAAGAAAATCCAGTCCCCTCACACACTGTTTTATTAAGCAGCTCTTTACATGCTTACTTTGCGGTCGTGACAGAAGTCTCTTAAGACATTAGCAATAGCAGTATTTAAATATAGCCCCCAGCATTCCTTTTTTTTTCCTGATTTTGCAAGTCAGATCATTTCTCACAGCACAGCAATTCGGACTAAAAAGATTTTAATTTCCATCATTTTTCAAATGTCATTTGTCTTCACGGTACCAGTGCAACATTAAGCCACTACACCTGAGTTCTTGAAGAATCAAATGAATTCTCTGTCATGTGCCTGGAAACAAATCTGATGGCAATCTGAAACACCCACTACCCTTCACCTATCCATTCTGTCTCTCTGGCTGACGTTACTGCTTGGTGTCAAGGGCTGTAGAACAAGCCTTGAACTGCTTGCAATGTCACACTGTTGGCTGGGCTGGCAGAGACATAGGCACGCTTTCCTTTTTACTGCCCATATTAAAAGAACAGTAACTTCGTCAGGTAAAGTTATTTATGTTTTAAATGGACACTGCTCACTGCTCGATTAACAAAAGTTCATCTGGGAGTGTCTAGTACCTGAAAGAGAAAGATCTTAACCACGCATTTGTTTGCTGTCACGCCCTTGTGAAGATACATTAGAAATATCATTATGTTTTGCAGTGCATCTGTATTAATGCTCTGACATCCACAAGGCAGAGTGACCTGTCTTCTTTCTGAAGATTAAGCTTTATGCTGATAGAGTAATTTCAGACTCTTGAACAGCAAGATACTATTTTAACAGATCAGTACAAGGATCCAGGGCAGGATTTGGGTAAACAAAGGAGCAGCGTTTAGTGGGTTTAATAACAAACAACTGCCCTTTCACCTTAGCACTTAAGAAAAACAATTGAGTAAAGCGAATTTCCTTATGTAATTTATGTATGTGACTTCAAAAAGCACATCCTTAAGGTTTTCCATAATTCACAAGGTTACACACACATTGCCAAAGAAATAGATTACTTGTTTGGACACATAGCTTACCTGGCCTGTTCCAGTCTGTCAAGAAAATATTCAAAGACATTATTCATTACAACAACAAACATCAGCCTTCTGAAGAAGTGAAGCCTGAGTACAGATGTCTGCATGAACCACCTGAAGGAGAAAAATTTCACAAGGCATAAATTAATTTAAGAGACAAATAAAGCCTTTAAGTAGTCATGAAGCCTGTCAACATAATACAGCACCCGCTACCACCATTTTGGACTTGTCACAAAAAGGGGTATTTCACAGAGTTAACAGTAGATAAAAACTGAAGTAAATAACTGGAATAAACTTAAAAAATAAAACTGACTTCTTTCCTCTAATTAAAATACATGATTCATTACATTAAATGAAATAAGCTGTATCCAACTTTTGTCCTAGTACAGTGCATGCCATAAGAGAGGAGATGATGTATGCGATGGCTGATACTTTTCATTTATCTATGTAATACTGCAAATACTTATTGATTATAGTGAAGGAGTTAAGCTAGCTAAAGGTTTTTTGAGGATACTAACAGGCTCCTCACAGGCTCAGTGGCTTACTAAGGGATCATAGCTAGAAAAGACACTACAGATGTAGGTTTGACAACTAAATTCTTGTTACCAATATTGGGACTGGGAATGACAGAAAGGCAAAATGCTGATTGGCACTGGCTTTACCTTCCCAAACAACTGCCTTACCAGACAGCATAGGAGCTGGCTTGATTTCATTTTCTTTCACCTACCAAAAAGGATATTAGCACATCATTTCATTTTCAAACAGGTGAGATTATAGCGACAGGAGAATATGAATGCTCATTAACACTCTGACAAGATGTGTTTGATTTCCTCTTAAAAATGGAGAAATACATCACATCCTAAATCTGAGGAGAAACATAAATCAGAACATCTTTTTTTGAGGGAATAAAGCAAAGAATGCTAATCTGCATATTGCTTGCATTCCACAACGTGGTTTGAAAGTGCATCCATGTATGTTGACAGTGTAGAGAAAATCCAAATAAATTCCAGTCTTTCCTGTGTGACCACCTATTAGGCTGTGCAGAGAACATACTAATATGGTGGATTTAACATTTCACATTTTGGGAAATCCTTCCAGCATTGGGAAGATGTAAAAGGGAATTATTGATTCTGACAGAAAATCTGAATGCTTGTATAGAAGATAAAACATTTACCTTTTGAATAGCATTTTGCCCACTTAACAATATACAAGTACTTGTCAGGAGGCTAAAATATACATGTATATCCCACTTCATAAAGAACATGCAACGCATGCTATTCTGATTGACCGAAGAAACAGATGCTACCACCCCTGCAACTGGTAGGGGTTCTGGTGGGGAAAGTAATGACAAATTGTCACAGTTTATGATCCCAGCTGATGCTATCAGAATGCATTATAGCAATTGAAATTATAGCCAAATATTTCAGTATCAGTAATAGCAGAAACAAGGGTCTACTGTTCAGAAAAAAAATCAGCATCACAGCATTTCATCTCTGTGAGCTATATTCCATGGGTTCTGTAAGAGTGCTCCAACTCAGAAAAAAAAAAAAAAAAAAAAAAAAAGCAGCTCTCTTTCCTTAAATGCATCACCATGACAAGTTGGTCACAACTGCTTGTAGTGAGCAGAAGGGAACCAAATGCATTATCGTACCTTATCCAGAACTGGCAGGCTAGTGTATGAAAGCAGTACTTCTCTGAGAAATATGGACAGTTTAGTAGTCAGAATGACTGGTCAAATGGCTACTTTCACCTCTTGTGTATGGACTTCTGAACTCCTTATCCAGTAGTTTATGATACTTAGAGCTTTTTGATACAATTAAAAATTGTCATCTTTTATCTTAAAACAGTGCACTATAAGCTGCAGGAGGACCAGATGATCTTGGAGGTCTTTTCCAACCTTAATAATTGTGTGATTCTAAAAAGAAGCTCGACCATCTAGGCAGCAGAGAAACAAGATGGATCACTCCGGTTGATGTCACCACCAGGAGCCCTAAAGAAGGTAGGTTACAGCTGTGAACTCCTGTCCTCTGCATAAAGCCACTGCTAACTGTAGATAAAATTGACAGACTATGAACTGAGGTGGTAGAGGTATTATAGATAAACACTCGACTACTGCCGTGCTACATGGACAACAGCTTCCTGCAGTGGGGCAGGACAGACAGCAAGGGCACAAAACACGCTTCAGCAAGACCTATCAGAGCTCACTTATCAGAACCTGCATTACTCCATGATTTTTAGTGCACCTAGGCTGTAAGCAGGGTTCAGATCACAGTTTCCAAGGCTAAGGAGACATTTTATGTTACTCTTTTATTTTCAAGGGGAGGAAACAACAAAACCACTGAACTTCTGTACAAAACACATGAGCAGCAGCCCTTTAATCCAAACACAAGTGACTGACAGACTGTTCACAAACGGATCTTTAAAATGACAACCTGAAGGAGGAAAAGGTTATAAATACACACAGCACAAGAACTTATATTAGTACTGAAGTTTCTTAATGCCTTACTAATGGCAGTCCTCGTATTTTAAGCATCAATTCAGAAAACCAAACTACTAGGGAATTTTGAACATGTGTTGTTACCTCCTTTATTTCAAAAACACTTAAACCTTGAATTAAAATAAGACTGCATTTACAGAGTAGGTGACTGTGCTGATTAAACTGATTTCAGCAGCCCCTTCTCCCTAAACACATCCTTGTTCCTACGAAGGAATGTGGGACCACATGGCCAGCCCCAGATACTGCTCCAGCTGAACCACTTTTTTTTTTTTTTTTGCAGGTTCTCTTTCAGCTGGACCAAGTCCCTGATCTGCTCGGCTATGTGCTGGCACAACAGAGAGGGCAGCAACTGATTTTAAATCTGTTGAACTATTTTAGTTTCCACCCAGCATCTAAACATTTGCTCCAATGGCAAAAGATGCTGAGCAACTTTCAATGTACTTTAACAAACCAATTCTTGACTAAGATTACTCCTTGCTGTCCTTTTGGAACATATTCTGACAAAAATTCAATGGTTATTTAAGAAAGGACTTTTCAAAGTTTTTCCCATATTTGTGTCATAAATTATTATCAGCATCTGGATTCTGACTATTTTTTAAGCTAGTAGGTATCTCTAGAGAAGATTCATTTTGGGGGTAAAAAAGAATCTAATGAGAGGTTAAAAGCAGGGTGATAACAGAAGTCACATGACTAAATTAACATCTAATGAGATGCAAGCAGCAAAGTCCTCAGGCGTTGCTTTGAAAATGTAATATCTTCTTATCTTTATGCTCTGAAATGAATACTTCAGCAGAATTACAAGGTGTGAAGGAAAAACAAAGTCTTATAATAAAGAATATATGAGGACGAAAAGCATGTATATACATCTCCAGTTCCACTGAAGTAACTTGACAAAGTTCCTAACTGCACCTTCAGTCTCATCACAGTATGGTGCTACACAAATGAACACAAAGAATATGCAAAAAGTGAAGGTTATGGATAAACTGGCAGCCTGGGATTGAACTAGGTAACCTGATGATACTGCTTACTTTGTGTTATATTTATGTATGTTTATTATTTCTTTATGGTTTAAAATTGGTTACTTTAATTCCAAATGCATTACTGCAGCCAGAAGTTTGTGTGACTCCACTCAAGAGCATATGCACATAACACAGGATTAAAGCCAGTGTTTCACTCAGCGTACCCTTTTCACCAGTTTTAGCTGGTAACAAAGCAACTGGTATACCCCAGAAAGGAAAAATACAAAACATTTTTCTCATTAAAGTGGTAGTAGTTATTTCCACAACAGGAGTATGGAAACAGTTCCCATATGATATCCTATTATTTGAAACCCATATTGTTTGTGGAAGGTACACATGCACTGGCATTCCAAGAAAACAATTACCAATAGCCAAAAGTCCTTTATGTGTTCTTAAATGCAAATTTGCAAATCCTACAAACATTTTTTCTGCTAGTGTTAATGAAACACAGAGATATTTAGTTTTGTTATTCAACACAGAAACTCTTTACACGCTCAGTTTCAAGGAAATTAGTGGCAATCCTGTCATTATTTCACTGGAGAAACAGCGAAGATGTATCTGTTTTGCATGAGTCAGCAGGTAAGTTCATTCCAGAAAAAGGCTAAGCCATTTGACACACATTATCACATTTTGGTAATTTCCTTTCTCCTTGCTACTTTGAGAATTTATTTTCCAATACAAAGCCTTTGTTTAGGACCAAAACAAGCAAAGGCAGAAACAACTTTTCAGAATGCTGATTTACCAGTTTCCCTCATGAACAGGATACCTACTGTGTACAGTGGTTAAAAACACACCCACTGAACCATATTATTTAGTTACTTTTATTCTGTCAGTGAGCTGGTATTTTGTAATTGCCATTTCTTGCAACTGGCAAAAGTCTGCATTTCTACTCCACAAAGATGGGATGCTGAGCTATAAAGATAACCCTCTGTTAGGAAAAGGAAATTTAGTAACTGATGCCTTTAGAACGACTTCAAATATTTCAGTTGGAATGGAAAATATAAAACAAAGGTTAAGATTAAGAAAGTATTTTAAAACAGGATGATGTCTTACAGTGGATGTGATGTATTTTTCAAAGATAAGCCTCTATTTTGGCAATTTCCCCTTATATCTTGTGATTTTTAAAAAGAAATCCAACATAAGAGATCAAAATAAAAAGAAAAGGAAAGCTCCAACTGCACTTCAATTGCAAAACAGATGGAAAAAGGCCTAGGAAGGAAAAAAGCAAAAGAAAACGTTATTAAAATAGTGTGAAAAGAAAAGACTGTACATTTTTGTTTCTTGTAAGAACTGAAGAAAAAAAATAGCAAGAGAAACAAACAAACAAACAAAGATGTACACAAACAAGATGTACACAAGGTCAATGCAAGTGAAAATGGAGGACAATGTACCCATAATATAATGGGATATTTTTGGATAGTCTTTGTCAACACCTCTAAGAACACTATTACTACCGTTTTCAGGTGCTTCATAGAGCTACCTATGAAAAAAAAAAAAGGTATTATCCCGCAATGATGAGCCCAAAATACTTCAGTGGATTGGTTTGGGACCGAGATTTTGGAAAGTTGATAGAGATGTTTTGTTTTTTTTAAAGAAATAAACAACCTTCCCCCCCCCCCCAAAAAAAAAATAATCAAACAACAACAACAACAACAAAACAACCACCAAATGCTTGAGCTTATAGGGCCCTAGCAGAGATATTGCTTTAACTTTTATCTGCCATTGTCTCCACTGAACACCATTATTACACATTAGCATTATTGCTAACAATGGGAAAGGCAAGCAAACAAAGCTAAAGATACAGACTGTTTGAAATACCTGTGGACTGCAATTTAATTAACATTTTCTGACGCCACTCAATTCTGCAGAAACGCAACCTGTGAAGGTGAAGTCACCATTTCTCCAACACAAGCCAAGAATATGACAAAAAGTAAAACTCTTTACAAAACATTTTTCCTGCTTTATCTTGAGACTATCGTCTACTCTAACAATACAAGCATTTAAGAGCTTCAAAACAAATTCAACAGCTAACAAAAGCGTTACCATTTAAGGACCCAATGCTGCAAATATTTACAAATTGGAGTAACTTTCCTCTTTTGAGTAGTCCCAAAATTAGATTATTCAGATGAGTAAAATTACATGCTCCAGTGTTTCCAAGACTGAGCCCTAAACAGCCATTGACTTTTGTAACAAAGTTGTAATGTGTGTTTTGCATTGCTGTTGGCCATATGTTGCACCAGCCATGCCAAAAGCAATCAAAATTGCACTCAAGTTTCTCGATGAAGTATTTTATGTGCATTTTAAAACGCAGAGCAGGACAATATGTTTTTGGAGACAAATTCATATCAAAGTCTTCCTTTGTGTAATTTAACAGTTTGTCAGCTTCATAAAGGAATTTGACATAACTAATCTATATATAGACATGGTCAAGACATACGGGACAAACTTACTTATGAAGGAGAGACAGAGCAGGAATTAGCAAAAGAGCAGCATGTGTGAGAGCAATATGCTGCCGTGTTGGACAACAGACTTCTCCTCTCCATAAGCAAGATCATTGGTATTCCCTTTTGTGAGGAAAGAGCAAGAACTAAAATCGCTACTAGGTAGCACCATACTCTATTCAGACAGTCAAACCAAAGATGCTATTAGGAGTGACCTGTCCAAGATCGAGTAATGAGAGTAGGCAGTCAGAGAAGGAAAATGATTGTCACAATAATAAAATACAAATTCCTGCGCTGGAAGTTACCACAAATAGCTTTGTACCAAGCCTGGAGCCAGCGTCAACCACTACCTTTCCTGTCAGGTCAGGGAGTACGCGTTGATAAAGAAACTTTAGATTCATGAGAGAAAAGGAATGTGAAATAAACTCTGGGAAATAAGAACAGAACAAAGGTGTTGGGTGGGCAGTGCTGACTAATGTGTTATTAACCAATGAAACAGTAATCTGAAGAGTTGCCATCACTGAAAATCTGTCTGCTTTCTTGCCTGAACTAGTGTGGGGACCCTGGAAAACCAGGGTTTGCAGATCTGATGTAGCCTGCCATGGAGACTGTCCTGAGTCTGGGGACTCATTCCCTTACATGGAGAATTTTGAAATCCTTCATGAAACTAAATTCCCTTTTTCTGCACAGTGACACACTTCGAAGAAAACCAAATACAGTAACTTGCAGTCATTTATGTAAAAAAGAAAACATGGTACCTAAAGCTCAGTGCAATTCATGCAAACCTTTTTATGGGCAGACATATTAATAGCTTAAAATTTAACTCCAAGGTTTTAAGGAACAGAATGTTCTCCTTATAAACTATGTCTTCTTCAATGCCTGTGCTGTACTGGTGACAGCAGTGATCTGTACCACACCACACATGAGCTTTAAGACAGATGGTGCTTTCTACTGCCTTTCAGTGTGCAAGAGGAGACTCAGGTTACTGCACAGTAGGAACAGTTTTCTTCTTGCATCTTCCTTTTCAGTTGTACATAGCTGTACCTCTTCCCTGCTCAGTTTTTGTGGGCAGCTGGGGCCATTTACACACTGCAAATTACTTCGACTTACATGTGCAGGAATCTCCTTCCATGGGTTAATGGCAATAATTCTGGCTGTGTTTTGCACCAGTGTGCATGAAGTCCTCCATCAGCTGGATGCTGTGCTGTCCAGCTGAGTCATTGCACAAACCAGTTTAGCTGAACTGAATTTGTTTCTCATGTTCCCAAAAGAGCACTTACCTAAAGATGCAGTCTTGTATGAGCCACACTCTGTGCAGTAATTTCTATTCATTCTCTCCTCCTCACACAATGAATCAACGAAAATCATCATCATAAAGGAATGCATCAACACGAACCATGGGCAGTGGATGCTGATGCATCTGAGAAAAAGAACAAAATCTAAAAAAGCCATCTAAGCCCAAGTCTTTAACAGTGTTACACAGACAATCACCTCACCATTCTACCTTTCCCCAAATCCCTGAGACCCAAGTGCTTCCCCATTCAGAAGTTGCAAGACAAAATTACACCACAGAAATCCCACATGTGACCTGGATCATCAAATTCCACTGAAATAACCAGTAGGTGGAAGCTGACAAAGGAACGAAAGCTGCAGGTTTTGATATCTGAGTAGGAGAGCTGCTGTGAATTTTGTTTCCTTAGAATTGCTTGGCTATAGAGAAGGTACAGGGTAATGGAACCTTTTTCTCTTCCATTTTAATGAGGAGAACATATATTAAGAAAGGGTGATCTTGCTTCTTAACGTCAATTGTCTAAGTATTTTTTCATCTTCATGCTTCATGCCTCCATCTAGAAATACCCCTGATTAACGCAAGTATAATTTTCACTCAAAGGGACACCAGTTGGGATGCTCGCCTTCTCATCCTTTCAAGGGGTAAAATTCTTTATCCTCCTACTCCTCCTTCCTCCCTCTCCTAGGTTTGTTGCATGTGGCCAATCCACTTTTTCCACTTAAGAGCCACACACATGGCTTTTTCGGGAAATGTGTTAACTTCCCAGCTATACTGCCAGCTCAAGCAGAAGAGGTGCTCTCCCCCTCCCACGGGACTCACAGCCCACCTCTTTCTGAGCCATCACAATCTGAAAAGAACTGGAAACCATTTCTGGGCTGCCCACATTACATCAACAGCAAAGCACTGGCCCTGTATTTCTCTTTTCTTTCAGGGGGCTGTTAAGAGTCTGTTATGGAGCTGGCATTAAGGAGTCACCGTGACAGGTACCACACCACACAGAATGAAAGCTGTGCCAAATAACCTATGAAGCAGTATGAAGCAGCTTTCCTGGGGTCACACAGTCGTGCAGCAACAGACCTGAGAACCAAACTGAGATTTCCCTTATCTCAGTCCAGCGCTCAGCCTCTGCCATGAGCTACTAGTAAAACTGAAATCAGCACAGCCCCCAAATAAATGATGCGGTTCAGCAAAAGGAGACCGTAACAATTAACTTACTTTCTGCATAGCTAGATGTTCCAAATTAAACATTGCCTCAGTGGGTAAATGAGGTAAATTCTGCAAATCTTCAGTGATATTTTTGAGCACAACTTCATTATGCGTTACCACAAGCTCATCAAAGTCACCAATAAATCAAAACAAACACAAAACCCCGAACAATCATATGTAGATCATGTGGCCTAAGTGATGACCAGTACAATATAGTTGCAAGACATAAACAATACCAGATGGATACGGTTTTTATTTGAAATGCATTTTTCAGCCTTTGTTGGTTTTCCCAGCCAATGACAGATTTAGATTGTAATAACTTTGCCACTTAAAATAAATGTAGCGCTTTTTTGAAAACTCAAATTATTTTCATATTTATAAACTTATAACTCACATATGATGGTCTGGGCTGCCACCAAAGGGATATTGTTTCAGCTTAAGATATAAAAACATCAAAGATGTTTTTGAACTATTGGAGAAATTACAAAACTCACAGTTGCCTGAATGTGCATAGTTTTTTGTGTTTTTTTTGTTTGTTTTATAAATAAAAGTTTCTTTTTATACACACCATCTTTCTAATAAAGTGGTTACAAAAAATCAGGGATAACGTACAGTTCAACAGTTCAACTTACGGTACATTTTATGTGACTGAAACTATCAAAATATTTCAAATGTGAAAGACAATAAGAATGGATGTAAACCAGTAAATTTTTGCAAAGCCACACTAAATTATTTCTATATTTTCCATGATATCCCTGCATTACTTCAACTTTTTTTTTCTTCTTTTTTTTTTTTTTTTTTAATTTTGATTTTTTGATATAGACATCTAGAAAAAAGACCTGGAAGGAACCTTGGGGGTTACCAATACTGCTTCTTCCAAGGCAGAATCAATTCTGAGTGCCACTACTTTTTCCAAACTATTATGAAAAAAAAATGTTAATGCTGGAAACTCTACAACGTCCTTTATCAATCTGTTTCAGTGCTTGACTACACCTACTATTAGAATGAAATACTTTTCTTAGTAACTGATCTAAATTTCTCTGTGCCAATTTAAACCTAGTACTCTCTGTCCTGCTCACAACTAGAAGTAGAGAAATTTGTTCCTCTCCTGTATATGAAAGCTTTTTTATTTCTTTGAAGTCTCATCATGTCCCCTTAAACCTTCCCTTTTCTAGAAGAAACAAGATCCAGTTATTCAGCCCCTTCTTGCATTCTTCCTAGGAGTCTGATCATTCTCATCACTCCCCTTTGGATCTTCTGGACTCTCCCATCCTTTATGACCTGCGGTATTCAGAACGAGACCCATTACTCCAGCTAAAGGTTTATTTGCATCAACCAGGCTTTTCACACCTTGCAGACAACATCCTGCTTACATACTCCAGTTTCACACCAGCCCTCTTGCCAGAGCATGATGTTCCTAACTGACATTCAGCTTGAGATCATCTGTACGCCTGTGCTCTATTCCTCCTCAGTTGAATTTCCCCTAAAAGAAGGACTAGATGAAATTCCTTTTGCCTGGACATCTCATTGCTATGAGGGCACTGAGCTGGTTCTGGACAAAGGTACATCTCAGGTCACAACTACATACGTGTAAAAGAAACAAAAAACATGAAACAAAAAGCGACCACAAAACTAATCCTGAAAAACACATCCACCCCATCTCGATTCTTTAGCATGTTTCTCCTCTGTTCCCCGCTCCTTCTGGTTTGCTTCTGGCTCCGTTCAGAACGCACAACGCTGGGCATGGACTGTGGTTTTCACATATACACGTTTTGCTCACCAAAAGGAGATCTGACAGCTTATATAATTGTTAATAAAAAAGTGTTGCTGTCCCAGGCAGGAGCGTTAGGATGAGCATACTTGATAGCAAGCAGGTTCAAAATAAATCTATCAAACATGCCACAGTTCTGCCTATGCTAGTACGCTCAATCTTTGTTGTGAAGCACAAGCAATGCTAGAAACAGTGAGAAAATGTAAGGCAGTATAGGTAGGAAACAGAGACCAGCTACTCTTTTAACTATGAAATGCTTCTGAAATGTGGTTTGCTTAAGCACTGCAGTCAGAACAACGTGATTGAAGAAACCATTCATCAGTGCAAAACACTCTTCTTACAAGGTACAAGAGTAAATGGTGATTCCAACACATTCCCAGACTGACAGAAAGAGATGATCCTAAATCCCCCCCACTGAGCAGCAGAAATTGTAAATGAGCTGTACATGTATTCCCTTAAAATGTGTTTAGTTTATCACTTACAAATGTCCATCGGTAACACTCCAAAGCCCTGAGGGGCACGGTACACCCCCTATTAGCTGTTACACAACTGGACAACAATTTGCTGTTGGAAAGTTCATAGATAGGTTCTCCAGGACCTCAGCTCCCCAAAAGATGCAAACTTTGCATCGAGGAACTGGGCGGGATAGAGGAGGCAGCTGCAAATGCAGCAGCATGAACAGCACAACAGGTGCAAAGCAGCAGCTCCAGCTTGTCAGCATGCAAATTCGAAACCTCCACTAAGCACCCATCCCCATTACCCTCACAGTCCACCCTCACCCTGCAGATCCCTTAGGAACAGCCCAGAAGCAGTGAAGACAGTGACTTTTCTGATCGGCTCAGGGAAGGCTTCTGTGGATGTGATGTAGCACAGAAGTAAACCCAGAGGTTATGGGAAGGAGGACAAACTGCTGCCTAAGTCTGACGATATCAGGCCTGGGGAAACCTCAGTAATTAATGTGGGAATGGGACCATCAGCAGCACTGGGACAGACCTTGAGAGTGCAAAGGAACCAGAGTCTGTGGAGGTGGAATACATCTGAGGAAGCAAGAAGAAGAAAAGTCATGACGTAGACAGAACCAGAGAGTAGAAAGCTGATATTAGCAGCTGCACAGGCTGGTGGCTGTGGGCAATGAGCCCCTACATCTGGCACATGCCTTAAAACAATGCTATTACTATGGAAGAGAGCTCATCCAGCTGTTATACTGCCTGCTAAGAGTATCAAATTCATACAGGGAGTTTAACGAAATTCAGGAAGTGTTCATAGACCTCCAGGCCCGCCACATCCCACTGCAAAGGCAGAACTGCAGCTCCCTTGGTGGGTAGGACCTGCTCCCTCGTGGCTCCAGCCACGTTTTCTGGCCACGGGCAGCGGCGAGCAGCCCTGCAGGCTGTGTGCAATATCGCAGCTCCACCACGGTGGAAGACAGGCAGGCAGCACACCCACCTTCCTCAGATCCTGGAACATCCCTCCCTGCCATGACTCCCATCCGTACAACGCTTGTCACAACACTGAACATCTCCTACGGGGCCCTCTGAGCTCCTCTTAGGAAACAAATGGTGCCATGCAAAAGCTCTTGTGGATGCTCTGTATGAAACGGGTCCGAAGCTAAAGCTCCTTAAAACGCTTAAGCAGCTCAAATGAAAAACTTCTGAAAAACTAATGGCCAAAGGAAGCGCTCCTTTCCAACTATCAATTAGTTTTGTAAGCACAGGCATTCAGCAACAAAAAAGAGGAGGTCTCAGCATGCTCCTCCTGAGATGACAAAATGGCAGCTTCAGCAGAAGCCGCACGAGGAAGGCTCCGCACTTGCGTGGTTAGCCCCTGACTAAACTCACACCCTGAGAGTCACCTCGTTCCTGTCAAAGCAAGAAACAGCAGCAGCTCCCGCAATAACTCATTCACTTTTGCAGTATGTAAATATTTATAGATTGCCATCAAGTACAGAACGCAGGTGCCAAATATGAAAATCTGTATTTCTGCCTCAGACTGCTGCAGTTTTACCAACTCCACCCTGGTGTTTAACAAATCGCTCGCTCTTGAGAATCTCAGTATCACTTTACAAGGATCTTCAAAGAAGAAACAAAAATAGAAAACTATTTTTTGCTATCGTTTTAGTGCCTGTTATATATATCTGAAATGCAGAGTGTGCAAGACAAACCCTGCGTTCAGACAGCAGACAACGAACCAGGAAAGAACTGCACAGTTCATGAAATGCTGCGAGATGAATCACAATCATTTGTTTATGGAGGAAGTCTGAGAGCATTAGTGTTTGTATTTTACTTCAAAAACCGGTTCCACTGGATCTACTCAACGTGCATTTCTAACATTTAATCAACACATTGCAAAAACCTAATTAACACCCTGGTGCTGCTCAGTCTTTCTACAGCAAATATAACACAAGCTAGGAAAACATCACAAAGCCTGACACGGGATAGAAAGGACTGCTATCCAACATCTAAACGTCCTGGCACTGTGAAGTGCGTGGCAGAAGGCAAGCAATCTATGATTTCCGAATGACAACAGAAGATAACATGTCATGGGGAAAGGTGAGGATTCAGCCAGCACCGTATGGTTTTCGAGATGTATATTCAGGCTCACAGAAGCAAAAAAAGCAAACACTAACATCTATGTTACTTGATACACAGTTAATTTAACCATTCAGTGTGCTTTAAGGATACTGGACAAGCAGGTCAAAGAGGAAGTCCCACATCTCTAAAACATTCCTAGCTCCAATTTTGACCAACAATTTCAGAACCAATCTGTGACCTCAGTATACCAGGTTCTTCAGGAACTCCAAATAACTTTTCTACCCCTAAGCATAACTAGCCATTGGTAGAAAGAAAACAACTTTTTTTTATTATTATTATTTTCCAACAGAAATATAACCAGAGATTATTTTATTAGTTCCCTTCATTCATAAATTGAAAGAAACTTCAAAGTTAAATTTTAAGCTAGTTAACTCACACGCCTATTTTACAATCATTGGTTTTCACCACCATTATTAAGTGTCAGTGACTAACAACTTAGAAGTACTTGGTATTCTTGAGATTTCTTTCCTGCAGCAGTATCATTTGTCTCAACTGAGAGTAACAAAGAAAATTAACGCCACTTCCTAAAACTGGTGATTCATCACACGACAGGTTTACCAAGCAACAGAGCAGTGAAAAAGATTTTTGGTATGGCATCATTTTAATAAACTACATTCCTGTTAGTGTGGCTTTGCAACACTATTTTGATCTCTTTTGCAATGATACTCTACTTGGATAAATTCTACCCATTTGGGTATTAAGCCTTGTATTAAATTGCTTTTTCACACACAAAAAACGCCTACACCTACACTTGTTACATCACAGAAACCCATGCTTTTATCCTTTTAAAGAGACTCATTCTACCTGCAGTGACAACAGTACTGAAAAGAAACATTAAAGACCGTTCCCTGTAAAAGAGTCAGGTTATTTTCTTATTTTATACTACATCCTATTCTTGTCTAGTGAAAATCACCATCTACTAATTTCACCTGGCCTGTCTGGGAACACAGCAAAGCCCAAATAAAGTACATAATATAAGCTGGACAAACTCAGTCTGTTCCTGAGAGCGTGATGAGAAGTTTCTTCTCCATATGCAGTCCATAGTACTAAAGGAGCATGTCTACCACGGTCTGGTGAAGTTAATTTTGTCAGCCACCCCTCCTTCACCGCCTGGTAAAAGCCTGAGCTTACAGCACTGATTGACCTCAACTTCTGAGTCACAGGACTAAATTCTGCATCAATCTCTTAACAAGCTGATTTACTCCCAGTACAAGTGAATCCACAAGAGAAAAAAAAAATCATACTTAATTATATGTTGCTTATCTTTAACTTAGAGGATTTGTGAGGGTTTATTATTCAGTGACTGTTTTGAATAACACATCACTCTGTGATTAATTGGCATTTCAACCTAGAAAATCACTTTGAAATCTTAGCTTTGAATTTAAATGTTCCTAATGAAATGTATAAAATGAAAAAGCTTATAAGATTGTTTTATTTTACTGTTTTACAACTGATGAGAAAAAGAAGAAGAAGAAAAAAAAAAAAAAAAGCTAGTATTAGTCTGTATTATCCCTGCTGAAAAAAATACTTTTAAAAAATTTGTCTTAGACCCCATGACAGTACATGAAAAATCATAGAGGGTCTTTTTATCACCTTATGTGCACTCACTGACATGAATCAAGAGACAGGCTTTTGTAATCTGCATTAAGGCTCCAAGTACAGCAAGGATACTCAGTAGTTGCCAGTAGGCAGAATGGTTTGGTCACTTCAATCTTGAAATTAGTATTCCTGGAGCTACTTCCTCTGATTCCCGTATTTCTGTTAGCTTATAGATACAGGAGCCTGATCAGAGCCTGACCAACTCTGCTCGCAGTGCCCATCTTCTCCAGGACCCCTTCTTACCCAAATGCAACCTCTTCTGCAATTGAAAATTCTTAGGAGTTTGGGCAGTGGAAGAGCGTTAGGAGAAATGTGCATGCACACATTTATATGGAAGCTATACATCAAATGCTGGGACCCAACCGAGTGGGATCTTCAGGGGGGTTTCCCCAAGTGGTTTGAATTAGCTCTTGGGCTTCACCCAAGTTTTCTTAGCCAGAACTTCTGGAACGTGGTTATTGCAGAAGGATATTAAAGCATTAATCATCCTATTATATAAAAAAAGTACAGTTAAGAGACCAAAGGTTCCTGTTATTCTTTCCAACTCTTATTGTTTCATTTTCTTTGAGATCTAAGAGTAACTCAAAAGAAAAGCTGGAATGCAAGTCACCGTGAAATGACGTATGTTTCACTGCAGTGTGTGGGAAGAGCTGGCTGATTGCGAAACAGCGAAGCAGGGTTGCTAAGCAGCTGCCTTCGAACAGTAACGTCTTCTTCCATCATACGTAAAGATTTGGAATTTCTAAAATTTGTGAGACCAAAAAAAAAGTATGACTAGTTATTTTGTTCTCTGCTGGGACAAAGAAAATGAATAGCATCTTACACACACTTATGTTCCCATAATTACTGAGAAAGATTAGTCAGAAACCATTAGAGTGAGAACCTGTACAATGTTCTCCCAGCCCCATGTACAAAAGGGTCTTTACTGTAGATAACTTCTTTTATTAAAAAGTAATTTGGCTCTTCCACAGAAAAGTTTTGATTTCAGTCCATGCACGTAGCACGTGAATCAGTCAGAAAATATCAGTTAAGTTAAGATGAATAAATACGGCTGACTTCGTGACAACACAAATCCTAAAGGGCAACCGCTTTTACGGCTTTACTAAAAGGCTGCATGTACACTGTTTGAGAGGGAAAAATCCTGCCTATAACTAACACTGGAATCTTGCCTAGCCTTCCTCAGCTGGAAGTAAAACTATAAGCTCAACATCTTGACAGAAGCAGGAATGGGATGGCAGTAGGAGGGGGGAATAACCCACACACCACAGAAAAACAACTTGTCTGTGAGGGTGCCGTATTTGTTTCCATATATCCCGTCCTTGTTTACTTTCACTATTCTCTTAATTCAGAATGCTATCCTTCAACCCCCCCCACCCCCCCCTTTTTTTTTTCATCATAGACTTGTTTCTTTCCTCCACCTCTGTTGCCAAAGACTTGGCTTTTATTTCTGTGTGGTAACTTAGTGCCGTAACTCAGAAACCTCAGAAACCTCACAGTCCTCTGTCCGACCGGTCTTAATGACCACAGCGCGACCTTGCGCAAATGTTAATTGTTTTGCTTAAACACCATAATCAATAGATGCAAAAACTGGTAGTTTCTACAGGCATTAGCATGAGACCAAATTTTATAGCCTCTAAATTTCTCCACAAACCTGGCAATCTGGGAAATAAAATTAGCCTAAGTCCAACATGTCCCAAATGACACACGTAGGTTGCCTATAGTTTCATCTTGGCAAAATACAATCACAAGCTGTAAGAAAATGCCAAAAATGCAGATGCCCAAAGTGTAAATTAATTTCTCAGAAAATAAATTAATGTCATTCAGACAGTACGTTAAATATGAATGGTTTTGTTTTCTGAAAAAGAAAGGTAACAGAAATTATAGTTATTATTATCAGATCATACACATCCTGTCTATGCTGTCCTCTGATCTGCAATATTAGAGCTAAAAAGCCATTGAATGGCGACCAGAAAATACATTATGTTAGTTTCAAGATGATGTACGTAGTGAGGCAACAGAAAGCAGCACATACACAAACTGAAGGATGGAGATTACTCAGATGTATCGGGTGTGACACGGTTCAAAATTTAGAACCTGACCTACACCGTAGTCTGTATCTTCAGTACAAAGAGTAGACGTGAAGCAAGAATATAAACCTCCTCTCATCGAAAGACTAGGCACAGACCTAGATCATTAAAATAATAATAATAATAAAAGCATTTGAAAGATCATAATGTGAGGAAAATTAGGAGTACATCATGTTTGTCCTGCACAGAAACTACCCGTGAGGATTTTTGGAAGTCAGAGCGTAAAAACAAAAATTAAAAAGTTATTAAATGACTAAAGATCGTCATTTTTGCCGTGTTAAATGTAAATAAACCGTGCTGCTGGCTAAGGACTGCTCCTGGCAGCGGGGAAGCGGGATGAGGGGCTTGGGGTGGGCTGGCACGTGCAGATCCCGAAGCCATGGGACTGCGTGTGAAATTCGGCGGCACTTTTACATCGGGAAGTGCAGGACGGCAGAAAACCGCGGTATTTATGGGGATTTACACCAGGAGGGGCAGCAGGCAGCTGCTGCACACGGGGCTGCAGGCAAGGGCACGGCACAGCACGCGGCAGTGCACACGCAGACAGGTGCACACACACATATATGCACATATATATGCACACACACATATATATGCACACACACACATAGATATGCACACACACACACACACACATATATACGCTCACACACTAATTACAGCTAGCGCTAATTAACCCCCCTCAGCCCCAGCAGCCGCAGTACCACAGCGCCGCCGCGCGGGGGCGCTGCGCCTCACCCCCCCCCCCCACACCCCGCTGCCGCGCATGCGCAGAGCCCGCCCATGAAGCCGTGCTACGCGCATCCGGGGCCGCCCTTCCCCGGCCCCTCCCCTACCGGCCGCGCTTCGTGTCCCTCCGCTTTTAAGGTGGCGCGGGGGAATTCTGTGGGGTTTCTCCGTTCGCGGGCACGCGGTTGCTTGGAACGCCCTTAACGGCGCGGCCGGCGGCTGCCCCGGCGCCGGAAGCGCGCAGGGGGTGAGGCCGAGTGGTGACGTTTCGCCGGTCGGCGGGGAGCGCCCGCCGCTGCCGGAGCGCGGAGCCTGCGCAGCGTCGCCAGGCCCGGCCCGGCCCTGCCGGTGAGTGCCCGGGGCGGCCCCCGGGGGGAGCTGAGCTCCCGGCGGCTCGGCCTGGCCACGGCGCTGACAGCAGGCGAGGGGCAGGCGGGGCGCTGGCTGCCAGCCTGCCCCAGCCGTTCGCTGCCCGGTGGGGTCGGTGCGCAAACGGGCCGGAGGGGGAAGCGCCTCCGAGGGGCAGCGTGGGGCTTCTCCTGTGAAACGGGCCGGAGGGGTAGCCCGGAGTTAACTCCGGGCTGGTATCTGCCAAAAATAACTCCAAAAAGTGAATCGTGGGTGCTTCTCGGAACGCGAAGCTGATTTCTTACCCCAGTATTTACTGGAATAAATCGTTTGTGCAGGCATGGCTTCGACTCGTGTTTAAAGTTATTTTTTAATTGTGTCTGTTTTTTTTTTTTCTTTTTCTCCTCAGGTTCTTCTCAGTGAAGTTCTCCTTGAAGCTGCCAAAATGGTTCTGGCAGATCTTGGAAGAAAAATCACCTCAGCGTTGCGCTCGCTGAGCAATGCTACGATCATCAATGAGGAGGTTTGTAACGCGTGTGTGATGGCTCTGTAACGGCTGGGAAGCAAAGCCCTAATAGATGAGGCTGACGAGAGGCTCGATGAAATCCCTGGGCTCTTCTCTTCCTTCAAGTAACGTTTCTAGCTAGAGTTGTATAGCCCAATAGCACTGCCAAAACTTAGAGCTGTGTCTAGGCCTCAGCGGTTGTGGGTCACAGGGTCATTGAGCCTGGCGGCTGTACTCCTGGGCACTGCAGCTCTGAGGGGGGAGTGCTGAAGGAGGCAGTTTGCGCCCACATTTGGGTGGGATGTATGCTGTGAGACTGTACAGCGTGCCAGCTCTTGTGTTCAGCTACGCTGTGGATGTGTACTAGGGAGCTACAGCTCCAGAAGTTGGAGAGGAGAAGGAGAAATAGCTTTTGACGTAAATTTTGCCCTCTGAAATATGAGGATTGTTGTGGTTGTTGCCTTTCTGTTCTAGCCAGCGTGTGTGGTTCTGGAAGCTTCTTGACTTGGTAGAGTCTGTATTTTTTTTTAAAAGATCAAAATATGAAATGATAAATAAGTGTGTTCTGTTATAAAGACTGAGAAGCAAGGTTGAAAACTAACAGATGTGATGTTTCAGAACTGCCAATGAGTAAATAAATTGCTAGAAACTTTTCAGGTGGGAAGATACGGTTTGTGGCTTAAAGTAACTACAAAGAAAGCTTATCAAGGGTTGTAGAGTTGGCATAGTTACAGGACTTGTGCACAGGGGATAAGTTTTAACAAGTCTTAAGCTAGGAGACAACAGAACCTTAACTGAGTCAAAGACAGCCCAATTAATTTTTTCAGCAATGCAGACTTTGCTGCTGCAATAGCTCAAGCTGTGCAAATGAGGCCACCTATTCAGCTGCTACTTTAAAAAAAAAAATCTTTTCAAAGTGACGGGTCTTAAAACAACTAATCTGGGTTTCAGAGGTACCTGTGTGCCTCAAAGACATGGCACAGAGCAACATCCCAGTTTCTGCTGAAAACGTAGATAGCATGACCACCTTGTGTTGGGGGAATACTTTTGTTTGTCAAGATTGTGTTAAATTCTTTTGTGGCTTTCTGTTGCAGTTGTTTTTGAGGAGTAGCTGTAGGGAAGTCTAGGAAGGATTGCTACCGTACAAGCAGCCATCCTCCTTAGTGCGATAGGAGGCATTCTGCATTACTTGCTAGTTTGCATATTACAAGTAGAGGAACCTCTGTTCTCTTTCAGATTTAAATTTGATTCGCATATGAACAAATGTGCAGACTTTGTGGCACTTGATATAGTAATGGTACCACCTGCATTTAATTCATAAAAGCCTTTACTAGATTATAAATCTACTTTCATATTCTTATTTGAAACTAATACTGGCTAGTCAATGCTGTGGATTGTAAAACCATTTTTCTTTTATACTCCAAAGGTTTTAAATGCTATGTTAAAAGAAGTATGTACAGCACTACTGGAAGCCGATGTTAATATTAAACTTGTGAAGCAACTAAGAGAAAATGTCAAGTAAGTCAATAATCAAAATGAATTTAACTTCTCATGTTTGTAAAAGTTGGGACTTGAGCTTACAGAAGAACAACTTCTAACTTGCTTACGGTTTTCTTAGACATACCCAGTTCGCCTTTAAGCCTCTATTTTCACTTTACAGAAAAATCAGTTTAAACTAAACGTCTTGCCAGCTCCATCAAAAGAATCTTCCTCAAGTTTAGTCGGTCTTTGCTGTTGTGTACTTGTTTGGAAAAACTGATGTCAGTTGAGTGGAAGAGTAAACAAGCTCTTTCTTGCTGCCTAGACACCTCATCTTCACATGTTTTGTGCTGGATATAAATAGATCTGTGCGTATGACCAGGACTGTTACTTTGGCTATTTTCAGATGTGTAACTCAAGTATATGCGAGTCTGAAAGACAAGTATTGCAGAACCATGTTTTCATCCTGCATGCAGAAGTGACATCTCCAATGTATGTCACTTCCTGAATGTGCACTAACTGAAAACTCAAGGCAGATCAGAGTGCTGCTCCTGATGCAGAGACTTCACTATTACTAGGTTAAACTGATGCTTTAAATTACAGCAGTATTTCATGGCTTTGGTTTGACTAAAACTGTTTTCTTAAACTCAGGTCTGCGATTGATCTCGAAGAGATGGCATCTGGCCTTAACAAAAGGAAAATGATTCAGCACGCTGTCTTTAAGGAACTTGTTAAAGTAGGACTTCAAAATTCCTTATTACATCACTTTTGTACAGCCTGGGTTGTGTGAGCAGTACAGTAGCAAGCTAAGCTTTAAGGTTACCGTGTGGTTCCAGCAGGCATTCTGCCTGTTTGGGTTGTTATGTTTTCTGCTCTAGTGCTATTTACTATGCAAACAGTATTTTTTCGATCAGAACTTTACTTTCAGGGCATCTCTCTGAGTAACCTCAATGTAACCTTCAAGTTCAGCTATGCTTACTTTTCAATTGAAACATGAAGACAAAGTAAGGCTGCCAGGCTACAAACTTGTGGACTACTGTATATGGTTGTCCCAGAAACAAGCCTTTGCTACCTTAACAAAGATTTTTTTAAAGCTATTTTAAAAAGTATAAGTAACAACCAGGCAGTTTCTTTTATGGCAGATTCTAACCTGCCTGCTTGGTCAAGTCAGTGCCTGGATGCCTGTATTCTGTCCTCTTCCCAGTTAATGGTGTAGTGTTTACTTCTGTAGGCTGTGCTCACCCACATGATGTCTCCCTGCAATGTATGCACCTTCTGCTCATTGAAAAGCAAGGCACTAACCCAATAAAGTCTTCTGTAGTGTTGGACTCTCATCAGACGAGGTCCTTCTACTGCAGTGATGATGGGGTGGAGGTTGTGTTTCTGTGCTGATTGTAATATTTGTGCCATACATACAGGCCACCCTGACTTTAGTGCTTGGCCTTGGAAAGAAGCACTGTTACTGTTACAGGATGGTTAGGTATAACACCATATACAGATTTCTTGCGTGGGCTGTGGCTGTTCTTGTAGACCAGTAAGCATCTAAGCCAAGACCCAGATAGACAAAAAATGGTATTTCTCCACAGAATGTGACACTAACTGTTCTGTGCTTCTGAAATTCAGACCTGCAACATACAGTATGCTTTGTTCTATAGCTTGTAGATCCTGGAGTCAAAGCATGGACACCTACCAAAGGAAAACAGAACATTATCATGTTTGTTGGCTTGCAAGGAAGCGGTAAAACAACAACCTGTTCAAAGGTAACTTGCACTGAACCTGCTTGTGTTGTGTTGTTTTGCTTTGCTTGGGAAGGAGGGTGTGGTTGGACACGTTACGTAGGACTTGCTTGTGACCTGTGCTGCTTTTATTACTAGGCAAGTACTGACTGATTACGTTGTAGAAATGCTTCTGTTGAGGGGATTCTGAGATGAGATGAACGTTCAAAGTAATATTATTTTGAGACTGTTTATGGTTTCAGGACTTCCTTCAAGATTTTTTTTAAACTCCTAATGAAAGAATTCTGTATGTGGATCACAGATTCTTTCCCTTCCATACTTACTGCATTTAAGATGTACTCTGAGTGGAACCTATCTCATTCTATTACGTACTTAAGGGAACAAGTAGAAATTGTCCTCTGTATCAGGTGTCTCAGCTGAGCATGAATGTGTGGTGTTAAATCTGTTCCAGACCAGAGTTTATTGAGGAAATTTTAGATTTATATCCTCAAGGATTAAAAAAAGGCACAATTCAGAACAGTTGTAACTTAACATATTTACAATAGTTTTGAGGAAGGAAAAATCATCCTGTGGAAGAAGATCGATGCATGTTTCCGTATCTTTTCTTTTTTTTTTGGTCATCTGCTCTGTGAGATTCAGACATAAGCTGTATGGAATATATCACTGTTCTGATTTCATAAGACTTTCCTAGTGCTTATGTAGACAAACTGTATTTTGGAAGTCTCTCTTTGGGTGAATCAAATGTTCTGTGAATGTATGTTGTACTAGTGAAGCTTACAAGTGTTACAAGGCAGTAAGGCTTCCATTCATTGCTTTAAAACACGTCCTTGCAATGAAATATCTTTGTTCATCTGGAAGTGAGGAAACAAATGTTCATGTCGCAGTATGGCTTTGGTCAGTTTCTGAAATCTAATCCTATCTGCAGAATCTTGGAGTTAACAAAATGGGAACAGAGGTTATTTGTAGCCATTTCTAGCTCAGGAAACTGAAATCAGAAGCAGAGTTGAGCAACTATTTTCATCTAACCATGATAATTATTTATATAACATACTTTTCTAATGTGCTAACAAGCTGATGCTTGTACAGTGCTACTAAGTGGTCTCAGTTACTGGAAAGCTGGCTTGATTTTGTGTCCTCAGTGTGTACTTCAAGCTGTTACATAGCGTCGTGCTTTCTGTTGGGATTTTGGTGTAACTACTTGTTTGGATTTCTTTTTAACAGTTAGCATACTTCTATCAGAGGAAAGGTTGGAAGACGTGTTTAATATGTGCAGACACATACAGAGCAGGTAATACAAACAGCTTCTAACGATATAGTTCTTTCTCTTAGTTTTGTTTTTTTTGAATAGCCCCTTGACCATACCTGTCTTACAGGTGCTTTTGACCAGTTAAAGCAGAATGCCACAAAAGCAAGAATTCCCTTTTATGGGAGGTAAGTATCTTTCAGAATCAGTTTGAAGAACAGCTCAATTATAACGAGATATTGTTCCTTACTGAGCATCTCCCACAAAGTCCCATTCAGTGTGGCCTAACTAATAGGCTATTATAATGTTTGCTCTCATGAGATGGAATACCTGTCTAGCTCAGTATGTTCTGCCTGTCAGTAGTAGCAGTAGAGTGAGCATAAGAAGAGATCGGGCACCTGGAGATAATCCCCTAAACGTTCTCTCAGCTCGCAAGTTTACAGGGCTTTACCAGACAGATTCAGGTTTTCAGGAAACAATCCACTTAGCATCTTTACAGATTGAAAGATGTCATTTTTTGACCCTTAATTTTTGTCAGGTAGTGGCAGCAGCAGAACTAATATAGTTCTTATTAAAATTCTGTCTGAGCTTTGCTGGAGGTGCACTGTCTAGGTGCCTAGTTACAATTTCCTTCCGAGAAAGGCTAGCAGAATCTAGCATGATCTTCAGCAGATGAGACAGTCCTTTGTGCCTCAGTTCACTGGGCTGCAAGGGTAAATGGCTTAGGGAGGCATAATCTGAATCAGTTTTGGCTTGATATAAGAGGAAGTCCATCTTGAAATCTAGGTAGATGTTATTGCTTGACTGTGAACTTAGTAATTGTAAATGCTCAATTAGCTTAAGGATAAGGAATTGCATACATGTTGATGTTTATCTTTGTGATCAGTTACACAGAAATGGATCCAGTAATTATTGCCTCAGAAGGTGTTGAGAAATTTAAGAATGAAAACTTTGAAATAATCATCGTTGATACCAGTGGACGTCACAAACAGGAAGACTCTTTGTTTGAAGAGATGTTACAAGTTGCTAATGCCATTGTGAGTAGTTTCAAGAAACACATTAATGTTTGTTAGCAATCATTTGTACTCAAATTATTCTCATCTCCCAATGTTCTGTGTGGTTGTCTGTCTTCTGGAACGTGTCTTTTAACACCTAGAATGTGCTAGAAATTACAACTGATACGAATAAGCTAGGACTGGATGATCAGTGCTGGATAGCTTTGTGTTGGTTTAAATTCTTGGATCTGTAATTCAAGGGTGCTTGCATAGATTGCAGTTCTACTGCTTCGACTCCTTTTGGGGCCTTTGCATTAAGAAACAAGATAAAAGAAGAGTCTGGTCTGATTTTCTGTAGCTGTTTACTACGTTTTTGTGATTGTTATGAATATTTGCCCTGAAACAGAAAAGATGATTGGAAAAGGTTCATCAGCTTGGATATGTAAATGAAGCTGGTGTTTCTCATGTGACTTTTAAAATGTTTGGCTAGTTCTTGATTCTGTGATCTCGCATAACAATATGACAGTTCCCACACAACAACTGTTAATGGTAACTTGTTTTCAGAGAAATAGACATCATAAAGCTCTTAATGTAAAACCAAATGGAAGATATTCATTGCTTGTAGATGCTAATTAGCATACTGGCTAAAATAATTCAAAACAAAAGCTGTAAAACTATTAAAATTTAATATTGTGTTGTAGATAATTTTTTTCACAAATAGTAGCACGGCATTAGGGTTTCAAATGGTCCTTAGACAATAGTGCTCACAGAGCAGTGTTGCAGTGAGTTCTGCTACTGAACATAATGCATCAACACAGTCCAAGAAAGCAGGAAACAATTTTCTCTTCTTTACCTCCTAGCAACCGGATAACATTGTTTATGTGATGGATGCTTCCATTGGCCAAGCTTGTGAAGCTCAAGCTAAAGCTTTCAAAGACAAAGTTGATGTAGCTTCAGTTATTGTTACGAAGCTTGATGGACATGCGAAAGGAGGTGGCGCACTTAGTGCGTAAGTACTGTGATGTAACAGGGTGTCCAAGGCTGTGGGTGTACAACTGTGAAATGTGTTAGTGTCTCACAGAAACCTGTCCTGTGAAAGTGGCACTGTCACATTACAAGGAATCTAGAAATTTCAGTAGTAACAGTTAGATTTTTATCCTAATTTCAGTGGACCTGTTGGCATTCAGTGTGAGTTGGAATTCATATTAGGATGTACTTCCAGTGCTGTAGTGTGTATTGTCATGCATCAGGCTTCTGTCTTCTGAGAACAGAATAAAACAATTGTTGCATCTTGCATATCAGATGCAAAATACAAATTTGAGCTTAATAGATAAGGCTTACCTAAAAATTTTTCTTCTCACTTAATGCCCATGATTTTTCCAAAAGGGAAAAAAAATGTAGCTAGTCCTATCTAATGGCCTTAAAGCTGTGATGAAATTAAATTTCTGAATTTTCAGTGTCCAGAAACTTGGTAAAAAGATGAGTCTGCAGTCACGCTTTTCTGAACTCCATTCTTCTTGGACTTCTGATGTGCTGTGCTGTATCTTGACAATCGTTGTTGACTAGAACACGCCATATTATCTTTTAAGTTAGAGTAATCTCCAGCTGTTTTTGAATGATACAGCTTGTATGGAGCTGAGATGTGTCCAACTTGGATCTTAAGTGTTAGAAATCCTAAACTGCCATGTGTATTTTGCTGTTATTTATAGCGCAGTGATGGAACACCAAATTTAAGAGTAAAATGAAAATACCAAAAGTGAGTTCCAGCTGACATGTGGTTGTATACATTGTCTGCTGTGCTGTTCTATACTTTCTGTAGGCTGGAAGCAGAATTTGATTAAAGCTAGTGTCAGTGACTGATTCCTGAAAAGGTTTTGATTTTTCTCATGTCTAAGCTTTGTTCCTGTGTGGAAAATGAGATTGCTGTCTGTAGGAGGAACCCTGAAGAAAAATTAATCAACACCTGTGTCATCTGACCTCCCAACATTAGTGTAGAATGGACACAATTTATTTTTCTTTCTATCCTCTCAACTATCTGAAACTTGGCAATGAAAATGCAACTTACCTACCTATTGGTGATTTGTCAAAGCACAGTGTGGAAGAAGCAGAGTTTGCATTTTACAAAGTACTAATTAAAGAAACGTCAGCTATTCCCAGCAATCCCCTCCTAAATGGATGTTGGATGTTTCTGCATTAATAATTTTTGGGAGTAAAAAAGATACTTAGGAGATTGAGTTGATGTTGTGTTCATTGTGTTGTGCTGATGATGTCTGAGACATAACATATTCCGTATTCATATTCCATAACGATTCCATAATATATGTATTATTTTACTGCAGAGTTGCTGCTACAAAGAGTCCTATTATTTTTATTGGAACTGGTGAACACATAGATGACTTTGAACCCTTCAAAACGCAGCCTTTCATCAGCAAACTTCTTGGTATGTACTACATGCAACTGTACTTACAAGACACTTTGAACCTGATAATAGAAAGTTTAAAAGTGTAATTTTTTAATGCTAACTTCAGAGCTGCTTTTGTTTTCCAGGTATGGGTGATATTGAAGGATTGATAGATAAAGTAAATGAGTTAAAGCTGGATGATAATGAAGCACTCATAGAAAAGCTCAAACATGGTAAGTTGTTCCCTGAATAGCAGGTATATTACCATGAACTAATTATGGCAGGTTCTCTCTGAGATGCAGTTAATGTGTATTCTAGGTAGAGACAAGTAATTTGTTTCAAGTGCATGTTGCAGAACAGTTGTTCTTTCTCTAATAAATGCGTCAAGCGAGTAAATAGTCATGTTTTTCATCAAGTGACAGGTAGTGCTGTAACTGCAGATTAGGCAGCTTAAAACTCTTGAGTGCGTGCCACCTTGTGTGCCTAGCTGTATTAGCAGTAGAGATGATGTTTACATATGTTTTTATGCTGTATAGTAGTATTCTTTTTCACAGGGTAAATAGTTGAGAAAGCAATACCTAAATGTTAGTGTGACCTTTGCTAATTTTCTTTTTGTTGTATTTCAGGTCAGTTTACATTAAGAGATATGTATGAACAATTCCAAAACATCATGAAAATGGGACCATTCAGTCAGATCTTGGTTAGTTATTCCCCAAATCATTTTTCTTCATCAGATTTTCATTTATATCTGACAAATTTCTGCTGTGAACACAAACTCTTCAGTGAAACTGGTGCTAGAGTCTGTGCTTTAGATTTTCCAAAAAGGTCCACTGCGATACATATCTGCTGAACTCAAACTTGCTGTCTGTATTTCTGGCTGCTTAATTCAAGTTAGTTTTGCTTGTTCTGACACAGCTTTTGTTTTGCATTTTAAAACTAGGGTATGATCCCTGGTTTTGGAACTGACTTCATGAGTAAAGGCAATGAACAAGAATCAATGGCAAGGCTAAAGAAATTGATGACTATAATGGACAGTATGAATGACCAAGGTAAAACAAACTTCAACCGGTACTTCATTTCTCAGTTGTTGAACAAGCTTATTTACAGAGATCGTTTTTGGGTACAAGTTGGACTTAAGGTAGCATCTAAAATAACAGAAAAGGGCGAAGAGCATTTATCAGTTTTACAAACAGCAAAGAGTTGCTTATCCCTGTGCCTTTAAACTTTCTGAGTAAGTCCAAATACTTAAGAGAGATACTGACAACTTCCTGTTGCTGCTTTCTTGCATAGACTAGATGGAATTTCAAAGCAACCCATTGAAAATTAATGTGTTTTTACTTTTTGTAGTGTAGTTGTGATTCTAAAATCATTAATGCTATATGTGCAAATGAAAAAGTTGCATTTGTGTTTAATCTGTCATTAACATCTTTCCTCATACCTTTCTTCCACCCTCAAGTTTACTTAGAGATACAGCCTAGTCTCTGGAATTCAGGGTGTGCAGTCTCTAATCCACCCAGAACTCTTACAGGAGAGGTGTGCTCTCACCTTTGAGATAAACCTATTAGCCTGGCTTACACCAGGTATGCTGAGAGCATAATTTATTCTGGCAATTTTTTTTTATCACTGTGATTGACACTAGAAAGGCCACTGCTATTCCCTTGAATATTCTGTCTCAATTATTTCTGTACAATTCTGTGTTGATGCTTCTGAAACTATTTTTTGTTCTGTGGATAAAAACTAAATTCTCAGCACACACTTGCTTTCGTTATTTTTACAGCTATAATAGATTTTAATGTTAGTAACCGAATGTTTTTTTCTCTCCTCTGCTGTAATTGCAGAACTTGACAGCACAGATGGCGCCAAAGTATTCAGTAAGCAGCCAGGAAGAATCCAAAGAGTAGCAAGAGGTTCAGGTGTTTCTACCAGAGATGTCCAGGAGCTTTTAACCCAATACACTAAATTTGCACAGATGGTGAAAAAGATGGGAGGTATCAAAGGGCTCTTCAAAGGTAAAAGAAAGTAAAACACTTACTCAGTGTGAAGGTCACTTGATACGTGAACAGAGGAAGCTCATAATGTAGATTAGGTGCTGGGAGAGGGGAGGGAGAAGGGAGGTGTGTTGGGAGAGAAGGACCGAGTTTTAGCTCACTCATTTTCATGATGTTTGCAAGCTTTTTGATATAACTGCTGAGAGCCATACTGTTCTTCATGATGTTAATGTGTAAATTGTGAGTGAGAATTGATGTATTTTTGGCTTTATCAAGGTAGAGTTCATCACTACCACAGTACCGATACTTTAATTTGTTATGTGGGCAGGACAGGGATTGTTGATCCTTAATTACTCAAAGTAGTTGATGTAGTAACTTGATCATTGATTTGAATATAGAATTATGTAAAATTCTGTTTTTTAGCCTTGTATGTTAATCCAATTTTTCTTCCATTTTCTTGAAGGCGGTGATATGTCAAAGAATGTAAACCCATCTCAGCTGGCCAAGCTGAACCAACAGATGGCAAAGATGATGGATCCAAGAGTCCTTCATCATATGGGTATGTGTTGGCTTTAGACAGCTTCGCTAGGTGAATACCTGTTACAGTCATCCACTTGAAATATTACAGAATTTAGGAAGGGGACTCATTTGGATTCAGCTCTCAAAATGAGCAATTGGAGTAGTGTCTGAGAAAATAGTACAGTGATGACTTCAAGCATGTCTGTTGTGAAGCAAATCTATTCCTGAACTTCCATCCCCTTCCGAGCTTTGCCTTAAATAAGTCATTTTGACAAGAACAGCTTTTACTAAAGATTCCCATACTGGAATCTTTCTAACTGGTAATGGTAATTTATTCATGTTTTTTTTCCTTTGTCTAGGTCTTGATGCAAAGGTCATCTTAAAACCTACTTTAATATTTATGTAATTACTTCCTCAGTTGTCCATATTTTGATAGCCATTTAAGCGTGGCTGAGTATTGGGCTTTTGTTTGTATATTACAGAAATGGCCTCCTTACAGCACACAGACTTTAGAAGCAAGATAGCTGTCCTTCAAAACTAATTAACGCATGCATCTTTTCACTTATTTTCTGTAGGTGGCATGGCAGGATTGCAGTCAATGATGAGACAATTTCAACAAGGTGCTGCTGGGAATATGAAAGGCATGATGGGATTCAATAATATGTAAAGAAGCCTTAATAAAAATGGACTTGGTTGACTATTAGTTGCGACTTCAGTGAAAGGATTGCTTTCTTCCTTTTTACAGTGATGGGGGAGGTGTTTTAAAATCTTATTCAGGCTTCTCAGTTTCTACATCTAACTTCTGAAAACTATTTTTGCTTAAAGTAGTTCCTCTCCACTAATACCTGATGGCACAAGAAGTAATTCAATTTAATAAAATCATGATGTAAAATTTTAATATGTAGAGACACTTTTTAATTGTTTACATTAAATGGCAGCCATTATATTTGTAAACAACCCTGATCTTTGGTTATAGTAACATAAAATGTCACAAATATACTGTAAAATAAAATTAAGCAATTATGAACAGAGGAATGGCCTATTTCTTCCAATTCTTCCTAATGAGCCTTTATCAATATGTAATGAGATTTCCTTAACTTGAATCATTTCTAATTATCTATGCCAAACAGTTATAGCAGTAACAACTGCAGTGCAACGTTTAAAATGTAGAGGTGCTGCTGCTCAGATTTTTGAAGGTGTCAGTTCTGTACAAAAATTGTTCTCCAGCAGTCTAATCAGTCTTTTACATTAACACTGTAGGAACTGAAAACATTTATGTAGAAATCTTCAGTATATGTGACAGCTTGAACGTCTTCTTACTGGACTGCCAATTAAGCAGCTTTTCTGTTATCAAGAGTTTGTAATATATAGTAGATAGAACTCTGTGCTGGTATTGAAGTTAAAATAGCTGTATCTGACAGGACCATATTGCCCCAACTCAACTATTATCTGATCTTAATTTCCTGTCATCTTGTACTACCTCAGTCCACGGTGTTGGTCTGAAATGGGTGGAATCTACAGGTACACTTCAGAAGTGTAAGCCAGATAAACCTTAAAATCTGATAGACAGTTTAGCAAATAGGGTGAGATCTTTCACCCTTATTTTAAGGAAAGGGAGTATGTTATGGATTTATTTAAATATGTTGAGTGCTTGGATTGTAAATAGACACCCATTTCTGTTGCCCAGATGACATAAAAATTAGACACAGTAATCAAAGTATGTCCATCTGTTAGTGGCAGCCATTTGCTTGAAAAGGTGACTGCTAACAGCTGATGGAGAACAACTTATTAGCACAAGAGCATAATTACCCACCTAAAACATAAGGCATGCTGTAACTTAGTTTATAATGTCTATCTTCTGCACTAATAATGGTACATCTATAGAGAGGGGATGCAGCAAAATCTTTGGGTATGCTTTTTACTATAATAATTATACGCATAAAATGCAGCAATCACTAAAAGGATTGGTTAAGTTGGATTCTATTATTTTCAGTGAAAATGAAACAAAAGAATGAATACTTGCAATAATAAGGGCTTGTCTAGGAGCTGTCCTCAGCTATACAAGTGGCATGTGTTCATGGAAACTACTGTTTTATAGTATTTTCGGTTTTTGAACAATTAAAATACAATATATGAAACCATGCAGTTGCATTAGAAAGTGGAAAATAAATCCACTTAAATAAAATTAAATGTGTTTTGCAACAGTTGGTAGGGGATAGTGGAGTTCAGCTGAATGATGGAAATCAAACATGAGAAGAATGTGCATATTGAGAGTGAACAGTGAAGCACTGTTTCTGTACAGGCTTAGTTGGACTGTCGAGTTATCAGCAATGAACTTGTCCTATTTTCAATCCATTGTATGCGTTTAGTTTTAGTCTTCAGAATTTCCAAACTACTGCTATTGTACAGGAAGAGAACAAAAGATTTGAACTGATGTCTTAAAAAACAAACAACAGCACAAAGGCAGCCATAGGCTCATGCTAGAGGTGCTTAATTGGAAAGTTCAAATGTATAGAAGGGTATATAAAAACCCGCTCATAGCTTAGCTTTCTTTATGGGAGAACAACGTTTTTAAGGAGTGTGAGGAAATAACTTTGTAGATCCTGCGGAGGACAATGTACAGAAGAAAATCTGAGCTGTTGCCAGAGAAGAGAAGCTATCATATTCTGTACCTTCTTTCAATCTGGGCCTCTAAACTGATGACTTAGCTTCTCTTGGCTCGATGCAATTATGTAAAACAAGGCTAGAAAGTAACAACTCCTCGGACTGTCTTGCGTTATTTAGACTTCTTGTGCTTGTCCACCACAGAACAGTTCTGCCTGGTACATGTGAAACTTGAAAAGTTGAAGCAAGTTTCACTGGGAATAAATATAAGACTGAAGTTCATCTTTCTATGTCTGTCTTCACGAAACCAGTTGGTGCCGCTTGGACTAATTTGCTGTTTTGTTATCTGGGCACATGGCTCAATCTAGGTCGAGAATTTGAGAGGAGATGATGAAGGGTTTAGGAAATCAGGTAACTGTAGTGCCCGGGGAAGGCCACGAGGAGGAGCCAAGGGACAAAAGAGCAGCGTACAAAATAAGCTCGTCTCGAGATTCTGTTCTAGAAGCGCATCCCTGTTTTAAAATCAGTAATATCCTGCAGTTGCTCTCTTACAGTATATTAAAGTTACAGTATGTTAATAAATTCTGATATGTATGTGGTCATTAGTGCGCCCTGATGTTGAAATAGGTACCTGATGTATGTTTATTGTTTTTGAAAGATGATGGATATAAAACTTTGTAAATCCTGATGATTTTTGCTATTCTGTGTAAGTGGAAAACCTTTACCAGCTGTGGATGTGTTGTTGGCACATGTTTTCTCAGTTTGCTGCCTCTCGATGGAAACTGACTGGGCTAGAACAACAGACAACAGGCCTGATGGACTTTTTCACTCCTTTGCTCCAGACAAGGAAGAGAAGGAACTACCCTGGCAGTTCAAGCATAAATGGCCTTTCATCACAGCTATTGAAAAGGATGCATCTCCTTCATAGAAGCTATTCTTAAGCCTCTCTGCCTGAGCAGCCCACTAAAAGAAGAAACAGTTTTGAGTCAATACATAGCTGTGTGATAGTAGCTGGACAATTAACTCTATTAGCACACAAAAGTAGCCATGAAAAGGCACAGGTATGGTTTTGTCAGAACTCTGTGTTATTTTTTTACTGATACTGGTCTTTACCTTTCATCAGGACTTCCATTGTTAACAACTACTGAAGTTGTCTAATTTGCAAATGCAAATTGTTCTGGGAGGTGAAAGTATTACTGCACAGCTGCTACTGTAACCATAGAAGCAAAGGACAGCGAGTTGGTTCATTTAATGATGTTCTAAGAGCTGCTAACATATTTCAATCAGTTCTTAATAAACACAATTCAGATCTAAGGATAAGGGGTATTTACTTGCCCTTATGCTAGTTTGCTTCTTTACAGTTTTAAGTAATACCTCATTATTTCTATATACAAAGCAGATGCTTGGTCCTGTACTGTATGAAGTAGTGCTGTATTCACTGGGTGTTTGTCATCAAACACTGATCACACATCCCATTTGTGAGTCACTTCCATCAGGGGAACTTTTCTGCTTTATGTAATTGTAAATCGGGTACGTTTGTGCTCTGTGAGACTTTAATTTGCCTCACAATCTGGATAATGCTGCGATGTGACTGAAAAATGGCGTAAGAGTCTGTGCCACAGCCCATAACTTTTGGAAGCCACGCGGAGTGGCAGGGTTGAAGGATGGCTCTTGCCATCACGTAGTGTGTTACAGCCGCCGACTCCTACCTTTAAAACATGATTCACTCCTCGGTTCCACAAAAAGGGTGCTTCAAACACTTCCTCCCCCAGCTGCCTTCCCTGCTGGTTGGCCGTGGCCGTGCCTTTCGCCCGGGTCAGCTCCGGCCAGGCGTGAGCGCCTCAGCCCCCGGGGGCCGGGACCCCCTCACTCCGCGTTTCTGCCTCCGGGACGATGCGAGGCGCCTCACGGCGGGCTCCCTTCCCCTCCCGGCGGGGCCGTGGGGCTCCCCTCGGACCCTAGGGGGCACGGCGGAGCGGGGCGGCCCGGCACCCCCCGTTGTCCTGCCCTCGCTCCGCGCCCCGCCCCGGCGGGCGGTGTGACGGGCGGTGCCGCCCGGCTGCTCGCCTCCCTGGGCCGCCGCGGGCCCGCTGCCGCCCTCCCCCGGCGCCTCGGCGGGCGGGAGGGAGATGGAGCAGGGGCTGTCCGCCATCACCCTGTACTGCGCCCCCGCCGCCGGCCCCGCGGCTGCCGCCTGCGCTATGGAGCCCGAGCCGGTGAGGAGCGGGGCCGGGGAGGGCGGCCATTTGCGGGGCGTTGCGAGCCCGGCGGGCAGGAGAGGGGAGGAGGAGGAAGGGAGGGAGGGAGAAAGGAAGGAAGGAAGGACGCGTGCCCTTCCAGTGAGCTGTGCTTACAGGCTCGGTGTCCTGCGTTTCACCTGTCACACAACGCCTCGCGCCAACGGGCCCGATAAATATTGCATTAGGACAGGGCTCCGCTGCCGGGCAGGTGCGCGAGGGGGCCTGGCAGGCTCCGTGGGTCCCTGCTGGGCTTTATCCCGATACCTGTGTGCTGCGCCGAGCTCCTCGGGCTCGCAGCGCCCGGGGTTTCTTTCCTACAGTTCCCTTTCCGACTGTCCTGTTTTGTCATCTGCTTCCAAAACACCCTGGCTTTTCAATTTCAGTTGGAGCACGATGGTGGAAAGTCAAGAAATATGCCAAAAAGCAAACCAAACCAAACCAAAAAAACACCAAAAAATACCTACCCCAGAAATTGATACGAACAAAACCGGTAAGGCAGGCAAGGCAGCAGGGGCAGAAATATTTCTCAATAGGCATTAGCAGCCCTCGAGTAACTGGCACTGTGGGATCGGTAGATGTGTGCAAACCCAATTCCTCGTCTTTCTGAGGGAGAGCGGCTGCCACCGGCTTTGGCATTTTGGAACAAAAGCTCTTGTACGTGGCACCGGGTTCTGACAGATGAGAAGGTGACAAAGTGAGTGGTCTGCTCTCCATAGTGCTGGTTGCTTTTCTTCGACGAGACTTGAGGTTTTTGCATTGCCTTGTGTTAGTTGTATTGAGCCCCAGTAGCTGCAGGTGTCCTGGCACACCTCATGCTTGATTGTAGCTTATTTGTTTGGGCATTTTGATAGTGGACTTAAATTCCATTGTGCTGGATATTGTACCAACAGGGCCACAATGTTCCCTGCACTGTGTGCTTTTGGCCAAAGGGTGAGGTAGGCGAGGAGGTGAAAACATGGTTAATGAGGAAGAGCAGCTCTGGATGTGACTTCTGACAGGCGAGGCTTATGGGGGAGTCATAAAGTGAAGAAAAATTCCAAGAGGGCATTTGAAAGGAAAGGGAAGTAGCTTTACAGTGTTCCTGGAGTCTCTTCACAGCCTTAGCTGGTGTGGCAGAAAGCACAAAGGTAACTGGCCCTCGTGTTGACACAAAGCTGACAGCGTAGAAGCCATGGTAAATACTTGTATAGCGTGAGGTTATGTCAGCTGCCGAGCCTTTCAAGACATATATAATATGTTGGAGGGGGATAGGCTTGTGGAAAAAAATGAGATGGCAACCTGAGCAGAGCTGTGTAATGACCTCTTGCACTGGAAAAGAAAGATCACGCTTGGAAAGAAAGATCAAATGTGTAAAGCCTGAAGCAGAAAATAATGTACTGTTTGGCTGCAAAGCGAACCTGGATGATACTTAGGGAATAGATCTGCATTGCTACACTTTTGGGTAGACCCTGTTGGAGAGGTAAATAAAATTTACTGATGCAGAACTTACTGCTTGCAGCTGGGTTGAGAGTTGGCTTTAAGTGGTGCTGTGTATGTAAAAATTAAAAGGACAAATGCTACTGTGATGACTAAAAGCAGCATCCGGGTTTGTTGGACGTGTAATAACCAAAGCAAGAGCTGACGTGTTTTATTTTATTTAATAATTTAGGACTCTGAACCAGATTACTAAGGGAAACTGGATTCATTGTTCCTTGATGAATCCTTATTGTCTTGAACTGCTGCATTTGTCTGAAACTTTGTACCGGTGCCAGCTGTGCTGAGCTTCTCACTGTAGGTAGTGTAAGTGGAGTGTGGGATGGGTTGAAAAGTGTGCAGTTTCCACAACCAGGGAATTAAAGCCCGCTTTTTAATCTTTAAATATTAACTGCAGTATTTTTCAAAGTTAAAATATGTTTGAAGCATTTGAGTTAAATTAATCAAAATCAGCAGAAGACTGTGCCTTTAGAGGAGCTTGTAGGCGAGGGTTTATGCTGCTCACGATTATTAATTACAATAATATTTGTGATGCTGTGTCACAAGAAATAATGCTCCTCAGTACTGTGACTAAACATGAACAATGAAATCACCATACTATGCCAATAAAAGAGTGTGAGATTTTCCTCAGAGGCTGATTCTGTGGTGCTTTATGCTCCAAAAAAAACAGAGCTGACTTGCAGTAAGTGGTCTCTGCTTTTCCAGTGGCAGCAAGGGGTGTTCCCTGTACTCAGGCTGTTTTGCTTTTTTCAGCATTCATATTTTTGTAGCTTTGTTGTTCTGCCACTGCTGTTTCCAAGACTGAAACTCAGCGGAGAGAATGCACTAGGCCCAGCACAGTCAGCTTTGTGTTCCTGCATGAAAACATAAGGCCGTTTCAGCTGGATTATACTTTGGAAAACTTGTCACTTAATTCTGCTCTGCTCCTCCAGGAAAACACACACAATGTGCCACGGTAGCTAAGAAACACTCCAGGAAGCTGAAATGACTTGCAGTTTTCTGAAGCTGCTGTACAAGGGCTAGGAAGGATGATGGATGTGTGTACTCCCTCTCCACATCGTCGGGCTTGGCACGTGATCTTTATATTCCCTCCCTCTGTTCTGTGGGCATGAGAAAAACCTATTGCCTGGAATGAAGGCAGCAGTTCTGCTCTCCTCTGCCTTCTCCTGCCCCGCTATACCATGCCCCCTGCTTATCCTAGCTAACAGCCTTTCTGTGTTGCAGGGCTAATTTATGTAATGCAGCAGAAGTGTCAGGAAGGGCACTACTGTGCTCATAATGATTAAGGGTTATCTTACAACTGTGTGATAAAAGTAAGTGTTTTTAGTAATAATTTTGATTTGTGATCTGTGAGGGCTGCTAGGGCTGCATAGACAAGAAGTCAAAAATTGGCACGTGTCTGTTTTATGCAGCCTTAATTCTGTGTGTGCCTACACACATTTTCTTCCACAAGTTTCTTATGCCGTGCTTTTAAATTACATGAACTCATGCATTTTTAAAAACCTTCACGGTACATTAAAAATGTGTGTCTAACATTTCCTGTCTTCTGTGTCCTTCTCTGTGTGGCAGGCGTGTTTTCAAAACAGTTTTTGCATTTGTTGTAGTAGTATTTAAAAGCTCTACCAAGATGTAGACTCTGTTTTGATAGATACAATACAAAACCTTACTAAAATTCTGTCTGTGGGAGTTATTAGCCTAAAGAATTATTGATTGGCCTTTGAACTAGGAGTGTATTTTTTCTATCGCTTGTGGCTCGAAGACGGCATTGTAGTATTCAGCAGCTCAAAGAACAAAACCGGACATTGTACTTCTCTTTTTCATCTGTCCTTACACACCAAATTAAGTGTCCTGCTTTTTGCATGATCCCTTGTACTGGTAGTGATTGCTGATGAAAGCCCAGAGAGGCAGATTCCTTGAGGCATCTTTCTAAATCTTGAGCTTGGTGGCTTAGTTATCCTTCACTCGGTTTTCTTTCGAACTAGAGCTTTCTGTCTAAACTTGCAAAGAGGTGGCTGTAGTGTCTGAGTTACTTGATTCACTTCAGGAGATGCTAATTCAGAAACCAACAGTACGCTTAAATATTAACACTTATGTGCTCATCAAATTATTTAAAGTGTTCTGCTAAGGAACTCTTACATAACAGCGTTCTGTTGGAACAGACGTTTTATAAAACCACCTTTCTGTGCTGAAATGAAGGCACTTATCTTTGTGTTATTTCTGGTGAATAGATAATTTTGTATGTATCTGCAAACAATGTTTCAGTCCTATCTATTATCTACAGCCAAGCTCTTGGATATATCCTTTGTATATGGTAAACAATCTAAAATTCTTTAAATACCTCATGAAGTTTTTTAAGGGGGAACTCTTACAGTTTTGCAGCTTATTGCACGGAAGTGTACTTGAGATAATGATTTTTTTTCTTCATTATAGCAACTTGCAAATGGAGATAGAGGCTTTGAGAATGTGGAGCTGGGTGTCATAGGGAAGAAGAAGAAAGTTCCCAGAAGGGTAATTCATTTTGCAAGTGGAGAAACAATGGAAGAATACAGCACAGATGAAGAGGAAGATGAACAAGAGAAGAAAGACCTGTTGCCTCCTGTAGATCCTGTAGGTATTTTGGTTGATAAATTGCTGCTTCTGGTTTATTGTATAATTACCTGCATTTTATCCTTTAATTTTTATGTCACAAATATGATTTTGTGCATTAAAGATTCAGTAAATTCGATTGCCTCTAGGCACCGAGAAATCTCAGAGAAATATTCTGCAAAGTTTTGTCCTGCAGCCCTCCCTCATTGAAATAGCCCTACTAATTAGAAATGGGTTTAATTTCTTCACAGTTCTAATCTGTCCTCTCCAGAATCTTCCCCTCTGATAATATTTGCTTGGTGTCTCTTTTATTCACACGGGCATTTGAAAAAATCAGTTGGGAGGGCATTTTTTCTTATCTTTGTTGGCAGTGGAGAGTTGAGCTTGTAACGTAGTGTTAGCATACCAGCAATTAAAGGAGTGTACAAAGGAAAGAAACAGATGATTTGCAGAAGTATAGGAAAACTTCATTGATACATCAAAAACAGGTTTTAAGGGGTCTGCCTAGTCCATGTATGTGAAGTCCATCTGTGTTTTAACCTGTTAAGATTTGCTCAACCTGAATCACATCTCCATGTGTTGGTCCAAATCCAAGGGAAGTTAGGACAGTTAAAGCTGTCTCTAATAGTGCGTTTTATGGCTACTAAAAAGAAAAAAAAAAAAATTCCCTTTTTGACAATGATTTGGTATCTACACTTAGAGGCAAAATGAAGTACATCACCTGTTTTATTCTGTTGGAGTGTCTGACAATGTGTTTTATAGCCTAGAGATTTGCAACCCCAGCAGCAGCGTGCTGGAGGAAGCAGCTCCCTGCCTTCTGGCAGCCAGCCTCGGAGAAGATAGGCATCCATCTCTTCATCTTTCCACACTCCCAGTCTCATGTTTCTTTTATGACAGCCCCACAAACTGGTGTTCCAACTACCTCCTACAATTCTGTCCTCCATAAACTGGGTCTGCAGTCCTGTTCCCTGCCTGCCTGCGGTACTCCCTTCCTGGCTCTTGCTTTGCTTGCCTGTACTGAAGTTAGAGGTGGAGCCCCTGAAATTGGCTGGATCCTTCCCTGTGTGCTGAGTACAGTGAAGTGGCTGGGAGTTTCTGCTTTGTGCAGCAGCCAGTCCTGCCTGATTGCACATTGGAGGCAAACGCCTGTTTAGAGTTGCTTGTTCCCACACTTCGATAAGAGTCTTGGCATGCACAGAAACTGGTGCTGCTTCCTACCTCACGTAAGCATTGCTGTCAGAATGACTCATGCACCAGAGTTTGGGAATTGGTGCTTAAGAAAAGTCATGTATGAAACTCACTATTTTCTGTACTACTAGGCTCTGTGTTTATTTATATGTGCATCCTTCCAGGAAAGCTGGGATTTCTTGGGGGGATTGCAGTGGAGTTTGACTTTCTGCTCATTCTTTTCTGAGAAAGCAGTGTGACCACGAGGAGCTTGCTTTGGGAAGGACTGTCAATCAATTCTTTTTTCCCCCCTCTGCAAAATTAATTTACCTTGAAGAAAAAGTAGTAGTTAGAGGACTGAGCTGCAATTAGACTATAGAAAGCTGGGGCTGGGGCTCCTGAGTAAAGCCATTGCATTTAATCTTGGATGGACTTGGCAGTGGCATCTCTTTCTTATTAAGCTGTTCCTGTATACAAGGAAAAGTAACGTTAGTCTGAGAGCAAGTGTTTCAGTGTAGAAAATAAATATACTAAACTTATGAACAATGAATAGATGTTAAGCTACCTTGCTGGGTGGGCTTTTGTTTGTTTGTTTGCATTTTGTCTTTGAGATGCTGTTCAAAGAAGTGCAAGAACTGTGAAACTTACCCAACATTCAGGTATCTTTGGAGTCAGATCTGTTTCCCACTGTGCAGGTTGTGTCAGATACCCATGGATGTGTACAAAGAGATTTGTTTTTTTCCAACTGTAATTAGCAGAGGACCAGATCAGTATAATTTCTCTGTCATTTCCCCTCAGTAGAGCAGTTTCACCATGATGGAAGGCTCAGGGGACTGTATGTGTTGTGAGGCCAGAGGAGTACCCACTGCTGTACAAATGGACGCTTAACTAAAAAACCTGCAAATATTCACAACAGCCAGGAATTCTGTGCGATCATTCTCCTGCTTTCCTAATATGGATTTTATTGTGAATACCTGAAAGTATATTGTATGGCACAGTTAAGATTGCTTTATTCCACTTCTATAGTTTATGAAATATTTAAATTTTATTACAATTTTTAATAAAAGGACCCTCCAAGGCTGAACATGTTATTGTGGAACACAGTATGCCTTATTATGCATTGCTTTTTACCTTGACAGAATAAACTTGATTAGACCAAGGGTTGCCATTAAGTGAAGTTTACCTTATCTGCTGTATGCTTCGTGTATCCCAACTGAGCCAGTGAATTGAAGAAATGTTAGTCCAAGCTGAGCTTTGATGTTTTAGCCAACAGCTGCCTTAAAAATGTTTTTATTGTAGGATTTCTATAAAAGCAATTAAATAGTCAGTTTGCTGGGACCAGCATGTCTAAAACTTGTTATCTCAGTTGGGATACAAAAAAGTATGTTGCAAATAATAGCTGTTTCTGGTCCAATTTATTTTTAGAAAAAGCACTTTAATATTTTGAATAGAAACTTTACATCATGAAAATTCAAAGCTCAGCTGGTATTGGCATACAAACAGGTTCTGAATTGAGTTTAAGAGAAACAAATGTTTTGCCGTGTTGTAAAGAAACTTCTGCAGTAACTACCTGGGTTTAATTACGCTTTAGAGCTAAGCAGATGATGATGATGTCTTTCTTGCTAAGCAAAGTAGCATGTGTGTACTCTGGTAATATGACAACTAAAGAGCTCACTGTGATGGACTGGTGTCACTCGTAACTAAACAAATTCTCATAAAGTACTGAGTCTTAGGCTGTGCTTTGAAACAACGATTCCAGCACTTCTGTAGGTCAGCGTTCAGGTCACTTAAATTTTTGGACTGGAACGTCCTTTTGTTCTGGTGTTTTGTTCTTTTTAAGAGTGAATTGAATCCAGAACACAGGGCATGCTTAATAAATTTTGCTCTGGTTGTTGTTTTTAGATGATAGCATTCAGTATTATTCATGTTCTCCTTGGCCTCTTTGGTGCTTGTAAATGCTTTAACTGAATCTTCTATCAAAAAATGTAGATGCTTACACTTTACATGTAAATCTTTTGCTTCTGTCCACCAAAACCTTGCTTTATAACTTTTTGTTTTGTTTTAATTAGAACAAGAAATTAAACTTCTGTAACTTGTTCTAGAAGGTAATCTTTCTGTTTATCCCTGGAGTTCCGCTTGCTATGGAGTCTTGGTTGCATGAGTAAGCAGAACGTGGAGTCTAAGCCTTTGCAGAACATCTATCATCAACTATATAATTATTGATTCTAACCGTAGAATTCATCCTGAGCACATTTCTGTGACAGAGCTCCAAAACAGATGTAATTTTGTTAACTTTCAGTGCTTGGAAAGACTGAAACACGTTCTTACAGGAAGGTTATTGTGATATCCTGTAGTTAAAAGGAGCTTAACTTCATACAGCAAAGAAAGCATTGTTTTTATGCTATTGAGGACTCTTAAACTCTAATTTCATTTTAAAAGTTCTGGAATGAGGGAGAAAAATAGTGACTTAATAATAGCTGTTCATAATATCATAGAAGCTTTTTTGATGAAGAAGGGGTATGTGTTCCTGAATCTTGTTTTCGCTGGCTCATTAGTTGCCACAGTTCTACCTGGTGTGTACACTGAAGGACCTATTACAGCAATGACCAGTCATTAATTTAACTCATTTAAAATGAGTCTTGACATAGAAAACAATGAAAAAAATATCTATTTGGTGGTATTTAACTCTCAACAACATAGTTTATTTTTTCTTTAAATGGGAAATGATTCTTTACCTCCTTTTACCATTTTCTCTGCCAACAAAAAAAACAAACAAACAAAACAAAACAAAAACATATCTTGTGAAAGTTCAAATGTTACCAGGGACTGAAATCTGGCAAAAGTAAGTATAGATGTGGATTGTTTGTATGGTACACACTCTGCTGAGCTTCTGAGCACATGTATTCCCTTCAGCAGCCCCATACTAGGAAACAGTATCATATTGTTACTGAATCATAGCCCTTTGGTTTTATCAATGGTTGAATTTGTTACGTGATTCCTACTTAAAATGCATTACACCAACACCTTCTGGAGGTAGATTTGGACAGGTCCTATTATGGCTGAGTGTCAGGTTAGAATTGTACATTGATTTGTACTTTAAAAGCTGAGTGTAGCAAGCATTATGTTTTCTGTTTTAAACAGCCAAATGAAGTCATGATAGCAGAACAGTATAGGTAAGCATTGCAGAAACATACACTTAAGAGTAGAATGATGCTAGGAGAAATACTATTGCCTCCTAATACTGTGTCCTGTATTCCATTCAAGAAGCACAGTACTACTGTGTCCTTGTTTTAATTGAAGCCATTCCTCTGGCTGAAGGATATTGATGCACAGCATCAGGGCATGTGGTTCTTACCAACCATTAATAAGACCTGACTTTGGTGCCATTTTCCAGAGTCATTCAATGCATTAAGGCTACATCACAGAGGATTAGTTTGCACTGAGCTTTTGCATAACACTTCACATCACCCATAACATTCCACAAGGTTCTTGTTCTCTCCAGTACCTCTTCTCGCCTCATATTTGCCATTCTTGCTTAGGTCTCTTGAGGTGCTACCCAAACTTACCTTGAGGGGGGGAAAGAAAAAAAAAAAAAAAAGAGGAGGGTTATTTCTCCCAGATGTGTTCCCCTGTTTCTGCTTGTTCTCAGTGGTTTACTCTACAAAACATTTAATTTTTACTGCTTAATTTTCATAAAGTATCTTCTCTTGGTTTTATGTTGCCTTTTGAGATACTTGATAGAAGGCTCCTTTTTTAAATTATTGGGACCAGCAAAGCAACACTGGATATCACAGAATCACGGAAAGACAGGAGTGAAGAAGTGTCTGGTTGGGCTAGAGACCTTTGTTGTCAGAAAGCAGAGGTTTCTACAAAGTTGAACTTAGAAGTACTTCTAACATACCAAACTGTTCTTTAATTGTAGTGGGAAAATAGAGGAAATAGAAAGCATCTCTGTGCCTGCAGAGTCTCAAATTTTATGTTTGTGGTACTACAATAGTACGTTAGAATATTCTGTGTCTGATTTACTTCTGTCACGTTGAAGCTCAGCTTCTCTTTTTATCCTTAAATGTTAAGGGGACTCTTGTAGCTTCTTGCGTACTGCTGCACAGCAGGCCTTTGTTTGTCCTGTGCACTGTGTGAATGCTTTTTAACCTTGTCACCTTGTTATGAAGGATTGTACAGAGGCTTGTCAATGCCATTATTTGCACCTGTGGCAACAAGCTTTTCCAGCACTTTTCTTGACTTCTTCAACTGAACAAACTGAGAAATGATTGTCGTTAGTCTGTCTGCCAGCTGAGTACGTAATCAACAAGCGGGAGGTGCTTTTGTGTAAGCAGGATAGCAGCTGGTTTTGCTTACACTTTTACCTTGGCAGGATATTTTCCATACCCAGTGCCAAAAATATCTAGCATCTGGCTTTTTTCTGCCTGCCCAGCTTGAGTTTCTGGCTTGACAGATTGTACGCAGTGATGAGATTTCCCCTGAGCTTTCTCTTCTCAAGGCTAAACAGCCCCAGCTCCCTTATCCTTCCCTCATGTGGGAGATGCTCCAGTCCCTTTATCATCGTAGCAGTGGTGCATCCCATCAGGGCTCATGAATTCACATATGTCCAGTTTGCTTGAGTATTCTGTAAGCTGATCCTCCTCCATACTTTTCCTTATGCTACACCTTCCCTCAGTCCTCTAGTTTTCTGAAGGCCGGTCTTACTAGTAAACACTGAGGTGAAGATGGCTTTCACTACCTCAGCCTTTTCTACATCCTGCATCACCAGAGCCCTTGCCCCATTCAGCAGTGGGCCCACATCTTCCTTTTGCTACTGAACTTACAGCAGCCCTTCTTATTGCTCTTTAAATCCAGGTGCACTTTGGCTTTCCTAATCGTGTCCCTGCATGCTCAGGCTGCTTTATATTCTTCTACATTATCTGTCCCTGCTTCCAGCTTTGTATAGTCCCTTTCTGTGACTCAGTTTGGACAGGAGCTCCTCATTCATCCACACAGGCCTGCTGGCATTTCTGCCTGACTTCCTACTTTTTGGGATGGATTGCTCATGAGCCTGAAGGAGATGATCTTGGAATATCAACCAGTGTTCATAGGCCCCTCTTCCCTCCAGGGCCTTTTCCCCTGGAACTTTTCCAAGCAGGTCCCTGAAGAGGTCAGTCTGCCCTCCTGAAGCCCAGGGTTGTGATTTGTTTTTCCCTCTGCTCCTTCCTCTCAGGATCCTGAACTCCACCACCTCAGTCACTGCAGCTGACGCTGCCTCGAACATTCACAGCCCCAGTGAGTTCTTCCTCATTTGTATGAGTATGAGGTGCAGTAGAGCACCTCTCCTCGTTGGCTTCTCTGTCACTCGTGTCAAGAAGTTATCAGTTCTCTCAAGGTACCTGCTACGGTGTTCCTCCAGCAGGTATCAGGGGGGTTGAAGTCCCCATGAGATGCAGGGCCTGCAAATGGGAGGCTGCTTCTAGCTGTCTGTAGAAGGCCTCACCCATGTGTTCTTCCTAGTCAGGTGCCCTGTAGCAGACACACTCGGATGGCACCCATAATCAGTTCTTTAATCCTTACCTGGAAGCTCTCAGCTGGCTTCTTATCCTTGAAAGCTTCGTTGCCTACGTGCAAATGCTTGAGGTGACAGCTGAAGCCCTGGTTTGTTAATTTGGTGATCCCTTCCCTTCACATTATCTTAGGCCCTTTGCTAATCAGCCCTGTCCACTGCTCCCTCACAGAGCCACTGGTGACTCTCTCCCTCCCTCACTGTTCCTAGCTTTGTTCTTCAGGTACAATTCCAAATGATAATTCATATCTGTGTTTAAATATATGGAAGCAGCTTGTTATGACCACTTTGAAGTGTTGTTTTGCTTGTTTATTTTTTAAAATGTCTCTCATAGTTCTCCCGTTACTACAATCAGGGAATACTTGGTTAACCCACTTCTCTCTTTGGTCTGACAGAATGCAGACCTTTATAATTTTAGGAGTTACCTTGGGATTGAGCTGGATGCTTGCTGTTTCCCAAGTTTGGGAGTAGGAAACAAAAAACAGTGAAATGAGTGTTCCCAGATATAACAGCTTTCTATCTTATGGTGATACTTCATGCATGTCTTGCCTAGACTTACTTGAAAGCAAAAATACTGTGGTAGCTGGCAAACAGGCAATGTCACAGATCTTTCTTCTCTGTCTGAGCTTTCATGTGTGTTATTATGTACAACGAGCTTACGGCTACACATACTAATACTAGTTTTGTTGTTACAGACAACGCTCACGTGGGGACCCTACTTATGGTTTCATATGCTGAGAGTTGCCACTTCAACGCTATCAGGTATTGCTTTAGTTAATTCTTACATAAACCCGTGAAGGGATATTGAGTCACTCTGACGGGCTGTAAATCATCTTTGTGATCTACCGGTCAATTTTTCAAAAATATGATTGTGGTTTTGTTGTGTGTTTTTTTTTTTTTTTTTTTTTTCTGTGCAGACATAATCTCTTGTCTTTAGCACTAATTTTATTTATTAATTTATTTTCAAGCAACAACTGTTGAATGAAGAATGAACAGAAAAATCCCTTTGCTGAACACTTTTTAATTTTTCTCTTTTTCTCCATACGGAGTGATGGCGATGTTGGCAAGGGATTTATTTCAGCATCTCTTATATAACCCTTTTGAGTGATTTTATCTGAAAAGAATGCTGTTTGGCCTAACTAAATTGAGTTTTTATGAAGACTTAAACTGGAAAGTATCTTAAAACACACTTAGTCTTGTGCTTTACAACAGTTGCAAAATAAACAAAAATAGGGCTATTTTACAAGTCTTAAACCCACTACACAAAATTTTCATTGACCTGTGGACCTCATAAAATTTTGTTAAGTTTTTAGACAGCTTGTCATAATCTGTGTTCCTCACAAATTGTAAAGTATCTGTATTGTATACTGACAAATATTTGTGGGATTTCCATGATTGTACAGCCTCAATTTAAACTATTGACAGTCTACCCTATTGATTTTTATTGTTTTTAGAAGCACCTTAATGTACAGTGAATCCTATTCGTTGCATACCTTTTCCTTATACCCAGTGGTAGATATTGCTTTCCTTTTTTCAGAAGTTTTTATGAATTTGAAGATTGCTACATATTTGCATCTCACTTCAATGTCATTGAACTTTGTCATTTGAACTGGTCTTTTGCAAAGGCTCTGTCTGTAAGGATGCTTGCAAAATGACTGAATCCTCACGGAGACATTCAGTTTCTGACTTCTGTTTTCACTGAAGATGACTAACTTATTCACATCCTCAAGGATGTGAATTTTTAATTTGAAGTGCAGTATATTTGATTTCTTGCTTGCTTTTACTCAAGGATCAGTGCTTTAGCCATCATCGTGGTAGAGAGACTGACTGACCTAAACCCACCTATTCCATCCTTCTGATTGCACTACCTGTTTTAGCAAAGGAGAACTGCATGTAGCCTCTAGCTTGAAAACTGAGACAGCTGACACCTAAAAATTTAATTAATCCATCAGTATGCTACACAGAGCATTGTTAAAACTGATACTGGCTTAAAGTATACATCTATCGATAAATAACTTCAGTTGGTTGATATCATTAGACTGAATTGTCAGTCCAGTTGGTAGCCATGTATTTTTAACTAACCTTAATTTTCAGTTAAAGTTCAAGTAAAAGCTTATACTATAACTGATGACCTAGCAGAACAAACCTGGATGCAAAGCTAAAACTGGTAGAATGCAAACAATACCGTCATCAAGGCTTTTGTTGTGTTTTTTGTTTGTTGTTGTTGTTGTTGTTTTTTGGGTCCATTCTCTGTCTTAAGGAACAATTATTAGTATATAGACCCGTAGTATATAGACCTGTGTGGTGCCAGGATTTGGACTTGATGATCCTTATGGGTCCCTTCCAACTCGGGATATTCTATGATTCTATATTTAGCTAATAAAAACTATATATAAGTAGATTAGCATAGCAGATTTTATTTTTGTCTTTTGAGTGAAGTAGAACTATGGAAAACCATTCAGGAGAGATGACACCTTTAAAAGCAGAACTGTGTTCAAGAACTTTCTTCTTGATACTAACCATTTGTAAATCTCTCTATTTTCAGTGTGTGATTTCCTTGGGGAAAAGATTGCATCTGTTTTGGGGATAAGCACACCAAAATACCAATATGCCATTGATGAGTATTACAGAATGAAGAAAGAGGTATGTGTGTGAAATAGGGTTCTTACATTTTTTTTCTCCCTACTTATCTTCCCTGGCATTTTCAAAAATAAAATTTGTATTCGTGCATTACTTACTAAAATGAAGTTAAATTTTAGAACCTCTCTTTCAGTTTTCCTTCAGTTTTCTTTTGATGCTTGATTTATGCTTGCTTATCCATTAGTATTTTCTCACCAGCTTATCTGTTGGGTCCTGAGCACTGCTGTACTTGCTTCTCTTCTACAAGGCATTTTAAAGTCCAGGCTGGGAGAAAGCTGGAAGGAGCAGTTCCTAAAGAGGCAGCTGCCTCACATTACTCACTTAAAGTGAGTGTACTTTGAAACTCTGAAACTTGTCCCATTTCATGTGATAGGAAGTGCCAAGGGTAAATTGAACATTATGTTACCATTTGTTCTGAACCGTAACTTAAAATGAATGATAGCCAGTACTTTATGCAAAAATAAAAAAAATACAAAAATTAGTAAATCTCATTTGGAAGAAATGTGAAACGTTTAAAGCTTTGATACTTTTTAATAGCTTTTAATTATTAAGGGTTGAAAATGCTTTATAGGTGGACCTATCACTGCTACTTTTGATTAAAAACTGCTTATCTAGATGTCTTTTTTTTCTGTTTATGTAACACACTTTAATCCATCACTTTGGGCTATTTCTAGAATTCCCATTATAGAGGAGAAAAAACAACAAAACACCCAATCTTGTGATAAACTAGTGACTATTCTGTAGCAGAACAAATATTCTTTTCTTGTAATAGAACTGGTATGTTGTTACAGAACATAAGTGGTGTTTATTTCAAGTAAACAGTAACTTACGAATCTGGTTACATATTTTCAGGAGGAAGAGGAGGAACAAGAAAACAAATTATCAGAAGAAGCAGAAAGACAGCATCAGGAGCAGCAGAACAAGGCACAAGCTGAAGCTCCTGTCCAGACAGACCAGCCTGAATCAACAACATGTACTTCATTTGTGAATTTAAACTTTGAAAATGAGGGAGATAGCCACTCTGTTGTGGAAAATAAACAAGATGTAGTTACTGTCCCTACCTAAGTATAAAGCTCTGTATAATGTAGGAAATAGGAAGTGTCAGGTGTCACGATCTGGCTAGAAGGAGGAAAAATAGGATTATACTTATTCAGTGTAATACAACTTACAGCATTCTTATTGATCAGGAGAGAGCTAGGTGATGTCTCTTCAGCCTGTCTGCCTAATAAAGGCTGAGGCATTCTGCCAAATTGGCACTTCAGTGAAAATGAAAATTGCACTACAAACATTTGGTCTAAAATTGAATTTCTGTGTAAAGCAAGTAAAAATGTCTTTCCTTTAAATTGCTGTCTGGCACAGTGGATTGCAGATGCAGTGCTGTTCCTCCTTGTGAACACCAATTTCTGATCTGCACGTTGTTTGCAACTTGGCTCTCTATGAATAGATTGATAGGAATCAATGTCCTGTAACTCACAAGTCATTATAATCGCTTCTGAATTTCCCTATTTATTGTCACTATTGTGTGCATGTATCTTTTTCTGTTACTAACACAAGAGAGGTTAGATTTAATGTTAATTAGATTTAAGGGCCTAATGGAACACTTTCCTTTTCTTTTTTTTAACTCTAAAGGAGGCTGTAAACACCCTTAAGTATTTATGAACTAGTACGAGCACTTTTGGGGGCTAATAGTGCTCAGCTGCGCTATGTAATGCTGTAGCAAAGTACAGAACTAGCATCTGTGTAAGATGCTGTCACTCCAAATCCAAGAATTAACAGATTCTTTACCTGCTCTGAATTGGGCTGGGATGTAAACTGAAGTCTTGCTGAATTATAGCAATTACTGGACATCGCGTATGGTACTAGTTTGTAACTACAGAAACTTTCTTAACATAAATTACTTGAGTCAGTGTACTTGATTAAATAAACAACCTGTTTAAGGTTAATGTTTATTTATGAATAAGGAGTGGGCCACTGAAGGTATCTATTCCCCTCTAGTGCAGAATATATATGTAACTGGAGATTAGAAAACCAGGCTTATGACTTTTTTAAACATGAAAAGCATTTGTTTCAATATTGAAACAATATTCATTTTTGTTTAAGTGAAATGCAGGTGGCTCCAGTTCATAACCAGCCCCAAATACCATTCACTTAAAAGAATTTTAGTGCAGTGACCACGATCCTGCTTCTACCCTGTTCAAGGTGAATGGTTTGCTTTGGGACAATCAGGTACTGCTCCTGCAGGCAGATAAACAAGCAACTGTGTGTGTCCCAGTCACTGTCTATGCAGAAAGTTTATTGATAAATGAGCAGAAGACCTGTACTAGTTACCGTAGGGAGTGTTGTTTTTGTCCTCGAGACTTCTAAAAATAAACCTGAAGAGGCTTCAGAGAAAGTTTATGTTGGGCATCATCACACTTGCCTGGCTTTGGTCCCACTACCAGCTACCTGAGGAGACTGCTGGAACAGCACAGGCCAGAAAGCTCAGCTCTTAGTTTGCAGAGCTCAAACAACTCTGCCTGAACTAGCATCCCATTCAACTCAAACTCTCTCTTCTCATCTGCCCCTAGCATTCCAGCACTTCAGCAAATCTGAGTAAGATCCATTCATCAGCTCTGTTTGATCTGTTTTGATGCTCTGTTCTTTGCCTTTTTGAATTGTAATGCAGAGGGTGCTGACAGCTGTGCAAAATCATGCCATAGCCCTGAACATCTGCAAAGGAGAGTATGGTTCTGTATTGTGTAGGGAATACAGAGAAAGAGAGATCGTGTTGGGAGTTCTTGTACTATAGCAAAGATAAAAAGCAGCCCCTAGCTCAAGAGTAGAAACTGTAGAGCTGAAGGATGCTTTGCTTTTCTGCAGAGAAAATGTCAGTTGTATTTTCTTTTTTCCCAACTATCTGTTACATCAGAAATGCTCTCACTGCCTCGGGGTTAAACTTGTTTGTATAAAATGCTGTATTACTCACTGTGCCTTAACTTAATCCTTCCTGTCAGTTTTTTTGCGAATTGTATGAAAGTGGTTACTTTCATAATGGTTTAATTTTTCTGTAAATGCATTAATTGGTTATTTTATATTTAATATGATTTTTGAACTGAAAATTGGCTGTGGCTTTTCCTTTGAGACTGTGTATTCTTTGAAAGTTTATGCCTACACCCAGGAACACATGCTTGTTCACTTCGTATTTTTTGAGTCACATCCTAGTGGAAAATCCAGACACTGAAATTCAGGACACACTGCCACCACCCCTTCCTTATAACCTTATGCAGTACTTGTTGATGTACTTGACAATTCAGCACTACCCAACCTAATAAACAGAGTAGGACTACAACCATCTCTGGCCTGCAGCTATTCTAACTTTCAGATAAAGTTGGAACACTTACGTAAAGTCATTAAATCAGTAAAACACTTATTCTTTCATTACATAGATGAGCTACAGCCGTAGTTAAGATAACCTCCTATGCAACTATTTTACATAATTTAAGTTGGTGAAAGCCTTTATACAGGTATTTGGATTAGTTTCAACCAGACCTACCGCTAGGGTGGTACCATTTCTGTCCAGGAACCTCTTCACAAGTACATAAGCAAATAAATGTTGAACCAATTGAATAGTTACCCTTTCTGCCAAAGATAGACATACAAATTAAGAAAAATGCCTAAGGTGTTTAGGTCTTGCTGAAGACCTTTGCCTTCACAGAAGGACATGTAATAGTGCTGTCATTACACACAGCCACAAGGAATGCTGTGGGAAGCCCTGTGAGGCTGTGTGGGTACAGGGCGGTGCTGAGGATACCCAAGAAACACATTCTCACCTTCAGGATAAAATTCACATTCTATATTAGAGCACTCAAATAATAAAAAAGGCTTTGTATTTAAGGAAAAAGTCCACAAATATTTATTTAAAAAAAGCACCACACACACACCAGATCATAGCTCCCTCTTAAACAAGACTTGCTGGTTTGTTTTCAGGAATTAGTTCTGCAATTCCTCTGTACCACATTTTATATTATATGCTTGAGGGGAAATAAGGTGGGGAGGAGTAAAATGGAAGAGGCATTGATTCAAATAATGAATGTCTCCAGCTTCCAACAGTTAATGAATGCTTCAGTTAGAGATATCAATGGATACAGTCTACTCCTGTTCAAAGTCACGTATCATCAACGTCAGCAGTGCTGTCATTATCACTTGCCACAAGGACCTCTCTATTCTCGTATGTCCAGAACCCATTCAGATCAATTAGAATGCTGGTAACAGTGTCTCCTTGACTGCTATTGATTAAATCCTGAAGGGAGATTTTGTAAGGATCCTTAGGCTTTACCATATCAAAGATTTCATCCTGTGAAAGAAAAAAAGATGAAATTATGGGGAAAAAAGCCCCCACACATTAATGAGTAGAATAACAGTGACATTATATACTATATACAGAATGATCTTTGGATAACTAGTGCCATCCTCACCAGTTTACAAAACAAGTCTCTAATAATTTAAGATGCAAAACATAATAGCAGCTACAGATAGGACCAGTGTGCTCAGCTCACAGATCTCAAATAAGAACTTGCTTTTCTGGGGAGGCTTTGGGCTCAAAGCAGCAACATGAAGCTCAGTTCATTTCTGTGAGTTAAGCTTTATAGAAGCTTTCATTCTTTTAGTGCTAGAACTGCTAGATGTTAGTAGGCAGCAGTGAGGAGAATTTTACTGATAGTTGGTTTTAGTCAACTCCACATCCCCCACAGAGGGATGATCCTGAATTATGATATAGATATATGAAATATCTTTAAGGCAGAGCAGTACATATTAACAGCCAATGCATCTATTAAATATGGAAACAACTAGAACAGCTGAATACCAGATTTTTCTTACTAAGCAACTGCTGAACAGAAAGACGTTTTCAAACCTGTAACAAATCAGATTCACCTCTGCTACTCTGCAAGTAAATATGCATCAACCTAGAAACTACAATATGATGCAAGTTATAAAATCTTTATTCAAATATTTCATGTAGTTCTCTACTGAGGAAAACTAACCTTCACATCCTGAAAAGAAACTGGTTCTTGTCCGTGGATTTTCATTTGTTCCTGAATAGCCTAAAATACAAAAGTTAGAAAAAGTAGTTCAGTATTATACTGACACTGTAGGAAACTGTTTTAAATGCTTCTCCATCTTAAGCTGTATTGCCTTGTGACATAGTATTAACAGCACAGCTTGCAACCAATTCTCTTCCACAGTGGTGAGTTACGACAACCGGTGATACACATCTCTGGGTGCACAGCTCTCAGTATAACAAGAACCCAGTATCGTTATGACCAGCGTTTGAGCATTCTGCAAACAGGACATGCAGACCCTTGAATATCACTATTCACCACTCAAGATAGGAATACATTCAAACCAGAAGGTTCAGTTGTCCTACGAAGTGAGGAATACAGACTAGGGAAAGAGAAAAGGGGAAAGACCAGTCAGCAGACAAAGCAGTGTGGCTACTGACTTGCAATTGCTTTGAAAATGGAACCTGTACTGGGATTGATCAAATAACATGCGGGAGATGGTGCATTTGCCTAGTTGAGCATTTGTCTGGGCATTCTCCTGCTTCATGCTCTAAGTAGGCATTTCTGATCTGAAGTAAAATGGTGTTCGCTATTATTAGCTCTGTTAATGCAAGACTACTTAGAGCTGCATCCCCAAACCTCTGCCTGCAAACAATGACTGTGAGCAAAACCATTTGCTTCACAAGCACAAGCTGCACAGCCCTGCCAGGACAGCTGTATCACTATGGTCCAGATGCAGCCTGGGGCTCTCCAGGCTGTGACAGGCATTCACAAACCAGTGTGAACCCACCAGAGGGCCATCAGGATGCTCAGGTAGCCAAAGCAAGCACAGATGGGAAGAGATAAGATGATTAATGAGCCTGGAGAACAGAAAGCCAAACTAGAAATCTAGATATTTTAGATAGAAATTAATGTAGAAATCTACATACTAGTTCAGCAACCTAGCAGGTGGTTAGAGAGATGACACAGCCATGCTCCTCTTGGAGATGGACAGTGCAAGGACAAGAGGAATGGACATTAACTGCAGCAAGAGACATTCTGATTAGAGCAAGACAGGGGAAATGGTTAGGGGAGAAGATATACTCAGCAAGGTCAAGCATAGGAACAAAATGACCAAAAAGGCTACAGAGTCTCCATCATTGGAAATACTTCAAATTTGCCTGAACGAGGCCAGGAACAACTTACCCTCACTATGAAGCCAGACCTGCTCTGAGCAGGTGATCCCAAAAGTTCTATTCCACCCTAAACTACTCTGATTCCAAAATGCTGAAAAAGTTTTTTTTTGTTTTTTTTTTTTTTTTTTTTTTTTTTTTTAAAAAAAAGAAAAACAACCTTTCCTTTTTTAAGAAAAGCCTTCAAGATAAGAATTCCTGTTTTTTTTTTTGTTTATAAAATGATATGGTTATTGTCCCTACCAAAGTTTATTGCAATAAGCCTACATATGAACATAAAGAAGGTAGGTAGGAGATGATGCCTTGGAGTAGGCCTGAACACTTAATGAGTCAAGTGAAGTATGTACCTTGTTCTTCATACTTTGAGCACAGGGAAAAGTATGACATTTATTTTTAAAGTTATAATATGAAGACCCACATACAGAAAACTGAAGCATTTGTCCCTGTGCCTGAATAAATATCACTAAAAGACAGCCTTGAATATGAACAAAAAGCATCACGCTCTCAACTCAGCCAAAACCAACCACAGCAAAAATGTAGTCCCAGAGCTGAGAACCTACGAACAGAAATACTACTTTACTCTGACATTCCCCTTCCCAAGACACCCAAGGTATCAATTAGCAAAAGAACACCACAAACCAGAAAAAAGAACCCCACCCCCAAAGCCATAATTCAAAGGGATACTTTACAGTCTTAGGTTAAGTTTAAAATAAACTCAAAAGGAATTATTTCAGACCCATTTGGGGGAAAAAAAGATACAAAGTATTAAATATATGAGAAGCTTTTTGCATGGGGCACCCTGGATGAAAAAACCCACAGCTGTATGTACAGACCAGCACTGCATTTCAGTATTTACATTTCTTGTACTGTATTTGAAGATTACACTGAAACTAAAAGCATGAGCAATAACCAACTAGAACCATCATAAGAGATTTTAACACGTAATAATTAGGTAATTGTAAGGACCCTTTTTGAAATCAATAGAAAATATTTGTCCTAAATGAAATCAAAACAGTTAATTTCAACTGCAGATAAAATGATGAAATACCTTTTGAATTCTTTCCAAGTTTTGCAATTTTTTTTTTTTTTTTAATGTTTTAAATCTTCTTACAAGTAGTTACTAGCCTCCCAGTGGGTATTGGTAATTCAAAGTGATTCCCTGCAGATCTGCATGCAGAAGCACACAGGCTATAACACCATAAACACAGAAAATGGCCTACCTGTATAAAGAGACTTACCCTAAAGAAATAATTAAGGGAAAAGACATTCAGGTATCCTTTGTTCTCTATATCAAGCAGTTTGAAAATATATTGCAGAGCTGCAGGCTCCTTTCTGTTTTCTAATGCAAGTACAAAGTCCAGGTAGGTTTTATAGTCCTAAAAGTAGACACAATCACGTTTATTACAGTCTTCTTTCTAAATTGATTTTGCAAGCAGGAACATTATAATTGGCAGCTATTTCGTTGTAGGGGATCAGTCTATTTTCTGAAAAAGACGACATGAAATAGAAAATGGCTGCTACCAGCCACGCAAACAGAAAAGTTAGTTTCCAGTGACTGCTGAGGATAGGAGATCCTGCCATTTTAGATGCAAAATAGAATTCCAAGCATAAAACCAAATTAAACAGGCTTCATATACACTTTTAAACAACATTCATTACACCTTTAGGCTGCTGAGTATACCTAATCAGTTAAAAAAGCTGTAATAAGTTGTCATAAGCATAAATAAGAGATATCCAGTAGTAGTAATTCCACTGTTATCCAAGAGTAAACTACATGACCAATTAAAGTACACAATTCTTAGACCAGAGTAGTAGTCTGGCAAACCATGTGGTTAAAGCATTAGAAAGCAAAGATTTGTGCATTTCTTCACTATTCTTACTTTGTCCACTAGTACTGATTCTTGTTTTCCTGATTAACATACAGTTGTGACAACCAAGGGTCAAAATCCTACAGTCCTGTGAATGTAATCACCATGTCTACCATAAACACCAGCAGGTTCTGCTTCCAAGCAGAAGGACCTCAGACTGGAGAAATGAGAATCTCACTGATTTAAGAGGGAATGCAAAATCCTGCATCTAGGGAGGGAAAACCCCATGCCCCAGTACAGGCTGTGGGCTAACTAGAGGAAAGCAGCTTTGCACAGGAACAAGTCCAGCAAACCAGAGGCAACTAACAGGTTCTCTCTCCCCTAAACTCTGTGATGCTGTGATTCTATGGATTCTAAGTCATCTGAATGCAGACATTATAAGTAGCGGTGCATTAACTCAAGCTTTCCAAATAAACATAGGGCTCAGGTTTTAACTGTAATTTAGTTAGATTTCACGTTTCACAGCTACGTAAAGTCTACAACAACAACAAGAACCAATGCTATTAGCTAACCTGCACATTTCATCATGAAGGCAACTTGCAATAGTATGAAATGTCTCTCTAAATAAACAATTAAAAAGCATGGCTAAATCTATACATTTTTTCAACATGCACTTTGTATTATTTAATCTACAAGTGGTAGAGAAGCTCTATACTACGTTATCTGGATTCCCTCACACCACTACTTCTCAAAGCAAGCAACTTGTCTTCCAACCACACTGCAATCATCTTGATGTTAGAAAATTAATTTTCTAATCTGCTGCACTGTCATTTCTCTGAACTGTAAGAAAGAAAGATTACATCAGCCCAAGCTTTTTTTTTTTTTTCCAAAGATACTGTTTGAGACATTTTCCTTGTCGATAAGAAAAAGCTTTTATCTTGTGAACAGAGTATAAGTATGCAATTACCATTTCTCCATCATAAGTTAAGCATTCCTGAAAAACACGATCCAAAAATATGTTGGTTAGAGTCCCTGTTCCGTATCGGGACAGTTCTTCTTTGCTGAGCATGCCATTGTGATCTTTATCGAGGTTTAAGTACTGCCCTAGGGAGGAGACAGGACAAAATATAGTATCCCTATATCACCAACGAACTGTTTCAATGGAGAAAGGAAATGTAGCTTAACACTAATCTAATTTTCATTATAAAATTAATGCAGTTAAGTGAGAATCTGCAAGATCCACAATAATATTCACAGAGCAACACAAGTGAGCACAACATGGAGGGAGCACAGACTGGGCCAACAGAGCTCCCGTAAGGAGGCACTAACAGTTCCACTATAAATTAACAGCTTAAAAGTAAAGGCTGTTTATACAAAGGTGTCAAAGACTGACAAGAACATGTTTGAAACAGATCTGCTGTAAATAAAAAAGATATAAAGTTGATACAAAAGCACGAACAGAACTGTCAAAAAAAAGGTTACATAGGGACCTTGTACCTTATGACAGAGGGAGCAGAAAATGAGAGAGGATAAAACCAAGGTAAAGAGCAACGTTAGAGAACAGAAACTGTAAAGTCAGGAGGATACAATGAAAGGATGGCTAAAGGAGTTGAAAAGACAAGTTATTGGGAGGATTTAAAGAGAAAAAAAATAACAGGAAAAATAACAATAGAAATTTGACTAAGTCATACAAGGTAGAGGGGAAAAAAAGTGTTCACATATAAAAGGAACCTACCATAAACTCTTAATGCAGAAGGAGCAGAAAACCAATTTGTTTCCTGACTTTCTTTAGAGAGTTCTTCATCCCTTAACTAAGTGAAATATAAAGTTAGAATTCAGAAATAGTAAACCAAAATAAAGATCTATTAACATATACTACTGTACCTCCAGTAAGTCATCCAGGAAGCTGCAAGCTAAAATGTCCTGTATCTTTATCTTCCCTGCAGCAAGAAAAGGAAAATGCATTTTAACAGTCACCTAGCCAACACATACATTTGGCTGTTCTCATTTACCTGGTTCTCAGCACAAAAAAAAGGTCTTTTTTTTTTTTTTTAAGTACCAAAAAAAATATAAATTCTTACATCACAGATAATGCAGTCATTTAAATGATAAAATAAAAGTAGCTTTTCAAATGATGGAACAAAACTAGTCTGATATTGGTAGGAGTTAGGCTGCAACTCCGAAAGCTAGAAAACTAAAAATATAAATATTCAACCCAAAGTGTAAAAAAAAAATACAAAGAAAGCATATGCTTAGAATGTTTATTAGAAAAACACTGACTCTGAAGTGATGTGATTATTTTTACATCTTCAGACCTTACAAAAACTTCTGCCAATGAAGCTTTTACCTGTGGGCAGATGCTGCACAAATAGCTGTGCAGAACGACAACATTGTAGTTTCACATACACCCTCTCTACATGCTTGTTATTACCTCTGCTAGAGGGTACTGCCCACACCATGTTGACATCTCCAAGTGGCACAACAAAATTTTGATAATGCATGGTTTGTGACTTAATTCAGTGATGGGGGGGAGGGAAAAATCAAACTCTTCTCTGAGTAAGCTACAGATGTAACAAGAGCATTAACAGCTGTAATTGCAAACCTCTTCTAGTGAGCTTATATGGTGCGCTCAAGTTTAAACACAAGAGAAGTGCATCACAATAAGCATTCTTGAGCATTTCCTCAGCCCCGTGGATGTTCTGCCCCACAGTTCATAGTTACCTGTTACTGTGTTTTCTACACATTTTAAATACTTTTAAAATTAGCTACTGCTAATGATGCATTATGATGAAACAATTGTCTTATCTGTTAATTTCTGTATCTCTGTACTACTTCAGCTGATGGATACCTCACTACAACTCATTAGCAGTGCAAGCAGACAACCCAACCCACAGGAAGACTCATGGTCTTCAGGGGAGATGAATATCCAAATACAATACTGCTGAATGGAACCCTGCAAGTACAATTATGTTATTTTGAAGGCACAAGTAGCTTTGGTAGAAACATTTTAAAAGTGAAAATATTCCCATATATTTTGAGTTTGAAAAACACAGACCTACCTGTTCTGAGAGGATCCAGAAAGAAGAAGAACTTTCTAACTGCTGTGCAGACATAAAAAGAATAAAAAGATTTTTCTAAGCCATCCAACTGTGGCAAAGTAGGGATGAGTTCCAAAATGTAGTTTTCTAAATCCTGCAGAATTAAAAAAGAAAAGAGCACACACAGAGAAGCTTTAAACACTACTATTGTTTAAAGCATATTCGTTTGCTACACTCCACCCTAACTGTCACATACACTTAATTAAAAATACAACCCAGAAACAACGCAGGAAAGAACATAAATGCAGGCAGAAGAGCTAGTATCAGTGCACAAGAAATCCTAGGTCAGATGCGTAACATGTACATGTGGTGCAATGACTGAAATGGTCTGCAAATAAAGCAGAAGGTTAAAAATTAGATCTCACCACCGGATTTCTAGTATACAGATTGATATTTATCTTAACAAGTGTGCCCTCCCCAAATCTAGATTATTACGTTCTTTTGATGCTCTATCACATGAGTTACATTAACCAAGAATGTACTTACCGATTCTCTGAGGTAACCCTGTCCTGCCACGTCGTATAAACTGAGACCAATTCTTGTCTGATGAAGCCACACTGCAAAACAGAAAAAAGAATTTAGTGTAAAAACCTGGAGAGTTTTTTTTTGAAGCCTCACCAGAATCTGAAGTTATTAATGCAGAACTGTTAGATATTAATGTCTATATTTCCTGTTTTTCAGAGATTTAAGCAGGTAGGTACCAACCCTGCTGAGAAAGCCTAGTTCGGTCTCCAAACCGCTAAGAGTCACTAGTGATGTGTTGTATGCTGTGGCCAAGACTGCCCTGTAATAACCAGCTGTGAGTAATGGTTGAGCAGGTACATTTCATCTGGTATGTTGAATCATATGGATTTGTTCTCACTGAACTACTCCTACAGCATTAAAAACAGCTGTACAACAAGGCATACAGGTTGCTTGTTAGATTGCTGCAGCCCCTCACGCAGCATGAGACATTGCAGCTACACCCAACCGTCCCAACCTCACTTCTGAGTTCCAACAGTAGAATGAAAATAGCACAAGCATCTATTTGAGATCCAGTGCATCAATCAGATAAATTACAGGACAACGTGCTTAATGGCAGAAATACCCAGAGCCGCAGGAGTTAAGTCAGGAAACCTTTAAGGTCACAACTTGAAGAGCAGCATTTTCCAGTTGCACTGCCATTGTTAAAGCACAGTAATGGAGATGGACCACAGATCAGACAGAAAACTTATCCACACACTCTGCTAAATCTAACTTGCATTTTATGAAGAAGCAGTTTACGAGCTCCTCTTACAAAGCATGACCCGTACTTCATACCAACATTCTTCTCTTCAGGGTTAAGTGCTTGGCAAAGTGGACCAAGTACCACTCAGAGATGCCAGAGGTTGGCTGGCTGAAGCTTACAGGTAAGCGCATCACACTCCCCGAAGTGATTCAAGACACTTGTACCAGGCTTGACTTCTGCAACAAAGCCAACAAACTCAACTACTTTTTCTCCTGAAGGATAGTTTCTGGAGTTAGACAGTGCTTTGGGAAATGCTTCACTATTATTCAGTCATTAACTTTGCTGTTAATTAACAGTAAAGTAATTCAGTCATTAACTTTGCAGCCTAGCTGCACAGCCCCTGTCAGAACCAGGTGGGCTGTGGGACTGCACTGCTCCAAGGCAGCTGTGGGGTAACTTCCCTCCTCTGTTGCTTCTCCCTACCCTGTCTTTTCACTGCCATGCCTGAGGATCCTTAGCAGTAAGGATAGAAACAACTAATTCCAATCTACAGTATTAACTAGAAGCTCCTAAAAGAAAGGAAGAAAAAAGATTTAAATTCAAGACCTAGCCTGGTCTTTAAAGCTCATAAGAAATGCTGTCCAACAGACTGCATAATGATCTCAGCTACTTCACAGATGTGCTACTGGGCTGATTTTGTTGCAGAATTACAGCGCTGAAAGTAAGCAGAAAGAAGGATCTTTGTGGAACTGTCCCAGGAGGGGCAAACACTGCGATGGGACTTGTGTTGGACAGGGACTGACAACGCAATCATATTGAGATGGGACACATTGAAAGGCAGAAAGCTTCCTGTGTCTAAGTGTTTGTATTTTGTTGTTGGTGGCTTTGTTTCTTTTTTGTTTTGTTTTACAGGGTGGGAGGCAGGTATTAAGTCTTGTGTGTTTATGGCAAACTCTGTGAAACAACTGAAATGGAGAGCCGTGGATCTGTTCTGTCTTTTCCTGTAGGCCTTCTTGAAAAGTGCACCATTTCCCGACTTCACAGAAAGTCTTTCTGTCCTGTAGCTTTTGTTTGCCATTTGCTGTCAACAGATGCACTACTCCCTTCTTTCTTACTTTGCACTTCTGCTTACTAGATTTCCTGCTTAACACATTTCTCATTCTTTGCACCTCATGAATTTAAGTTAAACAAGCTTAGCTGGTCTAGAGAATGCCATTCTTCCCTCCTGAAGGCTGTACCAGACCCAAGAAAGCACATTGGATGAGGCAATGAGGCAACGTTTCCTTTGTGCTACCCAGTCTCATCTTGTTAACAAGATCTAATACAGACTAAATACATATAAAATTCATATGTATTTTTTTCAGCACCAAAAGGCTACTTATAATCCAAAATAGCTGATGATATAGCAAGGCTATATTGACATGGACAAGAACACATTTACATATTGGACAAGCACAGTCAGAAGACACAGCTAATGCTCTGTAGAGGGGAAAACAGCTGGTAGACAAAGCTGTCTGCTAGACAGTCTCATCCCGGAGGTTACATCACACTGGCCACATAAGTTCATTGTTTTATTCTTCTCAATACTGACCAAATAAAGGAAATTAGATTGATAATATATACAATAAACAGACTGGTGATCTTGCTGGCTGGTGGACTTCAAAGGTATAGTGAGCTTTCACCTCCCAGTAACAAAAACTCCTCAAACCTCCAGGAGAACAGCATTAGCAATCAAGAGGTAGACCTCACTGTTTTTGGAGAAGACAGCAAGTAATTAATAGAGCTTAAAATAGCATTGAAAATAAAACAGCTTCTCACCAAAAAAGAGGAAACATCAACTAACCTTTTCGCATGACGTAATTGAAAAACTGCATGATGGATATCCTCCCATAAGGATCATTATGGAGCAATTTAGCAAAGATCTTGGCTGTGAAGAACTGCCTGTAGAACACAAACACAAAGCTATATCTGTGCATCTAATTACACTGTACTGATAGATGCAGTTCCATACCCAAAACTCATACACTTTAAAGACTTTTAACAACACAGAACATGTTCTGTGTCTTCAAATACATTGAATTACTATGCTACAGCCAACAAGTGTAGAGTGCATTCATAGCAGGTACACACTTAGTTGGGAACCTCCCAAGTAACAATGGTAAACTCAATAAAAAGCAGCAGCTTTCACTGCTCATACATGTGATACTCTTCACTGTGAGAATTTAAAGAGTTTTTCTCCAATTTAATTTCTCTTTAGTGCAATATATTTGGTAGCTCCCGACCTTCTACAGCATACATGTAACCATAATAAAAGGAACTGCTGGTACTGCCATCTGCTTCTGCATAAAACTCAGTCACACAGTCACAAAGCTACACGCACAACACAGCTGTGTATGACACTAATCTCCCATAGGAATATAAAGCAATATTCATTTCATGACATACACAAATTTGGTAGGAAAGGTTCCATCAAAAGATCTTACAGAATGCTAGGCAGTATTGCTAGACATGATTTCCTCTCCAAGTAGGGAATGAGCAGTTTATTGTCCACACTAAAATCATGAACATACAATAAGAATTTCTTCAAAAGAACACTGTATTCTCTTTTGCAAAGAACTCTATCAAAAGAGACTGCAGAAATGCAGGCAATACACCTTTGCAAGGATGTAAAGCATTATGCTCAGCAATAACCTCATGAATGTTATTTCTCTCACCATTAAACTGTCTCTATTTATTTGAGCAGTTAAAAGTTACAGCACCATTTAAACTTGGCCACAGTAAGCATATACAAGAGAAGAAAGCCTTACTTGCATTTAGGTCCAGCCTTTTCACCGACTTTCAAGAAGTTCTCATAATTGATCATTGCTTCTTCCCCAATCATTGGTGATGTCTGATGTTTGTCCAGTAGAAACCAGAGATTCTTGAAAGGCATTTATATATTTGGTTAAGTAAACATCACTCTGTATACATCAATGTGCATAAGACAGAGCATCTAAGAAGTGCAGCGAAAATGCATTTTTACTGCAAGGCTATCTCAGGTAATTGGTACACATCACTTCAGCCAGGAAAGCAAGCAAGCAGTACTTCCACTGCTCTAAACTGGCATTACACACTCACCCAACTAGGATATACTCAGCTGTCTTTGGAGTCTCTCAGTGATATGTAAACACTTATTACTTCTGGGCCCACTAGGAAATTGACAGAATGTGCTGGAGAACTGGAAGCCATTGATTTAATCCTCATGTACAGCATGAGGAAGTCTTACCAGCCAAAGACTTTTCAGCACTTTAGTTTTATCTAGGGCTTCACAATAAGCCAACGTGCCCAAATACAAAGCACCTTACCAGCCACACAAGATTCTGTGGACTGATGCTCAAACTGTGCAGAGAAAGGAAGTTTGTCAGAAGTCATTACAAGATGTACAGAAAATATGTTCATACCTGCAGCTCTTCATTATCCAACAGCTCTCTGCTTTTTCTTTGCAGGAAGACAGCTCTAGATTCTTCTCTTAATTTCTGAAGCAAGACTTCATCTTCAGCTGGCAGCTAGAAGCATTGTGATGTTTCAATTTTCTGTACAGTGATACCATTCAAAACCTACACAGCGAGTGAGTACTCTTAGGTAACCCTGACTCACACCCTCAGAGGAAGCTGTTTACTCAACAGAAAATACCATACTATCAACCAGAATGCTGTGTGGTACCTGCTTCTTCTACAGGTGTACTTTACATTTGCATGCTGTCTCAAATTATTTCATTACTGAAATACTTATTTAAAGTGGGACGTTGACAGGAGAGACAGGGAGACCTACCACATACCTGGTAAGTCACCTAAGAAGTGTTTTCCCACTGGTGCAAGATAGGCTACATATGAGACATTTACTAGTGTGTTTTTAGCCAGGAGAGAGCAGCACTTTCTGTTTCATGGTAGGCCTGACTCTCACATGCACACACGTCTATGAGGTGTGTTTTGGTCAGCAAAACAGATGGGAGAATGCTTTGTATGAAAATTCTACCAATATCTGCACACAAAACTGCACCATTATTATCAGGACTTGTATGTTTGCATGTATAGTCAGCAACTGAAACCTAAGTACTTGAGAACTTTATTGGCAGTAACACACGATCCTAAGGAATATGGGACAATGGAAGGTGAGACAGCAGTGAACAGTCAAGCTGATAAGTGTCAGCACTGTGAAGGTGTCAAACTTCTGTTCTCATAGTCCTACAAAGCTATCTGATGTATGCCACAGTTAAGTTGCCTGGCCAAGCATTTCTGGCAGATGCAAGCAAGAGCCTCATCTGCAGTCTGCAGGACTAAGGACCCATACTTTTCATAAAGTAGCAGCCTACAGTGTCTGAACAGAAACAGGAAGATGCTTGTTTATAACACCTGTGTGCCAAAACTTAGTTAAAAGGGACATACCTCTGAAAGAGAAGCAGGACTTGTTACCTTTTGGAAACCCCCAAGCCTACTGCCTGAGCACCAAACTATTCCATGGCCTTTCACAAGATGCTTGGTAGTTATTTGAAACTGCTGAAGTTCTTAAGCATACAGAGACAGAAGATCCACACCTTTCAGATCTCAAGATATTTCAGCTTCTGTGGTTGAAACACCTCTCCGAATAAGCACAAGTACCTTACAACACCACGTAACTTCTCGTTCAGCTGCGCGCCCCACTCACCCTGTAGTAGAAGCGGGGGATGTTGCTGTAGGAGGGGTTGCCGCCGGCCCCCCCGCCCTTCCACTGCCCGTAGTACTGCGTGAACAGCTCCATCTCCTCCTCCTTCAGCTCCTGCTCGCTCCTGGCGGCTGCGCGACACAGACAACAGGGCCCGCGCTGGGCTGCGCAGCTCCGGCCAGCCTCAGCGGGGAGCCAGGGCCCGGCTGAGGGCTCCCAGGAGGATGAGGATGAAGATGAAGACGAGACCCCCCCCACGCTACCCTGCCCCCCCCCACTCACGGAGGCGGCGGGCGGCCAGGCGGCCCCTCAGGCTCCGCGCCCAGTCCATGGCTCTTCACACGCCGCGCATGCGCCCTGCGCCTACCCGACACACCGGGCGCTCCGGGCGCCGCGCCCTCACCTGACATGGCGGAACGGGCCACTGCCAGCGTGCGCGATTATAAAGCGCCACGGGTCACACGTGGTAGCCTCCGCGGGATGTGATTGGCTGTGAGCCCGGCAGGCGCGTCCAGTTATACTTCCGGGTGAGAGGGGCAGTGGGTGCCCTGTCCGCCGCGCGGCCGCCTCCGCTCCACGCCGCGGGCGGGCAGCGGGCCCGCAGCGAGCCTCCCGCGGCACCGAGGCGCGCGCGGCCGCCGCGCACCGAGAGAGGTGGGCGAGCCCCGCAGGGTGAGAGCGGAACGCGCGCAGCAGCCGCGCTCCTTAACGCTCCGGCGCGGTAACGCGGGGAAAAGTGGGGAAGACTACATTTCCCAGCGGGCAGCGCGCCGCCGCCGTGCCGCGTGGCACGCTGGGAGTTGTAGTTCAGCCGGGGGGGGGGGGCCGGTTTATGGCAGCGAGGGGGCTGTGCTGGCTCCTGGGGGACTCCCGGGCTGCCCTGGGTGAAGGCAGGAGGAGCTGATGAACCTTTCCCCTGCAGGCTGCCTGCCCTCCCGGCTTCTCTCCGCGCCGTGAGCTGATGGCGAGATACCGCCCGTGATGGCGCTCTTCTCTCAAGCCAGTCACCAGGGGGTGCAGGGGTTGCTGTGGAAGTGCCGTGTGTTCTGGCCCGTTTCGAGATGTCAACAGCTGTTTGCTGCCTCTTTCGGCATCCCCAGTTGGGAAAAAGTTAGCGGTGTCAGTTCTGTGACCTCCTCCAGCACGGCTTTACCGGCAGATCCCAAAGGAGCTGATGCCTTTCCTGCCAAGAAAAGGTCTGAAGTTGTTTATGAAGAAGAAAAAGGATGGGATGAGGAGACTAAAGAAACACCCGAAGAGAAACTCCGCCTCTCTTCCTCTGCAGGAGCCCCCAAGAAACGAATAAGTCCCATTGCATTAAGGCATAAGTTTGCTAACGTACAGCCTCCAGAAAAACCTTTACAGACTGAGGAATGGAATAGACTGAGGGAAAGCTTTCAGGCACCTGAAATATTCGAAGAAGTGATGTTTAACAGTATGATCAGGTACAACAGCTCCATCGACGTGGCGAAGTCCTTGCTGACTCACATGGCAAAAAGTAATGGTGACATTGGATACAACTTGTTGGTCAAATATCTGGCATTGTGTGTCCAGCAAGGGAAGACTTCAGAAATTTGTGACGTTTATGATATATTGAAAATGAGATTTAAGACTTTAGAAAGTGGGGCTTACAATCTTATTGTCAGGGGGCTGAGTAATTCAGATCAATGGAGAAAGGCATTGACTCTCTTGGAAGAAATAAAAAAGGCTATGATTCCTTCACGAGCAAACTATGAGTCCTGTATCAAAGCAGCCTGCCGTCACCAAGAAATGACCCTCGCATGCGAACTTTACCATGAAATGTTGACTAAAGACTTGGTGCCAACGCTGGATATCCTGCAGACCTTTTTTGACTACAGCAGGGGTATGAAAGATCCTGAATTACAAAAAGAGCTGTTTGGTATCCTCTTATATTTCAGAGAGAACCAAATATATCCTCACAAAACACTTATGCGGAGTATAAAGCTGTGGTTTGAAAGGTAAATAATGTTCCAATAGCAAGCTCCAGTTCATGAAGGTGGGATTCTGATTATTCCACGCATCAAATCTAATAAGATCCCTTAACATACTGTTTATGCTGATGGCTGAAAATAAATAAGCACTTGACACAGAGTTCCCAAACAGAAATAGAATCTGCCAACTTCTAGCACCATTAGCCTCACAAAAACAATGCAAATTGGGAAGCAACTTTTGCTGACAGAGGAAAATGACAGTACAGTAAGCACAGAAGTGAGGTCTGTGAGTGTAACTGAATAGGTGTTCTTTTAAATAATGTTTGTTTGTTTTTCTGAAGAGCAGGTTAGTCCTGGCTTTTACTAGTGAATAAAGCCAGATCCCATACAGAGATCTGAGTATACAACAAAGAATCACGCTATTTTTGGCTGCCTATTGTCTTTGTAAAAAAAAAAAAAAAACACATTAGAGAACCTTTGTGTATCATTGTGTGCAATAGTAAAGGAGGGGAGAAATGGATGACTATCCCAAAGCCCATGGCATGTGTAATTGTGCAGATAATAAATGCAGTGGCAAAGGGAGAGAAGTCTGCCATTTCGTGTTGTCACGTGTATTATTCTGGTTTGGGTCTTGTGGGCAAAAAGGACTTTACGTGAGTGTGGTGGCACCACTAGTAGTGCTGATGATGTAGTGACAAAGTCTCAATACAGGATTTTGGGATAAGCACCATTACCCGTGGAGTAGCTTTCTGAATCTCTCAGGATGACATGCACAGAATTCTTGAGTCCTGCTTTCCCATTTGCTTTCGGAAGTGCTTTATGAATGTGTCAGGCAGCAGCTTGAAATTGACCATGCAATCTGGTTCTTTATACAGTTCTTAATATTTGGTTACAAAGTAAACTGGAGAGATCAGTGCTTGTCTCTGCATGTTGTTAAATGCTGATTCATTATATAATACTTTTGGACATTGCTAAATTACACATGAATCTTTGTACAATTTCTTTGCAGGGCTGATTGGTCTATTTTATTTCTAAACATTGACCAAAATAGAATTGTTCTTTATCTGTAATTTAGGTATTGTTAAATAAGAGTCTAATACTGTCATCTATCTTTCCCTATGTACATTAGTATACCGGGGGAGAACTGGAGAGGACACCTGACCAACATCACCAACAGGTAAATGCAACATTTTATTTAAAAGTGAGCTGTTGTTCTTTGATAAATCTTGAGCTTTTCTTCCCTAGCTATAAAAACAGTGGTGTGTTTTTTTTTTTTCTGTATCTTTGTATAAGAAAATATTTTAATCCTTGAGAATATGAATTTTCATTGTGTATGGATGACTTCCCAGACTCCAATTTCCAAATCATTCTTGTGCATGAAACAAGACCGAAGAGGTAGAGTTGAAAAGGAGTTATGCTGAGCATAGTTGAGACAAAAAAAATAAAAAACAAATAAAGAAAAACACAGAGAAAAATAATTTTCAAAAATGCTATTTTACAGCATTGCTTATTTGTTTAATGTTTTAATTAAAGACTAACTACTTGGTTGGCTTTACAATACTGTGGTTTAACAGGGTTTTTAGTAGAGCAGCTTTGGGGTATAAATTGATGTCACCTTGAAAGCTCTCTGTTACTATTCATACCTTGCAGTAATTTGTACAGATGCAAGGGTTCTCCCTTCCCACCTGATTTGAGTGAGGACACAATAAATGATTCTTGCGTTGGTTTTCCATAGGGTTATCTTGGATGCATGTTTCTATCACAGCACAGTTTTCTTAATGTCTGTAGATTCCTATTGTAAAGGATCCACTCTATATGAAACCTAATTCTGTGTTTTTGTAGCAATTTGGAAACTACAAATGTATTAATTATCAGAATGTTTCCAATAGATTAGGCCTTTTTGGTGATTCACAGTAGTACACTAGGTGGTGGTTGCTAATAATGCACTGCTACTCAAGCAAAAAGCACACACAGATATTGCTGCTTTTGAAGCCCATGAAAGAATGGTGAAACTCCTGCCCTAAGAGTAGGGGTTGTTCGCTGTAGCGTAATGGGTTATTATGTATAAATGTGTGTTACTGTACTGTATCATGGTAAATCAACACAGTCTAGACGACCTTTTTCAGACTTTAAAGTTTTAAAATTCAAAAGTTGCGGAAACTTGTTTTCTTACTGTATAAGCTGTTACAGACTTAAAGGGACTTAGATCACATCGCATGCTATCATGGGTTACGTATCTGTGAATGTAGCGGCGGCAAGGTGCTATGTAGCAGTTATTTTGTGATAACTATATGAATACCTTTTATTTTGAAGTAAACAGCTTTCACGTAACTTGCCTGGGTAAGCATTCAAATAAAGTTAAAATGGTTTCAAGAAAATAAAAAGAATATGTGAGTTTTGTTGTGTTTAAATTAAATGGCTTTTGACAGAAAGAATCTTTAGATTTTAAGAAAGGATTTATTAATTAATTTATTTATTTATTTGTCCTTAGCATAAAGGACAAAGCCCTTTTAAGGTATATCTGAAACACATGTGGTGATTGTTACTAGACTCATCTCTGCACTCAGTGTAACTGGTGTCCAAAGGAACTATTATTCCCTAAGCTGAACTTGAAAATTCAGTAGGCTTGTTTACAGGTTGTCCTGATTTTTTTTATAAATACTGTCAGTTATATCTAATATGCTTATAGCCAGGATATTTTCTTCTTTCTCTGAGCTTCTAGTTTCTTTGATCTGTGATAGTCAGAGTCAGAAGCTTGAACCCTCTACAAGCAAACCTTGACATTTGCTGACCAGTTTTACTAACTTTGAGAGTTACAAAAGTGTTGGTTTTCCAAGATCAGCTCCAGAAAGCTGCAGCTTGATTTTTTTTTTAAGCCAATTATCGCATCTGATTTCATGTTATACATAGGTGCCATGATACTCTAACTAGCTCTGGCCCTTAAAAAAATGGTTTAACAGTCAATGAGTTGTAAGGACAGGAACATATTTTACAGAGATGAAAGCTTTCTGTCTGTGAATTTCTCGGCATGAAATCATAAAATGGTCAGTGAGGTCAGCAATGCAATTAATGCACTCTTGGTTTGTTTTTAGGTACTGGTCTAGGCATTAATGTGTACCAGACATCAGTTTTTGGCAGAATTTCACATTTCTGATTGCCATGGTTTAGAAAATTACAATGTCTTACTCTTGGTATCTCCAGGATATCTTTGTGGAGAAAGTCAGAGGAGAACAACTTGTTCCATATGAACACTTGAAGCTCAAAGCCTTTGATTCAGTTCTGAGATTGTGCTTGTGAAAATAAGTTATCGTGTTGGATTTAGAGAAGAAGATTTATTTCTTCACTTCAAAGTATGTCCAGCTGGGTGAATGTAAGCTTCTAAACAGAGCATGATAGAAAAGAAAAAATGAAGCATCAACAACATATCGTGCATATAAGAAGAGTGTAAGGGGGAGCAAGCAGGGAAAAATTCATTGTTTGGCAGCCGGGAATTATCAAAGACCCATTAAATGTTATTTAATTTATTGCCTGTTGAAAAAACCATTGGATTCTGCTTATTTTCTTGGTACTGTGGCTGGAGTCTCCAGTCTGGTGATGAAGAAGCAAGGTGGATCTCATGTCTAATACTCTTTGAAGAAGTGCTTAAGAACTTTAAAGAGAGCTCAGACACAACCGACTGAATTTCTGTAGTGTATGTTAATGTCCTTTCTGACCCCTCTTTTTCCTTTCTCACATAGTTAAAGAGTTAAGCTTGGAAACATTTCCAGTTTTAGCCCACAATCACAGATGCACGTCATGAAGTATATATACCACAAAGTCTGTGTATATTTTTAGCTCCTTCGTTTGTCTTTAGAAAGCTTATCTGTGAAAGTTCAAAGCCAGCTTTTTAGGGGAAAAAAGAGTTCATGCAGTTCACAACCGAAGCACTGAGACGCATGGTGTTTTGTCTCAGTCCGCCCCTGCTACCCACACCTTACTGATGGCTTTGTGGTAGGCCCAGAGGTTCGTGGCAATGGTGCATGACTCACACAGTTCTGATCTGGGTATGGAGTTGTGCGTTGTCTTGCTGTACAGGCTTAATTTGGAGGGGCTACAGGGAGGGACAACTGTGAAAGAGTCAAAGGAATGAACAAATAGTGCTTGGAAGCAATGGCACTTTGATTTTATTCAGAACGTGTGCTAGGGCAGCAGCTGTGGCTACGTGACGTGCAACAACCAAAAAAAAGGCTAGATTTCTAAAAAAGATTATTCTCTTTCTAACAGCACAGTTCTGGAAGATCATACAAAAATCCAGAAGCAGCCACAGGGTTTTCACACTCTCCTGCAGAATCTTAGTCCTAAATCCTCAAATGTTTCTAGAGTTCGCTCTTTGATCCTGATCCAGTGGAAGCCCATAAAATATTTCCAATGACTTCAGAGTTTTGGATGCATCCCAGAAAGAGTACAACTAATTTTCTCATAATTTTACTCTGTTGGATTTGTTGGAAAGAATCACAGAATTGTAGGGGTTGGAAGGGACCTCAAGAGATCATCGGGTCCAACCCCAAATGTGCTCATAGTCAGACAAGTTAATAAAATTTAAGGCAGTTCTTCTTATTTAAAATTCTTTTAATTTTATCTTCTTGTTTCACTATTGATACAGTGGACAGTGCCCAGTTTGCAGCCATCAGCTGGAGGATAGTGAGCTCAGCGAAGAGGAGTATAATAGACTCAGTGAAAGAATAATAAGAGATGTGATACATGGAACTGACACTTTCAGAAAGACCAGTCCACAGGTAGGTCTTGCATGCTGTCAGGCTCATTGGCTAGGAGGGTGATATATAATTAATATTAAATTTCTTTGAAAACACCACAAATCTTATTTTTCTTTGCTTTAAACATTAATAAGTCATTAGATACTTACTCGAAGTATCTGATACATATAGTATATGTATTCAGTTCTGTTGATAAAATGTGTCTAAACCTTGATCTCTTTAGTATTGTTTTTGTTCTTACATTTTCAGCCAGTCATTAGTGGATACTGAAATAATTAAAATGTAAAGGAAACTTGGAAAAATATTTTTTAAAATAAAAATGAAAAGCTGTGGAAATCATTTAATCCTTCAGAAACTACATTTTAAGTATGGAATAAAATTTAGTAAGCACAACAAAGTAAGATGTAGCATTTTGAGCTTGCAAAAAAAATAGAAGTCCTTGCGTTTCAGAAGTTCAGTTCTTATATGAAACTTGTGTTTATGTGCTCGCTGAATACTTGATTTTTCAGTTGGGTGACTGTTTGCCAGAAACAATAAAGATCCACTTTTCATTTTGTTTACTCAGATTTTACAACCGACCAGCCAATTAGCCCTTGATTTTAAAGATGCACTTTCATATTTATAATTACAGTATGCATCAGGAGCCTCAAGCTCTTCTAAGGATGTTGTATACATACGAGAGGGAGTAATTCCCACCATAGACTATTACATATTGCATGCAGTTCTGGTTCCTACTTGTTTTGTGTGGAGATCCAGCAAAAGTGATACTGAATGAAGCTGAGCTCCACTAGGTGGAGCCCACACCACATCTTGTGGTGGTTTTGCTTTACCTCTGTAAGTATTGATGTCATTTTGCTGCAGCTGGCACCTCTGTTCTGCACTGGTTCTGAAAATATGGGAGAGGATGTCAGATTTGTTTTTAAGGCTTTCTGCAGACACAGCCCTTGCACATGTATAACAGTTAAAGAAATCTGAAATGGTTAATGTCAGGGTGCTTGTCGTGTATGAAGCCTGTTGTTCAGATACCTAATTTCTACACAGATACTTTCCTCAGTTCAGGACTGTTGGCAGATCTGGCTGTGAATTATAGAGGGGAGTGAAATTATCCTTAAAAATGTAGCAATAATTTTAAGTATTTAGTGGGTACTGGTGTTCTGTAATATTACAAGATAAACAAAAGGAAGTGTTTTATTGCATGCTGTAAACTAACATCACTTGTTCTCCAAACACCTTTGGGAAAATCATAGTTAAGGTAGGTTCATTAAAGAAAGTAACAGCAAAAATTCAGTGCCTGAAACAGTTAACTGTCCAGTCCATGAAGCTTCAGTCACATTCTCTGTGGTGACTGCTGTCCTGAAAATTTCAAATGTGTGAAGTGCACAGGGCTAGATTAGCAGCACCGGCTGGAGGGGGGAAGCTCAGCTAGGGAGTTCTGTAATGGGTCCTTCATGCCCCAGTTGAGCAATAGTGGAAATGAACCTGATCCATCTAGCGAATGCAGTTTACTGAAACAAAGAATCCACATTAAGTTCTGATGCCCATAGATTTTGCTGATTATTGCGGTAGCTGAATTTCTGTCATTTGCCTCTCCAGGGCAGTTCCTGTCGACCTCGGTCCAGGTGGGCAGCAGGAGGCAGGGAGGGAGTGAGCTTGGTGTGCTCCCTGCTGCCTGCACGGCTCCAAGTCTGCTCCCGCTCCGGGAGCTGAGTGTGGAGGTGTGGCAGAGGCCAAGCAGCATTGTGATGTGTTGGAGGCTTCCAGAAATAACTTTGGGACTTTTTGCTGCCTTTGTTCTGTGAAAGCAGACGTGGCGAAGAAAATATCCCATCCTGTTTTGCTATGCCAAACTCTGCGACTTCTCCTGCAGCCAGGGTTTTCCGGAGAGGAAGCTAGGTGAGGAGGCTGAAGTCATGATGTAGGCAAATAAATGAGAGAGGGGGTTTTGCATTTTCCAGGCAGTCACGTTTTTCTAGTAGCTGCAATAGAAAATATTTTGACTTTCCCTTCCCTGTTTTCACTTAACTAATTTTCCTCAGTGCATCAGTACTTCTTGCAACAAAATGATTAATCAGGGAAACAGTTTGAGTTGTTTTGAGCTCTAAAAAAGTTCTGTTCCAATAATGCTTTAAATTGCATTTGTAAAGCATTTGGAATTTTCCTTTTTCTTCACTAAGGAATAGTCTGCTGTCTTACAGCAGTATCATTGCTTTCTTTTTTTTTATTGAAGATCCTCCAACAGTAGTCTGTTGTGCTGTGTTTAAAAAAAAAAATCAGATTTTGAGTTTAGATACTTCTAGAAAAGAAAATTAAACAATTTAGGATGACACATAGAAATGGCAGTGTACAATACAAATCTTTTGAAAAGATGGCTTACGTGGACTATGTAACTGGTCATCTGTGATGAGAAAATACCTATGACACATTAAAAATAACCATCAGTTCAGATTTTTGTTCACAGCTACCAAAAGTTGTGTAACAAGGATGTCAGATGCTGGTCAGATGTAGCAAGCTGCAACCTTGCAGCTGACACAGGAAGAAAACAATCGTAACAGGACTGTCACATTTGTACCAGTGTCCGTGTGATGCTTTCAGCTGGATGCCTGTTTACTCTGGCTGCATTTAATTGGCAGCTCTGCTATGGAGCCTGAGATGATAAAATCAGTATCCTGAGAGGCAGCAGCATCTTTTGCTGTGAAGACTTCCATGCTCAGCTGCTCTCAGCTGTTTCTCTCAGATATATGAATGCAGCCATTTCATTCCCATCACAGCTACTTCATGCCCCTGGTAAGGGCTGCTGTGCAGGAGGAAGGAAGCACTTGCCAGATGTGTGTGTGTGCTGGCAGGAAGAGATGGGTTTGTGGGCATGTAAAGTCCCCACACTAGGTCTGGGTAATTGTGTAAAGGGGGTTTACAAATTCTTCTACAGTATAAGAGAAGAGGAAGTGACCCATTCATATCGCTGTTATTTTTGCAGTTGAATGAGGCTTTGCTGTTTCCAAGGAGCATGGAAAATAAAGCTCTCTGTCAGCTTTCAGATTGATGCCTTTCCTACAGTGAACATCCCAACTGCACAATTTGCCCCAAAGCCCTTTGTGCTGTGAGTTCTGTTCTAAATGGAGCAGGTTACTAGTTCCAAAAAATGTACGTACTCCAGAACTGTCTGACGCAGTCTCAGCTTCTAGCAAGATCATCTAGTTCTTCACGGTGCATGGGGTGTGCTATGCCCAGGCTGTATGTGCCATTTACCTCCTCTACCCCTGCTCCCATATATGCTACCTTCTTGCTGTCAGTGCCAGCAAGCAAAGGACTTTCTGAGGAGAGGAAGGAAGGAGAGGGCTGGGTGGGATTTTTCCTGTGGCTTTGTGTATCCCCCTTTGCTCCTAGGTGTGTGCCATCACAGGTTCAAATTCCCAGTTAAGTTTTTACATACAGTAGGAGTACAAAAATATGGCCTGTTGGTGAACGCTGCACTTTGCACTGGGACAGGGCTTTTTTAGGCAGGGCTACTTCTTCTGGTTCTTTTGGGTTGTAGGTAGGACGGGGTTTCAGGATAGTAAGGATGGAGGAACTTGGTACGGCTGAATCTCGAAAGTCCTGAAAGTCTGTTGTTTGGGGGTTGCTGTTTTGGACAGCAGGCCCTGGAGAACTCGAGTTATTGGTAGCATCTTAGAAGCTCATTAGGATTGAATTGAGAGCTAATAGCAGTGGATGTGAAGATTTTACTGGTAGCCATTTGGGTGCGTGCTGGTGTTGGGCTATGGACAAGATTAAGGCAAGAGTTGATGTTTGGGAGTTAAAATACTTGGTGCCCTCACTCAGTATGGCTGTGGTTTGGTCACAGCATTAGATTAGAAGTGATCATCAGTAGGAACAAATGTGTTATGATAGTCTGCAACAACATGGATCAAAAAATGGCTTATAACTCGTTTCATTATAGGACAACCAGTGCTGAACACTTTTTATTCTACAGATGATTCTACAGGAGTTGCAGAATAACACAGTGATGATCAAGTCCATCACTGCCTTTTGGCTAATTTTTAGTTATGGGATGAATGTGGAACTTGGATTATGGATAAGAATAGGGTTAACATTGCAATTAGAATTAAATACACCAGTACTAACCCTGCTGACTCCTGGATCATGAAGAGTCCTATCTGTCATAGGTCTAGCAAAACCTACAAAGATGAGACACAACATTTGTAGATAGGGCTGAATTTTATTATTTCTCTGCTACATATGGGCCACTGGACTCAATTGGGAGGGGGTTAGTAGTCAGTACAGCAGAATCCTGTGTTGCCTCAAGCCAGGTATGTGGCTAGGTCTTGTAACGTGCCACAGGAACAGGGGAGATCTGAGGGACTCAGGATTAGCTGCAGGTTTCTTTTGATTGCAGTGTTTTGGCTAGGTTAGTTTGGGGGTTAGACAGGAGGCTAGCTTCAGAGCTCGATCCACTGCTGAATCTTGTAGGTTTAGTAAGCGTAGAGTAAAGGTGGGTAATGGTTTATGGTGGATGTTGGGATAATTTCAGTAGTAGACTGCCCAGACACGATGAGAGTGGTGCAGCCCAAGCTGCAGGATTTATCCTGCATGCTTTGTCTTCCTGCCTCCATTTAATTCAGGGTGGATGTTATGCTCTTCTTGTGATATGATCTGCTAGAGAGCAGAGAACTTCTGGAAGGAAGGAAGAGGAGGGGAAGAGGGAAGACTGCGCGGGGAAATGGGTGGTGAGAGACAAAGGCTGCTGGAATTTTTCTAAGGTTTCTCTTGCATCTTCTCTTACCCCAGAGGCTCCTGATAATGGAAGCAAACAGAAGCATGGAGATTATTTTGGCAGGAGAATAGAAAGACTAAGCTGCTTCCTCAGTAGCAAGAAATAAATTTAGCTATTTCTTCCCCTTGATTACCTCAGTGTTAGAGAATCTCTGCTGGGTTGGGTCAGATCTTCTGGGGTGGTCCAGTCTTCCTTTTCTTGATTCTTTTAAGAAGGAATGAATTGAGATTTTATTGAGGTCACTGTCTACTTTGCCATCAGCTCATTGTGCTCCAAAATTAGGCCACCACATAAGAAAATAATGTTCCTTTCTTCCAATCCATTGTCTAAACCTATTCTGTTGTCCCACCCAGTCTTTTCAAACTGCTCCTTTGTCACCTCTGTATTTGGAAATTCTCCTAGCATACTCAATACTCCAGTTAGGGCAATCAAGTAAGAAAAGTCTGTTTCTAATCTTATAATCTTTTTGAATGCCATTTCCTTGGTTAAAGTGCGCTTGCTTTGCTGATGCAATGATTTTCTAGATCTGTATCTTCCTTGCACTAGCTAGAACATATAAAAAGAAAGAGAGAGAAATAGAAGAAATAAAAAAAAAAAAATCATCAAGGTTTTAGAATGTCATACCTTGAAAAAACACTCCTTTTTTAAGAGTTCATTAGCTGATCACAGAGCCAGACAGGGGCCATAAAAGTGAAGTCAGAATAGTCAATTTTCACCTAAGAGTTAAACTAATCTGACTTAATCTGAGTAGTTCATTTTCAGGGAGATTATTTTATTGGGAACCCCTTGGATGCACAGTCTGGTAGTTGCAGCTTGTTCATTCCACTAATTAGGATCTTCAGACTTCTTCAGACAGTGTTCTCTGCCTTTGAATATTGCTAAGTTCTTTGATAATACTTCTAAAGTAAAATTAGTATGAGCTCATGTTCTTGTACACACTTTGAAATGTTACCTCTTTGAACTTGGGCATAATCAAATGGGCCCTTACCATTTCATCCTTTGGTCCACCACCAAAAATGCTTGCTTCTGAATCAAGGAGCTGGTCTCTAGCTGTGGTCAATCCCAGATTTTTCTGATGCTGCGGAGACCTGTGTGGAATTTCTAACACAGGGCTTCCTTGTGATTTATGGTAACTAGAATTGCTTAACAAGTTATAATAATTTCATGTTATCTATCAAATGCCTTATCTCTTAAGATTTGATAAGGTTTGTTTTAGAACAGTAGCAACATGAGCGGATGTTTTCATTACACACAATGATCCTATGAGTAGATACAGTTCCTCCAGAAATCTGTAAAATGTAAGTATACTTTTTTCCATAGTATGCATTGTTTCATCTTTTTGATGTTAAATTTCATTTGGTTTTGTATTCATCATTGGTCTGGCTTCTTCTGTGCCATTCTCTTTCATCAATGTCTATAAAATATTTCATATACATATGGGAATTAGTACAGAACTTTGAAAGAAGATGCTAATTTTTTAGCATGACCCTTTGTTCTCTTTTTGAAAATGCTATGGCTTGTTCAGTGGTTTAGTAGCTTTTTATGAAGTCGTGTCAGGTTTTTTTTGAAAATGTAATTAATGTCATGTGGTTCTCTTTCACCTACTTTTACATTGACACATGGAAATAATTTTTTTGAGATACTCTTTTGCAAAAGATGTGCACATGAAACTCCTCCAGATCATGGTGTTCCAGTGGTTTTGTACAGTTTTCCATAATCTGTCCAATCATACTGCAATGCACAGATTCTGGTTTATAATTCTCTGGATTGTTTCCAGAAATATTAAAGTAGGGTTAGAACATTTGGTGCCATTCAGTTCTCCAGAACAGTTGCTGTTTCTATTGAGATTGCAAATATTAGTCAGCGGAAGCATTTGGTGGCAGCGTGATTTTCAAACTAGCACAACTTGCCTTACCACCCTACCAGCTGCTCATTCCTGCCCCCTTTGCCCCCTTAAAGTGTGCCAGGAAAAAAGTGAGCATAACCCTATGGACAAGCCCAGATGACAAAATCAAGTTTTATTTTCTCGTGGGTGGTTTTCAGCTAAATCTGTTCCTTGCTTAGATTCACTTTAAGCATTTGCACCAGCATAACAGAGAAAGCAGCAGAGAGGTATATTTGGCTCTCTGATTTTCATGAGGCATCTTTCCACATGGAGATTATGGATTAGCAGTAAGTAAGTGCTAGTCTGCCTTGTGTGCTTCGATGCTCTTTTTTTTTTTTTTTTTTTTAGTCAGTTCACACTGCATGGCTTTTTTGTTCCACTATCTGTCTTTAATGCCTGTTACAGCATTATTAGGCATTCAAGTTCATCTCCAAAGGCAGCAGGGCAAAGATGAGGGCATTTTTCCACTGAGGACAGCATCACAAACTTCTCGTTCCTCCCTCCATGGTAAGCGTGCTCAGGAAGGACATCTCAGAAGTGCGCTGCCTGGGTTGCTGAGGCCTGAGTTCTGCACTGTTGGTGTGATGGACCCACATCAGCCAGCACCAAGTCCTGCAACGGCACTGCCAGTGTGCCTGCTCTCTGCCTGCCATCCCAGGGCCTTCTTGTTTGTGAAGGCAGTTTCTCTGGAGGTTACAGACACAGCAGCCTGAGACTCTTGCATTGTTTGTTAACTTTGCAGACATAATAATAGAGGGCAAACAAATCGTATGCAATCCAGAGTACATAGTGTTACCATACACAATACTGAGAAAAGCCTTCCTGCTTATACGGGTTTGAAGGGGATTTCCAGGCTTTGAAACTGTGGGGGAAATATTTAAACCCTTCAGGCACAGCAACAAACAGACTTAAGAGTGCTCCATTAGTTGCAACACAAGGCGCCTTGAAAGAAATTGGCTGGATTTCAGTTTGACAGCTGAATTTTATTTCTCACACACTAATGCTCATTCCTGTGTTTTTCTTCTGATATCAGAGAACACTGCCAAAAACAAAGCAGCCCCCATCGCTTTTCATTTTATGAAACTGATAAAAAGTGAATGTTTTCAGTTCCCTAAAAGCTGCTTTCAGTGTTGAAAAACACACTGATTCGTAGGGTAGAGCTGTGTGATATTTAAGTGAAATATCGTATTCTGCTCATTCGAGTTTACTCTTTCCTTGCACTTGAGTATATTGTCATTCAGTGTGGTGAGGGGAAGCACTGCTTTTGCTGTTATACAAACCTCAGAATTTGGATGAATTCTTCTGTCAAATATATATGTTGGTAACTGTAGATTTGTGCTTCATAATCAACTTGTCGCGTCTCCACCCTTATTTATGAGCGAGCACAGATTCGTTTGTTTGGAAGGAGTGACAAGCAGCTGCATCTCCAGTGATTTTAATAGCTTTTGGTAGTTTTTTTTTTTCAAATTCCATGTGTTTGCATAAGCATAATGGCCTTTCTTGTATTTAAAGTCCTGTATGGATTTGCTCATGTATCTCCTTTGTATGCTATATCACTTTGTTTTTTGGCATTTAGATTAGAGGACATTTTGGATTGTTGAAGAACTTGAGAAAGGCCATGATTTCTATTTCTAGTTTCCAGCGCATTTCCTAATTAGATTTGAGCAGAAAAAATGCTATGATCTAACCTTTCAGTAATTTTAAACTTTCACTCCAATACTTCAGGTTGAGAGATCACCAAAACTCTCTCAAAATTCTGTAGTTTCACAATCCCCTGAGTTAACACAGTCAGCACTACGTGGTGATCCCAGGAGTCTCACCTGCTCCCAGCCTCATTCCTTCTCTGTGTGCTTTCTGCACATCGTGCCAGTACAGATTTCTGTGCTCTGACCTGACAAGGGGAACTGGTGCAGGCTGAAGTCTGTTCCATTGGCTCAGCTCACGTTGGATCTGTTCTTGATCCGCTCCAGGCTGCCTTGTTGTGCCAACAGACGTGTTTGCATAGGTAGAGGTGGGGTTAGACTAGGAATGAATGGCTAAGAGAAGGAAGAAGGTAGAAACACCTCTTTCTGCAGCCACACCAGTACATACCAGTAAAAAACAATGGTGAAATACAGCGTGAGACATCCAGCTGGTGTGGAGTACCAAAAATGTGCAATCGCTTCGTGCTTTGGCTGAGATATGAATAGACTTCAGCTATCCACATGCTAGTGGTTAAACAAAAAAATATTTTAAATGTCTTTACTTCTTTATGTCAGGATAAATTCCATAATGGGTTTGTTATGGCTGGCTCTTAGTAATAAATCGATTTAGTCAGTGTGGTGTCCATTTGCAAACATAAGATCTCTTAGTAAAAGTGGCGGTGAATCACTTCTAACGATCGCGTAGCTGGCATTTCCCTATTTTCCCAGCGAGGCAATGAATGAAATCAGGCTTTTTTTTTTTTTTTTCCCAATTCCCTTTTCTTTTGCACGCAGTGTACAACAGGGTACCACATCCCTTCTGCAGGCTGCCCATGTTCCTGTTGCAGCGAGGCACATTCACCAGGCACACAGCCTTCTGGCAGCAAACAGAGCAGAATTGCTGCACAGTTCATTGCAGCACTTTTCTCTAGCTCCTTGGCATTAAAAGAAACTTCTCCTCAGCATCTTTTTGAGGCAAACCCATTTGGAACAAGTTAGAGATCGCTGTAGTGTTTGCCGTGTTTGAGTGCTCTTGTGTGTAAAGAGAGATGTCTCGCTACTTGTTGGCATCTTGTAAGGGTTCATCAGAAGTGCTCCCTGTTGTGTTCAGCAGGAAGTTTTCATCTAAATGTTCCTTTTTGGATTCCTGTACCCATTATCTCCCTGTCTGGCAAACACACCGGTGTGTTTGGGTCAGGCAGTGTGTTCTCAGTTTGGAAGGGGAAGCCTGTTTGGATTCTTTTTGCCTAAATCAACCTTCACATCACTGGTGTACCACATGGGCGGTTTTGGGGTCTGGCTTCCCCTGATCAGTTGTGTCCTGGCTGCAACTGTGCTCTGCTTAATTACTTTTTATAAGGAAGATTTTCAATTTCTTTGTCCAGATGGCTAGTGAGGGGATTATCTTTAGAGAATTGTTGATGAATCATCTCTTTATTACTGTAGCTGTAAGATTTGGATAAAATACAGACAAATCCTGATCTTTGAAAGATTAGCATCCTTCAAGCTGCATACTTTCTCTCCTCTAGTGTAAGTCAGTGTGTATGAATGGATAACTCTTTATACTGCATCTGGATGGCATAGCCTGCTGCTTCCTCCCAGGGTTTGCCCTTTTCCTTCCCTGTGTCTGAAGAGGATGGTGAATTTGACACCTCAAAAGCTCAGGGAAGGAGACCTGGATCTTCTGTGGTCCTTTCAGGTGTGTTGTATGTTGTATTTTTCTTGCTTTGTTTTGTTTTTCTGGAAAAGGAAAGGAGCAGTCTTGCGTGTTGCTGGGGAAACATGGGTAGAGAGGAGAAAATGAAGAGATCCTTGGGGATTTTTAATCTCTCTACGGCTTGTCACTAAGGAGTCTTCTGAATTTGATGACATAAATTAAACCTAGTAGAGTAAGTGCAAAAGACAAATGGCCATTAACTCCTCATCTCCCCCTGTGTGGAAAGCAGTCTCCTGTGGCAGCAAGCCTTCTCCTCCTCCAGAATCGCATCGTTTACTGGTATTGGGAGTGTTTTCTCTTTCTCTCTCTGCTGTATTGTGGTGTTTCCTGGTAGTGAGGCAGAAGAGCCGCTCAGCGCTTGCTGAAAGGCCTTAGCTGGGGCTGGGCCTGGAAATGCGGCCAGGAGGAGATGGCAGGGCAAGGTGGGGGGCGAGGTAGCCCTGTAAGGCCTGCAGCTTCTCCCCTGCTCAAAAAGTAAACCAGAGAGAGCCAGGAGCTGGCTGCTGAGAGGCACTGAGCCTGTCCTGCTCGGCAGGCCCTTCCTGGCAGCTCCTGCTGGGAGAGGAGAGGGATCGAAGCGCTGAGGGGAGCACCCCCTGCGCGCCTTCTCTGCTGCCCACCCAGCTTGTGCTGCAGTGTCTCCTTGGTAGGGCACTCTGCCCGGCAGGGAAAACCCATGCCCTCAAGGAACTGCTCCATAACTATTGGCACTTGAAATAAAATGCCTCTTTAAGGATTCTTCACAAAGTGTTTGTTCTGTATTGCACTGAGCCCTTGAAGACAAGGCTGTATGTACACCGTGTTTTCTAAAAATGTGTACTTGACTGTAATCAGTGTTGTGTCAAATAATGTTGGCGTTGGGAAAATAGCACTCTGCTGGAGTATTTACCACATGTTTTCATCTGATTCCACTTTGTCTTTTCCATTTCTTACTGATTTCTTTTATCTCAAAACTTTCCTATTTTACCTTCATTCACCCTGCATATGTTTTCCTCCTTCTTGCCTTCCCCTCCTTTCAGCCAGCCCTCCAGCGTTACAGCAGTGGCTCACCTGATGGTGAACCACAGGGGAGTCCAATGAGCCTGGCAGCCAGGAATCCTCATTTTCTGGAGTTGCTTCTCTTGCCCCCACTGCCTCTGCTGGTAACTGCAATTTTAACACCTGAATGATGCACTCGTATCTTCCTTGGTTTGCTTGTACTCTGCATACAAGTAACCCTTGTTCTAGTGTAATTTGTCGTAAGCATCCTGACTAAATTTGAAGTCGGTGATCATTTGGTACTGCCTGACAGCAGTATATCTTCTGAGCAAATAAATTATTTCATTTCTTTCTTTGAGGAAGAGTTGTATATGCTATAAAGGTTTTGGTTTGGTGTGGGGCTTGTAATTCTTTCGTTTTACTTATTGCTACATGGATAAATGGGAGAAAGTAAGATTAGAAGAGTGGTTCTGGAAGTTTGAGCCCAAGGGATGAAATTTGTGATGGTTGTGACAGTCACTGAGCACCTGGGGCTGTGAAACCTCCGCTACCTGATAAATAAGTTTTACCTGTTAGTAGAAGGGTCTGTTATGAAACAAGGTCACTGCACACCACTTGGCACAATATCAGCAGGAAGTAGAAATCTAATACAAGCATCTGCTGAAAACACTAGATCTTTACTCAAAAATCAAAATAGGAATTCCTGAAGACTTGATTAAGACTTTGTATTCTGTTCTCGTTTGGGCTCTCAGGGCTAAAGCAATTGTGGTTTTCCTTCTGTTAGGAAAAAAAAAGGATGGATGCTCTTTGTTTGCTCAATCACTGCGTTATGTTTCTGACCTAGTAAGAAGTTCATTGTTTTGCTGGGCTTAAGGCTGTGCATTTCTCACAAATGGAGGGCTGTGTTAGTAAATGAATGCTTATTTAAACTTAGATCCTATTATCCAAAGACTGGCATTCAAGGATTTCAGAATTCTTACAGAGAAACTAAGCATGATGCTCTCATTTTGGAAATATTAGCGATAGTGTCATACCCCAGCAGTATTGCTTTGCTCCCCAGCTGTTCCATAACAATGACTATAGACATGTATCTTTACAAAAATGTTTGGTTTGGTTTATAATTTTTTTTTTTAATTTAGATGACTGCAAGTTTTGGTTTTCAGCACTAATGTAACTTAAAATTATGTTGAAAGCATCCACTATAATATTTATGGCTAAAGAAGGTACAATTTTGTGCATATGTTTGTTTTAGCAAATACGCAAGTAAAGATGTGAATTATAATCAACAAAGGAAAAACGAGAGATTTAGTGTTTTGTTTTGTTTGTTTTTAATAAAAATGGAATGAAAACTTTGTGTTAAACTAAACATATTCTTCCCCATACCCTTTCAATTTCTTTCTTTCTTTATTTCAGGAATTTGAAGCCTTTCAAACATTTGTGGAAAATCGACTTCCATTTGATATTGTTATTGATGGACTCAATGTTTCCCACATTAAACCCAGAAAGTTGCAGTGTGAAAATGTAAGTGCTGGTTAAATATTAATTAAGAGTTTTGTGTATGCTTAGGCTGATGGTGGAACAATTAGTGACTCATTATTAGTTACCCTCTTGAGAGATTGGTCAAACATTTTTGTAGCATGTTACAATAAGTCCAAAGACTTATCTAAACTTTACAAATGAAAATGATCAGTGGAAAGATGGTGGTTCTTACATACTTAACTGTATTAGTCATATAAAATGATACATAAATTTCCCTTGTACGCAGTGCTCATAGTTAGAGATAAGTTATTGATAGTAACTTTAATAGGACATATGTTGTGAGTTTCTCTGTTTTCATAACAATGGAGAACAGGATAAACCTACTGTATAGAAGATACAGTCTAATGCAGTTAATGCTGGTAAGTCTTTCTCTTGAGATAACCCCCTAGTTCAGACTGCATCCTTTCTAAGTTTAAACTTTATTTCACTTCTTATTGTCTTAATCATTTGAGTTCTTGTTCTTACAAGGGCAACTCAGACTGGCTTTAGTTCTTTCCACTTCGTGATTTTTTAGAAGAATAATCCTGCTTCTTTGCCAATACCTTTGAGAATACCTTTCTCAATCTTTGAGAATTCTTGGCAGTCCTTTTTGGCATTTCACTAAGAAATGGCTTAATGTTTTGTTGTTGTACTTCCAATGAAATATTTATTTTAAATTAGGAATAACAAAGTAGCTCCTCACATGTCTTCCGAAGCCAGTCTTTAAACTTTCAAGCTCTTGAAATTAAAACTAAGTTATAAATGAGCTTGATAAAAAAAAAGGAAGTAATTTACTTCTAGTAATTACAAAAAATACATTTTTGTTCTTAGAACTACTTTAAAACTATTCTGAAGAGGCAGGATATCCTTTCATATATGCAGATAAAAGCAGCTGAGCTAAGGAGCTGAGGTAAACCTGCTGAAAGATGTTTAAGAGCTGCAACTAGCTTTCATAAGATACTGGCTCACGGAGAGGGTACTTTCCTTAGAATGAAAGTAGAAAAGGAAGTTCACAAGTTGTTTGCATGGGATCATGGAGGAAGTGTTGATTATCTGAGAAGAATCCCAGGCAGCATGCAGTGACACAGTATTTTAAGACCTATGAAGACAGATTTATGCTGCCAAAGGGAGAAGAGAAACAAAGTGTTGTTTTCTTGATGTCCTGCACCAGTACATGCCTGTCCCAGTGTGCGAGCTCTGATCGGGGTCTTGAATGTTCACTAAATGTTGGAGGCAATGGAGCAAAGAGCAAGCCCAGTTCTGTGGGATAATTACTTCTGATTTCTGGTCTGAAATCTTACTAGGAGATATTAGCATGTTGAACAGCATAAGCTGCCTTTGAATTGCTTTTTAGATTCTGCTGTATTTACTGGTAGGATTTTAGGGTCTATGATGCTGAGCAGCTCCAGGACAGTATGGCAGCATCAGCTTCCATTTAGCTGATTCCGTATAGATGCAAGTTGGATCTTTCATGAATCCTAGGTATTTACAGATAAAGATGTTCTGTGTAGGAAGGGAAAGCAGACACTAACTTGGGCTCATCCCATCTTACCTCCTGAGAAAGATTCTCTTAACTAAAATTTACTTGTTCTACTAAGCTATGGTGCTTTAATTGTTTTTGCATCACCATGCACCCGAAATGTTAATCTTTTGGAGTTTCTGCCAAGCAGTCTTTTGCTGCTCTTGTTAACTCAGTCCTGTTTTTGAGAGTGTGAAGTCATTACAAGAGGGAGGATGAAAATGCCCATTAGTTTTTCTGTGCCTTTTATCTGTAGATAGAATTTTTTTTTTATAGAAAGTGTATATTCATGCTCTAAGTGACAAAATAGCTGCTTTGCTGCTCCAACCATCCTAAAGAAATACTCTTCTAGACATATGAACTACTAGATACTTTTTTCTTCTATTGAGCCCCAGTATTCATTGAGATACTTTTTTTTTTTTCTAATGGTAGATGTCTTTATGCATGATTATTCTATTAACTGCTGAGTTTACTGTTTTATCCACTTGAATGTGGAACATTGCACTTATCCACTTGAACTGTGGAACAGTTTAAATGTGAGAGTATGTAGGATGCTAATTAGGAGTATTTTCTTTCTTCATGAGCCTGAATTCTTGCACTGTAGCATGTCAGGAAAGGATTGTGCTTGTGCTTTTATTTTTATTTTAGGTGCTTTGGACAAGAAGCGTGTGTTCTGGTTTATTTATTTTTTTCAGGACACAGCTAAGCAAAATAAAAGGAAACAGAAACAGCGATGCAAAACAGAGCAAGCCTTTCTTCTGTCTCCAAACTTTTCCTCCAGAGGATGGAAGGGAAGGCCACAGGAATCTCTGCTGGTGTAGCTTTCCTGATCAGTGTTGGTGCTGGGGGAACAGCCCCCATCTGTCTGCTGATCTCTGCAGGCTGTAGCCTGAGCTTTGAGATCTAATTCTGCCATAAAGCGCTTCATCTCTGGAGGCCGCTGTCCCTGCAGCAGAGGCAGCTGAATGGGAAGTGGCAGGTCCAGGGCACAAAATGCAGAACTGAGAGGACAAAGAGGAGAAATAAATGCCAGAGAAGCTGGAGGCAGAGTCTGAAGGATAGAGAAAGTTAACAGTGAAGGTCAGGGTGGCTTGCTAGGGTAGTACGACTGGCCAATTTAGAAGAGGGGCGTGTTGTGATTCTTCAGTGACCTAGTCTGCTCTTCTTGAGAAATAATACTAGAGTGTATTTCCAAGAACCTGTGTCAAAAGCTGCAATCGTTAGCTTGTTGGACCACCTCTTATACAATTTAGAGTAAATATCAGAATAAAAGTCATAGTTAAACACAGGAGGTGGCATAAGATTTGTGGCAATTTTAATGCAGTCTCATTTTTATTTACATTTAACAAAAATACCATAAAACATTGATAAAATACTACTTTCTTTTTCAAACAGCTTAATATTTGTAATTCCCTCTAGGCATTCTGTAGGTGTCTTGGAAAGTGGATGGGTGGAGGGGCAAGGCACAAGTGCCTTACGGGATGAGAAGAAAAGGAAAAACAGCAGAAGTTAAAGGAATGACTTTTACTTGTGTAATCCCCAAAGTATTCTGACATTCTGGAAAACTAGATATGTGACTTCCAGTAGCCCCAGGCACCTTTAGTCTTTACAGCCAGCACTTACTTAGCAGATCATCATGAATCTTATTGACTTGGCAGATTTACAGGAATATTCTGTGGTAATTTCTCTATTATATGACACAGTCACTTTGTAATTACAATCCACTTTTTTGCCAGGTTGATTTTAAACTAGGGCTGTTTCCTGGTACAAATCACCAAGCGGCTGCATCAATTACTGACAAAAGAGGAGGTAGCATGAGGATGGGAACAAGCATTTTTGAGGGCTAGGGAGGGAGTGGTGAGAGCATCGCTTTTGAAGGCGATCGCTGTAAAGCTGCAGCAATGGATATTAGCAAGTACCTCTTTTCGGCACTTTGCAATTTAGTGTGTCATTTTAAATTAGACATTATAATTAATTCCTAATAAAAAGATACCACGGAATTGAAATTATTTTTGCTATATAATCCAAACAATAGAAACAGACTCCTGTAACGTGTAAAATAGTTGTCATGTGTCTTTTTTGGGCATTACATTCTGTTCCTATTTAAGACTGTACCTGATGTGTATTTGCCTTGATGAGTCAGTCACAATTTGTACTGCAAAGCTGGCAGTTTATAAACTGAGCTATCCTTGCAGTTTGACTAAGGAAAGTTCATTCTGGCTGTGTCGTGACTTAGAGTTAATCCTCTCCTCCAGGTGTATGTAATTACATCAATCTGCAGCTACACAATGACATTTGGAACTCCCTGTTCCCTGCTGCCCCGACTCCCTGTGGTGTTCCTGCCTTTCACCTTATAAAGGTCAAGAGAGGGAATTTCCACGCTCTGGCCGTCCGGTTGTCTTCTGAAACACAAACTGTTACATAACTCTCGGATGCATTTTTTCCTGTTTATCACTGTTTTCGGTAGAAGTATTCCTTGGAAGCAAGGGGATTCTAAGTGCAAGCAGGATATCTAGGCTCTGAAGCATCCCTCTTGGGATGTGGGAGAGGGGTCAGGGACCTCTGAGCTCTTCCCAGCTACCTCTAGATTGTAAAGGCCAGGGCAGGGGTGAGAGCGAGACGGGCAGGGGGAGCATGATCGGCAAGCATGATTTGGAGAGCACTTCACTATTTTAAATATACATTGAGATTGCTCTATTGTAAATGAGGTATGCAGCCAGCTCCTTTCATAGCTGTACCCAGCTGGTCTTAGACATAGCTGAGTATATATATCTCAAATGTGTGTTGGGACAGATCAAAGCAAACTCACAGTTCCCTTCTTCAAACAGTTCAGCAGTTGGGGCCAGCTCAGCCCTAACTTTTCACTCCCTAATCTCTGTATTAAACTCAGACATCTAAAAGGTTGGTAAAATGCTTCCAGACTGAATTTGTTAAGGCAGATACTGCACAAAGAAATAGTTTTCACTCTTGGCGGAGAGTTCAAAGCGGTTACTTCCAAACTAAACCAGCATTTCTATAACTGGACTACACAAGTTCATATAATTCCCATGCAAATTGTAGTGGGCCTGTACAACAGCTGATGAAGCCAGAGCCTTGCAGTTCCCCTCCCATCCCAGCCCAGTGGCAGCAGCTGGCAGCCGCCCTGTATCACCTCCTTCCGCCTGCAGCAGCCGTCACCCAGCTGAGCCACCAAAGCTGCCCTCCTGCTCAAAAGGGCAGGCTGGGGTTGTTGCTATAGCTGGGGTGCTGAGATAAGCAGAAGGGATAGGGCATGCCTGGTAGATATTTCCTCTTTCTTCCAGGGGGAAAAACAGCAAACTTGTTGAATGGAGGTTGCTCTCTGAGTAACCAGCCCTCCAAAGGGCTGTTTGAATGAACTGCGTGGTCACAAGTGGCATAGCAAACACAGGTTATTGCTGATTTTTTTTTTTCATATTAAATATTTTTCTAATTTTTATCAAGGAAGTTCAGAGTTTAAAACTAATACCATAATTTTACCTGTTCTAGTGGTTCTGTGCTAGATATTCCTGGACTCCCTGACTGCTTTAGTAGTATGGAAGAGGACAGAGAGAAGTTTCAGCTTTGAAGGGAAAGCTGATAGTGAGAAGACTTTCATCAGGACAGGGGAGAAGAACAGGATATAGGATAGTAGACTACAAGGAAATGATGACTGGTCTTAGTATGGTTTTGAAAGAAAGCCTAACAGCAGCCAAAGAATTGAAGAACTTTGAAGTATCATTCATTGTAATTCAGCTTGGAACCATTTTTTGCTATGAACTTTATTCCCAGTGTCAAAATTTGTTCTCCAACTATCAAGACAAAGGGAATAGCTCTTCAAATGAAGGAATTTAAAAACAAGGGGATAAGGGAGGAGGAAGAACCAGCCACACTAACCCATCACTCTCTTGGATTAGTAACCCCAATCAATATTGAAATACAATTTTGTTTTTTTGAGGTCTCCTGCACCAATAAATCCTCTGTCATTAAAAAATAAAAAAAATGTATTGGAGCGTATGGTATTTGGGGGAAACAGTAAAGAAAACTTTCACTCTGATGTCTTGACTTAGTAAAAAATACTTTGAGGCTAAAAAACACAGAAAAAAAGTAACACCTGTACACACATACATATATATAGTTGACAAAAAATTAATTACTCATGTTTTCATGTGGTGATTTTTCCTAGTCTTCAACTCCGTTCTTAGCCATGCTGCATGTATATGAGATCAACTGCATAATTAGTGAGACACTGATACTTGATACAAAACTTGAGCTCCACTGTATGAGCTGTCCTGCAAAACAGGCGTTTATTAATAAATTTGCCCCAAATCAAGTCATGCATGGAAAAGAATGTTCTTTCTTCTTTGACTCATTTGGCAGCATCTGTGATTTGTTCAACTACTTTACTGTCTTTAAATGAAGCGAAAATTGAGTAGATCCATGAGTCATTCTCTGTTCAGAATCAATACATCCAACAGAGGTCTTATTTGTCATACTGTGACAGTTCATCAATTCTTCCTCCTACCAACTCTTGTCCTACCACTCAGCAGAGCCGTCAGATGTGTTTGTCTATTTGCTCCCAGCCTTTTCCATCTTTCTATTTTCTGTCTTCTGATGATAGTCCAAGTTTACATATCCATGATAACTAAACATTGCCCTGTTACTCAATGTTGGACAAATGTCTGTCTTTGCAACATCTGTGTAGTCTTTAGAACTGTGCTGTCATTTCCTTTGAGTATTGCTCAAATCATAAGGATGAGGATCTTTGATGGATGCACTGAAAATCACCTACAACGTGTGTAACGTGCTCATCGCTTGGTTTAGTCACAGGATACCTCTCCTGACATTCAGACCCTGTCTTAGTATAGAAAGAAGCTAAAGTGCTAAAGTACTAAGTCTTGCAAGTGCACTTATTTTTAGTGTTAGAGATGTGTGGCTGTCACACTCAGCAGTGCATTCATCTCTCCTCTGTTAATTTCTGAGGGTCCTTCAATATCTCAACAGGTGGACTGAGTGAATCTCTTCTCTGAAGTCACATGTAAGAGACTGATAAGCTGAAATTTATCCCCCCTCATATTTGTGCCATGCTAAATAGGATAGATCCAGTTCATGAATTTTTGTCCACTAGATCAAGAAGAAGAGCAAGGCTGTTAAGCTCCTCAGGAGAGGTGAAGGGGAATAGACTCATTTGCTTCAAACTTAGAGGAAAGGTCTGAAGAGTCTTATCTTTTCTCCTTGAAGTTCTTCAGAACAGTTGGATACTTTCTATTTGTGGCTAAAAGAGAAATAAAGGGGCATTTAATGCATTCAGCTTCACACACATACAGAATAGTTGAAGGCGTATTTGACATGAGTGTCAGAGATTCTAGAAATGCTACTTCAAGTAGTAGGAATGTTTGCTTCCACTTTCATTTTAGAGTTACCCAATCTGATTTTGCATTTCCTGGTGAGAAGAATGTAGCAGCAAAAACTGAACAGGCTAAGAAATCTGACTATAAGGCATTTTGACAACCTCTCCCTGTCATTTTCTGCCTAAGTCCAATACTTTCTGGTGGTGCCTCCCCTTACTATTGTTGGCCTCTGGCTATAAGGCTGAATTTAAAAAACGAAACAAAAAAACCTTGTGATTAACGTAGTGACCTGTTGTGGTTCCTCTCTGGTATTTATCATTTCTGCCTTTGTATTTGGCAATAGGAGCAAATCGAATGTTAAGTACAGGAGCACCCAAGCACTCCTTTTTTTATAAGGGGAATTGCATATCTTTCATAATAATCATTCTTGTACATCACCAGGTATATGAGCTTGAAATTTGATAGAGCAGAATGAACATGCCCTGATGATTCATGTTCAGGTGAACTTTGTAGTTGTAGCAACAGGTTGGTTGTTGTGTTGCGGAGAAGTCCCACTAAACTCTGGGTGACGAAGTCAAATGAGGGTATCTTCCGAACTGGGTGAGTTTCAGTCATGCTGTTTTCACTTCTCCCTTGGAAACCAAAAGGTGAACTTTCTTTGGGCAGCCCAATTGATTCATCTGATTATGGAAATGTTATCATGTGGCAATAAGAGGTATGCTGTGATTCCAGATCTGAAACCTGGTCTTTAGGCAACAGAACTGCTTCTTTAGAAGTGATCCGTGTCTGGAAACTCCTATTGAATAGTGGTATTAACATAGGGGATGCAGGGCAGAAAACGTGATGGTTGGTTTATTATAGGTCAATTCTATGCAAGAAGAAGCATTTGATTTGAGCCTGAGAAATGCTGTTTCTTTGTATGTCATCTTAAAGGTAACATAGATAAAATCCTTAGAACAATGATTGGATTCATTTATGTACATCTGGATTTATGTACATTGAAAAGCAATAAATTTTTGATTCACACTTGGCTTTTATAAATGATATTCTATTTTTAGTAGAAGTAGGAAAGTACACATGTTTAGAAGCTGTGTCTCACGGAGAAAAGGTGCAGCAAAGCAGAAGCTTAAATTCCGTTTGGATTTATTTATGAAGTTATGAAAACCTAGATTTTCTTGCACAGTGGGTTATTTCCAGAGATCTCGGTATATTGACATGGTGATTAATGATTCAGCAAGCTATTAAGCTGCATTTATTGTTTTTTCTCTAGTTGAATTCTACTTGTAGAGCTAGAGTGAAAGAGGTATATAGGGATAGAGGTTTATACAGGTAGTTAAATACATATAAAATTGAAGTTATAAAATGATTGTAAACCTGCAGTGAAATTTAAAACCAAAGTTAATTATTATTATTAATATTTTAATATTCTGGAAAAAATGAGTAGAATTCTCCATGGATTTTAATCTAAATCTCTCTGTAAACTGATTGCTTCATGTTGTCTGGTACAAGAAAATAGTTTACAAAGTCCTATTTGAATCTAGTTGATCTCTAAGTGAATCAACTTCACCAGATAAGATTCCATACTGCAAACACGATTGCACTAGCAGTATGCTTATTTAAAAACAATTCACAAGAATTTGTATTTCAAACTGAAAAATTGTAGGAACACTTAATCCTTATCCAAAATACCATTCCCGTTACAGATGACTTCCTGCATCAAACCTTTACTGTGAAAAACATACCTTTGTCTTGTATTGATTTTGTACATCAGATGCAGAGGTCATAGGCAAGAGGATCTCACTCTTCAAATTCTACCAAGTTTGGAGGGATGATTCCTGTTGTTATAGTCTCCCTTATTTATTTATTTACTCTTGAAAAAACTGCCTCCCGAATAACAGATGTAATTGCCACTGATAGAATTTTCTGTGATAAATTTATTTAATTACTTTCCCCAAATACTTCTTTTTTTCAAAGCATCCTGTGGCAATGAGTTTTACAATGACAGAAGATATGATATAATGTCTGTACTTCTGTTTCCTTTAAACCTTCTGTCTGATAATTTTGTATGGTGGCCTCTACTTTATGTGCTGAGAAAATGGTGGGTATTACCCACTTGCACTTTACAGCTACCTTGTAATTTTTCAGGCCATCTGTAATAGGTTGCACATACTCTTTATAAATCATCTGGAATAAAATACTGCATACAGTTATACAAGTTAGGTGTCATGGATTTATCTGTCTTTCTTATTTTTAACTGTGTTCCTTTCTTGATAGGGTATTTGCTGTACCTGAGTGCATGTGATGAAAATAAGGGCTACTCTTGGGCTAAAGAGTAAGCTCCTCAAATAGGACTGGGGAGAGCAGTGCTTCACTATATAAGTGCTGGTCTCCCATTTGACTGTGAGCAACTCTGAAGTATTCAGGTCTTGCAGATTTCTTGTAGGTAGTGTACCAAGCCAAAGCTTTTTGTGAAATTTTCACTATTTTTAAAGTAAATTCATATATCTCATAGAATGAAAATTCCCAATATCTTTTCTTACTTAATTGTAAGAGATTAATATACGTTTTTAAATAAAATTCAAAATTAATTGCGCCTCAGAAAGGCAGTCCGAGTCTGTGACACTACAGCAAACCATTGCAGTCTTCTGTGGATCATTTGTGGTACGCCTCTGCTGAGGTTAAATATGTGGTTAAACAGAGATAGCAGGAGAAGGGAACAGTGTTTTGGCATCTTCCATCTAATTCCCAAACACCGATGCAATCAAAACATAGTCTGGAATAGTATAAAACATGAAATACCTGGAAGCCTTGGAAGTGTGTCTATTAATGGTTCTAATCAGACCTGATTTATTCATACAAAACATAATTAAGGTATTATCACACATGCTGGGAGTTGTAAATGATTTTGTTGTTATGTGTCATATGAGGAGCAGTAGTGATATGGTAAGAATACCAGTACCAAGAGCATAAAAAACAAGCTATGGCTACCTTTGCTACTGCTATTCAAATTGTCATTAAAAAATTACCAGAGGGTAATTTCTAACACAGGCAGTGTTAATCTGCATGGGTACTTCTTTTGTCATGTAGAATGAACTCTGAAGAATGGGGATTTCTCGAGACTGCTTTTAGGAGAAAAGTCCCAAGTTGAAATAAACTCCAAAATCTTCCCTGAGTTGCAGGATCTCCTGAAAATGAGCCTTTTATCTGCTGGGTCTCCTCATGGGCATGCAGTGATAGTGTTAGCAAGTGATAGTGTTAGCTAGTTGGCTGACTGCTGTGGAGGTGAGACCTGTGTATAAGATCATTCCTATTTCTTTGTGTAAAGCAACAGAATATTGTTTGGTACTTGCAGAAACTCTCCAAACACTTTCCATATTTGCTTCTTAGCATGATATTTCATGCTGCTTACATGGTTTTATGACGTTTTAGATCTTTTGATGTGCATTTTTCTAAACGATAGAGAATGAACTAGAAGCTTAAACTGTGTATGTGTATTACTAGTAGCCATGGTTCTACGGCCCCATGGTACTAACCACTGTACATCAACAGAATTCTTCACTAGAGAAAGACACCCACCTCAAGGTCTTAAAAATTAGACTTTGAAAACCATTCAATGAAGAAATACCCCTATGAAACAACATTTAGATGCTTCATAGACTTCTACTTTTTATGTGTATCCATCAAATAAAAATCTGTATTTTCTATTCTATAAATATTTTTCTCTAAATATGATCCCCAAAACTGCAATGTAAATTACTTCGAATGCTTAGTCTTTGGCGTCGTACTTACTGACCTGCCATGTATTTTTAGGAAACCTACCTCTTAGGAAATTCTCCATTTCCAATCATTTACATATTTCACACTAATATTTACAAGTATCTAGTGTTTTTCCTTTCTGCACAGAGATACTAACTTGTGATGCTGTTTTCTCCTGATCTATTATTCACCAGATAGTTCTTTAATAATCTGAACAGTTCTTTTCACAGTTCTATCTGGAAACATGCATTGAAGATATAATGAGTCAGGTGAGTCACAAGCTGAAGATGTTGTCATATACTCTATTTTCCAAGCAATTTTATCAGCATATCAGCATAGAGGCATAAGCTCTCTAACAGAAGTTCAAAGCCAGTTCAGATCCACTGGTTCAATGGAGTTATTTCTGACTTAGGTGGTATATTCATGTGGAAGAATCCTCTTTGCTAATGCTTTCTCTCCTTGCTTATTCCTAATTATGTGATGTTGGGGTAAACTAGGTATTGCTTATGCTTTGCAATGGAAAAAAAAATTAGTATGATGGTGCGTATTAGATTTGTGGTTCATTGCAATTGGAGCTTCCACATTCAATGACAATTTATGTTTCTATAAATTGAAGATAGGTATTTATTAAGTGCTAGTATTACCTATATTACTACCTAATTGATTGATTGATAAGAATTTTCTTCCACTGTAGTCCTAAGTTGGTACATATTTGAATAAATAAATAAAGTGGCAGTAAGAGAGATGCAAGAGGATAGACACAGAGCAGAACCAGACAGTCTTAATGATGTTGATTTACCCTGATCCTTACTAAGAGTCATCGTCCTGGGCTTGTCTAATGTTAATTTTGCTACATTGCTTTCAGCATCTAAATCCATTTGTGTTTACATGTGATATCCCTGTAAAGGTTTGTATTGACTGTCTAAATCCATTTATGCATGCTGGCCCTAAGACTCAACAGTTAAAGGAAGTGGTTTAAAATAAAAGATGTGGAGGTTTTGACATCTTCACTTCTCAGTGATACATATGTCATACTTCATATTTTCATGTCTCGCAGAGTAAAGAGTTCTGTCTTTCCACCGAATGGGCATCCCCAAATGGGCTTTCAGAAATACTAATGCTAAAGAATATAAATTTTTTTTCTTGCCCCACTCACTCTCATTTCCACAAGCCCCATCACTCTGCCAGCCTAGCTATCATAACCACTAATATGAAAAAGTTTTAACATTGAATTATCTGATGCATTTGGCTTATTGTCTATATACAAAATACTTCTGAAACTACAGCTGTCCCTTACACTTGAGCATAGATGTTTGGACCTGGGTGCTGCAGAGGGTGTTTTTGGGTAGGCATTCTTTCCACAGGAATGGGCGAAGGAGGGAAAGATGCAGCAGAATTCCTTAAATGGCTGGCTGGTGTAGTCACATACAGACAGCTGGAAACCATAATGCTGAGTCCCCAAAATGAAATTTGCCTTAAGAAGGTAGATCCTTTTATGAAAAAGGGGGTGGAATGTTCTTATTTGGCTTCTATTACCTGAGCCTTTTTGGTGATCATATTCACAAGCTGATTTGTCTGACTACAAGGGCAAAAAATGACAAAGTTGACAAAGATTTTCATATAACCCTTTGTTCCCATGAGGTGGAGCTTTTAGACGAATGCCAAATATCATCTATAATTAATTTGTGGGAGCTGACAATATTATCTGTTTGTCAGATACTCTATCTTATCTCCTGAGTTAAAGAAAAATACTTAAGATAAACACTGACCTGGCCAGTGTTTAGATACTGAGTACTGCAGATTGTTACCAATAAACTTATATTAAAAGCATTAAAGTAAATTAGATCTTGTGGATCATAGTCACTCTGAGGGGCTTTCAGACCTTCACTGCCAAGGATCTCCAGGCCCAGATGTTGGCAGCAGCGATACTAGCAGTAAAATAGCATGAGTCTCCAGTGCTGTGCAGCTCAAGTTAGTAACTGTGTCAAGAAGAATAATGCTGAAATATTAAAGCCCCCTAAGTTTTCTGGTAAATACCAGTTATGCTTATACCAGTATTAAACAGATTCCTGCCTTAGTCCCTCTCTGCTGAAATCCCTTATCCCTAGGTATGCGTGCAGGGTAGGTAGGCCTGGCTCGGACCTTAATGCTGCCCCTTCATCTTAGACCTTTGTGCTTTAGTTTCTGCTGATTTTTGTCCTGCTGAAGAAAAAACATTTGATATGTTCTCTGTCATATTAAACAATCTTTTTCATCTTTCAAAGAGGAATCACCAAACTTGAGTAGTTGAGTTAAAGTATTTAGTTGTGTTAAGGACTGGAAAATGGCTCTTATAGGAACAACTGGTTTTGGAGGTAGCCTCTTTAGCTCTACATAGTAATCTGTAGCAGGCAAATGCAAAATAGTAGGAATAAGAAACAGAACAAAAATCGTGTGAAAATTGCGTCATAAATATTTGCTTCATACTGTAGTTTAATTTTATTTATTTATTTATTTATTTATTTATTTATTTATTTATTTATTTATTGCAAGCAGTTGATTTATGGATGAGTTCCGTTGGTTACTGTGCCATCCTACCTGGACCATAGGCCTGTTTACCTGTGAGCACAGAAATAGCCTATATTTTAAAGTCTTTCTGTAAGTCTCTAGATTATTAAAAGGTAGGTTGTCACGGCAGAAGCACGGATTTACTGTGTCTTGTACTGCATCAAGGCAGTGCCTGCCATAACATTGATCTCCCCATCTGGTGCAGCACCTTTCCTCAAAGAATAAAAGTACCGTCTGGGGCTTTTTGAACCACAGATGGGAGAGGGGGAAAACACAGCATCAGACTAGGTCAGTGACGCTGTTCAGACATCTGCATGGGACAGTGGTGAGAGCTACAACATTGGTATCTTTTAAACTGTCAGTTTCAATCTTACAAAGCTGATTTCAGTCCTGCACCAAGTTATTTCCTATCTGTGGAAAAGATCAGTCGATCTTGTGTTTTCATTTTCATAACGACCCACCGCCATTGCCACCAACACCCAGAGGTCCTGCTCACATTTTGGATTTTCAGTGCTTAAACATAGCTTCTGACTCAGCCTGTCAAGATCAAAGACTGGCACAGCTGCATATAATTCACAAATATTCCTTTCTAATAGCTAGCTTTTTACATTCTTTCTACAATGAGAAATGATAGTTTTTTATATAAGTTTTTTATATATAACTGCTATAGAAATAGTAGAAATGCAAAAATACCAGTGTAATGTCAAGCTGGGTTTCCAGTGAAAGATGGCTGACTCCTGAAGTTGAGACTTCAGCTGGGACAACTTTTCCATTTACAGTCTATATCACTGACAGATGAAGTTTTACTTCTGTAGCCTATACAAAAATAAGTAAAACCTTATACCTTTTCATTTATATATAACTTACTTGCTCATGAAAATAATGGGGATATTTATGCAGTACTTAGTGCAATAAAACTATGTGTAGTGAACAGTGAGAAGGTACTGTTGAGGAAACAGCAGCACAAGCAGGAAGAATTCAAGAATGAGAACAAAGGATAGTATTGAGATGTGGAAACACATAAGCCAGACTTTGTGTCCTTTGAACTTTTATATGCTTATTTTCCTAATGTTGTATAATCACTGATAGAGGGAATCACCTATCTCATTTCCTGGGTGTCAAGGGTTGATACTGATAAATCTTTCATACTTTGAAGATCCTCAGGTTTTGATACAAAATAGTGAATTCCCAGGAGAAGTCTGAATTAAAAAAAAAAAAAACATGTAAGATGCCCCATGAGTTTTGTGAAGATCTTGCTGTTTTTTCTTTGTTGCAAGAAAGGAGATGAATAAAAGGAGAGATGAAAGTATGCAACAAATTGGATACATAGAAAAAATAGAGAAGACAGGAGAGGTTAAAGGATTAAAATAAGGGTAATGGAATCATTTGGTACTATTTTTTAAAGAAATAGGTTACAGGTTTGCATGAACTTAAGTTTTGATCCAGAACATCAATTACTAGTTTCAGTCATTCAACAACTGGAAACGTAGGTGTATTTCTTTCTTTAATGTCTTGAGCCATAACCTGAGTAACATGGCTTGAGAAGAAGATTAAGAGAGAGTCTTCCAAACAGAATTTATTGAAATTTGGAAGGGGTGTTGTGCCATGATTTAGCAGATCTACTTGTGTAAATTGATTCTCTGGATTTCATAATAAACCTTATGAAAAGAACAAGGTGATTAAAATCTGTCATTCTTTTATCATTAGAATTTCCTTTTTTTAGTTGCAATTTGAGGAAAAAAATTATCTATTTAATTTATGGTATTGATACTTAACTCTGAGGAAGGAGTTATCCAGGACAAGAAGAATCCAGGAATTATTAAGTATGATATTGCAAGCCTGTCATTATTTCTGGAGAATTAATCTCTTGGGCAAGAGTATATTTTAAAGCTTTAACATATGCAAGAGAGACTTCTTATCCTTAATATTTAAAGAATTGCATTCCAACAAATTGTGCTTTCATTCCTGAAAAGACTTGAGTGACACAGGTGCTTGATCTTACTTTCTGCAGAAGTACCTCAGGGTGTAATTTTCAGGGAGAACAAACAAAGTCTAAAACTGTTTGCATTTGGAATAGATGAACCAAGCTTATAAGCCATGTTTTGTATCATACCTACATCTTTTATTGCCCGGTTTTGTCTCAGAATAACATCTTATATTAAAAATGTGACTGTCCATAAGAATAAACCTCTGATGTGTATATAGATGAATTTGATTGCTTATAGACAGAGCAACTGTGCTCCCCCCTGCTTTTCTCCCAGCAGAAGTCTCCATGTTCTCTACCACAAACACAGTTGCAGGAAATCAGGTAGATGGGAAATAGGGTTGGGAGCCACGTGGCTAATCTTTTTGCCCCTCAAAGTCGTGCAGCCAAGTAGAGACTGTGGAGCCAAAACAACAGGAGCCATGTGAGATGGCCTAGTTTTGTAGTTCTCACCCATGCTCTCTCCTTTCTTCAACATGCTTTGGGTAGTAGAAGATGCAGGCTGTGGTAGAGAGGTGCAGCATCTGAGATCACTTAGGTCAAACAGCCTAGGAGGGGATTTCAGATTATTGATTGTGACTGCTGCTGTGGGTTGTGAGTTTCTGAATTCCTGAAGTCTTAAAGAAGTTTTACGTTGCTACACTTGCGACAGAAGCAGAAAATGACTGTGTTACTAAATTTTCCTTGTGAATATGGACATTTCCCAGTTTTAGTTGTTGCCTTGTCAAAAATGCTACTTTGGATTTCAAACTCACTTTGTCATGATCTTTATGCCTAATTCATAATTACAGAGCCAACATCAATGGGTCAGTTTACATGTTTAAATCAATGGTATAATTTTTTAAATGATAAAAAAAAATGCTGTTGTGGATGTTTAACAAAAATATTACTGTTTCTTTGTCTCCATGTGATTCTAAACCTGTTGCTGCATAACAGATTTTTTTGTGGATTGAGAAACTTAACTGGCACTGCAGTGACTTTCAAAACTCAACTTTCAAAAATTCAGTTATGCAACTAAGGAATGTTTGTGTCCACATAGTTCTTAAATTGTTGTAAGAGTCAAAGAACAAAGCTGTTTTTCTCTTTTACAAATTAATACTATGAAAATCAGCAGTTCTCCAGCTCCTAATCACTTCTTTAGCCATCATTTCAGAGTTCTTGGCATTGTTCATTTAATAACATGCTTTGCTAACCGTTATCATTATCCATTTCTCTTTTATTTATCCATGGTTGACCTTTACTCATCTGAAGATCATGAGGAAACTGGGCTTGTTTAGTCTGGAGAAGAGGAGGCTCAGGGGTGACCTTATTGCTCTCTACAACTGCCTGAAAGGAGGGTGTGGGGAGCTGGGGGTTGGCCTCTTCTCACAGGTAACTAGTGATAGGACAAGAGGGAATGGCCTCAAGTTCTGTAAGGAAAGGTTTAGGTTGGAAATGAGAAGACATTTCTTCTCAGAAAGAGCAGTCAGGCATTGGAACAGGTTGTCCAGGGAGGTGGTGGAGTCACCGTCCCTGGGGGCAAAGAAAGGTTGGGCCTGGTGCTTAGGGACATGGTTTAGTGGGTGACATTGGTGGTAGGGGGACGGTTGGACTGGATGATCTTGGAGGTCTTTTCCAACCTTGAAGATTCTAGGATTCTATTATCTTGAAAATACCACCATTCAAACAGAGTGACATAAGTGTATTCAAGAATGGTGACATTACAAGGTTTGTGAACTGTAAGGTCTGAGAAGAAGGGCCTGAGATCTTCAAAGCAGCAATCCGTTCTGAAAAAACAGACTCCAAAAAGCTGGTGTTTCTTCCAGCTGATGGTCCTGCACCTGCCTCCCTATCCTTCATGTCACACACACAAATAAAGTGATTTGTATAATTTGTATATATGATGTCCTTGGTCTCCGCATGCATCCCACTTGATTCTTGTAGAAAGTACTGGTTTGCTATTCATCCAATGACTGCTCATCATGCCTTTTGGGTATAATGGCAGGATATGTCTGTAATTAGATTATATATTAGAAAATATCTATTTCAGAACCTTTTTTATTTTTACTCACATCTCTGCTAGGAAGGATGGGGACCTATCCCTGTCTTCACATTGCATAGAAGAAATCTGCAACAGCTTTTCTAAATGTAAAGGTAATTTACAGAAGTTTGTTTTGTAGAGGTGTCTCTTCAAGCTTGTTTGGAATTGGAAAATTTACCTGTAGTCTATAATACAGCAGAATTTAATGCCAGAGTCTAATTATGAACATGCTACTTCCGCATTCAGGGCTGTTTCACAGATTATTTTGAGCAGGTTCCACCTTCACTTGAAGTCAAGTATAGTAGTAATTAAAGGTATCTCTATTACTGGGATAATATCCAGGACACTGTGTAAACAGGAAAATATAAAACATGCTATTGCTTCTGTTCCTAAGTTGAATCCGTTTAAGGTCACTCTTTATAACTCTGCTTTACTCTCCACGGTACTTGGGAATCAAGAAGGCGCGAGTCAGGATGCACTTGCTGTCAACGGGAACATCAGCACCTGCTGAAACGCCAAGGGTCTTGGTACCCAGTCAGGTTGCACTTGGCTGCAGAAGCATCCCTTGGATGCCTCTGAATACCAATTTCTCTGCAAACAGCAGAGCTGCATTTGGGCATCATCTCCTCTGGGCAGACTGAGGCTGCTGTACCATCCTCGATCTATGTGAAATCAACTTGGATATCTTTGCTTCTGTGGTTTAGTTCTCCTGTTCAATCCATACTCTGCCTTTGGTTGCCAGAGTTCGCTGTGAAGGCAAGAGCAAAAGCTGGCACCTAAAAGTGAGCCGCAAATTCTAATGAGTCGTGGAAGTTAAGGCATGTGTGTGTGTGTGTGTGCTCAGGAGAGGATACGGCATTTCTAGGTGTGGAGTCAACGCAGACAGGTAGAAACATGTTAAACATTGCGTGATTGCTGTCCTGATGTGTAAAGTGGTGTCATTGGTAGAGTTTTGCATGGTGATGTGTGTGTTGCATCAAGCTGCACAGTCGTGCTGTAACATGGTATACAAATATTCCCAACAGCATTGTAACTGCAGCACTACAGAAACCTCCAGTATTGTAGAGGATAATTCCCAAGAGTTGGTACTGCCTGTCTCCAGCAGTAGTAACCCAGGCTGCTTGAGCTTCTGCTGTTATTTATTAATCCATTACCGCTTTCTCTTCTAAGTAGCTGCCCCTTTCTATTCAGGGGAAGGGAATCTGCAGGAAACCAAGAAACGTGTATGCAGCCTCTGCATTTGAGGGAAGAGGACTTTGAGACTAATTTACACCGAGGACTTTGAGACTAATTTACCCTGTGTCATCAGCAATAATGTAGGGAATATAAGAAGCAGCTTCCATTATCTTTGTTGCTTTGATAATGGTGTTGAATCTGCTTCAGCGAAATGACTGGGCTCGGTGGAAAAGTGACAGATTAGGTTGGTTTGGTTGTTAAATTTCTGGGAGGCAACACCCTGCCCTCCCTGCTGCACTGGTCGTGCTGGGGAAATACCTCCCATGTCCCGGCACGGCTTGCTCTCCTGTGTGGCGCTTAAGTGCACATGTTTTTTGAGCTTCTTTATCTGCAATCTGGAAAAGGGAACTAAAAATGATCAAACTAAATCAAATAAATGTATTGATGGTGGGAAGTGTTCCCTTGCATAACCCCATGGAGAGCGCTCGTGCTCAGCCCCGCTTGATGGTGTGCTCAGGCCAGCTCTGTACCTGTGGTCAGTGGGGTGGTTTTAGGTTTCCTCTGCACTTGCACAGCTCCGGGACTGGGTGGGAGGCAGCACTGACAGCAGGTGAAAATAAATAGCAGCAACACTCAGCAGTTTGTTGCTGTTATTAGCAGATACCAGGCCGTAGGTGTGTTTTGCTTTTAAATGGCAACCAGTAAAACCAAATGTTCAGAAAATGTCTCACATGATTTAATAACAACAAATTTAAACTGATTTAAACTTTCTGGTTTCTTTTTCCTGCTATAGCTGTAGGCAGGTGAGCCACCACCTTTTGCTGAGGGCCAAAGGGTGTGCCTCTGAGCACAGCGTTTAGGGATTTCCCATCCGCCAAATGGGAAAACACCGGCAGTGTCCAAGGAGAAAGGTTGTCTTACAGAAAGCTAACCTTTGGAAAAGGGACACGTGGCGCTGGGTGATCTAGTGATGAGAGTAGATGACTGGCTGTAGGAAATCCGTACCCTGCTCTGCTCATGGTTCCCTGTATGAGGTGGAGTAATTCACCCACCTTCCTTGTGCTGCATCATGCACTTGTGTAAAAGGGAGATTTAAGTATGCATTTACTTCATGAGGCTGTTGTACAGCTAAAAGAATGAGGATATGTTTTCCAATGGGACAAGGACTGTCTGCCCCTTCAACATAACTCCGGTGTTTTATCCTTGTTCAGTCGTGCAGAATTGGGCATGGGGGTTGCTGCAGAACTATTCCCAGGAATTGGTATTGAAGCATTCCCTTCCAATGCAAATATGTTAATAGATAATCCTCACCTGAAAAGTGATTCTTTTAAGGTATAACTTGATGATTTTTAAAATATAAAATTACCAGCTACAGCATTTTCAGTTGCTCTATTTCACATTGGCAAAGCTTGGGCTTATGTAATGTGGGATTGTATAACGTGGCTAAACCCCAGCATGTTGCTGTGGGGTTTGTGCTCTCTGGTTTCTCTGATCCAGGAGTTTCTGCCCTTGAGTGTGAGCTCATGGCCCCACGAAAAGAAGGTATCAGCACAACTGAAAAATTAAAAAAAAAAAAAAAAAAAAAAAAAGGTGCATTGTGCTATGAGGGCAGGAGCGTGGTGGTGGAGGGGAAATTCCATGAAATTGCATTGGTGCAGATACAAAACAAATATTCATTTACTTGTGGGGAAATAGCTGCCTGCCTTTATCTCCGGGACTGTCCCAAGGAAAGATAAATGTATGCACTCAGCCAGGCTACTGTACGAGCTTGCTGCTCTTCCACTGATCCACAGCTTAGGGTGCAGAAATAAGAATCAGAGCATGCACACTGTACACATGCATCCATTTTATGCTTTTCCTATAAAAATTAATAGCAAAATGCTTCAAAGATCCACGTTGGGAGATACCATACATATGTGAGCAGTGGTCTGCACTCTAGCACTGATCTGTGTGCAGTTTCATACTTCCTTGTGGCTGCACCCTGGCTCCATCCGAGTCCAATTTGCTAACCTGCTGTGAACACGAAACTGTTCACGTTGTCGGTGAGGTGTTTAGGAGAAGCTTGAGAAAGACCTCATTAAACGAAGACTGGGACAGCACAGTGATTATTTAAATGTAGCTGATAATTGAAAGGGATTGCAAACAGATCCTATTCTGCAGCTCCTAATGAGCATGAATGTTGTGGGGAGGGATCTAGTGATCTCTACAGACAGTTGATTAAAATGTCTCTGGTTCAGAAAGAAGCATGGACCCTGATGTGCACTGTCAGAGGAAAAGAAATAAGACTCAATGAAGTGATAGCTGTTTATATAATCTGGTAGGACTTGCAGTACCTTGTTGCGTGGCAGTGATGTGTGCAGCACAGCAGCAGTTCACAGCTTCCTGGTGTTTCTCTGGCTCAGCCGCATCTGGCCACGTGAATTGAAGGAGTCAGCCTAACCATGCTCATTTTCTCTTCCCTGCAAAATGGCAGTTCACAGTTCTAGTTTTCAGAGAAAATGAGGTTTTCATATGCTCTGCTGACCAATTTTGAAAGATAATATTTGTAAATAGTGATAATACTAGGTATTACTATTATATATGCTATTATAATATCTGTTATATATTTATAAAAGCTCATTCTTTTACTAATTTTGTAATCCTCATTCTTGAGAAAATGAATAACGTGGGGAATGTGTGTGCTGCACATTTTTAAATGTTTTCCACACACTGCTTTTTGAATAATTATCCAGCTGAACATCTGAGGTTTGCTGCCCAGCTAGTGTGGGAACATTCAGAGGGTGCCTCTACACGGAGCTGTTGCTCATAGAGCTCGACAAAAAAGCTGCTGCCTATAGCAAATGTGCATTGTGTAGTGGTAGATAACAACTCTCTAACTTTTGGAAATATGAGATTAATAAAATACTCTTTTTTTCTAAGCGAGATATCACTACTTCTGCTTCTTCGTTAACAGTACTATGTTGATTTTCCTCTATGACTAAAGCGAGTGTTATTATTGTGTGTCTCATGTCTTCCTTTCTTGAGAAGCCACCAGGCGTGGGAGTAGACACACTCAGGGAAACCCCCCACATAAGTTCTGAGCCTCTCTGTAGACCACCCTTGTTAAGTGCCCAAGCCCAAAATGAGATGAAATGCTGTTTTGTAAAGTTGTGTCAGGCAAGGGGGTGCGCAGAACAAAATTATTTGCATCTTGTGAAATCAAAACCAATTTCTATCTTCTATGTTTTATTTGTGTAAGTAAAGTTTAATCTTTGTGGCAACTAGAGGAGGGACAACATGCTGTTATGCAAGGAGGAGATTCTGTTTGTTTTTAATGGTGAGTCCAGTTGATTTTATTAAGATTTAAGGCTGGTTTGAGTTTGTCCATTGCAAAACTGTAGCTAATTTATACCCACACCTCATTTTTTTTTCCCAGAAGCCCTTCATAGCAGAGAACCATGTATTCTAATAAACTGTAGGAGAAGAAGGTCCATCTGACTGCCAGATACATGGCACACTTGGTTTGAGCTGACTGCAGGTCCTCTGCCGAAAGGGGCACTCACACTTGCTGGCCTCACTACCTCCAGTGATTTCTTCCCATAATTTCCCCTTGTGTCAGGTCTTTCAGTAGTGTGGCTGCAAGCTCAGCCCTGCAGAGAATAAAACAATCTCTTGTTGGATTGGTGAGCTCACAGGTAGCTGGGACATTGCTAGATCCCGTGCCACTGAAGTGGTGGCAATGTGTGGCTTGAGACAAGAATGAGTGGGAGTACCCCTTCCACTGCTACTTCCAGGTAGGTCAAACCAAAGGCATTGCCAAGTTGTACTCTAGGGTTGCAAGAAAAAATCTTTCTATTTCCTGGAACAAAGGCTGATGATAACAAATAATGATAATGATCATAAAAGGAGAGGAAAGAACAAGAGAAAGAGAAAGGTAGTTGGAGGTATAGCAGGGAGAAGAGATAATAAGAGGGAAGTAGCTAGAAAAGCTATAAAGGGGGATTAGAGTAAAATCGGGAGATTGCACATCAGCAAACAGAGTTGCACATTAGGAAACACCTTTCCCTGGAGGTTGAGCATACAGTCCTTGGCCTTCAAACATGATGTTCAGTCTCAAGAAAGAGTTTTCCTCTTTCTGGGCAGTATTCAAACAGCATTGCTTTGTGACCAACCCATGGTACCAGTCTGCAGGCTGAAGGTCAGTCTGTGCTGTCACCTCTGGGTGAAGCAGGGAGGGGAAGCCAAGGCAGCAGTCGTGGCCCCGATGCCCGTTCAGAGCAGCACATATTGCTGAACTGGCACAGCTCAGAGGCAGGCAAAAAGTCCCTCTGAAGAGCTGCCAGCATCGCAGTGAATTTGTCACCTCAGGATGTTGGTTCATAAGTGGGAGGCTGGCCTGGATGTGGCTTTCACAAACCCTTATTCCTGAGGTCACGAATTTCCTTCTGCTGTAGCTTGCTTCTTCCCCACAGGACAGCCCAGATCAGATGCAGTTCTGGAGTTTGGACAACAGGTGGGGCTGGAACGGCTGTGTGGCTGGGGCTCGGTCCTCTCCAACACCACCAAAGGCTTCTCTGCTGAATCATTCCCAGGGCGAAATACTACTTGAATCCCAAAGTGATTCAGGTCCCTCAGCTGGCTCTGGATTTCTGAAATCTCCTACTGAATGCAGGCATGTCAACCTGCAAGAGCTGGAAAGGCTGAAAATAGCAATGCATTTTCTGTGTTTTGAGAACAGCTTCCTACAATCTTTTTTGTTGTTGTTGTTTCCTTTGTTATTATGGACTCAGGTTACTTATCTACATAACTTGTGTTGCAGGTAAGAACTGTAGGAAATGAGGGTATGCCAGAAGTCCCTCTACCTGACATGCAGATGTGAAAGTGTTTCCTGCCATTCTTGTCTTACAGCTAAGGAAATTGTTGGTTTTGCTTTTGTTTTCTGCAGCTATTTGAGGCTGTCAACTGCCTGGCAAAAAACAATGCCCGCTTGCTTGTGCTGGGCCGCAAACACATGCTGGTCAACTCTTCAAACTGGAAAAGAGAGATTATGAAGGAGATGCAGAATAAGGCAGACTTCTTCTTTGCTGAAAATATGTAAGTTGAAGAAAGAGGCTAAGCTTGACAGAGATCAACACCTGGTTTATGTGCCTTTAGTCAGTATTAACAGCTATAGGTTTTAGTACCTTTACTTGTATCTCCAGTTTTATACGTGCAAGAGAAACATATCCCTTGCTATACTTGCTGCAAACAATGATACATATTAAAAGATGCATTGTGTAAAATTTCATCACTTAGAATTGGGCTGACATCTGTATGGTTTCCCATGATATGTAATTGTTGAAAGCACCGCCAAGGATCACACTGGCCTGAATTTACAGCATACCTCAGTAAACTGTCGTGGTTTGCTGTGTAACCCTGCTCAGAGGGAGATGAGGTTTGTGCCTGCCCAGTGATGCTTGGTAGCAGAGGAACGTGGAGAGTCTGGAGCAAGGAGTTCCCTTTTGCTCCTGCGGTAGAATATTTCTGAGTGGAAACAGACTGACTGCTCCTGTCCACTCAAGCTTGTCCAAGACTGTAAATTATTTACTTGTCTCTGCCTCCACCCCACTGTCCCCCTCCTTGCCCTGCTTTTATAATGAGTCTCAGTCTTCCTTCAGTGCCAGCTCCACCTAGTTTCCATCTGATTTGGGCTCTGTTGATCATTTGCCTGTCTCTGCCACTGCTCCTGTGTTCTCCCAGTTCCCAGAACTTCTGAACACATTCCTTGTCCCAACAGCCAGTCCAAGTCTCTTCTGTCTCCTTCTTTCAGATCTGTTCTCATGCATCACCCTTCTAGTTCTTGCCCTTGTCCTCTTTGCTGTTGAATCACATTGCTTTCTTTTCTACTATCTGAGCACCAACAAAGGGGACACAGTTACCAAAGGATGGAGAGGAGAGCCTCACTAATCTCAAGTCATGTCGCTTGAACTATTAGAGTAATCCATAGCAATCAGTAAGTTGTTTGAAGCAAAGTTCTGCTTCTGAACCTTCGTCAGCCAAGGGGTAACTCCTGCCCATTATAAATGAACTTTTAGAGGTTTTTCCCTAAAACTATTTCAGTTTAACAGCAGCTAATATTGAATATATTTTGCAAATAATTGTCAGGCCTTTTTGGAAGTTCATTCACCCATGTGACAAAGACTCACAGATTCATGCTGTTGGTGGGTGATTATTGTTTGCATTCCAACAAAGTTTTGGGGCTACCCTTACTAGTTTCAGTAGTTCTGTTCCACATACTGTACTGTTAAGTTTTATAGCAAAAGATGATATCATTATATTACCAGACAATGATGAGAGGGAAGAGTGCTCTGTGTAGCACGCAATTTTTATTGTAATCTCTGACTTCTGGTGCCTCATGGTAAGCAGAAGTTATTTATTTTATCAGGGGCCTAGAGTAGCAGTGGGAATTTTCAGTGATGCTGATGAATAAATCCCAGGTCAGCCTTTGATTCATTTCCTGCAGCCAATTACTGCCTTGTGAATGATGTCTGTCTTTTCCATCTGTTTTGTTAAGTTCTGAAGATGATCCCTTCTTGTTATATGCCACTCTTCGATCCGGCAAACGCTGCAAGTTCGTTACGAGAGACTTCCTCCGGGATCACAAAGCTTGTCTTTCCGACAGCCTGACGCGTCATCTGTTCCGTAAGTGGCAGCGTGGACACCAAATAGTCCTTTTTCCTTCTGTAGGAGGAAATCCTATGAAATTTTTGGTAAGTTTTCTTCTACGTTCAGAAAGCACACAGAGCGTGTTTGTTAAATATAAATGATTTCAAGCTCAGTAGGCAAAAAGATTTTTGTTGGAATATAAGAGGTGGATTTGGCTCAAAACTTCCATTTTTACTGAAAATTCACTATATTCATAAGGCATGACACAGACTTGTTAATGTTAAAGAAGCAGCCCTTGGAAAATACAGGCATTTCAGTATTCACTGTAATATTATCCTAACATATCTGTAAAGTTTCATGAAAGAGAGCCCAGAATAGTCATGTTTGTAGTCGATATTTAGCTACTGAAATCACAGCATACCAAGCATTATATCATCGTATAGCAGAATGCTCTACTGCTTTTGTTTAGGAGACAGAAGTCCTCGTGATCCATGAAAGTATATTAACAGGAGTGCAGCTGTTCTAAGATTTTTCTAGGGAAAAATTCATCACGTGCCATTCCATATCCTACAGTTTCTTGCTGTCTGATCCCTCTTTGTTGTTATTGCTGGCTTAAAGGAATACTGCACATACGCAGATTCATTTCCTTGCTGCTCGAGTTAAAACTGTAAATTAATGTTCATCACTTCAGTCAGACTGCAGAGATACAGGCTTATAAGCATGTAAGACTGACAGCCTTTCATTCAGTGCTGCCATATACATTTCTTTCTATGGAAGCAAAAATTGGATGCAGGGTTACCTGAGTAACACAGCTTTAGCTGCATTTTGTTTCTTTCTTTTGTTGTAGCAGGGCTAGTAATTTTCACATCTTAATTCCCATGCAGGTTTTGCGTATCACACGTTCCCAGTTGTAGACTTCCAAGATTATACATACACAGTTAAAATGTGTTCTGAGAGCCATAATTGCAAACCAATTATCTTTTCTATTTGGGTTATGTATGCTGAGTTAGTATATCTGTAACAGAGTAGACCAGAAGAATAGTTTTTATTTGGCTGGCTGGCTGCTTTGGAACGTGCTATTGAGAACCCCTTTTCTTATATCCTCCTCGGCATAGAGCAAATCATTTCTGCAAAGAGATGCAGTGGGAGAACGAACACAGGATGTCATTAATGCACTTTATCAGTTCAAACTGGTAAACTCCACACCCTGAGCTAAATCCCAGTTGATTTCATTTAACTGAACAGAAAAACTTTGCTTTCTCTGAAAATTCAGTGCATTATGTTCAAGTCATTATTATCTGGTGGAGATTGAAAATGTATTTTTTTAGCCATTTATAATGACCCCTAGACCACAAAATACTGAAAGATGTTTTAGTTTTTCCTTCAGTGCTAAAATTTATAATTTGTTTGTTGTGGGGAAATAAATGAGAGTTGTTAAAGAGATGAATCCATGGAGATTTCTAAGGAAAATGTTGGAACTTATAACTAGCTATAAATGGTATTTCAGTAGCATATCATGGAAAGTCTAAAAACAAGTTTGTTTGTTTGTTTTTTTATCCTACAGCCTGCTTTCAGTTATGACATTGTGGTACAGACTACAGGGGACACATGGCATATCCCCTATAAAGACGTTTATGAGGAAAAATATTCATATCGAGTGCCAAGAAAATGGCTCTGCCTTCATCGGAAGTACAGAAGAGTGTAATTGCACAACCTGAAATTTCTTCTTTTTATTTTTTTTATTTTTTATTTTAATCCCTGCTGCCGACTAAGAACAGAATACACATAGAACAGCAGTACAATTACGGGATTACTGTGTGAGGCATGTAGCTAAAGAAAATTCATTAACTGTGTTTTGTCAAAATCATTCTTGAAGTAAATCTGTTAATATCAGTGGGGGTCCAGCAGGGATGAATTAGGTCCACGATTTCCATCTTTACTGGCAATTTCTGTAGCCTCAATGTGATTTTGAATTAAAACTTGTTTTTCCCTCCTGGAATTTCAGGTTGTGTGTTTTTGTTTTTTTATTTACCTGGTTTTGCTCAAGCTTTTCATCTACACTGAAATTCATGAACTTTGTACTTTAAATAAATAAACAAGACTTCAGAGTGCCTTCAAAATTGGCATGCTGACCATGCAACAGTATTGCACACTATCCAATAAATAGAGGTACATGGGCCAAATGGCATGTTTACTATTCATCAGGCACGCATAGCTCTTAATACTTTCTCACATTAATTAGAATTAATTTGATTATACAGAATGTGAAAGATTTGTTGTAGCAACATATATTAAGTTTTTGTCTGTAAGAATGAAAAAACAACTAGTGGAATATTGTCTGGTTCTTTCAATCTTAAATTTGCTGCTTCTGACAGGATTTTTTATCACTGGAATAATTTGCTTATGGAAATACTTGTTTTTTCTAAACAAAAAATGGCAAAAACTAGCAATTCAATAATACAACAATTAAATTTTGTACAGAGATTTTAGTGAAACCTCTCCCAAAGCACGAAAAGTAGTATCTATTACAGTGATTGTTTTGTAAGTTGTCATTTGTGTTTCTATAGTAAAAGCATTTATTCCATTTACCACGCCTTTCTCCCCCCAAAACATGGAAATACCACATTAATCTCAGCTAAAGGATCACATTTTGTCACATTTATCTTGCACACTAAGAAGCCATCTGTTTGAAACTGAGCAGATCTTTTTGAATACTACTTGCAGTTCTGAGCTTTTTCTGTTTGATGACAAGCTCCCTCATGTCTCTTAGCGTTCAAGCATGTTCCCTGCTATTTTTTTCACAACAGTCCTGACACTTATTCTGCTCCTGGTGTCCGTTTGTAAAGTGGCAGGTTTGTTTGGCACGTAGTCATGTCCTTCAAATAATGTACAGAAAATGTAGAGGAGCTGGATACCTCTTAAGCTAACCTAGAACCTTGGTTTTAAATTCATCAGGTAGATGGTAGAATTCATGACAACCCCCTGTTCTGGCAGAATGTGCCAGCTCTGGTAGGTCATCTGCTTTCTGGAGTCCTCCGGGAATGCAGAGATTGGGTCTTCTCTTGCTCCTCAAACTGATTTACTTCTAATTTGTCAGAAGTTTGTCTTTACAATTCTCTAAGTCCAACAACTGCCACATCTCCTTGAAAATGCAAATATTGCATTGTTACAGTGTCTGCTCCTGCACAGGACTACTTCATTAGTAACCATTGCTCTGTGGGAGGGTTACCCTCTGATGTAGTTCCACGACAGCAGAAGCTGATCTAAATGAGTGTTGTTACGGTCCCAGTGTGGTGCTAACTTTGGTTGTTCTGCAGTCCTAAGCAATTCAGAGCTGAGTCAGCTGAATGCAAATGCTATAAAACTTGTGAGACACATTCACTGAGGTTTGTATTTTATCTCACCCTGGTCATTAACAGACACGCATAATACCAACATCTAACCGGAATAATTGCATCCCGCGCTTCCTTTTGACCGAAACCAGACATGTCCTTAATCGCTCAGGTTTCATCTCAAAAACTGTTCTTAGAGAGATACGGTAATACTTTCTAAATATTAACACTTCCTGAATACACAGTCTTAGTGTGAGTAGTTAATACTGAATGCTAGTATGTGTGCTTTTCGTGTTGCTGTCTATCATGCAGAGGTTCTGCAACAATTTTAATCCATGGTCAAGCTATGAAATGGTTACTTTTTCAGTGCTCTTTCCTTATTATTTGTACTGCAGGGGATGGAAGGAGTTTGTTAATCACTGGCAGGATGAAAGGGAGCATGGAGTTACGTGCTTCAGAACGTGTTTCAGTGTAGGAGTTGATTGAATCATTTGACAGCTTTTGAGAGCCTGTGAAGCATTATCAGGTGGGGTGTCGCTGCAGTTCTTCCCCATACAAATGAATTTCCCTGTGCAGGAAATTTATCCTGAAGCCCACGGTGCCATTGTCGTTGTAGAGCTGGGCAGGTCATTTTGACTGGGACCATGTTCACCTTGGGGAATGCGCCAGTTATTTAAAACCAGTCAACCAGAAGAATATACTACTAGTTGTGTGATTTAATACACTGCCTAACGTGTCAAACGACAGGGAGGCTTACAGTTACCCCACGTAAATGAAGTACTATAGTAAGTAGTTGGGTTTAGTTACTACATATGAAAATTTTTCTTTGAGAGAATGTAAGAAATTGGTTTAAAACCTCAAACCTTTTTTTTTTTTTTTTTTCTCTGAATACATGAGTATTAGAATTAGCTGAAATAATACAATAACACAGTACTGATGCCATCAACCATTAAAGCAGTAAGTTTTCTCAGGGCAGATATTGAACAAACCAGCCAGAGGGAACACAATCTGGAAATCCGCAGCAGGAAGATGTCCCAGGATTAGTGTGAGAATTATTATGATTTCATTTTTAATTATGTTTGCTGCTAATGCACTTTGTTGTAGCTCCTTATAAGGGATGAACAGCCTCCTCTCTGGAATGAATGAGGAGATGTTAGTGACCTAACCACAGGCATTTTCAATTTCATGCCACCTGTTTCTGGATATTTCAAAGGAATTCTGGGGTGTTTTATTGGCAACCTGAGAGCCAAACCAAAGCAATCTGCTAGCAAATCTACTGACATCTACCAGATCTACTTGACATCTCGTACTTATTAGTACTGTTGTACAGTGAAAAAACAAGGATTTTTAATGTCTTCCTCACATTAGCTTATCAGATTGATGAGTCCACATTGAAAGCCAGGAAGGCAAGTTCAGGTAAGTCCTCTGAACGTCGCAGGAGTTGGTGCCACCATAACCATGGCAAGTGGCTTTGGTGCCCTTTGCAAGCACTCTGAGTGAGAAGAGTCAGACAGAACAACACTTAACTTGGCCTGCCACGTACCATGGGGACGGAGACACGCTGGGAAGACAGACTTGAGGAAGAGTGGACTGATTCAGCCTTTACTGTAGTTGTTTTGTGAATAGTTTAATCTCCGTGATTGCCCATTTGCTGTTTATTATGTTAAAAAGATGTGAGAATAGTCTTTCGCAGAATCTTGCATCACAGACTTTAATATGGTAGGTAAGAAGTGATGAATATTACACCCAAAATACTTGATAACTCTTCTGAAACAAAACCATCATTTGGAAGCTGATGCAATTGCTATATGGATGGAGAAAACTTCTGGACACTGTATCCCAAGAGTAGTATGACTTCCACTCTGTCATATCCATGGTGTTGAGTAACCGTTTAATCTTAATCTTGGGTTTAATCAAATATTTAGTCTCTCATTTCAAACAGTTAAAAGTAATGGATTTTCTCACTTGGTTACTTTTTGGCAATCGGGCTGAATTCTCTCCATTTCTCCATCCCTTTTTTCTCATTGAGAATAAAAACAAAGAACGTGACATTAAATTCTAGTGTTACAGTATGGAATAGCTTTGTGCGTGGTAGGAATTGGAAGCCAGGCACCCTTAGCGTGGGGAAGGGGAGGTCTTAAGCAGGTTGTAAGAATCATTAGTGTTGCGGAGGGAGTGCACAGGGACGGGGTGCTTGCTGTCTCTGCCAGTGCAAAAGTGGCATCAAACGGTGCTGGCGAACAGAAGGCTCATACAAAGGGTGAAGTTTCAGATGCAACCACGCAGTGCGTCATGGTGCTGAGCCACCCCTTGCCACGGCCCATCGTGGATGCGAGAGGTTCACAGGAGTTCACAGGGAGACCAGCAAGTTCATGAAAGAGAAATCCAGCAGGGGTTATTTAATAACTAGACGCTATCTCTGCCCCGGGAAGTCCCTCCAGACGGCTGCAGACAGGGAGAGCATTGAGGGAACGCCTCACGAAAGGCTCCCTGCAGCCTCAACAGCTTCTGGGGCTGCTTCTGGCCACAGCTGGAGACAGGCCACCAGGCTGGGGACTGCTGCATCAGAGAACAAACATTTCATAGCTGCCCACGGAGCCTCTCCCTAATGAGGGGGACAAAATCTGTCTCTCGCAGCGTGTGGCGAGGCGCGTTGTTCTTCCATTGTATTAATAATTAAGGAGAGCTCTGTGGAAACCATTAAAGCAGGCTTTTTAATGCGTGGCGTGCACCTGCCGCAGGAAAACGCGTGCAGTAACACTTTCAAATGGAGGCTCGGACATCAAAACGCAGCCTTCCCGGCTTTTTTATTGAACTCTGAGGGAAAATAACAAATAACGACAGCGCTTCCCACACAGCGCCGGGGAACTCCGCGCGCCTCACCCACAGCCGGGGCTTTCCCGCCCCGCCAGCCCCGTCAGGGTTCCCCCACCCCCCTCCCGCGTCCCGCACTGCGCATGCTCGCCGGAGGCGCGCGGCCGAGAGGCTCGGGCACGCGCGGCGGGGCGTGGAGGAGAGGAGGCGGCGGCGGCGGCGGGGCGCGCGCGTGCGCCGAGCGCGTGACCCGGAAGCGCTCCCTCAGCCGCCCGTCCGGTAGCGGCGGGGCCCTGCACGCTGCGCGCCCCCCGCGCCCCGCGCCCGCCATGTCCCGCGGCTCCAGCGCCGGCTTCGACCGGCACATCACCATCTTCTCGCCCGAGGGACGCCTCTACCAAGTCGGTGCGTGCCCGCCGCCCGCCCGGCCCCGGAACTGCCCCGTCACGGGCCCGGCCGGGGCAAGGCCCCGCCGACAGCGCCTGAGGGGGAGCGGCCCTGAGGGGGGCGGGGAGGGGTGAGGGGGGTGCCGGGCGCTGCTGCAGGGCCCCCGGTGGCAACGCGGCCGCCTCGCAGCCGGGCAGAGTTCGTCCAGCCCCGGTGCGGCCCGGGGAGCCCCGCGGCTGGGCCCCACGAGGCGTTGTGGCCGCATCGTCCTGTTGCTGGCAGCCCCCCGGGCCTGGGGGCTCTGCCCCAGCTGCAGGGGTCTCAGCGGCAGTGCTCTGCGGCTGCACGGCCATCGCTCCCCAAGGAAAGGAGGCTGCGGGGAGCGGGCTGCACCGATTGTCGGCAGCGGCCAGCGCTTTCTGCTGTGTCTGCCACTGAGCTTTGCTCAGGAAGGAGGATGCGTGGAGCAGGCAGCGCAGTCCTGGATGGCCCTTACAGCAAGGCACACCTACAAGCATGGCCGTGTTTGGGTGGCTATGCATCAGCAGAAAGTCGCCAGCTGCCTACATGCAGTGCCTTCTCAGTACCTGTTGTTTACGTAAGGCTTGGATGCAAGTGAGGCTGGTAAGCCTTACACATGCAGGCAGTAGGAACAACGCTTCCCTGCACAGGGTGTCAGTGGAGGCACGATGGAAGAGGCATGGAGTACGGCCTTCTGTTGCCATTAAAACGTGCTGGTCGGCCTGCATCACCTTTCTGGCTCTTTCTCTGCTGCGCTGCTACTTGCTGAGTATGGTTTCAGCATCCTGCAGCAACGAGGGAATTGAGCCTTCATTTTCTGCCCCCTGGATATACGCATCAACTGTTGTTAACCATTATGATAATATACGAGAAGAGTCCATATCTTCCATATCTTTCCTGTGTCTGAGAAGCAAGTTCCTGCACGCCTATTTGAGACCATCTGTTCAAAGGTGTTTTGAGTACCCATCTGTTAGGGGAGTATAGGGAGGGAGGTACTTAGGTGTGCACAGTTACCTTCAGGTAAGCCTGACCTCACTCTGCCTGCAGCCAGGCTGATAACTTGGGCATGGTGCCACGCAAATCTCTGTTGGCTAGCACCTAGCCACAGCATGGGCAGAAAACTGCTTGTGGTCAAATGTGTGAATCTTTCTTTCTGAGTTCTATACATCCTTATCTGTGTGCTAGATGCAGACTATTAGGTGCTATCGAGTATGGACACATCTCAGGCTTTAAGGCTGCCTTAAAACTTGTTTGGTTTTGTTTCTTTTCCCCAGAAGTTTTTGCCTGAACAGAGATTTCCAGTGTAGTGATACTGGCCTGAAATGCCAGCGCTTTGCCTTGCATCTGTCTTCTGAAGCACAAAAAGCTTGTGCCTTCAAAGTGTTCTCAGAATAAAAGATAGCAGTTATTTCATATGAATTTCTTGTTGCTGTGATTAAAAGCCTTCAGAGAATCAGTGCTGTCTTGCCATCTGTTAGTTCCAGTTATCAGAGCTGATGTTTCTTCTGAGGGAACTTCTGAGAGGTGAAGGAAATGGTAGAATTTCTGATGAATAGCAGAAAACAGACTTCGCTGCCAGCAGCAATATTTATTTGGACTTGCTATACTGGAACAGCCACTTCACCTTTTGGCTTGTCTCTTTGAACACAGCATTACAGGTAGCAATAGGAACAGACAAAGGGGGACAGCTCAGGCAGGGTGCCCAGGACCATATCCAGAAGTGCTGCCTCATGTTTAGATGGGACCTCTGGTGCTCCATTTTGTGCCTGTTGCCTCTCCTCCTGGCACTGGGCACCACTGAAAGAGCCTGGCCCCATCCTCTTTGTGCCCTCCCTCCAGGTATTTAGGCACACAAATAAGCAGGCGCCACACGCCCCTGGCCTGGAGCTTCAAACATGGGTGTTTGTGGACAGTGCTGGGGCAGTGCTAGTTGTGTTTCAAGGCTCTGTGCTTCGCTGCAGGCTAGCATGGGTATGCCTTGGGAAGGCAGGTGGAAGGGGTGAGCAAGATGGTGCATCTAGTGGAGGGAAAAGGGGAAGGTTCCTTATGTTATGCTAAGGTAACCAGTAAATGCTGGGAAGTTTGAGAGCACACATACAGAGCTCTCAGTACGTGGCAGTTACCCCTTCCACAATGCCGACTCAGGGTATCAGACACTGACTTTTTGCAAGATACGTTTTTTCATTTTCAGGTGATTCCTGTGCTGTTGCGCAGTTTCTCCCACAAATTTGAACACAGCTTTTGAAAAAACTTTATTTCCTGCCCCTACTGTGTGTTTTTTTTTTTTTTTTTGACAGTAGTGGTAGCAATGTGTTCTGGGTTCCAGCCTCATTCACGTAGCTAACAAAAAAAAAAATGGTCTGCATCTAACTAGTGCCTGAAACTTGCTTTTCCTGACCAGATATTAGGAAGTTCTGAATGTTTGTCACGTATTGCCAGATAAAGGTTTTTAAAGGTTCTTGAGGCTTTTGAAATCATTAGTGAAGGGAAATTTATTTCTTGGAACGTATCTCGTAAATCTTTATCATTGTCTGATTAATGCTCTTTAGTAAGCACGTGGATTAATTTTTGTATTAAAAAGCAAATAAAAGCATTGCAGCGTTTGAGCATCAAGACACAAAACATGACAATGAGCTGGAAACTCAGCTTCTCTGCCTTGCCTGTTATTTCAGTTCTCACCTGTATTCAATAAAGTCTCCAAAAGAAAATTGGCCTTACAATGGCAATAATACTTGAAATACTAGATTCTGCCATGATAAATTTTTTATGTAGGGATTTATGGTTACTGTAGGTTAGTGTCGGCCTGTGCAGAACAAATTCTGTTGCTAAGTGCTCTAATTGAACAAAAAGGCCAATTATTAGAAATGTTTGAAGGAAGCAATAATAGCAGTTCTGTGAAGACAGACCAGTGTAACTTGCATCAGGAAGTCTTGCTCTTTGTGCTAAAGAGCTTAAAGACAAAGTGGTACAGAAGTGCTTGCTGTTAAAAAGGCCAGAACTTGTTGAGATTTCTATGGGAGGAGGTGTCAGAGTTGCTTGTACTAATATATCTAATAGTGGTTTTTATTAACTTTTACATATTTTTCTAGAATATGCTTTTAAGGCCATAAACCAGGGCGGACTTACGTCTGTAGCTGTCCGTGGGAAGGATTCTGCAGTAATTGTAACACAGAAGAAAGTACCTGTAAGTCTGCTCTTTATATAAATATAACATTAATGTTGTGTATTACCATTGACGCATATAGATGTTTGAACTGAATTTCGTGTCATTCTGCTTACTGTCATTTCAGCCCTGTTTAGTGCTCAGTTGTACATTTCATCCCTATGTCCTGTGATTTTTCTCTGCAGCTGTTGAAGGGATAAAGCTGAACTAGGGGCTAGGCTCTGGTGTACCTTGGTATATGTGCAGTATTCTGGCTTGTAAGGGTTGAGCTGTCCAAAGTCAGTTTTCTGATTTCTCTTCCTTAGTTCTTGCTAAGAAAGCATAATACTGACAGCACCACAACAGCCGGAGTGTTTCAGCACAGTGGTGATGTGCTGTTGATGAAGGGGAGCTTCATCACGCTTGCATTTGAAGGGCAGCATGCAAGAGGGACTCCGGTGTTTATATGCCTTGCTCTCAAAGTTGCTTCAGAGGGAAGAGGCCTTTGTGTTGGTCATGCTTTAGCTGTCAGCATTTTCCAAATACTGAGGTTTTTATCTTCCTCATTATTTTATTTGTTCCTTTGCATGTGTACAGCAGTAAGTAGTGGAGAACCCAAAGGACAAGTTTTAGCTGTTGATTCTTCTGGACTCTTCGGTAGCTACCAGTTTGTTGTACTCGAAGGCCTTATTGCAGCCTTAAACTAAAAGGGACTAGATTTAGATTAGATACAAGGAAGAAATTCTTAGCTATGAGGGTGATGAGACTTCTCAAGTTGCCCAGAGAAGCTGTGGACGCCCCATCCCTGGAGGTGTTCAAGGCCAGGCTGGATGGGGCTTTGAGCGGCCTGGTCTGGTGGGAGGTGCCGTGCCCAAAGGTGGGTGGTGGAACTAGATGGTCTTTAAGGTGCCTTCAAACCCAAACCAGTCTATGATAGCATAGCATATCTATGATAGCAGATTATTTCTTCTTCTCTTTAGGACAAGTTACTGGATTCCAACACAGTGACTCATTTATTCAGCATTACTGAAAATATTGGCTGTGTGATGACAGGAATGACAGGTATTTAATTCACTATCTTTTTAAGTATCTGGAATGCCTGTGGTTTTTGGTGTTGTTTTTTTTTTTTGGTTGGCCAACTGTGTATTGCGTAAAACTGAACCTGTGCTCTAGGAAACTTGTTACACTCGATCTGGTCTTAGAGAACTTGTCTAGATCTAATGTGTTTTTTAAAACTTAGAGTTGGGCGTGGAATTTGCATTCTCAACCAACGCTAGGAATAAATGTGGTACACGTTCATTGAAATTAATAATTAGCTCTCTCCCTCTAGCTGACAGCAGATCCCAGGTGCAGAGGGCCCGCTATGAGGCTGCTAACTGGAAGTACAAGTATGGCTATGACATCCCTGTGGACATGCTGTGTAAGCGGATTGCAGATATTTCTCAGGTCTATACGCAAAATGCTGAAATGAGACCTCTTGGTTGCTGTAAGTATAGTGTATGAAATCTCTGTTTCATGTCTAAGCTTGCAACTTTGAGTATAAGCAATTACCCATTTTTAAATTGTGGAAAATGATATGAATGTAACCAAAAGAGTAAGAGGGGTGAAGAGGCAGGTGAGAGAATAGTGTTGGAAGTCTTGAACTGGAGCCATGATTTTACCATTGACTTAGCATTTAGACTTAATGAAATGATTTAACTGCTTTAAAACATGTTGCTATTTCACCTTAGTTTTTATGAGCCTAATCTGTTTGCACAGTGATGGCTGTGAATGGAAGATGCTCTTTTTACCAGTGTCTGTGTCTGGGTAAATATCACACACACATGAAGAATGCAGATTGTGAAGATGTTCAACTTTTTTTTTTTTTTTTTTTTTTACTCTGAGTTGTGTGTATAGGCTAAAAGTAAGCTAAATTGGTGCTTTTAACTTAACCATTATCTGTGTAATGTAGGGAAGACACACTTAATAGTTCACTTGCAAAGATTTCTGCACCAATCTGGCTCTATAATAGCAAATGCAACCTAAGTTTAAAAAAAAAAAAAATAGTGTGTAAAGTTTTCTGCATATACTTGGTTGTCCTTGTATTCTGAGTTTGGTTCTGACTTGTTTTTTTTCCTTACATTCAACCATGAGTAATGTGTAACCGTAGTGTTAGACTGCCTGGGAACTGGGGTAAAAGACTTAATGTTTCCTCAATTGCTCGTTCACTAGACGTTCTGCCTAGATTTCTTTTTGTGTCGTTGGTTTTCTTTTTTAATGAAAATATTTTCAGAAGTGATGAATCACTTCTGGTAATCGTACTAGGCACTAGCACTTCTTGCTAAAGAATTAACATTCAGGGTTACACCACAGTTTCCATGATGGGGCAATTTTTGTAGGCTTGTACGCTTGTAATGTTCGGGAATGATCATTTATTTCGTTGCTTGGCATTTTCCATGCCCTGATACCACTGGAAAGTGAACTTTTTTCAATCCAAGAAGAAAAATGTATTTTTCCTAACTTTGGTTTGTAAAAAGATGAAACTTTTTTTGTTGCAGCAGTAGCTGTTCAGAAGCTGATAGCTATAACTGCTATTTAAAAGTTGCACAAGTATAAAGCTAAAAGTATTAAGATGCTTTTTTTTTTTTGCAGTTGTTATTTTTCAGTTATTTTTAATATGTATACTGAGACTATAGAACTCTAAATGTAAAAGTGTAGCTGAATATTGCTGCGCTTCAGAGATTTGACCAGTTTATGACTAGATGTAATGCAGTGATTGTCAAGTTATAGTCAAGAACTCAAAATTGCTATTTTAATATTTCACTTCAGTGTATTGTGAAGATGCTTTCTTGTTAAAGACATCTTAACCGAACGTCTGTTTATGCTTTCGAAGTGTCACCGTCACATAATACACAGGATGTGAATTGTGGCTGGGTGAGCCTTGTGTCAGGATTAAACTTGTATTTCCTGACTTTGTGGTTCTTTACTACTGAGTCTGGCCAAAACATTGCTATGTTTAACAAGCAGCTTTCTTGGGGGTGACAGAAATCTAGTCTGTTCTAAAATGAGCTGCGTGCCTGGTATGAGACATTGGTAAGAAATGGTGAATTATAGATAAAGGAGTCACAGGTCTAGGTATTGGACTGGTTTCCAGAAATGAACTGCAGCATGCATATGTCTCTTAGGAGGGGAGTATCTTTAGTGGTCTTCAGTTCAACAGAACAGAGAAAATCAGAAAAAAATATTAACAAATTTTCCCTTCAAGGTATGATTTTGATTGGTATTGATGAAGAACACGGCCCTCAGGTGTACAAGTGTGACCCAGCAGGTTACTATTGTGGATTCAAGGCCACAGCTGCAGGAGTTAAGCAGACAGAGTCAACCAGTTTTCTGGAAAAGAAAGTAAAGAAGAAATTTGATTGGACATACGAACAAACGGTAGAGGTAGGTTGGTGGAGAGTAATATTTATCAAAGTATTTTTAATGATTGTTGTCTGTGCAGGTTTGTGATACAGAAACGTGTTACACGTTTCCTGTTTTCTTACAGCTCTGTATTGCTGCCAGAGCAATTATAGCTATTCCAACCAGAAAATCTTTTGAAAGTATTTGGCAAGTGTTTGGAGTCATGTAGTCTGCTTTTTCTGCGTGTATTAGTTGAAGTGGAATCCACACGATTCTGGGCATATCAGTGGTTTTTGTTGTGTGGTTTTTTTTTTTTTTTTTTTTTTTTTTTAGTGTCTGTTAAAACAATTCTCCTGTTAAAAAGCATTTCAAACAAGGTGGGGGTTAGTGCCCATCTGTCAGTTCAGTAAATACAGCAACAATTACTGTGCCTGCTGTGAAAACTGTTGTTCAAGGCCCATTATAAAAACATACCCTGTTTATCCAACAGATTAATGAACTGTATAATAACCCTTACTTTTTCACTTACACTGTAGAGACCTGTCTAAACAGACCTCTTCCATGGCGCACCTGTTTCTCCTGCCTGGTCTTGTTCAGCTCCCATAATGTTAGGTTTCTTGCATCACAAGATCAGTGGAAATGAAGTATAATAGCCTAAGCAATTGACCCCACTGTGAGATGAAACAGACTTGTATTAACATATATGCGAATGCTATGCAAATTCAGAGCTCCAGCTAAATTGCTTCTGGAGTCTACATTACTGTGAAAAAAAATATTTAAAGGGGAAGTTCTTCAGTATAAATGCACCAGTTTAAAATGTCTGTCCAAAAGGTGTAATATACCGATTTCTTAATCTGTATTTTTTTTTTTTTTTTTAATAAAAGATCTTGAGAGGATAAATACTTGCAACAGATGTTGAATGTATTTGAAATTCTGTCAGAGACCCTATTTTATCCTGGTTAAATAATCTTCACATTAAATGTATTTTTCTGACACTGCTTGATTATACTGTTGAGATGTTCTTCATCATCAGAAAGTTCACACAACTTTTTTTTTTTTTTTAAAAAAAAAAAAAAAAAAGCTTGCAGTGCTTTAAAGGTAGTTTTCCATGGATAAGTTGTGTTGTGTTTGTTTTCTTTTAACAACTTGGCTTCCATGCAATCTTCTGATAAGGTGTCTACATAGTTTCATACAATTACTGCAGAATCAGTGTATTGTCAACATACTGGAAATAAACTTTAGGAAAGTCTTGTCGGGTGTTCTATGCTTCCTAAAACAATACTGATGAGAATTATATGCCAGGATGTCAGAATAACTGATTTGGAAAGCATCTGGCTAAGTAACTGTTTTACAGAACTCGTTTTTGTGCTCACTCGTCATTTTAGGAATACATCTTCAGCATTATTATGGCTTGACTGCAAAGTATGAGTGAGGATGCAAAGAACACCTTTTAAAATAGGTGATGATTAGGATGGAAAAAAAGAAAAGCAAGTTGTAATTAAATGCAATTTCTAAAAACAGGTGGTGTAATTTTAGTTAGCAGAAGAAAAGCCAAGATGGAAGCTACGCAAGTGATGTGCTTTGAGTAATCCTAGATTGTAACAATGATGTCGGTCTTGATTGCCACTTAGGAAACATGTTCTGTCCTTGGGACCTGGGGTTTTAGTCTTCACCTGATAAAAGGTTTTTGTTTTGTCTTCTTTTTTTTTTTTTTTCTGCTAAGAAAATTTGATTTTTGTAGATGGGGTTTACGAGAGAGAGAAGGTGAGAGGAAATATATTTTGTAACAAAGGAAAACTATTTGAAGCTTTACAGCTAACGTTTTGAGGTGGAAGGAAATAGTTGTTAATGCTAGGTCTACTAAACAATACTTCAGTGCTTTCTGGTTAATGACGGGTTTTTTTTGGTCATCTTTCAGACAGCAATAACATGCCTGTCTACTGTACTATCCATTGATTTCAAACCTTCAGAAATAGAAGTTGGTGTAGTCACAGTGGAAAATCCTAAGTTCAGGTAAGTGGTCAGTATTGATAAAACATGGTATTTCTCTGGTTATGTGTGATTAGTTTTAACTTACTGTGTAATAATAAATTCAGAAAGAGAAAATTCAGAAATTTAAAATCATGTTAAGATTAATTTCAATTTTTGACCTGGTTAGGGGATCCAGTGGAGAAAAGTGTTGTGTTTGTAAAAGTATGTTTTTTTTTTTACATGGTTAAAACGTGTTTGTGTGTTCTAGATATTTCTTTCATGCTTAAAAGATTAAGTAGTTTTGTTTATACTAGTATCTGTAGTTCGCTTTCAAATCACAGCCATGACAGCTAACTCAGTAAAGTCTGTTATATATCAGGGTTCATTCTGAAAGTCCCTTAATTTTTTTTTTTATCCTTTTCTAAATGGGAAATGACTCTTGCTCATCTCATCATAGTGTTTAGGAGCTCTAGTATGTAGCTAATAGGTTATGCATTTGTATGATTTGAAATAATCTATTTAAATTTGACAAGATTAAAAGATTCTGGGTTTGAAACCACTGTGCTGATTCAGAACTCGCTGAACTTTTACTTTCCAAGTACACTGTGTTCCAGCCTACTGCGAAAGCGAGACCTGCCATTTCCTCCCCTCCCCTCTGCTTCTACTATTGTCTGAATCTGAGGGCAGCCTTCTTTGTGCAGCATGGTTACACAGACAATACCTGGAAATCTTACTGCTGCGGGCTATATCTCACATCAGATACAATGTGCTGAACAGCCTTCCCACAACACAGCGTACAGCTGTGGAATTACACATGAAAGAATGGGAGTTCTGGGGTCTTTTAGTTAATGCAGCAGGACCTTCTAGGTGTATGTTATTTAAAATTTGGCTGAGTCAGACTTGTTGCAGAGGAGTTCAGTTAATTTTGCCTTAGGTTTTCATTGTGTTTTGGTTTTCTTTGTCATTAAAATAACTAAAAATAAATGAAGGGAAAAGTCCTCTGCTGCTTTAGTCTAGCGACTCAGTAGGTGGGGATTGGAGAAAGACTTCAAACTTTTGGGTCCTACAGGTGTAGGCTTTTGAATGGTTCCTAATGTGTAAAGTTGACATGCAGTAGTTCTGCATGTCAACTGTAGAAGCGTGTGTCTTCCTTGCAGTAATTGTGTTAACTACCATGCTCATTCTTTTAAACAAGGTGCCAGCTTGCTAATATATTACTCACGAGGAATTATGTGTTCTTTTTCTACCGTTTGCCTTCTTTGCTCTCTGTGCTTTTGATTCCTCCTTTATTTTCTGAAAATAATTTAAATGTTGTTTTGTGGCCCTGGTAGCAGGACGTTAAAGTTTGAAAGATGCAATGTGTAATACTGATTTGTGTAGATACTAGGTTGGAGTTTAAGGGGAAGAATCATTGAAGCTATTTAGGATTTCTTTTTGTTCTTTCAGGATCCTTACAGAAGCAGAGATCGATGTGCACCTTGTAGCTCTGGCAGAGAGAGACTAATTAGCTTTCCCATTTCTGTTGTCTGTGCTTCTCACCAGGATATTTGGTGAAAAGAAAACACTTATTAACGGATTTAGATTATGGAATTAAAACAATGTTCACTGTATGATGTATTTTACTCTGTACAAATAAAACAGAGGTTTTTGAAATACTTGTTGTCTTTTAAAGTATTTTTCTTAACTTTCAGTTCAATGAAGTTCTCATCAAAATGCTTGATGACTTTGAATGTTTCTGTGATTTATTATATCTGTTAATTGTATTTTATGAGCACTTTTATACTTGGTTCTGTATTTTTCATCTGAGCTATATGACTCCTAGTGTAAAGTTTCATATCAGCTTGTGGTGTGTGTCTCTTGAGATAAATCTTACATTTCCATGCGTTCTCTTGCCCAAGTATTTGAAGGCTTATAACAGTACTGTTTTATCCGTGGGAAAATTAAGAAGATGTTTATTTCAAACCTGACGATTTGCTCCAGTTTCTATGAGGAAGTAGGACAAAAGCTGAAGAAAAAAAAACTGAACTGTGATTCCCAGTGCATTCAACAGATTTATCTGGGGAGTGGGGAGGAATGTTAAGCTTAACACGTCAGCTACAATCAAATAGTTCTGAAGCTAACACTTAGGGGAACAGATTCTATATGCAGTCTATGTTGGGATTTGTCAGCTACCTGGTCTGAGGCTTTGGGCAGTGCCGAAAGCAATTAATGATAGAGCCAACAGACCAAGTCCATGAGCAAGAATGTCTCTGGGAAGCAATTCCACTTGTGTCTTTAAAGGTTCCAAGTTAGGAGGAAAGATAAGACTGCAAAAACTTGAGTCAAGGTAAAGGAAACTGCTTTTTTTGTTTTGCTGGAATTGAAGAGGTTTCAGTCTCCACAGCAGAAAGGGAGGTGATAAAGTTGCAAGGAAGGAGATACTGAGGGGAAAGTGAAGACTACCAGATACTATTAGCTGTTGGGTGGATGTGAGAGTTTTCCTGGAAGAATGCCAAGCTAGTATGACTTAGCTCTTCAATTCTTCTGTCGTGCTATTTGTATGCTGGCTTTCATTACCCCAGAATTCTCTGCAGTTTCCAGGACCTTTGGGGAAGGCCTAGTAAGTTATCAGGAACTGGGATTGCTTAATATTTTTTGCTTTACTTTACACTTTAAGCCCCTTAAATGTGAATTTTTCAAGTTCATTGTAGTAAAGGAGATATAATTCAGTGTTCAGTTTTAATAAAAGATAATGCTAACTGTATAACTGAGTTGAGGAAATTCTGATACTCACATGTTTGTCTTAGGACTCCAAAGTAGTGTAATTTGCTGACTTTGCAACGTTTCCAGAATTTCCAAGAGCATCTCTAAATTTCAGCTTCCATCATGTCAGATACTAATAGTAATGGATGGTTAAAGTAAAGCCATCCTTGCTTTTTTTGGTGGAGAGGAGTGCGGGGGGGATGCGTTGGTTATCTGAGAATTGTGCATTGTGTAATGGTTGGCAAAACGTAGGCTAGGGGCACATTTGGAAAGGTTTGTATCTTTCCGAGTGACGGATGAGTTTCAGAAACTTCCCTGAACAAAACTTCCCCAAACCTTTCTTCCTAATAATACACTTGCAAAACAACCTGGAATTTTGAGTATGCTGAAATAATTTACTTTGCCATAAAACATACTCCACTCACACTGTGTTCTTGATCAGCTTTGCTTATGTATAAAAACTTCACTAATGACTTCATGAACAAAGCTGATTAAAAGGAATATGACAATCAGAGAACCAGATGACTAGAGCACATTTGCATAGAGTATTAAAGCTCCTTACAATGCCTTTAATTCTAAATTTTGGGGGACTCATATGTGATTGTGTAACTTGCATGTTTTTTCTGATAGCAGTGTTTGCTCATGCCTTATGCTTTTGCATGCAGAACATCACACATGGTTTTCAGAGATGAAGTAAGCTGTCTACAGTCTATTCACTGGGAATGTTTCATCCTCTTTTTATAAGCAAAGTTAAAATTACAGCAAGTGAAATACTCTGTTTTTCCTGGTGTTTTGTCCTGTAATTAAAATTCACAATTCTCACTTACATAATGATGGGGATTTTCCTTTTTCAGTCAAAGCTTTTTATTGCTTAAGGTAAGAAGGCTACACAAAAGATAGATAGATACCTGACCTCATGGGGAAAACCCCGTGTGTTACAGATACATGTGTATCGCATTCCTCATGCCCTGGAGCAGATAGCATCTGCAGCCAAAGTGCATCAGCCATGACTGGTGTTGAACTGTACCTGGTGTCACCTGCTGGTCCAGGCCTGGCACTTGGAGAGAAACTTGGGTATGCGTGGTATGAGCCTAACAATTCTGGCTTCAGGAGAGCGTATCACAAGTGATACCGGGCTTGAGATAGTTTGGGAATTCATGTGGTGTGCATACATGTGGATACATAAACAGTACTTTTGGCAACGTGAAATAATACGCTGTATTCTCTTCTACCTTTTCTGTCCTGTTCCTCATTAAACTTGACCAAAAGTACCAAAGAAGAAATCATTTTGGTTCAGTGTACATTGTTGGAAGTAACATGAAAGAACTAGACCTACAGCTTGCTGAGCTGAAGGGGGGGGGGGGGGGAAAAAGCTTTCAATTTTTCACTTGACACAAAGCAAAGCCTACTATTTTGAATTCTTCAAAACTTGTTGGCTCATGTGATCAAGTTTTTGAAGCGTATCCATGAGAGTACTCTTGTTTTCTTTTAAGAAAATCCCTGCACTACTGGGGGTGATAATGGTAAGGCACTCTGTTGTTCATTTTGTAATCATTTTTTTTTTTTTTTCCTATGGGAAGTTCATAATTGTCATAGCGTGTTCCAGCCAGTTCTTACTGGTAACGAGTTGTCCTGTCCTCTTGTTTTGCTGTAACCCAAACTATTTGGAAACAATGTGAGACATCCTGTAGTTCAGGATCAGTTGGAACAGTAAGCTTAAGTCTCTCATGCCCAAAGTAAAACAAGGATAGTCACATGCGTATGCACGGCTGCCTGAAGAAACTGTTGTCTGGATTTTTTGTTTCTTATGATTATCACGTTTAAAAAAATAAATCATTTTCTCCTGCTCAATATCTGTACAGGCATACTTGCATTTTTTATATGACTGAAATCTTTGTTGACAGCTGCTGTTCAAAAAGTTTTTCTTGGCATACTTAGCATAGTAACTTTTTCTTTTGTGTTATTCTTTCCTGTGGCACCATAATCCATGGAAATTCTGTGCTGCAATGCTAAATATGGGAACTGTAGTGTATGACTGTTAACCCGGTGAATAAATACTCGGCAATACCACTAAGTCAAAATCCTGCTAACTGCATTCGGCAGAATTGAGTAGTCTACAATGAAGTGTATGCTTCCAGGTTTGGGTTAATGGTTTTCTTCATGTCAACTGGAGTTGACTGTTCAGTCACCGCATTTGCTACAAGTCCTTGCTATGCAACTCATCTTTTCTTAGCTGACATAATGTTTATCAAACCAGAAACCTCTGGAGTAAAATTTTTGATCTAAGGCTTTAGCAGCTTAGAATGCAGTGCAGATTAAGACACCCAAGTCGAACTGTAAAAGTTTTCTGACATGTCTGTTTCCCTCTCCCAGAAAACCACCTTCTGTGACAGGCACCGGCATAGACAGTTGTTGAACATAAGGTATTCAGTTCTTCACAAGACTCCTATAAAACAAACCTCTTTTAGGTTAGTCAAACTTGGTAGTTGCAAATGGACTTGAGAATTTAAAGCCTCCTATTAAAGGCTAATAGCCTCCTTTTAAAGGCCAAAGATGCATGTTGTTCTCACACAGGCTGAGGAAATGCCTGCATAGTTTGGATTTCTGTGAGAAAACATCGAGTGAATGTGTGCAGGCTGGGATTGCATAATCAGGAATGGGAATTTCTTTGTAACAAGTGATCCTTCTGTGATGTTTGTGATTTCCCTTGCTCTCCTCCCTGTTTTGATCCCAGGTACCCCTATCTTCTTCCTTCAGCCAGCAGTGGTGCTCATTTAAAATTATAATGAGCCGTTCCCTCTGCTAAACTGATGGAGAAGTGTTTTGGTTTTGTCCAGCTCTCTGCTGGATTAGTGGCCTGGATCAGCCCTGTAGGATCTAAGTAGCAGGAAAGCTGAAGTAAAGGAAGGGCGGGGGAAATGGGATTGCAGTCTCTGATTTAGGTCATGTGGAACTGACAGCCTGCATCACAAAGGAGGGAAGGAACAGGAGAGTCCATAGCCCATCATGCCCTTGACTGCGCTTTGGCTTAAACCTATATAATGGCACTTGGTCCACTGAAGTAGAACATGCATCCGTGAGCAGGTGACTCAAGTCTTACCTCAAGCCCACCAGGATTGCCCCCTCAGTAGGCAGGTACCAGGCTGAAGGAGGCTTCTCTGGGGATGGTGCTCTTCAGTGGCTTCTCCCCAGTTCCTCTGCTCCTACACCTGTTGTTTGGTCCAGCAACTTCCAGGGCTACCAGGGAACATGATGCAGAGGCAGGTTTATGTTTAAAAATAAGTTAATTAAAAAATCTATTCAGAGATGTGTGGCTCCCGGCTTAGCTTTGATCCTGGTCCCGCAGCAATACCAGCGTAGGGGGCAGTGCAGGACAGGAACCACGAGCAGGGCCCGGTTAAACCAGTGGTGCATCTGGCAGGGGCGGTAGTCGAAATCCTCATCAGCAAGTATTTTCCTTGGGAAGAGGATGGATATCGATTCTCTGGATCTGTTGAAGCCTCCTCTTTGGGATCCAAGAGAAGCCTGGCATGGCCAGCCAAGAAGAGGGCCTGTCAGGTCAGTGCAGCCTTAGGGCCTCAAGGCAGGCAGGGCTTCCAACAAGGTGCTGAGAAAACCTACAGCAAGTTGGATGCCAAGGGAATAGCTGCCCTGGAGCATTTCTTAGCAGGAGTGGAACAGATGATGTTTCTCTTGTTTGTTTCCAACCGTGTCCTCTGCCTGTGCATACCTTTTGGGCATTGGGAAGGAATTTAGTTATGCTTAATGCTAGCCTAGTTTCAGCTAGCAGTGTTTGGAAATGCCTGGCTGAGAGAAAAACATCTCTCACCCTAAGGATGTGGTGAACTTTGAAAATAGGCTACTAGGGTAGCTTAGTGGTCTGCTGCCTTCAGCATAGCCTCTGGTACCTGAAGGTGACAGGATGTGCCCGTGAGAAAGCCGGAGGGTCACTTTCAAGGCTGTCAGCAGAAGGTACAGGAGGAAAAGAAGCGTTTTCAGTGACAGCCAGGGAGGCTTGCAGTGAGGTAGCAGGCAGTGCGCCTGAACCTCCTCTGGTGGATTTCTCGGTCTGTAGTTCCAGGTTGCTCTGCCCTGCCTGGGTGTCTGCCACGCGAAATGTTTGTTAAATACCAGTTAGACTACTGTGACAGTAGTCCTTGTTCTTATCTCCAGAAGTTTCCATCACCTATCTCTCTTACCTAGTAACAAACCAGGTAAATACAGTATAAAAAAATATAAAATTAGCTCTGTACGTACAATAATAGTTGTATCCTTTGGGTGACAGAAGCACTTATCAGGAAATACTGAAGTTTCTTTAACTTTTTTTTCCTTGAGCACTTTGCATGGACACCTACACCTTTCTCTCTCTGGCACAGGAAAGAGACCTGTGCACCCATGTAGGTAGTTGAGTGGGGGACAGCTGCTTGATGTGGAGCAATGGTCCATAAATTCAAAGGCAAGAGTAGAGATGGACTACAAAATAAGCCTGGCTGTAGGGAAAAATAAAAAAAATCCACAGATGCTGTGAATGTCATGGCATCCAGTTTGTTGGTATGATAAAAGGTGTCAGGTGGTCCAGAAAAGGAAGATTTAAACAAAAAAATAAAAGTAGTGGTACAGTCTATTATACAAGAAAGAAGTAGCAAAGATGTCCCTGCCCTTCAGCTGTAAGAGGGAGATTTAGTTACCAGTAGAGGAAAAGAGGGTAAAGTGAATTTTTATGTTTTTTGATGCTACGCCTATTGATAAATAAAAGCATGTGCAATACACTTAGCAGAAGGACTGAGAAACTCCCACTGTTGATGAAGCACATTTTCAAAATAACACTACAGCCCTTATTGCAGATGCAGGTAGTAATGAGTATGTGCTGCTGTCCCGCTCTGGTAGCAATTCAAAACACAAAGTCACAATGCATGAATTCTGCTTTGTGACCAGAATTGCTGCGTATGGTTTTGATATGTGCTGTAACCCAGATCTGCGGGGAGTGGGGAGGGCTGGTAGTGCCTAAGTGAGAAGAGTGCTGTAAGAGCAGGGTGGGCAAAGGGCTTGTTTCAGCTTCTAGGCTCACATTAAAAAAAAAAAAAAAGGAATCTGTCTAGGTTCAGCTCTCAGCACAAGCAGCCAAAGGTTTGGGTTCACAGCGTCTTTACCACATGCAAGTCAGAAATACCAGCATTTGGTGGCTGCAGGTCCCACACCGTCCCTCGTGCAGCAATGGCATCTGTGTGATCAGGGAAGGGGGCAAGGTCTTGTGGAAGCAGGGCAGGTGGGAGCCCATATAGCATAGGCTGCTGTGCCGTCACCCTGTCAGTGTGAAAAGCCCACACGTCTCTTGTTAGACGGGCATGCAGCATGCTGCAGGTAGCCATGGCTATGCTGTGTGGGTATTTTTTTGTAGTTCCCTAGGAGAATAATAAACGATTGCTCTCTGCCAACTTCACCCGCGTCACTGGCTTGTGGCACACTCCAGGAGTAAAAGCACGGCCCTCCAGCCCGCGCTGCTGTGACTGAGGTGAGGTACCTGCAAAGCGGGCTGAATCAGCACAGTGTGTGAAACTCCTGATGCACGTGCTTGTTTCTGTTTTCCCCAAAACAGATGGTTGTGAGGGTAGGATTTAGGATCTGTGGTTACTCCCCAGGTTCTTTCCGGCTGCTGGAAGGCTCGAGCTCCCTCCCTGAGCTCTTAGCAAATACTGTGGAGCTGCTGGGACAGGTTGGCCGTGCTGGCTGCTGTGCTGTTGCCCGCTCCCCCATCCTGTTCTGCCTCGGATTTGCTGAGTGAAGGTCTGGTTTGTTGTTGTTTTAGATGCATCTATGTGAAAAGATATGCGTTTACCACAACTGAGCATTCGCAGTATCTATGAACAAGGCTTGGCAGTCAGTTTTGCACATCCGTTGATTTTAGAGGTGGGAAAGAAGAGCGTGCTGCCCGCAGTAACCGAGGTCATGTGGGGATACCGGGCTGAAAGGAAGCCAGCTGAGCGCCGCCGCTGCTCTCGCGAGCCTTGTGCAGGATTTGGAACAGATTAAATATAGCTGCAGGAGAACCTGCCCGGCTCGTTTCAGCTGGGCCTGTGCTTTAAAAACGTTGATCAAAAAATATCCTGGCGTGGTTCCTGCCCGTGCGGTTTTGGTGGCAATGGCAGCAGGCATGGAGGGCTGTCACCGCCCTGCCGCAGGCAGCTCGGCTGGGCACTGGGGCTGGCTCGTGGCCTGCGGTGGCACCGAGCTGCTGGCAGCCTTGCAGGAGTCCTGAGCTGCAAGGAACAGCATCACGCTTCCTCTTGCCCTCCTGTTGTTGACTGTAATTTGGATTATTCCAACCATTTTGTAGCACAGAGAGCTGTCTTGCAAGTGGGCAGACTTCTATAAGCTGGTCTTGTTTTCAGGTGTCTTTAAAACCTCTTATGGCCAAGGTCATGGGCATGTTTTTCAGTCTGGGAGAACAGATCAGTGTTTGCTCTTTTTGATGCAAAAATGGCAAGCAGCTCTGCAGAAAGTAAGCTATAAAACACCAGGACAGAGGCTGTTAGAAACTCGTCAACTCAGTGCATGTCTCAGTCCCGTCCCCTCCACATTCGACACGCTCAGCAGCTAATTGCTCCTCTGCTAAACCATAAACAGCAGAAAATTTCCGAGGCGGCTCCCTGCCCTGAAAGGCCCCACAGGCCCACCCCAACAGCAGCAGCAACCCCTGGGCTCAGCGGTGCCCGCACCGCACCCGCCGGCAGGGCCGCACCCCGCAGGGAATTCCCACACGAGGTGACTGCGCAGCAGCACCACAGCAAACACTGCGGCCAACACGAAACCAGCACAGCAGGGACCTTGGCTGCAGGTCCTGTAAAGGAAGGCGATATGGGAATGTGCACGGCCTTTCCTGAGTCCCCCCTGCAGAGGATTTTCTACGCCAGTGCCTTTGAAGATCCCCCAGGGAAGCCAAGCTCTATCTGCTTGGTGCAGAGGGCACGTGGCCATGGAAGCTAGGGGAGTGTGATGTTTGCTTTGTTTCTGGTTTTGGCAAGCAGCGAGTAATGGTTTTCCTCTGATAAGAGTAGGGTGGTTGGTCTCTGCTTTTATCCCTCCTGGCCAGATGGGCAGTGACATCTTCCCAGCTGGAAGCTGCAGGTCACACCAAATTGTGTTACAAACGCTGCAGGGCAGATACCAGCTTCACAGCAAAATCCCCTGCTGAGTTACGTGCTGCATCTGAGACGAGTGCTTAAACAGGTAAATTGGTCGCAGATTCACAGAATCGTTTAGGTTGGAAAAGACTCCAAAGGTCATCAAGTCCAACTACTGACTCTTCAAAAAGCTTTGTTCAAAACAAACAAAAAAACCTGCCAGGTTGTGGGGTGCTCCCCCTGCGGCAGTGGCTGGATCCAGCCCCAGCTGCCCTGCAGAGCAGGGGGCAGAGAGGTGCTGCGAAGGGTGGCCGAGGGTGATGCTTGCTGCTCTGGGCCTGCCGGCAGCATTTTCAGGTGCCAGCAGGTCCCCAGGCAAATGAGGCAGGCACCCATGCACTGTGTGCACCTCTCTCAGCTTCCAGTATCTGGTGCCTTTTGCACGAGCCTGCCAGGTTCTTGCTGTGCACGGCCCGAGGTGGGGAAACTCTGTCATGGCCTCAGCTGGAATCTGAGTTGTGGGCTCGATAAGAAGTGAAGGTACCAAAACCCCCTCCTGGTTTCCCGGTTCCCAGACTTCTCCTCCATTCAAAAGTACCTTGTATGAAGATAGCGTAACAGTCTGGGAAATTCCTGTCTTGCACGGTTTCCTTCTTCTTTTCTTCTTCCTAAAATGCAGCGGTTTTGTCATTACACAACCAGCGTCCTCTGCGTCTGTCTCAAAAACACTGAGACCATGCCAGGATCCCCGTGAGATCGCGTGGTGGCTGCTGCGCCATTCATGACAATTTCTGCAGACTCACATGCACGGGAGACATTTTCGGTATGGCAAGGAGCGAGGGACCCTCCTTTTTTCCCCTCAACCATCACGTCAAGAGAATTGACAGCGCCTCCAGGAGTAGATAGCTCTTATAAACCACAAACTTCTTTTCTTTTTTTTTTTTTTTTTTAATTTAATCGTATTTTTGGCCAATATGTTCCTGGTTTTAAGCAGATAAGGAGCAAGGGGAAACAGACTCACGTAAGTGTGCAGAGAAGAGCAGGCACTGTAGAGCTGGCTCTAATGGACTTTTTAACCTTGATAGCAATATGTTTTTCACAGAGAGTAATCTTGTGAAAATCCCTTCAAATCCTAAAAGCCCGATTAGTCACCTCCAGGGCCTGGAGGATTAAGGGCTATGAACAGGTCCGACCACAAGTCGGGCTTCTCCTCCCAGTGCCATCAGTGGGACAAGAGGACAAGGTAGGAACACGGACGGTGTGAAATAGCTCACACTGGTGAGGTGCATGCTCCTCTTCTGGAGGGCAGGAGTTATTTGCTGGCTGCTGAAGGAGCTGTGTTAGCTGCGGTGCCAGTGGCCTTCCGCTAGAAATCCCCCAGAGGAGAAGCTGAGTAAGCTAAAACAGGCAGTGCTGAGGCCGGAGCAACGCGTTCCTTGCAAAAGCAGATGTTGTCATGTAAGACCAAACAGAGGGGAGGGGAAAAAAAGATAAAAAAGAGGACAAACAAAAAGGCATGGGAGGAAAAAAAAAAAAAAGAGAGAGAGGAAAAAGAAGTCCTGGGAAGTCATTCTGCCCCTGTGTAGCTCTCCTGCTGTGTTTAGCTGCAGGGCAAAACTGGCTGAAAAATGGGAGGGATGTGCCTTGTTTTTCATGTAAGCATTTTGGCATGTCCATCCCGCAGTTACTGTGGTCTTGGTTTCCATCCTTTTTATTTTTTCCATCTAAAAAATTTGACTTTTAGATGAGTTTGGTTTCCACCCCAGTTCTGCAGGCTTGCTGGAAATGTCCTCAAGAATTTTTCTCCTCAGGTCCAGTGATCAGCAGGAGAGTAGGAGACACACTGTGAGTGACACAGGTGGCTTGAGGGTCGTTGTCTCAACTCAGGGACCAAAAATCCTGCTCTACAGTGCTTTGGGGCAGCAGAGAGCACTGCAGGGGGGGTTTGGGGGAGCATAAATAGGGCTACGATGGGGAATATATTTTTGAGAAAGAAGAATGCTCTGTTGCCCTGCGTGTAAGTGGGCAGTCAGTACAAAGTACCACCACTTTTTGCCAGTGTGTTGCATCTACAACACTTGGTGCTGAGGTTGTGCTTGCATGTAGCAGCCTTCTCCTGGCCCACCACCTGGGGCTGGCAGTGCTTTTCTTCTCGCTGTTAAAATAAGGACAGAAAGTACAAACTGATTGCCACCGAACTTCTGATCAGCGTGTGACCCTGTGAATCTGTATGTTCAGTGGAAATCGTGCCATAGCAGCGTTTTCCACTTGAATCACTGTGAAAAGTAGGAGAAGAATCCTAGGGAGATGGGTATTAACCAGAAAATGGCACAAGGAACTTTTTTTTTTTTTTTTTTTTTACTATTAATAGTGAAATGCAATCAGCTGATTAGTGTGACAGTAAAGGAGGTTGGCCTGGTGAGACGGAAAGCAGCATTGCATGATCAGCATATGCATAAACCAGCATTGCAAATCCCCCTGGAAGCTCTCCGGTCTCAGTAGTCCTTTGCAGGCACGAAGCAGCCCTGCTGCAGCTGGGTGGCTTGGTCCTGGATCCAGCCACACCAAGCAGCCAACTCCAGAGCGGTGGAGGACGCTGGCTGCCTGCTACCTTAAGGAAGTGAGATATATTTAATAGGAGTCGTCAGGTGTGTGCTTTGTTTGCTTTCATTGGGGTGATTCCCCAGAAAACCACAGTCAAGGCCAAACCGGTGGCTAGTCGCCGGCGCTGGCACAGCTCCACCAGCCACAGCCTTCCATGGGAACCGCTGCAGCAGCCTCTCCTCCGCCTCGGCAGCAGTCAGACAGGGTGAAAGAATAAAGGGTAAGGACAGGAAGCCAACCCCCACTGCTCCAGAGCCCCCCAGGAAGCCCTTCCTTCTTCCCAGCGTGTCCCATCAGGAAGCTGCCCTGGGGGGCATGGAAAAATGTCTTCCTTCCAAAGCTGAGGAGTTTGTTTCAGCAAGTTACCACAGGAAACCCTCCGGTTTCTGAGCAAAAACACCAAAAGGAGAGCATCTGCATGACACGCCCATTTGCTCTGAAATCCAGCACATCCAGCTAGAAATTACATCGGTTTGATCCAGGGGTAATTTTGTTTTGAGAATAGCAATTGCAGGCAATGTTTTCATCCCTATATCTCTGCCCAGATCTGCTCCAGCTGCCATTGCATGTTGCCAAAGGCTTCTGTGAGCTTCTCCAGTCCTGCCCCCAGCCTGTCCCTCGCTAAGAAGTTTCCCTGGGTTCTCACGGATGCTGTGCTTAATGTCAGACAGCTACTAGCCAAACTGGGGTTTGTCGGCCCCAAGCCAGTTCTGCACTGGCATCTGCTTTTTGCTCCTCCAGAGGTACATCTCCCATGTCAGACTTTGGACCTTTCCTCTCCTGGTTCCCTTCTGCAGTGGAAGTGCTCAGTGCAGCGCTTCATCCACTACAGCAAGGCTTGCTCCAAGGTGGATATGCTCAGTAGTTACCTGCCTCCTAGGGCAAGGGAAGCAGGAAGGGCATTGCCAATTCAGCCTAAACACAATGCATCGATGAAGCAGAGAAGAAAGGTCACCTCAAGTACATGCACTGCTGGCCTCGCTAGTTAGGCTGGAAGTCACAAACCCCTCCTCGATGAGTGGCAGCACGTCATGAGAGCTGAGTCACCAGGACACCTATCTGTCAGCAGGTGCTTTGGGCAATGCCGTCCCGCAGAGCACCAGCACATGCGATGGCACGTGCTGCTCACATCACAGATGTGCATCAGGTTTACCTGAGAACATCACTGGGGCAACGGAGGATGGCTGTCACACCACAATTAACACGAGGAGCTCTGTAACATTCCCTCAGGAGCCCCGTGCATACCACTGAGCTGATACCTTTACTTCCAGCCCTGGTGTTGTTTATACAGACTGGGCGTTGACAGGAGCCCCACCAAAACCAGGCTGCAAAAGGAACATTTTGTTTCTGGAAGAAACCTGGAATTTCCCTGTGTGAGATTAGCCGATTGTGCTGCCGTGGAGCAGCTGGCTGCCCCTCCGTGGTCCTGTCTCAGCCTAGCCAGCCTCGTGCCGGGCTGGGAAAGGCATCCGCCTGCCTGGCTTGTGTTGTTTGGGCTTGGCGCCTCTTCACCTGGTGCCAGGCTGGTTTTCGAGGTGAGCCGTCCTACGTGAGCAGAGGGAACAAGTGCCTGTGTACAGGACACGGGTGCTGCTCTTCTCCTCCCCTCCCTGAAGCGTGGTGGCCTGGGGGGCTGTGGGGGCTGGAGTTTGACGCTGCTGGCTGGTGTGGTGCTACACTGAGAGCCCTGGGACTCCTCTCCCTTTGCAAATTTCCTCTATTTCAATACAGCATATGCTCGGCCATGCAAGTTTTGCCTGGCAAGCTGTGGGGCCTGCTGGTTTCTCTTCAGCCTTCCAGCTTTTCATTCCCCTGGCTGCCCTCCCAGCCTTGGCTGCTCCGTGGAGGGGCCCCCTCCTACCTGCGAGCTGCTTGGTGCTCCCACACGCTCACAGACAGTCCTACTGGCTTTTCCTGCTCAGTCTCCTGATAAACCTTTAGGGCTTGCCCCATCTTTTACTAAAGAACCTGCAGAAACTTCACCCCTCCATCCCTTCTGGGAAGGGATGTTGCTGCTGCCTACCCTGGTGGTTTGATGGGTCCTTGGGAGGGTTTTTCTGTGTGCATTGGGCCATGGGGACCTTCCTTCCTCCGGTCCCAGCTCTGGTGCTGGAGGTTTCCAGCCTCCCGACTCTCACCCACCCTTCCCAGTGGAGACTGCTCCCCGCAGGTGGCTGGTGGAGCGATTAGAGTGCAGTTCCCAGTGTGAGTTTCAGGCAAAATTATACAGATTACACTGAGCAGTTCGACTGGCCTAAGCAACCCAGGCTGGTTCTGTCTGAACTGAGCCGGGGGAAAGCTTGTGCAGTGCTCTCTGCCAGCCCTCAGGGGGGCAAAAGGTGGGTAGACGGATTGGGGCCCTTGCATCTTCCACCAGCAAAGCTGGGTGTGCAGCAAGTCCTGTCCTCCTCCAAAAGGTCCAGAAAACAGCCAACCAGCCCTGTGCCAAGCGGAGCCACCTGTCAGCCGAGTTGAGAAGCCAGCTAGTGCATATAACGTGCTTCAGGATGCAGGGAGTTGCTGAGTGCCAGCTTTCCAGGCTCGGATACAGGCTTTTACAGCCTACCAGCATCCTGATTTAGGATTTGAAATCTCTTCTGGGATCTGTGCCCAAGTGCTGACTTCCGCTATGCTACTGGAGAACAAGCAGTCTTTCCTGAGGCCGGGACTGAATAGCTCCTGTATTTCTGTGGCCTTTCGGAAGCACAGCTCCAGCTGGGATCACGTTACAGGGCTGTTAATAGTTCTGCTGCTGCTGTGGGGCTCAGATCGTCTCCCATGTGGGCAGAAACATCTCCTTGCATAGGTCTGTGCTATTACTTGGCCAGGAGCCCAAGTGACGGTGAGGTTATACCCTGATGTTTCCAGCATTGGTCACGGCTGAGGACGGCACCAGGTTGGAAGGACCTCTGGGACAGTGACTGCAGTATCCTTATTAAGTGTTAAACTCAGCCTGTTGCTCAACGAGCTGTTTTCTTCACGTAACCCTGACACAGCCTGAAATAGTCCGGGTAGCAAATAAATTGCAGAGCAGTGAGCAACGTGACCGGCTCCCCCCGTGGCTCAGCATGCTCCCAAAGCCAATCATCCCCAGCATAAATTATGGGTTTGCTCAACTCCGAGGACGAGGCCCCCGTATAAGTATCAGCAAACATGAGCTCAGATTGCCTTAAGCACAGCTTTGATTCCAGCATTGCACAAACACGGCAAGAGCGTGCAGCTTCTACGGAGCCTGCCAGGGAGACGTGCTCAGGCTGATGGAGAGGAGCAACCTTGGAAGCTGCCATCCCCATCCTGGATGCTCAGGATGTTGTTGCAAAATCGCCTGCTGGGGGCTTCCCTGCTGGTGTAACCTCTGGCACCACCTTCCTGCATAGTTGTCTCTGATGGCCAGTGGAGGTTGCCAGCTCCAGCAGCAAAGCTTCTAGGAACTGACTTGTTTATCCCCTTTAGGCTGATAAATCTCAAAACAAGAGATTTAAGTTAAGAGAGCTAAGTGAGCTCCTAAGCTTGTTCTGTGACCAGAGCAGGGCTGCCAGATAGCTCCTCAGTGGTGGTAGGATGAGTAGCTGGGAGACAGAGGGTGAGCATTAGGGTCAAAATGAGAAAACCCTTGAAGCTGTCTCCTGCAGACAACTCTGCAGCCTGGATCTGTGATCCCTGGAGTGTGTGATGGCAGGAGTGTGTCCATAAAGGCGTGCTGCCAGGCTCTGTAATTAGGTTGAAGGCCTGCAGTTTAGGGAGGTGGCTTCTTTCAGTGATAGGGAGGTTGGGGCGTGGGGAGATCCCCAGCTTTACATGTCATTTGAGTCCGGACGGCTGTGAACTAGAGACAACAAAAAAGCGAGCCATACCTAAATTAATAACAAGCTACTCCGTGTGCAGACCTGGCTGTTAAAGTAATGGCAGCTTTCTGTCTAAAGCAGTGCTGGGGTCAGCCAGGCAGGCCAGCAGCTTGCCAGCATGTGGAAGGGGCCAGCAGGGGCTGGGTCCCCTGGCCTGAGCCCCGGAGGAGGGCACACGGCAGGTACCACGTGCCTGGGCCCTCCCTGGCCGAGCAATTTCCACCCTTGGAAATTTTGTCGGTGCCGAAGCCAAGGAGTTGGGCTGGCTGACTCCAGGCAGCCCCGACAAAGCTGCAGCTGTGACTTGTCGGCAGCCGAGTGTTTGGAAATCCTGGGCTCCCAGTTGCGCAAGGGCTGCCGAAATCTGGCCACGCTGCGCAGATGGCCACCCGGCGTGCAGGAAACCTGACGCGCGCACAACCCGTCGAGCTCACTGCGTGCACGGCTCCGCGGTGTGGGCACGTATATTTCGGGCCAGGAAATCCCAAATAGAAACACGGCAACCCCTGCCTGCCCAGGCAGCCTGCTGGGGTTTCTCCCTAGGGAAGAGATGCGACGAGCTGTTGGCTTGCAGCAAGCAGTGTCCTGGCTTGCTTGCAGCGAGTCGCATGGCTCTGCCCTGCCGCAAAGCAGCCCGGCCTTACTGCCTGGCCCTGGCTCTTTTGGGGAGCTCGCGGAGGCAGGCGCTGCGGCATGCCCAGCTGCCGGGTGCAGATGCGATGTCTGCAGCTTCCTGTTGCTCTGGCAGGAAGCCACTGCAGACACCGTGGCCTCAGTGCCCCGAAAGATCTTCACGTGTAGTAGTAGGGCAGGAGCAGGTCGAAGAGGAGGAGGGAGCAGTAGCAGAGCTGAACTCCCAGCTCTTTAGCAGAGTCCTTGCTGAAAGCGCGTCTAGATAACAACTGCTGGATTTTTCTTTGCAGCAGGGTAGCTGTTCCTGCAGGGCTGTTCCAAGGGGGATCACGATTGCCCTCTGCTCCCCTCCATGTTGGTCAGGGTGAGGCTGAAGGGGCAGCTCTGGCCTTGGTATTTTCCCTTTGCTTGCTCAGGCAGCTCCTTGCTCTGCATTCTGGGCTCCAAAAGTGCCCAGAGGATTTCAGCAAGCTTTTAAAAGTGAGCGGCTTCAATGCCTATCATTGCCACGCTCACACCTCTCTGACAGGCAGGTTTGTTTTCTCCTCACACCACATCCTAATGGCCTGGTACCTCCGTATGAACAGAAGAATCTCTGGGCTGAGTGAGACTGGAGCAGGTAAGAGGAAGGGGCTTGTTTGGAAGGAGTCCTTTGGTTCACTCCACCAGCCTGTCCTGGAAAACAGCTCTGCACCGTGCTGGGCTCGCTGAGATGTGGTGAACAAATCCCCCAGGAATAGCTTTATAAGTAGAGCTGGGTATTTCAGAGCTGTGTGCAGGGAAGGAGCAGGGACCCAAGCTGGGAAGGAAGCAGGAAGCCCCCGTCACTGCTTTATGCTCTTAATTCTCACAGCAGCAGTCTTCTCTATTTCCCTTAAAAGAAACAAAAGGCAAAGATGATTCACGTCCCATTCCCCAGCTCAGCCTTGAAGCACTGTTAGTGTGACTAAGGTCCTCGCTGCATCATTTCTTTCTCCATCTGATGCTGAGAAGGGTGGTAGCAGGGCAGGTTGTGATTAAGTGGAATTTCTCAATGTTGAAAGACGTTTGAGAATGGTCCCAGTGATTAATAAAATGACTTGAGGGGCCATAGGAAAATCTGATCCTATAAATTTTTTTCTGAATCGCATGAAACTTTTGAAAGTTATGCGTGTTAAAGCTTCAAGAACTGCATTTGCATAGACTGCCTCTGCAAGGCAGGCTGAGCAAAGGTGAAACCTGCTGGAACGCACGGTCCCAGCCCAGCCAGAAATCCTGCTGAATTTCCACCTTGTGCTGGTCCCTGGACCCTGCAGCATCTCACTTCACCTCGTTGCACATCACCGATGGAAATCTGCTCATTTGGTTGTACCTAAAGCACCTGAGGGAGGCCCTGTGCAGAGGAGACAGCCTGAATCAAAGTGGGTGCAGCTGAAAGCACCGACGGATTTAACTCTGTCGGTGCTGGTTTTACCAGTTTGTATCCTCATGGCTTTGCGCCGGAGCAGACCAGTAGCACACAGACTCCAGGCACCTCCACAAACATGTATTTAAAAGCAGCCTGTGCCCTGGGGAGCTTGCAGCCCGAAGCTGGGATGGTGATCCTGCAGGCCACGGGCTTGCTGTGGGCTCTGACTTCATTCCCTGTGGCAGGAATTCGTGCCCAGCTGGCTCTGGGTGCCCTGAGGGGCATGCAGCCTGCCAGGTGAGGAGCAGCAGAGCCACGCAGGTGGCAGGGGCTTTGCTCTCTGAGCGCTTGCCAGCCTGTGCCGCTACTGGAAGGTGCTTTGAAGGAGTGATGTTTCACTTTCCTCCTGCCCTAGGTGCCATCAGGGAGCAGGCTGAGCCCTCCCGTGCTGCAGAACGGCTAAGATAAGCCATCAACTACCCGTGCCTCAGTTTTTCCCCACTGCAGACCTGTAGTATTTGTTGTGCTGCAAGTATTTTGAGAAGAGAACACCACACTCAGTCAGGCTCGCTGGTATTACTGCAATTCTTAATTTAAATTGCTGGCTGTTTGCTAGCAAAAACAATTCTTTCCCTCTCCCTCATTCCTTTGGTATTAATCAGTCTGCTCCATGCTGGCTGCTTGCAGAGGGGTTTTCTCCTGGGACATCTGCAGCCCCAGTTGGCAGATGCTGGGAGCACACAGCTCGCGGAGGGTGGTGGGAGCAGGGGGCCCCTCCTGGGGACTTCAACACCGTGCCAGCAGCACATCTGGTATTGCACTCGAGATCTCTGCAGTGTTGTGCAGGCACACAGAGCTGAACAGGTTGCCCGTTAGCAAAGGGGAGATGCTCTGGATTTGTGCAGGAGCAAGTGCATTAGGTGCAGGACTACAGCTATGCAAGAAATAATTAGCTGCCACCAGTAAGAGGGAGAAGGTGCCAATGTAGCTGCAGCACTGCATCTTGGAAGAATCTTCCTATCTGCTGTTTGATGCAGCTCATGCTGTGTGCACGCAGCTCAAATCATTTCCTCTTTCTTCTTCATTTCTTGTAATGCCAAAGGCAGCTGTGCGTGTCAAGCTCTCACTTTTAAGAGCAGATCTTCGGTACCCATTTCAATCATGTTTGAGTAGGAGCCAAAAAAATCCCTATTAATGTTGACAGGATAAAGGGACTTTTCAGCACCCTTCCCAGCCAGAAGAGCAGTCAAGGCCCAAGTCAATCAGGTCACAGCCATGCAGCTCCTTTATCTGTATGCTCCGGTACTGCAGAGCTGAGAAGCTTCAAAATGTTTTCCGTGCTGAGGCCTTGATGTGCTGCAGATATTTGCATTTACCATCACTGCCTCTTTTTCTTACCACTGCTTTGTAAAACAAGGTAAAGTGAAATCCCATGCAAAGCAGCAACCTCACTTGGAGCCAGCTCGCACTTTCCTGTCTGAAGAGCTCCCAAAGGCTCTGTGCAAGAGGCACTGAGCTCCCACTCTCTTCAGTGGGGCTTGTGGGCCCGTGGTGCCTCTGCTTCAGCCCTTCCAACAATGACAAGTGCAGTACTTGCCCTCATTTTGAAGCTTTATTTCTTCTGGTTGTCGTGCCTGTTTATATATGTGCTTTTGGTGAGTTCTGCCCCCAAGCTCTGGATTCGTGCATGCCGGTGACGGAGTGATTGGGCTGAGCGGGACCGTGCTCTGCACACTTCACCCATCTCACCTATCTCATCTTTGATTTCCTTCCGTGGTTTCGTGAAGCATGTCCCCCACAGCTCATGGGACAGGGCTTGGGGCACACGGCATGCTGCAGGGGTGGGTTGGCCTCCTGCTTCCACTATGGGCATGAAGTGGGGAGCACCACGTCATGGACCCCACGCCACAGAGCAAGCAGCCACCAGGACCAAACAGCAAGTGCTCTGCATGCATCACAGCACTGCGCTTCGGCTGGGTGGTGAGGAAACGGGATGGAAAAGTCTGCCCTGTCGTTTGGGCGTGCTTGATTTTTAGCTCACTCTTGAAAGTCCTCTTTCTGGCGGGACCCAGCAGTGCTGCATCATTCTTCCCATCCGCACTGGGCCATGGTCATCTCTGCCTAGGGGGAGGCTGCTCCCAAAGGGTTTCCTTGCTAGTTTTGGCTGTCCTCAGAGATGGACCTCAGGTGCTTTGGGGATTGGCAATGAATGTGATATTTCATATGACATTAAGCAAAATGGCTAATAAAGCTATACCCATTTTTCTTTGTATTCTGGTTATGAGGAATATGCAGTTTCTGCTGACAGCAGCCAAGGGTTCAGATGTAAGGTTAGTGAAGCTGTAGAAATATTTTTTTTTTCTTAAGGTGATGCTAAGAAGCCTTGTGTGGTGGTGTTCCATGACAAACTTGTCTGCAATGCAGGGGACTTGCCTGCAGGAAGAGGATACACTGAGCTCCTTTCATTCAGCTTTGCTGCTAAATGAGAGCATCTGCATGGGAAATACCTAACACTCCCTGGGTCATGTGCATTGGCTTCATGCCTTCAGTTGAATCAGTGCGGAGACATACATGGTGTAAGTCACGGGTAAAATCTTCCACATCAGGACACTTGTCATGAGATGCCCGAATCAGCACCCGTTAACCTGTGAGAAGCTGCATGCTCATGATTGCTTTACCACCTCAAGAGTTTCACCACAAAAAAAAAAAAAAAAAAAAAAAGCCCTCAGGATCTATTTTGGAAAATATCTCCTCCTGTGAGCTCAGCTTTCTCCTAATGTTTGGTGTATCCGGAGCAGCTGAAAGATACAGTCAGTGGATACAGGAAATGGGATCTACGTGGGTGAGGTGGGTGAGCGCCTGTGACTGCAAGAGGCAGCAGAGGAGACCTGACTGAAGGCCACCGATTGCAAGGCTGCCTGAAAACTTGTCCCTAAACAAGCCTGAGGTGTTTAATAGCTATTGTATAGACTACTATTGGATGCAAATTTTGGGGTTGACTCTTCACGGATGACACAGCACGCCCCAGGTCAGAGAGGTATGCCCAGTTCACATGAGTCAAGAGAAGAGGGGGAGAGGAAATTATGTCTTATCACAGTCTCGAAAGCTTGGGAGAAAAATTGTTTTGGATGAGTGACAAAAGAAACATCTGAAGTTTCCAAAGACTAAGAAAAAATGAAATAAAGGCTTGTTTTCTGAGTCTACTGAGTACTCTGTTTCAGCTTGGAAGTTCTCAATATTATTTTAATCATACAAAAGTTTTAAACAATATATTTTTTTTCTAACTAAAACAAAACAAAATATTCCCTTTGGGGGAAAAAAATGGAAATTTTGAATTATTCAAACTTGTTATTAAATTAAGCAGAACATTTGGTGAAATTGGCATTCATTCACAGGATGCTGAGATACAGGTGGGGCTACACATGCCTTAATGTTTGTGAAAAATGTGTTCAGTGCTACTTATGCCACACTGCTGCTGCACACTGACTGATGTGCTCTTCTCTGTTTTTGTGCAGTGTGTGGTTGCAGCTCTTCCCTCTTTTCTCCTGCCCCTCAACACAGCTATTTTTAGGAATGGGCTTCCCAGAGCAACTCATCTTGGAAGACCTCCTTGGACTCTGCTTGGAAGGAAGGAAGCACCAAAAGAAGCCGACTGCAAAATAACCCCAGCGGTTTCCTCATCCCACTTTGTCAAGACTTTTCTGAAAAGGGAAATGAAGATTTATCAGTTCCTGGCTTCACAAGTCCTTCAGAAACAGGAATGGTTTGCGAAGGGAAGTGGATACTCTGTGTGTGTTGCAGGTCAGCCTCCTTTCCCAGAGAAGGGAAACGGGCTTTGCGGCCAGGCACCCAGTGGCTGAAGGTGACGCTGGCCAGAAGTCCTGGCCATTCATGTTGCTGTCCACATCTCTTAAGCAGGAGCATATCCAGAGATGATACAGTGGTAAATCTTTAAGACATTTTCATATGAAAAACAATCACCTCAGCAAGTGAACCAGGGTGTGAGTGGGACTTCTTTACAGTGGGATATCCCAGCATATCGGTGCCAGGTGTTTCAGCTTGCTGCTGCTGTGGGTCAGGCCTGCAAGGATGGGAGCATGGACAGGGCTCAGGCAGGCAGGCATATGGAGGTTGTGGGATGTTCTGCTACAGCTCGGGAAATTTCATAGGCTATGAGACAGGAGGTGGAGGTCAAGTCTATTTGGGGGCGAGTGGGTGGTGTGAATCTCCCTCTTCTGAAGGGTTTTCCCCAAACCCATCTCAGCACAGCCCAGAGTAAGTAGTCTTCATGCAGTTTAAGGGAGGTTTTATTTATTTGTTTGCTTGTTTGCTGGGGCAAAGCTTCTCAGAGAGGCCGTGATGAGTAGTCAAATCAGCATTTTATATCGAACCCAGAAGCAACAGCCCTGACGCAGGCTGGAGTGGAAACCCATCCACTTAGAAAAACTGAAATAAGAGGGCGGTTTCACTCTGTATATCACACAGGCCAGGCAGCTATCATTACTGACTTTCAGTCCTTCTCGGTTCAGCATGTACTTAGAGCTCTGGCTTGGAAATCGTGTGTCCTTTCCCCATGCAGGTGGGAAAGGGCAGCTCAGCTCCTCTAGTACAGCCCCTTGTTGAAAGCTGCTCGGTGCTTCTTGGCATGGGCTGCCTGTTGCTCAACACCTGGGCAGTCCCAGGTGCAGACAAACAGGGTTGTGAAGTGCAGCAGCAGCACTCACAGAACTCTTCCCTACCTCTTTGTGAAACACCCTCCTCCGAGCTACTGAAATCCTGGGGTAATAATTAACTGAGTTAAGGCTTGCACTGTAATTGCAGCCATGTGCACTTTGCTGGGTGCATTTGTGTTAAAAATGTTTGCATTTTAAGGCTCTTTCTGTGCGACGGTCTTGCAGCACTCTGCACGTATTCGCTCATTTAGCTTCATGTTAGACTTTGCATTTTGCTTCTGGTTGGAGGGATGACAAGCTTCTCTGTAGGGTGTCCCTTGAAAGACATGCAGGAAATTAATCTCAGCTAGCTAAAACTGGGATTTTAAAAAGGATTTAAATTAAAAGAGGCCTGCACCTTCCAAGCAAGACACACATCAAAAACTGAACTAAGCACATCAAATGGACAATTTCAGTTAGTTTGCATAAACTCTCTAGAGCACCCAGGCATTGGCAAGGGCCAGGAAGAGGCAGGCTGAGGAGCAGCGCAGGAAGCCCTCTACACTTGAATGTTAGCAAGGGGGTTAAGCCATCCAAATCTGGATGCTGTCCTCCAACATCCAGGCCCTAGAAGGGTTCCCCTTGCCTCTCCAGGAGCACCCACAAATCTTGCTGGCATCTGTGCCCCTGGGACTTCTACCTGGAGGATTGGGTCTGCTGGAGGCTTGGGGGACAGGAGGTGGGGTTGGTGTGAGGACCCAGTCTGCCCAGCCAGTTGGTGAAGCCTCCACCAAGCCGTGGCCAGTGTTGGGTAGGTCCAAGGCTGCATGGCCACTGCTGGGAAAGGTGACAGAGCCCATTGCAGCTGCTTGTGATGGCCCTAAAGTAGTCACATTGCGGAAGGGATTGTGCAGGGAAATCCCCAGCTTTATTCTGATCCAGGCTAGAAAGTCCTGTTTGGAAAACCGGACAAGGAGATGGCCTTGGGAAGAGCTGAGTGCCAGAGTGAGGGGGAGGAAAGGAAGCCGGATCTCCAGGGCGGGGGGTGTTTCTGTTTCAGGCACTCTGGACTTTGGTTTCGTACACTGTGGCCTGATAAATGTGTCAGTGTTTAAACAGAGCCTTTTGGCTCTGATGTGCAGGCTTCAGAGAGCTGCCCAAAGGTGCCACAGCTGTGACCGGCTCTTGCTGGAGATGGGGAGAGCCCACACAGCCACTGCCCCCAAAACTGAACTGGGACAAAGCCAGCAGCAGCTTTTAAAACAGATTAGAGGTGCTGGAGGCCTCGCTGCCCTTTGGTGCATGGAGTCCTGCTGGGGCAGGTGGGCGGCCGCGCCCACGGGCTGCATGTGGGCGAGTGGTTGCTAAACACTGGGCCTCGGCCCTGTCTGTCCGATAGTGCTTCTGTGCTGTGTCCCCTGTGTAAAACGCCAAAGTGTCAGGGAACCAATTCCGAATGCCAGTGGGCTGAAGGAGGAGGAGAGCAAGAGTTACAGCCCCCGTGTTGGCCAAGTGTAGGCCCCTCATGCAGAGAGCTGCCCAAGCTCATGGCCACCTCGCCCTGCTGAGGCGAGGCACCCTCACCTTTACACATTCTGCAATGAACTAAGGAGAAGGGTCCCAATGTACTTGGGGGGGGTGAGAGAGAGAGTATGAGGAGGAAGAAGAAGGTGTGGGAGGAAATAGATAGTTCAGCTCTGCATGTGCAATATGAGGAAGTATGGGAATATCCCTGAGGGATTATCGAATTGCTTTACAAGGATGGGTGAGGGGAAAGGCTGGAAACAAAAATGCAAGCTCATGCAGGGCAATGTCATAAAGGTGGATGAGTGAATAAGTTCATGGGGACGCTGGTGCAGGAAGAGAAGTGGAGGGACCTGAGGGAAATGCTCAGCCTGAAAGGGAGAAAAGAACAGAAAAAGGTGGATCCTGCTGCTGTGGGCGGAAGAGAGAACCAAGGTGCTGAGAAGGGAGGCTGATGGAAAGAACTGAGTCTGCTAATAGCAGTAGATGTGACTACATTAGAAAAAATATATATACTGGGAGAATTTATAAGGAAACAGAGAAATGTGCTGCTTTGTGCCTGTCCTTGCTCTGAGGGACAGCAGGGATGAAGAATCCTGCAGTGGGAAGCCCTACAGGGGCATTTCAAGGGAAGTTATCTGGTGGCCAGACCAAACGAAGAGATGTGCTTCCTCACACCATTTATCAGTGGACTGAGGCAGTCCTTCCTACAAAATGCTGCCAATGTCAGAGGTGTGCAGTCACCTCAGAAGCAGTTAACAAAGTCTGTGGAATAAAACCCCCATCAAGAACCATTTCTTATGAAGGAGGCCACCTTGATCTCCGGCAGTCATTAAACCACAGGTTGTTGAAGTTGGGAGAGAATGCTCACTATTGCTAGATAGTGGCCATCTTTTTATGATTTTCTGTAAGACCCTGATCTGTGGCAGCAAAGCTGTTCTGGAAGTCTTTAAAGCTTGCTGAGCCACCCAGGACAGGTGCTGGAAGAGAATTTTGAACCCTGGGCCAACATGGAGAAGCATTAGCAGGAGGAAGCAGACAAGCAAGAACAGGTTGAGTTGCTCTGTTAATAGCAGCTGTGGTGGCAGAATAAGAAAAAAAGTGATGCTGGCAGAATGAATACCCAAGGAGCTTTTTCTCCCAGTTCTACTAATGAGACATCTACCAGCATGCCAGGGAGGAGGCATAAAGGCAGAAGGTTATCACCAAAACCAGTCTCAGAAGATCTTTCTAAAGGCATAGGTGTGGAAAAGGCGGAAGCAGTGCAGATATGCATTGGTTTAGGACATGTGTCAGAACTTGCTTTTTTGGGGGTGGGTGTGTGAGTGACATATAGTGGACAGGCCTCACTTTTGTGTTACAGCATGATCAAGTTGCATCAAGTGAAAAGGCAAAATGCTGCACTGAATAAATCCATGCTAGCAATGTACACTGTGGAGTGGCCACAAATACACAACATGCCCAAACCTATTTTGTGAATAAACGCAAATTCTCTCATTAATCTCTGTCCTACTTGCTTTAACTGTGGTTCCTGCATTTTTGGTACTTTGTTAATTTTGCATGACTGATGAAGGCAAACAGCAGCATAACCAACATGCAGTACCTTGGCAATGATTTGTTTAGCTGCAAAACTTCCTTGTACAGTAAAGCATTTGCTTAATTTATTAAGTCATTACAGAATTCTTACAACATTATAACAGCACCTACCTAATATATTGTTTGCCTAAATGTTGCAATGGGCAGCAGGGAATGTACCACTGCCTCCAAAAGTACTCAGCCAGTCTGGTACTCCTGATAACTACACTTCCCTCCCTCCCTCCGGCTTTTCAGTAAAAAATATTTGTATTCAGATGGTATCTATTTAAATATTTGTATACCAGGTCCAGCCACGTACATGAGCACTTCCAGAACGCTGATATCTACAGGTGGTGAATGCCTCCAAAGGGCCCTGACAGCATTTCAAGCCCATGTTTTGTCAGTGGGAAACAAGAAGTGCAGCTACTTGAAGGAACCATTGTCTTTTTCATTTTCAGCCATTGCAACATGGTATTTAGTCAAGAAAGGCTTGAAGCCAACTGGGATTCTTTGCTGGTGAAAAACCCTGCAGCAGGTAGGTAAACCCCCCATCCCCTCCACCCCCAGCTCAGATTTAGTGGCTGCTAAATCTGCAGGAGTGCAGGGTGAGGCCCAAAGCCCAAGAAGGTTTGGCAGATTTTAACGCAGCCCCAATCCTGGAAAACATTGCAGGCTTGAAATTTGGGCATGGCCCTTTCTGCAAGAAGGAAGTTTCAGTGTACACCTGGCCAATTCTAATGAAATGAGAGTGGAAGGGAAATACAAATGACTCAGGATGGCAATTTCTATGTAGTCACTTCCACAATGGCCTTTGGCTCCCATGCAAATTAGGAAGTACCCAGCCAGATGCAGTGCTCTTCCTCATACCAAACAGCCCTTTGTGCAGGTTGTGTGTCAGAAACCCCCCAAAAAGAGGGAGGTGGGAAAGGTGATGGGTGTCCTGTGCAACCTGGAGCCCTCACAACCTCTTGAGGGTGGCCGGCTGCCAGCAGCACAGGAGTCCCCTGGCCAGCGGAGCTGGCAGAGCTTGGTCCTGCGTCAGCAGCTCTGCCGCACCCCATCCCAATCTCGGGGTCGTGATGTGGGAGGAGTGTGGCACAGGAACTGGGCATGGCCCCATTTCTCTCAATGGACTCTATGTGATCGCGTAATGGTCTGGTGTCTGCAGCTAAAATCAGCCCTGCTCTGCAACAGGCGATCAGATGCAGATGGGAATTTAAACTACATGATTCTGTGTTAGTTCCTGGAGAAAACACGGAGGAAAAACTGGAAGGCTTTAAGGCCCCTGACTGCACTGCTGCAGACTGTGTGGGGATGGCTGCAGCTTCTGCAGTGGGGAGGAGGGGGAGGCCCCTGCCTGAATTTCAGGGGGGGAAGCAGCAGCGCTCCTTCCCGGGCATGCGCTCCCTCTTCCTGTGGAAATCCCCGCTGGAAAGTCTGAAGGTGTCCGAGTTCAAACCGGAGCTGGGCTGTGATAAATGAGAGGGAAGGCAGGCACGGTGCTGCTCTGCAAACCTCCCTCAGCAAGTCAACACAAGAGCAGCCAAGTTTCAAGCCACGTTCTGCATCCTGGCTGTGCCCGCAGCCACCGGAGATGGAACAAAAGGTGCCACCAGGGCGGGCAGTTACCACCAGAGATGGTCTGGAAGTCTCCGCATGGCCTGGGCGGTCTGGCACTTGTGTGACAGAGGGGGAATCCCAGCCCCCTACCCGCCCACGACAACGGGCACAGGAAGCTACACCTACGTGTACTGCTAAAATTAGCTGCAGAAGGGCTGAGAGCTGAAAGCTGCTTAGATGTCTTACTCCTACTGCAGTAAACCCCCTAAAACCCCCGGGCCTCTGACCTTGTAGGTCTAGTAAGTGTCAAGTACTTCTGAGAAAGCTAACCGTGTGGGTCCCACGCAGCTCAGGACAGTTGAGGTACAACAAATTGCTTCACAGGCCAGGTACAGTAATCTGACTTTTTTTAATAAATACATATCTCACATGTACCAAAATAATTATAAACAAAAATGTACAGTATTTACATTCTATACATTTGCTAAAAAGTGTAGCAATTATGACACACACGGTGTGAAACGCATTGTTTCCAATGCCCACAGTTAACATCATTGCTACCTTTCTCGTAACAGCCAGGAGGCCACATCTCCTCTCTAACTCCTCTGCCTGCTGCCCTGCGCCCCAAGAGCACCTGGGGTCTGTCAGCGAGGCAAAGGAGTGCCAACAGCCTTACACCAGCCCAACACACAGCCTCCAGCACATGGGGCGTTTGTATGAGCCCATCTGGCCTCTAGGGAACAACATCCCTCGTGGTACTCCGCGTTGCAAGGTAGCTCTTGAATGCATTTCTGTCAGCAGCACGCTGGATGTGTAGTAGTAGTCTGTTATCTTCAGCTGGCTGAGACGATGAGATATACAGCTCTTTATCAGGTGGTGTGCGTAATCACAGATCTCTAACGATGTTACACATCCCACTCCTGTTACTTAAATACAGGTGAGAACGTGGAACCAACTGTTCTTATTACCATTTCGTGCTCCTGGCTGGGCAGTGTAGTATTTTGGTACTGTCTTCTCCTCTGCATTTAGACTTTCTTTTTAAATGAAGGAAGTCAGTCCTTTTTCTATACATATGTACACAGTCACTTTTCACAGAAACCTCTGCTTTAAAATGCCAGCTGTCGTCCTCCAATACAGCAGTCGTCGTACATAAGCTGAAAGAAAAACAGAGAATGCTGTTAATGCAAAACTCCTACTGGGAGTATCCTATCTACTCTGGGAAAACAGCCAAATGCTGTGTGCCCTGACTTCAGTGGTGTCTACAATTTCTACACTGAAATGGTTACGTTTGCTCTAACGTCAGAAAAACAAATGCTGGGGAGGCAAAAAACACCAATTAACTTAACACCAATTAGCTTAAATTTCATCTCATAAGGTTCTGTAGGTGTCAGGAACAAAACAACGCTCAGAAGCGTGCATCGTGTGAAGTTAACCTCCATTCCCCAGTGTATTGTTTATATTTTATTCTTAAGCTTCTTCTATTTATATCTCTGCCCCAACTTGCCACCTTTCTGACAGTTGGCAGTGTAACCCTGCTTTAGGAGCTATTTATCCCCACAAGTTATGTAGGTAAGAGGTCATCAGAGCAGCACCAGCCAAACCACAAAGGGCAGGATTTGACCCATCTCTTGAAAAGGTGCAAATGGCCACTTACTTCATCCTCTGTGAACTCGGGCTCAGATTCACTGCTCTCCTCATCCTCGCTTTCGGGCAACATCTGCAGATCAGCTGTGGTCAGCTGCTTCAGCTGTTCCTGTATGCTGGAGTTGTCTCTTCCCCACGTGAGCTGGTAAGGGGAGTAGCCCTGGTAGGTCACTTTGTTCACGTCTGCCCCGTGCTTCACCAGAAGTGACACCAGCTCTGAATTCTGCAGGTCCACGGCCAAGTGCAACGCTGTTCTGCCATTGCATGGCTCCTGTTTGGAAATAACACAAGGTATTGCATGTTAGGAGAGCTGGGCTTGCTGGCGTCAGACCTGTTGATTCTTGTGACTACACAGCCCTGTTCAGTTAAATTCATGGTGTAAGTTACATACCTGAGCATTTACATCTGCTCCCAAGGACAGCAGGTATTCGACAACTGCCAGATATCCTTGAATAGATGCCAAATGGAGACACGTATGTCCTGTAAGACATAAATGAAGGTAAAATTTGAGTTAAGTCTAATATAACGCCCTATAATTCAGTTAATAATTCAGTCAAGATGATAGGATAGGATGATATTTAAGTTTGCAATTCATCCAGAACAAAGGGGTATTTTCCAGAAGAGCTTTCCAACTTCAATCAAGTGTGGATAATAGGGCTGGATTTGGAAAGATTTCTTAAGAGGCTTTATTCCAGTATTTAACTGTGGCTTATTGTAACAACAAAAAAAAAAGAGGAACATGCAAAAATATAAAATATAACTGTATTGAGTGCTGCAAAAGCACTCATTAAAAATGCAAAATTCAAAGCCACGAGAGCCAATGATCAACAGCGAGGAGGCCTAGGAGATGCAGCCTGTGACATTTTAAGGAAGTCAGACACTGCGTTGTTCTGGGGCCTCCTCAGCATTAAAATGGGAACAACGCTGCTTCTCCAGCTCTCCAGAAGTCAGCAGCCCCGTCTGCAGCGCCGTGTATTGAGGTGTGCGTATGGCGGCGTGTGCGTACCGTTGTAGTTGGTCGCCTGCAGGACGGCAAGGAGGTGGTGGGGCTGGCAGTACTGCGTGAGGACGCTGACGCTTCTGAGGGAGCCCTGCTGGCAGGCAATATGGAGCGGGGTGTTTCCTCGGAAGTCCCTGATGTCCAGGTCGCATCCAGCTTTCAGGAGGTGCTCAGCGATTTCGGGCTGACCAGTGATCACTGCCAGGTGAAGGGGAGTCTGCAGGCAAAACAGAAAAGAGAAACCTGTGAGTTACATGGCAGATGTTGCAGCAGTGTCTGAACACACAAACCCTGCAGTTGCTTGTGGATTTCTGCCCAACTGAAAACACACCCCACAAAGTCAGTTCGTTACGCTTCCTGACATAGTGCAGAGCTGCTCGTTAGTCTGGAAGCAATGAACTCGGGGCTCTCCAGATACCAGACATGCAATCCGTAAGAAGGGTATCATTAACATCCCAGCGAGGAGGGATGAGACCCATTGCATCATATTTGAAAAATGGGGGCGGTAAGAGGCCACTGCTGGGGAGACAGTGTTGCATCAACACCGGTTAGAGTCATTCGGGTGCTTTCCTGAACGTAGGCTTTGATTTAATATCCACTGAATTAAAAAAGCGATTTTTCCTTGGGAACTCCCCGCAGGGCTTTTGTGGGGGCGGTGGGGGGGTTGATCCGTGCCCCGGGGTGCCGAGGTGAAAGTACCTGGCTGAGGTTGTTCTGGAAATTCAGGAAGGCACGGTCCCCGCTGGTCTGCTGGATCACCTCCAGGCTGAGGGCTTTTTCTTCGTGGATAATCGCCAAGTGGAGAAAACTGCATCCAAAAAAATATATATATTATTAAAAAATAAATAAAAAATTAAGCCAACCTACGCAAAAGCCCCAGTCCCCCCCCGGCGGGAACGCGGGTGACGAGGTGCCCGGGGCACGGCCCCAGTCATGTGCGGGTTTCGAAAGCCGGGGCTTTCGGCGGCCGGGGCTTTCCGACGGCAGCGGGAGCCGCCTCTCCCTGGCGCCGCTCCAGGGACTTTCCGCGCTCCGCTCCCCGCCCGGCGCCTCCCCGACGGCGGCCCCGACCCCGTTCCCGTTCCCGTTCCCATCCCCGTCCCGTCCCCGTCCCCGTCCCCGTCCCCGTCCCCGTCCCCGACTTACGTGTCCCCGTCCTCGGTCAGCTGCTGCGCCCAGCCGTGCGGGCGGGCGGGCTGCTCGCGGGGCTGCAGGCGGATGTCCTCCAGCTCCCGCACCAGCTGCCGGTACTCCTCCTCCTTCATGGAGTCCAGCCCGCTGTCGTGCCGGTCGTCGGGCGGCAGCAGCCCGGCCGGCCGCTCCTTGCGGGGCTGCTCGCAGCCCTCCGCGGCGGGCGGCTCGGCGGCCAGGCGGGCGCTCAGCATGGCGGCGGGGCGCTGAGGGCGCTGAGGAGGGCGCTGAGGAGGGCGGCTGGCGGGAGCGGGGCCGGGAGCGGGGCCGGCAGCGGGGCTGGGAGCGGGGCCGGTGCTGGCGGCCGGGCGGGCATCCGCGAGTGAGCGGCGGCGGCGGCGGCGCTCCGCATATAGACGGCGGCGGAGGGGATTTCTGCGGGGGAGGAGCCGCCGCCAAGGGAATTTCCAGCCTCTCAAGGCCTCGCCGGGCGAGTCCGGTCCTGCTCGGCGCCAGGGGCGGCGACAGGGTGGGGAGGGAGGCAGGGATGGGGGCCGGCCCGGCTCTGCACAGCACCGCACGGCTCGGCTGGGCGGAATTCCCTGCGCCCTCCCTGCCTGGCCCTGCCCTGCCCGCGGCGGGGAAGTACTCGGAGCCCCGCGGGGGGACGCCGCCGCCCGGCCCCCCCCGGGGGCTTCCCCGCGGGGCCCCCTGCCCGCTGCAGCTCCCCCGGCTCCTGGGCTCTCCCCCGGAGGCCGAGCGGGGCTTTGGGGGTGCAGGAGGGGAGCTTGGGGTGTGCTGTGGGGCTGCTCCTGCGCCCCGTGTGCCAAAGGCTGGGTCGGGTCACCGTGATGCTAATAATTTTGGCATAAATTGAGGGGGTAGCAGGCTTTGGAGAGACTCGGATGCTGCAGACGGCTGGTGTGAAACAGTGCAGAGCCTGCAGGTGTGAGGGTGCCACACAGCACCTGAAGGATCTCGCACCTATGGTGGAGGAGCCCACGGGATCAGGAGCAGGCAGGAGGATCCTGCTCCACTCTGTACGTCCAGACCCTGTCAAAGGCTAAGCAGGACGCTTCAGGCCCTCCATACAGACACAGGAGCTTCATTCGTTTCCCAAGCACTGATACCTTCTCCCAGCACCCTCACTCTCTGCATCCATTTCAGTTATTCCCTGCTCCTCATTACCATCCGTGCACAGTGAGAACGGGACAGACGCGGGCTCCCACATGGATAAAAGGCGCCGGGGAGGTTGACGATGCTGAATTTTTCCCTGGTGAATTTTGCTGCCGCTTCTCAGATGTGGGGGGGATTCCCATTAAGAATTTTTCTCCTCTTGCAACTCTTGCTGGCCTCGCTGACTAACAGTGTCGGAGAGTTTTTTTTTTGCTTTTGCCATTTTCCCATGGGATGGTGTCCCTTTGAAAAAAAGGGCTTGTGAGAAAATCCAAAGATGAAAGGGGGAGCCAGAGGAGAGGGAAGACGCCTGGCTTTCCGTAAACAGATGTTTCTGATTTTCAGCCCAGCCGTACCATTCCTGGGCTTTTTTTCATTATTCATCTCTGGGCCTGGGACAACCCGGTGGTGCTTTTGGGCAGGTTTAGAAAAGCCGTGAAGCTCTTTCTTTTATAGGTTAAGGGTTATGAAAGTTTTGCGAGCTTCTTGAAAGAGTTTCCCCTTTTTAATGTAAATTGGCAGGGGAAATTTAATTAACAAATGATTCTCCTCCCACCTGCCTCTGTGCAAAAGCAAGGAGGGGAGATGGAAAGCAAGCTCCTGATCCAACTAGCAGGGGCACCGAGCCCAGCAAGCACCGAGCTGCCTCACCAGAGCTATGCAGAAATTAAGCTTGCAAACTTCCCGTCCTCGCTGCGATGGCTGGAAACCGAGTTCAGCAAAACAAGTTTTTTGCCTCTGCAAGTGACTTCCAGCTGCTGTCACAGGCAACCTCGGGGCTATTTTTGGAAAATGTTTGCCAGCAGAAACCTCATTTTGGAGGCACGCGAGCTGAGATGCTCTCATTTTGTGTACATCTGAACGCTGTGGTGCTTCAGCCAGTTGTAGGTGGCGGAAAGAAGATGGAAAATGATTTCTGGATGGAAAGATCAGCCCACTTCCTGCCCCGGCAGAGGCAGCACCAGCCTCTGCTGCACGGGGCCGCGGTGCCCAGGTGCTTGGCTGTGCCCTGGCAGCAGGAGCTGAGCTTTGGGTGGGAGTGGGTGCACATCAGTGCTGCACATTTACTGACGTCTCTGCTGTTTTTCTTTGTACAAAGAAAAATGACGTCCCCAGTGGTAATAGTAGCTTTGACAGTCTCAGTGATGAAGGGCCCCAGACGTGAGGCAGTGCTGAGGCTAAGAGGCAGCCAAAAGCACAGCTCAAGAACCGGCTCTGCCCTAAGCCTAATCCATCTCTGTACAGTAGCAGACAGCCAGCGGATGCATGGGCAAGCAGGACTCCTATTAAAACAAATAAAGCTGCTATCTTCTCGGGAACTCCTCTCAGCTAACAACAGTGTTTTACAATATTTGCTTAGAGGGATAGCTTAAGCGTGCAGGAGATAATATAAAACAAAGGTTTCTTAGCTGTGGTGAAGGTCACCGGTGCTGCTTTTATGCCACTGAGGTACCGTCCTTTTCCTGAAAGTTAACTCATTCTAGCAGTTACTCTGTACAATTTTCCATACAGTCCACAAGCATGAACAAATATAACAGAAAGAAACAAACTCAACTTTTCAGTGTTTGGTTTTCCCCTTTCAGTTGTGTGGTTGCTCAGATTTGCTGGGCAGCCCTTCGCCCATGTGTGGTGTGCCCCTGGGGACGGAGCAGCCATCCCAACCCAGGGACGGGGCCAGCACAAGGATCACATCTACCCACGCTGAAGCAGGAGCAAACTTCATGAATGCTGCTGTAGTTTGTGCCAACCTGAATGCCTTTTTGTCCTCTAGGACTATGTTAGGAGTCCCTGCTGCCTGAAGGAGCTTAGTAAAATCCGTGGGAGATGCTCTGCAAATGGGTCTGGCTCCTTGTTACACAGACAGCACAGTACTGAGGTCATTCCCAAAAAATGGGGCTACCTAAATGGCACTGTACCGATGCAAAGGGCTGGGACCATGGGAGGTGGTTTTGCACCAGATACCCAAGGACTGGATTTTGCAAAAGTGCCTGCTGCTCTAGGTACTGTGAACACCCAATTTGCAGGGCTGCGGGGCTGCAGGAATGGTATGTTTGGTTTTACTCTAGCTTGCAGCAAGCAGCTGGCGGGGCTCTGAGAAGCAGCCTTGCGTGCCTGAATACTGAAAAGGGGCAGTAGGGTTTTAATCAGTTCTTAAAGGACATGAAAGATTCTCGTGCTGCTTCCTCAAGCAAACACATTAAACTGTAATTTCCTGATTGCCACACTAATCATGAGACCTGTCTAGTGCTGTCGCTGTGGTGCTGTTGATTTACCAGAGTTTGTCCCTCAACTTCGTCCTTTTGTGATTGCTGCTGCAGATATCTATTAACTGTTTCCTCCCATTGAATCTCAGGGGCTGTGCCTGTCTCGCAGTAAACATGACAGGAAGGGCAGTGCACAACATTCAGCAGGATCTTGGCCCAGGCTGCTAGAGCCAAAAGCAAAGCAAAGCAGAGCAGTAAGCCTGCATGTGCCAGTGCACGTGCAGATATCTCCTGTCTAATCTGTGTGCTCTTTGGAATGGGACTCCCTTTTATTTCCCTAGAGGATTAAGGCTTTTGCTTTGCACTGGAAGCTAGGAAGCACTTGCTAGAAAACACTGTCATTCTGACCATGTTTTGCAGTTCAAACCAGCATATCTCGGCCGCCCATCTACAGCTGCTGCCGAGATAAGGACCAGGCTGCTTTCGGGTCCAGACGCCTAGTCCAGCGCTAAATGAGGGGAACACATTTCCCTCCCACTTTCTAATAATAATTTGACTGTTACTAATTTGAAAGGACACAGGGCAAAGTTAAACAAAGGTTATTTTTGTCAGGCTGGATGAGTCTCACAGTGCTGCCCGTGCCCTGCGGGCTGTTTACCATCCTCCTCACACATTCGATCGGAGGCTATCAAGGCACTGCCAGGTGCTCTGAAAAGTCCAGCAGTGGGTGCAGTAGGAAACATTTCCCTGGCTTATTCAGGTTATATAATACCCAAGGCAACAACACGGGAGGTACTTTTTTTCCGTGTGTAAAGCCAAGGTCCAGACTAGGCATATAACATCCTGTGCCTGTTCTGTGGTACAGAAAGGGAGCTCAGCAGGGTGTCCGGGCCAGAGCCTAGCAGGGACATTCTGTTACACAGATTTCCAACTGGCCACGCTAGTCTCTGGTTTTATTTTTAGACTGTGGCTTATTTCTGGCCTCTCTTAAATCGACGCATTGCATCCCTGGGAAGATCTGCATTTCTCTGTGTGAACTGTGGGGCTGTTTATGTATCAGTTGCTTGTATATCTGGAGATCCTCAGGGATGAGATGTACCATATAAATTTAAACTGCTTTTATTGTTATGCCTTAAAGGTAAATATAGGTCACTTTGTTTGAGATCTGTTACCACTTGGCGGGCAAGCTTTCCTTGGTGCTTTCCTTTCATTTCTCCCGTGAAGTTTTGTTGAAGCGTGCTGCTTGCAGTGCTTCTGCTTTGAGCTGATGCTTGCTGCCCGCTGCAGCAAAGCTTGCTGTCATGTAGAACAGGAGAGATGTGGGGTGGGGGAAAAGCAGGGAAGCAGAGGCAGGTCTCTTGGGCTTGTTGTACAACTTCCCCTTCAGCTACACGAATACCATTGCTGCCCATCAGTACAGCCCCTTCTTCGGCTGCAAACAGAGTGGAAGCACCTGACAGGGAAAATATGAACTGGGAGCATACTGACAATTACGAAGGGACTTTCCCCTGCAGGCAGCTGTGACATTTGATAACGTGACGTTCTCTGCTTTTTCCCAGCAAGTAGGAATCCTGCAAAGGTGGGGAAAGAAGCACCATGGGACCATGCAGACAAGTGGCCCCAAGGGATTTCAAGACCAAGACCTCTGCCAGGCACAGGGGGAGTTGAGGCAGCAAGCAGGGATGTGCTGAGGAAGGAGCTCACCTCCTTTCTCTTCGGATTAGGGATCCAGAAGGTTGAGGCTGGCTCTAGATGCAAATTTTCATGTGGTACGAGATGATATTTTGAACAAACTAGAGAACTGAACTGGACAAAGCTGGGCTGTCCGAAGAGAGGCTGCACTTGGGCAGCCTCTGAGCCAAGCCATAGCGGGTCTGGGTTGCTCTGTGCAGCACTGATGCCTAAAGCTGGTGGGTGCAAAGGGTGCTCTTCAGCCTGGGTGAGTTTAAAAAGCCAACATGCTGCTTATATGGAAGTAGCTGAAGCAGCTGGAGCCCTCCGCAGAACACAGGCACACGGCAAGCCTGAATTAGCAGCTGAACTGTGTGTGGGCCCAGGGATTTCCCTGGGGACGGATGTGGCAAACGCAGGGGCTAATGCACTGAGTGCTGTAACTGTGTCTGTGAGATAGCTGAGGAGCCGAGGGGGAAGGAAGCAGGAAATACTAGACAGAATACTAAGAGCATAACCTTGAGGGGGGAAAAAAAAAAGAAAAAAAAAGAAAAAAAAAAGAACCACAGAAAATGAACTTTGGGCTGGGTACTTCCTCAAAAAGCCCTGGGACTGCGAGCAGAGGTCCTGAGGTTGGTTCCTCTTGCGCACACCATCTCCGAAGGCAGGCAGCCCTTGGGCAGCCCCAGCCCCTGCCCCTGCCCCACATAAAGCACCTGAGTCTGAAACTCCCGTCAGTGCCAGCAGCTGCCAAACCCGCACCATGGGGGCTTTGCCTCGAACATCCCAGTGTGACGTGCTCCTGACGGTGCTGCTCTTGGGAAAGCTCTCAGGTTTGAACCTCGTTTTGTTCTGGATGAGTTCCAGGCTGTGCTCAGACCTGGAGCTCTGGCTGTGACCGCAGGGAGCACAGGCAGTGCTGCCAAGGGCTAGCTGTGTTTCTGGCACGATGTCCTGCCCCAGCCCATCCTTCCTCTGTGTTCACAAAAGGCTGCTGACGAGAGCAGGGCTGCAGCACCCACAGTAGCTGAGCTAAGGAGGGCAAATGAGAAGAGCTCCAAGGGACAGCAGAGAGATCCGCTGCACGTCCACGTCAGAGGGTGCCCGTGCCTGCTGGTGCTGGGGTCCCCCAGCTGCACTGGGTGATGCAGGAAAGGGAAACAGATTGCCACAGTGCTGGGCTGGGCAGTCATAACTGGGGCTGCAGAGGAAGCGGGAGCAGATGGAGGCACCATGCAGATTTTTCAGTCTGGATGGAGTTAAGTGTCTCTCTCTCTCCCTCCAAGGTTGCACCCGTTCCTGGGATGACTTCTCACTCAGTGTTACGTCCTGCAGGGCTCTATTTCTTCAGATTTAGTGGGCGATGCTTACAGAATAAGGGCTGTGGTGTTCCTCAGGCAGAAATGTCTCAGGGATAAGCTCCTTCTTGGCCAGACGGTTTGTGCATGGGCGGTGTGGTGACGTCTGGAGGCGCGCAGCGTAGCCCCGATGACACACGGTGCCTGCCTTCCCTCAATGTCCAGGAACAAGTGGGGAAAAAGTAGTCCTTGAATTCTTCCGGGACAACATTTCTGAGCAGGAAACACAGATAATGTGTTTAGGAAAACCCTGACCTCTGGCAACACGGTCTTAGGGCCACTGCTTTGGTTTTATGCTTCAGATGGGGAGATTCGTGGAGGCTCCGAAATATGTTTGTGGGAAAGCCAGTGAGGGAAGTGGGAGGGAAGGGTGTGTTTTTCCCCCCGAGCTGTGCAAAGTTTTATTAGTCCCTCTGTGAAACAAGCAATTGACAGTCACATAATTTAATGCTGCTCCTACCTGCATGCACAGTCACAAACCCCTCCCACAGTCTGCATCCCACCGCGCTCATTGCAGCCCCCTCTGCACCCTCCCCAGCTGGCAGCGCTTCACCCCGCGCTCCTGGGAGGGAGAAGACACCACAAAATATCCACATCTACCAGGGCTTCCAGGAGTCTGACCCCCTGCAGGACAGCAGTGTGCCCGTCGTGTTGCTGTCACCTCACAGCCAGCAGTGCTGTGGGACCAGGGAGAAGCTCGAGCCCAAGCTCCCCGCTCTCTGGGCCAGGGGTGCTCCCCCAGCTGCCCTGCTCTGCTGGCTGTGCAGGAGCAGCACGGGGTAATGCACACACCTGGGAAGAGGCACTGGGTTGCTCTCCGTCTCCTCCCTGGTTAAGGGTGGGTGGATCCAGCCTGCACAGTCCCATCAGTCAATCTCAAATGACAACGTACAGCAGAATTACAAACAAGCCAGATGACCCAAAAACACAGTTTCCAGCACAGTGTGACCTTGAGACCTACTCCCACTCCTCCATACCTTACCAGCTCTCCTCAGCTGCCCCGTACAGAGGACTCTGGTAAACACTGCTGTGATGCCACCACTCTGTGGGGCACAGAAGTGGTCTGGGGAGACCTCATACACAGAAGAAGCTGTTGGTTACAGGCACGGGTGTGCTCATCCTGCTGGAGCAGCATGCTGCTCATCCAGGCTTTTCCAGACACTACAGGTGGGCAAACCCAGCTCTTACCCCTCTGTGGAGAAGCGGGCAGGAGGGCAGCTCCAACAGGGCTTTGCTCCCAGGGGTGAGGGTGGGTTGTGTTTAACAGGGTGGAAGAGGGAACATCTTGGCTCCTGGGGCTGTTGCACTGCTACCCTCACAGGTGGCACCCACTCGAGTGGAGTCTGGAAAAACCCCACCTTGGCTGAGTTTGTTAGCTAAGTTCAGCTCATGTTTATTTAACCCTGATGGGGTGAGCCACTGTGAGGGATCATCCCATGGCATGTGTTGGCAGAAATAGTTCCCAAACGGCTCCTTGCCTAAGGAACATCCAGAGGGACCACACGTGCTGTCTCACAGGAAGGATGAAGCCTCTGGGAGGTGGATTGGGCATATAAAAGTCTGTCCTCTGGAGCCCAGCTGCTCACTAATTTCAGCTGCATCATCGAAGTGAGTCATTCAATAAAAACAATTAGCTGAAGAAATATCACTAAACAGTAATAATTATCCAAATGTCCTACCATTGACCATTTAGATGACAAAATCCACACAATCAATTGTGTTAGTGACTGCTAATTCAAATCTAATAACCTTCCCTTTTATTTGATTACATATAAAGAATTCATCTGCAGGGTCGGTGCGGGAGGGGCTGCCAGCTGCCTGGGAGGCCTCCGTGCACACGATGTCCCCCAGCTGGCAGTGCACAGCGGCCACCAGTCAGGCTGGGGAGCAGAAAGGGAGCGGTGACACGATCCCCAGGGGCTCTTTGGTTGCAGCTTTCATCAGCTGAGGGACTTGTGCCCTCGGAGAAATGTGACATAGCCTCTCTGGAGAGGCTATGTTTTCTTTTCTGCCTCCCTGTCTGAAGGATTTCCTGTGGTCTGACCCCCTCCCAAAACCTCTGGCTCAGGCTTTCACTCTCCTCATGCTCTCATCACTGCCATACCTAGGATCAGGATTCATGCTGCTTTTTTTTTTTTTTTTTTCCTTTTTCTTTTTCTGAAGTACTTCATGCTATGAATGGACCACGATGCATGTGATTATTTTGTTGTTCAGAGACACTGCCATAGCGCTTGTCACCTCCAGACCTGGGTATCTAGAAATGATGGACGCTGCAGATTCAGTGGGCTTCAGCTTGGAGCTAGGATTACTCTCAGCCTTCCTTCAAGGGCGCTGTGAGCTCCTTCTCCACTATGTTCAGCTGGTGTGTGGGGCAAGCAGCCTTACCTCTTCTTGCTCACCAGCATGAGGAGCCCAAATCTGTACCACTTGGGGTGCTGAGTCTGTGCCACTTTTCCTTTGTGAGCAGGGAAGGAAGATGCTGTGGCTATTGAATATGAATGCATGAGGCCATGAGCAGAGCTATTTCTTAGTTAACAACAGTGCGTGCTCTGTGGAGATGATTTCAGGAAAACATATTTTTCAGCAATATTTCAAGAATAGGATCAGCCAAGTTATGAAGAAGGCAGCCTGCTCAGAAGACTGATGTCTGCTGTGTTATTTTCACATTTCTCTATGAATTCTTATGTTTAGCTCTCACGCTGCTTTGCAAATGCAGGAAAGAGTGAGCACATCTAGCACAGAGACCGGTGACGTACTTTCACAATGTGGGGTGCCAGGGATGGCAAAAACCCAGCACCTCTGAAGTCAGCGGCAGCCAGATTGTGCTCACATGTTTCGTACCAATGCCCCATCCGTCGAACCACGTTGTTCCCCTGGGGTGAGAAACAGCACAGCCATCAACAAAGCAAATTTCTCCTGCTGCCCGCTATCTGCTCTCACTATGACATTTCAGAGTTTTCTGAATGAGGCTAATACACCGTGAATCATCACGATGTGCTGCAGCCAGACTGGCTCAGTCCTGCTCGCATTCAACATCCGCTGCATCCTCAGGGCTGTGCCAGGATGGGTCACAGCAGCAGGTCCTGCAGTGAGGCTAGAGCTGCCCCAGGCACCTTGGTGGCATTTTACCATCGGCCGAGGGAACCTGGCCACACTGCGCCATTCGCCACGGGCTGTTGGTTGCATGTGGGTGCAGTCAAGCTGCTTGGCAGCAGGAGCAGTCCTTGTACTGCAAGGACAGGGCTTCTCTGCTTGTTTCTTACTATTAACAGTTATTTGCTCTCCAAGGCAGGCTGGTTTTATTTTTTTTAGGTCATTCTGTGTAATGTAATTATATTGGGGTAGGATTCTTATACCTAATCAAATGAAACTTCATGTAGTCAGTTTGTCATTAGCATTTACTAACGAATGTGATTGTGAGGATTTAGTTTCTCACATGGTTAATAGGAAGGCATTTAGATGATTACAGCTGTCTAGTGTCTTTCCACTGCTAATCACTTTTACCGCCTGCTTCCAGACCAGCAAGTGAAACTCTGGTTTGCAGTTGTGCAGGGAAGCTGCTCCTGAGTTATTCAATGCTGTATCCCAGGTATAATGCTTTGTAGGTGGAAAGTCAGTTCCCAACTACATCCTAAATTCCATATGAACTTCAGAAAAATCATAGCCTTGTGGTGATCCAGCTTTCCAACTTGGCTATAGCATACCAATCCACATGGTCCAGCACCCTATCTCTGACACTATCCATCTGAAGATACCTACAGAAGAAAAAGAAGAAGCAGATATGTATGTAATGGTTCACCTCCTGGACTGTGCATCCAGCTTTCAGAGCTTTAGGAGCTTCCTGTGCACATATTTTTAGTAGCTACTTGTGGATTTAGCTGCAGTGAATGTATCTAATCCCTTGGTGGGCTTCTCCACATCTTTGGTCTCCACAATATCCTGTGACAATGAGATTTAATTAAACATACACTGAAAACAAAACTCCACCACGACTTCCTGGTGTTTGTTTTAATAGAGAGAAAGGAGTACTTCTGTTATGTGAAACAGGGAATGAGATTCCTTCTACATCTTCTTAAGGCCACCAGTGATGAGACTGAGCTGTCACCACCCTCTGCTGTCTACTTTCCAAACCTCAGCTAGTCTACTTCTAACCTGCTGAGTTTCTTCTCATATGGGAGCTTCTCACAGGCTCCTCACAGGACCACCCAAGAATCTGACTTTATGTCTGAGAGCGTTGTTCAAATGCTTCCTGACAGACTTGGTCCTGTGACCACTGCCCTGGGGAGCCTGTTCTGGTGCCCAACCACCCTCTTGTTGAAGAACCTTTCCCTAACCCCCAGCCTGACCCTCCCCTGTCCCAGCTCCATGCCATTCCCTCAGATCCTGTCGCTGTCCCCAGAGAGCAGAGCTCAGCACCTGCCCCTCCGCTCCCCTCGTGAGGGAGCTGCAGGCCGCCATGAGGCCTCCCCTCAGCCTGCTCTCTTGGGGCTGAACAACCAAGGGGCCTCAGCTGCTTCTCATACATCTTGCCGTCTAGGCCCTTCACTATCTTTGTAGCCCTCCTCTGGACATTCTCTAATAGTTTTATTTCCTACAGTAGAAACAGCCCATTTAAAGCCCATGACTGTTCATGCATACATAGGGTTTCATAATATGACGTAGCAGAGAATACATTACTGCTATTCTTCTCAGTCACAGTTTTACCTGTTATGGCTAATTCTGTATCAGCTGTGGTCTTTGCTACTTGGCTCCTTACTCCCTTTTCTAGATCATTCAAGGATATGTAAAACAACATGGTGAGAATTGGACATAATTTTCATTAAAGGCCAAGTCTGGGGAGGAAATGTCTATTATATAAGGTAAGCATATGTTAGAACAATGACGACGATAATGATCATTCTTGTCAACCTTTGTGTCATTGATCCGTCCTTTGATAGTATTCTTGTTAGCAACAAACCGATCCAGGAGCTGTTTGGAACAGCAGTGTCTTTTTATAAGCTGAATGCATTCACCTCTCCCTGCTAAGCCAAAGGAAAGCTTGAAACATGAGACTTCCAGGAAAACTGCTGAACACCTTTCTTCCATGCTGGAAAGTAGTGAATCCAGCACCTTTGAAGCAGAGAAGGGTCACTTGCCCAGGCAGGCTGGTGATGAGCCCTCACTCGCTGCCTGCACCGGGCTGGTTGGAGCTGCAGCCTCTGGGAAGATGCTGTGGAGGACTTCTGCCCCTGTGAGTGCCATGCCTGGGGCCTCTCAGCCTCCAGGTGGTTCCTTCAGAGACAGTGTGACAAAGAGAGAACAAACCTCCTGTCTCTCTCTCTCAGACCAGGGGGCAGCTCTTCATGTCAATTTAATTATGGACCAGGGGCAGATTCCCCCGACGCCCTTCATGTTATCCATACAGAAATATCCGCGTGCCTCCCATCAGGAGGCCCTCAACCCCATGAGCCCTCCAACTTCTCACTGGCAGTTCCTCCAGTTCACTGGGACTGGGTTCCTCCCTTGCCACCCGTTGTGGGATTTACCCCCCCGCGGCCCCAATTCCCTTGCAGTGCCCTGCAGAAGGGTGTCCCAGGGCAGGACAGCCCCTGGGGAAGTGCCCGGCTTCTCCTCAGCCTTCTCCCGGCCCTCGGCCTCCGCGGCAGCTGCCGAGGGTGGTGCTGTGTTTCCCTCTAGTGGTGCCTGAGCCCTGCAGAAAAGCGCAGCGAGCCTGCAAGCTGGCCTTGCTCTGCAGGAGAGGCTGGGGGGGTGACCTTCAAATCTCACAAAACTGATCTTTGCTTCAGTGAGCGATCCAAGGAGGTGGCAGCGTGCCTCCAGGCGAACAGCGGTGGGTTTACGGCAAAAGTGTAACCCTGTGCTTCATTAGACTCTCAAGGAATTCTTTATGAAGTACACTTGATCTGTCCTTGTATACATGAAGTTATTCATTGCGTGGTCTGGATCGATAACAGCATTGCTTGGTGCAACATTCTTGGCACGGCTGAAAAACCTGTTTCCAGGAATCTGTATTTTGCTGAGTTAGGATGCTGAAACATCGAGGTTGCTCCTGACCACCTGACACATCTCTAGGGGAAGTCCACGTCAGGCTGTTTTAGCCTCTGTGTTATTCTAGTATTGCAAGCAACAGACAGAGACTGAGGAGAAAGGCTGAAAACAAATATATTTTAAACCTCCAAGGAAGAAAGATTTAACATATCAGGACTGAGGTAAAATACCCTGTGCAGACAAGAAACTCTTCACAAATAACAACCAAAGCCTAATAAGTTCCTTCTCCACAACCTATTACAGGGCCTTTGAGCTTTCTGCAGGTGTCCTAGGCCAGGGGATTTGGCCAAAGTCCTAGATATTGTCCAAAGCCCTGGATGCCCCTCTTCCCAGCTCCCCTTCCTTATACATCTCCTGTAGTCTCAAGAGACATTCTCTGTCTCTTGGTCTGAAGTGAATGGATGAAGAAGCCTATCTATTAAACCTATTAAATCTAAAGACATCACTCAGGAATTGCCTGAGCCAAACATTGCTGGCTGTTGGGAATACGTTAAAAGGAAGTATCACTTTATGTTTTCCTGTTTCTACATTTTCCCAAGCATCTGCTTTTGGCCAGTGTAGGAATTACTAGGCCAGATGGGCCTCAAGTGAGCCAACTGGGTATTTTTAGGACAGATAAAGCTGAACAGGCCTTTTTGTGCTGCCTTGCTGGGAGTGTGTCACCAAATCCCAAGGCTTTTGTGAACAAGTCTTTGGCAATGAGTCTAGCTGTATCAGAAAACTAAAAATTAATCAGATAATAAAATAATAAGAATTAGAACAACACCATTAAGGTTGCAATGTTAAGCACGCAGAAGGAAGAAAATGTCAAAATAAGTGTCTTGTAATGATCTTTGAGAATCTTCAACAGGTTACAATCCTACCTGGTGCCCTCCTGTGTGCACCAGGAGATAGACTTGTTCTACACAATAACACTGTTTTTTCCATAAGGTCCTTCCTTCCTTCAGATCACAAAGCAGGGGTCACTCGAGTTGAATGAGGAGCACAGGGTGAAGGAGAGGGTAGCCTGTAGAGTTCTACCTCCTCCTGCCTGCAGTGGGGCTGGAGCACATAGGCAAGAAGAGGAACTGCTGGTGAGCACCAGGGAAGGCTGCTAAGTGCCATGAGAGCCTGCCCTGAGGGCATTTCAGTGCCACACCGGATGTCTTGGGTGAAACTACCTTCTTTGAAAGAGGGCATGGACTGCTCCTTGTTTCTGGGTGCTAACTGAGGTGACCTGAGGTCTCCTCCCCACAACACCTCACATCAGCTGAAGTTGCAGGTGGCTGACAGATCCACTTGCTATCTAAAGGGCTTCCTTGCAAAATTGAATGCTTTGTTGTAATCATTCTTTCATTGTGAATGTGTTTATACATGTCATGTTGACCTCCTGGTGAATCTGGACAGGGTGCAGCTGAGCAGACAGCAGGTGATACAATCAGTCCTCTCACAGACAAGCATTATTTGTGGTGTGCAATGCTGTGAAGTTAAGTGAAGATAGGTAGTCCATATGCCCTGGGTCTCCCCGGCCTGTTGGGTGGATGTCCTGGGAGCTTCTGGCACCTGAAAGTGAATTCTGATCCCTTAAATTCAAAATTTTCACAGGTCAACAAGATTCTTTGTACTTGTCATCTTTCATGATATTTTCAGTTCCTTGTTTGAGTCGGGCAAAACTTCCATTTTTTCTTAATAATTCCTGCCTCAAATATAACATTTTTTTTTCATTATTTATCAGTTCAGGTATGGGTTACGAATGCTAAATGCTGTATGCCCCTACTGGCTTACTTACTTACCTTACTGCCTACTGGCAGTAAAACTAAGTGGAGATTCCTCTGTGACACCCATGATGTGGAGGCTATGGGTGGGTTCATCACACCTAGATCGAGTTGCCTGTGCCTCAGCTGTGCCACAGAGGGACCAAAAAGGCTGTTCATGTGTGGAAGGTGTTTAACCAACTGATTTAAATCAGACAGCTGTATTTCAAGTGGCTAAAATTTGTTAACATAAGGAGGGACACCTTAACCTTATGTTCATACAGTCAGTTGTTGTTACATGAAAAGTGTTTTTTTGTTGCTGGTGGTGGCTTTTTGTTGTTGTTGTTTGTTTGTTTTTTTAAAATCAGTTTTATAGTCTACTAAAGAATGACTAAGAGCTAAGGAAAAGCACGTATTTTTCTAATACTTTGTTATAGTTGTGCCTGAAAAAAATAGTTGTGCCTGAAAAAAAATAGTTGTGCCTGAAAAAAGAAAACCACCCACAGCTCAACCTGAAAATTGCCTCCCAACAGTAAATGAATATATCACTTCTCTCTGTGATGAAGTTAAAATGTAATTAAGGTTATGTTGCTTTGGAAAAGTTTGCTGATGATATGGTTGGTAGAAGGAGGTAAGACTGCAGAGATTAAACATGCTGGAAATTAGCATAAGGTGTTATGCACTCACAGCAATTTTCATAGTGTCCTGGCAGTTTGTCATGAGAGTGTCTATTGAAGGAGGTGATGCTTTGACTGTGATACACAGCGTGAAAACACTTGATAAACAGGAAGGCTGGTGTGATGCTGAATTTTCTAGAGTATTAGATCTAAACTTAATGTAAGCAGATTATTTGGAGAGTGTGTGTAAACAACTGTATGAATATTGCCATGGTTTGTCTGTGTGGAAGCATGAGAATACTTTCCCCTTGAAGTGAGAAGAAAAACTTATAAAACTTTATGTGCTTAGATTTCATTACTGGGTTATTACTCCACATTTGTGGAGACTGCAGCAAAGAGAGTAGAGTTTTTACTCTTCACTATTATTGTCCATTATTACAATTAAAATCCCTGGAAACTGTCATTTAGCAGTAAATTTAAAATAAAAAAGAACAAAACTCAAACAAAATCCCCAAATAAAACAAACAAACAAACAAAAAAAAGAAGTATAGGTGTTGACATATCTTATCAGCAGGTTTAGAAGGTAAGTACAAGGAAAACGATTGTTATCTGGTGTGAATTAACATATAGCGAATTTGCTCACAACTGAAGGTGACAGATATAACACATGCATTAATAAAACTCCTAATGAAAGGTATGGCTGTCATTAGGGATGGTACTTGCAGAAATGCTATTGATTCCAGAAATTTAATTTAATTTGATGGCTTTTACTGTAATTAACGCAGTGGTTTGTACTGGCATAGATCTCTTAACATTATTATCTAAGGTGACAAATTATGAAATTAAATGTTCATTTAAGATGCAATTCAAATTTTCTAAAGGTTTTCTTGAGTCAATGGGTCTCAGTTAATTTTCTTAGAGCTAGCAGACCTGATTTTTTTCTCCTGTCAGATTTATGCCAATGAAGGTGCTCCCGATTTACATCAATGCTGCAATGAAGGCAACATATACAAAGGAAACATTCACAGATTCTGATGAGTTCTTGGCAGCCGCTATTGCCTATACTTTGAAAGCTTGAAAGGTATTTTCTTTGTAGTATTAGTTTTTAATGGCACTGAATGTAACGTGCACATATAATAACAATAATTCACTTTCCTTGTGTTCACCCATTTACCTTGTCATATATCTGCTAGATGCTGCCTGGCTCTCTTCTCTTTTACACCCGTTTTACCTGAGGGCTGTTTATTTTGATGGAGTTACTCCTGATTTAGACCTGTGTATATGAATCTGTTATCTCAGAGAGGTAAATTAATGCTTTTAATCAAGACCACTCTTCTGCCTACCCATCAACATCAAAGCCTAGACATGCTATTAGTTATTGAGAAAGGAAGCACGGTGTGAGTAAGCAGCCCTCATCTATCTCTGGCTCCCCATTTACCAGAATTTTAGCACCATTACCTCAAAACCATGAATACTTTTATCCTCACGGTCACTTGGAAAGGCTGCATACCCCCATTTTACAGACCAAAGCCACAAAAGGATGCAGAATTTAGGCAGAAATGAGGGTCCTACATCCAGATCTAATTCTCAAGACCACTTTTTGCAGATGCTACCCAAAACCTCCCCATTTTGAAAGTGCCTCTGTTTTGGACATACCTGAGATCCCCCATACCTGAGGATTTCCTTCTGTCCCTACCTTGAAGGATGTCAGTTTTCTCAGGGCACAGCAGCTGGTATGTCTAACCTTTTCCCTGTCCGAGCCTGTGGCCTCAGCAGGTCTTTCCTCATTCCCTTCTGGAAGGTGAATTTGCCACCACATGCTCTGAGTATGCTGAAATCCTTGGGCCAGCTTTCACAGCTAACACCAGTGGAATCAATGTTGTTTTTTTTTTGAGGGTTGTTGTTGTTGTTTTTCCCAGATACAAAGAGCTCTGGCAGTCCTATCACTGGTTTTATATCCAGTAGTTGATTAGATCAGTCACACGCGAGATAGCAGTAGGCCTTCTGATTGTGAGGGTTCAGATCTATGTGTATATCTCCAGTGAACTGCCCAAGTCAAGGGCTAAAAAGAAGGACTTCCCAGTTCACTGTGATCCACAAGGTAATCTCGCTGAGGCCTGGTGAAAAAGATGCAGTGCACCAGCTCCGTGTGTCACCCGAGGGTGGGGAACCAGGCCACTGTGCTGAACTTCCTCAGAGATAGCTAAGAAATACGAGATTTCATGCGAGACTCACTGTGGTCTGGGCAAAATTGTGTTGTGGGCAGCCCTGCTATTATGTACTAAATGCAACAACCCTTGGATAAAGAAGTATGAGCCATTCTTGGAGAGGGGATTGGAACAGATGGCTAGATTTTCCTCTGGTTGTCTTAGCCACCAAGCAAGAGAGTTGATTGCCCTCTTCCCCCTTTCTCTGTGAATGTCTGAGTAGTTGAAGCACAGCGACCTCATTTCTGCAGGGTGAGTGGAGAGAGCCCCGGTACAGCTAAGTGCTGTCAGATGGAGAGGGACACTTTTGGAAGGAGAAGGGGTGGCCTCCCCTTGTATAGATACAAGCATTGAGCCTGGTTTTCCTGTGGCATGGGTGACTAAGCTCAGTGGTTGTATGAGGATGTGAAACATGATTGTATTTTACAGGAAGGCACGATCCCTTCCTTGGTTTTCCAGACTGGCGGCTGACATTGCTACCCTGAGAGGAGAGTGCAAGTCTGCAAATCCCAAGTCCAAACACTTCCCTCTAGGGAAACAAGTGGCAGGATCAATCCCTGGGTGCAGATCTACAAGGCACCAAGGCCCTTCCAGACGGGGCTACAACGTGTGGGGGGAATTCTCTGGTGGCCTCAGCCGGGTTGGGCCCGTCAGAGGGCGGTGGGAGCTGAGGGCCCTCCCTCAGCAGCCCCAAGGCCCGCAGAGCTCTCTGGGCCTACGGTGTTGGAGCGGGGCCCTGAGGGCCTGGGTCGTTAGGGCAAGGGGCAATTAATTTCTGGGAGACACGGTCATGGGTGTGGGCAGCAGCCCTGCGTTATGGCCGGCTGATTACAGCCGTAATTGCTTTGCTATTTAGCCTTGGCAGAGCTTCCCCTGTGTTGAGGATAATGGTGTTAGGAGGCGTCACGAAGAACACTGGTTACTTAAACCCAGGACTTCGAATTTCAGGTCTAAAAGGCAAATGGAGGAATTAATGGAAAAAGACTATTCGAGCCAGGGTAGGTGGTTAAACACACTGAGACAATGCACCTACTGGGATGTCGATCTGAACAATATTCCCTGGCAATGGCAGCAGCTGAAAAGAAAATGGGGGGACAGACTGACAAGCAATTCAACTCTGCAAGTACTTTAAGGAGAAGATTAGAAACGTGCACGTTTCTCAAAACGAATGTAACGTTGAACACTGTTGTAATTTGAATTGATGAAAAATTAGTAATAGTTACTCCTAAAAGAGAAAGAGCTTGAAAACTAAAAGCTAAAATGTAGTTTTACTTTGTGTAATTTGTTAGAGGAGAGAGATAACGAATTAAACTATGATTAATAAGAATAAAGATAATAAGTTTCTATTAATGCTTATAAATACATTTTCATTAATCACATAAAGACTGATAGAAATATTCAGGAAGTAGTTAAGAGAGATTTAAAAAAAACAAATGGCTAAGAAATATAATCCTACTGTACCTCAGTGATTGTTAAAGGAAGGACCCATTATCTTAATTATGTTTATGGAGCAAAGATTATTTCAATGTGATAAAAGATGACATGACTCTGAAGGTAAAGCTACAGCAGATGTTACATGAGTAACAAGCCAATATGCCTACATTCTGGTAATTTCTCCCCCCCTAGACATGTTCTCATTAATCTGTGATTAATAGGATTTGAGTATAGTAAATGATGTTGATCTATTGTCTGTCTTTGTCCCACACCATAGAGAGAGCAATTTGTCAGCTCAGCTTTTGTGTGACTATTTAATAGCAAAGAGGGGAAGAGAAAAGACGCTAATCTTCTAATTGGCATCTATAGAGAAAGGTCTAAGAACACTGCCTGCCTGGAAATAGGTTGTGTGCAATTCCTATGCCCGTGAGGCTGAGGCACACAGACGGTCGTACTGCCACATGTGCACGCTGGAAAGGAACTGTATGTATCTTTCACACAATCACCTGCTCTCCAAAAGGAGAACCGAGAGAACGGAGCACCATAGAACAATGTGCAATTGCCAGCTCTTCAAAATCTGTTGTGTTTCAGCCTGTTACATGTCAAGGGAGTACTTCTTGACTGGTGTGACTTTAATAAAGACAGAAAGCTTCCTCCTTCTCAGAACAGAAAGAACAAGGCAGGGGAGGAATGGGGGCAGTGATGGAGATGGAACACTTCTCACCAGAAAAATCAGAATCAGGGGAGGGAACATGAAGTGCCCAAACACCTTTCTTGAGATGTCAGGTGAACAATGGCTTCATGCTAACAGGGTGTCACTTATAATTTAACTGTCCTCCCTAGTTGCTAAGGTTACCCAATAAAATTATTGTACCTAACATAGGACAAAATACAGATAACTTCACAATTAAGTCACTAGTCCCGATTCAGCAAAGTGTGTAAACTGCAGCTTCAAATTAGGCATGAGGGCAAGCACTTTGCTAAGTTGTGTTCCCTCAGATGCCTTTTCCCCACTTCTGCTGTCTCTTTGATGTCCCCTGAAAGGTCAGAATCAAGACTTTTTTGGGTGCAGTTCGGGAATGGACCCCTCTGGCACATGTGCCACAGCAAAATGCAGATTTGTTTCATATTATGATATCGAGAGTGCTGAACAAAGCTAAAGAATTCCTGATTTAGTTTAACCACCTGAGCAGTTATGACAATACAACTACTACTAAAGTTAATGCAGTAACTCTATAAAAATATGTATTTTTGAAAACCTCTGTAATTTTTTACTGGTGCAATTTAGGGCATATTTCTCTAAGTAGCTTTATCAACCCCATAGGTAGAACCAGTAAATTTCACCAAAGAAGGGTGGGGCTATCTTGAACCAGCTTTGCCACTTGGAAATTGTGCTGTGGAACTGCACGTTAGGTTGTTTCTACCAATGTAACTCTTCAGTGGTTATAACACAGAAAATCTTTACTGTCTCTGCTTTAATGCTAATGCATCTGGGCAGGATTTAATGGAAACTGATAAAAGATAAAGATTGGATAAAGAGATGTTTCACTAGGGGCAGAATAAAACCACAAACAGAATTGAATCTGATTTAAAACGTAGCATAGCGTAAAGAAATGATTTGATGGTCCTGAGGTTAGAAAAATGGCTCTCAATAATGTGTATTTAGGCTTACAATATTTACGGCCACATTTCACAAGCAATCACATCCCTGTATGAAGTTGCTCAGATCCACTGCTCAGGTATATAAACGAGGGCTTCCGCACGTACAGCAGCCACTGTGGTGCTTGGACTCTGCAATGAAAATGCTGCCTGGATTTGGAAAGCAGATGTGCCAGCACAAAGAAAGTGGGGAAGTAGGGCAAATTGTACCGTCCTGTATATGAGTTTACAAAAGTGGAGCATTTCAGTGCTGCTTGGTGACATTACTTCTGGACATGCTGAGCATAAGTATCAGCAACCACAGAATGTAGCCCTGCTTCTGTCTCAAAGTGAGTGCTGACATTTGTCTCCATTTCATGCATGGCATGGAGAAAGCACCCAAAAGTTTCCCAGTGGAAACAGCCCCCTAAGTGGAGATGCTGGAGATGTCCTGGAGGTACTAATCCCACACTGTGGAGTGCAGTGACAAAACTCTAGTGGGGCACTTGCTTTTGTGGACTGCTGTGATCAGGCAAGGGAGGATTTCACCATCCAAAACAGGAAGGCCTTGGGACATACCCAGGCCCAGGGTTTGGCAGCCTTGGAAGGCTGCAGGTTATCCTGGCCTAGTTTGTTGCCTTCACTATCCTTCTCAATTCCCTTTGCAGAGGAGAGAGGTGTCCTGGGACGGTTTCCCCATCAGCAGCCAAAACAGTAACTGGTAGCAATACATTATTTTTTAGAGATTAGAGTGCTTTAACCTGTCCAACAGACAGTGAAAGATGATCCAGCTCACAAGGAGTTTCAATCAAAAAGCATACACTTAGAGTAAGCTTAAATCTTACCTAATTCAAACATTTGCACAGATATACAGTGTGTCCAGGTTCAAATACTGCAGGTTTTAGTTCTTTTTAAAAATGAGGCTAGTTTTTTGTTTTGGTTTGTTTGTTTTTAATGCTCAGAGCTGTGAGAATGGAAATATTTGCTAAATCCTGTGAGCAAGTAAGCGCAAAATGCCCCCACACGCTTACTCTGGGTATAGCAGGAGGCGCTGGAGGCTGGTTGTGTCTGTCTGTGATCTGGACTTCATCTGACGAAGTCCTCCGTATCAGGACAAGAATTTATTGCATCTGTCCATCAACACAGCTCATTACATGGAACTTGAACTTAGGCTGTCACATATTTTCCAATAGATTAATCTCTATCTAGCATGTGAAGTTGTTGCGAGTGCTTTTTGTTATTTGCTATTTCATGCTCTCAGACTGTTCAAAAAGGTGCTGAGTTAAGGAAGATCAAAATGCAGAGTGACATTTCTCTTTAAAAAGCCATTATTGCAGAAAGACTCCAGGACTGTTGAAATGTGAGAAAACAGTGATAGTAGCAAATGTTATAGAGCTGTTATTTTAAAACATGACCTGTTTTATGCCTGCCCCTCAATATTGCTATGCTTAGAAGGGGAAGGAGGCTGTATATGAAGCAGTTATCTCCTATGCAGGCAATAGCATCTGGTGATATTAAAATGTCATCAGATGAAAATATATGCAACAGCATCAACCTCATTTGAATATGAAATGTAGAGACAATCCAAGGCAGACAACTGCTTGTTTAGAATTATATCTGAATCCAGAGGCTGGATCATCAATAATAGATTAAGGTTTTTTGCCTGTTGTAAAGTAGAGGTTGGATGGGTGTTGTCGTTTTGTTTTTTAATTATTTATAGCATTAGAAAGACTGGATGTTACAAAACACCAAGCAGAGTAAAAATGTAAAATATGAAGTGGGAAGAATTAATTTTAAAATCTGACACTAGAATACAGCTTCAAAACCCTGTATCAACTATACTGAAAATTAGATAGTAACATTCTGGTAGTTCTGTCAAAGTCAAATACAGAAGCAATTGTTAAGTGTTGATAGGCAGTGGCTAGAAGGTGTAATCCACTGGGAAGGTTTTGATCCAAAATGAAACAGTTTTCTACCCCTGCTAGTCAGGCAGAAATCTAATTACTCTCTTTTGATCTCTATGGAGAGGTAAACCAAAGAGTTATAGGTTATGGACAGTTTTATTGATTTTTATCTCAGAAATCAACAAGTGCAGGCTTTACACTTTACACATACTTGCTTAGCTGGTGTTAGGATCAAATATTTCAAACTGGCTTTCCCTGCTTCCAAGTCAATAAGCATTTTAGTTGTTTTGTTCAAGTTGCACTGTTGATGTTAATATTACAGAACTTTTTGCACTTGGAAGCTTTGGGGGAAAAAAGGCACATAGGTTTATTTATATGGGGGCATTTTTAAAGAAAAGTCTAAACGTTTCTTTAGCAACTGCTTTTTTTTTTTTTTTTTTTTTTTTTTTTCCCTTTCCTTCTTTCTTTCCCCAAAAACTGAAGGGGTATATTCTGGGTCTAACTGGTCTCATATTTTTATCTCTGTGAGAAAAGGATCTTCACTGAACAGGAAGGGGCTGCCAGGTTTCGGAGGGTTAGCATCCCGCCCACTTTCAAGGTAGGGAAGGCTAGCCGTGATGCAGCTGGTAACAGCAGGCATTTCTGAGGTTCTCTGGGCATGCATGGAGGAGAAGGCCTTAATGTTTCTGGAGCCTGCAGTGCACCTGTAAGACAAACCAGCTGCAAACTTCACTTCCCATATTCTAGCACAGATGTATGTTCAGGTCCTTTGTCCTGTCTCTGTGGCTGCAGTTAGTTCCACAAATACTCACTCTCATCAACTACAGCTTATGGAAATACTTTTTTTTTTTTTTTTTCTTAATAAATAAACCCTTCTTCTCCAAGCTACTTACCAAAAATCCTATGTAATTTTACACAGTGAATTCAGATGTGGGCCTAAATGCTCAGTGGAGAGGGCAGTCCTTGTTTTTCATGCATTTCTGATTAAGTTTAAATATATGGAAAAGACTTCAGTGCTTATTAACTAAAATCTCAGCGTGCAATGATGTCCTTAGTTCAGCAAACAGGAGTTGTGCTGTCACGTTATAGATGTCAAGATTTCATGCCAGCTTTTTAGAAATATAATTATTTTGGGCCCATTGTTGTTAATTAAACATTTTCATGCAATGCAATCAGTCTTCAAGAATGTGCATGAAGTCAGGGTCTGTTTGTTCACGCACACAAAAAAAGCCAGTCATTCGTATTTAACTCGGCTGTCAGATCCAGAGGCACAGCCATACAGCCTGGGATGAGTGCAGGTTTGAGATTATTTTGATAGCTTCTCTTCTTCGTGTCCGGGGAGATAAGGCTGTTTCTCCCACAGCTGCATTTTTCCTGAATGACTGACAACCCCTTTAGAGGAGATCAGCCCCTTTTTGTGCCCTTTCACTCACTCGGAGGTTATCAGCTAAAACTGCACTCAGCATTCAATCACATCTTTCCCCTGTGGCCGTAACTCCTGTTAACACAATTAACCTTCTGATGGGAACATAAAATGAATCTAGGGAGGGAAAAAGAGCAGAAATACATTCCCATGTTACGGATTAAATGGCCATATTGCTTATAGCAGTGTTTTTTCACATCTTTCTCTTCCACAACATTGTGTATAAGGGGCTATTAACAGGAAGTTGCCTGTCACAAAATTCTTCCTAGCAATCCCGGCAGCTCTTATTTTATTGGCAATTTTTTGACTTTAAGGCTGATGGAAAGTATTATGGGACATAAAACTGGATTGCTAGCCAAATGGAAATTTGTGTCTGTTTGCGTTTTGGCTTGCTGTACCCCCGAAAAAAATCTAAATCTGAAAAATACTGATTGACAGCCTATGCTCCCCCCCCCTTTTTTTTTTGGTGGGGGATGTGTGTGGCACAAATAATATCTATTTTCTATTGTGTTTCTTCAACAACATTTTGAAATTGTAAAGAGACCCAGTGTGTGTTCATCTTTGTTTTAATTTTCTGGATGTGATTCTGCCCTGACCTCTGTATAACTCTGTCCCTGTCCTGTTGGCTGTGCCCTAGTGCATATCTACTCTGTACATCTTTTAAGCCAAACACTGTGTTTTTGCAAGATCTAAGTGCACTCCCAGCTCTCTGTAGCTGAGATGGGGGCCAATTCTTCCCTTTTAATCTCCCTCTCTGCCCCATGAGTGGCTCCATGAATTGTTCTGAGGAGATGGGGCTGAGTTGGGGGCCGCATTGCCTGCCTTGGGCACCCGTGCCCCTGCAGGTGCTGTGCAGGTCTGGTACTGAATAAGCCTCTGTTCTGGCTCCACGTCTGTCTCTCTGGTTATCTTGAGCAAGCTGATTCTCTGCTCCATTTTTCTCTACAAAAATATCCATATTTGATTTTGTGGATAGCCAAAATACCCAAGTATTGAATTTCCCTCAATTTTAAGTGCACTGAAATCCTTGAATGAAGAGCTAGGCATTTCTTTAGAGCTGCCAAGGTCCAAAGTCCACTCCAGGGTCCACTTGAAGGATATCAGTAAGTGTCCAGTTCTAGCTGTTAGGGACAGAATTTAATAATTCCCAGTCTCTTTTGTGTGTTGTTACATTTCTAGGTTTCTTCCTCACCTTTTTTTTAATAGCCCTGCCTTTCCAAATAAGAACTGAAGGGATGGTCCTCATGTGCCAACATTGCTGCTGTTGACTGAAAAGTCTTGCGAGCTTAAAGCTTACATAGAAAATCACGTAGTTAATAATGCTGGAATGTTTCCCCAGCAAAATAAAAGAAGGGCTTTGCAGCTAGAGACAAGTGCTGCTGAAGCAGAGCCAAGGGAGCTCTGTGAATCTGCCAGTTTTCAGATGAAGCAGCTACTTGGGCACATAAGAGAAGAAAGACAAAACAGAGCTGATGGGAAAAGGAAGAGGCAAGGGTATCAACTGACAACCAAAGGTTGGGCTCATTTTCATTGTAAGCTTTTTTTTTTCTCAATTTCATATCTCTTTTCTCCTCTCCTTTCAGTTCAGATGTGTTAGCTGTTCATCTGTCCTTGTCCTGAGAATTGATTGTTGCATCCATGGGAGATTGCTGGCACGAAGAAAACACTTACAGCAATTAAAGTGAGGAAAGCTGTTGTCAGGCTTGCTTCTCCCTTTTGGAGGAACCAAGAACTTCACCGGAAAACAGTTTTGCTTCAAAGCAAACTTCATTTTTCTGGATGCAGTATTCATACTGACACAATTACATATGACTTATTGCAGCCCTGCAGAGATGGAGGACAACCGTGGAGCTCCATGGTGGAGATCACTCTCAAGTGATCTGCAACAGATGAATGGCACATTAAGAGGCCATTAAAGGACAGATTTTAACCATTTGCCAGCACAATGAAAGGTTAAATAGGAATGCACCCCTGGCATGTGCTGGTATCCCTTGGCTCTCTTCTCCCAAGAGATGTCAGTCTTCTGTTACTCTTCCTCAAGCAACAGCTTCCAACTAAAGAAGCCTCTCATGGGTTCCCACTCAAGTTTTGAGAGGATATAAAACACGCACTTGGCAGGTTGGCAGGGAGGTTGCCACAAGAAGGCATACCGTGTGTCGGGGCAAGGGGTCAGGATCCAGGACATGGGTGCAGGAGTGCTTCCCGTGGAGCTGAGCTGGCTGGGAAGCTCCCACCCCGTGGTGCTCGTGGGCTGAGGGCGACTTCTGTAATTCAGTTTTTCCCACCAGTGAAAGAGACATGGGTGTAAAATGAATGGCTGTAAAAATGTGAATTCAGGTCACATTAATTGGTCTTGTCCTCCTGAAAGACATGTGCTGGGGTGTTGGGCAAATCCTGGAAGGACATGGCCCCCAGCTCATCCCATTGTTGAAAGGGATTAAGCCTCCGAGAGCTCAGGACGCTTGGGGATTAAGGATCAGCGTCCAGAGGGGGATGCTTCTGGGTGTGACTTACGGTGTTTAAGGGCTTTACGCCTCACTCAACCCTTACAGCTGTTAAGATTTCTTTTGCTTGTTTTCTGAAGATGGCAGGGAATAAATGTCTTAGTTTTGCCAAGTTTTGTGGATGCACAGAATATCACGGACTGCCTTTTCCTGGATCCACACACTGGTGTGCTACCGAAAAACAGTATTTGAGGGAAAGCACTGCATCTTTTCAGCTAAAACAGGTTCCCTTCACACAGAGCACATACCATGTATATCTTCCTTTGCTGCCCGAACCCCACAGCTGTACCAGGTGAATCTGTTGCCAGCCTCCTCCCAGAAGAGGCTCACACTGTACTTTACAGCCCGCAGCACTGCACGTTACATTTCCACGTAAAAGTTCAGCTTGCGGTCCAGCCCCTGGGAATTACAGTCTCTGAGCTAGCTCTGCAATACTGGGCTGATGTGGTTATTAATCCTTCTGATAAGACTGGAACGGTCACTGTCTGGTGTAAGGGCTTGTGCATTACTGCATAATACATCAAACCTCCGGTGCAGCAGCTTCTTCTGAAGAGCAGATAAATTTTCCGCTGCTCTGTGAGCTGCTGCGCAGGGCTCTGCCAGCCCGCAGGACCCGAGCATCCTCCTCCAGCCACCCAGCCAGCATCAGGGGGCTCAACCAAGAGAGCGTCAGGTTAAGTGTGATTGCTCTGAAAGTCTGACCTGTTTAACACACTCAAATTGTTTACTTATTTGTTTATTTATTTTGGCAAACGAGTCTTCTTATTCAGCTCCTGGAGGGGCTTATCTGGGAAATAAACAGAAACAATTCAAGGAGCAACTGTAAAGTAAATCATTTGCTCTTCCACGTCCTTTTCTGATGGAGGTGGTGTGACAGTCTCCTGCACCAGAGGCTGCGGGGAAGCCATACCTTCCCGAGTCTTTTTATTTTATTTTATTTTATTTTATTTTATTTTATTTTATTTTATTTTATTTTATTTTATTTTATTTTATTTTAATTTTATTTTATTTTATTTTATTTTCCCTTAAGATTTGCTTCTTTTGTTCCAGCTCAGGACAGTAATTGAGGCTGTCCCTTGCTGCTTTACCCTCAGCGTTATCTACTTTTTCCTATCTGACACTGAAGCTCAGTAAACGAAACAAGCAGAAAATTTGGGAAGATGCTAATAGTGTTGCATCTTCTGGTTTTAAATGTCTGGTACTTTCCATTTTTTCTGGGTTTGTGCTTCCAACCCATTCCCTTCCAGCAGGCATCCTACGATTAGATAGAAGTAAAATACATTGGTCTGCATTTCAGACAGTAATCTTTAAACTTCCAAACACAGTAGACATTTTCACCTGTATTTTCCATGCACAAAAACTGGATGTGGAACAATATCAGAGCAAAATTGGTGGTGTGTGCCTAAAGGTCCCTTAGAAAAAATTGATCCATTCAGAAATGTTTTTCGCCTTCAGTCCTAAACAACTGATTTATGTTCCAGGTGAATTTCTGCAGCAATTTACAGTTCTTCTACTTCTTCAATTATCCATTTTTCCCCTATTGCAATCGTACTCATTTTCATTTACTTCTGCAAAATCCTTTTTTTCCCGATTGCAGAACCATTATGCCTTCTTCTACTACTTCTTTTAAATGAAGTGCTTGCTTCTTTATCTTTTCACCATTAATTACTGATGTCTTTTTGACCTCTGCTTTGTATGATACTTTTTCATATTTCTATTTCCTATCTTTTAGACTCAGTTTAGATTTTTTTTTCCCCTTAACATTTCTGCTCTGAATAGCCTTGTTCTTGTTTTTCAGGCAGTTCCCAGAATGGCCACGCAGCCAAACCTTTGCCCTCCTCTCTTGTTTTTCATCTTGCCTCCATTGTATCAGTGGCCTATTTAAAAATGTATTTTACAGCTCACTGTGGCCAAGCTGCTCTCTCTTTTTCTAATTAGGTTGATTAAAATCTACATACGCATCTTGATTACTTTTTGCTATGACTGAACCAGTTGGCCCTTCTCTTTTGGGGACGAGAGATAGTTAGGTGGGAACAGAAGCGGGTGCCACTTTGGGACTAGGGGTTTGGTTTAGGAGATGGGGTTGTAGAACTGTATAAGAATAACATGAGCAGAAGCCACTCTACAGATGTTTTATTGGTGAGAAACTAGTTTAAAGGCTGGTGACTTTTCTGTGGAAAATAAAATGAACTTTTTTTAGTGTGACAGAGTGCAAGCTCTTCAGTGGTAGGTGCGTGACACTTTGTTCGTGCAGGGAGTTCCAAACCTACCCTCAGGTATCCAAACCATTTCTTGGACTGGTTCCACATACACCATTTCACGGTGTCTTACAGTGGCATTTTCATTTGATTCTTCCTCGGCAACGACTCCCAAAGTTTTTATTTTGTAATTGAAAAAAAAATGAAATAGTTCACAAATTATTTTCCTGCCTTTGCCAAATCTCCCATTAGCATCAGCGGAGTTTCACTTAGCGAGCGAGGTGAGGCTGCACCATAGCATTTAAGTATTTCTTTATCGGGGAGTGATGGTTATGAAGGAAGGCCAGCTGCTTGCTCAAAACTGTGAGAGTGGCTGGGCCTTCCTGCTGAAATATATTTTATAAATGTGTAAAGGGAAACATGATAAATGCAGGCATTTGCTGTCATTTTGTTCTTTTAAATAAATAACTGAGTATAATGAGTCTCAGCCACAGAATGAACATAATGAACCTCCAAACAACAAGATGTTGTCTGAGAGCAATATTTACCACTGAGGAAGGGATTGTTACAGAAACAAAAATTGTTTAGACGTTAGTGGGTGAGATAAGAATCTATTAAAGGAATTAAAAGCTGAGATGATTCATCACACATTTCTGCTTATTTGTAAGAGACACATGAAAGGCAGGGATTTCAAAACATTTGTATTAGAAAAACATCAATAACAAAGCCTACTGATTTAATTTTTCAGTCTCTCGGGCTTCAAAAGAAGATGTGACTTGTCCGCATTCGTCTTGGAAAACATACGGCTCTGTAAATTAGCCAAGGCTCAGTTTGCTTTGCTACATTACATTTTGAAATTGGTCACCTATAAATGATATTTACAGGATTTTGCTATGTGCAGCAATCTAAGGGCAGCTTCTGGTTGTGCTAGGAGCCAGATTTCTGATGCGTTTCAGAGTGGGGAACTGCTTCACCCAGCACTGCTCCGGCTCACAGTGGAGAGCGTCCCCTCTTCTGTTGCAGTGGGTTATTGAAGAGATTTTGGTGTGGTCGCTGAAGCTTATAGGGCCATACTTGATTAAGTTGCCTGGGTCCTGGACCAAGTTCTTACAGCACAACTATTGTAGAAAATTTGTCTTAAAGTATTTTTCATAGCAGAACAGAAATAGCATTGAATTGTAAAAATGTGCATGGCTGTCAAGAGATTTTTTTGTATGTTTGCTATAGAGGAGTAGCAGAGAACACAGCAACAAAAGCAAGAAATGGAGAAAGAAGTGGAACGAGGACACAATGTGTAAATAAGCAAGAAAGCTATCAGCTAGCATCACGACTGTGTGAGCGATTGAAAGAAAACAAGAGTTGTATTCAGCAAATCCAGATTCCTCTTGCTGTATGGTCTGAATTTTACTAAGGGATATTACTTCAGCTGTCTCCTGTAAGTTGAGCATCTTTAAGGAACAGGCTTGTACCAGCTTCTGCTGACTGGGACAGCAGGGAGAAATAAAGCACCGTGGTGTCCTGGTAGCTCCCTGCCTATGAGGAGATGTTCGATGGCATATTTGGAAAATGGAGCTGTTCTGGGGTCAGCACCTCAGAAGGGCAGTGCAAGGTCCTGCAAGGCTTCCCCAGGCTGCTTGCTGGTGTTCCTGCCCTTGCGTGAGGGAGAGAAGGGTATTTGGTGAGAGGGAGAAGGAATGAAAGGGGCAAGGAGGTCCACAAGTCCCACACGGTGCTTTGAAAGGTGCTCCTGGAGCTAGGATGTTCAGCAGAAAGTTGCGAACTCCATCTGCATGTGGAGGCATCCTCCTCACCCCCTGAAACACCATCATTCCCCACACGAGCTCGGTATGGCACACCGAAATCCAAACTGACTTTGCTTTTTACGAAAAACCGATTCCTTTCCAGACTGCAACTGTGTTAAAAACAAAAGAAGAAAATTCCCGTTTTAAGAAGAAAAACTTTATCAGAATTGTTTATTTCAATGGCAGCTTTTCTCTTTACCCCATGCCATTGAAAAATGCTCAACTGTGGTTTTGCTCCCGCATAAAGGTGTGATGGTGTGCCTTGTAACATAGAGCAGGCACAGGACTTTTCAACTCAAGAGCTGGCTGTTTGGTGGGTTTGTAGCTGTCTAAAGAAAAATGCCTTTGTGGGAAGAAATAGCACGCAGCTATAGGAGTCGCTGCCTTGTTTGTTACAACACCTAATGCTTATTTGAAGGATTAATTCAGCTATTCCTTATTCATATTTTCATTTCTAATACATTTCTGTTTGTGTATCTTCCAACTGAACATACTGTGCTTCTGTTTAACTGTCTATTTATAGTCATAAGAGAAATAAACATATAAAATAAATGCATCTTGATGCATAGCTGTGCAGGAGTACAGATGTTTTATTAATGAAAATGAATCCAGCTTTTTGTAAGTCATGGCAGCAATATAACATATCATTGTTTGGTTCTCTGCTAGACAGTCCCTGCTGTTTTTACATAGAAATTCCTGTAATACTTAATGGACATCTGGAAGAATTCAGCCAATTAATCGAATTCACGCAGGAGCTAGGCTAATGGCTGTCTGAAAGGCAGATTACATTAAATCAAACTTGCAATATGAATGAAAGTACTTAATCATACATGCAACATTCATTAGATGCGGCACAGCAAGTGTTTTGATTACTTTAATGAAAGATCAGGTAAAGTGCATCAACTGAACAGATTGAAGAGACAGCATGCTTACAAATGTTTGATTATGTTGACTATCAACAGAAACAGTGCCAGTAATTTATAGCAAAACATATTTGGAGGAGGAGGAGTATGGAGCTGGTGAACTTGGGAGGGGAACTGAAATTTGGGCCTCGCCTCCAAACACTTTAATTAATAGTCAGGATAGTGAGACTTTAATCAAATGTCATGGAAGAAGCAAAACAGATGCATTTGGAGAATCTCATATGGCAACTGCTAGTCATCGCCGATGTTTGCAGTCCTTAGCCCCAACGCTGTTTTCAAATCCCCTGTGTTTTGTCTGACTTTGGAGTAAACATGGCAAATTCCTAACTGCAAAAATATTTTCAAAACAATATAATGATTTGAGAAAGGCAATGGTTTCTGATTTTTGCTGCTCTCCTCCACGCTCCCTGCTGGAGACACTATAAGTACCCGGTGCCGGCCACCCTTGCCGTCTGCATCCCTACACATGGTCACGTTTCCCCTTTTCTGACTCCCCATCTGGAAGCTCATTTTGTCCTCGCCCCCAGGGGCTTTTCCACAGTTTTCCAGCTCTGGCTTTTGGGACCAGCAAGTTGGCTGACCTCAGAGGTTGGAGATGAGCTTCCTACAGGAGCAGCCAGGTTTCTGAAGCAGCACTCCATCTTTCTTCCCATTTTTCTTAAGTTTTCATGCACTGAGATGAATTGTGTGAGTCATTTCCTTGTGCGAGCTGTTGCCCTCCTTGCTGCTTTTGTGAAATGCAGGCACCCAACGCAGATGTGTTTTATTTCCACGTAATGCAGTTTTGCTACTTGTTTCTTTATGATGTTTTTCTGGTCAGCTTTCTGTGTTGGTTTTCTCTCTTCTCCATCCCCTGCCACTGCTTTTCCTTATCTCTCCCTTAGGTGCCCCACCTGCCCCTTTGTAACTGCTGTTGCTCGGGCTCATGGCTGCTATGTTGCCATCTGCGTTGAAGTGGTCAGGAGGGACGCACACCTTATTCCTCAACAGTTCCTGCAGCTTCTCCACATAGGAAAGCAAAGATTCAATAATATTTTTCCAACAGGAGTTACTTGCTGCTCAGGCAAGAGAGGGATCTGGGTGTTTGGTGGAACCTGATAAAACAGAAGGAGAAGTAGACAGGACACGGCAAGATGAGTCTTTGGCACCAGCCATGGGAAATGGGGAATTGTTTGTACCCTCTCCAAGCCAGCAAAATTTTATGGAGAAAGTTGGTGTTGGAGCATGACCATGAAAAATATTTGGGGGGGGGGAGAGGGGGTAAAAACAAAACAAAACAACCAGGTAAATATTTTCCTGAGGGCTCGGCTCCCTGCACTGAGTCCCTGCGGAAGTCTCCATGGGTGCACTGCCTGTGCCTGGCCGTGTTTCTTACCAGGAGGTATGTGCAGAACAGGCACAACTCACGAGCCTCATCCCTCCTGTGCTCCTGCTCTCTCTGTCTCTTGAGCTGTTGTGCTCTTCACATGCAGAGCCGCCTACCTATCTGCACGTACATCTGCACGTAGCGCAGCTGGGACTCGGGCTCACTGAAAGCCGCTACTGCTATTCATATAATTAATAACCGTGGCCTTTCCATGAAAAGGAGTATCTTTTTTCAGTGAATTACAACATATAATGATGTTTGTAGGAAAAAGACTGCTGAGTATCTCATGCTGAAGGAAGCCCGAGCTTCCTATTTATTACTTTGTGAGATCAATAAATAACTCCATTACAAGCACAATTGTAATGGCAGATGGCTTCAGCCTGTGGGACACCAGCTGAAATCAGTAATGAAATAACAAAAGTCATAATGGTCCCATCGAGGCTCATGGATGGAGAGCATCACCATCCTCCCGCATCAGCTCAGTGACGGCAGTGTGGCGGCATCGATGGTGTGACGTTATTTACAAAAAAGAAGGACGGGCGAATGCTTTCATAGTGTCCTAAAACCCCTTAAAATGCCTCCAGTCCAAGTATCTTCACAGAACAAATTGTTTCATACCTTCTATTATGGAAACCTCTTCGTTAATGTTTGAGCAATAAAGAAAACAGCAGCTGTAAGCATAATTCCCCCCCTGAGGCCAATTGTCCTCAGGTAAAACAAATCCCAACTAATGTACCAGCGAGGCCAGGTATATTAGACAACACGGACCCTCGCAATGCAGAGATCTCCTTCCACGTCTGTCACCAGCACCGAACCCTGACTGCAGCAGGGTAAGCGGCAGCCTCCTTGCAGGGGGAGGTTTGGTGGCTGTCCCCCAGCAGCAGCCTGCATTTTGTTTGTGGGGTGCTCGAGCCCAGGGCTGGCCCCACTCCTCAGGCAGGGCCATCATGGCAGCCTCTATCAAGGGCAGTCTTCTGAGGCGGCTCTTGGCTCCCTTCTATTTATTGCTCCCTCAATTACAAACCAGATGTCGAGACTCAAAAGTCAACTTTATTTGAATTTTGAAATATAAAAAACTTGACCACAATGACTTTTTTTTTTTGTGGTGGGCAGGGGACACATAAAGGAGAAAAATGTCCTTTAATCCTTTGCTTATAGTCCTTTTCTATTTTATTTTTAACTCTTATTTTTTAAAGCTGTGGTTATTTTTTTCTCTTATTAAGTGGCTAAAGGCACTTCTCCCTCTTTCTGCCCCCAGAAGAGTTTTTAGCCTTTTCTCCGAGAACCAGCTCTCACCCGGGACCTTCTTTCTCCCTCCCAGCCCGCAGGGCTGCCATACATTCCTCTCTCTGTTTATGCCTGAGGAAACACCAAACGCAGCTGCCCTCTCGCTCAGTGATGATTTGCTTGTCCCCAGCCCACCACAGGACGTGAGCCGAGGTGCCAGAGCCCGGCGGGTTTGGGTTTGGGCAGGCGGCAGAGCGGTGCCCACCTCACGGCCGGGCTGCTGGGCCACCTGTGGGTGCTGGCACCTCAGGTGGTGTCGCCTCAGCTGCCTCAGGCACGAGGCGCCGGCACCGTGCGCTGGAACTCGCTGCCATAATTTGGCTGTTTGTGGTTTGCTGCTTTCCTTCCTCAGGAGGTTGCTTTGGCCATCGCTGAACCTGGCTTCTGAATCCCAGTAAGGCCTGAATACGGCCCAGTTTGGTCAGGGAAGTTGTGAGCAGGGGTGAAAGCGCAGCCACACTGAAGGGGAAGCCCCTGCCAAGGGGAGGAAGAGCAGCAGCATCCAGCTCCCTTCTGCTTCCTAGACACACCTGCACTTATTTACACAGGTCAGAAAGGAGGGCTGGGGTCTGAGGAGGTGAAGATTTAAGAGAGAAAATGGCCTCCTTGTGCTCTCAGCCCCGCTGGCTCCCCAGGAGCGCCTGTGCCCTTTCTGCTCATTAGCCATCGCATCTTTCTGCTAGAAGTTTGATTTCCTATTAACTGTGGGATTAACCCTTTGGCTAATCCAAGGTCATCTGAGGATGACTCTTATGTAAGCAGCCAATACATTCGATGAGGTCTAACCTAGTTCTATCAGACTCCAGAGAACACGGTGTATGGCCAGGAGACCTGCCACTTCTCCCGACAGCATTCAGCTGCTTGCTTAAGAAAGCCTTCACCTCACATGAATTTCTCTCATGTATGATATTCAGGTGGACTGGGTGTCACTCTCTCAGCAGTGTGATGGGACCAGTGGAATTTAATGTTAGGGGGAAAAAAATCCTGCAAATCCCCCCAGGATTTGTGTGTACTCGCATGTGCAAAATTGTTAAATATCCTTATAAATCATCTGAATGTCTTAACTCTGAAAATTTTGGAAGGAAAAAAAGCTGAGGCCAGGAGTATAAAGCCATGTGACAATTCAGAAAGCCTAGAAGCTCACAGAGCCCTGAGTAACCAGGGTCAGCAGGACCAAATTCACTTGTGGTTGGGTGGTGCAAAATACTCTGAAGAAAAATATTAAACGGGAGCCAATGAACTGGAAGCCAGCACTGGAGAAGGGGCAGGGTAGGGGCAATAGGTTTATTGAGGTAAACCCAGGCATGAATCCCAAAGCAGTTTTACCAATGTCTGTTCAAGACCCCCAGGAAGTGGCACATGTTGCAGTGAGGCCATCAATGGGATGCTGGGTTCTTCACTTCTGGCCCCACCTCACAAACCAATAGTGCAACAGAGTCAGACTCAGACAAGAGCATGTGGGGTTCGGACGCCTTCCACGCTGGGGGAAGGAGCAGCGGGTGGTGAGGGGCTGGGGCTGGAGCAGTGGTTCAGGAGGGGAGGCTCTGAAGTGCCCCGCAGCCTTCTCACAGCCCCTAGGCCGCGTCTGGCCTGGCTGCTGAGGGCCTGGGGGAGCTCCCTGGCTCAGCTCCAGCCTGCAGCTTGAAGTGCTGGAAAATGGCCAAGGTCCCGGCAAATGCTCTCCGTGCACCTGCTGCCCAGCCAGCACGTGGTGCTCCCAGGTGGGAAAAGGCGCTGCGAGGTTCCTCACCCCTTAGGGCAGGGGCTGAGCTGGGCATTCCCACCACAGCCTTCTGCAGTGCGACCAAGGCGAACTGAACACTGAAAGGAAGGAGTGCGGCTTTGCAAATTGAAAGACTTATTTACGTTTTGCTTGGAGGAACAGCATAACACAGTGGCTCTGTAAGCAGGGATACAGTAATTCAGTGAGAAACAGAGTTGGGAAGTCCCAGTTACAAAGGTCAACCGGGCATTAGGAAAAATTCATGGACTGGGGAGCGACCTAGCTGCGCCGCAGCACGGCTCATCGCCCCCAGTCACAGTGCTCTGTAGTAACGAGGGGCGATCTCTGGCTCGCCGGCTGTAACCTCATCCAAAATTCAGCGCAGCGGTGAAAGCGGAGGGAAGCGGGAGAGCAGCGCGGGGCCAAGCACGCTCAGGGATCTGCTGCGGGGCTCAGCGGGGCGTTCAGGCGGCTCCCAGCGCCCCGCTCCCCCGCAGCCCGCTCCGTCGGGGCTCGGGGCTCGGCCGCGCAGCTCAGCTCCGAGCGGCGCGGGCGGCCCCGCTGCCCCCCGGCCCCGCACCAGCCTCGACGGGGCGATGCCGGCGGGGGGGGGGCCCGGCCGGGCCCTGCCGCCTCCTCCTCCCCCGCGGCCGCCAGCGCCGGCCCCAGCCCCTCATTGGCCGCCGGCGCCGGAGGGAGGAGGTCGGCCGGGCGGGAGCGGGCGCCGGGGGTATAAAGGCCGGGCGGGCCCTGCGCGCCGCGCTCCCGCAGCCCTGCCGGCCCCGCCATGCCGCGCGGCTTCCTCGTCAAGCGCAGCCGGCGCCCCGGCGGCTCCTACCGGGCGCGCCCTCGGGAGCGGGACCGGGAGCGGGACCGGGACCCGCCGCCACCGCCCGCCGCAGCCGCCGGGGGCAGCCCCGCCGCCCGGCAAGGGGCGGAGGAGGAGGAGGAGGGCGAGGAGGAGGAGGGCGCCGCCGCCGCCTGCCCCGCGCCCGCACCCGCACCCGCCGCGGCGACCTGGAGCCCCGGCGGCGGGGGCCCGCTCCGAGCCCCGGCGGAGGGAGCGGGCGCCTGGGGGGCGGCGGGGCCGTGCAGCGCGGCGGGGCCGCGGGCGGCGTTCTTCGAGCGGTGCCTCAGCTCCCCGGCGTCCGCGGAGTCCTTCCCGCTGGCCGCCTCCTTCCCGCCGGCCGAGAAGCTGCTGCTGCAGCCCCGCACGCCGCTGCCCGCCCCGCCGCCGCCGCCGCCCGCCCCGCAGCCCCCGCCGCTGCCGCAGCCGCCGCCGCCGCCGGGCCCGGCGCTGAAGCGGCCGTCGAGGGCCAAGGCGCCCGGCAAGAAGGCGAAGGCCACGCGGAAGCTGAGCTTCGCCGACGAGGTGACCACCTCGCCCGTGCTGGGGCTGCGCATCAAGGAGGAGGGCCCCGAGGGGCGGCCGGGGCCGGGGCCGCCGCCGTCGGGGGGGCGCACGCCGCTGGGCGAGTTCATTTGCCAGCTGTGCAAGGAGCACTACGCCGACCCGCTAGCGCTGGCCCAGCACCGCTGCTCCCGCATCGTGCGCGTCGAGTACCGCTGCCCCGAGTGCCACAAGATCTTCAGCTGCCCCGCCAACCTGGCCTCGCACCGCCGCTGGCACAAGCCGCGGCCCGGCCCCAGCGCCGACGGCTCCTCCGCCGCCGCCGCCGCCGCCCCGCCGGGCAAGGAGAACAGCCCCGAGCGGCGGCCCCGCGGCCCCGCCGCCGCCCCCCCGCCGCCGCCGCCGCCGCTTCCCCGTCAGCACCGCGGCGGCGCGGACAGCGCCGGCGGAGCCCCGGCCCCGGCCCCCGGCGGCCCCGGCCCCGGCCCCGGCCCCGTCGGGGAGGCGTTCGCCTGCCCCTGCTGCCAGAAGCGCTTCCGACGGCAGGCCTACCTCCGCAAGCACCTGGGCACCCACGGCGCGGCGCGGCCAGCCGCCTTCGGGCCGCCGGAGCGCGGGCAGCTCGCCTTCGCCTGCCACCTCTGCGGCGCCCGCTTCCCCTCGGCGGACATCAGGGACAAGCACCGGCTGTGGCACGCCGTGCGGGAGGAGCTGCTGCTGCCGCCGCCGCCGCCGCCTCCGGCCGCCGGGCAGCCCGAGGGCGGCGGGGCGGCGGCGGCGGGGGGCGGCGAGCGGCAGGGCTTCCCCTGCAAGCACTGCCCCGCCACCTTCTTCAGCGCGCCGGGGCTGGCGCGGCACGCCACCAGGTGCCACCCGCCCGAGGGCAGGCAGGTCCTGCTGCTCCAGGTGCCCGTCCGGCCGGGCTGCTAGCCCCCCGCGGCCGCCCCCGATGGGACCCCGTCGCCCGACGGCCCGGGCGAGCGCCGAGCGAGTCCCGTCCACGCTGTAATTCCTATGGAAAGTCGCGCTGGGTGCGCACACGGCCACCGAGGCGAAGCCGCCTGCGGACCCCCAACCTCTGCCCTCCGCCCCGGCCCCTCCGGGCTGCCCCGGGGCGCTGGGGGGCGGCGGGTGCCCGCTGAACGCGCCGCCCCTGGGGCCCGGGCCGGCAGGAGTCCAGCTGTACATAGGATATTTAAAGAGAGGAATTATTATTATTATTATTATTTTTCGTGAGAAAAGGAGCCTGACCTAGTTACCTTGTTTTCATAGCCTTCCCCCCCCCCACACCCCAAGCTCGAACTTTTAAGTTCTCGTGCAGTGTTTCGTTTGCCGTACTCTGTGCTAAAATAGTCGCGAAGGTAAATGTTCATGCTAAGTCGGTGTCAGCCCTGTAATAGCTAGCGAAACGTGCGGGAACCCGGTCGTGCTGTCCGCGTACCGAAGGCGAGGCGCCCTGCCCCAGCTCGGTGCACGCCCCCGCTTCCCACGCGTGTTTTTGGGGGCCCTGCGGGCGGCTCCAGCCCCTCGGGGGGTGCCCCGCAGCCGGGGGGACCCCTGGGCGCCGCTCCCCGGCCCGGCCAAGCCACCCTCTGCGTTTTCCCCCCGGCTTCAGCAGCATCCCGGCCCAACGCTTTGCAATTCTGTGCACCTTGCCAGCTACGGACCTTTCAGGCTTTATTTATTTGGTCGTCTGTTTATTTATTTTCACGCGGGAGTGCTCGTTTCCGAATGCGATAGCGGGTGAGGCCAAAAAGGACGAGCGAATTCAATAAATGATTTAAAACGAAGCTAATGCCTTTCTTGAATTCAGCAGGGGAAAAGCGGGTCGCTTGGTGGTTCCTGAAGAAACAAACTGATCCCAGCCTCAGCCTTTGTTAGAGCACGCAGAATATTACCATCTTTTCATTAGCATCCTCTAATGCAGCTATTTCTCTAGGTTTAGATTTCGTTACACCCAACAAAAGGCTCGCGTACATCTTGCCCGAAGGCCAAAAGCAAGCGTTTTATTTCAAATGTGCTCCACTGACTTTCCAGTGTTGGTTGCAGGACCTGGAAAATACAAATTAGTGCGGTGTAACCTGCAGCTGCCGATGTTTGCTGCCTGGCGGAGGCTAAACTTGCAGCTCGCTATTCTCCCCCACCAGAAATAAAGCATCTCATTTTAAGTAGGGTGTTTTTCAATCATTTGCCGGTAACTGAGGTGCAGATAGCAGTGCCCGTTTATGCCATTCACTGAGTTCTCCCATGGAGAAGGTCACTGTGCTTTTTAAAAACATCACCCTCCTGTCTCTGCTCACATGGTCAAAGAAACAGGGCTACAGATGGCATTTAGCAGAGCTGGGGACAAGTTTCTGATACGGCGTCCTTGCAGCAGACAGGGAGAGCTCCCAAGAACTAGTTGACACACCAAGCTTTTAATACGAATGAAAACCAAGCCCTGTATCGCACTTAACTGCTCCACGTGTAATTTGCTTTCCTTTTACAAATTGCAGTAGGAATCTAATCACTGAGGTGAATGACCAATATACAAAAGGTGGTAAGAATAATTTTATTGTATTATTAAATAGCATGTTTTCTCTTCAACCATTACAAATTTGTAGATACTACATGAATGACAATACATAATTTATATTTTTATTGTTGCCCATATCATATGATATATTTACACATGCAGTTAGTACGGATGTCATGCTACATTTTGTTAACAGCATCTTGTTGTTTGCCAGACTCAAAATGTGAGCATTTCATCTGCTGTAGGAAAATATCTCTGGATGGTTGGAATGCGTGTACTAACCTGCACTTACAGGGTTGGAATCATCAGCATTGCAGGTCAGCCTCCTGGAGCATGTTCCCTTTTCTTCCTTAGTACACAGCATCAGAGCAATGAATTTGTATCAGGAAAGTGCTTTTTTTTTTTTTTTAAATGTAAGAAACAATAATATACATCTAGACCCAGCAGCCCGGTGATAAAGGCTAAAAAACATGAGACTCAATGGCATTTACTATTGATAACACTTCCAAAAGCAAACATTATAAAAATATTTGGAAGCCAAGCATAAGTAGAATTTCAGCACAGTGATTTTTTTTCTTCTTTTTTTTTTTTCTTTTTTTTCTTCCTTTTTTTTTTCTGGCATAGATTATGGCACCACCTGCACAGTTAAGAAATGATACATTGCTTTGTGAAGAAAGAATTGGTGCTACTGGCAAGTTATTTTGTTTGGACACTGTAATGCTTGAAAGGCTGTTTAAGTATTTTATTCTTAACATAAATAGTCTGTACACAGCCTCTGCATTAACATTGTGACATCTGACAAAGACTTTACAAATGCAACTTCAATTTAAAATTGTACATTCATTTTCAAATTGTACATATTTCTTTGTTACAGAGAAAATTGCAGTGGGGCACAATAAATATAGTGTAATCAAACTGCAGTCTCCAATTCCGTATGTCACTCAAGATCAACCAGAGTTAAAAATGACTACTGGTAAGATATCGTAATCATCCAGGAAGGTAAAAAGGTGCAGAGGACAAACTGCACTGAAAAAAAAAAAAAAAAAAGGAGGGGGAGAAAAAAAAAAAGGCAGCCTGGAGTTTGATTAAAAAACAAAACAAAAACAAAAACAACTGAAAGCTAAAATATTAAAGTAAAATTCCAGTGTCACTGTTTAAAATAAACATACAGAAAAAGGGTATGCAGGGAATGGGGCACACACACACTAGAGATGTTATCCTTCAGCTGAAAGCTGCGAGTCATAGGAAGGGTTGCTGACGGCTGGTTACTAGAAAGCTGCAGGCATCTCAACACTTAGGACTTGTTGGCCGAGCCAGAGGAGCGGCGCAGTTTCATGGACATTCGGCTCTTGCTAGTCCGAGGAGACATTGGAGAGGCTAAGTCTGTTCCATCCACCTGTGCTGTTGCTGCTGCTGGAATTTCTCCCGGCTGAGTCTCTGGGCAGAAGCCTGCAGAGGACAGCAAGAACCAAACCCATCAGTGCTGCCTTCCACACGTGCAGCGTGTGAATCTATACACACAAGGGGCAGGTAGGAATTTCAGTGCTGTTGTCAAGCCCACAGCATATACTAGCCCTTTACCAGCTGTGGGTGATTGCACCGCACACGGAGCTAGTGACTGCCACAAAATCGTCTCTAGAGAAAAGATGATGCCAGAAACCACCGAGCTGCAAGACTGCAGAGAACCCTCGGCGACTGAAACAGCACTGAGGTGGGCAGTGTCATCCTGCTAGCCAGGAGAACCGACCCCTCCAGTTCCCTGGTAGGGATGGGGAGTGATTATTCATGCCATCACCCAGAAGAATCCTGTCTATAATGAGAACATGAAGGGTAACGGCTCACTGCGCATGAAGGGAGTTCTGGGAATGCAGCTGAAAAGGTGGAGTGAATTGGGGTGAACTGGGAGAGCAACACATCTCCTCCCATCTAAACGTTAGTCAGTGCTTCAGAAGGCCAATTCCTACAGGGCCCACAAGGCAGAAGCTTGAACAGATCGTACTAAGCGGATGCACTACACATCCCAATTTCTTTGTAAAAGGAACAAGATGAATTTGAGATAACGGCATGGCGTTTGTCACCCAGCACCCAAAGCTACTCTGTGGTGGGCCCTGAGTCCTCACCACGAGAGCCCTTCCCTTACAGACAGCCCAGCAGGACACTGCCTCCGGCCAGCCTCCACGGAGGTACAGAAGGGAAAGGAGGCAACGTGCAATCTAAATTACGTTCTCCTTCCTGGGTGCAGAACTTTAACACTATGCACTCGCACGCACAATACCAAACTGCATTTTAATTGGCCGTTTGCAGAGACCGACAGGCTGATTGAACCCAATTACCTCAGTTGCCACTAATCACTTTTGAGCTGTATGAATTACGGGCAGAAGCTTAGTCCCGCAGAAGTCAATGGGAAAACCCCTGCTGACTTCAGTAAGCCAGAATATCACTTGCTATTTCTTCCACATCACACTATTACTGGTAATAATTTAAAATAATAGTGCAATAATCAGAACTGGAGATCTCTCTCCCTCAGTTAACATTTCATATATAATGGGCACAAAAAACATTCAAAACCGAGCATATTTCATTTGAAAGACTCCTCTAAAATAAAATCCCAGGTCATCAGGTAAGGAGTCTAAGAGTACATCTAAAGCACTGTCATAAACCTAAAGGATTTAGTGACCTGGATGTCCTCCTTGCCCGGTCCGTCATCTGCCTGCTCCAGAGGGACGGCCCAATACTTTCTGTCTTTTTCAAACCGACATGAGCCATTGAAGTGACAGGGAGGAAAAAGGGCTGTTATTTGTTCCCCAGCTGGTGACAGTAATTCTGTTCATGAACTAGGTACTTCATTGCCAAACAATCTGGAAAAGCATGATAATGCCTGACTCACTGTGCCTTATAAAAAAAGGCAAGCAGGGAAACATGCAGTCTCATTTTCTGAAATTCTATCTTGTTCTAATTTTACAAGGAATTAAAGCATTTCAAATGGTGGAAGATAGAGAATAGAAAATAACCGTTGTTGTTTTGCACAGCATACCATTCACAGCTAGCGTGAAAGACCTTCCGTTTCAAGCCTTTGCCCTTTACCTTGATGTGGCCAATGCTTTCTAGTGGAGGTTTTGGAAGGAGAAGAAATATCACAGCATTTCTTTCTTTGTTGAGAATGAAGAAGTGATGAGGAAGGAGAAGTGGAAAGAAGTGAGGAAGGGGGAGGAGAGAAGATAAAAGATAACAGGTGTGAGACATGAGACACGAACCGCAAAGATTGAAGGGTATTAACAGATGAGCACAGAAAACAGAATTTTGAATTTCATTATGTAATTGCTGCTCATGCTACAGGTTAAAGAGAATGATGAGTTAGTTATGTGCAATGAAGCAACAGCTCTGAAATCCAGCGTCATACTTACCAACTATGCATTACAAGAAAAAAAGGAGAGAGAGAAAGAAAAGAATTCTATGACATTATCCAGATCCAGCAACCTTATTTCTAGCAACCAAAATACATCCTAAACATTGCCTGAAACGCTTTCCTAAAGTCTGTGAAAACAATTCAATAGTCACACACATACACACAATCAAGAAGGAAAAACAAATGGCAATTTGATATATGGCTTCTGCTCCCCAGCTGTTTCACATTTTTATGTATGCAGCAATTATAGCCAGTCTTAACACAAGACTGCTGAAATCACGTAAATAAAAAAACATTGCATTTAAACTTGTTAGTCTGAGTCAAAGACTAAAGCCATACTGTGAAATTTTATCAAGTGCTGGATAAAGAAAACCTTAAAACCCCAACTATTTTAATTAAGGCACTATTCCAGTCATACTTTAAATTTTGCTTATAATTTCTGCAGACAGACATCAGGAAGCACAGATTCACATCTAATCCCATTTTAAAAAACTGATGTAGAGCTATTGAAGAACAGAAGTCATATGAAGTGATTTTCACATCTGAACATATCACACCAGAAGAGTGAAGAATAATGGCACTTAAAATATATTTAGTCTGGCAGCAATCAACAGGCTGATTAATAACTCAATTTCTTTAGATTTTAGATATATGTATCTATATATACATACATACGCACATACACACGTGGATATTATATGTGATTATATAAATTTTGCAGGTTTTGTTTCCCCTTCAGTTTAAAATCTTCAGTGTAGAATGCTGTATCTTTATATCTTTACGCAGTTAAATGTTTAGTTATCCAAACTAAAAAAATAGGGTTAAATAAGGAAGCCTTATTGTCAGTTGACCTAGAACAAGAAAGTTCAATTCAAATAAACATGTTAGCATTTTCAAGAATTTGAAAAATGTCAGAAAGTGATCCATTTTTTTCCTTCTCTTAGGCTTGACAACTGACGAGGCTAGCATGAAGCAATTTGATCAGCTATGATAGTTTAGGACCATAACACAAAGCTGTTTCTGTTGTTTGTGAACAACAAAGTTGTTCAGCAAAGTTGAAATGGGACACTTTCTTACTCTGTTTGAAGGTTTTAGGAACTTCTAAAGATAGTATGTTGGTTATTTGCCTCAGAAATGAGTTATTTAAATGTAAAATGGCACCCTAACTACAAAGACTGTGTTAGAAGTGAACTGAGGTGGAGGGACCCAGGCGTACCATAGCACACCTGTTTGCATGACTCACCTCGCTCAACAATTCTGACTTTCAAAGAAGTAAAAATGTCACCGACTAGATGTCTGATAGGGTGCTGATATGCTGCTACCTGTTAAGACTTCTGGCTTTATCACACCAGTTGTCTGGAACAACGTTATCCTGAGTGCCATTTCTGAGAATGATGGCACAGGAAAATTTCACTTGTCTATGTTAATGCATTTTGATGGTTTTTTAATATACTTCAGCCTCCCATGTGGCCTCCGGGGAAGAGGGCAATCATTTTTGTACAGCTTCTACCCTTTGCCACTCAAACAAATACCGGTCCAAAGCTGGCCAAGCTATCAGTTATGCTCAGCAGAACCTTGCTTGAGTCAAGGCATTAAGTCAATAATTTTGGGAAAAGATGAGAGGAAGCAAGAAGCAGATGCAGAGAAGAAGACTGCAGAAGCAGCTGCCAAGCAAGACAAGAAGCTGAGGAGGGTGGCGAGTGGCCTAAAGACCTGAAAGGCTGGAACTGGGTAGGAGAGAAAGAACTAAGAGCCAGACATGAGGAAGATGTACAGCAAGAAGTGGTTTATGGAGAATGAGCAGAAAAGCCAGTGTCCGACAAATCACAGAATGGTTTGGGTTGGAAGGGACTGTAAAGATCACCTGGGTCCAGCCACCTGCCGTGGCCCAGGACACCTCCCACCAGACCAGGCTGCCCAAAGCCCCATCCAGCCTGCCCTTGAACATTTCCAGGGATGGGGCATCCACAGCCACTCTGGGCAACCTGGTCCAGTGCCTCACCACCTGCTGAGTGAAGAATTTCTTCTGAATATCTAATCTAGATCTACCCTCTTCTAGTATAAAACCATTACTCCTTGTCCTAAATAAAGAATGCTCTTTAGAACCTGGCTTTAACCTACTAGATAAACCTATTCCTCTGTGTCATCAAATAGCTGTGAAACCCACTGGCAAATTTCCAGTCTTTACACTAGGAAACCTTCAGGCAGAGGTAAGACAGCTCATTATTGCACTACTTCAGTTTACAAAACTTGGTGGTGGATCTAAAGGCTACAGCTTTGCTTACGATCATACGGTGGTTAATCGGTATTAAGGAATTTCTCTTCTGCCCTATGCAGTAAACAAAACAAAAATGGAAGGACTTACACAAGAAAATGTTGTTACAAGACAATAAATCTGTAAGGTCAAACATTTGAAAACTAGGAAATGTCAGGATTAAAACTGCACATGCTGCTTTAATTTCATCACCTTGTACATATGAATGGAATTTATTTTATTTTTTTTTAAATTGGACAGTCATATTCCTTGCTTTTCAGTGGAAATGAATAAAGTTGATCTGTTTGGGTGTCCATCAGTCCTCACTGGATTTATCATTTTGAAGTGCTGAGGATCCGCAGCTTACTACAACCCAAGTGGTCAATGCATGGGCAACAGTTCAGAAATGCATAACATTTCAGCTTCAGTCATCCAATGTGGAATTTTTGGAAAATTTCGTTAAGTTTTGTGGGTTTCCTCTGATCTGGAACGAAAGCATTTCTTCCTATGTTTGGACTGGAGAAGGAATAATGAGAAACTCTTCCCAGCCCTGCCAGACACACAGCCTTCAAACAACATTTCTGTTTTTAACTGCATTTCTGGTCACAAAGTTCAACCATCGCCACCAGGAGCGTTGCTTATCACCAGTGGTGCTTAGCACCATCAATCTAATATGCAAAGGGATAACAGGGCCAAAAAGATGAACAGATTCTCTGTTCCAAGTTACACAGCAAACAAGCAGCAGATGGAGTTAAGACGCAGGCCATGGAACTTGAGATTTTCTTGTGTGAGGCTGAAGCACCACTACATCTACATTCCTCCACTTCTCTGCCTGTAAGCTGGCATCCTCACTGACTTTGGGAGTGGGGCAGCAGGACTGGTCTGAACGCAGGCTTGAAAATGTAGGACGACTGTAGGGATCAAACAGTCTGCTGGCATCACAAGGAAAACACTATGACCCTTTTTAACAAGGTTTACTATACTGAGGTCCTATTTTTAGTAACAAGAGAGGAAAAAAAAAGATGACAGAAAAAACAAAACCAAATCATCAGTACAATTTAAAACTCAGAATCTTAGCATCGAGGGGTCAATAAGCCCTTCAATATCATTGAGTTTGTCATTGACGGTTTCCTCAGCCTACTCTGGTGTCACAGAAGTCTGATTTACTCAATAGCTGTATAGCAGGAAATATTATTTTGCGGTTAACTCTACTTACCAGAGTCAGCACAAAGTAAAATTAGGAGCAGCAACAGAATTACATTCTGTGATTAAGCGGGGATAAATCTCTTTTTTAAATAGAAAATAAGAAGAAGAAAAAAAAAAAAGCATACATTCACTACATTAGTCAAGTTCCTAAACCTGAGAAGATGGACTTTTCAGGTATTTTAACAGGGCAACCTAGATATCCAGATAAAACAGCAGCAGCCACAATTACTTTGTATCAAGCAGCAGCCATTCTAAAGAAGGAAACAGCTTTTGCTGAGGACTGAGGCTTTCATAAAATACACCAGTCTGAGAAAATACAGTTGGTAACTGGATGGCATAGTCTCTATTTGCTGACTGTCATAGTTCAAGTGAAGAATCTGGCATGCTGAAAGCAGCCCATGGAGTCACAACAAAAAAATAAAATACAGTGCTTGTTGATGGGCTTTAGTAGCTTCGCAGTTTCTGTATATATCTTAGAAGAAGAAATTGTATATAGTATTTTAGAAAAATTAAACATACTTGACAACTATCAGCTTCAAGATTGTGATCCAACTAAACAATCAAATCTAAAATAAGGAAGTATTTTCTAGTTGCTTGTGGTCTTTTTTTTTCATAAAAAGCAGGTATAAATAAAATACTATATAAAAAAGTAATTGCAACATATTTTTAGAAGCTGGTCAGAAATTTTCAGATGACACAGAGATGTCTGGCAGGTAGCCTGCAAGGTTTTGAGTCATCTTAGGGGTGATGAATGCGTGTAGATGCCCAGGCAGGATTCCAGTGCCAATCCTATGTGTAATCCTGGCACCAGCAAGACCTCCGTACCTATCTTTCAATACAGCTGTCTGATGCATGTCTGGTAACATAGGGGTAATAAGTATTTTAGCAGTACATCAGGTGGATTCTTTTCTGGGATCACGGTCCTTCAAAGTTCAGGGCCATCTGCAGGCACCCTGCTCACAGGTCTGCCTTCACAAGAACCGGACACCAGTGGTTTGCCCACTAACCAAGCCCTGGGGAAGCTGATTTGGCAGATGACCACAGTACTAAACTACACCTGCTTCAGGCTTTAGAGTCTGTGCTCTCCTGAGTCAGCTTGGAGGCAGAAGGTGCAGTGCTACTCCAGGCACTGTCCTGGAGCTGAGCACCAGAGCACCTGAAGCCCTGGACCCAGCACAGGTCAGCCCCAAGGGGCCAGGCTGCAACCAGGACACCCAGTGTTCCTGGTATCCCTGTGCTGCAACTACAACCCAGTCAGAGAGCTCTGGGGACAGGCTCTTGGATGCTGGGTCACAGTGTGCTGCATCTATGTCCTACGGAGATCCTGGCTGCTCCTGGCATGGATGTGTTGGGCAGCTCCACCACTCTCCACAAAGTTCAGAAGAAGATGTCCCTTAGGGTAGGAGGTGATGTTCTCTGCTATGTAAACACATGTGCATACACTCAAATGTGAAATACATCACAAGTTCCTATTAATGAGATTCCTGCAGAAAATTAGTACCTGTGAGAGAAAGCTTAAGACTAAAATCAAGCTTTTCAGTAAGATTTTTTTTTTCTAGATCAAGTTAGAGAAAGCAAGTACGACTTGGACAACTTTTAAGGGAATATAGGAATTGCCCCTGTTCTGTACTAGCTTGGTGCAAGGGAGAAAAGCAGCTGTGCTTCACCCCAAAAGAAGGAGCTAGGTGAACAGAGAATGATTTAGCCTGAAATGAGATTTCCAAAAGTGATCAGGCAGAACTGATAAGAGTGCACTAGAATATACGATCTATACTAGTGATACGGAAGTGTCTGATGCTGAATGCTTGCTGAGCAGTTTAGGGAGGAAAAGTGGTAAGGACTGGTATCCCTGCTTATTGCTTCCAATGTTTTTAGTTACAGATTTCTCCTATTCAAACGTTTTCATACATTAAATTAAATTACTATTTTTGTACTGATTTAATTAGTTTTAAATCACTGCCTTTTAATTTGGTTTCCCTTTGGTTTTGATGATTAGAACTGGCACAGCTATACACTTACACTTTAAAACTGCGCCTCATTTCCACTTACAGTTTATACCTTCACACAAAGCAATCTCAGTGTTTTAATATCTCCCAGTCACTCTTCCTGCAGTCCTAATCAGAATGCTTTCATAATTTTAAAATTTATTTCTGCATATTCTTGCAATTAAGAAACAAATTTTGAGATAATGACTTACCGAATTAATTCTTACAAAATTTATTTTATTTAGATTTACAGCTTTTTCACAGTAGCACTTTGATTTATTTGACATTAAATAAAGTTTTCTGAACAAAGAATTTCAAGTGTTACACATTCTTCTTCTCCTTCTCTCCTACGTTATCACTTCAGAATGTCTTACAACATCAATGAAAGACAGTACAGGGTACAAAACACACCACTGCCATCCAGTACTACTTGTTCATGCTGAGAAACAAAGGTCAAAACAATAAAGTGTTACTCATTCAACAACTGTCTCTACCATTAGTTACCTTAATCCCAGAACCAGTGTTAGTGCTTCATGCAGACCTGAGGTTAGTAAAAGACTAAAACTTTAAGAAGATGTAGTGGTCATTTCTCAATCAGTGTGAAATTCTTTTTAGTGTGAACAAGAGCAACAAGGAAAGTTTGCATACAATTTGGTTACAAGCTTAGTGCTCTAGTAAAAGTAATAGGAACAAAGGGTTTTTTTGGACACTTTGTCTTACCTTCAGATAAACAGAACTGATATTTAATGATCTAAAAAGAGGGGAAATAAAATAAATGAAATAATCATAAGGAGTTCAAGGAATTTCAGAACAGGAAGGCCTTGAGTTACTCATTTTCTTATCGATTTTCTTATTAGTAACTGAAAATGCAGTATCCTCTTATAAACCACGTATTTTAGCGGAAAGTAAAAATCACCTTAAAAACAACTTTGCAACTAACAACCTGGAAACGAAAGTGGTGATTGCAAGGCTCTCAGGCTTTTAGTTTCAAACTTTACATTCTAAAAATGAGAGCTTAAAACTTTCTTATACGAAAAGCGTGCTTACATTAAAGAATTTATCTGTTTGGACTACCCAACATAAAGAAGTACCAGCACTTTCAGATTTTATACAGGAGAATGCAATAAAATTCATTGTAAAAATATAGAATCTGCTTGCTATGTTCCGGTAGCTTGCCAAATCTTAATGCCAGACATTGGCCCATGATGCCAGACAACAGAATAAGGAATTAAAGGCAACTTTGCCCAAGTTCTCAAAATAGGTGCATACAGTCTTTCAGATTAATGGTAACTCTTAATGATATGTAAACATTTGAATTTTTATTCTTTATAAGTAAGGATACTGCATTTCAAGTAAGACTGTATAAAAACAGTTTTTGACTGTACTGCTTACCTGTGTCCGAGGGCAAATGGTGGTAAGGTGCTGGACAGAAAACCTGCGCAGCAAAATCCTCAAAAGTTGTAGGTTCTAGGTGATGCTGAACAATTGTTTGCAGGTAGCGTGCTCTCTCCTCATAACTGGTTTAGCCGAGAATTAAGGAACAATTTACATCATGTACTGTAACTGCTAAATACCAATGCCAAGTAATTCAGAGTTCCTATTTTTGTTAAACACATATTGTGTATTTCAGTGACAGTACACACTTAATTTAACTCTACATAATTCTGAGATTATCTGATGCACTGTAGTGCTATGAACTGTACAGCACACAAGGTCAATGTGAACCATTATGGTTAAACCATCTCTTTTTCAAGTCTCATACAATACCTTCTGAAAATCTTTTCCAACAGCAATGTAAATATTCTCTTTAAAGTAACCGATTTGGCTGCAGTTTGGTTACAATTAAATACAAAAATCTCACAATTCTTAAGAGAATAGCATGAAAAGTAACAGATGAACATTAACAAAATCATTTATTTTGCACTTTTCAATAACAAACTCCTTCCATAATCCCTAAACACACACGCAGTTAAGATAAGTACATAGCTAAATTTGAGTATTGGGAAAAACACCTCATCCATTATGCCATTAAAACAAGCAAGAATATTTGTAAAGAACCTGCAGGACCCTTAAATACTGGCTAACAGGTTGTCGGCAGGGCACTGACAGCAAAATACTGTACTTCTTCCTTTTCACTGCATTCTCCTTCTCTGATATTATTGACAAGAGACCAGTATCTTGAAGTGTTGCTGCTTTTGAAGAACCCTCTCCAGGCTGCTTGTTCCAGCAGGCCTGATTGTGCTGTTAGCACAAAGTGAGCGAGAAAAAGAGAGAATATTTCTGCTGTTCATGAAAGCAACTATGGAAATGGCTGTCAAAATGTAGAGCAGCAGGCAGCAACATACAATTATCAAGAAAAACTCCCATGCTGACTTCATGTCGTATAGTTCCTGAACTGAGAAATCAGTTAACCTTTTCTCTCACAACTTTCCAGGTCCTCTGGCAGGACTCAATACTTTGAATGAGGGAGACCTTCTCAACTTTTCTTACGTAACCATAAAATGATCAGGATTTTTTCCTGGCATTTGTGCTTGTGCACATTTTGTTTTCATATTTTATTTGTAGACAGTAAGATCAATTTCCTATTTTTTTTTTCCTAGAAAAACAAAAACACAAAACAAAACAAAACCCCCAAAACAGAAAAAAAACAAACCAAACCAAACCAGCATGCTGTGGAGAAATGCATTCAGGATCAGTTCAGGAAGGCTGGAAGTTCTCACTTCAGGTTTGCTGCTCTTTTTTGGGGTGTGGGAGGGGAATCAGTATCTTGCGTCCTGCACACATCTTTTTAGCAATTGAAACATGAGAACTGCATAAGTGACAATTTTTTTTTTTATTTATTTTTTTAATACCAAGTGCTAACATTTTAAATAACTAACTGTACTGTTTTCAGTTATGATGATCAGTACAATTCTCAGCCTTAAATTACAGCTGGAAACAACAGCCTCCATCTTAGCTATTAAAACTATACCTCAACTGTTACAGAACTTTACCTATGAAACCTTCCTGTCCTTGTTTTCTGTACAATATTTACAATAGATATTTCAGTACATCTAAATATGAAGGAATGTAAAGAGAACATATTATCTGAAAAAAACCTTTATAGCGAATAACATCATCTTTGTTGTATTTCCTGAGACCATGACTTGCTTACATAGTGAAACTGTGAAACAATTGTCCCTCCAAAATTTGTGTTGCAAATTCCTTCCGGATCCTCAGAGACCTGAAACCCAGCAGAATTCTCAATCTGGAGAAGCTATAACAGAAGCACGGGGACAAGAGAAAATATAAAAAAATCTCCCATTGTAGAGGTTCTTAGGTTGGGGGATAAACACAGTATTGAGCCTTAAGAGAGGAGAGTAATATAGCACAGTTTTTAAGAGGCTATGTATAAGTGGTAGAGGATGAAACTGATGGTTGAAGTCTAAATAATACTACGTATCTCACAACTTGTTGAAAAGCACTTTTTTCATTGGGGGAGATTCACAGCTGCTGAATTTTCTGCAGTTAATAGAGTCCTTTGATTCACAGCAGTGCCCCTTGCACAAAAAATACTGGCCTTTGTGTATTACCAGAAACTAATTTTCTATTTGGCTGAAAAGGGAAAAATGGGGTTATTGCTTCTCCCTCCTACAGAGCTTTTCATTATGCCTGATGCACTCAACTTCTAAGCTCTTCTGAGAAAAAAAAATAACTGAAGAGGCAAGAGGTAGAAAAATGAGCTTGTTAGCACATTAGAAGTGAAGTATCTTGGTGGGCCCTAGAAATTCCCAGTGGTGTGTTAACTTATCACTCTATGCATGCTGGCACTGATAGTCTCCCAATTGATCACTCTCTTTTCGCACCAAAGGTGCTGCCAGGAAGCAAAGGCTGAAGGCCCACAGGAGAACAGGCTGCTATCAAAACAAGCTGTTTTTAAAAGTCTGCTTGAATGGGTAAAATGTTTCTTGAAAAAGTAGGGTGGAGACACCTACCTGCTTTTAAAATGTTCTACTTTCAGAGGTCTCTAAAGGAAACCTTTTAGTTTATCCTATTACATCCAAAGCTTATACACAAATAAGGCAGAAATGAAGGAAAGTTACCACTTTGAATGTGACAAGGACTTTCCCATTCTCCAATCTGTGTGCCTATCTCCTAACCAAATAGAGAAGTCTTGACACAGATGCTGACTGAGGAGGATAATGATGTTTTTGTTACACAATGGAGAGGACATGCTTATATCAGTTCTACAAGACGAATTCAAATGCACGCTTAGCACACCTGGAGAAAAGTAATTCAGCTAGCCAGGTTACTTCGCGTTTTAGCAATCCACAAAACCATCTGCACCGGGTTAATAACAGAACCCCGCTTAAAAAGGAACACAAATCTGAGGCGAAAGCCAAGTCCAAGGCTTGCAGCATTCTGCACTAAGAAAGGACACAGTCTCCTCAGAAGAACAGCTCTTCTGTTAGAAACTGAGTAGCTGAGATTTGGCTACTTATATCTTCTATTCACTCAGACTTTAGGAACATTCTAGTATTTTAAACTCCAAATTGTCATGCTTTTGTGGCTGAGATAATCTAGTTCCACACTGCACTTGAATGCAACTATCTGCAAGAGTGACCATAATCCCATGGTAGTTAATTTCTACATTACTTCTAATAGGCTGGACATTTATTTCTTTAAAATGCTGCTCTCTAGGGAAGAGTTATTAGCACCTATAAATTGAGTGGCACACACAAACTCAATGGCTAGTAATAATAGGGCAATGCAAGCAGTATTCTTACTGTGAGTGGATGTTGCCACTGGCATCAGCAATTAAGATGGAATGGGAAGGATGTACAGACAAACCAATGGGGAAAGAATCTGGCACAGAGAGTGACTAAATGCATAAACTAACAATGCTGTGAGCTTTCTGCTTCCAAAGAAAATGCTAACCAGAACAAAAGAGAACAGATAAAAAGGTAAGATACCCATTATTTGTACAGGCACCCACCCAAATCTGTTGGCTAAAAACTTGCTGATGTATAATCCACAAAAAGCAAAACAACAAAATAAAAATCCAAAGATTTGAAGAAATGACTTCGTTATACTTTTCCAGAAGTTACTGTTATGAAAAATATGATCAATACAGTAGAAAAATCAGAAATTGTACCTTTACAGGTCATTCAGGATGTAGTCACCGCAATTAAAATTTCATTTGCATTACAATCCATTTTACTTATTCTCCAAATCTGCAATTATTTGCAGATTTATTTCTAATGATACTGAAAATACTGTACTTTCCATTACTACAGACATGAGATCTTTTTTAGACCTGTTGATTCACATTTGGGAGCAAGCACCAAAATTCTGGCTGTCAGATCACCCACCTACTTGCGCTTAATCTGCCTGATAAACAATAGTTCACGTAATAGCTCTTCATCAGCATTGAGTGTATTACTTTTTTAAACAAAACAAAACAAAACAAAAACAACAACAACAACAAAAACTTAAGGTCTCATTAAATTCCTATGGCAGCATACAACTAAATCTTCAGATTCTTCCTGCATAACCTAATCTAGAACTTTTTCTAGCCACCTACGTGAACAATTTGTCTAGGGTCCTACCTCACATCTCAGTTGCTGCCCTATGCTTTTTTTCCCCTCAATAAATGAATTTTTATCTACCCAGAACAGCTTACGGCCCATGTTCTGAACATCCCACTTAGATGAGGCAGTCTCTTCAAATACCACCATGAATCTGCCATTCCCTACTGCAAACACAAGTTACTTATTTTAACTTTACAGTTGATACCTATTTGGTCCATTTGATCAAAACTACTCTTACCTGCTGTTAACACAACCATTCTCACTCACATGGCATTTTCAGACAGGCACTTCTGTACTTTCTTCCTTTGCCTAGCACCAGGTCTCCATAAATGTCCACAAAACAACCACCCTTTAATCGTCCTCCCTTTGCTATTACATTTATCTAAAAAGAAACAAAGAAAACATCTTGGAAGATTTATATCATCTGTTGGTGTGTAGATCATGCAACTACTCATGCTGATCACTGCTATTTCATATTTCCCTGTATTTTGTATCTGCCTTCATTTATTGTCTTCATTTTTATATTTAGCTTTTTGACTTCAAACAACAAACATTTATCTTGTCTATATACCATAAAGAGACTCTGGTCTATAGGAAGGAAATATATCATAGAATCATAGAATATTCTAAGTTGGAAGGGACCCATAAGGATCATCAAGTCCAACTTCTGGCACCGCACAGGTATGTGCCACAATAAAACAAGTGAAATATTTCTCTGTGCTTTTTCATTCATCATCTTTTTCCTTCATATCCAAAACAATTCCTTCAAAGATCCACTTGTTTTTATCCATGAATTTGTCATCTTTCCATTTGATGAGGAAATCTATTTGCTAATTACCCACATCTCTCAATTTGTCTTCAATTTTTCTTTCTTGCAATTTGAACCATGCAAGCTCCATAAGATCCTGTATTGCCCAGCCTCTTCTACTGTCTTCATCTTTAAAGTCCTTACGTTGTCCATCTCCTCATAATCATTTCTGTAGAGTTACTGTCTCATTCTAAATATTGGTTTTCTTCCCATTCTTATTTACACCTGTCTAACATCAGGAAAAACTCTGCCTGTAAGCTTTAGAATTAAATAATATGTTTTGCAAATAACCTATTCAGTATTCATCAGTTAAAGAAAACTGACTGGTATGTTATCATCATCCAGGGAATAACAATCTCAAAATTTCATTAACCTGACTCTGAAAAAAAAATGAAGAAAAAAAAAAAAAAAGCAGTTTCAACATGGATTAATATTTCCATGACTTTAATCAAGAATGTGGCACTTCACAATTCTGTAACCTACGTGATAGACTCATTAAAGGGCTGGAGAAGAAATTCTAGTGTCTGCTCCCAAGACCATCTGATAACAAAGGCTTCCTGAGCAGTGACTGGAATCCAGGGACTCTCCTCTCCCAGGGAAGTACCATAACCACTGGTCTCTACAGATGAGCATGGACTTTCCCTGTGATGCAGAGTATATTTTATGGAACGAAGAACAATTTCAGCTATGAACTGAGCATGCCATATTACAAAAAGTCCTCAGTCCCAATGGCCAGAGCAACACCCTTGCAAGAGGCAGTAGATGTGGCCTCAGCATTGGAAACCATTCTCATTTCCTGGATGATTGATGCAACTGAGTTGCCTCCTGTTGTTTTCGTGTGGGCTCTAATCCAGCGAGCACACTTCCAAAACTCCTAGCACTGCTGCCTTACAGACAAGAAGAGTAAAGAAATGCCTTCCTACTTAAGGGATAAAGAGAGGTATGAACTGGGTGTGTGGCTATTCAGGAGACAGAATGGACTTAGGCAGCTCTAGCGTGTGCTGATGTGGATAGGTTTCCAGGGCAGCGTAGCAACAGAAGCTGCAGATACCTGTGGACATCAGAGGCATCCAACACCGGGCATTCGCTGTGTGGAGATTCTTAGCACCTACATTTTAGGCTCAGGCACCTCAAAGGGCATTCAGTAGGAACTTGGGTTAGACTGACTTGGTCAGTAGTTATATGCTGAAATACTCTCGAGACTGTGAAAAAAAATACAGAAAATGTTTTATCACAATGGATTTCCTAAGCTGTATCTGGGGGGAAAGATTATGCTGGGGAACATATTCAAAGACAGAAAAATTAAAAAGGGCTGAAGGCACAGTTTATTAATATGTTTAAATAGTTATGGAAGGATTTATAATGCTTGAAAAATCTCTTTAAAAGGTGAGTACGTCAGTTGTTCCAAAGAATTTGAAACAACTGCATTTGTGAAGTACCTAAAGTCACCAATGGCAGAAAATCTGTAATTTCCCAGCAGTCTGAAGAAAGTATTTACCATTTCAGATAAAACAATAAAAAGTCATGCCACAGCTTCCAGTTTAATAGATGACTACAAGATCATTTCTGGATGATTTAAAATGCATCAAGGTCACTATAGTTCAGGAAATACCCTACAACTATGAAGTTCCAAACCGCAGGCCCAAAGGTGCTACAGCCACTTCTAGACTCTCACTGATGGGCTGATAAAGTAGACTGAAAGCACAAGTGGTGTTTTTTTTTTTTTTTTTTTTAATAATTCTGAATTTTAACATAAATGTTGACTGTCATTTCCAAAGACCCATGAAATGGAGTAAAAATGTTGGCTTTTTTTTTTTCTTTTTACATCACTGTCTGTATCATTTACACAAACTGAACAAAAATCAAAATATCAAATACCTTCATGAAAGTTTTTGTCATAAATCACTTGTGCTGCTTATATGTATGTGCACACCTGTGTAGGTTCACAATGTAACTGCATACTGGCATATGTGATCACAATACTGATGGTATGTAGCATCTGAGAGTCTTTGATTCCAATGCTAGGAAAAAGAGATTTTTTTTGATGATTGCTTAGAAATAGCTCTTTGAAAAAAGCCAGAGAATGCATTTCTAAATAGGAAGACGGACCTTTTCAGGTTAAATTACAAACTATTGTCAGAAATACATGTACAGCAGCATCTCTGGCAGTTCCAACTGTTAGCAAAATCATCTAAGAAGTCAATATATATTGATATGATTGCGGAGAGTATGACTTTGTCAGCCAGGCATTTGGAAAATAATTTAGACAAGCAGAAGCCAAAGTACTGCTTCCATCCTTAACTGGAAAATGAAAACTCTCCACCCAGAGTTACTTGCTTGTAGGGTCAATGGACACCTGTTTTTTTTTTTTCTTTTTTTTTTTTTTTTCTTTTCGATTGCATGTACACTATTTATATGAAAGAGATCAACAATATTTTAACAAAAGCTACATAAGATGGCACCCTTTTGTTTACATTTGCCCCCTCATCAGATTTGGAAGCTCACTTCTTCTTTGCAAGGAAAAAATCTGTAGTATTGTCAACAGTCAAAAAATGCTCCCAGGGTATTAAAGACCAAAGGAAAAATAGAAATAGCAAGGCACAATAAATGGCAGATGTTGGTAGAATTTTTAAGTTTCTTGCTCCCTGGCCTGAAAAGGTGTGCAAAACCCACAGAATTAATTGCTACAATTTGAAATTGCTACAATTTTGAGGTACTTAGAATGAAGAAAATGTCTATTTTATTGGGCACATTCTTCCTAGTAAATTACAATTCCTGACACCAAAATGTGAAAAGAGGATTGCCTTCAGAAAAAGACAGCAAGTACAGGCTAGGACCAAGGTTTTAGAGATGAAAGAAACAACTTAGCCATAGCAAAATTTGACTTTTAAAGGAAGACAGGACAAAACCCAGACATCATAGAAATTGAATTTTTTTTCTGGGAAATCTCACTTTGAAAGAAGAGATTGTGCAGTCGTTCTCAAACCAGCTGAACTCATACTGAGTCACAGCTATTTGTACTCTTTGTTTGCTCTTAGAATTAAGGATGTAAGTTGGGCTGCTATTGATCCAGTGTTGGAAGCCCTGCAACTAGCTGTGTTTTGGATGTAGGTGGGTGATCAGTATCAACCGGCAACACTGAGAGGAATAGTTAAAGTTCTGTTTTATTCTGAAAATTGACTCTGTAGAAGTGGCATCATGGTGTTCCCTACTTATTGCATTTCAGTGATTTCCACATCTAGTTTGCACAGTATACAAATAAAGAGATTCTTTTTTCCAGCTACAACTTCTGTTAACTCAAGTCAACTAGAACTCTCAAAGTCGGCATGGACTCTTTTCTGCTCCTTAAATACTGCCAATATTGAAAATTACATGTAAGTATTTTGCTCTGTGCAACTGTTTACACAGATATGCTGTAAATTACAGCAGCTTCTACATATACGAGTTTATCCTCAACACTGATGATTCATAAAGTAGAATTCAGTTTATGATTCCCATATCTGATGCAAGTTATTTAGGTTAAAGCAGGAAAAAAATTGCAATTGACACCTGCTTCACACAGGTGAAGGTGAATTATATACAACAATCTACTAGGTAGCATAGGTGTCTCATTACAAAAATCAAAATTACTATTAAAAGCAAGTAACAGACTATAGAATTTAAGCAGAGTACAATATCTAGCACCCGTAATGAAACTCTTTCAGAAAAAAATGTAACTGCCAAAGGGCTTTCTGAGGCAATTTCTAAGGTATAATTTCTTCGTGATGAAAAATAAGGAAATACGCAATAGATATATCCATACAAATTAATCCCATCATTCCAGATTTTGAAATTTGTTTTCAATGCATATAGTTGCATAATTCCTTAAATGAACATAACAAAAAGTAGTAGTTATTTTTTACACTATTAAAAAGTTCAATATGTTTTTAATAAATTAAAGTTTTGAGGAAATTATAATAACACATTTTTGCCATTTAGAGGCTTTTTTTTCTTAATGAGTACTAATCTTACAGCTAAAGGAGATTAATTCTAGTGTATCTACCCTATAGTTAAATGACTAAAAATTTTGCAAGGCAAGTATAGGCTAGATAAAGTTGCAGCCACTAAGTGCTTCTGAGTCAATAATACTGCCTTCTGTCTAGTTTACTGCCACATTGCACATTGAAAAGCATTGACTTTATCTGAATTTATATGAGAACCTGCATTTTTACAGTGTAAACACTTTCAAAATTGGTAAATTATTGCAAGAAATGATAATTGATGCTTAAATTTTCATTGGAAAGCCCAGTACTGTCCTTCTAGGAACGTCCTTGGTATATCATTTATTTTTATGTTGTTCCATCAGACCTTACAGCTAACTAAATTCTTTAGTGGTTTATAACATCTTCTGTGAAGAAAAAGCTGTGATTCATCAGAGCAGACAAAGCTGGGCTTTAATCCATTCCTATAACCATATTGCCAAGTCTATATTGTTTACATTGCGTCTCAATTAAGAGACAGGCAGGACACCTGGTACTTCTTTATCTAAGTCCCACGGGCTGCCAGATGACTCAAAATCCATAACAGGTGCTAAGGCAGTGTGAGCGTAGCACCATTAACACAAGCTGGAATTGGATAAAATTTGGACTATGCTTAACCACTTAAAACACTCAATTATGAAACGAAAAATGTAACCACTTTGCACCAAGCGTCTTTAGAAAAGGCACTTACAAAGATATGTAGAATTAAAGTGCAAGTGCAATGGGCTTAACAGAAATCTTTAGGATAAATGTTCTCCTGAAGCATATAAAAAACAGCTATAGAAAAAAAAAAGTTATAATTTTAAGACTACCATAGCAAAATATTATGAGATTACACTTAATAAATGGAATGGATTCTAATTCTCATCATTTGCTTATGCAACAAAAATGACACCACTGATGTTCAGATTTCTAGCCATTTTAAAGCTAAGGGGAAAAATTCTGAATTAACAGTATTTACTGAATTCTTCTACTCTGTATAACCTGGAATTTATTTTATTTTAAGGCCTTAGGCAAATGAAAGCATCCTACAGAAGCATTTAGTAAACAACAATGTTCAAGTGAAAAAACTAAAAGTAAAAGATATTGCCTAATACCCAAAAAGTCTCGTTGTGGATCTTTCTTTCATCACTTTTTCAGCTAACGTGACTGAACTAAGTAGTAAGCTTAGACACTGACAGAACACACCTCATGAGAGAAAAAATGAGTATCAGAAATTTTACAGTGGGCAATTACTTAAGACCTATCTGTATCTAAATGTGCAGTAATCAAATTAAGTTTCTATTTAATATTGTAATTATCAAGAACACAATATAGTGATTTTATTACCAGAGTAAGCAGTAACAAAGTACAGTAAACTCATTCAAGACAGTGTCATAGTATCTATGATAAGCAGCATATTGGCTTAAACTAATGCACTATATGCCTCTAGGGAATGACAGGCTCAGAGACTGGGTTTTAACATCAGAATCTATCCATTAATCTTGACTTAAATATAATCTACTCTGCGGTAAGAGGAAGAATGGGCATTCAATGAATTATCTGTTTGAAATATAGCAGGAGCAGATTAACACAAACATATAGAAGAAAGTCTCAGGCTCTCTACCATTTGTTGTGCACTTATTTTACGAAGCCTGAACCACATTTAACGTGAAAGACAGTAAGGTCAAATGACTAACAGTAAAGGAAGGAAGAATACCTCAAGACCGTAACAGATTACTCATTAAATTTACTGGTGGTGCTGCCAGAAGACTAATGACAGCATTTACAAATATCCCACTCGCCTATGTTTTAGTAACAGGCTAGAGAGGTGAAAGCAAAACAGCAACAGAACAGCGCTGCAGCCCTTACGCAGGCAGTATTTCCACTCCACCTTCCAGGGAGGATTTGTCTTACTAATGTCGCCCAGACAGGAATCAATGAAACTCTAAGGTGTGTTGTGTTAATTATTTTGCAGACCATTACAGCTACCCCTGCCTCATGACTTCCTTGGAACTGGGTTCCCTGAGGCAGCCAGAGCAGCTCCCAAACCTCCAACGTGGCAGTGGTATTGCAGGCAAGCAGCAGGAGAGGCAAAGATACAACCAGCCGAAGGGCTGAAGTTTATTAAGGATGCTGCACCAAACGTGCCAATGACAGGTGTTCAGCCATTTCAATCATCACTTCAGCCCACAAATAATGTAGAACAGTATAGGGCAGAGGGAAGTGCTGCCTCACAAAAATGCCAGGTTTGGGGAGAGGGGCTTATCCCCACTCTGATACTCAGCATTGTATCAGTTTAAAATCAAGAAATGAAGGTTGATGTGTGTAAAAATAGGGAAGCAAAACTGGCTCTTTGCTTCTAGTATTGTCTTGAATGCTGCAGAAGTTTAAATTTCTATCTTAAATACTATCTCTGATGATATAGATGTACTTACTGAGGAGAGAAACAGTTAAGAAAATGCCCTTCATAAAGACTTCACCAGAAACTGCAAAATTACAGATATAAAATTATATTAATATTAAATATAATCCAGTAAAGAATACATACATAGACAAATCAATTTGCAGTCCCACACTACATAGTAACAAAGATAACTTCTCAGATGAGAAATTTTGTTGTTAATTCCAATCTGCATTTAAATGAACTTTAAACTACCTTTCCTTTTATACTTGAAGAGATTTTTTTAATTATTATTATTTTTAATCTTTACCCTGGGTTGCTAGAGTACAGATACAAGATAAGCTAATTATAAGTCTCTTTGGATGGCACCAAAGTCTTCCATAATTTTCAGAACTAGAAGACAGGCATCTTTTATTCAAATGATGAAAACAAATATTTCCAGTTGCTCCCCTCTTCCTTTATTTTGAAGAGCAATTAGTAAAGCAGCCCCTTTTCTCCCTCCTCCCTAGTGCTGTCAAGCTGTTGAGAGCAGTTTGCAGCACTACAATGGTACTATTGTGAACAGGGTCTGGGCTTCCTTCCCACAGAGAGTTAAATGGGCAGTTCCTGCTGCCCATGATTGGTGTCCACTGAAACAATACTTAAGAGCCAGGTTTTATCAGTTCCACGCCAAAGAAGTGAAGCCAGGGAACCCAAGCCTTCATATCATGCTGAACCATATGCCAACCCGGCTGGCCCCAAAGGTTTATCACTAAGAATCAGGATCCATCGTGTCCCCTGTGAAATTTCACTTCACATACCTTCTGTGAAATGCATGGCTTTGCTGAAAACTGACCTTTTTCCACAATTGGCAAGAACAGATGGATGGTAACTATGGTTTGGCAAGCAGAAATTAAAAGATTTTCTAATAGCCTGCATTCTTCTATGTTTGGGAAGAGAAGCATTCAGAAGGAAACAGATATATCTATGACCCACAGATCTATTCAGGTGCAGTTAATCAGCAATTAAACTATTTTTTTTTCTAATGTCTTGTCCAGAAAGTATTCGTGATTAATTTGATTGGCCAGGCTATGATTAGGACTCATGTTTCTCAGACCACCATATGGTAATTTCAATTACTGTAATACTAACTTTTAATCCTTGCTTCATGTTATTTAGTTTTTCTACTAAATATGTGGCACATACAAAATTAATTATATGCATACTCTCTTTTTTGGCTATAATTTTTAACTGAATATTGTTACATATTCCAGCTAGATATATTTGCATATTCACAGGTATTATATAAAACCCCTTTGTTCAATAACTGAAATACAGATTTGTAGGAGACTTGTAGGAGAACAAAGACAACCAATAGGCTTGTTTCTATTCTCTCTCTCTCTTTTTTTTTTTTTTTTGTTTGTATCATTTTTAATTCTTCTGTTGGTACTGGAAAGCAGTCTTGATTACCATATGTAGAATGATGCAGAAACAGTTTGTCATTATCATCTGAAAGCATCTCTCTCATCTCACAAACACTAGTGTTTGTCAGTTTTGCTTGTTGCAAATAATATCCCACATTTCCCACCAATTTATGTAACACAATCAATACATATCAATGTTATATACTTAACTCTTCTTATAAATACAGCTTTTAGTGTTTAGCATACAAAACTTCCAAGTTATTTGCAAGTCATTTATCTGTTATTAGGAGTTTATGACCAGAAAACAATTAAATCACCAAACAACGCTCTCTTTTGCAGCATAAAAACAGGGCTTAAATAATTAAAGCAACAACAACAACAAAAAACACCTTACTCTAAATCCTAGAAATGACAGGAAAAATTGTTTAATCTTCCCCTTTATTTACAGACTTCTGAGAATTATCAAAGAAATCTGTATGTATGAATTTTAACACCTTGCAGGGGCAAGAGTCTTAACATTTTAACAATGGGCTTTTGTCATCCAAAATGTTTAATTAATTAATAAGGTTAAGTAGGTATTAGCAAAAAACCTGTCATTTTGTGTTATGTACAGAGCAATCACTCTGCATATGATTGAACTGGTTTATAGTTTTCATTCCAGTTTAAGGACTCTCAGCCTTCTTTCCTCTGCACATTTTTGTTTAGAAGAGGCATATACAGACCTTTAAAGAACATTTTTTTGATGAAAGAGTGATTGCTCTACTAATGTTCAACTTACAACATACCAAAAATTTCCTACCTTCAAAAGATGCGGTAACAAAGAGGAACTTCCCTCCCTCAAGCAATCTGTGCTGACAGATCCCAATTCAGAAGTTCTAGTAGGCTGATAAAGCACTTCACTGCTTTTCACAGTAGCCCACTGACATTCTTTTATTCTAAATCATAATGCCACCTGAATAAGCCTACCCAGATTTTATACAGAAATCAGTAGACTCCCCTTCAGAAGGGTAAAGTCAATAAATGAAAGAACGTAGATGTAGAAGAACGACTATTTTTTTTCTGAACAATACAAAAAGATTTGAGCCCCATCCCAAACCATCTACACCAACACATGTGGCATCCCTGTCTATGGCAGGGGGGTTGGAACTAAATGTACTTTAAGGTCCCTTCCAACCCAAGCCACTGTATGATTCTATGCACAGCACACTAAGGCCTTTATAAGTGTAATTATTAGAAGAAAATTTTATTACTAGGGTGAAACAGTTTTGCCTGATTTGATGTTTTGCTTTTTTACCACTTTCAAGAGAGTCTCATGCATTTCATTAGGGAAGAATAACTAATAAATAAAACTGTACTGTAATTCAAAACCAAATTATCATATCTGGTAATGACAACATTATTACCCTTAAATCCAAGTGTTTACACTATACCTCTTTAAGAGGTGCTCCTAACATCCTAGCTAAGATCTGCAGACAGACCATACAAAGAGCGAGAGACAGAAGAGCTATTGGGGTAGAGAAGGCAGGTTCTGTGGGATTAGAAGCAGGGAAATTACTGAAAAAAATATGTTTACCTGAAGAGATACAAATCCAGAACTGCTGTTAAAGAAAAGCATTGCGTGTATGTTTCGCCAAAAAACCTCATGGACTATATACATGAAAATATATAACACTATAACACAGAAGCAGTGCTCTCAAGCTTTCCATTTCGAGTTCCTCCTAGTATTAAAAACACATTATTCAAAACAAAAGAAAAACAACAACAAAGAAAAGCAACTCAAATGATGTATATGTCTACATGAAAATGCAGGAAAAGCAGCAGCTTTGTATAACACACATCTGCAAGTATTTCTCCAAGCAGTTATTTGAAGTGTCTATATGACAAACACTAAGGTGAGAGTTTAAAAACCTATCACAAATGTTGGTTCAATCATTTGTCTCTAGTGGCTAAAATCAAAGGCATTTAAAGTGATGCTTTGGAATTATTCATTGCAAAACAATCCTGTTCTTTCAACAGGTAACTAATAAATGATGGCTGAGAACAGGCTTGCACTACCCCTGAGGTCCAATTGTTACTCAGAACACTGCCTACTTTTGCTCCCTGGTGTTGCATTTTAACTCTAATTGCATGATCAAGCCAATAAATTGGACTCAGGGGACAAAAAAACACTACAAAAGTACCTACCCTGACAAAACCAGAGGTTGCAAGAAAATGCACTTCAAACAGAAGTGAGGCAAGACGAGACAAGCAAAGGAGAGGTATCAAAGCTTGAAAGACAGTCATTAATACTGACAGATTACTGTAATTCTGGCTGTCAAGGTGATCGATTTAAGCAGCATATGCCAATCAATACTTGCCTCATTTACTGAGCAACATTAGATATATAGTTAGGTGAGATGTCCCTAAGACAGGATTCAAACTATACTTAACGAACATAAATAGCACAATTTATGCTTTGGAATCTTCACTGCTTTTTCATTTGGCCTTTTATTTTAATGGGGCAAATTTCAGTGTGATTTTATTATCCATACAGAAGTTACTTGATATGGTTCCATTACGTTCCATTGCCATCATGTATACAATTCCTTTATGTAAGATATTTTGAAGTGCAGCAATTTTCAATATAACATATTGAAGTGCTAATCTTGATTATGAATATTCATAAATGCAGCAGTTATTTAAGTACTGTTCATTTTGCTTTTTTCATTAGTGGTTTGCCATTCTGAGTACTTTAGCTATCCATGGTTTACAAGAAACCAAATCCTCCTGGTATTTCCTCTGGAATTTTTCTTACAACAGTCCCTTATTGTCCAAATATGCTTGTGACATCAAAGGAAAAAATACATTAACTAGATGTATTAGTTCAAGGAAGAAAAATCCATAAAGGTGATATAAAAAGCTATTACTGTCATTACATATCTATAACTAGTCACACACACACATGTATGTATGCATCTATATAGAGGCAGAACCTTTCTCTTATATTTAGGTCTTAACAATAGTGAGAGAAACTGTTACACTATTCCTTGAAATTGAAACAGATGAACAGTCTATTAAAACAATCTGATACTTATAAATGCCAGGGAAATCTTCACTTTTTTTTTTTTTTTTTTTTTTTTACTATTGTAAGCAGGCATATAAGTAACTACATTATGAATTATTAAAAGAGTTGTCAGCAGAACTAGGATTAGGAAAGACTGAACATCATATTCTCTACCTTGTGATTCCTGCTTGAATTTGGAAAATAATTTCCATCACTAAACAGTAAAGTAGATTTTAGAAATAACTCTATTTCCGCATGGAAGGAACAGCAGGGGTCATATGATGAATTCATCTGTGACTCTTACTTGAGCTCACAACAGGTAAGGCTAAAATGGTATGACTCAGGATGGGATAAATATTCACTGAAATCTTGAAATTTTCAATTATTTGTTGTAAAGCATATAGAGTAATATCTAAAAAGTATATCAAGCATTATATTTATTATCTATTTCTTTTCACCTATGATGACAGAAGAAGCAATAACAGGTATTTTAAAAGCTTATTAAATGTCATATATCAAAACTGTATTGCCAGAAATACAGTGAAGTTTGCTGAGAGTCTTGGCACGTGGCATTTCAAAATAATTGTAAGAATGAACATATTAGGAGAGCAATTATAACAGCGTGTGTTATTTCTTTCACCAATACCAAAATTGATTAAGTGGTATTCTGAAAAATGAATTGATATATATTTAGGAAAGAGAAGGAATGCTCCTTAAGCACCTCTTATGCCTTTCCCATTTTAAACACATTTATCACTGGTGCAGTAAGATTGCATTCATTTTTTTCTTACACATGCTCATTCAAGTGATGCTAAGTAGGATGCTAAGTAGGATTCCTTGCTCTGTGTGCAGCTACCTATCAGGTAGCATCCTTTTTTTTGGGGGGGGAATATTAGATAAGAAATAAAGTATTATGGTGTCTGAAGCGCGGACAATTTGAAGTGCAAAGAATTTGCAATAATTGATAATGCTCCAAAAATTGTGCAAATATCTAGAAAGTAATACAGTAGTGTTTCACAATATACTCTCACAAGGTTTTAGTTTTTTTTTTCTTGGCTTGTTGCATACTATAAATAATTTTAACAACTTGGATCATTGGACAAGCCTACTATGCCAAGTAAGGAGTGTTATCTTTGTGTACCTTTTGGCATCTGACTAACACCTGTCGTTTATTCAGGAAGTTCAAGTAAACTTCTGTATGAAACCATTCTTTCTATTGCTCAAAATACTTCATTTTGATCGATCTCCTAGACACAGTAGTTTCTGAATTCAGAATGTAACAAAGCGCTTGCTCAGGTATTGAAGCCATTAGTAAAGCCATTCCTACCAGGACTTTCCATACAATTCAGTAAATAAAAAATATTCAATGACCCTCTAAATAGCAGCCTGCTTATTCTACATCATAGTGAAAACAATTGTTCTCACCATTCAGTACCATTATTACACCTGCAGTCTTGCTAGACTCTGCTGCGAGTCTCACTAGCTTTCCTAGCATACATGCAGCTGAACTGTGTTCAGGAGATACACGTGTACAAAGGCAAATGGAATGACAAGCAACACATATATGAGGTAGAGAAGGGGGTACTGCTGCTTTGGTAGTGAGACAACAATAGTATTTTGAGTGTCATCTGCTACTGCATGCATATATGCCGCCTATTGGTGAAGGGGTACTGTTACATGAAAGCAAGACAACTGACAGTGAGGAGCTCCAGAATCCTTCAAGGGGAAACTAAAGCAAATTCCACAAGTCAACATAGTAATGCCATCTAAAATGGCTATTTTCTCTTCAAGAAGCTACAGCAATGAAAACGGCAAGCATCAAATAAAAGCATGATACCTGCTGATACCTGATGTCTGCTGATAAATATGGTACATTTTTAATCTTAAAATACTACAATACTGAAACATTATTTTAGTATTCCAAGCAAAGAATGCAAACAAAGCAGATGAAAGTTTTAACAATCATTAACAAAATCAAATCTTCAGTGTTTTGCTATCCAAGTTTGCTATCAGGAGTGTCAAAATAACATCAGAAAGAGGGAGGTGAATGACAGAGTATTTCAATCTCAGAAAGATACTTCAGACCATACAATACATTCTCAAAGTCGAAGCAGATTATAAAAGGGAGATGAGCAGAATTTCCTGTATCCATGCAACCATTATTATACTATTCACATGTACTACTCATTGCCACATCATGATTAACAGGCTAGCTCAATAAGGAAAAAGTTGCAATCAGGTTACATGAAGAGGACTGAATATCCCTGCTGATTACAAATGACAGCTGATTTTTTTCAGTCAGGTCTGCATTTAGAAAAAGCACTAACTCAGGATGGATAAACCCTCTCCTTGGAAAGAAGAGGGCCAAACTCAGTGCCACTTTCTTCATTTTGCCATATGCTTTCAAATCAGCACACACCTAGTTTAATCAAGAGTTTACCATGACCCATTTTAACCACAAAGACCTGCAACACAACACTGTAAATATTCCTCAAATATACAAAAGCACAGACCTGCATATCATCAACTCCCATGCAGACTGAAAAAATGTCCACCAAGTATTCCACAGCACCGTGAAATGCTGTGCCTTGCAGGCACAGAGCCATCTGATACTGGCTTTCTAATTACCTATTTTGTTGGTCTACTACATTAGTAAAAGGAGAGCAAATACAGAAGAGTATGGCTTGAAATTTGTTCTTTATGTATTCAACAGAAGTCTTCAGTATTCCTGTTTTCTCCTATTTCCTCAAGATCCACATTAAACTATATTTCCACTTAACCATCATCAAAGTTCCTAAAAAATGATCACTGCTCAAATGTATTAAAATATACTCAATAGATAAATAAAAACTAATTTCAAGCAGATCAGTTGAGAAGTCTTCCTCAGTTATGGTCCTGGACATGTGGGAGGCCTTGATTATCAGCTTCAGTTTTCTGAAGAATTGCTGCTTTTGGTGCACCTTCTGAAAAACAGCTTTTCTGTTCCTTTTTTTCTGTTTCTTGTCTTCAGAGGTATTGTTTTCATTACTCTGTGCCCTCTCCTTATTTGCTCAAAAAGTCCTGTCTTCCACAATACACATTAAGTCTAGAGAGGTCTCCAGAAATGCTATTTAACCACAGACCATAAAATACTTCTGTCCCTGCCTCCTTCATTCCACAACAAACTTAAAAGCTAGTAGAGAAAGGCTTTTGTCACAGCTAAAATATGCCAGAGGAAAAGAGTGGGAGACACTAAAGACAATCCTCAACATCTTCAATTTCTTTCTACTGCAGCAAAATTAACTGGATTCAATTTTCAAATATTCTTCAAATATTTTTAGACTATGTCCATGTTACAACAAACTCCTACCAGTCTTTGCTGTTCTTATCTAAGGGACATTCTTTCTCAACCTCAAATCTGATGATGGGTTGAACACCAAGAGCAAGGACATGACTTTTTAATTGAGAGTTTTTGTTGTTTTTTTTTTAAACACAGAGAACTTGGCCAAGCTTTGGAATGTATTTTATTTTATTTTTCTTTTCCCTACTGACGCAATTGACCCCACCATAGCCTAACTCAGGCCAGGGAAATTAGATGTTTTTACTACTCTCTCTCCAAGCAAACAGCTTTTAAAGAAGTCCTCATGCCCCCATTTTAGTTTCTGAAGTACTATACAAAGCAATGAGCATAAGATACTCTAAGTCAGGTGGAAAAAGAATTCCACTGGCTACTTAATAGAGCCTTTAAAATCAATGCTCAATCAACTGATGTTTCATAAGCTTACCAAGTGATGACATAAAACCTACCAACCAATACTATCAGATATTAAATATACGTAATGCTTTTTGTAGTTATTATGATGGAGACATATCAACATTTTAATGTAAGCAACATTATTTCATCAATGACGTGGAGGGAATTGATGCATAGAGAAAGTACAGTTTAGAGAACTGAACTTTAAGTGAATATACAATAAACAGCTCTTAGGACCTGCCCAATTCCAAGAGACTGAACTGGCAAGCTCTAACTGAGGAACTTATTACAACTTCCATATTCTATAAAGAAGCAAATCACAAGTTTGTGTTTTTTTTCCTACTAAAAGTTTGCTATTTCAAAGTAAATTGTTTTCCAATTGCTCATCACTATACATCAATATAATGCAATAAGCCATCACTTTTCATGGTATAATGATGATAATACATTTTAAATACTTTGATTAAGCCACTTGAGTAATGACAAAAAGATCGGACCTTTCTGAACATAAAAATACAATGAATCAACGTCATGTACAGAAATGGCACCAACGTCATTTAATGTGACCACATCAAATACCATCCATCACTCATCTGTAAATCCACTTCATCATATTTAAAGTGAGAACAAACATGAGTATTAACAGTCAGCCTTAAAAGAATGGAGTATTCTAGTAGCAATCTATCACACAACAAATACAAATACCTACAGCTTGGGTGGAAATTAAGTACAGAATTTCTTTTGGATCAAAATTTAAACTTACCTTCGAATTTATGAAACCAAGAAACAGTATGTTCTTGTTGATTTAAATAACATGTACATAACAGAATAGAACTTGATCTTAAGAAGGAGACACCTAAGCGATTGACTTACCTTATGTTTCTTAATTTCTGGTTCGTATTCTCTCGAGAGCAGCCCTTTCAAAATACCACAATTCAGTTCCAACAAAAAAATTAGATAGTTTTCTGACATGTTTACAAAGGCACTAACTTCTTTTTGACAAAAAAAAAAATGCATTCTGAGCTGAACAACAACATTTATAGGACAAAAAAAAGTAACTAATTTGAAGGAAAACAGCATTGGCATCCTTCTAGGATGCTAGGTTGTCTTCTGGAAAATAAAACTAAGACATACTAATACTGGAAAAATACTTTATATTTAAGAAAAGAAAGATTAGTAACTCCATGACATGGATGTTTTAGAAAGTCTACCCACAAAATGGTCATTAAAATAATTACTTAAGACAATGTGGTAAGAATTTATTCCATGTTATAAAATACTAGAAGAACAACTTCTTAGTGCTGAATCTATTCTTTGCTTAATTAAAAATGGTCTTTATCTGAATGGTGTCCTATGGGTTTAAGTTTCCTAAAGGCAATGACACCATAATACATTGAAACTATTTTCACTAAATTAATCTGACAAAAATAAAATATGACAGAAAACACGACAATCATATTTGTAGAGCTGCAAGGGAATGTATACGCCTTGGGAACCACATGAGTGAAAGGATACAAGTTTTGGTATAATGGGATTAATGATTTCAATGCACGGCTTGCATTTATAGCTGTTGCGCGAACCATAATAGGAAGAATTTTTCCATTCACAATAGCACCATCAAAGAGTGGACCAAAAAATGGAACCTGAATAAAAAATTAAGAAATCCAGCATAAAGCAAGATCTAAGCTATAACAATTAGCAATCAACATTAACAATAGAGCACTCAAACATATAATTTTTTTCTCCTCATTGCTAGACAATCAGACCAGTTATTGTGCTCTATGACAGACCTTTTCTCTTGGGGAAATATACAGCCATATAACAGCTTGATATCTTTGGTAATAGATAACATAGTATTTGAAGAAAATTAAGCAACCATTTTAATACTATGTCTCATCAAAGATTATTTTCAACACTTGCTGCCAAAATCCTAAGAACAGTCATGCCCATGATGTTTATGAGGTTTAAAGACTAGATGACAATATTGTAGGTAGTAGTAAGCAAGAGCAGCTTCCTTTTTCCTCTTTAACCTGCAAGCCCTTCCATAATACAACTCATTGTACCTACATAGTACGGAAAATAATATACTTATTAATTAATATGTAAGTAATCCAGCAGTAACAGGACCATGTACTGGGCATCATTTCATTCCTATCATCAGAGAGAGATAGGCGAACCTCTATTTGTTATATCTCTTTTATTAATTTTAGTACTTCTGGAAAGAATTTTAAAATTTGAAATACAGAAATTCATGGCAAGTGACATCAGAAACAGAAATTATGTAGTACAAACATTTAGGACTATTTTTACTCAGTGAGTGTTCACTACCCTAAACCACTATTTTAAGAACAGAGCTAGCACAGACATTTAATGAAAGTCATTAGAAAGACTGTGTTCACATTCTTTAGAGTTGAATGATCCCTGCTTTGCTGAATTAATCTCCAAATTCCTGCATGGAGTCCAGGAGAAGGTGAAAACTGGCTTTAAGAAGAAACGGGAATATGTCATAGATGGAGAAAGCTGGAGCAGGCTATGATTCAATGCCCACGGTCACATATCAAATTTGACAAAGAAGATTTCAAAGTTTATCTTAGAATTTAAATAATTATGTAGAATATTCCAGCTTTGTTTGCATTTTACAGTGTTAGCAGATTTACTTGATAGGATCAGATCTTTGCAGTTTCAAGTTGCTTGTTTTACCATGCACTGTTCTCACTGATTTCTTCCCTTTCCTCCTACCACTCCACTGCAATTGTCAATGTTAAAGACAGATCACCTTAAATCAGTTTATTACACCAAACGCTCCCATTCAAAACAGAATTCAGTTCATTATAAACATATGAAGGAAATACACACAAACCTCCCCACTCTTACCTCAGGCTTTTTCATGATCTGGATACTGAACATATGGTTTTTCATGGGATAGATAACTATAAGAACATCACCAAATTCTGTTGGAATTATTCCTCTTCTATAATCCCGAGTATGCTCTGACCAGACAATGTGTACTTCATCGTTTCCTAAATGTCTTAGCTGAAAAATCAGAGATAAAAGCCTGTCAGTTTAAATATATCTTGTAGCCATACTGCTATACTAAATGCTCATATTTCAATAGGACAAACCCACTAAAAAGAAATAAAGAAGGATGAATAAAGTAAACATATTACACTATAGTTCTCTTACATGTTCGGTCACAGGATTAGTTTGCAGTACTGGTTTTTGCTACAGATTTTTATACATCAGTGCCAATGACTATTTAACAGATACGTCAATACAGACTACTAAAAGCTAAAATTTTGTTGATATTATCTCAAGAATGCTGAATGACTCAATCTGATTTGCTAAAATGCTTTCAAGATTGCCTTCATTCACAGGCAGTGAACTACTAATTTCTATATGAATTTTATAAGCATGTGGATGAGCATATGCATAAAAGATACCTATCTAAGGAGTCTTTTAACTTCATCATTCTAGCCAAATTCCAAACTGTCCACCACAAACAAAAAGCCTTCTAAAGGAGACGAGATACTGCATTTGGCACATCCCTAGATGAAACAGAAACCTGTAACACCTTTGGAAAACTAACCAGCCACCTGTAAACAAAAACAGGTCTTGAAAAATTAATAAAAAAAACTTGCTCAGAATGGCTGAATGGGATACTGAAAATCAGTGCTGCAGCCTCAGCTGTAGTCACATAACCTGACTGAAGAACATACTGAATGCTTTGGAATTATCCACACTAAAGCCCCCAAATGCTCTTTCAGGTAAAACATTGCCATCCAAGAAAAAAAAAACACTGTTAACATCATGGAGAGAGACTTTATGTATGCTGATCAAATACATTCAGATTATTAAAGATTAAGTTTCCTTCCACTAAAGGCCATTTGTGAAAATTCAAGCTGGAATCTCATTTTTTCCTCCTTGTGCATCACCAGATAGAGCTGACAATTTTCCTCACCCACAGTTTTCAGTTTGTTTGCACAGCTTTAGCCAACTCAAGTTTGTCAAACAATTGCATTGATGTTATTCAAAGGACAGCACTGTGAACTGCTGTTAACAGGTAACATGCAGATTCTAATCTGAGCACTTACAAGAAGTTATTTTGTATAAAAAGGCAACAATTTTCTGTATTCATTTTCAAAATACAACTGCACTTTAAATAAAAGCAAAACATATACACAGTCATCAGAGAAATTTCATTGCAAGTATCTGCTTGTTTATATTATGAAACCTCCTGGAATGTTGCTTTCGTCTTATCTGAAGGCTTATATTGGTTGTCAGCAGCAGCCTTTACAAAAACAAAACAAAGAAGGGAAAAAAAAAGAAAAAAAAAAGCCGCCTCTGCTCTTCTCTGCTGACTTTGAATTGTATCAGCCTGAAAACCTGCATAGCATTTCTGCAAGAAAAGGTTTTTCTTCAGCGTTGGACTGGGCAAAGGACAGATGGCATCAGTGCCCTGCATCTTGTGTGATGCTCAACAAGTCATTTGTGTCGCTTGGACCAGACCGTACATACATCTAATGTACAATGATTGCAGTTCCTTTGAAGTGAGCTATTCTTGCCTCTTTTGTAGATGGCTGAGTTATTTTGAACAACACTTAGGGATGCTCTTGTGCCAACTGTAAACCCAGACCCAGAGAAGAACTGGTTATAACAACATTCACTATATTGAGTTTTATTTGACTACACTAGAACAAAACCAGGCAGCAACCTGAATGACTGATGTGAAACACAAACAGCAGCTGCAGAAACTCTGGATGACAGTCAACAGTGACGTATGTTGTGAAAAGACAACTAACTGTGGAACTGTTATGAGGGCCTAAGCTTCTTCTACCTTCCCAGGTGAAGTGACAGCCAAACTATTTGTTGAAATCTAACAATGACAGAAAGGCATGTGGAACTGATGGGTCCACATTTAGAAGCAAGTGAAAAGCTCAGGAAGGATTAGACCGCCTTATCAAAGGGGAAAGTAAGAGGCTCAGGAATGAAATCTTGTGGAATGTGAAAAGATTGTACAATATAGGATCCTATATTGAGACATGGTTGTCTGGTGCACCTCTATTGAACTGGCCGCCAAAAAGCAGAACACCCATCACTGCACTGTACCGCTCCTAGTACAGCAATATTGAACTATTTACTAGAATTAGCTCTCCTTTACTTACCATCTTTGGACTCAAAGACAACATAACTCACACCATTAGATTTGAAACAAGGGACAGAGACAGTCTACATGCCAAATAAATGGCCTTAAAATCCAAAACGTATAGAGAATTTACATAGTACACCTTCTTGGCATCTCTGAGTTTCATTTATCAAAGGTTGCCCCTGTGTACCTCTTACTGATATCTGCAGCTAACCAGCAGCTTAGGGACCTGGTTTAGTGGGTGACATTGGTAGTAGGGTGATGGTTAGATCAGATGATCTTGGAGGTCTTTTCCAACCTTCGTGATTCTAAGATGGAGCATCACTACTGGTGTATACTTTCAACTCAGATTGGCACAGATTTTGGAGTGTGATAAAAGTGCATTGTACAGTTATTTTACAGGAACTACTGACAAGGGGCATGTATTATTGGATGCCAAGTATACTGAAGCCCCATCAGTGATTTTTTTTCTCCATTTCAAAATCTGCTTTATAGCCCATGGAGGTGTGAGGATACAGTCCAGGCTAAACTCACAAACTTCTTTTGAAGAAAAGGAAAATGAATTGGATTATTCCACTGAGTTCCAAGTCCTGTCAGGTGTGCTTCACCTCATAGTTAGTACCAAGAGTGATTTGGCAAAGACTCAGTTTGAGTAAAGTGTTGAATGGCATCTCCGTGACATTTGGCAATGTACTGAGAGTCAAAGTCAGATGGTGCAAGCAGGTGGCTGATGGTATAAACTGTATATGGTGGTTTGTAACAAGATGCATTGTACCCAAAATTGAAACTATGATCAATGGCTTGTTTCCATCATAGGAGACAAAAGGTTGACAAGAGAATAGACAAGTATACAAGATCTGGTACAAGTTGCTGATTTTATCTTTATGTTTGAAGAAGAAATAAATGTTGGAGAAGTCATTCTGTTTGTTTTTCTAGAGTAGATCAGAACAAGCTCTGATCCTAACATAGTGCTCCTTGTTGCTTCTTTCATGTCCTCACCGTGGTCAGCAAGCAACGCTTATAAGGAAGTTTGAATGCTGGTAACTCGACTGATCAAAACACTTGATTCATGGAAGAGATCCAATATCTGGAATTGTTTCAAAAAGCTTTCCAAGGCCTGCTAGATTTTTGAATCAACTTTTTAGAAAGAAGAATTTCAGTTTTTCTTCTTCATTTTTCAGTTCCCTTTTGAAGGACTCTGAAATTGAGCAGTGTTCCACTACAAAGCTCTCCTGCAAGCACAGCAAACATTAGGAGAATCCATCATTCACTGTAATTATTACACCACAGAAGAGTGAGAGTCTGACCTCTTTCAACTTTAATCTGGATTCTTTATGTCTTTGCACTGAATTGGAAGCATCCCAGAACTCAGTGTCCTGGACACAAGTGGTACAAAGATACTGAGTTACAACCATCTCTGTGCATTGAGTCCTAAGAACACACAGCAACATGGTTTCCCAAGGAGTTGTGGTCCCGGTGTTACCTGACAGAATCAGATGTACTGTGTACAGCATATACAGGTACCAAGAGTGAAATCTATGCCACTGGTTATTCAAAGCTCACCACTAATTCTGTAAAGCATTATTATCTTCAAACTCATCTCCTGACCTTGTCTCCCTAAATTTACACCTTTGTACGTGTATAAATTACAGTAAGCAAAATAGAGTGCAAGTATTTACTAGAGACTTAAGGCACAGCAATAATATAAATAATAAAAATCACTGAAGTAATGTTATGCTTCAAGTAACTGGTAATACACTATAGCTGAAACACCTTTATATAAAATATATATAAAATACTAAATATTGTATAAATGCAGGTCTAGCTGTTCTCAAGAGTTTGTTATCAAAATATAAGGTAATACACAGAATAGAGATGGAAAAATATAAAAAGTCTGTAAAAAGACAAGTGTTCTTAAAGGATCGAAGAGTCAAGCCCAGAGAAAGGAAGGTTCAACAAACAATACAACAGTTTAGGATATAGTGGATAAATTTTAGCTTCATGTATGGAGAAGGAAAGGCTGTATTGCAAGAAATGTTGCAGAAAAAAGAACAGAGTCTTAAGCAGAGACTGCATGTAAGAATCCAGAAAAGTGGACCAAATTAAAGATGATTTCCAGTTATGGGCACAAGTGACAGGCACAATGGTCACGTTATCCATGGTGATCCAGAAAGGTGGCAATGAGAAAGAGATTAAGAGCCCTGTTTTACCAATTTTAAATCTGAGCTGACGGGAAGACGGCCTGAGGAGATGTCAGAGATGAACAGATTTTTTTAGGCTTGCTTTGAAACTCTACTCCATTAAAATAAATATATAAAAATGACCGACTGTGAGGTTACCTGAAATTTCAAATTTAACTCAAAATACTTTAAAATATTCTTACTCTATAGCCATCATCATGTGTCAGCTCTCCTAATACATTTATGTTAACTGAATACAAAAGAAACGTGAAATAAATATAACCAGGAGGGATGATCAAATCTAATTTTGATACATTAGTGTCATATGCTGTACATGTTACAATAGCAGCCAGACTTAATACTAAGCTGCAGGCTATACTGAAATTTCCAAATGGCAGATTGTTCTAAGTGATACCAAGCATAATTGAAGTAATAAACGATAGTAAAAGCAAAGCACACTGTCAGGAAGAATTTAAGTATTTACTTTTTAAAATTAAATGAGTTAGGTTTGGAAAGGCAAGACAAGTGAAATAATGCAGGGCTCAATTTACAGAAAATTCCTTTTATTTATCTGTTGCATTAACCCTTGAACTCTTGCCAAAATTACTGTAATTTCTAATACTCGCTTACCTAAAGGAGGGAGAAAAAAGGCTATTATTTTTTCTTATAACAGCTAGCCCAAACTTTGTTTCTTCTTCAAAAATGAAAGTGTTCATGATAAAGAGAATAAAAGTAGCAGAAACATCTGAGGTATTAGCTCACTGCAGATAGTTTTGCCCATTAAATGTAGGCAGCACTGCTGTCTACAGCATATGTACCCTCTGGTTGAATTTTTCACAAAACTTTAATTCAGTACCTATGGTGTGTTGATGACTTTTTTTTTTTTTTTTTTTTTTTTTTTTAGCAATATGTGCACTTATTGATAACTCAAGAAGTATTGTACTAATAATTTACATTTATAAATCTTCAATTTCCCAATACATGTTAATACCAGAATGAAAAAGCTAGCTGTTAATACTGAGAGTTATCATTCTTTTAGGTGGTTAGGACAACCTCACAGATAACCTAGAATGATGTAATACACCCAAGGTCCAAGATGAGTTAGTACTCCAATTGTTAATAACATTACTATTATTTATTTACATGTCTTGTGTATAAGCTCATGTACAACACCTCCACTCAGTTATCTGTGTAAGGAAGGAGCAGATAGACTGGTGATAAGCTGTAGAGACAGATAGGAGCTTTTTCACTCTGTGAACTGAGTTTTCACAGTTTCATTTAATTCTGACATTTTCTTTGCAAGTTATTCTTGTCAGGCTACTGTTAATGCTTTTTACTCTAACTTTTAATTCTAGAGAAAAAGAAACTGGGTTATATTATCGACCTTAAATCTTTAATATAGTATTTACAAATTAAATACATTCTTTGGTTATGCTTAACTTTCAGTGTTAAGTTCCTCTATACATCCAGAAGTTTTTTATTTGTTCTTCCTGTAATCATGTCCTTTCTTGCTCTTGTTCATGTCTTCAGTAACAAATGCTTCAGAGGCATCCAAGACACTTAGAAGTTTTATTTACTGCTCTTTAAGACTGATGGAAAATAAGTTTAAAATTGGGTTGGCCTCTGAAACAGCAGAATCTTGATTTTGCAGTGGCTGGACCGGCAGGAAGAAGTTTTGCTTTAATTTAATTTAATTTCCATTTATAAGATGAACCTATCATGCACCTCTAGGCACTTCTACAATATAAAAAACAGCAGCATTACTAAGCCAACAACTGCAAGTTTGCTTGTTTTTCTCTTTGAATGAAAGAAAGCACACGAAAAAACAGAGAAACTCAAAACTCAAGTTTCTCTGAAGGTCATGAACAGTACATGCACTCAGAACAATTACACGTGTTAGCACACACATGGCACTCAGATGACTTTGAGGTCCATACTACTGGGTGTGAGCTTCTGCTGGATAGCACCTCATAAAATGGTGCATCTCATAAAAACAGGTCTTTTTCTGATCTGTTCACAGACTAAGCAGCACAAGCAGTTCTACGAACAGTAAAAGAATTAAACCTGTTTTCCTATGGCCCTGACTTGCTGTTTTTTTACCCAAGGTGCAAACATGATCATTTTCTCTAATTTGGGATGACACTCATAGTATCTCTCTCTTGTGCTGGATCCTTGATGTCTAATGTTTTCCCATACAGTCTTTACCCGATGAGTAGGAAGGAGTCTCTCCTACTCCTTTATTTAGCCCATCTTCATTGAACGTACAAGAAATTTCCAATATGTCTCTACTAAATTTGATTGAAATGGTTAAAAAAAATAAATTAGGGGAGGACATAAAGGCAGACTCACAAGCCTTTTTTCATTAGGAAATTGGGCTATAAATGAACAAAAAACACATGCAGAGGAAGAACGGGCAAGAAAGCAATGCAGAATAAAGTAGCTTGATTAAAGTTAAATGACCCATCAGCAGTGGGCTACAAATACAATCCCAATCTTTTGATATGTACCCTCATGACATATCCATACAGACCTCAAATATTCTTAATTACTGAAAAGTGAGATTGTGGGTGAAAGAGGAGAGAAACAGGCCTGGGGCAAATTGGAGTTGTTAAAAAAGTCCAGCTGACACCACTTTCACAAGTGAAATCACAGGAGGCATGGAGCAGCACTGAACCTTTTCTGGCAGAACAGCTCTATTTAGATTCTGAGTGCTCCTGGAAACAGACATGAGATCTTTCCTGCGTGTTCTGCTGAAGCCTACAGCATATGCAAATTATTTAAGAAAAAATAATTAATTTTCATTATGACCTATCTTTCCCCCTGTCAACACTTTTTAATGCTCTAATTCAAACATTAAATGCAAGGACTGTAAGCTTAATTACAAGCTTATAAATTATAAAAAGCATAATTATAAAATCAATTTTCTGTTTAAAAAATTCAGAAGCCAGTCAACTTAGCAGTATATATTGTAGCAATGTATATATATCATATTCTACACTAGAACAATAGCAACAATCTTGTTCAAAAATTAATTATATTTTCTAATAAACCAATTTTATAAATCATTTAATAACCTGAGTATTACTCTGGCTATACTTCATAGAATAAAGAACAGGAAGGGCCCAGCACCATAGGCATACAAGAAAAAATATTTTTAATTAAAAAAATAATAATCTGAGATGCGACAGCAAGATGTTAGAATTCATAGTCAGTCTATAATAATAACAATAACAACAATAATATTTTTTCTTCAAGTTGAACACAAAGAACAAAAAAGTCATTAATAATTGAAGTTTGCCAGAGGCATGGCTATTTCTCTCTTTACTAACTGTCTACTGTCTAATTTAATTACAAGTATTAAACTCCATGCTGAGGTCAACCAGCTTCAGTTCCTCCAATATTACACTTCAACCAGTGCTCATTAACGTGTCTACTGAATGGATTAGCACATCTGAAGATGTATGTACCTAGAACAGGGGACAGTCTAATGACAGCCAATTGTTCATTTATAATAGGACACATGTTGGAGGCCGTAACTTATTATCACTAATGTGGAATTTATTAAATTCTAAAGAAAAAATACCAATACAGAAAACCATTCTTTTCTTAATGTGGCTATAAGAGATCTTATCACCGTTGAACACTTGTGCCCGTTCTAAAACAAAACACCTTATATAAACACTGTCCAATTATTAATATTTTAAACTTTTTAAGAGGAAAAATTAGGTTAATAGACAGCATGTGACTCTTCAGTGAATAAAAAGTCACCTTAGAAAGTACTCATCATATATTTATTAATTGGCATAGTCTCAAATCTAAAATATCATTCAGATGTACTGCTTTTTCTCCTACACAATTACCTCCCTTAATTTTTCACACTATTCATGTGATCCCACCAACGTTTGCAATGATGACAAAATACACCCCTATGGCAAAATTAAGGATTGACAGAGAATAATTTATACGGCTTAACCTCCTTCAGTAAAACGCCACCTAGTAGCAAGTAAAGGTATTATGTTTTATGATTTTTTTTAGAGAAAGTTACTGGATTTTCTTTTTAGAATGACTCTTATGGGGTTATTTCCTCAAAGAAAACCTGTTAATCATAAAAACCTACCTTTTTTGTTAGAGAGTCATCTGAATCAGAAGGCATTCTTGTTGACACATGAAACATTACTTCTACTGTCGAGGTAGCAAAATATGGAGTGGTCAATCCAGTGCTTTTGTTTTTTTGCAGTCCTCCCATAAAGCCACAATGGTTTGTGAGATTCACCTACAAGTAAAGTCCAGGAGACATTAGGGAAAAAAATCAAGTGATAAATACATTCTTTACACACTTTAAATTTTTTTTTCAATGGAATTTTAAAAATTGAAGGTCACTTTTCATAACTGTCAGTACAATTATGTTTATCTAGCAGTGTTCAGACTCACTGACTAGACTGGAAATCAACTGCGGTGCAGTGGCATTCTATATTCCATGATCACCACAGATGTTGCTGGGAAGATGACGTTGGAAAAAGGTAAGGGATGTGTATATGAGTATCTATTTCATTACTCCCTGACCTATTGGCAGTAGTGAATCACACATGCTTTTTGACTTTATAAAAATTCTGTGATACATCAGCTCTCACCTGAGCTCTGAAGAAACCCTGCATGAGAGGCATCACAGACCCACAGGGCAATCAAGATGCCTGCTAATCAGTTCATGAAAGACAAGTACAGGACTGCATATTACTGAATAATCTCTGCCTGCTTTAACTTTCCTAAATTGAAAGAGCTTAGAAATATATAGCTAGTATTGTAATAAAATTAAAACCAGAATCATTTTCTTTACGCTGCTAGCAAAACAGTCTATTTTAGTACTTGTAAGTAATGTTAAAGAAACAACAAATTGTAAGATCTATAATTTTCTCTATAAACAAACTTAAGATAAAACTTTTGAATAAATACCTCCCAGCCAAGACCAGCTACAAAATCCTCATAGGCTTGACTTCCCCCAGTATTAGTAAGAATGGAGTGTTTATCTTCTTGTCCCTCAGCAACATAAAACACTGCAATCTTGTGGGTCTCTCGGCTGCAAAACACAGGATGGTCAGTCACTGCATGATAGTGCCTTTGCTAATACGAAACCAAAATATGCAAACAGTACACACAGAACATGACTTGTATAACTTCGAAAAAGACAGCAGAAGCAACGTACAACTTCTTTGAACATCTTCTCTATTTCCATATACCCATTCTGTCATTTCTAGTCTGATCTCTAAAGCCTAAAGTTTGGCAATACGTGTACAGCATTTCCCCCCTTCATCACTTTTAAGATGTGATGGTGCTGGCACTACCAATTGCTAACAGAATAGCTGGGGTTTTGAGATGAACAAAACCTGTAATGCAGGCATTTACATCGCACTGCCCATTAACAACAAGGCTTTGTGAATGCTGTTGCAAATGCATCTTAAGCAGATGAATTATTTTTAAGTACTACAACGTCTCTTGTTCACAGCTTGCAGTTAGACATTGGAGCAAATGAAGGTAGTTTCACACACTTTGCTCATTGATTACTCAACTGTGATAGATTATCCAAAATCAGTCCAAGCAGTAACTACCACTTTCCCAGGGTATGCTTTGAATGCATTCAGTACTGTCCCTGAAGCAAAGCAATTCCCACAACCCTTCTACCTGTAAAATTTTCACAGTCCATGTTAAGTGAGTTCCCATCTTGCCTAACTGCTGAAATTAATTGCAGTGCCACAAGGGCAGAAAGATAACATTTCCTTCTAATATCCATCCCTGAATGCCCTCATCAGTGTATTGAGAAAGCCCTCAGAGGCTAGTTTGGTGCTCATTTGCAAAGAACTCATCAAACTAAAAGTCTGTTTTATATACTAAACTACCATCATTTGGCTTGAGAGACTGGATTTTCCTGGATATAGTCTAAAGCCTCCACTGGATGTTATTTAAACATATACAGAAATAATTCAAACTTGTTAATTCAGTGCTACATCTCCACTTATAATTCCACATCTTCAAATACTAAGAGCATTGGAAAACAGCTAAACAAGTAACTGAAGCTAAAAAGATGGAGACTTACTTATCTATGTTTTAAATATTTTTTAAAGTTATTTTAAAATTAAAATAATCCCATGTTACATATACAGATTTTCATAATTTTAAGTTACTTTGCTCTATTTCATGACATTCTACCTGCAGAATTTCACTCTACAAGTAACAATAATGCAACTTCAATGTAACAACGATAACTACAGTATAAATGAATAATTTACATTTTTTTTTTAATCAGTTCAATTCTCTCATCTATGCAATTAAGTATAAAACATAAAACAAATAAGGTAGGGTAGCCATTATAAGAATTTACCATTGTCTTGAATCCAAATTTCTGAGTTCTCGAAGTAACTTCTCATTTTTCTTCAAGAGATGAAAGCTCCTTCTAAATAGAGAAATTTGTAATTTTTTTTATTACCTGTTCACCTGGAACACCAGAACAGTACAAGAACTGTACAAAACATTTCCAGGTCCAAGCAAGAATAGCCAACAAATGCTTTTGCTTTTTCAACAGTCCTTTCTTACATAAAATGATTAAAGTATCTTTTTAAAAAAATATGTACAAGCCATTTTTAACTCCAGGAAATCTTCTATATCCATTATAACCCTGAAAACAACTTTTATTTCTTTCCACTTGCTTCTGTCCACCTACCGGATCAAGCTGCAAACTCCTCTCTATGGAAGAAGGGACAGAGTTGTCTTTGATGCATATATAAACTGTAAACTTTACTAGGCCAAAATATTACATGTTTAGTGACAAAAGATGCTCCTGTAATCTACTGTTCTAGGGAGTTAGTGCACTAAACACTGAGCTGCTGCTCTTCTGAATTGCTGAAGAAAACAGAGCACAGCTCAGTAGTCGCCCAGCCAGCTGTAGCTATTTAAAGGAAAAAAACACAAAACAATATGTTACAGCCAGAAAGGCACTTCTCATTTTTAACGAAATTGCACTTAAGATGTTTCCCATAAAACACAGTGGAATTAATTTAAGAGCAGTAGAGCTATTCAAAAACAGACTGCCTTGAGGAACTGAAGGCCCAAAACACCAACATTTTTGAAGTAAAAAAAAATTTGATTCCAGTGGTATCTCAGTGACACGGGCTATTCTTCTAAAAATACCCATTTTCCTTCATAGTAAGAACATTTTTCATGATCTCTAATATAAAATTTGACAGATATGGCAAAATAAATTTTCAGAATGACCCTTAAATTCTAGAATGCTAATATTTGTACACATCCACATGAACGTGTACATACATCTAAATACACCTAAACACAAGTAATAACAATAATGTAAACAGAGATATTTACTTTCATAACTGAACATGGCTTGTCTCCTGTTGTTCTAAACAATACGCAAACATTGCCAATGTCAAAATAAATAGTAGGGGACACGTCTTTTTAGTTAGCTAACAAGGAGGCAATGCTTTGAGGCTGCATGTAAGCATGCTCTTAGCAGGCAAAGCAGCAGGAAACAGTCCAGCAACACAATAGCTGAGAATATGACACTTTCAGAGACTCATTCTGGCATAGAAATGTAATGATTTTTGCACAAATGTACAAGGGAAGCAACGGAAGCAAAAAGATGTCTTGTCTACCTATGCTAGTACCCCTTGGTACAGCTGGTGAAAGGATTATTAGAAAAAATATCACTCCTTCAATTCTCCTTCCAACACTATGAACATAAATAGCAATAAAGGCAACAGCCTTCTCTCTTCTGTCTCTATAAATGACAGGCTGAAATGCAGAAGAAAACTGCCATTTTCTCCTTAGTTGCACAACCCCTCTCTGCTTTTGTTGGCTGCCCAGGAGTATTTTTGGCTTGACCCATTCTATGAACAACCATTATTACATAGTAAGAGTACCACAATACCTTTAAAAAAAAAAAAAAGTTCTTAAATACCAAGTCCTGTCTTTTCATTTTACCTTTTATCCCAAGAATTCATTCCCAATATACTGAGAAGTAGCCTGCAGTAGTAAAATGCTGACTGGGGCTTTTGTGAGGTTGGCTCGTCCTGCTCCATAGCCCTCATATTTAAATCATTGAAATGTTTTTCAACAAACTCTTTCTCTTCTGTGTGCTGTTTCAGAATTGCATTGATGACATCATTCTCCTGCTTCTCTGAGATGCAGACTGGCTGAGGAGCAGGAATGTTGAGTGAGACACCAGTTCTCTGTAAGCACTCAGGGCTTGTAACACCTAAATACTGCAAGAGCTCATCAAGGGCATCTTCTTCATCCCTAATTGTATCCCATGTCGGTACAGTGTCTCTAAATTTCCTTTTTACTTGGAGTGCAATTCCATCCCTTGAAGATATATCCTCCACGTGTTCAAAAGATGAAAGAGCATCTTCTGTTTTGTCTTGTTGAGACAGTGAAAGTGCAAAAGACGTCTGTTGTGATGATGCACATAAAGATGATGGTCCATACAAAATGGCCGAATCCCACGAGTATTTGCCAGACAAGTCACGCACTATAATTCTGACATTTGAATTTGCAGATGCAAGTCCAGCAGATAGTCCTCCGCCAGGCATGTCGTCTTCTGCTTGGATTTGTATGCAAGACACCAAGGAAGTGTTGTTTAACACAAAGAACTGAAGGTTTGGGTTCTCAAAAAGTTCGGGAGAAAGTTCAGGACTTTCACTGTATGGATTGTCATTGTTTTCACACACTTGGCTAGTTAGCATAGCAGGACCTCCACTCATAGGATAGTGGCCTAAGTGGTTCACCAGATGTGTTATCACAGTACGAGCAGCAACAGAAATTAATCCTTGTTGCATGTGGGTTTTCACTGTGAAAGGAAGAACGCAGGTTTTAAAGCAAGACTTCAGAAAACAACACTGAGATTTACTTATTTCTTTTGGCCTCTTCTTCCTCAGGAGATTTAAACAGAGGATAAGCACCATGAGCTTAGCATACAGCCAATGCAGTAACAGAAAATACACATTTTGACAAACACTGGTTTCATACATAAACAGCATGAAAAATCTCAATATAGCAAAAGAAGCATCTTAATTATTTTACAGGTTCCTTACCATACCTTGATAATCAGCGTGGTTTCTCTAAAACACACAATAGCAATTCTTATTCTAGTGAAAATAGATCTTAAATTGCTGATGAGCTAAAGATCATAATTATGTTGTAAGAAGACCATTCCCAACTGCAATGGATTTTTGTATTTATACACATCATTACATTGTGAAAAACAAAGGAACATAGATGCACAAAACCTCTAATCCATCTTAATTTCCCAGGGGAGCATATAGCTGCGGGTTAGGTTGAGAATAACACTGGATGATTTTAAAGTACTCAATCAAAGACCAGGCTGTCTATACTGAACAAAAGCTAACATTAGCAAAATAATAAATAAATATATTGCACGCACAAGCCTAACTACATTTAAAAAAGTTTCAAGCTGGAAAAACTTGGAGAGAGAAAGAGAAGCAAATTGTACCCATCTTATACGAAATTCATGCTGTGAAACCTAACAATATTTCAATATAGCTTTGTGTTGTGGTTTAACCCAGCAGGCAGTAAAGTACCCCACAACCATTCACTCCCTTCCTCACCCCACAGTGGGATGGAGGGGAGAATCCGAAAAAGAGGGTAAAAACTCAGGGGTTGAGATCAAGACAGTTTGATAAGACAGAAAAGGAAATGATAGTAATAATAATAATGATAATGATAAAAGAATATACAAAGCAAGCAATGCACAATGCAGTTGCTCACCACTTGCCTAGAGATGCCCAGCCAATCCCCTAAGAGCAGCAGCACCCCTGGCCAACTCCCCCAGTTTTATTGCTCAGCATGAGGCCGTAAGGTAGGGGATATCCCTGTTGTCAGTCTGTGTCAGCTGTCCTGGCTCTGTCCCCTCCCATTTTTCTGTTACCTAAAATCCATCAAACTAAAATACCCTGAAACACCTTTCTTTTTCGTTCTTTCAGTATTTTTAATTTTTCATTCACTCAGTATTTACTCAGAAAATGTAACCTCTTGGATAAGTAAGAATAATTAGCCCATCTCCCTTTATACTGGATATTAATACACAATAAAAACTAATGCTTAATAAACTAATGTCTTTTTGCAGTTCAAGGTCCAAATTTGTTTACCTAGAAAAACTGCAATTGGTTTAACTTGAAAAAATAAAGGCCAATTTGTAATGCATAATGACTGTTGTGACAGTTAATTAGTTTCTAAAGCACTGAATCTTTTCTGCATCTGCAAAAATAAACAAATAGTATATATTTCCTTTTTTTTTTTGTCTTTTTTCTTTTTTTCTCTCCCAAGGTTTGGGTAAAGCATGTAAGGGACATTTAGGAATCTGGCTCTTCCATACCTTTAGGGAGCATTGTATCTGAACTGCCAAAAGGAAAACATCTTATCCTGTTAATAAAGCAGCTTAATTTCTATACTATCCTAAAACTCAGAAAAATTTCACATATTTCGATTAAGTCCTTGAAAACAGATAAAAACAAATTAGATATAGTATTTTATTATCAACAGCCTTCTTGAAGCTTAAAAATTAACAAACATAAAAACATTCAGTGAAGCTGAATTAAATGCCCAGATACTGATAGCATATGAGGAAATTAAGTTATAGTGCCATCTGCTGAAACGTAAGAAGGAACTGTAAGCAAGTGTATACAAGACAAAGAAAACAAGTTGGATGCTTGAAGAATAATTTATCTGTGGTACTAAGCAGCACCTGGACAGTGCAGATGCTGGCCACCTCTGTCAGCACATTTACGCCAAATGTTTACAACTTGTTACTGCACAGATAAGCACGATAATGCTTTTGCCAGGTTCCTAGGAACAGATGTGAGCTTCCCAGCTATGTGAAGTCTCACACTGAATAGACTGTCTTCAGTGTGTTTCTGCTGAAACAACTGAAGCACGAGGGATTTAATAGCATGTAAGCTATTACTATTGCTATTTTGTGGCAAACCCTAAAGATCTCAAACCATATCACAGACGTATTGTGCCTACATGCATAAAGATACTACTTTAGGAGCTGGAAGACATACAGAAAGACATGCAATGAGACAAAGAATGGAACATCAAGCTAAAATTTGGAAGGTCCGTTTCCCAGCCCTACCACAGTCATTCTACGAAAATATTATTGCAGTTCTTTTTTTTTTTTAAACATTTTAATTCAATAATATAAATCTCTAAGTGCCTCCACTAGAACATGAGAACAGTACTTCTCACTGCATCTCTTCACAGTATGTTAATGTTGATCACTTGATCCAAAAACGTCACAGAAAACTTAAATCAGAACTATTAAGAGAAGCATACAGAAAAATAAACTCTAAGACATAGCCTGTTATGTTGAAATAAAATAAAGCAGTCTCTATAAACATTTTTGCCACATAGCAAATTAGATTTTGGTGATGGTTTCCCTTATTAAAAAAGGAAACCAAACAAACAAATCAAAAACCAAACAATAATGCATTTGGAAAATATGAGAGTTTTAAATTAAATTTGTAACATGTAGGATACATTTAGGAATTTGTTCCTAGAAGCACATCTCCTCAACCAAGAACAACTGCATATTCAATATATTACAACTCTTAAAATGAATATCTAAACCATGCACTGTGTTTCGAAAGGACAGCTCAAAATATGCAATAATGCAAGCCATCACAGCTTTACTACAAATTCTACCAACTAAGCCATGCTATTGCACATTAAAGAAGTATAACTGGCTGCTTTGCCAACAGGTAATCCTAAGGGAACACATCTCTGCTCTCTTTACAGCAGTAGAGTCTTTCACTTGGGCAATGCAATTTGCATGTGTACGTGATCACTTGGTAATTTGCTAGAAGCATGTTACATTTTTCTCAGTTCCTGAAATTACCACTTTTGTGGGAAGAATGAAAGTCCATCGCCACTAATTTGTATCAGTGGCATGAATGGAGGATTCCTGAATTTCCTTAGGATGTGTTGTTAACACTTTACTTCAACTTTGGCTGAACTGCTCCTAAACAACTACAGTTATGTAGTAGAAGGAAAAAGTAATGACTGAGGGTAGAATTAAACTCTCCTCATCCTTTTAGCTATCCAAAAGAATGATGCACCAGTACAGAGTGACTCATCTCAGTTAAAAGCACAAACTGGAGAAATGTGATGAATCATTCTCTGGAAACTCTTCTTTTCCTCCATTACTTTTAGATGGAGCCTAAGAGAATTCATCTTAGTTTAGTTATCTAAATTTTACATTAGTTTATGGAAGTCCTACTCCTTTCCAATTTTAAGCTACAGGTACAGAGAGAAACCCTCTCTAGAATATCCATCACAAAACACAAACCTGGATGCACCATGTATAGGCTATTTTTTAAAATGTGTACTTTTTGTCTCCTTTCAGTAAAAAAGCAAACAGCAGCAAAGCCTTAAAAATGTGAAAGTACCTTATTTTTCTAATTTTTGAAGAAAAACAAAGACTAAATTTACATCACATGGAGAACTTTTCTTCGGAAATTCGAACATGTTAGGAAAAATGATCAGTCTACACAAAACAGTTTAAAAATGTTTGAAGAAATGACATAAATAGGGTAAAATACATGATGTCAATAACTGATGCACCACTATGTCTATGCAATGCAACTACTGCCTTTCCAATCACATCTACCTCTAACAGATTGATTTATGAAGGACAGGATTTAAAGTGTTTTGCCTACAGTTGCAAAGAGATTCCTGTAATATATTATTTCCTTCCAACTAGACTCTATTCAATGGTCTGATTTTGCTATCTATTAATATTAGAAGATATATAGCACTTGCTTAACTCTACATATTTTCATGTAACCACCTTCCTTGTTTATACACGTGTTACGAAAATAATTGTACTTTTTTCGTAAATGTTCACATCATTTAATATAAACATTAAAAAAAAAAAAATAAATGAGAGGCTCCGTTTTAATTCTCCCTCATATATGTTCATGGTTCTTTAATGACAGGTAAAAGATCAGAAGTAGGTGAGCAGATCATGGCACAATATAACTAACCTGTACGCTATAATGCTGTACTTCTTGGTGAAAGTATACCTGTATCAGTGTGATACTGACTCCAGGCTAGTTAGGCGCGGTTAATCAGCACAGGCAGCACTTAATGACTGTACTGTAGCTAGAGGAAGCTGTTGTTGCTACAAGCTGGAGGATATGGTCATCTAGTAGACATGCTCTGTGATTCCTTAGATGTATGAATGCACCACAGACTTGCTGTCTGCAAATTCTGATGATGCAAGAAAAGCTGCTTATTGAAGTCTAATGTTAGCTGCTGGAAGTTCTTTCTGGTCTAAATATAACACTTTAATATACTTAACACAATTTCAAAATCATACTTTGTGCATCTTATGCTGCAATTTACCACTTTATTGGAAAAATAAAAAAAAGGAGGAAAAAGCAGTTTCACTAATTCTACCTAATGCCTTCCTTACAAGAGACAGCATTTGGCAAGTTAACGAAAGAAAGATGGGAATATACCTCTTCTCTCCCCCCAGTGCCTGTTTCCAGAGGATTTAAGAAATCTTTGCACAGCTGTTTATTGGAGGGCTTGCTCCAACCTCTGAATAGGTCCTGTCCCCATTATATAGCTGTACCACTGAAAGTCCATACCAATTTGTACTGTGGGTAAGCGTCCATAAAACTTGTGATGAATCTGACCTTGAGCAATGGGAGGGCATAATGGGGTACAAGAATCACAACCCTTAAAGTGGTAACAAGCATCCTGTTTAGAATACTACTGTTTCAGTACTTTCACTTTTGCTTGTTACCTAAGGAAAGAGTCTAGCAATCCCCACCCTATCTTTGTGTAACTTGCCTGATTTCCCTACTACTGCTGTCCTACCTGTTTCCATAATCTTCAAAAAGATATGATAGCACTTCTACTCTACTAAACGAGATGCTGACAAACTGCTCTGCTACTATCTTGCACTAACTGACCCCCTTGTCTTGATTGAGTCCTAGACTGGTCATTATCCACTAAATTTACTTGTCCAATTCCTTCAACAGTGTCAGAGATGCTGTGTGATCAGTTAAAAACTGCCAATTTTATTCTCTTCCTGGCAATGTAGGCTAGAAGTGCCAAGGTTGCAAGACCATGGTTGTGTTATAATGCTGTCATTTGCCAATTAAATTTCACAATCTGACTTACAATTCCTGAGTTCTAAAACTTTAAAAACATACGGGTCTTCCCTAACTTATCTGGAGAGACAGAAAAGGCACACCTTACTTTTATTTAGAAATTTAACAAGAAATCATAAAAGAACGGATCACGTACGGAAATGCAAAATGAAGATATCAATGCTAAGGCTTTGTGCAACTGCATTCATTTAAAGAGAAATCTATTCAGGGTTGTCTTTTCAGATTGTCAGATTAAACAAGCCACACAGCATTTGCTGCAAACCCATAATTACAGATTATTACAGAATACAAAAGATGCCAGGCATAAAAAGCTACTACAATTCACTACACTGTAATAGAACATGCGGTGGAAGTTAATTTTGGCAAATGCTTTAAATATTAGCTTTACATAATATGTATAGGTGAGACTGTAATTAGGACAGAATGAATCCTTCGAAGCCTCTTTCATTCTGACCCAGCAGATGATTACTTTTTACTAATAAGACCACAGCCATTTGACAAAAAGCCAACTATAGTACCTTGCTTCATTCTTCAGTAAATTTAATAATTACAGCTCCTCCTGCCAATAGTTCTCAAATCAGACTTGTTCAATCCAATACTGAGCTTATTAGGGGACAGCTCTATGTTTAGAATTCTTTGGCCAAAAAAGTACTTGAGGATGATGAAGCATGTCTTAGACAAGGGCACAATGATTAGCCATTTTCTCTACATAAAAAACAGCACGTAGTCACTACAGACCACAAAATCACCTGCTGTTAGCACACAGCTGCTACAAAGAGCTTCTGCATTTATCTGGTTCTTAATACCTTTAAGGAAGCCTAAATGGAACAACTTAATATGGAAGGAGAATAGCACTACACAGAATTTCTGGTATCAGTATTAATTTCATCTTTTTCAATTTTCTTCCCAAAGTAGCCATCTGATATTTACTAGATACAGAGGAGTAGTATATATTATACAGTGTATCTTAGTTTCTTATTTTTATTTTTGAGTTCTGAAGAAAATGCTAATTCTCAGGTATCTTATGGTTCCAAACAGATGAGAGAAAATTTCTCTTCTAAAAGTGTAAATAGAACAACAACAAATTATGACAAGTTAAAAAAAAAAAAAGCTTATAATATTGCAATCTCAGATAAGAACAAAATCTGAAATATTTTTAGAAAAAGGAGTAAAGCTAAGAAAAAAATAATTTACTGAAAGTAGACTCAAAAGCAACATTTATCCATGCTGCAATCCGTAACGCTTTTTGTTGAAACAGAGCACAGAAGAATCTGTATCAAATTGATCTTCACATTGTTCAGAAGATATATATTTCAGTTAATTGAACAGTAATTGCTCAAAATTATGTTAGCTAATTCCATACTAATGGTCCTTACGTAGTGTCTAGTTATAATTTAAAACTTATGCTTTAGACAAACACTTCAATAGTGGAAACCAAGATAAAAATCTTTTTGAAAGAAAATGTATTTAGGCAATTTCACAAACCTTCAGTGACTGGCTGAAGTTTAGAAGAACGCTCAGAGTCTGGAGAATGCAGTGGTTCTGGTTCCTTCAAGCTTTCTAAATGCATAAAAGGATCGTAGTCCACACATGCCAAATCAGAAAGACTTAGAGGAAAATATTTGGGGTTGCTAAAACACTGAGAACCATAGACACATCCATGAAGAACCTAGAACAAAACCAGGACTTCATCACATTAATTACTGAAATGTCTATCTGATAGTTTTATAAGAAATTAAGTTTATTTTTATTTACATTTTCAAATGAAGTTGTTAGAAGCATGTAGGTAGGATAAAATGATGGAAAATTTTAGATGCTCAATATTTACAGAAACAAACACAGGTCTGCAAAGAAAACCACTAAAATTGTGTCTACATTGAAGTGGAATTTAACAGTACAGAAACATGAAACACATTTTCCAACAAATCATTAAGCCACTTTTATTTGTAGATCTCCTGTCCCCCCTAACTACATACACTAGGTCTATGCTGTTGGAGGTTTTAATCCCATTCACTTAAAAAATACCGAAACAGAACAAATCTTCGTTCTGTATACATGAAGACAGTAATCATAACTTAACAGTTTTTACTTTGCTTATTGCTAATGGTATTCTCATTTACCAAGTAAAGAAACATGTACCTTATAGATACAATTAAGAACAGATCTCTCAGTCTTATCATTTTCCGCTCCTGTAGAGTGAAGTGGCTGCAGCAAGGTCTTTAATGGCAAGGCCATTATCCAGTCCAACAGGCACAGAAGTAAAGAAACCACCAACTGCAACAAACACTTTCAATTACGAATCAGTTAAACCAGCACTTGTTACTTCACAGTTACCACTGTATTTCATTTCTCTATTTTGTTTTCTTCTCTCAATTTAGAGAACCTGTCAACCTTAGACAGAAATGGCAGGTCATACTTGTTTGGAAGCTGCTGTATGTTCAAAATGCTATAGCATGAGCAAAAATTTTAGCTACTGAGATATTTAACAAAGACCATTCATACAAGAGTTTATCATCATGGTAAATCTGAGTAGCTACTGTGCTTAAGAAAACACCCGTGATTTTTCAAAACTGGTCTGTAGGGTGCTGTTTACAAAATGACAGATTACAAACATACAAATTAAGGCTGACATACCATTCGGAATATAAATCACTGTAAAGTGAATGAAGGATTACACAAAACCGAACTAACACAGCTGCATTTCTGCTTTATAACTAATACAGAATTTCCTTCACAACATGTCAATATTGCTATGCAACATCAGGTATCATCTGACAGAAATCCAACTGCTTTCTCTATTGTAGGCTCCTCAGTCAGCAGAAGAACCAACTCCCTCTAGGGGATATTTGTAAAGACTGTAGAAGATAATTAGATTAAGACACACACACGCCAAATTATTAATAACTTACCAGCTTCAAATGATTATTTTTAATTTTAAAAACTTAGCTGTGGAAGATGAAACAATTCAGATAAATAGCTTAAGATTCTCTAAAATATTTTCCAAGTTAAATGAAAGTCTTTCAAAGAAAATCCACTTAAGTAATTTACTAATAAAAGACATAAAAACATCTTGCTCATTTCACGTAATACACTACAACTTTGTCTCAGAGAAGCACCATAAAATAAACCTAACAATGAAGGACTCTTATTTTTGAAAAGGCATTAGGACTAAGTTTGTCAAACTAAGCAAACCCATTTCTGATGCAGCATTTGACATAAAATGATCAGCTAGAGGTCATAGGAAAACTTTTTCATTTATGGGAAGCATCGTCAGCCACTGGCTTGTCACAAGCAAAGACAAGAGGTGAAATGGGTGAATCATAGCTCCCATTGGAATGGGTGCTCCAGAACAGCAGAGCTGCCAGTGTAAAATCACACTGAAATGTCCAAATTTAAATGACTACTGTGTCCCACAGCTCTTGTTCTCCTAGTCTAAGAGGAAAGCCAAATAATTCAGAAAAGATACAGCTTTCAGGAGACAGCAAATACTACTGTGAGTATCAGAGGGTTGAAGAAAGAGCTTGTCTTAATTAGGGGACTCAGATGCCCTGAAAATATAAAAAAATAGCAACTGTTTTGAAGGATGACAACAATCAAATTCATCTGAATATTACAAACTATCTTGTTCAAAAATGTAATTACAATGGAAAAAGTAAAAAATCATAACCTCGTAAGTATTCTGAAATGTACTTTCTACAAGTTGAAAAATATATTTTCACTATAAAATAATTTTGAAGCATCTACATTACTTCTAAGTTCACTTAGCATAAGGAAAAGACATACAATTTTTTAATTACTGAAAGCAATCTATTTCAATTAATGTTAAATGCATATTTTCCTACAAAAACTTCAGAAATTCACTCCATAGAGAATACTGCTGAAAGTCTGGGAAGACTATACTGCATTATACTTAAAAAGCTGAATACCCACTTTAAGGCACATCTTAAATTTTGTAACAAAACTCTGTCACACCTTTGCAATAATATTAACACATTAAAAAGGAATGGAAAGTATTTACCCTCTTGTCCTGTTCATATGAGGAAGCTTCTGTACTGGGTAACAGATGAGTAATAGTTGCTATCAGAATCTGGGGAAAATATAGCATAGTTTTGTTACAAATATAATTAAAATATTTCAGTTTATATAATGAATTTTTAAGCAGGTAAATGTGATACAATGGTAGATTCATGGTTAAATTCTATTTAAGTTACTTTGAGACAAAGCATAGGGCCACTTTTTTTGTAAATAAAACCCTTTTAATTGAATTTCAAAGAAGACACTAAAGGAAAATGTTATTCATGGCTGACATAGGTGCATTAGGGACAAAGAAATTACATAGCTACTCCAAGTATTTAGGCAGGAAGATAACTTAATTCAACACACTTGTAGGGTGCAGTAAAGAGCCTGATGAAGGTTTGTGTATGGGACTATTTGAATGCCATTATTTCTTAGAAATACTAGAATTTGTAAACACTCTCCCTTCACCTTCACTCAATAACATGACTGCACAGGGGCAGAGAAATACTTCTTATACCTCTTAAGAAGCACCCACACAATTCCCTTTCTGGTTACCTGGGTGGCCTCTATCTTTTTTTCTGTTGTTAAGTCTCTCAGAGGCCATAGCCTAACTCCTTGTTATTTAAAGCGTATTCAAAAAAAATATATATATTTGCTTAATACTGACAAATTTCAATGGATATGTAGAATAGAATTGCAGATCCATATTTTAAGTAATCACTTTCTCACTAAACTTAAACATACATATTCACCCATATTTAATATAAATAAAAGACTTAATTGACAATATGGCTCATGTAAATAATGACAAAATTGTACTGGAGGAAAAAAAGCATTATATAGCCATTTTCCATGTTAATACTGAAGTTAGCAAGTGTTATGTGAACCCATACTGTTAATGTTTGGTAAGATTATATTTATATTAATTTTGTGAAACATACTTGCCAATATTCTGGTATTTTAATTTTAGTAAAATGCATTTTACTGTTAAATTTAAAAGAATAATAATAAAAAAAATAAAAATTACTTACTTGAATAATTCTTAAAGGTGAATCAGCTTGATACACTTGAAGTCTATGCACATAATGTATCAGCATGTTCAGCATACTGCAGGCAACTTGGGCTACTGTTTTATTGGGAAACTAGAAAAGAACACAGCACGGTAATGACATTATGTGATTTCATGTAATAGCATGCTAGTTGGTAAGCTGGTCAGGAATTCTGATGACAGTTTTATACATTTAGCTCCTTATGTACCTTATTACAGGAAAAAAAAACACAACACATTTTACAAAATATAAAGGGAATAAAATAATGTTATCAGCTAACATCAAAGTTTTGGAACAGACAATTAGTGAGCTGCACACAACGAGGGAAAGGTCTTCCAAGTTCAATGTCAGACTGGTTAGTATAGGACCAAGAAGCCAGAACAAACGAATTAATTTCATAGTACCTACATGATTATTAATGTTAACACATCACTGAAAAAAACAAGGATCTGATTTTGCTTTCAGAGGCCTTTATTGAGAACCAAGGTATGTCAACAGCCAAGTCTTAATGACTGCTGCGTACAGTACTAGTCTGAGTGAAACTGCATGCACCCTGACTTCTACACTTAACTCCTGTTTTCTGTGTTGTCTTTTAAAGGTAGCACAATGTTGCTGCACTGGAGCCTGGTTTAAACAGTTCCTAAACTGCTTAAATTAACTGTGCGGGTTGAGGCTGACGTGAATGGATTTATACAATCTAGCCTACAATCTCTAGTCTTGCGAGTGGATGTATACACTGCAATAGACTCCTAAGAGGGAAAACAAAGAAAAAGAAGAGACAGGGTTATATTTCTCTGAATTGTTAATACACAGGACATGTAACTGAGGCTTCTTCCTGTGTTATAGTTGCCTTCAAACACTAAGCTGTGCATCAAATAACGAAGTCAGTTTTACAAGTGAATCTCATTCATCTAGGACGTGAAAATCCTACAAATCTAAGCTAAAGATACACTCAAAATGGTTATTTTAGCACAGCAAAACTACAGATTTTAGAAGACGGCATAAAATTCATAGAATAAATTACATGTAATAGCCCCAAGCATATGGGGAATGGAAGAATTTCAAATACATTCTTAATTTAAAAAAATGCTGTATCTTTGCTGAAAACCATATTCCAAACCATATTCCAAACCAGTATTCCAAACCATACTTCCGATGAATTGCAAATCACACAGAAAATACTTAGGCAATCCATGCTTTAATTAGGAAAGATCCTATTCTATTTCTGTGATGAGTAACTTTAGAATTCCTCCTTTCTTAAAAGATTAATAATGTAGATTACTTGTTTTTATCTCACTTAGCAGTGAAACTATCACAGATGCGTGCTACAGCGTGGCTAAGTGCCTACCTCCTAAGTCAGAATTATGTTATAAAAATAGTTAGATCTACTTTCTTGGCTTCTTAGAATGTGTTCTTAATCAGTCCAGTGCTATTAACTTTCAGAGATGGGTATATTTTACAAACCTACAGGGAGAAAAAAAAAAAAAAAAAAGCTTTAGGAAAGCTGAAACACCTGGGCAACAAAGCCTGAATTGAACATTAAGGATTGCAGAATAAAATTTTTGAATGGCAAAAGTGTGAGGGTGAAAAATACACTGGAAGAAAGCTCTACCCTGAGCAAGCTTCTTACAAAGCAGAGCTATCATATTTTATATCTAAGGTCTTGAAAAGAAGACAAAAAGGTACAAAAATAAGCAAAAGTATGGAGTACCATGCTTTAACACTTTTTATTTAATATGCATGGAAGCATAAATAAAGACTGTGATTTGCTCTTATAAGACAGCCACAGAGTCAGAAAGTAGACAGGCTAGTTAATTCTTGTTCTCAGTCTTCTTGTTTTCCTTTTCTCAGTGGTCACAGTTCCCTACTACTGCTGTTATTGAACCAAAACAATGCAGACATCTTACATCCGCAAGCCTTCCCAGAGCTTGCGATAAGAACACCATTACTTTTTATTCCTCACAAAACAGCCTCTCTCCATTCCGTGAAGGTACATCATGCAAGTGCAGTAAGCAGAGTGCAGATTCTAATGTTCAAGCTCAACAGGCAACAAAAAAATTAAATAAAATTGAAAGTGCAACAATTTGATTATAGAACTTGAGATCAAATCCAGGTTGCTGGAAATATCCTTACAAGCTTGCAAGAAAACCCCAGAGTCACTGAAGAAGACAGAATGGGTGGTCAAACCAGAGTATCTTAATGCAGAATGTCCAGATTAGTGAATTTAAGAAAAATTGCCTGAGAGACCCAGAGACTTTTTAGAGACTTTGTACAGTTAGCTGTTGACTATATAAAAACTGAGCTTTTTTTTTTTTTTTTTTTTTTTAATAAAAAAGGGGGTCATCAGGCTCTAAAATGAATTAAGTGAATGATTTCAAGTGGTGTTTCATGCAAATTATTTAATCTCTTTCTGTTCTCTGGTTGGAGAGAAAATATTTTTTTCTTTAAAGAAAAAGAGAACAAGGTATTGGAGTATTGGAGACTCCTTTTTTAAGGCTGAAAGGTATAAAATAATGAACGTGAATAAAACTAAAATCTTGTGCATTGAATTTTTCAAGATTTATGCATGCAAAGAGCACCAGGTATGAAGCTTTTACCTATACAGAGATTGTCCCAAACTGTTCAAATCCTTCATCTACTTCAGAAATCTGTCCCAGCACAGTCTACCAACCATGTTTCAAAAGAATACAAGGAAACTTCTGAACAGACAAACACCTGTGTGTCCTGCTAGGACACTTTTCCTGAATCCAAGCAGCAGCACCAAGTTTATGTTCCATAGCAGGACAATTCAACCCCTTGAATTCACACTACTCTGTTCTGAATTCTTTCCAAGAGCCTTCAGAGCTGCCTAAAAGTTGCTGTGCAATTCAACGAACAATCCACCAGCCATTCTCCATCTCAGAAAGATGTTTTATAAAGCATAAGAATTCACTACTTTTATATTATTTTATATTTAGTAGTGTAATTGTGGATGTATTTTTTTAAGTTACTCAATGGGAGTAAGAGAAGCTTCCAATGGCACTTAGCTTGATAAGTGAAAAACTCACAGAGTTTTTCTCAGAAGGGTAAGTCTTAACATACTTTTAATCTTTGCAAGGACTCATTAGTTTCTGGATGCCACATAAGTAGTTTAACATTGTCTAAACTTGCAAATAAACTATTTTAGTGCTCATTCAACTAAGCCTGTACAACATATTTTTGTGGTGTATCTGCAACACTTTTGAGAGGACTATAATTTAATCATGAGATGCACAGGTCTGGATGGCTGGTTAGGATCCTTTGAACTCAGACTTCAGCAGAGGTTAACACAGCTACAGCAGTTATCTCCACACCGCTGAGGGAAGCGTGGTGAGATTTGGAATGAGCTGCTCAATTGTAATTCTGACAATAACTTCTGTATTTCAGAAATAAGCATATAATCATTGCTAACATTTATATTTAATATTATTTGCTCAATTGTAATTATCAGTAGGTTGGACTAGGACTATAGCTCTCTATCCATTCATTTATCCTGAAACTGAGAAAATTCTTGGAGTTCAGATAGCTGAGTACTTCAAAACCAAGAGATTGCTTAGGTAACAAATTAATTTGTTTTCCCATGATATATATTTAATAATTTCATGATTAAGTTCTGTTGTGAGTTTATACCACTGCTCAAAATGGGAGAAAAGCCAGCATGCCCTGGATAAAAGTAGAAATACAAACACCTTTGTCTTCTCATTCAAGAAGTAATTTATATTTAATACAGATGAGATACGAATAATTGGTTTAATAAACACATCAAAGAAAAATAGGAGAAAACACTGTGAATGTCAGGATTAAATATATTTCAAAAATTTGATAAATTGTAGAAGTAAGATGATAACAGTGTCATTGGCTTAATACCAAATTTGCACAGGAACCTGATAAAATGAATTAGTTAAGGGATATTAAAAAGCGAGGGGAAAACCCTGGAAGAGAAAATTAGTAAAGCTGCAAAGCATGAATGTGATTTTGCAAAACAGGAAATTGCAATTTAGAGACTAATACTAAAAGCCCTGAAGCAATCCATTTTAGAAGCAGACTCAAATCCTGCTTCATGGGATGTCATCAGCTGATTTTCTAAGATATTTTTCAGATTCTCTTTGCTGAAAAGAATAGTTAGTCAGCAACATCTGGCACAAACTATGTATAACAGGTGTACACCCAATTTTTATCAACACACATATACAGAAAGACTATATTGAGTTTTAGTGTAAACAAGAAGTGTGTAGAAAGCTCCTGAAAATAAACTTGGAAATATTTACAGAATCACAGAATCACAGAATTTCGAGGTTGGAAGAGACCTCAAGATCATCGAGTCCAACCTCTGACCTAACGCTATCAGTCCCCACTAAACCATTTCCCTAAGCTCTACACCTAAACGTCTTTTGAAGACTTCCAGGGATGGTGACTCCACCACTTCCCTGGGCAGCCTGTTCCAATGCCTCACAACCCTTTCAGTGAAGAAGTTCTTCCTAACATCTAACCTAAAACTCCCCTGGCTCAACTTAAGCCCATTCCCCCTCATCCTGTCACCAGGCACGTGGGAGAATAGTCCAACCCCCACCTCGCTACAGCCTCCCTTGAGGTACCCATAGAGAGCGATAAGGTTGCCCCTGAGCCTCCTCTTCTCCAGGCTGAACAAGCCCAGCTCCCTCAGCTGCTCCTCGTAGGACTTGTTCTCCAGGCCCCTCACCAGCTTCGTCGCCCTTCTCTGCACCCGCTCAAGCACCTCCATGTCCTTCTTGTAGTGAGGGGCCCAAAACTGAACACAGTACTCGAGGTGCGGCCTCACCAGAGTTGAGTACAGGGGGACGATCACCTCCCTAGCCCTGCTGGTCACACTGTTCCTGATACAAGCCAGGATGCCGTTGGCCTTCTTGGCCACCTGAGCACACTGCTGGCTCATATTCAGCCGACTATCCACCATCACTCCCAGGTCCTTCTCTGCCTGGCAGCTCTCCAACCATTCCTCTCCCAGCCTGTAGCTCTGCTTGGGGTTACTGCGCCCCAGGTGCAGGACCTGGCACTTGGCCTTGTTGAACTTCATGCAGTTGACCTCAGCCCATTGGTGCAGCCTATCCAGATCCTCCTGCAGAGCTTTCCTACCCCCAAGCAGATTGACACACGCACCTAACTTGGTGTCATCTGCGAACTTACTGAGGGTGCACTCGATGCCCTCGTCCAGATCATTGATGAAGATATTAAAGAGGACTGGCCCCAGCACCGAGCCCTGGGGGACGCCACTAGTGACTGGCCTCCAACTGGACTTGGCTCCATTCACCACGACTCTTTAATTTGAAGTTACTGTTGATGAACATGAATGCAAGTCTGTAAAATGCTATAAAATGTTTTTATTAATATTCTAATTATTTCATAAAACATTAACTAGCAGGGAATGGTATTCAAAACAATGGAAGAGCAGAAGCACTCGTTTAAGAAAAAAGACAAACAGAAAAGCCCCAAAACTCCAACCTCTTAACATAGATGATGAAAGAAAGCTGTTGATGTACTACCATCAATACACAATCTCAAGACTAGACTTGAAATCCAGTGACACTAGTTTCAGAATAGCGAAGATTTGTCAGTTGCAAAAGACAAATAACAGCAAATCTATTCAGAAACATTTTATAGGCATTGCACCACAATGAACAAGCTATATGTGAGTAAGCTGCATTTCTAAGTGAGAATCACTGCATGCTAGCCATGTCCAACAAATTCAAACAAAACAGCTAATATCAAGCCAGTAAATTATTCAGATTTCAATAATGTAATGTGAAGGTGTTTGTGCAGAATGGCACAATGACTACCAGAAACTGTAAAATTTTATCTTGCAAATTATTTTCAGATCCACTGCATTGGGTTTAGGTGGTAAGGTGTTGGTAGTAGGAGGTGAGGAGCTACTCCTTGTCATACACAGCTGGTCCCAGGGCTGATATTCCCTGCAGCCTTTGGAGAGCACGCACTAGAGCAGAGGAAAAGGGTGAGAGAGAAGGAAAAGAGACACCCCTTCAACTTGTGATGTATGGTGCCTTGCTCATGGGACTGACTGTAACCTGCAGTGATAACTTGGAAGAGGAGGAGAAGAACTTGGAGTGAAGTTGAGATTGGGAAACAGAGTAGGAAAGGCATTTTACCTATGTATTTTAATGCTTTTGGCTTTTTTTTTTTTTTTCTAACCAAATTGGTAATCAAATATTTATTTTAATTGGCAGTAAATTCATTTCCCCAACTTGGAAGTTCCCTGTTTTGCCTGCAACAGCAATTGATAAGTGATCTCCTTTGACATGCTTTGTTAAAACCTGGAAATTCATTTTTATAATAACCATAAAAACAGCTCTATGTTTCACCAAATTAGAGTTCTCATTATTCCCTTTCAATAGGTGGTATAACCACAGAAACTTGATGCAAACTCTTGACCTCTCTTTGGATTCAGATTTTTTAACAGGTCCTACATGATTCTGTCTGGTAATGAGCACAGAAAAGTATTTTACCACAGGAAATCAAACATCTTCCAGTGCTTCCACACATACAGCTTAAGTACTCTACCTTCCTCTAAACATCTGGTGAGGCCCAAGAAGTGATACTAATGGGATTTCGTTGGTGGGGGCAAGACGAGGACAGGTAAGCAAGAATCATGAGAACCTTTGAGAAAATTCTGCTTGCCCTCAGCTTTTGTCACCTTTCCACTTTCTTCCTTGTCCCCTTCTTACACTGGATGCTCTGCTCTGTCAACCAAAGAGCACGAGGCATTCACTTGGCTTAGGACAGGTCTTTTGCATATGATGGCAGATGGCTCACAAAACTGGGATCCCTTCCAGTTTCCTCTGTTTCATCTCTGCTTTGGCTTTTCTGTTTTGTAATGGGTCAGGAGAATGTACCATGGAGGGTTCAACAGTACTGTTCATCAGAGTTGGGGAACACAGGATGCCAATTAGTAGAGAATGTGATTTCCTTGGGCACCCATGTCTAGTCTAGACAGATGATGTCTAAATGTTGGAGCAGGAAAGACTCCGACACTTCTGCATTCCAGTGTCTTTGTAGGGATCCATACTGAGTGGCAATATTTTGGTAGTGGAGGTGCTATAGGGGGGCCTCTGTGAGAATAGGCTAGGGACTGCACAGACACAGCAGGTCCCAGACAGGCCCAAAACAGACCCACCCCTGGGTATGGTGGAGCCCACCAGCCAAGTGTGTGGCACCTCTGTGGAAACGTACTTAAGAAAGGGCAAAAATGCCACCCTGGCAGAGGGAAAGGAAGAGGAAAAAATAAAAATAAAAATAAAAAAGCAAACAGCAAGGTCAGAAAAGAAGGAAGGGAGATGATGTTTGAGGCACCAGTGCAGCCTGTGGGAAAGACCACACCAGAGTAGATATCCGCACTGCAGCTTGTGGAGGACACCACACAGGACCATTGGATATTTCCTGAAGGAACTGCAGACCATAGAGAGCCCATGCTGGAGCAGATTTATCCTGAAGGACTGCAACCAGGGGAAGGACCCGCATTATGGAACTGTTATGGACTGACTGCAATCCCCCATCTCTGTGTGGGGGGAATAGGTGGAGGTGAAGGAGCTGGGAATGAAGGAGTTGAACCTGGGGAAAGGGGGAGGCAGTGGAAGGTGTTGTTTTAATTTTTTTTATCTTTGTTTCTCACTACACAAGTTATTTTAACTGGCAATAAATTAAACAAATTTACCCCATGTTGAGTCTGTTTTGAGCATGGCAGTAATTGGTAAGCAATCTCCCTGTCTTAATCTCAACCCACAAGCTTCTTCATCCTATTTTCTTCCCCTGTCCTATAGAGGAGGGGGAAATGTGTGAGCAGCTGGGAGTTTGACCCTTAGGAAAGTTTAGCCCACCACAGAGTCCTCGATGTTTTGCAAGAAGTCAGCTAGTTACAAAGAGATACAGAGAGCCCTGATGGAACCTTGGGTACAGGATGTGGGAAGGGGTATAGCTGGACAAAGTCAGACAAAACCAGCAGTGCTTTTGTTGAAACTTGAATTGCAAGGATTATTTATGAGAAGATGGAGTGATGGACTATTATATTCCAATGGGTAGAGGTCACAGTGAAGTGGCTAATGATATACATTAAACAGAATCCACTATCTCATGTTGCAGCACACCATTTCCTCCAAACTTAAGTAAGAGTAAATTATAATACAGGTAATATTAAGAGTTTAGAAATCCAACGATTAAACTGAATTCATGCTTTTGTAAGAACTGAAAATGAGACTGTGAAGTAAGGATGCTAAAATGCCATCATGATTTTGAACAGGCAATATATCTGTAAGATAATGTACATTGTAAAATTGTTAGTCTCTCACCTTTAAAGAAACACAAATCACATTCAATGCTTCCTTAATCTGAGGATGATGGGATTCATGAACTAGTTCCTCACAGATCCAAATACCAAGACTGCAAAGAGCAACACATCTGCAAAACAGCGGTGGAGGATAAAGAGTTGAAAAACATGCTTCAAAAATATGCATAATTTTTATGATTCATGACATGCCCTGCTAAAACCTAATAAATATTTTGTTTTAATTACTAAAAGAACTAAACAAATTCTGTAATTAAAATTCTGTAGCTTCTAACTGTAAAAAAATGAGTTAGAAATCCCACCTACCCCTGTCAAAACACAAGAAAGGAAAAAGGACAAACTGGAAAATCTAAAAGCAATTAAGTACCACTGAATCTCTATATGCTTTATGGATTCAAAATACTTTCTTATTTCTTTTAAACATTTTAATTTATTAAATTAATATTTTGAATTAATATTAATATTTTATTTTTAAGAAGTATTTTCTTAAGACAAAGGAAAAACTATGGTTGGAGATCCTTCCTCCCCAGTGTGAGAGTTTGTACATATTTCTTTACCAATTACCAATGATATAAAACCAAACTGGTGGGTCATTTCAAAAGCCAACCATAAAGGAACTTATTGTGGGCCCAAGCGTTGTCAGTACTTTTACTAATAATTTGAGTTATAAAATATAGACGACAGAAATAAAACTAAAGATGTGAACAAGTTGAAACAGACAGCAAATATTCTGGAAACAGCTTCAGAATCCAAAATCATCTGTATAAAACTGGAGAGCAATCCAAGAATCAACAAGAAGAAAGCTAGTCATGGGAACAGCTAAACATTAGATCTGGGAAGGGAAAATCATATGCTGGAATAGAAAAAGAAACAGAAGTGTCTGTGAAGATGTATAGTACAAAAAAAAGTTCAAATCTACAAAGAATCGCTAAATTGCTAATACGCTGCAAAAATACATCTTGGAATGAATTCTGTGCAACAATGAGGGTGTAGATGCTTGCTTTGTACACTGTTGCTGAAAGCACAATTGCAATACTGCCTCCATTTTGAATAATACAATTTAAGAATAAAGACAAGAATGAGGGAGTCCAGAAGAAAAGTGACAAAAATGAGAAAGGTTTTGGGCAAATATTACTTAAGGAAGAAAAGTTGAAGAGCTCACTGACTCTAAATCACAATTAAGGAAGGAAACAATAAGAAATCTTCTGACATAGTTAGGCACTGAAGAGTTTGATTTCCAGTAAACAATTCTCTTATATACCAGTAATAAAAACTATCTAACCATAGAAGTTAAATATTGGAAGTCTAAGATTTTTGTAATTTTCCTCTTTGTAATTTTCTGAATATTTTCAGAAAGTTTTATGCAAACTACTACCAGAAATGTTTTATATACACTTCTGCCTCAGAAAAGGAGGAGCTTATGGAAATGCTCATAGTCCCTTCCTAATCTACGTTTCTGCTGTTTCCACAAGACGTGTTTCAATACTTTTTGAACAAAAGAAAATAAGAGCAAAGCACAGACAGAACAATAATCATAGTTTGTGTAAGCTGAATCAGAAAACAAACCTTTAGTATATAGAAGAGCAGGCAGTTCTAAGTCCATGTTACTAATTCAAAGTTTTCTTCAGACTACTGAGAATCATTCTACATCTGATCATACACTGATTTGCAAAATATCCAGGAGTCTGTGAGGTTTCTACTAAGGACACCACGGTAGCTATTGTTATTTTGAGTAGCCTCTGAAAAGCTGCGTAGTTGTGTGCCTACAATGTTGTGACTGCAGAGTCGCAGCCTTAACAGCATAAGAAGATGAAGAGATGAACACTTATATGATGAACCTAAGGCTTCTTTTTCAGACTGTCAGCAGTAGGAGAAGAATTTGACTAACACAGTTATTAATCTTTACAGATGGAGATCTAAGAGTAGAATGCATTTTCAGATAACTGACTCCCCTGAAGCTCAGTTGGGGCAAGTATGCAACGTAACACAGGGCACTGAGCCTCTGTGGAAGAGATAAGGAATAGACTCATAGCTTGGGTAACAATAACAGCACTCAGATTTGCTAGAGATATACAAAGCTATGAACCTAAGCTCCATGAAACTTATCTGCTAGGAAACTATAAAGACAATTATGTCTCGACTAGTCACCGAGATGATACGGCAGAACGGTAATGCATATCCTGAATGTAACCTAAACCATAACACAGGTGAACTCTGTACTGCTGTGAAGCAGATGGTATCAGAGAGATGATTCCCCAAAGAAACCAGTGGATAAACTGCCTCTGAAGAGAGAGGCTTGTTCAAAAGCTGTGGAAACATCATTCTCCCCACAATGAAGACATACCCATCCTTCTCCCAGAAGAAGGAAAAGGACACAGATATCCCAAAGAGACACTGGAAATCTATTCCTTTTTAATCTTTGTTTAATGCCATTACATACAGTACTTCAACTCTGCAGTTTGGGGGCAGAATCACTCAGCATTCTGAAAGGTCAGGCATGCACACGTGCCTCCTGTTCCTATATACAAACCCTCACCATCAGACAGGGTATTATGACATGCAGAATGTTCCTTTTCTCCTCCCAGTTACACTGCCAGAACTGAAGTTGCCACAGAATAAGCAGTAATGTTCTGAAACATCTGAATTTAAAACACCTTTTTCAAAAGCAGAATGGAGAGTGTTATGCTTTTTGAGCTCTTTTTCTTTTTTAAAAAAACAAACAAAAAACAAACAAAAAACATGAAAATTAAAATTATCTCAGGACATCCTTTCCCTTCGCTTTCTTGCGTGCGTTGGGAGATATTACCAGCTCAAGTGAAGAACAGATAAATGGGCCAATGAAAACTGCTCTTGGTTTTCCAGCAAAACATTTTAAGGTGCAATGAATTTATTTTTTCTGTAACATTCCTCAGGCATGTGTTTCCCGTATTTTACTTTTTTTTTCTTTCAGTAAAAATCTATTAATTGAGCACATATATAGACACTATCCAAATACACAAAGCACTAAGATGTGCTCTTCAGATTACAGGTTCCCATTCCAATCTCATATGCAGGACCCTGTAACTCTGGGGACTGGGAAGGAGGAACAAAACACTAAATAATTTAAGAAACAATAAAGAAGAATGGTAATTATCTTCTTTGAAGTTCTCTATTTGATGAATGTGCTTAGGCTTTAAGCGTCACAGCAGTTGTTCCCAGTTTAATACTTAGCTCTATGTTCTCTACTTCACTTCCATACTGTAAAGAAAAGCTCAAGTTCCTTGGATTATTTCTGTTTTTCCAAATAATGTGGTCTAATAAAAGATAACCATACCTCCTTCATAAATAATCTTGGCCTTAATCAAACTCAAAAGTGTCCCTCTAGTGCAGAAAATTCCTGAGCTGAACAACAGGTTAGCATGGGAGAGCATAAGGCTTCTGCTCTTACTCATATTTATACCTTCTTCTATCATCCACTGTCAGAGAAAGGACTATCAACCTCTGGTCTGACACATAATGTCTTTTATTATCTCTACAAACAAGTTTGAATTAACATGGTGGACGACAGTTTTGATAGTGATGAAGAAAAACATGAATAAAATACATACAAAGTTTTACTTTACTGTCTCTCTGTATATATACACATATACATGTATATAGCTATTAATGTAGAAGCTCTTTTTTGTATGACTTACCGTGCAGGACCAGATGGTTCCTCTCTTGCTGAGCTTAACACAGTTTTAATTATGAGCTCCTAAAACAAAGATGAAAATACTCACTGATTTGCCACATGAAATCTCTGTCACATGAAATCTTAGGAAATTAGAATTTTATTACAGCACACACAGGCACATAGCTTAGATGAGTCTCTAGAGTTATGGTCAGACAAACTGTTTGCTTGCTTCTACTCCAAGCTTCTCATCTGTCCCAAATGCTCATTATTGTGCTACCCCAAGAATATTCCACAGGTTACTGTCCTAATTTCTGCTAATTAACTGTTCATCCAACATATTTTCACAATGTATCATTGGGGGAAAAAAAAATCAAAAAAAACAGACAAACAAAAAAATTATCTCCCTTAAAGCTAGCTTCTGTGAATAGCCGTGAAGGATATTACACAAAGTATCTACTGGTCTCTTTGAGGTAGGTATTAAACATTCATATTCTTCCCAATCAAAATTATATTAATTAAAGAAGTCTTTGGAAATATCTGCAGAAGAAATGATTAAGAGTGCCTTAAGAACAATGTCAGGAAGAATTCGGACTCAACTGTCCCTCTCAATGAAGCTCAAGTAAACAGTCTGTACATTTAGAAGCATATAGTTTTACAAGATTTTTTGTAGTCTTAAGCCTTATAATCTGTTTGAAATGACTTGTGAAAAAAATTAGAATCTTAAAATTGTAGTTAATATTTCATGGAACATCATCATATTAAAAATATACTTGGTGGTTGAATACTATCCACATATACTTAATTTCCTACCTTAACATCTGTAAACTGAGACACAGCAATGTCCGGAATGTTTGGGTGAAGAGCTGGTAGTTCGTGATATAAATTGGGAAAACAGACAAGAGATCCTAAAAGAACTTGTGCTTCAACTCTTGGTGCCTAAAAGAAAAAAAAATATGAGGAGTATTCTTACTGCAATCAGGAAGGTGACATTTCTAGCTGCCTTAATAAAGAACAATAACTGAAACTCTGCACAGCTATCTCCTTTCTCCTTCTCCAAATTCTGCAAAGCTGAGTAAACTGAGACCATAGCTCCATGGATTGCTACTCATGCACACTTCTTGTTCCCATTTTCCAAGCCGGTTGAAGGGAAGCGGGGGAATTGTTAGGACTACAGACAAATGACTGAGCGGCTAACTAGGTTCGGGTCTTCGGTTAAGCTAACTGAACTGGATGTGGAAAATCACTGGATGTGACATGAGACTGCTGGATGTGATAGATAACGGTGTAAGAAGATGACAAAGGTCAGCTTTGATAGTGTCTTAAGGGAAGCTAAATTTCATAGGTGATTTAAAGGGAGAATGATTTGAGAAACAGCCAAAAGTTGCTGACAACTGGAGGGGAGTACTGTGGACCTTTGAGAGAGTACAGTCATGCAAGGTCAACAAAACGTAGGTAATCATATCAGTATCACCATACAAGGCTGAAGATGCCTAGGGAACAATATCAGAGACATCTGAAAAGGCCAGCAATATCAGATACACGAGTTCTTGAGCCAGAGTATGAAAGTCATTGCAGTGTGTATATAGATATATATATGTGTATACTAGATATAGAAATATATCTATACATGCATACACACCCAGTATACAAATATATCTATATACACATATATACATACTTCTAAAATGAAGTTACAGTCTAAATGGACATTTATTTTAAAACATTTTAAAGCAGTCATAAATTCTAGGACTCCCAAATTACTGTTTCTACAGTAATTTTTGTATTCTTTGCATTACATTTTCTGTAGAGGACTTGCATGTGTAGTGTTCTAGAGCGAAGCACTGACAGTACCTGTATTTTCTAACTGTTACACTGATGTATGGAGATTAATGAACCCCCTAGCCGAGGAAAAATATTCATCAGTTTTCTCTCATATCCTTCCTATTTGCCCATAAATGAGAATGATCTGATGAGCACTTACATTGAGAAAAGAAGAAGCTGCCACTCTTCCTGCTGCCACAATGAAATCCATAATAAGCATGGTGGCACCAGGCAAACCAAGTGAAAAGAACTGAGGAGAGCAGTGCTTGATGATTGTATTGACAATATCCTTGCAAGAGGAAGAAGGAAAAAAGGACAAGAAGAATGTCAAGAAGATGAACATTGAACGAAAAAGGCAGGTATTTACTGAAGCTTGAGAATAAAAAAGCATGCAAATTCATTGGAGCAATTATGACACTCTAAATTCTCATTACTGAGGAAGGTGTAGCACTAAAAAGATATATTCCTCATGAATATTCATATTAATACAAGTAAGCTGTGGTATACTTTATGGATTAACTTGCTAGATTTAACTTTGGACACTATTGCACCAGCTTTGCATCACATCCCATCTTATATCCACTTACATTTAAACAGTTTAATAGATGACTAACAATTCATTTAAATATCTACAGAGGAGAGATAGTGAGATAACCACTTCTTATATAGAATCATAGAATGGCTGGATAGGAAGGGACCTTGGAGATCATCTAGTTCCAACCCCACTGCCATGGGCAAGGATACTACTCACTACATCAAGTTGCTCATACATTCTTAACAACATGTTTAAATCCCCTCCAACAAGTGTCACCTGACTATAACTTTTAGAAAGGTATTAAGCTCTTACCTATATCCTTTATGGAACCATAGAAGAATTATAATAAAGTGTTTTATAACATACCTGGTATATAGTTATTCAACACAGTATATTACGTGATTGTAGACTTAGTGAAGCAGTTTTTAAAATAACGTACATGATGCATTCCCTTCCAAAGTATTAAAAGAAGTGTAAAATATAATCAGTATTAAAAAGCATCCCAAGATTAGGCAAAAAGGAAACCCTTTTCCCCCTCCACATAATTTTCCAATAACAATGGTATCCAACCAGATGGCAATATGTTATATGAAGATTTTCAATCCAGTAAGAAAAGTAGAGTAAAGTAGTTGTTAGAGGACAGAGATAGGAGATCTGTCCTATCTATAGCTGTCTGTGGAATAATTTTAAAGTAGTTTTGGTTAGCCCAGCTAAAAAAACAGGGCTGTCTGAACCTTTGTTCTCCCCATACCTTCAAGTGCTCATCTAAAAAGGTCACAAAAACAACTTTTTCCCACCTCTGATGTACACCTCTAAAAAGAATGTGTAAGCCGTACAGTATTTTCAGACTTTTTCATATTAAATCTTATAAAGATCTACTCCCACAATTAAATATACTTAGTATGTCTCATTTTGCTGGTTCCTATACTTGCTGTAGAAATAAACTATTCCAGACATATAGTGAGCACAATTTACTCTTCCACTAGCTGAACTGTTACATCAGGGAGCAAGTAAGAAGAAGAGCAGACATTAGAGAGATCTACTTCCTTCATTCTTGTATGCTTCAATCTGTACCATACAATCAGTAAAAAAAGAAAGAGTACCCTTTCTACCCTCTTATTTGCTTGAAATGGACTACAAAAAAAAGCATTCCTGATTACAACCAAGAACATGTGGGCCAGTTATCAAAGCTTGTAAAAAGGATCAGTCATGTAACTATTTTTAAAGACAAAGTTAAATTACTCAGCTAAAATCCATTCAGTATTCCCAGCAAAACAACTTAATTGTTAGCTCTATTTATTTTAACTTCAATATCATAATTAAACTTACCTGATCAACATGAAGAAGTCCACAGTGCATTATATTGTAGAAATGAGTTAAAAAATCCTTGTTTGGAGATACATCTTGTCTTCGCTTCATTGTCTTACAAATGAGCTTATAAGCATGTAGCTTGCCTTGTTTGTATTTATCAGTCAGCATTGTTGCCTACAGTTTTAGAAAAGTGTTTATTATTCATAGAAGACAAAAGTAAGTTACACACATTACACAATTTTTTACTTCTGTTTCACTGCTCAGTGCTCAAATTTACCTTGAACAGCCAAGGTGTTAGAATTCTTAGTGGTGGAATTAAAACTGGTGGAGATGGTGAAGTTAGATTATCTGTTGAAATACCAAGATTGTCTCTTATCTGCAATCATCAAAAACAAAACAAAAAGATAAAAACATTTAAGGGAAATATATACAGTGATGGTTTTTCCCTCTGAAAATCCTGACCAATCAGGTCAGCTTGGAGAAGATGTTCCGTTCTTTTACCTTGGCCAGATTCTGCCACAGTTCACAAAGGTAATCAAAAACCTGGGCATGAATTTCTGGATCCATGATGCTGTTGACATCCCCCAAAATTCCTAGCATTCGCCTCCACATCACAGTAGCAACATCTGCATGCCATCCTGTAAGTGTTCCCCCAGCCATCACACTGCAACATTCTGAGGGAAATTCACTAGTTTCTGTAATGGAAGAAAAAAGTACAGTGAGACCTACTTCAGAGAAAGAAAAGTTCTGCTATAACTATTACATACAGTTTTCTTAAAACCAAAGGGAAAAAGGCTTTTAGAGCAAGATATTTCTTACCCATTAAGCCATCTCAAAAATGTTTAACTACATGTATAAATTTACTTTCAAACTCTCTAAAAGAATAGTTCTGTTTCTTATATTCATTCCGTAAGTAATAATCTAGGTCACTGCTGCAGCCCTAATACTAATCTGATGGACCTCACTGGGCCAATACATTTGTAAGTTTCTTAATTTCTTATTTTGGAGTCAATGAATCTCCAGAACTCCATTTGCCTTCCTCCAAGAATAGCTACATATCAACTTTATATTTTTTTTCCAATAAAACAGAAAGATGATTTTCCTTAGAATCTACTATCCATGTATTTTACTTGCAAATTGAAGAGTAAGATTGGAGTAAACAGTTGTCTCTGGCTAATGTTCTTTAAGTGGTAAATTTGTATGACTGAGAGGCAACATTCAGTAACCTAGCATCATGCAGTCTTACTCTCAACCAGTTCTCCCTACACATCGGTACACATTATCTCTACACATTATATGAACGAACAGTCTTTTTAGGTGGAAGGTCTGTTCATTTCAGTTGATCCGTACAAAGAAAAATGATAGATTACAATGGCTCGCTCTTGATGTGGCTACACAAACACACCAAACCAGCTGAAGAGCCATAGTTTTAAAGCTGCACGTATCCAGATTTTAACTCCAGTTCCTCTCACACTTATTTTCAAAACACCTCAGCACCAGAACCTGTTGAGATCTTCTGAAAATCTTGCAGCTCCCACAGGCATACAAAATGAAAATGACACCTGAATTCTGCCTGATCACATAGCTTCTTCTTTTGAAGATCTGGACCACTGTGGTAGAGACACTAATGGTTTCTGGGTTGTAGATTTCAAAGTATAAAGCAAAATTATGGCATTTTTGTCCATCAGTAGGCTACTTAAAAGAAAAAGGTCTGATACATGCATCAGACCTTCTGTTTCCATGAGATGAAATATAGGAGAAGTGGGAACTTTATACATTACAAAACATATTCTAGAATTTGATAACTAAAGTAATTATATATTTTATAAACAGTAAAGGGAAAACAACAGATATTCCAAGAAGAAATTAAAACACTACTTAAAAATCGTGTCTTATTACTTGTATGTTAATGATAGAACTGTCCATGGGAGGACGACGTAGCAAGTTAAGTTGGCACAACTCTACGTATCAAAAAGAACAATTATTAACGTGTGGACCAGTAATCTACTGCAAATAGTTCCAATGAAATGCAAGACAAAATGCAAAAAGGGTTTTGTTTGCTTTTAAAGAAAATAACTGCAATTAAGTATTTTTAAAAGTGTAAATGAAATAGACTTGTACAGGATTGTCTACAGCTAATGGGGTACTAGCTATTTTACTACATTGTACTGGAAAGGAAAAAAAAGAACAGGTTTATAGTTTCTATTCCAGATACTGCCTAGGTCATCTGGCGTCTGTAAAACAGAGTGGTGGAGCTTCTCATCCAGCTGCAGATCCTTCTGCTCAATATGATCTGCATGAAGAGTGGCAGGAGAGGGTGTCTGTGATCGGGATCCAAGAGCAGATTGGATTGGAGAAGCACTTTCAGAGCCTGCAAATGCAATTTTTAACAGTTACCTTAAAAGCCTTTTCTATTTTCTTGAGCTGAAATGTTGACTAAGCATAGCATTAAAATAAACTGAACTACTTTAATATACCAAATCTGTTAAAAAAAAAAAAAAAAAGAGAGAGAGAAAGAAAAGTTATAAAAACTCTAAGCAGATCTCCCTGTGAATGGTGCTCCAAAAGACAACAAATTACATGCAGGAAAGCTGAGAGATGAACATCAAAATCAGACAGTCAAATGGATTAACAGAGCTCCATTTTAAGTCAGAAATATTTTAGCTGCATTTATTCTGGAGCACTTTCAGTGCTCTGAATCAGACAAATTTCTTTGCACATTCCTTCATCTAAATTTCTCTCCAGCAAATTATTTAAGCAGAAATTTTGCTGGAACAACTATTTTTTTCCAGGTTTATGGATGCATACATGTTAATTTATAAATAAAAGTTCATACCAGGAACTGATATTCTTTGATGTTTATCTGCTGATTAGAAAATCCATATGGAGGGAATATTCTATGTAGTGCGAGGAATGTTATTTCCTCTAAGACATAATAACACAAGTTTGGCAGTGTTGCAAAGGCATCTTGCCATGATCACCACTTGGCAACCTCTCTAGGCAACTACTTGATCTCTACTTATATATCTACAGAGGGGGAGGGAGCTGTGTTTTTCTTCTGCACTATCTTCTGCTAAACAAGTTTAATTGGACTTTAGGGATAGCAAATCAAAAATGAGGCTCTTAAGAGTATTTTCCCCAAATTATTGGGCTGTCAATGTACTTTCTTCTGAAGAAAATTACATTGTTTAAAGAACTTGACACAAAATGTGAAGTGTTATCAGAACAGAAATTGTGGTAAATGAACTTAAATTGTTAAATTGCAAAGGTTTCTATCTGTTTTAAATGACAAAGGTAATGCAACTTTTACCATGTTTAAATCAACACCTCTATGCAGGAGAGATGGACATACATATAAATGTCATTAATTTCTGTAAATGACAAACTGTGGTAGTGCCTTTCCTTTACAACTACTCCTCCACACACAGACGACTGTTTAACTCAACAGTTAAATTATATTCTCCACTCATTACCGGTCCCTCGTTTTCCACATACACATAAAGATAATATAAAATATACATTTAAAGATGTTCAAAGAAATCTTTTCCTACTTCTCCATTCTGCTCACTAAGAGGGACTGAGATGGGTGCAGAGAAAAAGCAATGGGGTGGGGAGAGAAGAAGAGAGGGAAAGAGGGAAACAGACTTTCATATAATGGAAAATAATGGACAGACAACTATGGAAAAATTACTGAACTACTGGAGTCATCTAAGAAGCACTAGAAGATACCTCAGCATATATGGATTCAAATTTGACAGCGAATACTATGGGTTTAACTTGTTCCAAGACTAGTAAACAGCAGTCTATAGTAAACTCAGTCATTTGCTAAGAATATGAAATAATGCCTATATGCCAAGAAGAAATTTTATTTCCCCAAACTCCCAAATGTGTTTAGAAACAAGTAGGTTTCTGAGCAGCAGAGCTATTGAAAACTGGCTTCCTATGAATGTGCTTTGACGTTCAGTTTCTGCATAGATTTTCTGGTATCTAATAAAGAGAATTCACATTGCAGTCTTCCTGTTATAGGACCCTTCTTCATACATGTGTTTTTCACTATACAGCAGCCTATCTTTCACAAAAATAATAATAATAATAAAAAAAAACAAAAACAAACAAAAAAAACCCTTCTGTTTTCTTTTAATATGTCAATTTAGCAGAAATTAGACAATGGGTTCCAACACTGTTGGGGGCATGGAACAGTCAGACAGAGACAGACAGTAAAAGTGCACAAGTCTCTCAGGAAACCTTGCATTTAACTGATACAAATGACACACAAAAGCTGCCTCTCTAAAACAGTGGTCCAAACAACAAGAAAAGACAGCCACAGAACTTCCTCACTGGACTACTCTGTCATTAATTGCAATCTTAACAATTATAGTGCAAACTTAGACAAAAACATCAAACAGTAATGACATTATTAACACAGAAACAAACAGAAAACATTGTCTGCAAGGACTCTCAACAAACACACAGCAAAGAGAAAAGTGAAGAGAATGAAAGTCAAGCTGATCACTGCTGAACAAGCTAAACAACAACTCTGAAAAAGCTAATTTCATGCTTTTTCAGCAGAAAGGCAATTTCAGTATATGAAAATAGTTGCAAGGAATGATGGTCTTTTCAGTATCTCTGAAAATGCAGTTTGATTTGTCAGAGAACAGGACACTGTAGGTAGGTGTAAGCTTTCACAGACAAATCAGTACTTGTTTCGAGGATTGTGGTAGGCATGGTGGCATTTAACGGTTATGGAACAAGGAGTATAAAAATGACTATGGATGTCTTAAAGTCTCATTCATGAAATATGTTGAGAGACCTTTCTTCCAAATACTTCTGAGAGAGGGAGATTCTCTCTTTCAGAAAGCAGCCCATTCAATTTGGGTTAACTGTATCACTTGATGGTTGTTAATCTAATTGTTAATCCTCTCTGTTTCTCAAGAAATAGTTGCAAAATAAGTTTGACTGAGGTTGTGAAACACTAGTTTGGTTCATTACAGGCTTACTTTTATGAAAAAAAAGGGAAAATCCTAAAAGAAAAAGAATTAAGTTACACAAATGGAAGCTGATCTTACATGTTACAATAACATTCTGCATATTGAAAGTTCCAAGTTTAACAATAGACAATATGGAGAGAGGTTAAGATGGGTGTACACAAAAGAATCGCATAAGACTTCTGTGCACTGGTTTGAAAGCACTTGCAAAGCCTTTCAAGGAAAAATAACTTACTCAAAACTAGCTATTTGGCAACCAGTAATATAAGGACACTGGTAAAATCTAGCTTACACTTTGTGGTACATTTTCTCTCTGATAATTACATAGATTATGTCATGAAGTGTTTAAAACACATTTAACACCAAGAAATGGATTATGTATGTAGCTAAGTCAAACAAAATATTTCCAATTGTTATTTCACACATTAGTGTTCTATTGCAATCAAACAGTAACTGAATTCCAAGAATTGTTTTATACAGAATATAGATTCATCACAGAACCTGAACCTGGTATTCTTCAGGATGGGTGGAAAAATTCTGAAACAAATTATTATTTTTTTAAACTACTTTACCAGTAATAGTTGCAGCTTCAGCAGACAATGGTTGCTGATTGAGACTACTTGTTTCCGAATCTATGTGGAGTGTAGTTAGACTGGCTACTTCTTGCTCCTCAGCACTCTGTTGTTGTCCTGAAATTGCATCAACATCAGTGGAAGCTGGCGTCCCTGCCTCGGTGCCAAAGCTGAAATCTGTATGAGGGAAGTGTTGTATTAACTGACAATTTAAAAATACCACTAATATAAAATACAAAAGCCTAGCACCTCCAAAATCTTCCATGTAAAACTTGTATGTACATCTCCTATGCTTCCAACACACTGTTGCACAATTTACATAAGATGTAAAAGCAGAAAGTAATTGGCTATTATGGACATTCTCATTTCTGTCACAAAACTGTGACTGAACTTCTGGAGAAGACATTCCTATTGCATGTCCTGTATTCTGCTTAGTCGCTGTAAGCGTACCTAAATGAGAATAAAGTAAAAATAATGGAAACATACATTAAGAAGTTTATATGCAAAATCTGTAAAATGAAAGAAATAGCCAAGTTTTTCATTAAAGTACTAACTTCAAACTACAAATATTACAGCAAATGACATTCTGGCTAGTGTTTCTTTCAACACTTAAGACAAAGTATCATGCTCAAATGTAGTCAAATAACATAACTTAGTTACAAAACATCTATATATATATATAAAAATTGCAATTTCATCAATAAATACTTCTGCCATACAAACATTATTTCTCCCTTTTGTAATACATGAAAACATAATTCCAAGCAACTACAATAATCCCTTCATATGAGTAAGAGTGGGAACAGATGCATGAAATGAATAAAAAGCATACTAAGTTATTAGAATAGCATACTAATTTTATGATATTATGTTTAGTATCTCGATTAATCTACAGTTATAAAAAGACCACTGTAAAAATATCAGATGGCCTTCTTTACCTTTTACCTAAATTTTTCAAAAGAATTGAAATAAATTCTGAAGTAAGCAGTCTTTCATTTTTACATTTTGTGTGTAAAACACAGATACACTTCAGAGAAAAGACAATAAATATTGCTTTCTAACTTCTGTGCACTGTTGTTCAGCTTTTGTACAGCAATGTTTCAGTGCTGTTTTATTCATATACTATAAAAACGATTCTCTCAAGAATCCTGCTTGCTCCATTAACTTACTAGTAATTTCTGTGGGGAATCAAAATAAGCTCTTTTTACAGAAGACTGCTGGCATATAACTTAAAAAAGAAAACTCGGAAAAGGAAATTCACGAGCAGTCAACCAAAAATGCTCCTACTTTGAAAAAGTATACTTGCTTTCAAATTTGCGGCCATCATACTGAAAAGCACTGAATGAGTCAGAGTGGCTATCTGAACTGATGAGGTCACTGCTGCCTGCACTAGCAGGCGATGTCCATTCGGATGGCACGCCTGGGTCGTCTATAGGACGCATTTGGTTCTGTTTGTTCAATACATCAGGAAGGTCTTTTGGAACTTCCAGGCTGCCAGGACTGCTTCCTCGTCTTGTCACATTCTAAACATTGAAGAGACAAAGTAGTTTACAACCTTGGATGGCTTATTTACATACAATGGAAAAAGCAAATGTCATTTGCAAATGTATATATATAATGTATATATATGTATATAATAATGTGTAAAAATGTATATATGTACACGTATATATATATATGTATATATATACACTTTTATATATATATATACACGTATGTGTATATATATATAATCACGTGTATATATATACATACATATAAATGTATATATAACAAACAGTTGACAAATACCTAAACCAAAAATTTTCATCATCCTACATAGCCAAGACTTCCTAAAACCCCAGACAGCAGAAAATGAAGAACCTATGTAGTCACACAATTTCATACATATAAATTGTATTTGCACAACAGATGTTAGGGTACATATTTTAAAAGACAAGGATTCAGACTAAAATGAGCTGCACTTATATAAGACTTTAGAAAAGAATAGTAAAGAAGTGCATCGTCTCCAAATTATTCTAAATTACTAAACAAGACTTGTTAACCTTTGTTTCAGGCACAAGCAGAAAAAAGATTTCAAGAAGTATGGTGTTTTCTGGCTTATAGACTATGATGCTATAATCAAAAATTTCATGTACACCACAAGCAAATTAATTTTCTAATACACATCTAATTTTCTTACGATTAAGCCAAAACTTAGTATTGACTTAAGGCAAAAAAAGTATATACAAGAAATAACGCATACAGATTTGCTCATGTAAAAGTAAGCTGTTCTACTCAAGCCTTTTCTTTAAGTCACTCTTCATGGAGTGGAAAGGACTGTGGAAAGTGGGACTGTTTGTTTGAGAAGGAGAAAAAAGATAAATGTAGAAATTTATGATCTTTTATGAAATGGCTTGAAATCTTTATGCATTGTAAACTAAGAGAATGAAGGTGACTTACATTAGTTCTAGTCACTTCTTTTCCCGTCACCATCTTACTACTAATTCGAGATTTACTCAGAATGACAAGTCTGACAAAATACAAGGATTTAGTGTTCAATAGATCCATAACCTAACAGTAATCTTAATAACTTGGTACTTTGTTTTAAAATAGAATATCCATTCTTGTGTGCTAGATTGCAAGATCAGTGACAGGCAAGTTTCATAACACTTACTCAAACTTACCTTGGCTGTTTTTTGCTACCTGAGGAAAGTATCAATCCTCTCACCTGAACTATTAATAATCAAAGTTCTTGACCAACTATGTGAGAAAATGAACAACACCCCCTTCTCTTTCTCTCTTTTTCTGTGGCCAGCTCTGATGACTTCTGTTTTACCGACTTGAAATATGTAAAAAATCATTAACTGCAAGTTAGCATTTTTATCTTGTAATGCAAGATGAAAAAAAAATTCATAAACATAATCTCAATTAAAAAAAAAAAGGAAAAAAGCATACATTTGAACAAACTCTATAGGTCCTCCCTTTCCATAATTAAAGATGCTGATAAATTAATTTCTCCAATCACCTTGAAGAATCTGTCCCTCAATAGCAACAACTAAGATACTTGTTGCCAACTTTCTACAGTAGCTTGTCTTACAATGACCTTTTCCTTTAAAAAAAATAAAAAAAGTAGAAAAAAGAACAGAACAACTTTGAAACAATACATTTCAATTATCACCCATGCTGTTCTTCATTTGCAGCATTTCTCTGAATATTTTCCCCTTCTTTGCTACTTAATAAAACACTCATCTCTTCAAATCACTTGTCTTATTTGGTAAGCATTCAAGTGTAACCTGAAATTCTTGACTTAAAATTGATTGAAATTTTTGATTATGAATGATAATCAAAACAACATGACATTACTGGAAAAGCATAGGAATAAAGCATATGAAAAGTTGGTTCTGTTAACAGAAAAGTACAAGAAATTTTTCAACACTTTTAAGTAGGAAAAAAAAGGAAAAACATATGTTAATGTAGTTTTGTAGTCTTGCACTGGCTGAAACGGTAGGGAATAGTACCATACTACAGTACTCCAGTATTTGCATAAATACAGAATTACACTGCAGTCTGCAAATTTACATATAAACTATTATCCTGGAGCTGCCTGTGTACAAAGATCTTTGCAGGTGCAATTAAAGTCATTTAATTCAATGAGACTATTCATCTGACATTTCTACCTTGTTTGAACAATAAAAATTTAATAAAAATGTAAACACGAATGCATAAAATACCAGAAGTCTATTTCAAAATGATTTAAAGCCAAGGAATAATTTAGTGATATTCTGAATTCTGATTCATAAAAAACAGAGCAAGATAAACATCTTACTATGTAGTAAAGTGATTTAATAATGTCATTTATTAGTTCACACAAATGTGCAGATTACATATTGAAATATAGGAAATTTAAAGGCTTACCAGTGCACTACCACTGCGGAGTCTCTCAGCTATAAATTCATCCATGAGGTCAGGAACATTTGTATTGCTGCTGCCAATATCACTATCAATAGGGTGCAGCTTTTGACTCATGTCCTCTCTATTAGCTAAAAGCAAATGAATAACTGTATATAGTAAAGAACAAACCAACACATTTTCAAAACAAAAGGCAACAAATAAAGAAGCCCTGCTAATAAATAAAAAAAAAAAAAAATCAAAATTGCCAAACATGCATTTTAAGAATTCCCTCTTTTTAAGCAGATTCTACTGTAGGAATTAGTAAAACAACTTCTTCCCACTAAGCAGGTGTTAGTCAATTTCCAGTAAAACCTTTAAGAGCAAGAAAGCTTATAGGAAAGCACTACTTAAAGTTGTTAATGCTTGTTTTAAGGATACAGCACATATTCTTCCTCCATATCACAAAAAATTAAGGAATAAATCCTAACAATTGTATACGATTCCTACAGGCACCCCTTCTTCATTGCATTTTTAATGAAAAGCAATGTAGTGGAAAAACTAGATTGCAATATAAAATAATGACAAGTGTCAATGTGGCACTGTATACACTTAGTATAAATGTGCAAATAAAAGTCTTATGTAATAAAACAGCATGCTACTATATGGAATGAAACTTCAATCTCTGGATGGTCAAATGGTGATGAACAATTAATTAAGTTCACTCAAGTATCAGTTCTATATTTTTGATATAATTATCCTTTTAATTTTTAGCAGTGGCTGTTAGACCTAACTCCATGATCTTAGCCTTTAAAGTTTTCAATTTTTTTCAGTTCTTTTTTTCTCTATACGAATTTTCCCCTCAGTGTCCTCTCTCATGGCTCCATGTTGAGGCTCTGCTTGACATTACAGATTTTAAATAAAATGTTTTCTAGATATCTCTGTCAGAAAAGATCCTACAGAGAAACAGAAATCACTGAGAACAATTTTTTTTTTTTTTTTAGATAAATGCGACAATCACACTACTTCCCATTTGTCATGGTGCTATGCTTTCACAGACTGCCCTCAGGTGGCATTAACATCTCAATGCAGGATGCGTTACAGAACCTCTGTTAATCATGCTAGCATAATAATGGGAAAAAAGGAAAACCTACATTACTGCTGAAAGTTAATTTATTGTTCATTTAAGGTTATTTAGGATGTGAACTAAGCCAATGGATATTAGAGCGACAGCCTTCTTTTTTGCTCAGTCCAGAGAGGTCTCATAGTTAGCAGGACTATCCTGAGACCTTCATGAACATCCATGAATGATTTCAAGGAAAAAAGAAGCAATGAAAGATGTTGCCAAGATGTAACTGTATCCATTTTGAGGAATGCATACAGAAAGGCCTACAGAATGTTTTGAAAAGATTCAGACAAAACCTTATGACTATTCACAGAGAACTGTCACAACAAAATGATTCCAGTAACAGATTTCTGTCCACAATTTTTAAAAATGTTATCCAAACTGACCTCCAAATGTAAATTTGAGGGGCTTTTTTGTTTTGGAGGAGGAAAAGGAGGGGGCGAGGAAGAGGAGGAGGAAGAAAACACACTAAATGAACCAGAAATGTAGTCAGTTGAACGTAGCTGGTTGATAGCCAGGTCCTTCTGACAAACAAAGTACAGTTACAGGGGAGTAGTACACTCTGATATCATGTTCACATGCCAATCATTTGGTAGGCTGAATTTTGAGGCTCTGCATGGTAGATGAAAATTCAGAACTCTCCAGGTTTTGTCCTTTATTAGGTCATTTATTGTCTCTTCCTCTTCCCTAATGTGATGGTCTTCAGCAGCAAAGAGGTTCAACTAAATATCTTTAAAAAGGGAAATTAGTAATTTAAAGTATGTAAAAGTAACTTATGCTGGGAGAAAATCAGCTGGCTATAGGCGCATGCATAACCAAACAGGGAAAGCAGTGATCATCCCAAAGCCTTTTGATTGCTTATCAGAGCTTGCTTCAGTTGCATTAAGCCAAACTGGTGCTGCCTTTCTCCTTTTGCGCTCTGCACACTGTTAGTGCTCACCTGCAGCTTTCCTTCCAAAATAGCCCATTACATGACTGTACAGATCCCTCAGTGGAGCCTCTGCTGGCACTCTGTTCTGCCTCTGTGGGGAAACATTTGCCTTCGGCTTCGAAAGAGCATGTACAACAGTTTTATAAACACCACCCAGGGAACCCTGCTGTTGCGCTGACTCCTGACCTGACGACCTAAATGCACTACGGCTATGGAACTGGTTAACTGCAATACCTTCTTTTTGCAGCACGGCTGCTTGAGTTTCTGAAGTTTCCTTAATTTGCTTGCTACCAACTGAAGCAGCATTGATTGCATCTAGAGGTCTATATATTCCGGGTCTAACCAGCTCCATGACAGCTGATGAGCTGGTGCTTGTACTGGTACCGCTGTTGCTGCTACCACTACCACCACTACTGAAGCCACTGAGTTTACGAAGTCGTGCTTTCCAAGCAGCCTCTTTGTTCTCAAGAGGGTTGTAAAATTGAACTGATTCTGTAGATGGTCTAAAAGTTACATGAACACTATTTCTTTTTTTAGTTGTTATTTTCATGATTTTGGCCCTATGAGTTACTGTTTCAGATATACTCCGTTTAGTTGGTGACAGTTTGCTTGTACCTGTGATGTGAGGCATTTGAGGGTTAACTTGTGCTTTAGGAAGAATTTTCTTTGCATGCATAACACGTGAGTTGGTTATTTTTTCATTAAATTGGGTACTTCTATGCTTTTCAGCTAATGCTGCTTCCACAGCTGAATCTACATCAGCTTCAGTGGCTGCTTGCCTGTACAGATATCTCTTCCCTTCTTTGCTGCTAGGACTACTTGACCCATGATCAAACAGGTTTTCATATTGTTTATCAATATTCAACTGTCTGGCTTTATCGAGCACTTCATTTCTTGCAAAAATGTCTACTTGAGTAGGTGCAATATTACTTATAAAGCCACTTTGGTTTTGTTCTAGGTGCAGCTCTGTGTTATCAGCTCTTTCTGTAACAGTGATGCTATTCGTGCATTGAGCAGTCTGATCACTATTTTCTAATCCATCCAGTGGTAATCTATCATTCCTATTTACTGATGTATCACCTTCGTGAGCAGAAGCCTCACATTTATCTATCTCAAAGTTACCGCAAAGTTCTTCTTTTTCTTTAAGATATTCTCTCAGAGAGGAAAGAAGATCATCTTCACCTTCAAGGTCAACATATTGGCTTTGTTCAAAGGTTGTGTTTGCAAATTCTACCGGCCCTATTAAATGACAAAGATGGTCATAAATACTATCCCCAACTTCCAAGGAGGACTCTCTGCTATTTGTATCAGTAATATGGCTTTCAGTGGATCTATGCATTGAAGAGGTCTCAGTGGAACTCTGTAAGCTTGGAGCGTGATGGGATGAACTGTCAATGACAGGAACTGCACCTTTGGCTCGTTCAACTGCGAATGGTTCCAGGATGTCAGAGGTGCTGCTACTTCGTGGCAGCGGCTGTTCCTCATTTAATGCACCAAAAACTTCACTTGGAGCATCCTCACTCTGTGAAAAATGTCTGACTCGAGGTGGACGTGGAAGAATTTGAGCATCATCAATGTCTGTAGGAAAAAGGTATATGTAATACACACAAGCTTTTACATACAGAGACCATATTTATTTACCACTACATCCTAATTATGAGATTTAAAAAGCCAGGAAAGTCCAGAGCCTTGTTTACTTAAGTACAATGAATATACTTTTTCCAGTACTAGAGTGTTAAAAACAAACACACATAATATCCAGTACAGAATGTAATATAAATGAGTTAGACCATCAGAACACAGTTTTAAATGTTAACATGCATGAGAACAAACAGTGAGACCATGGAACGTTTGGAAGTACAGTTAAAGCTAGGGCTGTGCCAATAAGTTCAATAATTCAACCAATATTATACCAACTAGCTTGAAGAAATGGTTAACTTGAATATAAATTAGCTTAACAATAGTACCCTTCATAGAATTTACATCTTCAGAAAAATACACAACTCCAAAGAGAACATACAAGTTTTCTGGAAGATTAGAATTGCCTCCTGAAGTGACTAACTATTACTTTTTCATAACTTGTGTGCATGTACATACGTTACTGAAATAACAGAAACAATAGTATACAGGTACGAGTATTATGGCATATGTAATATAGTGTATACCTGAAGACTTAATTATTTTTTTTAAGCTTTATGGAAGAACGGCCCCTGTAGGGAAAAGATTACTATGAATAACAGATTATTTAACAATATATTTTTTTTTCCTCTAAAACAATGTTTTTTGAAACATCTCTCATCTTCAAAATGCAAAACTAAATGTTAAATGGAAGCTAACCTCCCCATCTTCTTCCGGTTTTACTCAACATGAGTCCTAAGAATTACCAAATTAAGAACCCCGCTACTGAAAAAATCCTGCAGCCACACAACAGCTAACATTAGAGTAAAATCACTTTTACTTATGTAAAGACAAGAATATTTGTTATGACCATTTAAATTAGTGATTCCTGGTCTCTGTTGAGACAGATAATACTCTACCATCAGCACACATCATAGTTAACTGTAATGAAAGCTGCAGTTCCAACAGAGATCACCTAGGAAACGTACAGAAATATCTTCAACCCACTTCATATCATCCACCAAAATAAAGAACCTTCACATACCTCATCACATTTCTTGATATGTCACAGGAATACTACATACTACAAAATCACTGATACAGCCAAGGCTAAGTATCTCTTCAACTAATTGCACAAATTCAAGCTATCCCTTACTGTCTTTTTAAGGGACAGGCACTTGAACATTAAGGTAAAACAACTTTGTCAGTTTTCTGTTAGTTCCTTTTCTCATAGAATCATTTATTTCCCTGATTTATTTTTTAAACATACGGCTCAAAAAGTTGTAGATATGCTTTTAAAATCAAGAATAACAATGAAGAGTAACAGTTGCCACAATAAATAGACTTACCTTGTTCTATCTAGAGAGTTTATCTTCAGGTCTGCAGTAACTGGATTTACTTGAACTCAGTACATCCTAAAATCCCCTCCCAATGTGTTATTGCCAAAACAAAGAAATTACGTTGAATTCATTTTAAAATATTTCAAATTATTATTTCATGGTCTTTACACCTATTTCAATAATATTTAATTATGGTAATCAGAAGTCACCTTAAAAATGTCACCCGTTTTGAAGTGCTCACTTTTCTGAGAAAGAGCTGGAAAGGGATTTTGTCATATTTTCCTTCTGAGCAAAGCATATAACCTGGAGGAATCAGATATATCAGTGCTAACTAAGTGTATGTGTTGGAATATGATGAAAAGTGGTCATTTCCACGCTCAATTTTTCAGGGAAGTTATAATTTGAAAATTGGAGTTTGACCCAATTCAAAGTTTACTGAACTGTAAAGAAGCTATTGGACAGGAAATGGAGAAGTCTATACTGAGAAAGAGAGTATACATATAAGCTCTTCCAGAAAATAAACATAAACTGAAAACTGTTGTATACCGCAATATTTATTAACCATTTCCTTTCTCTTCTGCTTTCACCAGCAACAAATTTCTCTACAACATTCCTGTTCAACTTGTTATTTGACTTTACAGACTAACATTCAATAAAATGGATGTTGCTCTCTAGATACAACTGCTATTTCAGTCTTCATTGACTTAGGCAAATATTAACATGGACCGTGCCTATAGAGCCTCAAGAATTTCTTTTTGCAGCTGTAAGAAATTGGTCTTAATGAAAGCAGCAACTGAGGACCATCGGATGCAGCTAAAATATGCATGACAAGGTTATAGATGAGATTTATACATATATATTTATGATAAATTGATCTCATCCTGAGCCCTCAATATGCATCTTTCATATGTTTTATAAACTTCATTTTATATAAAGTACCAGCCTGAGGATTGCATGCATGCAGTGATTATGATTTCTAGGATGCTAAAAATTACTGGATGGAGAACTCCAAATGCACGCCAAGCAGCTCCACACATTGAAATAAACTCAGCTATATTTATTTCAATGTTGATCCAGTATTATTTATTAGGTGCTCATGTATGCAGGACTAGCACATACAAGTATACAAACATTTTCATACAATCGTGTAGTGCTTGTGCCAACAGAAATTTCCTTTTTGTAGAATAGAAGAAATTAAAGTAATGAAAAACTGCTATTGTATTATCAGCACCGAAAATACGATGTTTTAAAATCCAAATGAACAGCCTCCTTGGCAACCAGGTCTCACCCCTGCACACTGGTATACAGTCAAAATAGGACACTATCCTAAGGAGGTTTTACTGACTACATCATGAGTGTGCCACAGAGGGCTGCATCTCTGACGGCGCACATACTTGGAAGAAATGCTGGCCTGGTTCCTAGGATGTTACAGTAAGGAAGACACTGAAATTGGTAGTTCTGGGTATTCTCATCCAATCACAACTTTCCTTAAACCAACCTTACCTCCCTTTTTCTGCTTGAAGGCAGAAAGAAAAGACAGCTTTTCAGTACCAGCTGGGAGACAGATATGCTAAAATACAAACACATTCTGGCATGGAATACAACTTTCAAAACACATTTCTTGATACTTCTTGGGTAACAAGAGGCAGGCAAGAAGAAAGTGGGAAAGCACAGAACATATCTTCCATATAAAAATGTACTGCCTGTAAGTCCTTCTATTCGTACAAAGTTTTGAGTGTGTGCATATATATCCTACGGTGCTTTCACTTTTGTACTCATTGAGACAAAGGCATAATAATATTGTCAGCCTTCACTAATTTCTACCTAAGTAGCAGCTGGAGTACAAGAAAAAACATTATCTATAAAATTTCATATGCGCCTTTTAAAAACCTGTGAAAACCCTAATTGTTTAATCTACTTGCTCAAAGGCTCTCCTTCAAAGAAAGCTACTACCAAAACTCCTAGCCAAGGAGTTTGCAGGGTCAAACATAACATTATATAAAACTAGAACTCTGTAAAGATAGATAATTTGGAAAACCAAACCAAACCAAACCATAGCACTTCAGAATCCAAAACTGTATTTAAGATTTTAAGGTTTTATATACCAATGAAAAACCGGGATTCTGTAAAGCATATTATATGATACCATATACTTAAGGAATTCTTTTTTCATGGGAGCTAAATTATATCATTATCATGGTTGGCCACACAACACCTATGACACTGAATTCAAAAAATTAAGTAGAAAGATGTAACTGGCAAATAAAACTAAAATTTCTTCCTTTCCCTCCCTCATTCAGCACGAACAAAATCTTTACATTAGTTGTACTCTCTGACGGATATTGTATTACTGCTTACCAATAAATTGAAAAAGCAAGAGATTCCTCTCATTTTCATTTTTATGGTAGTAAACATTGGCACAGCACTAACTTCTAACAGTTCCAGAATGAATTGCGAAATAGCATGATATTACATAATTCAAAATATTCATTCTTAATCTCTTCCCCTCTCCCCCCATCCCATCCCCCAAAGTATTTTTACTTTGCAAAATTTAATGATTTTGCAGAATTTGAAAGCAGAAGGTTTAAAAAGGTGATAAAGGGGGTGCAGAAATTAGCAGAGGTGGCACTACCTGAAAGCTCATCAGAAAGGGGAGTGAGAACAATATCAGGCAAGAAGGGTTTGGAAGTATGGATCAGAACAGGAGCACTTTTAGCACTGCGTATATAGGCCGATGGCAGAGCACATTCACCAATGGATCGGCTTCTCATGGCTTTAAAAAGGAAAAGAAAGAAGTGGGGAAGGAAAAAAGAAGAGTGACTATAATGAAAGGCTCGTGTCACAGAAAAAGCAGCAACAGAGAAAACAAAGATAAAAAGGAAGAAAATTTAAAAATTAAAACATTTCAGCACGGCAGATATTGGCAGAGCTGTAAGAAAGAAAAAATCAGTGGACACTGATAAGACATTTTGAGTTTTCAACTTTTATGTAAAGCAGCAACAATGCTTTTACTATGGCTATTACAGAGATTTTGCATTCAAAACCAATAAACTAATTAACACTTTTTTTTTTCCTCCCATTGCATCAGGGGTTGAAAAATCCAAGTTAAAGCACTCCACAAGCACTCTGAAATTTGTATTTTTTAACAGAAAAAAACACAACTTACACTACATTTCCATTTTTCTAGTTTACTTTGGTTTGCTCCTAAACAAGTACATCTGAATTTTGACCTATAGTCTTGAATTTAAGATTCTTCAAAAGAGATTCAAAATTGTAAGAAGGAAACAAGCAATTCTTTGTGGAAAAAAATGCAATACAACATTGTATAGTTCTGCATTAAAAATGAAATGACTGAAGTGAAATGGTTTGTCAACTAAAAGGGTTACATTCTTATCAACAGGACTTTAATGGATATTGGATAAATCTTTCTAAACTGATCCTAATTCACCTTTTTGTTTCTCATGTCCTGCCAACAGTCCTACAGAAAGAAAATTTACAAAAGAATTGTGGCAACAGGATCAAGGTTATAACTGCAGCTTTTCCCATAGATTTAAAGTGAACCTTTATGACATTTGTTTTCAATTGTCAAAGTAAGACATAGCAAGAACTGATATCGCATTCAATTTCAAAGTACTATTACTTTTCTATTCATGGTTTCAAGCAGTTTCCTTTTCAAATTGTTGCAAATTTGAGAATTTATGCTAAAATAGTTGCTGATAAACTTCTCATAAGGAAACTTCAATTCATCCTACATATTGTTTGCACAATATTTAAGCAGTCTTTGAACTTCTATAAGCATATTTTCAAAACATGAAATGTACCCTTAGAATCTCAGTGCTCCTAATCTATATGGGAATCAGAAGAAAAGAATGAAGTACAGAAAAAGTTGAGCACATCACACTTATGTGATCTTGTTAAAGAATGGTCTCTAACACAGCAACATGAAGATAACTTGGGTAGGTCTATGTACATAGAGCAGAAAACACATTTGACGAATGCAGCACAACTTAGGTGGAATCTTAACAACAGTTTGAAAAAACAATTCAGAAAGACAGATGTTTTAAGACTGAAGCCATCCTCTATTTTAAATTAAATTTAGTTTAAAAGACAGAAACCAACTTCAAAAAAAAAAAAAAAAAAAAGACAACTATATGCAAGGCTTTAACTTATTTTTAAGAGATGCAATATTAAATTTCAGAATACAGTCACGGATAAATGCATTGCATTCATCATTATGCATTTTAAAATGAATGCACGCTTGAGAGAAAATATCAAGCTACAGAGTAAATAAACCAAACTTTTGAGATTGGATACTATGTTGAATGCAAATCATTAAAAATAAGTGTCCCTTGTAATTTGACTGATTTTCTTCCACCATCTTATTTGATTCTAGAAAGAGGGAATAGAAAATCACTTTTACTATTTGGAAGACGGAAATTTTATAGAAAACTTTCAAATGAAAAATGTAAGATATTATTACTGAAAGCAAGATTAACATTGTGATGCTGTAAAATGAAAATGTGACCTCACTGCATAATTATTTTAAATAAGATATGTCACGTTCAATTAAGTAGTCAAATAGAGTCAGACTTAACACAAGATGTGGACTAGATATGTCAGTTCAAAACCATCTGCTGTTCTCTATAGAAAAAAAACAACACACATGGAACAGTAGACTCCTAAATTCCTTCAGACCTGGTATTTTTATAGGACGAGAATCTGCTGTCTACAAATTCTATATCTAGCCCTACAAAAGATTTTTCAACCCATATGCATTTAAAGACCCTTTTCCAAAAATTACTTTACATAAGTTCAGGCTAAAAATGTACACACTGCATATCAGGAAAGCTGTGATTTTTATTTGAGTAAAACACATACACAGAAACTTGGTGCAGCAATAGACGTGCGCTGGCATGAGGATGGCTCAAAAAACAAAGGTGTGCAGATGTACACAAAATGTGTACAACATAAAACAAATGAAAAAGAAACCCCAGCTTTTTCTTACCATAACATATTCAACATGCACATCCTACCTACTCAGATATAAAGAGTATATTACTCACAATCAAAGGAAATATACTACATATCAGATATCATGCAACACATCTGAGGTGTGACTTAATTCTAGGCTTTGCTTGCGGCATTAATTAACTGAAGCAGACAAACTAGCAAAATGTTATACAGAAAATTTTACTTATTATGACTATAAACCATTTTTGGTTATGTGACCCCATTTTAACTGGCACAGGTTAAGAAGCACCTGAGCAGCATTCTGAGAAGACCGGAGACAATAACAAGCAACTCTTTGCTGACAGTTAAGATGTATGCTTTTCTAACAAGATGTGATGCTTCATCAACATCTTCTTAAAAGATGTTGATGAAGAACTGAAGAGTTTGGGATTCTGGCTCTGGCAACTTTCTGAGGGCTTTTCATCTTTTAAAATTATCCTACTAATGCTAATGCTTGTCTATGGATGGTGTTCTATAAAATGAATAGAGATGAATTTTAACTGGTTACAGTAATATAAACCTCGCTAATTAATATCAAATATAAGGCAAAAAAGAACCAAATGAAGGAAGCTGAAGTGGAGTGAAACTAAAATCAGATTATTTTGCTGCTAACCAAGTCAATATATAGCTTGATTTGTATAAACAGTGATTTTAAGGCTAACATCATATAAATAGCCATCTTTCAAAAAACAGCAAAACAAAAACATTAAAAATTGATCATGCAGTATAATCTTCTGACATCTGAAATAATAATTTGAGAGGGATAAATTTTAACATGAGCTTTACCTGGTTAAGACAATTAAGACTTAAAGCAAAAATACTGCAACAGTTAATCACAGCCTATCTGAAGAGAAGCAGAAGTTACATTTAAAGTATCTGCAATCCATAAGGAAAACTTTTGAGTCAAACTAGCTGTCAGCATGAGATAAAGGAAATGCTGTGTAGCATTTGGATACATATTTGGGTAGTTTTGCTAGCATTTTTGTAGTAGTGCTTACAGAACAAACAACTCTCCCACTCCAACAGAAGGCTTCAGATGCTACTCGTAAACAGAACTTAAAAATTTATTAAAAATTTTGAAGAATATTCAAATAATTTTCTTTGCTAAATAACCTCTGTGACTTCAAAAAATAAATGTGAAGATTTTTGGAATGTTAACAGAGATGTTAATCTCTGAAAAGCTAACACTACTACATATTTGATTACCATTCCTGAGTTCTAGAACTGCATCAGATTGTACCTGCTTCCAAGAAGTACCAGTGCAAAAACAGTTCATGACTGAAGCCACTACTACTACAGAGATAGTGAAAAAGCACAAGATACTCCTTAATAGGTTCTTCTTTTAAATGAAAAAGTAAAATCAGCTTAAACTTCGTTCACATAATGGATAGCACCAAGATCATCAAGATGAGAAAACAAAGTAAAGAAATTTGCAGTCCAGTTCATGTTAAGATATGGTAAGCAAATCATAAAAATGTAAATGAGTCTTCTTTTGAGCAATCCATCTAAACCATTGACTACCATCAGTCATTTCTAACACAGGAAAGAGTATCTGCAAGTAATGAAATTGAGAAATAGGTCACTTCAGAAATGGAGAACTGCACGGCTGTGCCAATCTCTCATTAACACAAAATTCAGGGTATAGTAAAAGACAGCACATTTTATGAACTATGCAGACATGTACATAATTCTCACACTTTTCTTTCTACAGTTGGAAAATATTCAACCTATTGCGTGCATAATTTATGAAAACAGACTTTAAAAGCCACCTATCCATACCATTGATCAAATCAATTTTTTTCTTTTCCATAGACACACAACAGTATTATTTGTCTAATACATCTTAAGCATGTGATCAAACATTAAAAATTACACAATACTTAACTACATTACTCTCATTTGCAGTAACTGTAACTGTAGTAAGAACAAGCTATTCAACTACCCTCAAAACACGTAAGACTACATCATTTATACTTATATTCAACTAATTACTGCAGAGAGTATACTTCTGTAGAAAAAAATAAAGTTAACCATGTAGCTACAATGTCAGTTATGAATTCCTTCCCCTTTCTCAAATTATTAGCTCTCTCACTTTTATTAGCTTTTACAGATACGTACCAACTGTTTTCTGCCGTACTATGCTTCTTGCCTTTTCTGTTCCTGGAGATCCAGTGGTTGTAGCACTGCGTTGTCTCATTGGTGCCTGTCCAGGCTGATCACGGCTCCAGCCTCTAGAAAAGGACTTATCAACAGAAGATTTGGGGAATTCATGCCCAACTCCTGCAAAAATAAAATTGCAAATCTATTCACTACTATGCTGGTATCACCAAACAGTGACAGTTGTATTCTTTCAGAGAGATTTAAAGTTGGATAGAATAAATTACCAAAGCTAGCATGATTTTAAAAGCTAAACAGCATATTACTATATTTAAGTGTCTCTATAAATCCACTCAGCTAGCATTAACTGAGGGATACTGAATTTTTTGTCAGAAGCACTGGTGCTATTAAGCTATCGTGATTTTCTTTTCTGACCAATTAAGTTGAAAAACACAAGAAAACTGGTTTTACAAAGACTGTAGACAAATAAAATGTGTAACTATATACATTTTACCTCTATCTCAACCTTTGCTGTTCCTGTTAGACAAAACACACAAAATCATACATTACATACCATTAATGCTGCAGTTGTTTGCCAAATAACTTTGTGACACTTGAGGAACATGAAGTGAAAATGATAAAATATTTTACCATCAAATGCAAAAGCAAGTAAAAGGGAATTTAGGCTCAAAGAACAAGGCTTTTTGGAAATTCACCCTAAAAATACTATAAGAAAAGATGTAACAAGTTCAGAATTGCCATTTATATCAAAGTCAATAAAGCTCACATGAGGAATTTTCAAGAAACTGTACGTAAAAAAGTCCAGTGAACTAAAGAATATTTGCAGTGTATTTCCTTACCCACACTGAACTGACTTATGATCACAAATTACACTTTATAACAGTTACAATCATTAAAAGGGCATCTTCTTGGAAAGGAAGCCTTAATAGAGCATGTTCATTATTATTAAAGAATTTATGCCAAAGAATTTATGCCAAAGAATTTGGGCATAATCTGTATGGGATTTATTACTTCCAAAACCCACTAGAGTTAACTCTTCAACTCACATTTAATAATGGAGGCTCTGGAATTCTACTGCTGAAAGCTAACATAAACTCTTCTCTTGTGCTCTGCATGGGTGATACAGATGAATCAAAATATTTTTAAAGCACATGCACATTGCACATTGATTATTTCTCACTGACAAACCCTAGGGAAGTAGTAAGTACCTTCCCTTAGGTTTGGTTCTCCCTCAGCAATACGTGATGAACAACATCCATCAGAAAACAGAGAGATTAAAAAGTAGACTAAAAACTATACTTTTTTCCATCTTGATTTCCATCTTAAATACAGTTCGGCCTCTCAAAGCCCTTTTTAAAGAATAATATTATCACCCATATAATACAGAAGACTAAACCAAGACAGAAGTGATTGCTCGTGGTGACATGCAGGAAGTCAGTTTCTAATATGGGAATAGAATCCAGCCTTTGCCAGTCTCAATTCAGCACTCTACACAGGAGGACAGATTTCCTGTCTCAACAACATCAGAACTGTAACAATACAAGTAGCCACCCTCTCTTCCTAAGTTTTGTCCTACAGAGTATTTCCTGCATCATATTGACATCAGTTTAAAAACTGGTACCATTCACATGGTACTAGTATCATTTCACTTAGTCAAAGTAAGTCACTTTAACAAAACCAGTCTTCACCATGGTTTAGCAGTGAGTTACTGCTCAAACAAAACTATGTTCATCTAACATTTCACCTTTAATCAACATTCATGGGATTCCAGAATCCATATTCCAATTATGCTTGCAATAGGCACTTGCTACTTAACTAATTTTTACCACACATGTAATCCTCATTAATTTAAAAATGTTTGGCTGGGAATCAATTTGTATTTGATAAAAATGGAAAGGCTTAACACATTGTAGTGTAAAAATTTAGGTTTAATTCTACATACCTTTAGGAATTAAATTCCATATGTGACTATTTGCAGGACTGAACCTTTATGGTAGGATTTCACAGTGGTTCTAAAAACCAGCCTTATTGTGAAGAAACTGGGCTATTTCAGGTGACAGTTATGTCTAATTAGCTACTCTGAAAAGACTGGACAAAAACTCCGTTGTACCCAACATCTCATTAGCACCGCTCAAACTCTTAAAATTGTATACAATGTTGTCTTACCTTTGCCTTTGTGTTTTTTCTGCTTCTGCTCACTTAATTTATCCAATGGCAGGTCACTGAGGTCCAAGCTATAGAGGTTTCTAGCTAATACTTTAGTTAGTGTCTCCATTGTCAATGACCACTCAGTGGCCAGCTCTTCCCAGTATGTCAGTGATGACATTACAGACAGCAAGTCATCCCAAAGTTCTCGAGAGATGTACACATTTAGATTCGCTTTGATCCAAGCTACTATAAGTGTCTAAAATAATAAAAGGAGAAATGTTGGCTTACCAACAAAAGATAACAACATTCAAATATTACTGCTTAAAAAGAAGTTTCTAACTGCCACAAACATTTTTGTGTAGTCCTAATATTCACTTCCTTGCCCGTACACAGACGTTCCATGAATAATGAAGTATTATGTTAACACGTGCTTCTGACTTAGAGGAACAACTGGATTGGCTTGTGTAAGATGTTTCCATACGTTACAAATTTTGTTAAAGAGTTCTGTAGCACTGTCCTTGACTAGTTCTCATCACATTTATATATTTTCTATCTTTTTTTTCCCTACTAAAGAATCTGAAGACTTTACAGATCCTAGGACAAACCAGTCAACAGCAGCTGTTGTTTCTAGTTTCTTGGTCAAAATTAAACTGAATTAATTAAAGTGAATTTATTTTTAATTGCCTGGAAAAGAGGTCCTGCAAGCCTTCCTGCTAAGGTGGAGTTTTTTCTTCCTTGATACTGCAAGAAAGTTTGGGGTGGTATTTTCAGCACAGATTCAGTAACCCTGAGCAGCACGAGTAGCATCTGTTCCCTGCAAAACAATATTAAACTTAGAGTTACTATTTTACTATAATTCTGTATATACCAAGATACTTTTAAAGATAATGACTGCGCTTGATTTGCCTAAACACACTGTAAACAGCCTAACTTTTTTCTTGTAAAAGAAATTACTCCCATCCCTTCCTTCCACACTTGACTTTCACAGTGAGGAACCCCTACTGCCGTGTAACATCATGTGCAAGGTTGTTCAAGGGTCATCACTTACAATGGCCTGAAATTGCAGGACAAAGGTTTAGTCATATTTCTGATCTGAGTTTATACTTTTTTTGCATGGATGACAAATTTTGGCAATATTACATGATCATAAACATACTTCATTAATTCTTTTGGGTGGCAAAGAAACTTTGTCATCACAGTCTACAGCCACTTCTTTAGTGACAAGAAACTGGAGAAGAAAATACTAATTTAGTGTGATCTGTTTTCTTTTATCACTCCCAAATTTCCCAGTGGCTAGTCTTGAACTGATTCCTTATTTCCTAACATGAGTAAACAAATTTTAAATGGCATGTAATGCCAGCTCTATTTACCAAGTGAGAGACTGAATGCATGTCAAGTTAAAATGGAATAAATCAGCCATTTGAAATCCCCTTGCTACTGATTCCTTACAATGGAGAATGGTGGCAATATACTACCTCATTAGAGACAGCTATTTAAAGAAGAGGGGGAAATAATGCAGATGACTTTGAAGGAGGGTCTCTTGTCCCTGCTATGAATCTTAAACACTGGAAAGGACAAAACAGTTAAAACAGTAAATGGACTCTTGTAAAGAAGTGTCTAAAGCTGGAGTTAATTATAGATCAAGAACAACTCACATCTCGTTATAATAATTATCCAGGCTTATCTGAGGATTTGTGTTTATTTTTAAATAAGTCTGTGAAGCTTCCTATGTGACTTCATACTTAGCACTTTGACACATGAGCAAAATGTCCCGGAAAAATGTCATCAGTTGATCCTTGATAGTCTGTATACTCTAGCTTACTTCTTTTTTCATTGAGGGCTACGCTGACTCAAACTAGATAGTGCTTATTATTGGCATTAACAGAGGAGCTCACCACTTCCCCTGTGGTAAGTCATTTGCGATTTTAAAGCCCATGCATTTACTGATTTAGAGGAACAGATTCACATAGTCAATACTATTCTACTGTGTTTACTACCAAGAACCATCTCACATTTATCTTGTGAACTAATAATCTAAGATAAAAACATTAGCATTTTACCAAGTTTTCTTGTCCATAGTCACTTGGACTACCATGTGGCGGTAGATATTAAGAATGCGTTTACACATATCAGTGTGTTCATCCAGCAGAGTTTTAATTTCATTTGCTGGTTCAAGAAAGAATATGTTTGAAGAATTTATAATAAAAACCTGTAAGTAAAAAAAAAAAAAAGTAGATGTAATGAGGTCGAAGCACTTTGATGTTTTCAACAGTTTAGCTGATAGTTACAAGGAAAGACAACACCCATGATTAACAGAACGGGCTGCATATATACTCAGAAGTATGTACTTAAACACAAGTTAGCTTAATTTGATGATAACACTACAGTAAAACCAATAAATTAAAAAAAAATATCTATAAAACCTATTTGTATATCTTTGTTCTCCTGGATATATGCTACAAAAAATTACATAATTATTTAGTATGATGGACAAAAATATTCCACTAAAGAAGTCCACTGCTTCTTTAAGCACAGAAGTTCCACTGTAGATGAACAACTGACTAGTATAACACACACTAAACTATTTGAAAGAGTCCTTGTATACTCTTTGTGCATCAGCATGACGAAGAGTGTAGTACACTCTGGGAATCTACAGTATTCATCCCATCACAGTCAGTGTGGCTTACCAGAAATAGGAAACAGGATACCCTCTCCAAAGTGGTTGCCGTCATACCCAGCAGCACGATTCAAATATGCATGTACTTTATAATAGCTCATGTGATGCTGCAAATCAGATACGGACTACCTCCTTGGTTCTATGAAATCACATACCAAAATCTTCATACAATTGACAAATGTCAAATACCCAGCAAGCTGATGTGAGGATGAATCCCAGGATGGTTCAAAGGGAGAAAAAAGGACAAGATTTCCAGGAAAAACTATAGCAGCCAAGTAATGTGTAGTGGCACTGGCTTCAGGAACTCTTGGCTTTTTGGTTCCTTTTACAGTGCAAAACTGTGTTCATTGGAAGCCCATACCCACCACTGCTACAGATCTACCACCACCACATGTAATACACTCTCATTAAACAAGACAAATAAGAGTTCTTGTAAGCTATTTGTAGCTCACAACCAAAGCTACAGCCACCAAATTCACTTTTCTCATAGGTATATTTACATAATTTATGTAAGTTATTCTTCTATATGGAAAGAAAGCAGCAGAATTTTTTAATGGGTTTTAAAAGTTCCTGTAAGCTGCAGAAAATCTTATGGATGCTACTTAGCTGTCCTCTTCCAAGGTGCAATGTATCAGGCATATAAAAGCTACTAGGATTAACTGTGCTGTCAAGTTTGAATGTTCACAAGTATTACTTCCTAGATATTTATGTTAGGAAGCCTGCCAGAGTACATGATGGAGTTAAGGGAATTCAAGCATATAAGCCTCTATTCAGAAAGACACTGTTTTCACAATATGCAGAAATGAATGAAAAATATAGTCAAAGCAATTCTTCATGCCATTGACCATCCTTTCTTTGCTCCTTGTGCAGTGCAATGATATTGTATTATGTCAGCATTATGCAGCAACAAGAAAAAAAATAAAAGCAAACATAAAACAACAACAACAACAAACCAAACAGATGTATACACTATTAGACTTTAAATAACTGTGTTCTTAACATAAGTTATTCTCAGTTTTTGTTTTTAATCTGGGTTAAAACATTATGGAGGTTGGGAAATGTATTTTTCACAGAAGACAATAATTAATGGCGAGTCCATCTATTGCGAGGACAGAAAATAATTATGTCCTCTGGAGTGCTCTTTAATGTAATACCATTTAATGTGACAACATTCTTGGCATGAAAAAGGGTAACACACTGTATATTTAAAAAAAAAGATCTAGCAAAGAGTATTATGACAGTCTGGTTTTGGACTCTATCTGGTGAACAAGCCTTCTTAAGGTTGAACGATTTCAATGTTATTAAATATTAGCAAGTTTTCCACTGACTTCAGTAGACAGAAAATTAGGGCTTTCAGAATGAAAACAATGAAATCAAAGCAGACATGGACACCTCAGAAGTTACAGGACCTATTACTAAAGTGCTGTTACATTTTAGGAATTTATTAGGAAATATTTATATCACAGGCAGCTCTAGATCTCCAATTCATTTGCCTTTCTTAATCCACATGTTCATGAAATCATTGGTTCTACACTTGTAATCTCCCTGTACTGAGAGCTTTGGAGTTTAATGATTAAAAACTATTACTATGCAGTTGCAAGTTACTTGCTTCAGCTAATGAACCCCTCCTTGAAGGGCCTAGAAATAAGCCTATGCAAGAATTAAATGGGAAGAAAACTTAAGATAGAAGTCTTGGATTCTTCATTCACAGAAAATGGCAAATGTGGTCCAGAAACCTCTCAAATTCAGACACTGTACGAGGATAGAACGTCTTGATTCTGTTTCCAGCTAAAGATACTTAGTGGTCAAATGAACCTCTGTCTAGAAAAACTTCAATATGAAGAATCTCTCAGACATTTACAGATGTGTGAACTTTAAAAATACACTGCAAATGGACAAAGACTTTTCATTCCTTTCCTAGAAGCACTTCATGCATATTCTGTAGTCATGGTATGCAAAGATTATGAAGGTTAAATTGTTATAAAGTTTGAACTAAATAGTCATTTCAGTTACAAAGTTTATTTTTATATAGCAGTGTACAGCATTACAGGAAATCATTCAAGCTACAGTAAAAACTTTGAATTCTAATTGGGATGGTAACCCATAATTCAAGTGCACACAATGGAGTAGTAAATAGTAGTAAATATCCACCTGTTTGGCTTAGAATAAATTTTCTTCTGGATAGAAGGCTACAGTCATATACACACCATAACGTAAGTTTGTGTCTGTACATATTATACATAAAATGCACATATTTTCTATGACCATAAATGCATTTCAAAGAACCTCAAATTATATACTTTTGATTATATCTAAAATAATGTACAGAATTTGGAGATGTTTTGAAGGGGTATGGGAATGCCTTTATAAGAGCATTATGCTATATTCTACTCTTTTACGTACTAATATCATACTCTTTACTATTAAGCTGAAAATTAGATAGCAAGTTCATTCCATACCTGCAATACTGACTGCACTCCAGCTCGTACATTTTGCTCTTCAGTATCAATTTCAGACAGTTTATGCAAAGTGTCTTGGTAACAGCCATTTCTTGCCCAGTTTGAATTTCTAACATGACTGGAGTTCACACTTTTTTCCTGAAAAATATTTTGCTCTTAAAATCCCATTGATTTGTTGACAGGTTGTTTTTGTTTTACGTTAAAGGACAAAGTATGTAATAGATAATACATATCACAGTTGCATCTTAAAGACAACATCATGATTAAAGGCGTTTGTAGCAATTATTTTAAAGTATCTGGACAAAATAATTACGATTTTTTCTTACCCATTTATTTGTATATAATTTTTACACAGCTGAAAGTTGGAATACTTTATAAACCATATCTTGGAAGTACTTTATAAATCTATATGATTTCTTTAAATTTAAATAGCCACATAAGTATCTACTGATAATGGAACAAATCGGTAGCATATACATGCAATTTTTAATTACCTTTGTTTCATTCCCCTCAACATGCTGTAAAATCCAACTTAGCCACTTATAGTCTGTTGAGAAGGCCAATTGGTCTTGGCCTCAAGTCTACTATGCAAAAGATGCACAAATAGTAACCAACAATATTTTACCTCTTCTCTTTCTTTTGCCTTCTCAGATGAATTATGGTCTACAACATTTTCATCACAATCTACAGCTGTACACTGCATTATTTCTTCAGGTTCTTTCATAAATAAGGGCTTATCTTCTTGCTGAATCCATTCCTGATAAACCTTTACCACTTTCCTCATGGCAGCGGCTTCACATATTGGCAACAGAAATGCCTGGGAGTAGAAACAGAAACAAACAAAAGCTCAGTTACATTACTTGAAATCAAGTTGGAACTAAACTATGTGGCTTCAAGCTATAATTAGAATTGAACAGTTTTAAGTACAAATTGTACTTATAAAGTCAAGAAGCAGCAAGATAAGTACTAAACTAGTGCTCCGTAATGGCCAGGTTCTAAGGCATAAGAGAAAAAACAAACAAACAAACAAACATACAAACTTACAACCACTGTAGGTTCTGAACAAGTAAATTATTCCTGAACCTAAATGTTAGCTCACTTTCTTTATCTGAAATGTGAAAGTGTGTACACAGGCAATGGAGAAAAAGTTTTAACAAAAAAACTTGTCAACAAAGTAAATTGAAAAGTTCACTGCCAAAGAGACAGATATGAGAATCTGTACAGGCAGTGCCCAGAACTGCTGAAATTAAAGCGCAAACACTCATCAAAAGCATGCAAAAGAAGTGAGGAGAAGTTTCTACTACAGCACCTTTGATTCAGAGGACTTGGAAGAGTTCTAAATGACAAAATTTCAAGTGTCATACGTTACTGGTAGGCATATATCTTATTTTTATCTAGATGAGATTCAAAACAGTAGCCTTAAACAGTAGCTTGACTCCCTGAAAAGATTTCAAAATTATTATTTTTAAAAATAATGCATTTGAGTCAGTGTGACGGCCAATTCCTGCCCTCTTCAGCAGGTTTTATGTACCTGCTGTACTGGTAACAAGTAGTCAGAGATCAGGAACTTTTAACATTAGTCAGGTTTCAATGAACTATAAATGCATTTACCAAAGACCACGATGACCTAACTGTATTAAAAAAAAAAAAAAAAGAAAAAAGAAGAAAAAGAACAGATAAACTACATTAACACATAGTTTTATGGAGCCCATGGTGTGAATGTTGAAAACTCACTGACTCCTGTAAGTAGTGCCCACTTGACACAAACAATATGCTCTCTCTCCAGAAATGGATGTGTCATCTGAGTATCAAACTAAAAAGTGCGAAGAAAAAGAAGAAACCCATTAAAATGAAGTGTGAAGAAAAAAAACTGAAAGGGCTGTAAATAGATGTATCAATAATTTCGAATCTACATTCAATGCCTCAGGCTCTGTCAACCCGAGTGGCAGTCTAAATTTGGTAACTCTGCTATCTCCTTCAGTAATGCGTCCAAGTTCTTCAACACACAGGATGTGGTTAAGCTTCTGATGGATAAGTTTCAGTGGGTATGTTTCTGACATTCACCGCATTCAAAAATAACCCTTTCATCCAGAAATATTGGAGGTTTTGCATGTTTAGTTTTATGTTGTTTAAAGCAATTAGCATCTTGCACTTCAACTGAAAGTTAGCATATTTTTCTTTAATTTTATTCAGAAAAACCTCTTCACCTTTTGTCCTATTCTCGAGGGCATACAGAAAATCTACTTGGTTCCATTTTTCTGCTTTGAGCTCAAAGCTAAGTATCTTTGTATTATAGGAAAGACTCAGTATTCTGGCATATGTTCTTAGTTTAAATTTGTTTAGTAAAGTTTACATCTGAAAAACACTATTTTGAGTACATTTAGCTAACACTTGTGGTTGCAGTAAAGTCAAAAGAAGAATGCTACCTTCTGTAGCCATCTGTCTCACTCTCCTGATGAATGCTGTCAAGGTAAGGGCATTTGACTGCTCCTAAAACAGCTCTTGAACAGCTGCAGACTCCTACAGCAGGTTTATTTTTACTTTTGGTTATGAGCTCTAATAGCTATGGGGTTGATGCATGAAAAGATCAAACGTTATTGTCTATAGGGAATTGTAAAGTCCAAGTTAAATGCTCTAAAGCTGGTTAGTAAAGAAATAGAATTAGAAAAATCAGGAATTGGAGATATTCTGATTAAAAGGGAATATTTTCTAATGCTTTAATTTTAAAGGCAAGATTACAAAAAATGAACTCTCATATAATGTTCTGGTTAGCAAATACACTTGAAAAAACTCTGACATGGTATATAGTAAAATAGTCAATATTCTTGCGTTCTAAAGCAGGTTCTTTACCTGTCGAAAAATCTCAGTTAGAAAATTAACATTACTTCTTTTAGAAGAAAAGACTTTGCGGACAATTTCAATATCAGTTAAATGTTCTTCATCAATACTGCAGAGGCTGGAAGAACTTGGTTCTCTCTCTGTTAGAGTGCTTGTATTAGAATGAGATTGTTCTGGCTCTGCATTTCTGTCCTGCTTATCAGTGCTGTCATTTTTGCTGTCTTCCCTTGAAGCCATGCTAGCAGCTGCTCTCTGAAACAAAAATTAAAGAGAATTTCCATAACACATTTTAGCAATACAATTTGAACATAAAATTTAAATTACATAGAAGAATTACAAAGAAGACAAGATTCACCGCATTTCAAAGATTTTTACCTCTACTTGATTAAAACCCAAATGTTTAGAAAATTTATTTTTTTAAAGTACAGCAAATCCTTCTAAACTGAATTCATATGCAGAAAAATTGTTTAGAAATTCCTTTTTCCAATTCTTCATCAGCTATAATTATCAGAGGGCTACACGCTGCTGAGAATACAATCAAGACAAACACATGAAAAAAGAAAACCTTGCGTATTTGATTTTACCTGTATATTCTTTGGCACATTTTCACCTTCCATCCCAGGAATATGAGGTCCTGCATGAGGTTTTGGCTCAAGCCAGAAAGACACCAACCACCGAATGACAATAACACGAGCCTTAATAAAAGGTTCCTTTGTGCAATATATTGCCTCATTGGTTTCAGCATCTTTCTTAACCATTACGTAGTGTGGCTTTGGTCTCATCTGTGGTATATCTGTAAGGAAGTGCAACATTTTAAAATACATGCAGAGAGAAAACTGCGTGTAAGAAATCTGAAAACCATAACCAATACATGGTGAACGTTCAGAGATTCTGTTTTTTAATATTTGCTGTTGTACGCATTATCCCAAAATTTGCCTAAATGGCTATGATACAGATAATCCCAAAGCAACAATTTATCTGCGACTCATTTTACAGACATTGAAGAACCCTTGTAAATCACATCCTAATACCAAACCTAGCGGGAAAACAGATGCAGTTCAGAAGCAATGCATTACATTTTCTAATGCAGCCCTAGGAATCTCTGTCTGCAGCAACCCATAGTTAAGCCACATAGAGATAAGGGTCATCAGTTGTTTACTGACATGGATGCTAACATCTAATCGTGCCTATAAGGCGATAGCTTTAATTCCAACTGTATTTTAAAAGCAGCTGCAATAAGAAAAGACTCTTTTGGCTCTGAAATAGGTGAAAGATGAGTAATAGGACAGTGAAAAATTCTTCTCCAAGGCCACTTAAGTCTCACAGCTTCATCTAATGCCACACTTGCACCAGGCAATTTTGGTGGATTTTGCAGCCAGAGCAAGAGCACATACAACTTCACGTGATTCAGCTAAAACACAATTCTAACAGTACTAATTCCTATCCTAGATTTCAAGAAACACAATGAACAATGCCCAGTAGGATGACAATCCAGTTCTGAAGGAACTGGAGTTATTTGGGGTTTATAACCTACAATTTACTTTTCTCCATCCCATATTCTACACAATGGTTCTGAACAGCGTACACCTTCTGGTTTTCTACTCTAGAAGTGACAAAGATACTGACGGTACCAGTGATATTCCTGCATCTAATACAGAAAAAAACACAGAGTGGCAGTTCTTGAAAACCCAACTTGGAAGACATCTGCAGTAAAAGTGTTACAAAAACACAGAGTGGGGAAAGGAGAATAGTTGTTTGATTTTTTTTTTTTTTTTTAAATGGTGCATAACCTACATTTCTGTAAGGACATGCATCAACATCCCAGTGAAACTCCTGGCATGTATCAGCTACCTCAATACTGCAAAAGCCATTTCTGGATTTTGCAGCCCGATACAGAGTATAGAACATTGCTGTGATTATCATCAGTGTGCCAACTTTATTCCTGGTTCTTCAGTGTAGAAGGGCAAGTATGTGCCAACTTTATTCCTGGTTCTTCAGTGTAGAAGGGCAAGTATGTGCCAACTTTATTCCTGGTTCTTCAGTGTAGAAGGGCAAGTATGAGATCTGCTCCAATACAAGGATCTGATGAAAGTCTGTCCGAGGACTGAAGATGCCATGTGCAGTCAGAACGTACCCTACTGCTGGCATTTCAGTATCACAGCTTTTATCTGGGGATACCATGCAACCTCCCCCTCCCTCACAAAAGCAAACAACAAAAACACAAAACAGAAGGCATAATGGTCCTGTTCAGATATGGAGAGAGACCGATTGTGCAGAGCAGTATTTCACCACTGTCTCAACTTTTCTACTGTATGCAGCTAAGTAGTGAGGTATGTTCCATGGTTTTACAATCTTTGAGTAGGCCAGAAGGCAGTTCAAAAATAATTATGCTTGAAATCAAAGAAGACGCAAAGTAGTCACACTGTATAATATAAAGTTGTTTCCCGACTATATCTTCCTAATGCCAGGTCAACAGTTGAGTTTTTTGTGTTGTTTGAGGGGGATCCAGCACAATTTCTGCTGGGTTATGGTGTTACAATTCAAAAGGAGCAAATCTGGACAGCAGCAAAGAAATAATTGCCTAGACAGTAGCTGATTGTTTTATGACAGGCATATACAGTTCAAGGTATCTGAAGTGAACACAGCCTACTCGCCACCGTGCTGTAAAGGTTTCCCTGTTAACATCACACACACACATCACAACAGCTAGCACCATTGTAGAGGATATCCAGGCTGGTATATCTCAGTGTCATTTCAACACACACATACGAAAGGAGTGACAGTCTCATTCTGGTGCTGCTAACAGATGACTGTTTCCAGAACACACTTTAAAATAACATCAATTGCTTCTAATGGAAACATTATTTTAAGAGAAAAAAAGCAGAAAAACTATGTGACTCTTGCATACCAACCACGTAAAATTAAGTTACAAACTCACAGAATACTTTTAAACGGTTTACAAAAGTTTTATTTATTACAAACAACAAAAAAAACAGTACATTGTTTTCATTCTGTGGAAGACAGCAGCTTAGGAAAAATATTTAAAAAAATTAACATCTTACACAGCAGCATAAATAACAGCACAGTAAATAAAAATGAAGTGCCTGGTAGTGCAGTAAAAAAGATGCAAAAACCAGTTCTCTCTGGTGTCTATTAGCATTCAGTAGGGTGTGAAGGCTGCAATACTGGCTTTGCAGTAACAGCACCTGGACAGTATTTTCAAAAGGACAACCAGGAGACCTGCAGTAAACATGTCCTTGCAGTACACTGTCTCCTTCTGTAGTTTCATCGTACCTTCTCAGAACATCCTCTCTATACACATTTTCTATCAACTGTATTATGTGCTGCAGCTGCTTCTCAAATCTATCTTCCTTCAATTGTTTCTTGTATTTGCACATTTCTGTGAAGGCTCTAGGTGAGGACATTGACCTAAAAACAAAGTAAAACAGAAGTTTACTAGATTGACTCAAATAACACAAGAGAAAAATATTTTCTTCCCCCAATTTTCCATTTTTCCATTCTGCCCTGCCCTGCCAGGGAACTTTGGAAGACATACTCAGGGCAGAGAATGAAAAAGCTAGGAAAAAAACAGAGTTGTAACAGTGGACACTTACAAAGTAAGCATGGTCAAAACTGCAAGTCAATAACAAGCTTAACAGAGCCAGATGGCAGCCTACTTTTTTTGTTTACCTGTAAATGAAGGAGCTCTTCTAAATAACTTAGAAATGGAACAAATATGTACATTACAATGATGGAAGTTAGAATTCCCCTGAAGTCTAACTATTGTAACCATAGCTCTTATTAAAGTTTCCAAAGAACATATTACTGAGTCTAAATATATGCTAAAAGACAATCAAAACAAAACAAATCCATACTCCTGTACTGTACTGCTCTTCTAAGCCTGTGAGATTCATGAAGGAGGCATACTGTTAGCTTCCTGTAACTGGAATGTCCATTACTGTAACTGATATGTGTATCTGTAAAGCTGCCTTAACAACAACAAAAAATCTGCATCCAATATGCCATCTCCAGCAAAGCCCCTGTATTAATGCTTGCTTAGTAAAACTACTGTTCTAATACGTCTCGTGACTTTTCCTAAATTAAGTATTAGGTGAGTAGCATGAAAAAATTTGGTTTTCAAAAGCATGCTCTGTGTCAAGATTTGCACTGCCTTCTGCCTGAAAGAGCTATCAATTTTGTTCATAACAGGCAGATACAGGACTGTTTTCAAATAGGGTGGGGGAGAGGCATGCCAAAGAAGAATTTCAGAAAGGAGAAAATCCTATCCCACTTACCAATGTTTCTGTTGCCTTCATTACTGTTCTTTTCCCCCAGATCCTCAGAATTGCCTCTGACTTTGCACAGTTTAAGGTACTGACAGTAGTTTTGGAGATCTGAGCCCATTTCTTCTTCTTCCCCATTGTCCAAAACAGTAGAAGCTTCTTGTTTATGGTTCACAGAAAGAAAGGACTACAGTAGCACTTCTGTGGAAGATTCCATCAAGACCTCCACGGAAAGAAATTGTTTCCACATATGTTGTTCCACGACCTCAAGTAGAAGTAGGTTTGCTTTCCCAGCATTGCTATCATTCTACTTGTATCCATTTCAACACAAACTCTTCAGTATCTTCACACAACTTTTCTTCTACAGTTATACATAACTGCATTTATATTGTTTCTTCTCCCTTAGATGAGAAGGTCCACTGTGTGGCTTTCCCAGGAGAACACCCAGCCCAGGTTTCTGAAATGCTCATCTCTGCAGAAGGCCATAATCCAAATACATGTACATGGACTGGCAGAAAGACAGACCTTTTCAACATGCTTCTAACAGCTTGATTTTAGAAGTTGGAATTGTGGCTGAAGAGATTGCTATTAATCCTTACGAGACACTGCATCAATATGCAAGAAGAACAGTGAGGTATCCAGATTATTCAGGCAGCTGAAAGCCTGAGCTGATGATATTGTTTCACAAACAAAAGTCTTCAATTCTGTTGGCTTACAAGAATTTGTGCATGGGTGCACACAAATGTGAGACAGCAAAATCAGGATATACAAACAACATCCTAGTTTAAAATGGGCTAAAATCCTCTAAACAAAACTAGTTAGGTTTGCTTAGCAAACACCTAGAATTGCGTCTTGATATGGAAAGACGCATTTTAGCATGATCAGCTTAAAGATGGTGTTAAAACCTCACTTCTTCCTTCTACTGCAAGCTCTTGACAAAAGACAGTTGATACAAAAATGTAACCAACTCTGTCCTGACTGAAGATTGGAGCAAGCATCGTATGATCCAAACACTGTGATTCTGTACAGATAAAGCCAACATCTCCCAAAGAACAACACACTAAACTTCTTATCTCAACAAAATTCTCTTCTGAGCATAACTTGCATCAACAACAGAGACCACATTAAAGAACCATTTTACAACATTTAATTTACTTGATTCAGGTTAATACAGTAAGATTGACTCAAACTAATGAAGTGTTCAGGTGCCTCCACAAATAGAGAATTGAGAACCACAAAACTGAAACCATAACATGTTCTTTCATACGGAACACTTTCGGAGAATATTCTTTACAGGCAATGTCACAATCAAAAAACTGCTTTGCCATACCCTGTGTTAGAGGAAATGTAATGATTTTATCAGTTATGTTAACACTTACCAAGTATAGGGTTATATAAGCTGGTCTCCTTACAGATGTTTGGGAAAATAGAAGGCAAGTAGTATTTCTTAAAATTTGAGAACAAAAATGAAAATCCCTTTTCCTGGTTTTCCTTGTTCTTCCATTCTAAACTCTTAACCTTGAAAGCAAAAGAAGAAAACAACTGTTGGATAAAGTAAACATCTAGAAGTAGAAGAGAAAGATGACTGATGAAATTGGTTCTGATTTATTTCTTATGGAACAATTTCTTATTTATTTTTATGGAACAATATCATATATATTTTAATAAACACTTTTAAAAAGGGTAGAGCAGAAATTAGCTGGTAAATTTCAATGAAACAAAGACTGTTTCCATTGAAAAGGAACTGTAACACAACAAATATTGAAACGAACAAATGCATCTGCTTTTATGGTCATATTAGGTAAGTCAGGAAGTAAAGTCAAACTAATAAAAACAGTTTTAATAAAACCAAACAATATTTCAAAGTATTCATAAGAAAAGGACAATTACCCATGCTACTCTGAACATTTGTTTTGACAATTTGTTTTAACACATTTTGACTTAACAATTGTCCTTGTATTCGTTACAATAGGTATTTGTATTCATCTCTGTTCAACATGAAACAACCCTATTTGTCAATTGCAATCAGAAGATTCAACTTTAAAGTTGAATTATATAGATCTGCTTTTGGGTTATGAGTGCTAAGCCCTCGTCATTACAAAATGTTTTCCTATTGAAAAGCATAAGTTCTCAATAATAAACTCAATATCCAGTTTCTGTTTTTGTCCTGGAGAATGCATCTGCCTGCAGAGTTGTGTAAAGTCTACTACAAATAAATTAAAGGAAGCTTTCAGAAAAGCACCTTCCCCAAACACACCCTATTCCCTCCTCCAAGTCCACAGTTTTATTAATGATATATTTTCATGACAATAAGCCTGGAACACACATACATACACACACCCCAAAGAAGTCAACAGACTAACACGTAAAAACTAGTAACCCGAAGTCCTTTTAGCAGCATTAACACCAAAAAGGTAACTATTAACCTTGAAATTTTCAGTGCTTCTAAAAAAAATTAGCAAAAGATGCTAGCATTCACACAGCAAATAAGTTCTGTGACACTTGTCCGAACAACATCTAAATTTAGATAAATTGCTATCAATTTACTAGAGAGAGGACAGTTGTCTTCAAGAATGTAAGAGGGTAATTTTAGTCAAAGTTAACAGTCATCGTTAAGCTACAGACCACAAGTATGATGGCCTCTATTCAAACTGGGAGATGCTGGAAGCAACTAAATGAGGCTGCTAATTATTCCAGCACTGCAAGTTCACAGAGGAAGACAGATAAACAGAAGTCATGAAATGTTATATTCTATTTTGACAGCATCTGTGCCACTATCCAGCCACTTTAGCATAACCTATAAAAGCATGAAGAAGAACTTATAGATACCTCTCCCATTGGGTTCTGCTGTACAAGTCTGACCCAAAGGGTCAGTGCCCTGGTACACCTACAGACTGTCATACAGCCAAGCTGTTTGCTGAGCATAACAGCAGAGCAGGCTTTGAAGCGGTGTGCTAACTGGCCAGAAAATTAATTATATACTAATAGCTTAGCCAAACAGCTTTCGTTAGAAGCTCCTGACATGCCCTGTCTTAGGCATCTGAAATACTGACGGAGATCATGGGAGTGTTAAAGTACAAAGGGAAAGACACAGTGCGAGGTAATAAGAGACACTCGAGTTTCTTGCTGTGGACTAGGTACTTATTCAAGTCTTCATTTTCTGTCCACAGTTTAGTTCTACCTTCTAGGTAGCTTGGGACATGTAAGATCTTATTACCTAGTTTTCACAAAGCAATGCCACTCAATGAGTATAATCTCATCAGTGCAGTTACTTTCAAGCAGAGCTTAAGTCATAAACTTTGTCAGATCTGAAGCATTCCAAATATTTATTGCTTCCCACTACTTCTGTCTGTAAAAGGTTCACTTGCTCAGCTGTACCAGTAATCCCAACCTCTGTGTAGTGTACTGTATTATAAACCTGTACACCTAGGTTTATAAATCTCCTAGAACTAAAGCCCCAGAAAGTACTGTTAAGATAGCTACAAGTTACTGATCGATTATCACAAGATCTGGGCAGTAAATACCTTGTTGGTCAGCAAAAGACACAATCGCTTTCCGGAAAGCCATAACCTCCGTATCATACTCTCAACACACCCTAGAGTATTTCTAATAACTAGAACTTTCCAGTAGCTAAGAGTTTCCATTAGAGAATGGAGAAGCTGTACATAAAATCTCATGTAACAGCATCAGTTCTGGAAAGAGATAGAGGAAAAATATGATGCTGAGCACAGACACACTGTCTGTCCCAGTTTTACAGATCACTGTGTCTGACAACCTATTTCCATTTGGTTTTGCCAGCTAGCCTGAGTATAAGCCTAGGAAAGAGGCCAGCAAAAGTTTGCTCGGACTTGTTAAAACACCCTTATCACACAAATCCAGTACTTTCAGTTAGAAGTTTCCCCTTTTTTTTTCTCCAATTTGAAAAGCAAAATCCCTGACCATTAAGAAGCCTACGCAATAAGGAAGGGCCTAGTTGATCCTTTCACTGCTTGAAGACAACATGGTGAGAAGACAGAAATGCAAAGAGCTGGAATCTGCATTTCTTGCAATGACTGACAAGCATGTTCTTTTTCCCTCCCTGCGGCAATCTGATGCAGGACCCTGTGGTGAAAGGCCAGTTCACAAGCCAACTAAGGATTTTCTAAGAGACTTGGATTTTTTATGAAGGACTTGGTCCTGTGGGGTGGGATGTTTAAACCGTTTTTATATATACTTGCCGTATATGGAGTGCTAGCAGCAAATTTTTGCCTTGTAATGAACAAACAGATATTAGTTATTTCATATTTATTTGTTTGAAAACATAGAACATACCTGAATTACAATGTATTTCAAAAGCGCTTCTAAGAAATAGCTTGTTAAATCTTCTTGTCCTTTATCGCCTGATTGTGGAGGAACAAGTGGAGTGATCTCCTCTATAGTCACTTGAGCTATTAAAAAAAAGATCAGGTCTACATTTATGCCATTTCTTTCCATACATAAATATCTACCAAGTAACCAAAGTACAAATGTACAGACACACCTACAGGCAAAACAAACCACTCACACATTAATGAAATTTAATAAGTTTGAGCTAAAGTAAGAACCTAGTTCTGTACTGGTTTATATCTAAAAATACAGAAGATAAATTCTCCCTATGCAGGAATCTACCTGCTAAAACCAAATTTTTCCAAAAGGCGTTATCAATTTATTATTTGCATAAATGCCAGAAGAGAGAGTAATGTTTGTATTTTACAAAAGCTAAACCTTTTTATCTTTCATTATTTTCTTTATTCAGCAATTCATCAGTTAATTTGCATAAAGTTTTAGCTTAATACTTCCTTTGTGTCTGAAGTGAAGCTAGATAAGTATTTTACTCTTGATCCTGCAGTTCCATATTTGCATTACACCCTTTGTACTCTGCAATTCTATGCTGCCTACATCCTGTTTAAATTTGTTCCTCCTTTCCCACTGTGGAGACATACACATGATAACTCCAAAACAGGGCTTAATCCAGCAAATTTTTACAAAAATCTGTAGAGCTGAAATTCAGCAGCTAGCATCAGCTTTCTTTCAATAAACTTAATTAGCAATGAAGGAGACACTGTTTGCTTCTATAAGCAAAGCTTGCATCAGCTCTAATGCACTGGGTGGAACCAATGGAAAAATGCAACAGCGTTTTCTACTCAGAAGAAAGAGTTGTTAGCTTCTTATTTGCATTTGTGTGAATGCACAGTTTGCACTTGATAACCGAATTCCAATTCATCAATAAGCCTGAAATCCTAATAACAGGTACATGTATCGAGTTCGGAAGCAAGGTTCCCCAAAGCTACAAGTGTCTGACACTGCTAGAGTGAACAAAGGAAAAATTGTCATAAAAAAAAAAAAAAAAGAAAAATACTCTGATTACTCAATATTGATCACTCAATTATATTGGCATTAAAAAAAGTGTAACAAGCTTATCTCAGAATGCTGACACCTTTCCAATGACGTAGGCCTTTCTGACCTCATGTTTTGCAATTTAAAAAGGTGACATTTTGGGGGAAAACTCCTTCAGAGCCGTAAGAATATCGCAGATTTAATCGCCTGGTCATACACAGACACAGTGGGAAGATCAACTGTTTGGTTTCACACGTTGCCCTAACAACTGCTTATTGTCTTGAAAGCCATAGCAGAAACTGTTTTTTTCTAACCCCGTAGAATAAAGCCAAAGCAAGTGTAACGGTTCAGCATAAGCAGAACATGCCTATGAAAGTTTTCAGTAGATGCAACATCTGCTTGTAATTCTTAAAAAATAAATGAAATCGGTCAATTTATTTTCACCCACCATGTGCTGAGCTACCACTGCCACATGTTTAAAGAAAAGCCAGCAACAACAAAAAAGGACAGTGTTAATATTCAATAAGACCTCAAACTATCAAGAAACAGATTAATAGATCCATAATCTTCCTGGCTACAAACACTGCTTCAACTTTCCTGCTCTGTGCTGAGAATTCAATTATATGAAGAACTGAGTAATGTTATCAAATTACTTACTTTCTTGAACATTAAGAGGAGGGTTAATAAGATTATCTAGTGTTCGGGGACCATATTCAGATTGTGGTGATGAAAATCCAGGAATTAAGCAAGAAAACATCCATAATTGTTCTCTACTACAGTTATTTTGAAGTGCTTGCAGCCACAGTAGAAAGAGACGTACGCCCTCTCGACGTATCTTAAAAAAAGAAAATGGAACAAGTTAGCTTGGCCCAAAGCACTTTGACATGTCCTGGAAGCAGAAGAAGAAAGGGAAGGGTAGAAAATTTGAGCGTAGACAGACAGTATGGCCACCAGCAGAGTCAAGCTAGCACATTTGCAAGTCCTTGATAAAAATGCAAGGACAACCCTGGCATCTTGGCACTGCTGTTTGTCCCACAGAATCTTTCATAGGGCTTTCCCTGAAAGAAGAGGAAGAAAACCAACATGCATCTAGACATTTGCTTGAATACAGTAGTGCAAGACGCCATCTGAATTTTTCAGAAAATCCAAATCCCTCATAAGATTTTTAAATATGTTTGTGAATTAAAACAGCAAAATGAGCTTTTTTTTCCCCCAGCAGGACTCCTTCTACCCTTTTTCATTCCTTCTTCAAGGAAGGTGATGGAGTCCTGAAGCAGTCTACTCCTGATTCTCACACTGGAAAATTTCAGCACCAACCAAGCCTGCAGATGGTTTACAGAGAAGTGGCACAGTAGTTTGTTGCTATACGAAAACTACATGGGCAACTTTTGTCTCATGGTCAACTGTTGTTACACTACCCATTAGTCTCTTTCACCTAGATAATCTTCCACTTTTAAGACAATCTCAGCTCCAAAAACCAGTTTCTTTGCCCCAGCAACGAATGATAAAGGCTTACTTCTGCTGTAGTACAAAATCTTTCAACCACTTGCACAAATTCTTAAATTGGCTACTCTATACAAGCACATTACTACTGTGAGTAGTTCTACTGAAGTAAGGATAATGATTAAAAGTCATTACTTCATGACACACAAGTCATGACCTCACTCCTATGATTTTACCATAAAATTCACCCTTATATTCTTACTTGTATTTTTAAACATTTTAGACAAAATTAATCAGTATATAACTTTTTCAAATACCTTTAACGAATTTCCAGTATGAAGGAGCTTCTTTAAAATCAATCCTGAAAAAAAAAAAAAAAACAACAAAATTTTGTTGTTGTTCTTTGTCAAGCAAGATGTCAGAGTTCTCGGTCAGACTTGATAGTATCTTTTAAACAAGTCCTTGGCAATCTCCAGTTTAATCTTGGTGAACTTTTTATCTTCAGGCAATTCTCTCAATGCCAGAAGAAAAAAAAAAAAGATCACCTTTCATACTTTCCTTATAACCCATAACATCTTTCCCAAAAGATTTTTTGGGAGGTATACATTAAACATGAATGGGTAACTAATATTATACTCAATGTTCTTTCTCAACAGCCCAACTTTCTTTGTACCTAGAAGAGCATCTTACTACACTGTTGATTTTTGTTGTTGTTTCATTCCACACATACACACCCTGCCTCTTTTTTTCCTCCCCCCTTATCTTGCTACTCTTTCAAGACTTAAATCCTTGTTAGGGCACTTAAAGGTTTATTAGAAAAGTAGTGCAAACTAAGAAAAGAGTAGTGTGAAACAGCTACTAATAAAAAGCAAAATTAAAAAAAGGAAAAAAGAAAATTAACTTACCAATACTGTGAAATTGCCATCTCTGATGAATCCTTTCTGGAAGGAGTTGCAAAATTTTCTACAAAAAAACCACAACACAACAAAATGGAACCTGCAGACCTACGTTACAGATATCATAGGCCAAGAAGCACTCTTACAAAGGCCACAGATCAGAAGCTGAAGGGTTATTTTAGAAAGTTTCCGCACTGCTGTCTTTAGAAGCATTACTGTCCTTTCAAGATAATTCCCTTCCTAAAGTTAAGAAGCCCAAAGGCTCTGATAGACTATTTAGCAAGTCCTGTAGACTTCAGATGTTACTGCAGTTTATCTGGCTTCACTGCCTCTGCTGGATATTACTTCTTGCAGCACAGGGAGCAGAAATTCCCCATTCACAACAGGCTCTATTAGGCTAATTTCACCTTCACTGTGGCTTAAGCAAGGATGTTCAGCTGCGAACTTGTCTCTGTGGCACTGGCAAACATTTGCTTCACTCTTGTCAACAGCAAGGTAAAGAGCTTCAGCAAAATAACGATGGACAGAGGTGGGGCAATAATAATCTTAACACCTCTGCAGCCAGATTAGTGGAATACCATCTTTCAAATAGTAAGAAATAGAACAGAGACAAAGGCAGTTCAAAAATCTATTACACAGCACTTAAATATTTACGTCCGAAGCATGAACAGTTTGTAAACAAACTGATTTCCCGAAGGGATTAGTAGCCCTGTCCCTCTAAAGCCTGTGCAATTGCTCCCAAAGCACAGGTCACCTAATACGCTTTTATGCAGGATCCAGGGAACAAATAAACTAGCTCTCTTCAGGTTCGCTCTCCTTTTAATAGCTAACCCCACAGTTTTAAGCACCAATGTACATTACTCAAAAAAAAAAAAAAAAAAAAAAAAGCCTCTTGAATCTGTGTTCAACACTGCAATGAGCATTCAGCAGCTTTCAGTGATCATAATCAAATTCATGATCAGAAACCTCAATCAAAAAATGACTAAGTTATTTCTAAATTATGATCTCTGATCTGAAATGGTCTGACTTTATTGAGTTAGAATCTAAACCATCTTAATTAAGTCAGGCTATGCTTTTGGTAAGGATATTGTGAAGTGTTATTTTCAAATCATAAAACATTCCAAGAATAAAAGGAACCTATAAAAACTTCCTCTGCAACAGCGATCTAATTATGAGAACAAGCTCAGGGACAACAAGCAATCAAAAAACAAAGATCAAGAGTAATTAGAGATCACTTTTATAAGAATTTCAAAGTGTACGATATATGGAGAGTGGGAGAGGAACACCACCACAAAAACAAACTTGGGAACTATCCACAAATGTAGAAAACATGTTTCTTCCTTTAAGACACCTTCCTGAAACAGCGCAAGTCAAATTCTTTTTCTTTTTACATTAACCACATAGATTCAACACTAAGCAAAAGGGAATGCAGTTAAGCATAAAGCATATTTCTATGTGACTGCAGTATAGCTATACTGTTACATTCAACAGGACTAAATTCTAAGTCAAAAAAAGTCAGGAATATTCAAATTATCTTACCTCAAAAATAAAAAGAATAGAATCTAATTCTTCTCTCTGAGACTTGTGACCTAGATGCAATTAAAAATAAATAGAAGATACCAAAACAAGATTTAAGGAACACTGAAAGAGATCGTTAAATATATAAAACAAAGACATTCATTTCTACAATGTAAGAATTACTTTGTATTCATTCTGCAAATACAAAGCATAAGTATATTTTGATTTGTTATGATTTAAAACATGTACAGTTTATATAACTTTTTATTATAGCATCAGCAGCTAGCAGAGATTAAGTTAGCTTTGCTTTGCAAGATAGTGTGTTTCTGTAATTCTGCAGACCACCAGAAGCCTAATATCTTAATAATCTTCCTTTTGCAAAACTGAAAACAGCCAGAGAATGAACTCTCCTTCCTCAATCCAGTGTGCATCTTTAGTTGCTCTGCCTTTATTTGCCATGTTAGTGTTTAAACATATTTCTGCATACCTAATGCAATTTGTGATCACAGAAGTGCAAAGACATAAAAAAGCGTTCTAGTTGAAATACCCACCTTTTTGTTTAAGACCTACTTCAATAGTCACAAAGTTTTCAAAGAACACATAATATATATGTGAGAAATGTACGTCGAAAAACTGTTTGAGATCAATTGATTCCGCATTGTCTGAAAAATAGAACAGAAGATCATTTTCATTTTTCTTCAGTCACCCACAATATACTTTTATCCAATAGTAATAATAGGAGATATTTAAAACAAAAAGTAATTAATATTGCTAAAGAAGTCCTTGAAGTTTTCATTCTTTTAAACAGAAGCCAAATGAAATGAAAAATATGGCATGCCATAAGTGCCTTGCAAACTTCAAAACGGGGAACAGCATCTTGCATGACTGTAACACCTGCAAACCCCTGTGATGAACCAGAATTCCATCAAGACTAGCACTGTACTTATGAACACTCATGTGGAAATCCTCAAAGAAATACAGTCATTTATCTAGATTAATTTAAAACCCACATTCCAACTAATTCTTTCATACCAATACACTCACTGAACCACACTCCTTGCTCTGATATTTAACTGTGAAAAACTAGAAAAACCAGGTGGTAGAAGAACTGCAGGGAAACACATGGGAACAGGGAGGCAGTTTAAATATTTTAAACAGTATTTACAGTGCTGCCAATTCAATTCTATCACAAATCTTGCCACAACATTTTCTAATACACATTCAATTTCTGCAGTATCCCGGCATTCTTGCACTGTCTTTCACAGTCAGCGTGGTGGACCCGGCGTGCTCTTGGAGAAGATAGTGCTATATTAAAAACTAAGATCAACTCTTCAAGCAAGGTGGCTTAGCTAGCACTAAACTGCAGTCAAGGTAGGTAAGTGTGTTCCCAACCATCTACAGGATTACCAGACCCCCAGTGTTGCAGATCTCTTGCAGACCGTTCACAGATCAGCAGCTGAACTGCTAATAGTTTAGAGTCTGCAGTACTACAGGACAACAAAAAACATTCCCTCTTTAAACAAAACGGCCCATGATTTGCAGGAGGTCAGGGCAAGGAACTTTTAATCACAACAGTTCTTAATTTCTGGAGATTCCTAAACTCTTTAGGAAACAAACTAAAGGCTTGCCTAGATAACCAGCTCAACAGTGAATCTTCATTATCTGTATCACCATCACTGCAGTGACACTTTCACATGTATAACTGGTGCTATGAAAAAGCCCCATGTCTTTACAGAGCTCTGCTCTACAGGAATTTCAGAGGACACTCCATTTTAGTTTGTAATTATCTATTTAATACCACGTGGTGTCAGTTACCTCAAAAAAGAGATAAAGGAGCACTGCTAGACCTAGACCTACAGTATTACCACTGACAGCTGATTAGCACTGAAAGCACACCTCCAGAACAGCCACAGCTCAGAAGAGTAGGGTGCAAGTCAAAAGGTCCTTAACTTTGCAGCTTTTCTAGCAAATGAAATTCACTCTTTTCTTCCTAAAATCCCAAACAATAATATAAACAAAAGGAAGTTTTTGGAATTCAGTTAACCATGGAGTGTTTGCAATAAGTTCTATTGCTTCAGAATGCAAGGAAATAAAAATAGAACATTTTGAATGGGAATTTTCTCCTGTCATTACCTGAAAATAACACACTTTCTGTTAATGCAGAAAATTGGCTTTCCTTTTAAAGAAGGGAAAACACGCTTCTTGGTCTGAAAGGGCACTGTTTGCCACCTAAAGTAAAGGACAGCTTCTGCTTACCATCAACCAACACACTTAAAGAACTACTAAGTTACTGATCCAGAAACTTGGGACTGAAGCACAGCTGGACTGAGAACCTCTGCAAGAAGGAGGAGTAGGAAGAAAAAAAAAACAAAAAAAAAACAAACAAGCAGATACAGCACAGAAATAGTGACACAGATCCTGGAAGATTTTGGTCTGGAAGTCACCTAGCATGGCCACCTGAGCAGATGGTTCCATTTCACTGCTGCCCCTGTGCTCAGCACAACCCACAGCTGCAACAGGCACAATGAGATTACAGCTCTCCTTGATGACTTTACCAAAAACGCATCCCTTGCTCACCATTTGGATTTACCTGACTTCCAGCTATACACTGTTGTGCTTTTTTCCATTAAGAATCTGATCATTTTTGCCAATGAAAGTATTTCAAAAACTTTCAGTTCACCTTTATCCTTGTGATCAACCAAAAGATACAGCTTTTCAATCCTCTCACCTTAAACCATTTTCTTCAACCCAAAGCCATTTATTTGTCTCTTCTCTATGCTCCCCTGAAGTATCACGAATCCTATGCAAAGAGGTAAAAATCATTTCCTCTACAAGAAGCACGTGCATGCCCCTTTCACACAGCCCTGAACTGGGAATTTGCAGGAAGTTGCTTGTCTGCTTTGGCTCCTTTAATTTTCCTGCCTTCCTAGGAGAGACGTAGCCTTTTTGCATGAAGTACGATTACACAGAAACAGACTTGCCTCCTTAGCTTACAATTTATTTATTTTTAAACAAAAGAACTTTGTATCCTCTTACCACAGCTTCATGCAACTGACACAAACTAATGTGTTCCTTGTGTTCTTGGTACTCCTGCCCAGATGGAAAAGAAAAAGGACTCAAAAATAGATCTGGCACCACTTAGAATAGTTTAAAAAGTTTCCCAGAACAGAAGAGGGAAAAATGGGGCAATATATTTTACTGTACTCCAAGAACATAAAAAACAAACATTGAACTGTACAAAAATAGTTCCAATACACTAAAATCCAAATTTCCAGCATTATTTACAGAAGTTTTGCCAAGAAAACGTGCTTTTCTTCACGTTTCCCAATAGCAATAAGCATGGAGTTTTGATTTGTGAATCTTCCTTACTACTTCTCTGTGACCTAAAAATTGGTACAAATTTGATCTCTACATTAACTATGTATTCTTTTTCTTTATTTTTTTTAATAAAGGGAGAAAGTTATGTTTAAGCACAAAGGGACACCATAAAACTTCTCTGTCCTTCCCTCCTCCCTCAAAGCTTTTATGAAAGCAGCATTTGCTTTTTCTAGGTCCAGCATAAAGCAAGTAAATTAGCATTTGCTATGGAAGCTGTAGAAACTATTCTGTTTACAAATTCAGTTCTATTTTGTTGCATGATACAGAGAAACAAACTAAAAATGGAAGACAACCTCTAAGGTAGCTGTACAAACCTCACCACAAGAGCAACTGAGTACCAGATCAACCAGAATTCGGGTTTCCAGTAAATCCATAGAATCTTGGAAGTTGTACTATTTCCCATCTTATAGACAAGAGCTGTAGCACTGGACTAAATGAAAACAAAATTTCAGAACCAAATAACAAAAAAAACTCCACCTCTATCAACTTCTGTGCTTATATGCGACTATACTTTCAGGAATTTACTTTCATTTATTTTCAAGTGGCCAACTGCTCTTTCAGGAACTTGGTTTTAGGTATTTTCAAATGGCCAACTGTTTTGAAGGTTAATCGTTCAAGCTTTCCAAAAGGTTACATTCTTTTCAAGTACCTCAGTAAACTATGCAGATCTCTGTGCCTGGAGAGGCTGACCATTTTAGGAAGAGCAGTTCTAGGCTTAATTCTGCCGCACAACTCTGCTGAGGAGTAAATGTGTTTTTGCTCAAAGGTTTTAATTATGTTTCAATTATCAGTATCTCCCTTTTTAAGAAGGAATAATTTTTATCCATGAAAGTAATTCAGGATTTTAATAAAAAATCCTTTACATCAAACATTTGAATAAGGATATGATCTGGATGGTATATGTAGAATTCAATACTTCGGCATTCTAAGTCCAAGTACCATCTCAGAGAGCTTAAGTAAAAAAAAAAAAAAAAAAAAAAAAAAAAAAACAACAAACACAAACCACCATTTTGTCAGATGTAAAACACAAAAAGCAGAGATTTTTATTGTATATTTAAACTTGTACAGGCTCACCTGAGCAAGATTCTGGAAAACTGTTTACATGTGTAACACCCCAATCCTCTGCAGGAGGACAACCTCAGTGAGCTTTAATACAACTCTCCTTCCCTATTTTGTTTCCTACATATTATATTATAGATGATTATAAACTAATCTGCAATATCTGTTGCATATTTATGAATGAGTTAAGTAAGCAAAGGAATACTATGCAGATGATTGCACCTCTGTATGAAATTAAAATCTTACAAAGATAAAGCAGGTAAACCTGATTTTTTTGCACAGGACAGAACTTCAGTGGTAAACAATCAACCTACTGACCTTATAACAACCACAACAAAAAACCACGCACAGATCTTAGAAATGCCTTAACTTTTCCAAAAGAAAACATTAACATTCACCAGCTTACACAAAGCATCACAGAAATTTACTGTAGCAGCTAACAGAACAGTCTACCAGTATTCCAAATTGTGGTTCATTTTGCATTTGATTTTTAAGTGTTAGGGAATTTAATAGTGTGTTTATATTACATGCTGCTGTAGTTTGATAGATAACAGAAGGATTATCTTGTCTCATTCAGAGACTTGGTGGCTTTTAAGTCACTTTCCCTCATCCTCAGCCAAAAACACAATACCAGTGACAACTGCAACAAACAATGACCTGGAAGATGGCCAGATCTCTAATTCTATTTCTGTAAAGCAGAGACCTGCTACAGCCTGAAGTTTTCAGTATCAATTTCCATAATAAATTGTTGGCTTTAGTAAGCAAGAAGTTTCTAAGTGTCCTAAATTTCAGTTAATATACAAGCAAAATATCCAGTAGAGCTTATTCCTAACTCCCCATGGTGCAAAATTTAACTGCTGTTCATAGCAAAGCAGTGCAGAGATTCAGTTATATACAAGCAGTCTCTGGAATACCAAAACATGTCATTTTAAAAGGTTAAGTAGAAAACATCTGGTACTAACTGATGGCTCTGACATAGTTAACAGACTGAAAAAGCGAAGAAGAGCTGATGGAAACAACATGGTTTGCTCTAACAGTGCGCTACAAATGCACTTCTATTAAAAAAGGGCTGCACCTTAGCGTTATTGTAACAATAACAACTACTTGACCAGACAATTCCATTTTTTTTTGGAAGTAATTTTGTCAAAGAAAATATTCTTGAGGGTTTTGGTACTGAAAAAAGAACCTACTAGAAGAAATCTTTTAATGGGCTTCAGTTTTGTATTGGACAAGTCTGAACTCCAGATCACAAGCATCTTTTAGAGACAAACGTACAAGGCAAAACCCATGAATGAATAAGCACATTAACAGCACTAATGAACAAGCTCTACATACAGAGCATTGTCAAATTTCAACACCAGTGCTCTATAGGAATGAGCAGCATGGCTGACAGCTCTCCAACCTAATTGTTTCAGGTTGCCTGCGGACTCCGGAGGAGTTTCAACACCGGTGAGCTTTACAAAAATACTTCCATGACAACTCAGGTGTGTTCCAGAAGGTAGGTTTTGCGTGAGCAACTTCAAACACTTCCACAGCAGTGTAGTCATTTCCATTGTGAACTGCCACAAGCTGAACCCACGCAGACCTTTCCCTCGCATCCAAGCGGTCAGAGCCGTCCCTTTGTCTGCTCTGGGACTTTGATCCAATTCCAGCCCTTGTCCTTGCAAGCCAGCAGCACTGGCCAGTGCTGCTGCCTGCAAGTCAAGCGGAACATTAGCCAAAATCCTAAAGCAAAACACTTCTTCCCCCTGGCAAAAACAGATCAGAAAGGGTTCAGGCTTAACACTGACAGAACACCAACTCTGATGTCTTAAACTGTACTTAGCCTGCAGCTAAACCCATGAATACCGCCGGTGACATGTCCTCCGCAGTTCAAATTACCACGAGAGGGAAATAAAAAAATACACACAAGTCATGCCAAAAATAATACAGCACTGCATATCCACAGAAACTTCTGGAACAGTTATCTCCAGAGGAAATTCCAGGCAGCCAGTTTGCTGCAGCTCCCCACCCGCCTTTCAGCTGAACAGCCGTAAAACATTTTTTGTTTCTTACAGTACATCAGCGATACTCTAATGAACGATGTTGACCATGTGCAACACCAATGAATGTCATCCAGCTGAAGCATTAGGGCTGGCTGCCAGCGAGATACATTTCTTAAATTAAAATCCCTTTAGACAAATGCAATCTTTGTCTAAGTATATTGTTTAATATTGAGAAATATATCAATGTCCAATATAGACTGTCTCATTCTGTCCTGCACAGCTTGAGACTTCTCCCTTTCGGAGATCACTCACAGGAGATGTTGAGCACTAACCAACCACCGGGAACACCCAAACAAAATAATAACTAAGATCCACACTTCAAGCACCCTGTTCTCTTTGCATTAAATGTTAACAAGTATGCTCTCCAGGGCTCCAGAGATACAGTGTATTTTAAAGGTATCAGATGCAAATAAAATTATTTAAGAAACAAAATACTCCTTTTTTGCTTTATACCCTGGATTGACAGATTACAGGCCTGTAACTCCTCCCCTAACAAAAAGCAGAAAAACAAAGGATTTCCCTTAAGAATTCAGATGTAAAAGTAAATTCTAAACTGAGTACATTCATTTGTCTTGCTTTCACATAGTAAGACTATGCAGAAATCATTAAAGATATCGGGGTTTTAGCTTTCTTTATATACATGTATTTAAAATTCTGACTGAAACCACATATTCAGCCATAGCAGCAACATGTTTCGTACCAAAGCCAGAGAAAAAACAAGAAGTCAGTATTATTAAGGTATGACGTTATGAAAGGGTCACATACCTAGCTGCCTTAATTATTTACGGAGTTCCCAAAGCACAGCCTTAACAACATGACAAATCAAGCATGATTTGCTGCTTGAAGGATTACTAGAATGAACTTCTAAGAGCTATCACTTTAAAACCAGAGAATCTTAATTACGTTGTTACTACTGTTTATGTGCATATGCACAGCAAAAGGACCTCTTTGATGCTGAGGTCCAATTAAGCAGTGCAACACTGATGATAAGAAAAAGGCAGTATTATTTCCATGCTATTTCCTCTTAACAATCCCCCAAATGGCCATTAGCTGACAAGGCACTTCCATGCTGTTGGCAGCAGAATCCCACGCCACGCTCCTTCTCGGGTTCCTGTGCTCTTACCACCAAAGCAGCTCTGGGTAAGCACAACTGCCACAGCCTTCCCGGTGTACATGAACCGGAGAAAAGAGTTTGATTAAAAAAAAAAAAAAAAGTCACATGCTGACAGAGATAGTGCTAGCAGCCCGTAGTCTTCAAAGGCACATCCCAGAACTAATTAAAGAGGATGATCAGTTCTCTACAGGAAGAAACTAACCCAACTTAAAAGCATCAGGTCTCTCAAAAGATAGTTCCAGCTGTTTCAAGAAAGATACTGCAGCGGCAACACACAAAGGCAGATTACTTTTGCTCACAGACTGATAAGTCCCAGGATGACTTCAATCTCTTTCCAATTTTTCATGGCAGTTCTTAGCATTAACAGCATTTACTACTACTTTGAGGTTTCCTCCAGGCTTTGACCTCTATAAGGAAACCTAATGTCTGTGACATGCGTAAATTGGTCATTTAACATATTTACTTTAACAACTAATCAATTATGAATTGGTCGCCTAAATTTCTGAATTTTCTTTGGATACTTAATTATAAAACAGAGTGAATAGATATCCCATGAAAAAAAACATACTGAGCTAGAGCAGAGAACCAGGATACTGGTCTGAAGTGGCAAAGAGCAGATCCTAGATAAGAGTTGAGGGGGGAACAAATACATTTACCCCCACTTTACCCGTACGTGGTAGACACGCTGGTAGTGCTCAGGAGCTTCCTCAAGCCAAAAATCTTCTACTGTAACTTCAAATTTGGTAGCTCTTAACAGGTTTTATTTCCTTGTCTTTTTCATGTATGTTTCCACATTTTTCACTCTCTGCCCCTCCAAAAAGGGATTCCAAAGATTTCTTTTTACATTAAACTTTTATTCTTATATGGGTCATTCCCATCTCTAAATCCTCTCTATACTGGCTACAGCAACAAGACTAGTAATGTTGCAGTGATATTTTCAGATAACGGTACACTACTGTTTTATGAAGACAAAGTTTTCTGTATACTTCAGGCAGACTAATTTGCACTTAGCTGTCAACAACAGGATTTTTTTCTCAAAATGATACAACTCATGGGATTCTAAGTTGTCTTGTAAAAGGCATTTATGTAATTCCATCTAGTGTGCACTATTTTTAATTTATTAAAAATAAACATTGCCTGCCTTTGTGCTATCCGGTCACTTTACTTCATATTATGTTCTCTGAAACTGTTCATTCTCTTCTGGTCTTGCCTAACAACCATATGATCCTAGCTTAAATATTTTTAGATGATGTCTGACTTGTACCACTGCTTTGTGGGATTCAACTGTTCATCTTTCACCTTAACAAAATGGTTTGTATGTATCTTCTTTGGCTAACAGATAACAATCAGTCTAGAATTACTGACCACTCTGCCTCTTTTCATAACTATTTCATTATCTTAGTAATGTCTTAATGGAAAATGAGTGCTTTTGATGCCTTGCTAAAATACAAGGAAGATGAAGTAGCACTCCTTTCTTCCTTGCAAGTCTTCTCCATGAATTTAAGGCCATGTTTCAGTTTATTGCCGCTGAACCAAATGCTAAAACACATGGCAAAAAAATAATTCTGGTCCAATGCACTTTGCCATTTATGAACAAGAAACACTTCTCCCCATTCTCTGCATGTGAAACGTCAGATAATTCTCTTCTTGATGGTCTTTTAGTCTCCAATACACAGAGGCTAAGAGCAATGAACAAGACAAACCATTTTTCATTAATGAATATACTGAACAGAGATTCCACGAGTGCCTCTCCCCCAGACAGCCTGCTGGCACTAGCTCCTTGGCTCCCCTGAAGCACATGGAAGCATGCTGATTATTATGCTGGGGTGTGTGCGTGGCGGGGGGGAAGTTGTCACTGAAGAAAAATGATAAACAGGAAAATGCAGCACTACACTGTTCAAGCTACAGGCTGGTGTCTGAATCCAAAGCCATCTTGGGCAGCAGTCTGTCCCATGTGGGCACATTTCTCTTCTTTAATCTGGTCCTGCTGACTAGTCAAAGAAACAAATGGGGAAGAAAGGGCATAGAGTTTATGCTTTGAAGGCCTGTTTAGGGAGGAGAGAATTTTCAGGAATAAAGCAAAGATGTGATCACAGAAGAAAATGGATTTCAAATAATCTGTACCGTACTTCTCTTGCACTCATGTATGAATAAGAGAAGTATCCCTCTGCCCCCCCATAAAAAAACTTGGTTTTGTACCTCCTGGATCTAGGATACACCTGAATAACAATAAAAGTTTGTAGATGGATACAAGACAGACAAACTGAAGAGCAGTGTCACACCTTTCCCTACATACAGTCATACACTGAACTGTATTCTCCAAAACTTGGACAAAGCATGTAGGAACTGTGCTTCAACAGCCAAGAAATACGCATTTGGGGTGGAGAAAGGGGAATGGCCATCACACGAAAACATGTCCCAGCAGATTTATTCTGTCCTAAAGCCAGTAAGCAGAAACCCTAGATTAGATAAGAATGTTTGCTTGACACAGAGCTCGCAGCTTGCATCTTACTAAATGTACCTGACTGCTGACTGTTAACAAACCTGAAGGAAAAAATCTTGTAAATAAAAGACAAGTTACAGAAATGCCAAATCCAAAATAGAACAGATCAGAATTGGACAAATACGATGTTTTGAAGACTACAGCAAACTGGAAATGCTCAGCATACTTTACCCAGTGTACTGCCTACTGGGGTTAACCCACAACAGCCACGAAAACTAAATTCAGAGCTGTATTTAGTTTCTTTATAATGATCTTTCCTCTTAAATTTCTTCAACTGATTAAGGAGCTAAAAATAAACATAAATCAACATAAAACAAGCCACAACTGGCTTGGTGCAGCTAGCTAGGACGAGTTCTAAGATTCTGAGTGAGGCAAGAGGCTATATCTGACTACTGAAGTGTCTGGGATAGCTCGCTACAAAACTGTTCTCCATTTCAAAAGACATAATTACATTGCAGAAATAAGTCATGCAGCAGCAGTTGCTGCCATGTGGGAACAGCTGTTCCTTCAAACACTAATACAAAAGAAAAAAGGGAGCAAGAACCGTTTTCCTTTGAAAGGAAAGAATTCAGCTTTGCGGGCTGAGGACAATGTACTTAAATACCCCCAGACTGTGGGCAGAAACCAAAATAATCCATTCAACACTCTGTTCTAAATACAGAACGCAGTTGCCCTTGACCCCGCTCCGCTCACACGTTAATAAACTGTCAGAAACAACCCATACGGTTACTGAACTCCAGGACCCAAAACATGCTCTAGAGGAAGCTGCATTTTCCAAGGACAGCTTGATGACAAGGACCTAGATCTCTACAAACACCTCCAGCTAGCAGATATTTTGAAATGGTTAACTCTGCCTTTTCCATTAGGCATGTTACTGCATATAATCACACATTATAATTTGCTGGTCAGGTTAAACAGCTGTCCGCACTGCACTACGGTGCCATTTAAGTGCTTATGCTCCCTCCTAACCAATTTGCAAGGCAGAGGTGTCTTTAGGATAGCCGTATGGATGCTCACCTACTGGGGTCCCGGTGAGCACTCACCCTGGCAGCTCCAACTCGAGAGCACACAGTTGTTACTTTAGGAAAATGGATTAGGGAGCCAGGGGCACCACTACTGCTTGCTCACCACTTCTATTCAAACTAACTGACTTCACAACAGCGTTTCGGTGGGGAAATCCATCGGTTTTTCGCTTCTGTCCCCCGCTGCCCCATGAATTCCTCCCCCAGACAAAGTGGGGTTGCTGCTGCCTGGGCACAGCAGCGGGGAGCTGAGCTCCTGGGGCTCCCCGGCCCGGCCCCGAGGCTTAGGGTCGGGGTGTCCCTGCGGGCCCCCCGCCCCCCTGCCGCCGGTGCCCCCGGCCTCCGGCTCCCTCCTGCACCGGGGCCGGGGGGCGGCGGCCGCACAGCGCCGAGGGCCGGACCCCGCTCGCCACCTCCCCCCCCGCCTCACCCACCGATGAGGACGCGCAGGTGCTTGAGGCGGGTGAGCGGGTCCTTGCGGGTGTCCAGCACCTTCTGCGTGGATTTCCGCACGTCCCCGTGCGGCTTCTTGGAGAACATCCCGCCGGGCCCGGCCCCGGCGCCGCGCTCCAGAGGCGGGCAGCGGCCTCCGGATCCGCCCGCACCGGGGCCCCTACATAGCCGCCGGCAGCGACAGCAGCAGCAGCGCCGCCTCCTCTTCCTCCGGCCGCCTCCTCCTCCTCCTCCTCCGGGGCGGCGGGGCTGGAGGGGCCCGGCGGGGGCCGGGCCGGGCCTGGGCTCCCCCTTCCTTCCTCCTTCCCTCGCTCTCCTCCCGCTGCTTCACGACAGCCGTCAGGTGCGACCCCGGCCGTCCCTATGGCAACCGCGCCGTGACGTCACCGTCCCGGAGGCGCGGCGGGCGGAGGCCGGTGGCTGGGCGGGGAGGGGTGTGTGTGGGGGGAGCTGCGCCCCGCCGGGTCTCGTCGTGTCCCTGTCCCTTCCGACCCCTACAGTTCTGTGTGGTTCTGTGAATTCTCGTAGGGAACATGGACAGAAAATGCAGGCCAAGAATGCAGTTGCCAAGGCAGTGGCTCCAAGCCTTCTTTCAGTCAAGCCCCAGCTGAGCAGTAGCAGGATCTGCCTCACAGCCCCTCTTGCCATGCCAGCCCTCGAGTTGCTGCAGCTCCTCACGGCAGCTCCTGCCCGCCGTCACCTCGCCTCTGGTGACATCGAGAGTGAAGTGGCACGGGTGGTCGAAGCAGCATGACACTCTGCGGTGCTGGCCTTGCCTCTGTGCTGCGCTACTTAGGCCACTCACGCCCTTGCCGGTCCTCAATAAATGGCGAAATGGCTCCTCAAGAATGGGAGAAACGCAAGGAACAGGCTCAAGAAGCCAAATTTGTCCAAGTCACCAGTGAGGTCTGTGGCAGCAGTCAAAAACACGTGCTGTCTGCTACAGGAACTTTGCTGCTGAGGCCTCTGTTAGTACTGCCAAAAAAACCCCGAGTTTCTCCTAAAATCCTGATGGTATTTTACAATCATGAAATGTATTGAGAATTCTTGGACTTTTTGATAAAATTCTGCTAATGATTAAGACTTGCGATTTCTAGTGGCTCTGCTTGAATTATTATTATTTTTAATAGTCCTTGGTACCTGGATTTCTATCAAGGAAATCCAGTTCCCTCAGCCGTAAGTGATTACAACAGCCAGCGTTTTTACTATAGGGAATACCTCACTACTTCAGACGTTATAAAATCATAGGAGTTGCAAAGAGTTTGAACAATATCCATGATAAATAAATAACATAACCCAAATCTTTAAATGCATGGCCAATCGTAGTTAATATTATGAGCAGTGGGGCAGTGGGTTTAGTTAGCTTTAGGGAGTCGGTGTCATCTGCCCATGTGGTCTGCCACAAATCATTTCACGGTTCTATCACTTTTCTAAATAAGATCTGAGGGTCAGTAATGTTATGTAGTAACTATTATTACAACTATTTATTTTTCCATAACAGTACATTTTACCTCTGTAAGACTTGACCGCTATAAAGTGCTTTGTTTTCTAAATCTTACAAATTCTAAGCATATTTTTGTATTTTGACAACCTTTAAAAAACACTTTGAAGAACTTACTTGCTTTTCTGATTATTTTTGGGACTTCAACTCAAGACAGAGGTTAAAAAATAATAAACGAACAGAGTAAGACATCAACAAAATAGTAAATGAAAGGAGGGAGGGAGTGGTGTTAACCAAGTTAATGATGGCTTCTGTAGAGGACGTCCTCATTGAAAGCACACCAGGCAGGAAGGGCATGTTCTACAGAAGGCCATGGTCTTGCAAAAGCCTGACTTTGAAGCGTGTGACTTCAATGACTTTGATAATGCATAGAGGACAAAGTTAGAAAAGACCAGGATTATTTAGGGAGGGGTTAGGTTGTACTACATTCTAGGTTGTTAGTACTGTACCCAATCCTTTGCATTTCTACTCTAAAGAAAGAACTTTTCAAATATTTTCATCCAGCCATGAGGGCGCCTCCATGATTAAGTTTAACTGAAGTTGCACACTGTGCTTTAGGGTGGTGTGTTGTAATCCTCAGAGTATATGGCTTTTGCCTGTGTGAACCATCCTGCATAACCATCCTGCGTAACAAATTTTTAGTTAACTTGACTGGCAACTTTAATTTGAGAAAAAGACCCCCAAATCTAAATAACACAGGTTTGACTAGTCAAAACCAGGCCTCTGTACAATTCTTTACTCTAGTGTAACATACTGATACTGGAGGTGTTGGCCACTTTGACTGAGGCAGTCAAATATCAAGATCCTGTAAGATATTTCTAGCATGAGAATAATGGTACAGCTAGCTATGCCAACAACAAAATCCTGTCCGTCTGCAAAAAAAAAGCACAGCTTCCCATTCACACAACCCCTTATCTCACAGATAAAAATCTGGAAGCTATATTCTTCTGTAATTGAGTAAAAGAGCTCTTTGTGAGCATATGTTCCGAGCAACCAATTATTGCTTTATTACTTTACTTGCTAAGTACTATATCAGCATTAACACTTTTGTGTGGGCATCTGGTACGAAGTCTGTACACTGTAGTCTTTTCATCCACTAAAAAGCCCAAGCTTGAATGTTTTTTCCATGAGCTACAGGATTAATGAAGCCAGATTTCATCTGAATTTCTACCCTAGCCACTGAATGCCATGAGTCACCTCCATCTACAGCCATAAATGTTCCTTTGCTTAGTCCTTCCCCACCTATTTGAGACAGGCAAGAGGCCCAACTGCAGGTAAGACTTAACTACGTGTATACAGGTTGGTGAGCTCACTGCTGACTCTTGGAAAGGTAAAAATGAAATCTCACAGTGTCCTCTGTGAGACATTAATGGGGGCTTTTTGTTTCAGATACGGTTTTGCAAAACACTCAGAAACTGTGTTTTCAATGCTTCTGCTTTCATGTAAAATTCAATCTAAATTAGACAACACTTTAAAGAGTAGCAAAGATTATGTCCAACTGAGGAAAAAAAATAAAGTCCTAACAAATTACAAAAACAAAGCTTAAATAAAGACATCAGCCATGCTTAAAGAACAGAAAGGATACATGGCCTGTCATGACCAGAAACTCATACACATGAAAGTTATTTTTAACAAGTGTAACCATTACTAATTCCCCTCCAATGGTTCCAGAGAGTTTAGATTTTGCTGCAGTAAGTCACCTCCAGCTTACAGTGTTTGAGTTCTTATGTAAGCACCGGCACCCATATCTGATATGACAGAGGTTTTGAAATATGAATATACTGATAGCAACAGTTATGAAACCTTTTTTAAACTGCAAAAGCTCAAACTCTCCCTCTCAACAACTAAGATGTTCTCTTTTCCTTTCCCAACTTATGAAATAGTATTGCAATACTGACAAACCCACAGAAAGTACTTCTAGAAGAGAAAAGCCCTGCAGAAGCTCTGCATGTCTTCCAGCCTCTAGGGGAGAGCCAGTTTTGCACCGATTGTTCCCTTTTTATCAAATAAAATATTTTGTCCCTAATCTCTCCTCATATCTCACCTGTAGGAGTAAGCAAGGTCTTTTAGAAATAAATCTTATCTCCTTGGGTTTATTTTCATTAGTAGTTTCAAGTTTACTTTAGACCATTCGCAGCATATACCAGAATATCTTGCCTAGATAACACATGAGCTGAGGGAGGAACATGCTCCAATAGCTTTCCAATGCAGATAGTAGCACTGTGAAGACTGCTACTTTGACTTGCTGCTGACCTTGTCGTGCATGGAAAATAGTTTTTTCTGTGTTCTTGTGCCCCCCAATCTATCTTATGGTCAGTACAAGACAAATTACATCTCTGAACTGGGTGAACAACTCCTACCAAGGTATTTCAAACTCATTTAGATGTGATGTATTGGATCGCACACAAAAGAACTTTTCTGTCCCTGCTTCTCCTTGAGTATTTCATCTATACTTGCATCACTACTAACTGTACATCTTTGGCTTCTCTCTTTACAATCTTCTTGTCAGAAACGTTCAGTGAACTAACTGGGATTTTTACCAGTTTCAGATGCAAAAAATACTTGAAAAGCTAGTCTCAAGCAGGTTTCAAACACTCTGGCCTTTCTTCTGAGGTATAGCTATTGTGGTTACAGTCTCTAGGGGGCAGAGAGAAGGCAAAACTGACACATACAACCGTTTTTCTTTTTGCATTCAACAAGCCACTTCTCTAAAGAGGATTTGTAATGCATGTAGAAATGTGTAGGATTATAATCCATTTACTTTGCAATGAAATTTGGCAATCAGTTTGACGATCAGAAAGCTATGATCAGTAACTGCTATCAGATTCTAAAGTGACACACATTTCCAGTCACTGTCTCCACTCAACAAATGAGGTGCAAAATTACAGCTCAGCTTCCCAGCCTTTTTCTGAAAATACCAGGTCTAACAGCCACCATGTCTGTGTGAGATTCCACTTTTCTGTGTGTTTCAGAGGTTATTCAATAGCCAGTTCCTATCAATGGTTTAAAATTGGCGCAGATTAAGTCCTATGAAGCTGATGCCTGCATTTTCAAGCTTTTTGTGTGTGTGCATGTGTGTGTGTGAGAGAGGGAGAGAGAGACAGACAGAGAGCACATTCCTGATCCTCCCCCTATTTCTGATCATCCCCCTATGATGATGATTCCTGATCATCTATGATCATCCTGATCATCTATGATGATTCCTGATCATCCCCCTATTTCCCATACTGGGAAGAAATTTCACCATCTGTCAAGGGCTGTGCAGGCCAATGTTTCATTTACAACTATTCTTGTGTCCAAATTTTTTCACTAACAGCTTTTAACAGAATTGCCAGTTTTGAAACTTATGTTATTGCCAACTATGCCTGCTAATGGACCATTTTTCTAGTTGTTCAAAAATACCACATACCAGATGTTAAATGCCACTTCCCCATTAAATGCAGAGCTGTGCTATTGAAGATGATGAGGATCATTTTCTTCTTAATGGCTGTTATTATTTTATTTTATTTTATTTTATTTTATTTTATTTTATTTTATTTTATTTTATTTTATTTTATTTTATTTTATTTTATTTTATTTTTCTACTGGTTGTAGGTATAACTGAATCCAGAAACATAGCTTTGCAGACATCTAATGCTTCCCTTCATTTACCTTGATAAGATGGCCAATCTATAGACTGGTCTTCTGGTAGCTGTATGTGGATTCCTAGATGGTATCTTCACATGGCAAGAATACAAATCTTTGAATGTCCTCTATTAAGCCAGCCAGAATTGCATCATTCCTCGTCCACCTAGCACAAATCTGGGCCTTAGATAGCTGATTCAGACAGGTGTTGCCATTTTATATGTTATGGGCTTATAAAGTTCATTATCCAGACAAACCTATATTTCTGGAAACAAGTTATAATGTGCCAACACTGCTGTGCCACCATACATAGCTTGTGGAATTAGCCTGTTCTCTTAGCTTTTCTAGCATTCCATTTGGGCAGCGAGGTTGACTTCAACTGGTACATTTTTTCTTCCTCTAGACACTAAATATAGTATTGTAAACGTTGTATTGCTTTAGCTGGGTAGCTCCTCCCTGCCTTCAAAGGATAAAAAATGAATAGAAGAAGCATGTAAAAACATATAATGAGCTTAAAAAAAAGAAAAAAAAAAACTGGCCCAATTCCCCATCCTAGTTGTTGATTTCCACTGTAGCATGGGAACTTTGTTTTCCTTCTGGGACTTATTTTTAGCTCCCTTGGACCTAGTTTCAACTGTTTGGATAGGAAATTACAATCAGGAGGCCAAAGGTTTTCAGATTTCCTGCCTTTCCTTTCCCTGCCGCTGGTTTTATTTTTATTTTTTTTCTTTTCTTTTTGTCTGTAACTTTTAATTTCTAGCTGTATTTTAGTAGACTAAAATGCAAACCTTGAATCTGCAAATCTGCAATTCTTAGATTTTTTTTTTTCCCTTTTTTTTTTTCCCCTTCTTTTTTTTGGCAGATCCCTATGGATCCCAGTTTGTGGAATAAATCCATTTTCATTTGGGGACATCTCCAGCTCACTTCAGGTCTTTTCCTAATTCGTTCCAGCTCTCTGGATATCTCACACTACTACTGAAGCACTTCTGGCACGTTAGCTTGAAGGAACACCAATTTACAATTCCTTTGGTAATTTCCTTTAAGTTTTTGAACTTTATGAACCAGCACTTGGCCACGTTTGGGGGTCTCAGCAGCTGCTTTTAAACAAGGAGAACCCGGGGACACCACCACTTGTTGCTCCTGTTTTATTTCAAATAACCAGACCCGTAACAAAGCTAAGCTGGGCCACCTACCCATGGCCACAACCCAGCTTCTCCCCGCTTGCCTGTGGGCCACGACCCAGCAGGGATTCGGGGCTGTTGATGCGTGCTGTGAGGTGAGGCTGAGCACCTCCCTCGTCAAGAGGGCAGCTCAGCCAGCACAGCGTTATTAAAGGCAGTGGGCAAACGAGCAGAGGCCGTGACACCGCCCCGTGAGGAGGCTGCAACGGCCCCGGGGGAGAGGCCGGGCGGGGAGGCAGCGGCGGGGAGGCCCCGTCCCGGAGTCCCACCCCCGCCGCGCCGCTCGTGGAGGACTACAACTCCCAGCACGCCCCGCGCGCGGGCTCACCTACCCTGCTGGCCCGGCCGCTGGCGGGGCTCAGCCAATGGGAGGGCGCGGCGGGCGCCGGGCGGGGTAGGCTGCGGCGGCGGGGCGGGGCGGGGCCGGCGGTAGCGGCGGCGGCGGGAAGGGGCCGTGCCGGGGGCCGGGGGCCGGGGCCGTGCCGGGGCCCGGCGGTGGCGGTGCCGTAGCGATGCCGGTGCACTCCCGGGAGAAGAAGGAGAACAACCACGATGAGATGGAGGTGGACTACGGGGAGAACGAGGGGAGCAGCTCGGAGGAGGAGGAGACCGAGAGCTCCTCCGTGTCCGAGGAGGGCGACAGCTCAGGTACCGACACCGCCTCCCCTCACAAACCTCCCCCCCCTGCGCCCCTCGCCCCGGGGCCGGCCCGCGGCCCCCCCCCGGCCCCACAGCGCCGCCGGTGCCCGCCCCGCCGGGACCCCGCCCCGCGGCCTTTCCGCCACGCCCCGGCCCGGCGAAGGGGGTGGGGGCGGGCAGCGCTGGGGCTGCCCGGGGGCTGCTGTCAGGCAGCTGGGGAGGGGCGCTGCGCTGTAACTGAGCCCCCTCAGCGCGTTGCTGGGCTGTGTGTAGGCTGCCAAGCTGCTGGAGCCCGCAGGGGCACGGTGGGGACAGGGTCGGCCACGCTGGCTCCCCAGAAGTAGAGCAAAGGCTCTGCCAGGGCTGGGAAAGTGTGGCCGCTGTGCTGGGAGACAGCAGAGTCGTGCCCTTGGCCCTTGATCTGAGTTAATACTCACTGGACCAGTGATCACCAGAGGTGATCCCCCAGTAGAGGCCTTGGCTAATCCCCAAGTCCAGGTAATCTGCCCAGGGTTTATGTAGAGCTTCCCGCGTGTCTTTTTTTTTCCCCTTCCTCCTCCCTTACTCCCCTGTGCCTCTGAGATGGCAGGTATCGCTGACAGAAGCCCATTTTACAGCTCTAGCCTGCTGGTCTGTGGCTGCCTGCTTGGATCAAACTGTTGGCTGCCACTGCCCTGCCAGCAAAATGATCATAAACACAGCGATTTTATTTGTGCCTACATTAACAACTGATCTGGCAAACCAAGAGTAGAGATAGGTGGTCCAGAGTAGATGGTGCTGAGGCTCATACATCTCTAAAGCAGTTAGAGGTTTGTTTCACATCATGTATCCTCAACTGAACACATTTGGTTGGAAGCTGCTTGAAGAACAAGTCATTGCTTCAAGCCCTTGTGTTCTCTGTAGACATTGGAGCACATTTGACAAGAACCTGGAATGAAGCTTTGGGTTTAAATTGATAGGAACATAATCTGGCTTGTGTTCTCTAAAATGGCTGCAAATTGACCCAGTGGGTGGTTAGCTCACACAGTCATAGGACTCACTTGAAAGCTCTCCTGTACTTACACATGAACGTGCACACAACTTTTATAAACAGTTGGGCTCCAGATACAGGTGGAGAGTTTATTGATCCAGCTACAGATCTGCTGCTGAAGAAGACTGATTGGTCTTTCCTTAACCACATTAAGTGGCTGAATTGAAAAACAGGGCCAGAAAAATGTGCTTTAATTGTCATGGGTTGGTTTGATGAAACCGAAGCTGTGCAGCATCCCTATGCGCTGGTGATTATGCTGGAAGAAGGGCAAACTTGAGTGCGGATATAAGGACAAGCAGTTGGAGGTAATCAAGTTTTAAGTTGGAAAGGTGTCTAGTTATGTCCCTGTTTGCACAGCAGCCTGCTCTGCTCCTTTCAGACGTGATTTAGGAAGGTGTGTTTCAATTCTTTCATTATCACTATTGTACACGGACTAGAAAGTGAATTCTGTATTTTGGAAAAAAAATTCAGGTGCATGGCTATTCCCTCCTAAACGTGACTATTTTTCAAAAAAGTTCTCACATACACAGCTGAATGAAGTTTAACAATCTTTCAGGGGAAAATATAAAATAGTGTAGAGGAGGAACACACGATTTTATTGGGCATTATGAGAGTGAGACACAGGGCTGTGAAGGACTCCTTGTTGAGGCCCAGGAGCATCACTGCAACAATAACCCCTACTTAGCCTACTGGAAGTCTCTGTCTTCCAGTTTGTGTTGCAATAGATTATGTAGTTTATGTAGATTACAATTAGATTACAATTATATCTGGGGGTGCCTTTTCTTCATCTATTATTCTAGCCAATCTGTATGTCGAAAAAAAATAATCTAATTTTCTGTGTGAGAAAGGAGCTTGGTATAACAGATGTAAACTTATCTCTTTCTTTCCCCCAGTTCCCTGGCTCTGGTGAAAGGAAAAATGGCTCTCTTAGTTCCAGCCACTGACTTTGAAGTTTGCTCTCTTTCAAAACCTGCTCGTACTCCTGTATGAAGTTTTTACCAGCTGACAATTTAAAACCAAACTGGTGGTTACATGTCCACAAAGATACTTTGGTCGATTTCTTTAATTTTTATTTTATTTTTTAAAACTTAATTTTATTTTGTCAAGGGCAAATAATTCTATTATCTTTTCCCGGTCTTGGATTCTTTGGGGATTGGGAGGAAGAAGGAGGAGCTATGTTTTAAGTGAATGTAGTGTGAAAGTGTTTCTTTACAAGAAACCCTCCAGATAATTTCTGTAGCATTCCACAGAGAAATGCTTTTAAGAGAGCACTTAAAAAGTGATGATTACAGGAAATTACATGCTTGTCTCGGTGTCTTGACAAATATGGATGTACTCCATGGAAGCATATTGCTTCTACAGATACAAGATGATTAGCACTGCAAGAAATAAGTCTTAATTAAAATTAGTAGGGGGAAAAAACGAAGGTTTAGAAGGAAGAGATTGTTTTTGTTAAATTTGTCCTTTACTTTAGTTGCATTCATTGGTGTTTCCCCCCCCCCACTATATGACTGAGAATACAGGAGGTGTGGTTAGAAACAGCATAACATGCCCTTGAGAGCTGGCACTGTTTCAATCCTTTTCCTTTTGATGATACATATTGAATTTTTTTTTTTAATTATTGACCATGGTATAGAATAGCATATCAGGGATGAATAAAAAAGCCACAAGTTATGCTTGCCATCCCAGATGAGAATTTGAACATTTTTATGGAGCACTTTAAGTAGGCCATAGCTTATTAAAAAGGACTATTTTAGGTGCTGTTACATTTTAAGTACTTTTTTTGTGTGTGTGTGTGTCTTAAAACTGGGCTGCGCTAGTTAGGGAGTTGGACTACTCCAATGCAATAGGAAACAAATGACTGTGATTTCGACAGTGTTAAAAAATGCCCCAAATGCTTTGTGCAATACAGAACTTTATGGGGGAACTTTATGGGAAATCTGAAGTGTTGAGACAATTTTGGCCTGGTAGCAAGTATTTTAATATAAAATGAGAAATATTCTGTCTCAAGCAATACAAATTTTCGACAGAAAAGCCATGGGATTTAATCTCAAAACTTACTTTTTCAGTAACGAATGTTTCCCAATCTGTACATTGTTTAAGGCCATGGGGAAGAAGTTCTGTAATTGGGGAAATTAAGATATTTCAAGACTCTGAAAGCCTGAAAAAGTTTAATTGGCAGAATAAAGAAACGACAGAAGAGCGAATTAGCATGTCAGTTGCCATTCAGTATTATAGGGAGAACGTAGTTCCTGTGGCAGGAATTCCCACATTTTTGAGTGTGGACCTGGCTGAGGAGAGTGCTGTGTTTTATTTCAGCATCTGCAGGAGAGTCAGCTGTGCCCTCACATCCCAATGCATTCCTCTTTTCTTGCAGCAGAAGATAAAAATGTAAGATGCAGTTGCTTTCAGGCTGCATTGATCCTCAGAAACAGCCACAGTTCTAGTATTATTTTTTTATTTGCAGTCCTTAAGCGTGCACAAGCAATAAAATCCAAGTTAATGTAAGGAAAACTTCTGAATGAATTATTTACCAAAACATACTTGGAAACAAAACCATACCTGGAAACGTCTGAAACGTGTATGTGAACTTGAGAAGCAAGTGGGAAGCCATCTGGTTCCCAGGGCTTGTTCCTGCCTGGATTCACAGGGAGGTTCCGTCAATTTTTAATGCAAATTTATTTTTATAGCACATAAATACTTCAGACAAGACTTCAAGTAATGTGACTGGCACATTCCTTAAATCTGGCCAAGATGAAAGTTGCTCAGTCAATTTTGGCTTAAGTGCTATGTTGGACAGCCAACGAAAACTTTGCTCTTCAATCTGACTTTCGATCTTATTCTGAGTTCTGGGATCTGTCTTTTTTATGAGAATGATAGTTTAAAATGAAAGTGTCTTTTAGCAGCCTCATTCTCTTCCCACGCCCTTCTCAATGTGCCAAGCAATTTCTGAAGATCTGACTTCAGATTTTGTCTCTCTTCAGGCTACCCCACGTTTTATAATTTTGTAAAGGTTGCCTTCTATTGCTCGTACTTGCTGCGGTGTGAGGAACTGCAGTAAGGCTTTGATTTGGACTCATGTACTGCTCCACTGCCTATTGGTTTTCATATCCAGGCAGAAAGGGCTAGTGTGGTTTTCAGTCTGAAAAGCTTGTGATGGTATCAGTATAAAGGTACGTGGACTGAACTTCGTACTTCAAGAGGTTTAAGTGGAAGATCTGAGCTACTGACTCCTCTGAGTCAGGGAGGTGATGTGCATGCCCGAAGGTACTCCTTTCATCCCATCACCTTTGCAATTTGCCATGCTCTTTTGCAAAACAATAAGGAGGAATGCTGCTTTTTTTTTTTTTTTTTTTTTTTTTTTAAGCTGGTGTAGGAGGCAGCATAAAGCAAATCAAGGGCTCTAAAAGAATGGATGCTGAGCATCTCCACTCGGCTCCTGATCCTGCTTCGCTTCTCTATCAGCAACTGGGAGTTTTCTTGAGTAACTGCTCAGCTGGGCATAGCCCCCTCAGGACAGCTCTCACACTGTGGCATGCTTGCACCAGTCCAGCCCCAGCTCCTAATGCTGTGGCTCTCCATTCTTCCTGCGCTCATTCATCATCAGTCACTTGTACGGGAACTGGAGAGCTATTTCCTTGAGATGCTGCTGCTGTAAAGCTGCTTCAGCACATCTTTGTCTTCTGAATGTGGCTTAGCAGAACCCTTTTTTCACTCTTCTTTTTAAAACACTCAGATGGACAGGGCTGGTGGAGGAAGGGCAGGAAGCAGTGAAGAATTTTGTAGCTTTGAGCCTAAATATTTATTTTTTTATTATGGAGAACTATGGTTAATGAAGCACCGCTTTCATTAATGCCTTGGAAATGTGCCTCTTTGACAGAATTAGGATTTGGAACTTGCCTTTTTCTACCTTATATTTGCTGAAGTACAGCAGAAGGTTGCATGTCACTAAAATTCAGCAGTTTTCCATTGTGTGCTTTACTACTTGTTACATACGTCTTTTGAGATACCATACCTTTTATCCTCTTGAGTAGTGCATTGGTAAATCTGAAAGAGTGGAGGGTAAGATCCTGTGTGAAGAGAAATGAAGCAAAAAATACTGTTTTGAGGAAAGCCTTCTCAACTTTTAGTTTATTTAATTCATCATAAAAACAAGGAAAAAGATAGATAATGCTTTCTTCAACAAAAGGAAACTAAAGTAAAACTTTTAGTTCCACTTTTCAAAGCACTTCAAAAGCTCTGGAAAGAATTCCATGTTAATAACTCTTACTCCATAAAAGCATCTGAAATCAAATTTCTTCAAAATTCTTAACAGCAAAACCTGCAAAATCTAGAACTGTTTCATTACATATACAGGGTTTTTAAATGGTCATTATGATGAGCTGCAGATATTTCTACATGAGTAATTGAGACCCAAACAACTGTCCAAACTGTAAAGGTTGAAACCTGTTTTCAAAACAAAGTGTTACATTTTTCTTTTTAACTGATATTATTAAAACTAAACTGTGAATTATGTATGACAAATGTAATATTTGGACTGTGCATGCTTTCTGTGGATTGCTTTTGCTCGTACTAACACAAGGATGCACTTGAAGTTATGTTTGTACTTGAAGTTTAAACTTAAACATAAAATTTCAAGTTTCAGTTATGGTAAATAAATCTTCATGGGTAATGCTGCCTTCCATCTGATGTGCTATACAATGTTTAATTGTTCTGTTTCTTACTTTGTTCAGGTGTACTTCGCATTATCAGTTACAAAATTTGACCTTTTGAAGACTTACAATGGTGTTGTCTTGTTTGGGGAAGAAAAACTGCAATTCATGGGGTTTCTTCTAGAATTAGACCTAAGTTTATTAACTTTGCGGTTTATGTGACAAATGATTTCTTATAACCTGCTGTAAAATAATAGAGGCTGATCTGTTTTTGGCTAAAATTCAGATGTGTTTAAAATTGGCTAGAAAAAAGATCCAGTTTATTTGTTTATGTTGTTCAAAATATGTTACCTTTTTCTTATTCTTAGAAATGGATGATGAGGACTGTGAAAGAAGAAGAATGGAGTGTTTAGATGAAATGTCCAATCTTGAAAAGCAATTTACAGACCTCAAAGATCAGTAAGTATTTTAATATTTTAAGTGTGTCATTTGAGGCTTTGTTCTATGAGAATGCTGTGTGCAGCTGGCGTTTCTTGTTTTTCAAATAAGCAGATACTATTTTTGAGAAGAATAAGTATTGGAAGTTCTGAAATGATTTGCAAACTGTTGTTCCAGATTATTTTATTTTCTGCAAGCTCTTATATGAGAGAATATATTTGTTTTCATATATTCTATATATACATATACAGAATATTTATTGTATGTGTGTGTGTATATACAAATACTTATTTTATTTCTTCTTTGCTGTAAGAATGGTTTTAAAGTGTTGCTACATAGGGCTGATGTGGGTCTATTGCATCTAGATGCTTAGCAAAACCAAGGAATTGTGATCTTTGGAGACATGTATCAAGATCCTTGTCCTCATTTTATATATGTGTGAATTGCATAAACAGATCCAAGCACTGTCTTTGTTACGCTAGAAATTATTATTGTTATTATTATTTTTTAATGTATAGTAGCAGTTTTTATAGCCAGTACTAATGAAAATTTCCTGTGGTTACTGCAAACCAGAAACCAACACTGGAAATGAAACCAGTGTTAGCTCTGTTAGTAGTTTACCATAATATCTAAATCACTCAGAATAAATAGAAGAACTGAATAGCCACAGTTATTCAAAAGTGAATCTTGTTTGAGTTAGGCCCAGTCTTCTGTATGTATTTAAAATTTATTTTCAGATGTGCCCAGGTAAGCTAGATGTATCTGTTCTGATTTAAATTGATGGGAATTTGGCAATTAACTTAATCAGGTACCTGCAAAAGAAACATGCAGGAAACCTTGTCTATTCTTAGGCATACGTATTGTAATTGAAAATGAGTCAGTTGTCATTGCATTCCAGATAAGTGTTCATATTGTGTGATAGCTCTTTCTACTGGTGAACTGAGATAGGTACTAGCAAACTTTATAAAATAGGGAAAGAAGAGAAAGATGCTTGAACAACAGGGTGTTTAATCTCAGCCAGCAGCAGAGATGATAAAGTGATTGTTTTGTAGGGAAACTAAATTTTGATCATACAAATGGGGTTTACGCTGGTAGACAGCAGGTACCCGTTTTAGGCAGATCACTGTTGGAAATCAGTGGATAAGCAGTTTTAGTTCATCAGCTGCTATGTGACACCAAGTGCTTGCAGCACCCAGGCCTGATTTAGCTGGAAGTTGGTGCTGTGTAATCTGATGTTAGTGATGCAGCCAGGCATGTGCACTGTGCACCTCTGCTTATGTTGTTGTTGGATAAAACTGCTGTAGCTAGATGTTAACAACTGCATGCCAAACTGGTCTTTAATCAACTGCAGGCTATGTCACTTAGCTGCAGGTCAGATTGAGTCTGTCTATTAACAGTTTGCAGGTAAGAAGAGAAGTGGTCACTGTTTAACTATAGCTGGGCTAGGTACATATGCTTGAACTATTAAGTTGTCATCAAGGTAAAGTGAAAATCAGGCTGGTGTTGCTTCAAGTGAACAGGAAGTAGTTCTCAAGCAGGTCTTGATTTTTTGGTATGTGTGAACTGTTTTCTGTTTAATTCATTACTTAAGCAATATACTGTAAACAAATAAAAAGGTAGCATTGCTGTCCTGAAGAGGAGACTGTGTAAAAAGATAATGTTTGATGTGTTCTCAGCACTTACAAGGAAGTTTGTATGCGTTTGCCTCAATGTTACCACTTTTGATTGTGGAGTGCAAAGTAAAAAAAGCATAAGAACAGGAGGAGCTGTTTATATTGATGATTCTGTCTTTTAACATTGTATTTACTGGTTATGTGATTGAAAGGCTTGTAATAGATACTACACTAAATTCTTTAAAATGGAAGTGGATTTCTTCAGGCTGCTAGTAAATACCAGTTTTTAGAAGGAATTTCAGGTGAAGTAAAAATATTGTAATATTTCCTTTTGGTGGGAATGGAAGATGTCAGTTACAAAATATCCCATGACATTTTGATAGTATTTTAAATGTGGATTTTCACAGGGGATGCTTCAGTAAGAGCCTACTTATCTTTTGCCTTGGTCTGTGGTAGGGTGAGAGCAGATAAGTGAACAACAAAGTGGATGGGATTTTCTGTCCACAAAAGGTCTCTCCTTCCCTCTCTTCCATGATATAAGCACGGAAAATTCAAATGGTAACAAGTCTTAAATTTGCTTCAGTGGATGTGCCATAATGTTAACAAAGAGAGGTAGATTAGGTCTTTTAGAAAAAATTCTTCTGATTTGTTTGCTTCAATTTATTTATTTATTTATTTATTTATTTTTTTAAAGACTTTACAAAGAAAGATTAAGCCAAGTGGACGCAAAACTACAAGAGGTCATAGCTGGAAAAGCACCTGAATATTTAGAACCATTGGCAGCATTGCAAGAAAATATGCAAATCCGAACCAAAGTGGCAGGTAGGCATAAAAAGTAAATATTTCTGCTTCAACAGTATCATGTTGCTATGAATTTTAAGGGAAATCTTTTTTTTTTTTTTTTTTTTTTTTTTTTTTTTTTTAACTTTAGAATTATTAAAGTGATGCGTTTTAAAGCTAGAAACACCATGGCATGCATAGTTTTAAACTTAAAGTAATTTTCAAGTCAAAGTTTCGAGTTTCTTACTACTTTCCACAAATTGCCTGATAACATTGCATTAAAAATATGGCTCATTTTTCCTTCCTCCTGGTCATCTCCATAATGCTTTCCCTCAGATGGTGACCTGGAATTTCTGGGTTTTAAGATTTTTACTGCAAATTTACTTGAGTAGTACTAAGCAGCCCTCTTGTGTTACATGTAGATTCCCAAATGAACTTCCCCGAAGGTTTGACATGAAAACAACCTTAATCCAAGCTGTTGGTTTTCGGTTTTAAATGTGACTTTCTGTTAAACCATGTAGGTGGGTGTGGATAGGGAGAATATTAAAGATTTTCCTGATTCGAGTCTTCAGCAGCACTGAAGATGCATGTTCCAATGTAAAAAGCCGAGGGAGAAGTCTACAAGTTTCCTTGAAGTTGAGACTAGAAATCAGATTTCTTTTTTTCCTTCTGTCCTCAACTTGAGATTCACAGAGTTGTTCCAGAGGACACCGGAAACTGCAGAACGGGTCTATTTGCCCTTGCTGTTTCACAGCCTTGACAGAAGTGGTTGTAGCAGAACTTGAGCTCCAGCAGGTCCAAGGGACCCACTTGTTCCTTACAGAGGGGAAGAAGGGGAAAAAAAAAAAGTTAAACTATGGATGTAATAGAAAAGAAACTTGTTTTACTCTGCTCTCTAAGGCAGTGAGCACTTCACACAAAACATGAATCTTGATTATTTCAGTAAGTCAATAAAACATCTCTTTCTTCTAGAAGCATTTATGCTCATACTGCTGATTTCAGGCAAATAAGCATTGATTATGAATTGGTAGGTGTAAGAAATACTCCTAATGCTCAGAAGCAGTGCTCCTTGCATTGCAAGAAGGCTGGTTCTAAGAATGGAACCGTCTTGTTAATTGATGTGATTTGTTAGTGTGCTGTGTAAAGCAACTCTCATTCCAAATATCTGTAAAATCTGTTTTCTACCTGTTTAACACCCTTCCCCCTGTTATTTAAAATACTAATTAGAAAATAGAAGAGGCCATCAAGTACTTCTCATATTTGAAAAGTAAGGATATCCAGGATAATTTGATCAGAAATAGGAAGTAGACCTGTTTTGTAAGGCTAGCATGACAACTGGTATAATCTGTTGACTGATAGGGGAAAAAGTGAAAATAGCATTTTTTTTTTTTTTTTCCATCAGATCTTTAGATTTAAGAGATTACTTGTTTTTACTTTGTAAAGGAGCTAGCCACTGTAATTGCCTAAATTAAGATATCTGTGTTTTCCCTTTTGTACTTATTTTGGGATGTGCAGGAAGTTCTAAAAGAGAATTTTGAAATCAGATGTCAGCTAAATAAATTAATACTGTTGTTATTTGCTTGATTACAGGTATCTATAGAGAGCTTTGTCTGGAATCTGTGAAGAACAAATATGAATGTGAAATTCAAGCCTCTCGGCAGCACTGTGAGGTTGTGCTAGCTATTCTATATTGATAGCTAATTTCATCTGTCTTTACTGTGTGTCATGTTCAGTGCATACTTTTCCTACTGCAGTTGTTAATTTAATGCATTTGTTTTGTGATATTTAAGCCCACGTTGAAGCTTGTTCAAAGCATATCAAAATTGCCTTTATAGATTTAGATTTGAATATAAATTAAGTTCTTATTTTTCATTAGCAGGTTCTTAATTATTTTTTTTATGCTTTTTAAAGAAATGATTACCAAGAACAGGAGCTAAATTATCTACCATAATTTTAGCAAAAGGTACCCTACACTTTTGTAATAATAATAGTCTTACAAAGTCTTTTTAAAGTATCTTGGTCCGCTGGTGGTAAGAGTTGTCATTTCAAAAGCAGTTACGAGAAAAATACATTTCTCTCCTTGAGCATAAACGTTTCTATTTCTGTTTAAGTATCTAAATACTGCATACTGTTGTGCAAAAATTAAAGTACATGTATGTCTGATCCTCTATCCTAGCTACTTAGATGCTGAGGTTTGCATCATAGTCCTTCTCAGCTCCCCCATTACAGCGTTTTCTTCTTTGCTTGTTTTCTTGTTTACTTCAAGGTCTAATGTAGGACTACTCACTACTGACTTTCTTCATTCCTGTGAATTCTCCTGTGGCTGGACAGAATGCTATAAGACTGGCAGGGTTTCCCATCCACAAATGAATGATTTGCTTTGGCTATGTATTCCTCTTTCAGGTGGTTCTTCTTGCTTCTTTTGCTGCTATGCTTCTGTGAAACCTTCAGAATTCAAACATGCACCATCCAATAAGGGTCTCTCAGGGGGAAAGCGCTTCAAAGTCAGTAGAACTGCCTGTAAAATCATTGTTACACTAGAGCACAGCCATTCAGCCTCTGTTGCCTATCACAGCTTTTCACACTGTATTTGTCGCCAAGTGCTTGCAGCAAAACAGGGGTCTAAACACAAACATAATTTAATGTTAAAACCGTCTCAGAACAAATAACACTCATCTGACCTTTCAGGTATATATAAGAAAGCTTTTGTCTTTTCAATTTCATTGGGGAATATTTTTATTTTTAGTAACAGGAGGTTGAAAAATATATGAAAGGAGGTCTCTGGAGTGTAAGTACTTTGTGACTTGAAGGGAATGTTAAACATGACAGCCATCTATTGCAATAGGAGTCCTTGTTTTCTTTATACCTCTTTTTGCTTCACACTAGTTCAACTTGAACGCTGGTAAAAGTAAGGTTCTTTTGGTATGCTGTTCTGTGGGCAGGAGCAGTTGAGGTGCAGACATACACTGACTTGGCTCTAGGGACTGCAATCTTTGGTTGCAATGTGGTACCTAATAGCTAGATACGTGGGCTGCTTAAGCGGCCTCTTTCCCCCCCCCCCCCCCCCCCCCCCCGTAAGTCCAAGTCTCTGTTTTCCAGAGTAGTTGGAGATGCTGCTCAGTGAAAATGAACTTTAAAGTAATAATAATAGTTAACAGTTGGCTGTGTTTCCTACTTGTGTTTTAGGAAGTGTGCAAATTTTATGCAGTAAATTTATTGTCTTGAAGCTTGGAACTTAGCTTAAATTGAAGTTACTGTTTTATTGTATTTAGTGTGTTCAGAAGCTGCTGTTAAAAGGGTAACTCATCTATATAGGTACTGTGTAACTTTGGCACCAGTCCTATATGGTGAATTATAATTGAGAGCAGTTGTACTACAAAGTTGATTTTCTCATTGACAAATGCTTAGAGACGGAAGAGAGGGTAGACTAACATGTTCCGTACAAAGTTCACACCGAAGTGTTACCATTTATCTTAGGTGTGTTTTTAGCACTTTGTATATAAAAAGAATGAAGGTTTGTGTTAATCTATTTGGATCAGAAATTATATTTTGAAAGGATGAACTAGCATACTTTTCTAAAGCAGTTTTAAAATGTTTCTCTCAGCTTTAACATACACAGTTTTGCTTTCACAATTTTCTAGACCTTTAGTTTGTGTGCATAATTATTTCTGTTGTGAGTAGGTATTTTTCAGTTCTCTGAAAATAGGCAATTATAAATTCTGTAGTAGTAGATGACACTTCTCTATCAATGACTACAGTCTTGTTAATATTGGAGGTAAGTTAATAAAGGACTTTCCATGAAAGCATCAGCTTATTTGATCTTTAAAGAAAGGTGGAGGAGAGCTTAACACTTTACAGTAACTCATCATGAATAAATCTTTGCTACCCAAAAGGAAAATACTGTATTTGTGTCAAAATACAAGTGGCTATTCTGGAGATCTAGTTGTGTGCTTTATATACTAAGTTATTCTTGGTTCTGATATTTGATGACTGTATTTATGCTTATGCCAATGAATGTGCTGTCTTTGAGAAACCAGGATCTTGTGCTAAGGAAATGGATATGGGGATATGTTGTATGCTTTACTGCTTCTGAATTATTATTTTTTTTTTAATCTCAAATCAGTTCTTTCCTTCCGCTGAGCCTTTGAATAGTTCTTATGTATGTTTAGATGATAGAACTTAGTCATGTATAAATGCCTAATTTTTTTTCTTTTAGAGTGAAAAGCTTCTGTTGTATGATACTGTACAAAGTGAATTAGAAGAGAAGATTAGAAGACTTGAAGAAGACAGGCATAGCATTGATATTACCTCAGGTGAATGGAAATTAGAAGTTTTTGTTTTGTTTTAATATTGTTGTACCTACTGATTAGTCAGTTGACAGTACTCATAATATTTCAGGTTATCCAGTAGTATTCTGTTCAGAACTACAGTGTAGGCTTTGGGAGGTGGGTTTGAATTTAAGTTTTAATCAAACTTCAGTCGAGTAATTGTCAGCATCCATTGTGTGTTTTGAGAATATTAATCTGTGACCGTATAATCATTCATTCTGTTCAGACACAGCATCTCGCCAGAAAATCCGGTATTTCTCACTTCTGGACAGTGTTTCTTACTGTAAGAAGAGCTAGATGTGCATATTTCTGATTCATAACATATTCTTACTATGTATTTTCAGAATTATGGAATGATGAGCTACAGTCCCGGAAGAAAAGGAAGGATCCGTTTAGTCCAGATAAAAAGAAACCTGTTGTTGTATCAGATATCCTTTTACTGAAGTTGCTGTTCTTCTTGATAGCATTCACTGCTTTATAGGTGCTTTTACTACATATGTCATTGTTGACAAGTTGAAGTGGTGATGCATTCTCAAATTTGATTTTGGAATGACAAATGTTCTAATTCAGATTACAGAAACATAGTTGAAAATTGAAATGAAGAATCTCTTAACTACTAGTTTCATATTTGACTTTTTGACATATTTTGACTTAAGAAAATAGAAGTAATTTGTCTCATGTTTTGGGTATTTGGTGAGTATTTGCCATCATTTTTCCAATGTGGTTGGTTGGAAAGGAAGGACGTCAGAGTTCTGAATTAGGCACTGTGCATATTAAGGAATGCCCTGTACATAATGAAGAATGTATCTTGAAGCATGCTTGGTCCAGCTGTTCTTCTGGAAAGCAAGGAAGTTGGGAGAAGGGGCTTAGAGCAGAAAGGCTTAAATAGTTATTACAAGTTAGGAAAGGACTTTTTTCTTGTGTGGCATACATGCAATTTTTATTGCTAAGGTGCTGAAAAAAATCCTGTTACTTTTACAAGGTTTTCTGACAAACTGGGAGGATAAAGTGTGAGGAAAGAAGTTTTTGACAGAATGGTCATTTTCTATTTTAAAATGTTTATTTTGTTTCTGTATTTATATTATTTGTATTATCTTTTCTCTTTTTCTGTACCTGTCCTAATTGATTTATCAGAACAGTCCCAAATGGATGACTTGTACTAATAACAACTGATCTTCCTTTAGATTGCATCATATATCCAGTTTAGTGGGGATGTTTTTTAACTAGTGCTTAAAAGCTGAATGCTGTTAATCAATACAGATTACAAATGCCTTCTTTAGTTTCTTAACTGCTTTTGGAAATTTCAGTGCCAGGTTGTGTGAAAGTGCATTCCTTTAGCTCTCAGTCATCGTTGTCTTTAGAAGGTCAAGACAAACAGCATTTGCTTCTGTGGACCGTGAAATACCTTGCCATTTAACAGAAAATATTAACATAGTAATAGGTCTAAAAGCCCAGCAATTTCAGGCATGGCTTTTAGGGTTTCCTACAACCCAAGCTATTCTATGGTTCTGGGTTGCATAATTCAAAGATGCATTTATTATTACTTTCACGTAGGTATTTTGTGTGAGAGATTGGCAGAACAAGTGTTAATATCTTTCTACAATCTTTAGAGTGTTCTTATTATCACTGTATTATCTCTGAGTTTTCCTTAACTTTTCCACGCCCTTATATAGTTTATATGTTACAAGACCTTGATATTCTTGAAGATTGGACGACAATAAGGAAGGTAAGATGAAAAGTTGAATGCTAGTAGCTTCCTTTGGGTTTTGTGTTGATTCTTGACTGTTCCTTTTGCCTCTTAAAAATACTTAAATGTGTTTTAAATACAATCGAGACTTAAAGCAGATTTTCATTTCTTCGTTGGTCAGCTAATGCTTTCTGTTCAAGCTATGTTATTGCTGCTTTTTTTGATTCTACCCAAATCATGCAGAGGAATCTGGTAAGGAAGAGGAAGAGCTTATCTGTAAAATGTGTAGACCACAATTTCTGTGATAGAGATGAGATTTCTCAAAATTTCTACTCAACTATGTCAGACTATGATAATTTGATAGGATTTTGTTTTAATTAAAAAAAAAAAAAAGAATACATGCCATTTAGTATGTTTTCTGATAGTAAATTGTTTATTTTATGAAGACTTCTTCAGCCTTTGATTACAACTTTTTTTTTATAAACTATAACTATTTTTTTCCCAGATTATAAGAGGACCAGGGTTTACAGGAAGATAAATTTCTTTGACAAGTTAATATATTTGGAAAAAAAATAAATCCAACTTTTGGGTACAGAGTATCATGTAGGATCTTTACCATATTGTTAATATAACTTGCTGTAACCAAATGCTATCCTTGCCTTGCATCTGCAGTTGGAAAATATCCCATAGTAATCCAGCAAAAATCGGTGCTTTCCGGTTTATGGGGTAGGAAACAACTTTGAGAATTCAAAGCTTGCTGGGAGATGACTTTGAGTCTATTTCCATCCATACTTGTAAATATTTCCTAAAGAACCAAAATGTGGTTCCTATGTGAAAGCCTGTCTGAGTGTTTTCTCTACCTATCAACCAGAGGCATAGACACGAGATAGCTTTCCCTCAGTTTCTTTGTTATAGCGTAACATGATTTAAAGCTAGAATCTGATGGGGATTTTGCCTTTTATTGAAATCATTAAAAAAAAAAAAAGTTGTTTTTTACACCTACGTTACTACTGTGTGAGATCTGCAATTCACATGGAAGAATGCTTGTGAGTATAGCATATGAATCTAAAGAGTAACTTCTTCAGATGGCACTTTTTTCAGAATCAGAGTTAATTCAATATTGCATTTTTGATAGAATTACGTAACGCTAGTTCTGAAGATTTAATTTAGAAAACTTAAGTTACATAAAATCAAGATTGATTTAAAAAAAAATGGTTCTCCACTCCCTCCCAAGCCCTGTTTCAGTTACTGAGTCACTGTTGAACACACTTTTCAGATTTGTTCTGATTGTCTTTTGCATGCAAAAGCAAGTATCTTGAGCTACACCGCACAACCCAATTAAAGCTGACAGCTAAGAAAAAAGACTGTTTGCTGACGAACTTTTTTTGTGTGTGTGTTTCAAGGCAATGGCTACGCTGGGGCCACACAGAGTAAAGCCGGAACGTAAGTAAACATTGTCTGGTTTCACAAGACAGAACTTGCTGTGTGCAGTGATGCAAGCTGCATCTAGGCAGGTCATATTTATCTTAGCCATGGTATACTGATGGAGGGTGGGGTGAGGTAACTGGCAGATGTGGCTTTTTGCCTTTCCCTGCTCTCAAGTGCTGATAATTGTGGCTTGACTACTAAAAAATTTAGAGTTCTAAAAGTGGGTTATACCAGTAAATATTGGTAAGCTATGCTAATGTTTACAAAACATGAAGCAGAAAACTGAGAAACCTTATGGAAGCTTTTTAAAAGCAGCTCACGTTCACTGCAAGCTACAATTCTGGAAAAAATAGAGGTCTGATAAAGGAGTGGTAAAGGATAATTTGGCCTGAGGTGAGAAGCACATTAAGCCTAGGTAAAATCAAGTATGTGGAGGTGGTTAGTAATGAGGAAAAGGGAGAGAAAACAAGCAGGTGGTGTATTTCTTCAGCGATGCATTACTTACCGGCGTTTTATGATAATGCATCGATAAAGAGGCTTCAGAGTCTTCCATTTGCAGTCTTGTCTACATTGCATTACCCCATTTGTGAAAATTCATACACGGAGAGAAGAAAACTTCTATCTAAAAATGGAAATGTAACTTCTATCTGACTGGAAATAAAAAGTTATCTTCTAATTTTCATCCATTTGGAGTTAATTATCTAGAAAATGGCTACTTTTGGCAATGGAAAAACTGTGTTGTGTGTAAATAACTTACTGAGTGTGTTTATAAATTTTACTGACTTCTGCCAGTTGATGTTAAATCCCTTTTTATTGATCATTTCAGCACCTGTCAAATTAGAGAAACATCTACATAGTGCTAGATCTGAAGAAGGAAGGCTCTATTACGATGGAGAGTGGTATGGACGTGGACAGACGATATGCATCGATAAGAAAGATGAATGTCCTACAAGGTAAAGTTTATTAATTTTATACAGCTCTGTACAGTCCTGTTAAAGCAAAAGATAGCATGATGGCATTGAAGAATAAAGCTTGTTTGGAGGTAGTGCCAGCTTACTAACATTTACTAGTTTACATTGGAAGGCAGCCATTATCAAAGAAGTTTGAGCCCTTGGCTTCTGAGATAGGAGTGAAGGTTGAATTTCACCGATGTGATGTTTTGTCAGGGTGGTATCTCACTAGAAGACTTCAGTTCTTGCTCATTTCTGAATACCCTGGGATTGTTTTTTTTTTTTTTTTTTTTTTTAGAGGGGATTTTGTTCCTTTGAGGATTTGGTCTGTTGGCCAGCTGAAAAATACTTAATTATGGAAAATATTTTCTGCTATTAAAGATAAGCTTTGTTTTTCTGGTGATTGATTGATGCTCTGAAATAAACCAAATAGAACTTTTTTTTTTAAACAGTGTTCCTTCTCATAATTAAGTTTCTCCCTGGTCTAAATATGATTATGCAAATTTGGTTGAATGTTTACGATATCTAAATGTATTTTTTCTATATGGATCATATTTGTCAATTCCGTAGTGTAAGTATATTTTAAAAAAATAGTTAAAAGTATATGTTAAATTCTACTGAATGGGATAAATCAGTCTAAGAGCAGAGTGTTGATTAAATAAGCATTGCTACCCAGGTAAGACAGATATTGTTCCTTAAGGAAAATAAGCATGAATTGGGAAACTTTAATTTTATATAGCAGTAGTTTACTGTAAAACAGTCAGTTCCTTTCATTCCCTGGTGAGGGAGAGCAGATTTATTTATTTTTTTTTTCAGTGCTGAAACAAAGGTGTTTTAGTAAATTATATATTATTTCTGAAATTTAAAGAATTCCGAAGTTGTGCTGTTATGCACAGCATAACAGTTGTACTAAATCAAAAAAAAATCTTCCTAGTGCCCCGTGTCTGACAGTGGCTAAAAGCTCTGTCATTTAGCATACAGTGGAATTTCCCCAGCCTTTCAAGATTTCAGCAACTGTTAATGCCAAAGAGTTTCCCGCAGGGAGTTTTGTTACACGCTGTATGTGATGGATATTTCTTCCATTAACTGTTTTACTCTCTGTTTTTGAGCCATTTTTGTCATCAATTATATTTGGAAAAGTTATTTTTTTCAGTATTTGTCTTAAGGTTTACCACAAAAAAAGATAAAAGCAAAGTTCATGTAAGAATGATTCAATTAAATTCAGTTGGGCTTTTTTTTCTTTTCCTCCTGTCTGTCTTGAGTTTCAGACTGTTTAACTTTTTTCTGGATATGTTTTCCAGCAGATCTGTTTTTTATTATGGGTAATCTGTTTACTGTGGGTGACTATTCATTTAAACAGTTAAAATATTTGTAGATACTGTGAGGGTTTTGTTATAGCAGGAGAAGAAAACAGCTGGAAAATCAACTGCCTTTACTGAAGACATGCAGTTACTAAAGAATTCTGCTTGCGTTTATACCTACTGCATACTTTCATTTACAGTACAGAAATACAGCTGCAGTTTTGAGGTTATTTAATTACTTCTAAGATGTCTAAATATTTCCTATTTTTCTCTCCCTGACCCTTCTTTCCTCATTTTCTGTAGTGCCATAATTACAACAATTAACCATGATGAAGTTTGGTTCAAAAGACCGGATGGAAGCAAGTCCAAGCTATATATTTCTCAGCTACAGAAAGGAAAATATTCAATAAAGCATAACCACAACTGACTATTGCTAACCAGAAATGAAACAAGTGGTATTGCCATGCTTGATGTGCCATGGGATGAAAGTTGTATTTAATAGTGTTTTGTATTCCTTATAAATTTACAGCAGTATCTGATGTGTATTTGTAGTGCTGTATGTAAACTTCATATGGATGGCCTTCAGAAACCTGAGGATGTTAAATCATGTTGACAGTTTTACCTCTAAATTGGGTCCAGTGCCTAAGGTATGAAGTACGCTCTTCAAATGTAATGGCTCAGAACTTCTCATTAATAGTCATATTTGTAAAAATGAAATTAAAAAAAAAAATTCATTGTTGACCAGTTTGTGTGATAAAAATGATAACCACAGTTACCAGCAACTCACTTTGTTTTCAGTGAACATTGTCATGCTTCTCTTGTGGATGTAAATTTAGCCTGTTCAGCTGTTGCTTTTGAATAGATTGTAACATGCATAAGCATTCTTTTATCCAAAGTGGATTGATTTATTAAAATCTGCCCTCAACAGCTCTGCTAGTTCTAACTGTGTTGTATTTTGTAAGGTTTACTATCTTGCTTATAATGAGACAAAGCCAATATTTTGAGTTACAGTTTTTCAGGAGCATTTTTCTAGCTTAGGACCCTAGTCTGTAGTAAACAAATTATTGGTGATTTTTTCTTCTCCCCCAGATTACCAGCAAAATTTATGCATAAAGTAGACAGTGTTGCTCCAACCTGTTATATGCAGCCTACAGAGGATGGCTGCTGTGACAATTATGTAAATATTATTGCATGCTCTGCTTATTTGGTCCATGTTGTATGGAATACTATGAATTCTTTTTTTCAAAAGGAAAACATCTCCCCAGAAATCATTTAAGTGGGCAAATTTACACCAACTTTTTCACCAAACACAATTTTCCAAATTTCTGTAACCTATTTTGTCTTATCGTACACCAGAATTATTTAATGCAGTTTTTAAAGCTGAATTTCCCTTGAATCTTATTGTTTAAGCCACGGAGAAAGGTCCTAAATCCTTAATGTTACTGTGATGTGCTTGGAACATCTAAAATGTTAGATGGGATTGTTGAAGAATTTTTAATATGTTGGTTATATGCACTTTAATCTCCACTTATGATGACTCTCTTTGGAGAAAGAAAGCATCCATTTGGTTTAAAGGATCACAGCAAATAAGTATTTTTATTGTAACATAAAAATGGTTTATTCCTATATTAGTTGTCTCTTTTACTGCAGGGTAGTAACTACTTTCCAAATGCCAAATCGGTTTCTGCTGAGTGATGCTTTTCTACAAGTGTATGACATTAGTAATCAAATGTATATAAAGTATTAATTGACGTTGGCTTTTAACAATATGAACTGTATGTATACAGTTGTTTGATAAACTTTTTGTAATAAAATATTCGTATTTTTTAACTTAGTATATAAATAAATCATTGGTGGTAGTGGACATCTTGTATTTTGTTTTGCTTTTTGGTTTTCTAGTCCTGTTGGAGTTGCTCATGTAACAAATCCTAAATCAAAAGTTGTTTTCAGAAAGTGTAAATCTTTTTAAAGGCTTTTGACTCGCATTTTCTCTCAAAATTTGAGACTATGTATAGATGTGTATCTAAACTTTTTTTCTGTAATATTTTATGCAAGCAATAATCTGCACTGTTTATAAAATCAAAATTAAACACTGTCAAAAATGTTTTGGTTCCCAAAGAGCTTAAATCCATTTGCATTTAGGGTGTACTGGGGCTGTGGTTCACTTCTTTCCTCTTTTCTCCCCTGTATTATGCACCACACTAGTTGCAATCAATTATTTCTAAAGCTGTTTCTAATCTGATCTCTTGTGGTGCAGAGCTTTGATTTGTACAAACTTTGCAGCTTGGATTGACACATGGTGAGTGTGGTTTCTTTATTTAGAATAAACGTTATTTGTATTAACATGGCAGGTAATAAGAATAGCAGTATGTCTTAGTGATCAAACAGCTGGAATCTCTCTATTTCATTACTACAATTCCAAGCTATGGCTTTCCTTCTTACATGTGGTCACTTCTGTGCATGTGATAGGAGAGGAGTGAGAAGGGATTTTATAATTGCTTTTGTTCTTTATAACATGACTTACTGTTCTATTTTTATGCAAACCATATTTGATACATGCTATATATCTTTGTTATATTTTGACAGGTAATGGTTTGCTCACTCTGTCATGAAGTATAAGGGGGCTTCAAAAGACTAAAATCTTCTCAAGTACAGACATTGTCAACTTCTTGTTCATCTTTTCTATCTTTTGCACTGCTACAGAAAAACATTTCAAGCCTCAGTAGCATTGTTTTAAACTACAAATAGGATTAAAATCAGTAGACCACCAAAAGGAAAAAGATGTTGGGCATACTATTTCTTTACATACACTATGTGAAAGGGAAATAGATCATTTTGTGACAAAAATATCTTTCTGTATATGTATAGACAAAGATATATATACACACACACACACACACACACACACACACATATATATGAGGCTGTGCTTCAGAGGAGATGCTGTTTGTTTTTGACGATCACATGGAGCAAGATGATCTGTTCATCTTTCTCATAACAAAATATCCAGTATATTCAGTTGAAATGCAATTGATGCAATCTGAAAACATTTAATGCATGAATATTGTGGAACTTAGCTTAGGTATCTTGTAACAACAAGCTCTTAAACTTTCTAAAAACACTCAGTTGTTGGCACATCTCACTGTGTGTGTTTTAAGACTAAAAATCAGCTATTTATACATGTAGTTCATGGAACATTTTGTTAGAAATTTCTAAGCCAAGGCCTGCGTAGCCAGCTCACCAACCCCATCAAGTGGTAAGGGATGAGGAAGTACTAAAATTTTCACTGTTTCAAAATCTATGCTGTCTTCCACTGACAGGTTCAATTCATTACGATTTTTGTTTTACTTTCCTTTTTTTTTTTTTTTTCCTTCCCTTTCAACTAATAATGTGGGAAGAGGTGTGTTTTCTGTCTGTTTTTTGAGGGCAAGGAGAAGTGATACAGAGAAAATGTGGTCAGTACATAGCGCATTTAAGTAGCCAAAATCTTCTGTGCTTTTACCTGTATCAGGTGGGTTTGCACTTCTCACTGTCAGTGTTAGCTAAACGAGGCCTGTTTTCTACATTTAACCTATAACAATTCTGTCCAAAAACCCCTTTAAAATGGTTGATTGAGCTATTTTTTTAGGGTACTTAATTCTTCCTAAGGAAGTTCTTCAGAAACAAGGCCCTTCTAGGTCAGGGGCACAGCAGCCATTGGCATTAAGACCAAGTAGCCAATGTTTTACCTCGGGGACTTGCAGCCAGGATGCTCTGGGTGCTGTGTACTTCCTGGTGGTACTGCTGGTAACTGCCTGATGCCTGGAAATCCTTTGGTGGTTCTGTAGCATGCGTGTAGCTCAGCTGCGTGACACAGCTGCAGGAAATCAGCGTGGGATTTACAGTCTACGATTTAATCAAAAACACAGCATGTATTCCTTAAGCCTGATATTTCCTGGAAATGTCAGCCTTATGACACTTGTGTATGCTTTTATTTCTCTGCGTGGTCTTGGTGAAACGTGACTTTGAACCTTTAAGATTTCTTTCTGGGTTCGCAGAATCACAGAACTGTAGGGGTTTGAAGGGACCTTGAAAGATCATAGGATCCAACCCCCCTGCCAAAGCAGGTTCCTCAGAGCAGGCTGCCCAGGTAGGCGTCCAGACAGTTCACCTTTGCAGTCAGGCAGTTCGAGAAGGTGATGAGCTGGAGGCTGTTTCAGTGTACTGACTCTCAGAGACCTCATTTCTAGAAATTTGACTTTCCCAGGCATGTTCATAGTTATTAAGGTTGGAAAATACCTCTAAAATCATCCAGTCCAACTGTCCACCTACCACAAATATTACAGACTTGTACAAAGTCTGTAATATTTGTACTTGTACAAAGTCTGTAATATTTGTCTGTAATCTTTTAATGCTGGAAGTGAGCTGAGAGACTGACCAGCTGGCAGAGGACCCAAAGTTGTGGTGCTGAAGGAAACGTTGAAAGGAAGAAATTTCAATTGCAGAATAAAGATTGAATGGATAAATGGAAAAAATGAAGTGTGTGACAAAAATTGCTGCTTGAAAAAATGGTGCAATGAGTAACTTAGTCCTAGTTATCCTGGTCACAGACAGACAACTCCTGATAGGAAGAAAAGCTTTTTTAATTAAGAAGTGTCCCACAAGGCAATGAGTTCAAACATGGCTTAGCAGGCAAGCTGTATTTGGCATTTCTGACCTTTGGAAGTGCGAATGTTTTTTGAGAATGGCTTATGTGTAGGAAGAAATAGAAACATAAAGGACTCCAGACCTTAAGGCTGTAATCTCCAAATTCTGCTAGAAACTGTTTTCAGGTGTTTTTATTACTGACAATTTTTGTATTATAAGATCTGATTTGCTAGATATTTTTAAAATCTGGGTTATATTTTTGAAAATAATAATTTATTTGAACTATAGAAAGCACCAATCTCCATGAATAGAAACAAACTGGAATAGGGCAATGCAAAGGAAAAATAATCTGCATTATTCCCTTGAATGGGGGGCACGAGTAGACCCTCTTTTTCCTGTGAGCAAAATAAGTCTGAAACAGTTGGCAGAAATTTCATTATGATCTGGGATGTGGGGGTATCCTTGCTCCTGTGCTCTTGCTGAAAGCCTGCAGGTGGCAGTAAATTTATGCCCAAGTTACTGGTAGGTTTTGAATTTTCTGTCAAGATCCTGTCAATTTTTTTTTTTCTACTCTGTTTCTCTTAGTTGTAGCACTATTACAATTGGTTTTAATCCTAATGCATACTAATTAAGGGATATTTAAAAAGAACAGATAGTACACAGAGCTCTAAAGAAGGATTATCTTTTGCTACTGTATCGTGAAGGAAAATTGCTTTGTAAAGGCTTAGGAAGCAATAGAAACGGATTAGATGTTTTCTAGTTGCTATAGAAACAAAATATGTAATTAAACAAAACGAAATATATTTCAACTCTTACACTGATGAAAAGTACTCAGGAAAGGTTGGACAATGAGTATTTTATATTGCAACATCAAGAAATAAACAGGATTTGGGATTATTTTTCTAATACGATTTTTGTCTACTGCATATTTGGCACTCAGCTAACCCAAAGCAAAAATATTTTGTTTCCTAGGGTGAAGTTATAAAAGGGAGTGTTAATCAGTAAGCACTACGTTGATGCCTCTCATCAGTACTGCTGCAAATTAGTAACATTGATATTATGTGATACTGATGATACTGTGAAATGATGCAAACTTTAAGTATGATTTTGTATCAGATAATATGTCAAAAGATCTTCCATCAAATCAGCAAGTACTGTGAGGTTAGCATGCATTTCGAGTCAGCGAGCAGTTAGTACCAGCTGCCAGAAGAGGGCGCTTTGAGGTCTCTTATGAAATACTTTGAAAGTTGCACCTTTTTTTTTTTTTTTAATCATAAAATTTAATGGTTTAAATTTCAGAAAGGTAGAAGTGACTGTTACTGCTCTTTGTTAGCTTAATTCTGAAGTTGACCACATTTGCTAACAGTAAATTAAGGATGCACGCTTCTGTGGAAAGATCTTTTATTTAGCACATGGTTCAAAGTGTGGCCATAGGAGGAGCACTAAAATTGGTTGCCTTTCAGTTCTACAGAAAAGAAAAAGGAGAGACGTAGAATGTGCCAATATACGATTTGTCAGGGTGAAGCAAATGAAGGAAGATTTAAAGAAACCCTGTATTCAGATCAATGTTTGTTTTCATGTTCAGGTACTTACTACAAAATGTGGCTAAAATGACAGAATCTACCCAATTCAGGCACTGTTTACCTTGGAAGCACTTCATGCGGTATGCCTCCACCTGCTTGCAAGGCTTCTACATGAAATTATTTTATCACTTCTTATGATCCTTCCTTTATTTTACAATACCTAGTTGTAGTCCTTGGCACCTCCAGGTCTCAACAAATCGTAGGACATTTCAGAAGGGGACACAGACAGCAAGCACTGCTACAAGAGCAAAGTTTGTCCCGTCTCTACCCGCTCACTCGAGACCAAAAGGGAAATAGAGGGGGAAAAAAGAGGACAAAAGAAAATCCTGGAATTATCTGAGACAGGAATTCATTTCAGGTCTGCCTGCCTGCCTACCTTTTATTCCTTCAACAACCAGTTGTTTCATCCTCAGGTACGTGTGCCCTGTTGTGATGCCCTATATTTAAACTGATTTCTAAAGCATCTCATCCATTAGTCCAGGCAACCAATGCTATCATACACACATCTTCAAGTAAACAAGCAAAAATAGAAAAATATTTTGACTTTTTCCCTTTGTTTTTCTTCTTTTGGGTTGTGTGCTGAAACCTATTCATCCTCCATGCTTTAGCCTACCTGCCACTGCTAAGATTTCAGAAGGCAAAGACTTGCTTTTTTTGCCTTTTTTTTTTTTTAAAATCAGGCAAAGTTACCTGGAGTTCTTCATAGTTACAAAGTAGACTAATCTAACAAAGAAATTGGTTGTGTATGGTGGGGAAAATGTGTTGGTTTTAAATGTTTTTGGAGTGTTTATAGGATAAATAAATAAATAAACATATTCTACAAGCAAAATGCTGCAATTTAGAATGTAACATCACTGCCACCCCAAAACAAAAATTGCAAAAAATGTTTAAAAATGAGGGGAGGGCAATGCCAAAGATGTGTTAGAGTTGACCCTCAAAAACCCATGTGGGAAGGTATAATTGTGTTTTAGTAAACCACTGCTTAATTATTAAGGAACAGGTTTATTTTGGAATATTATGAAAGTGTCTTCGTCTTTATACTTTTTTGAAGACACTGAAGTGAGACTCAATTCACTGATATTATTTACTTGTATGTGTTTAAAGTTAATAAACGTTTGTCTAGAGTCTTGCCTTAAGCTACTAAATTGTTTCCATTTAAAATTCTTCACTGTGATTCTTCACTTTTATCAATAGTTTAAAAAATCTTTTGCGATACAAAATGCTGTAATGGATCAGATGCTATTTTTTCAATCCTGTCAAAAAAAACATTTTAACATGTGAATCTGGTACTTAAGTCCTGTCTGTGCTGGTATGAAATATCTGCCTGTTTGTAAAAATTCCAACGCTTTGGATTATATTTTGTTATGCACAACTGTATCTAACAGCAAAACAAAAGGAGTAGATCAGTGATACTTCTCTAGAACTAAGAGATATAAACACTACCCACACTGAATATTATCCCCAAACTTTCAAAATTTAATTGAAGAAAACATTTGGGTACAATCTGTCCAGAGAATAACTGCTTTTGGATGTCTAGTAATTGGCTGTTAACGTCTCTTATTGATAAGTGGTTTTGTTTGTTCTTGACATGTTGATTTGCATTTTGAGCTTGAATTTCTCTGATTATTACTTTTTTTTCCAAATTTTTTCACAAGAGAATTGTGTCTTAGCTTTGTGAAAAAAATTGCTTAGGGACTCTTTTTTTTTTTTTTTTTTTTTCCCTCCCATCTCCTAAGCCTTCCCTAATGGAGGCATTTGATCCTAATGAAAAATTGCCCTAATGTCTCTCATGTCAAATGGAAGCAGTAGGTGCTATCTGCAGTGTTATTTCAAACAAGCAAAGTAAATAAAAGAGTTTAGAAAGAGCTAGAATAATTGTGAATTGCACTAAAACACCAAGGAAAAAAAATATCTTATTGGATGTTTGAGTCCTCAGAGCTGCTATGTTCTCGCTAGTTATGGGTTGGTTGCTCTGCCTTCTTGTCTGGATGCACTGGCATCCAGACTTGTTGGCAGTATCCCCCCCTTTCACCCAAGTTGTTTCAGCTGCATGTGCTGAATCATCTGGTGGCTGCTGGCTTCTCTCTCTTCTATGAGACCACAGAGCCTTATAATACACCTCACAGGTAAGGGGAAATCACCACAAGTGTTGTATCCAATGTTATTGTGCTGGAAATCTTGTTTTACCTCACTACAATGCAAAATTGTCACCATTTACTTATCCTATTAAATGATTAACAACATGCCCCGTGTTATGCTCTGAGTGTGTTTAGCATCTGTAAAATACCAAATTCCTGATTTTCTGTGGTTAGCACTACACCAGACACTACTTGACCCTTAAGCCATCTGCACCTTTCTAAAGGCTGTGACGATTTTTCACTTTTTTTTTTTTTTTTACCAAACAAATAATTTTTAAGCTTTCTTATCTTGGCAAGATGCTTGTAAAAATTGTTCTCCTTCAGTGTTTGCCACTCAGCTCTTGATTGCCTTGGTGTGAGGAGACAGCTAAAGTATTTCAGTCCAGGGTATTTATTCAGCAGCAAACATATGATGCCAAAGCAGTTGGCGCACTACTATGGTGGATATGAAGCTGCATTACAACTGGTAGGGCTTTCAAACACATTCAAATGCAACCTTCAAATGCATTTGTTATAAAAAGAAGAAAATCTTTTCTTAATCACCATTTGGAGAAAAAAATAATGGATGCTCTTTAAGAAGAGTGGGGGCTGAAAAGTTGTGTTTTCAGATTTCATCAAAAAAGTAGATGTGACAAAATTATAAAAGTATCAGATCAACTTAATCTTTTACAGGGAGATATATAGTATCTTACATATATTCTTAAATACTAAGGAAGACCATAGAATGTTTTAGTGCTTCACACTTCTTTAAGTGAAATAAGCTAGAATCCTCTCTCTGGCTCCATCACGGTGCACAGAGGAGTTATATCGTGAAATATGACACGAAGCATTAACCAAAGTGAAATGATGGGTAAATGTGAGAGTTGATAAAGTGCCAGAATACATTCCCCAAACTTCTGAGGAAGCGTTCAAGGTACCATTCTACCACCAATTATTCTAAGTCTCTTGTGGGCAAGATCCAGAGGAACGGGTACACAGCTGAGTCTGCTTGCAGGTGCTGCAGACGGCAATAGCGCAGTACTGTGCTGAACAGCCTGAAACTTGGCACCTGTGGAAAAACTTATGAGATACTGTGATAAAATGTATTAATTACAAAACACAGCTGCTGAATTCTCATGTTTGTTCAGGTTCTTTTCCTTCATTCTCTTATTGCGTGGTCTTGCTACTTGTGTAACTGCAGTATTCCTTAAATCACTAAATAGAAAGTAAGGAAAAGCTTACATTGTTTTTTATTTATTTATTTTTGAAGTCTTTCTTCCATTGTTTCCCTTTTAAATAGTTTGAGATGCATATAAATATTCCTGATGATTAGGCAGTAGTGAGCCAATTCCAACATGCCTGCAAATGAAGCATTTTTAATCAGGCTTCATGTGAATTGGGCTCTATCATAAAAATTTCATGCTCAACTCACAAAAAGCTGTTTCTCATTTTAAGTAATGCTCACTCTGTTTTGTTTTCTTTTTTTCTTTTTCTGCTTTTATGGGATATAAATAGCCTGGTATTGTTTGGAATAGCATAGCATAAAAATGTTTTTCCTGGCTATGTAGGACTCACGATGTGGTTTGCTTTATTATTGTATTTTATAAAAGAATTTTTTTTTTCTTTTTTCTATTTTTTTTTTTCTTTTTCTCTTCCAGAAGACTCACCCTAACACGTTCATATTTTATTTTGTGAAGGAGTCCATTGCCATAGTGGTTATCCCTGATACCTTAGGCCAGACTAATGACATTATCCCTGGTTTTGACTTTAGAAACATACCTAGCCAGACTGTTGTTAGCACCTGTGTTCAGTGATATCCATTTAGAGATGCCTTCAGCTTTGCCAGCTTTGGGGAATTTGGCATCCTTCCCTTGGCAGGAGCAATTACAGCGTGGGTAGGCAGACACGTTCACACCTCTGGGTGCTGCACAAACAGCTCTCAGCTGGCCCTTGCTGTCACCAGGGGAAGCAGCTCTGCCCATCCTATGTGTATTTCATATCAAAGCAGTGAGCAAGCAAAACACAATAAGGAATAGGGTTTTATTTCCTTTATATCTTTGTTTTATAGTGCTTTATGTCTTAATTGTAAATGAAATCCCAAATGTTCATACTGTTGCCTGCTGTCCATATTTTTTTGTTCTTGGTAATTTGTAGCCTGAAAGTTATCACAGAACACAGTTTCTTTTCTAAACTGCTAGGAAGTTATCAGAAACAATCATGAGAAGAGTATTACGGACATTTCAGAGTTTTCTATGTATATTATCATGTTTGGGAATTTAATTTTTATAGTTGGCACATCAAGTTTAAATATGTGTAATGGATTTTCCTTTTTAAATGCTGTGAGGAATCCTTGAGGAATCCTTGAGGAAAACAGAAAAATAAAGAGGATCTAGGGCTTTGCAGCTTGTTCAACTAACAGGGGATTGCCACGTGCACCAGGAGCACCAGCAGCATGCTCATGGCAGCAGCGATTCCAGCCAGGGTGCTGAGGAGCTGGCCATCGCCATCACCATATCAGCAAGCTGCAGGGCCTTGTCCTTGTCCAAAACGCAGCACCTTCTCCTGTGAACATCCTTTGTGGCTGACAGTAGAAATGAGCATAATTGCTTTCTTTAGAGAAAATTCCATAAGAGCTTGAAAGACCTAAACGACTGTAGGTGTACAAAGAAAAGATGAGTGCTATTCCAGCCACTCTGAGGACCTGCTATTCAATTCCAGTTGTTTGCCTTTTGTTTTGTGTAGTTTAGATGCCTGTTAATGTTGGTTTAGCTCTGTGCATAACAGGTGCTGTCAGAACAGGCAGGCCACTCCTGTACCTGAGAAACCTGGATAAACATTTGCATTCCTGGAGGGCCTTACTGACCTGAAGGAGGGTTGCAGAGGTATCATATCTGCTTGTGAAGGTGCGCAACTATTGAAGGATCAGGCTTTTGGCTTTCAGTGAGAAGGGAGAATTACCTACCTTCTATCAGCTTCTATGTTTAAAACTTCTGTACTCCTAAGGCTACCATGTCACTGTCTGTGCTACTGATGATGTTCCTTCCAAGCTGGTAGGTACAGATGTGAGCGCCAGCCGCAGTAGAAATTGCTGTTGACATTGCATAATATAGAATTTGTCTGTTAATGTTCTGCATAAGATCACTTTAAGAAACCTGTAGAAATATTTTTCGTAGTGGTCTGTGATTTAAGCCACAAGTATTTTTTACACACAGAAACAGAAAATGGGAACCCTGTCCCTTGTTGTGAAGTGTGGGCAAAGTTGGCTTCTCTGTGGGTTCAGGGTCAGGTACACAGCATCCGGGGGTTGGCAGGGTTCCTCAGATGTTTCCTTCCATGGTTATTCACCTCAATCAAATCCTCTTCACAGCTTGCTGCTGGGTCTTGCAAGCACTGGCGCTGGCAGATAAATGTCTGGGAGAAATGAGAAATGTACTCATCAGTGCTTGGTGCTTGCTGAAATGCACTTTGGGTGATAACCTGAGGCATTCGAGTCTGGCAGATCTTGGGTAAAGATTTTGGAGGAAATAACAAGGACTTTCTTTTAAGAGTTGTTTAGTAAATGGAGTTGAATTTCTCTGCAAGGTCCTTCATTTTGCTGAATGCTGGAGGCTTCACGGCAACTTCTCTAAAATAAACAAAATTATTGAATTAAAAGAGAAAATATGAGTGCAGTTGTTGCACTAGCACTTGTATTATTTTCCTTTTAAAACAGCTTACATTATTTTTCAACCTTTATGTGTGGTGACTACTCACATTTAGAAGCATTTATCTGCCATTTAATTGCGAACACTGATATCCTGTAATCCAGAAAAAACAATCTGTGAGTTTTGGAATAAAAGTGTGTAAAAACTTATCAAATTTTGAGGGCATATGAGCACTTGGTTACTTGGCTAAGAAAATATAGTCTTAGATATACAAAGAATGAAAATGTAAAAATGGTATTGTTTAGGTGAAAAAACTAATTGGATGGATCATCACAACAATTCTTACCTGATTTGCACAAAACCCAGAAACCCATCTCAGGAATGTAAATTTAAGTCTGTTTCAGTTTTTTTTCTGTTAGAAATGCACTGAGCACGTTGTGATCCCAGGGTGGTTTGGATAAAATATTCCGCCTGTTTTTCATAATAATGCTCATGGAACTCAGTTATTCCTGCGCTACATCGTTGCAAGGTCAGAGCATACAAACACCAATTAGCAACTTGGTCTTTTTCAGACCAGAAAAATTTAAACACCAGAAATCCTAAAGGTGGGATTCCCATATTGTGAATTGGCTTTTTTGTTGTAGTATTTTATTTTACTTTATTTTATTTTATTTTATTTTATTTTATTTTATTTTATTTTATTTTATTTTATTTTATTTTATTTTATTTTATTTTATTTTATTTTATTTTATTTTATTTTATTTTATTTTATTTTTGTTACCATTGCACTTTCATAACTTCTTTTTTTTTTTTTTTTATTTTCTTGTAAGAAGGGAGGGTTTTGCCAGTAAATAACTGAATTGCTTAATACACTATTTGCTTCAAAGGACAGCAGGAAACAGATTCTCGTTTTCATAGAACTACTGGTGCATACTAAGGACAAAGTGCTTGCTCTGTTACTCATTAATTTCTTGGAGGGAATCACACAGAAGATATCCATTTAAAACCCAGCTCTGTTTCTATTTTCTATTAGTGCATCGTTGTACTTTAATGTCATCGTTGTACTAGTAATGTCATCACTTATTCTCTGCTGAAATCTTCTGAACATCTAAAAGTATGGAAATGGATGGGTTTGCTCTGTAATCACAAGTACTGGGCACGTTCAGCAATGATTATTTGTACCTTTAATAGTCGTGTGATAGCCTTGTGATGTTTAATTAAAACACATGTCCAAAACAAGTCTTCAGAGGATAAAAATGTGGTATTTTTAAACAGGTAGAACATACTGTGTTCCTTTTTATGAGATTTCTGGAAAGACCTAAAATTGTGGTTTCTTCTGTTTATGGGTGTGTCTTTTTTCCTCTGAGAATGGAACAAGGGATCTGACTAGAAAGAGTTTTTTAGTTTGTTTTGTTTTTTGGTGGTTTTGTTTTTAAATTTTTGAGTTGCTAGAAAGGTGAGATAAAATGAAGAACCTGTTATAGCATAAGTCCCTTTATAAGACATACTCAGAGAATTTATTTCTGTGTTTTCAGGGTCATGTTTGCTTCTAGTTTTTTCATCCAATTTGCACAGAAAATGAATATATGCCAATTATGTTAACTATTAAATTCAAGGTTTTCTATTATTGTGAGAAGAAAAGGTTCCAGAAACCTTATAGAAAAAGTACACAAGTATTGAGCATCCTTATTATTCCATTCTGTTTTATGTACACTGTTATTTATGAATGGCTTCCTTCTAATTAGATTTGCAATATAAAACAAGTCTCACTGATATAATAAGGATTAAATTGTACAAGTGTGGGCATTAACCATTTAGACTTAGCCAAAATCTTCTAGTTTATGTAATGGGCTATATACCACATAAAAGAATTTGGAAATATTTTACATGGTTGTTAAGACAGTTTTATGGGAAACAGCTTCAATCACTACATGAAAACCCAGGTTCTGTTTCCAAAGATTCTTTTCCACTCAGACTGTGGAAAGTTTGAGTTTTGCACTCAAGCTGGCAAAAATAAAAAATAAAAATACTGCAGTATGACTCTTTGCAGGACAGAGGGAGTTCTTTGTGTTTGTCAGGAAAGCTGTGGGCCTAATGTAGAATAAGGATAATCTGCTATACCTAACTACTACAAAAATAAAATGCCTCAAGTGATTTTAGTTAAGCAGGCATTTTCTGCTTCCAAATACTTCCTAAACTCAGATTCATGTTTTCCTGCTGAAGAGTGGCCAAAAATAATGTGATGGCAAGGATATATTAAGGGAAACATAAGTCTAACACGCCAGCATAGTTTACACTAAGCTTACAGTTCACTTCTGCATATATATTTGTGTATGTTTACATACAAAAACATGTATGTATATAGAAATACACACCAGTCTCTGCAAAGGGAGGCTGCAGACCTACTGTGATACATCCAGTGCATCTAAGTAATATACAATATGCTGAAGCCCTAAACTACGTCTTATTTCAAGAAATGAAGTACTTTGTCAGGAATTACCCAATAGCTTAATATACTATTATCAAACCTATTTTGTAAGCCGAGTTACTTAGTGCAGGATGTGTTCATCTGTAGGAAGGTAAGTTTGGATGTTTCGTGGTTACCCTGTAGCAGAAGTTGGCACATTGTCCCTCAGACTGTTTTGCTGGCTGTGTGAGTGTATTACCTGAGCACGTTACCCTGGCAGTGGGGTGTTTCTGATCACCTCGGCACGTTGGGATGGATGTGGAACAATGCAGTGCCTGGCTGGTGCCAGTGGTAAACATACAGGAACCTGCTGCTAGCACATGGTGCTCAGCGACATCCCTGCTAAACGTGCTGTCGTGGTGGGCTGCTCATAATACAGTAAACACCTTGCTTATAAATCCTGGATCTGGGTGAAACTGGTAACTCAAGGCAAACACAGTTGTAGCAATCCTTAGCTAGCTCCAGAACTACAGGCAAAGGCTCATGCTATGAATGGGCCCGTTTCTAACACATATGAAACAATACGCTTCAAGATAACTTAGTAAGAGATGTTTAGGTGTATCGTGTTGACCTTATTTCTTTTTTTATTCACCTTATGTCAAGGCAGTTTAACATGGCCAATACTCCCTCCCTTGATTTTCCTTCCTATACAAGCTCAATATATACCTTTGATGTAAAAAATCTGTATTCCTTTTTACAGGGCTATAAAAATGCAGGAATGCCATATAACTTGCAAAATACTCTGTCTTGTTTGACTTTATATTGCTATTTCCATCCTATTGGCCTCTCCCTCCACAAAAAATAAAAAATAAAAAAGACATTATCTTAATGAAAAACAGCTTGTTTGGAGGAACTTTTTATCTTGCTAGTAGTAATCTGGTTTGGTTTTGTATATCAGCAAAGTGGAGACTCTGATAGAGGAGAGAAATTACTCGGAGAAGTACAAAATCCCTATGTTGACACACAGCATTTAGGATTGAACAACACATCTTTTAACTGATCTTCTAATTACTCTTTGGATATTTTAGAATCTTGAAAGTGTTAATGTTGATGGATTCTGAGACTGGAGAGGTGGAGCAAACATAGGCACAGATGACCCATCCCAGCTGTTGCTGTCTTGACACTGAAGTCAATGCACGGCTTTGGAGAGCCTTTTTGCAATCTGCTTTATTTCATTATTTGATGCAGAGAACAGAAGGCCATAAGCAGTTAGTATGCACTGTTCAATGCGTGTATACTACGTCTTACTAGAATTTGGAAGTGCGCATACATTCCTAGATTAAAGGAAGAAAGGTGGTGAAAGGGAAATATTATTCTCCCTGTATCCTAGGCAGGTGAAGCAAAAATTGATTTAAGTCTTGAGGTGCTCTAGAACTGGTCCCACTGAGATCCCTGAGGGAGAAAATGAAGACACACACTCCTCTTCACACACCTACCCCAGCTTTGCACAGGACCAGCTGCAGAATTTCAAGGAAGTATTTTTATCCAACATCCCAAAGAGAGTCTGAGTGAATTGGAAACAGACTCAGTAGAGCCTTTGACCTTAGATCGTCCTGCCACATTTGCCTCTGTCTGAATTCATAGCTTTATCCCTTACCGCACCTGTTCTCATCCCATTTCTTTCCTTCTCTTTGCTGCCTTACTATTGCATGCCTGAAATTTGTACATCATCTGTTACAGAGAGGGCCACATGTTCTGCTAACTGCCCTTCCCAGTGCTAGGTGCAGTGGGCTAATGAATCATTGTGCAAATTCATGTTTGTGTATTGGTAATTACATTGGTAGTTTATAGCTTAGCACAGCAGTCTGTGGCAATTTCATATATTCATAGGACAGGATTATCACATAGTATCACATAAATATCACATAAATATCACATAATCCTTCAGCTATAACAGGTGCAAAACACATACACTTTTTTTCTCTGCAGAACTTTGTTTTTTTCCCTTTGTATTTCTATGAGGATGACTAATGTCCTAAGCAGTCAAACAGAAAGCAGTAATGGTCTGGGGGAGATCAAAGTATGCTCTTCCAAATCCAAGCAGTGTGAGCTGGGTGAACAAAACCAGTGGTCTTTCTTTTGCCTTAGTCTCCAATTAATTTTCACTCTCGTTTGTTGTTGAAAAACTGTTTTCCTACCAATCCAGTTCATGGCCTGAAAAAAAAAAATCCATTTTGATGTCACAAATGCAATTTCAATGGGTTTAGTAAGAGTAACTACTCTTTAATGTGTCTGTCCTTTTCTGAAAGGAACTTACAGAAAGAAGTTCCTTGAACAACAGTGTCTGCAAGCCATGTCAGAACACAACCCAGGAGGAGAGGGTTATCTGGCGCTAGTGCTGTATCCTGAGATGTAAGCTGGTGCGATACTTGGCTGAATGACAGAGAGAAATTATGCATGATTCAAAAAAAAAAGAGCGAGTAGCAGCCAAATACTCTGATAAGAAGTCGCTGAGGTGGACTGGTAGTATTAACATTAGTATTGTGAGCAGAGAGGTTTCTCCTTTAATGCACCCTGCTGCGTTAGATGACCTCTTGAAGTCTATTTCAGCCCTGCATTTTTATGATTTCACAGCAATATCTCAGTATTTTGGCACATATTCAAGCTCCTGTTCTTCCTTTCTCTGCTCTGTGTTGTTAAGTGATTAGGGCAAAAATAAAAAGAAAAAAAGGGGGGGGGGGGGGGGGGGGTTGGTTCAAGTTCTTGCTTTTTAAAAGCACAGGCTGCTGCTGCACTCCATGAGGAGAAGGTGGGAGTGTGTTTGTGCGTGGGGTGGGTGGAAGACAGAAAAGGAGGTCCTCACAGCTCTCTCAGCCCTCCTGAGCACGGCAGGAAGAGATGATTAAGGAAATCTTACACACTGCGGGGGGCAGAAGGTAGCACAGAAGTTGCAAAATGCACTGGGATAAAGGGGGACAAGAAGAAAGAGAATCATACTTCAAAAAGCAGAGGTCACAGCCACAGTGTTCCCTTTCCTATACTATCTCTCTTTCTGCCTGCCCTGTGATGGATATTTTTATAGTCCCTGCATGGGAGCGGGAGAGAGGAGGTAGGGAGGGCTCCTCTGCAAGTATAGCTGAGGATCTCTGCTATCGGATGCTGTTCCAAATTTTGATCCTCGTGAGGTTCTCACACTCTCTGGTTTTATGCGAACACTTGGTGGATTATAAGAAACGAGAAGGGCTCTCGCCTTGGCTGGCTGGTTTACTGACCTAAGGAAAACTGGCAATGCTTGCTATCTTCTAGCACCAGTGAGAGAGTTGCTGTTCACTCCCATCTTTAACTTGTGCAGGACAGAGTAGCTGGAGCCAAATACATTGGCTACTCTATCCTGAAATGCCAACATTTCTTACCATTACCTAAATATCTAGATATGAAATAGTTGATGTACATACTAAAGAATTTGTAAGGCACCAAACTTTTCCTTACACAGTGCTAAATATTACACTGTGGAGAACTGAAACTGCCACTTCTCATTGGAAATGGAGCAATTTTAAAAGCCAGCTTTAAAGTTTAAAATACAGTTATTCTAATCTTGGTCTTTTATTGTCCCATCTCTTCAAGGTACTAAGTAGTATTTCAGAAAATGATCCTATGTTATATTTGGATCCTCCATCCATGTGTGCATAACACCAAAAAGCATATTAAAGATTTGTTTTAGCCAAAGACTGTTTAGTCAAATTAATTACTTCTCTAAGTGTAAACAGGAAGGTATATGAAGTATGCCTGTAGGGATGAGGCCTTACATGTGTGAACCTCTAGTCCTCATTGTATCTCCTGTGACTAGAAAACCTAGTGAGGACACCTGGATGAAATAGGAAGGAACAATAGTCAGCATTGTAAATCCTAACATTTAAAAAAAACACAAAACAATCAAGAGCTACTGATATTTATAGGAATATTTTTTTATCTATTGCATTCTGAGTATAAATATGAATATATAAAGCACTTTGGCCTGTCCTTTAAGAACAAAAGTTGTTGTGCTGCCATCTGGGAGCCACAGCCTCTGGTCACACCCCTGGGCCAGGCACCAGATCGCTGACTCTTGCCAGCTGTGCAGGGCAGCAACGCAGAGGTGCTGCTTTTAGACATGGAGAATATCAGATGTGGAAGGAGAAGGCTAGCTGCGAAATTACTGCAGTCTGCATTTTGGTCCTTCATTTTTTGTTCATGTTTATAAAGGCAGTAAAGACTAAGTCATGCAAAGCAGCAGGAGTTTCTTTCCCACTTCACAGTTTAAAGGTCCACAGGGATCTGCTGAGCTTTTAAGGTCATAAGCGTACAGAATGAAAGAAGAGGAAAATAATGAAAAGCAGGTGATTCTGTGCTAACTAAAAGCAGGTTTGCTTGGGGCAAATTAACTTGAAATTAAAAAAAAATAATAGTTTAGTTGCATTTAAGATGAAAATATGAAAAAAAGTATTATTATTTTTTTTAAATATAAATCTCTGTTCAGTTACAGTTATAATGAAAATTACTACAAAGCACAGACTGAAGATAAATACAGAATTCAAAGGGTTCCTGAATTCTGCAGGTTAGACCCCTTTTTGGACAATCTGTGAAATATGCTAGAAATTTTGCATGCTGGATGTGAAGCTGAAAACAATTTGTAACAATTTGCAAAGAAATAAGGAAAACATTTATTTTATCAGGATATCTTTTTGCTTCTACTTCCATCTTTCAAAAACTCAGAGAAAGAATGCTAATGTGTTCGGTGATTCACTACTCCATAAACTCTCATGGAAAGGGTCATGGAAAATCTGCTGTAATGGGTAGGTATCTATAAAGGGCTCATTTCTGTCTTACAGTTGTTTCTCTAGGGTTTTGTAGAGTTTAAAGCAAAAGCACGCTTTTCAGTACAGGCATTCTATTGTTTTTAATGAATAATCACACATCTCAGAGCCAGGTTGATTTAATGATTATATGAAAATGTTACCACTGTGTATTACTAGGTGTATTCTTCCTTCCTTCCTTCCTTCCTTCCTTCCTTCCTTCCTTCCTTCCTTCCTTCCTTCCTTCCTTCCTTCCTTCCTTCCTTCCTTCCTTCCTTCCTTCCTTCCTTCCTTCCTTCCTTCCTTCCTTCCTTCCTTCCTTCTTATTATCAGCATGAATTTGGAATAGCTAAATTATGTATGACTAAAATAGCTATCAATAAACAATGTAGATCACATGCAGACAACTGAACAAACAAATAAACTGAAATCTTGGTTCAGTATTCTGTATACACATTAATGGATTTATAAGAATTTAGAGCAGCTAGGAAAAAACTAACCCCTTCTGACAGTAAACCTACCTGATGGCAATGAAAATCTTATCTCATTTTATCAACTCTATTTGTCATTAAAGTGGATATTCTTTGCATTGAACTGGAGGAATGTTAAACCTGTCACTTGTGCACTGACTATTGCTAGTTCATGCTTTTGGCCCACAGTTTCTCTCCTGTCTATCTAAAGAAGTTGTTCCCTGCTGGTAAGCAGGATATCCAAACAATAGCCCAAGTCTGAATAAGAATTTGTTGTTGTTGTTTTTCAGTTTGTATGTTTGTTTGTGTATTCTCTTTTTCTTTTTCTTTCTTTCTTTCTTTTTTTTTTTTTTTTTTTTCTTCCCCAGGTTGGACTGCTAGAAACCAAAGGGAATTTTTCCTCTCACCTTTGTAGCATGGGGCTCAATTTGCTTCCTAAAATCATCTGGGAATTCCATTTAACCAATGCCCTGTAACATAAAGACCTAGAACATTGGTGTAGTTTCTCCTGTGTCTTTGTGGGACCCATTCCAGCTGTGGTTCTTGGTTTCAGGTTAGTTACAGAGTTCACGAAAGCTTTCTTGTGAGGGGTCTGCATCCACGACCTGGGGCTTGTCCTGAAAGATTGATGACTGTGGGAATCACTTTTGGAAGGAGTCCTATCTCAGCCTTCTGGAGTGCTGGGATTTCTCCTGGGAGGGGAATTTTCCATAGAGCTTTTTTCCCTCCCCTTTTGTCTCATATTAATAGTTTGAAAATTAATGCAAGTCTTCAAGCCTAACAGAGGAGGGTGTCCATCTTCCTCTGAAGTAACATTTGTGGAGATGGTTACTACCCTCCTGCTGAACATTTACCACCTACCATGAGCACAGCAATGGAAATCCATTGCAAAAACAATGAGTTAATTAGAGCCAGAAACTGTGGCAGTTCTTTGTCTCAAATGTGTTTTTCAAATTCACATTGTATAGATGTTGCATTCAGAGTTGTTATGAGCCCTGTTTTTACTGTGCCCTATTTTCGCCAAAAATCTTGGAGGTGGACATAGTACTGAACTGAAAAGATAATTGTGTTCGTAGTTGATGTGAGTTCAACGATAATTTGATTTAAAATAAATTGAAATAACTTAGTGTGCTCCTTAAAGAATTAATGAAATGGTATAAGAATGTGTCCAGTATTGTGCATATTGAAATGGTTCCTTTTCTTGGTTGCAATACCCATTCATGCAGCTAAGGGAAAACTACAGAAAATTATTTATGTGTACCTTAAAACCAAGTCTTCTGCTTTACGCAAAATGAGACTTTAACATTGCCTACAGTTGGTGTGAATAGTAAAAGAAATTGGAAACAAAAAAGTCCTTTGGAGCGCAGTTCAAGGGGGTCTGACACACTACAAGAAAGCCACATGACATCTGCACATTTTTCTGTATGTTAGCACTGGAAAGAGGAGAGAATTACCAGGAAATGTTGCCCTGTGATTTCTGCATTGAAGTGGCTGCATCTGTGCCACCTGTTGATGACATGATTGGAGCATTAGTTCTTGCTCTGCCTTAGCACTATTGATAACTCTGCTTAACATCGCCACAGGGGAGGCTTTGTTGGAGGCTGCAGTCACTTTGCCTGAGCAATGGTGTACATTGGCTCCTCCATTCAACCCTTTTTTCCGACATTAGCGCATTTGAATGGGCCACCAGTGAAGCCATTCAGTGAGAACATGCACCGGGGCTCCTGGGTGGCCCGGGCCGCGCTGAGAACCCTTGTTAATGGACTGCGAGCCGCAGCCTATTGAGGTCCATGAACTCGGTGACCAAAGAAAAGTGAGACAAAGATGTCCCTCGGCAGAACATGTAGGTCAGCGCCGGACAAAGGCGGACATCGACCAGTCAAACCGATTTGATTACTGAGCTGAAAAGGGGACACCTACTGCCATGAGAGCACCCTTCCCGCAGGCCTGGGCCACCCTCACCTGCATGCAGGCCTGCACCAGCCTGCCAGGCCCTGGCCTGGGACCCGGCTCACACAGAGCCTGGTTGGTGCTGGGGTGGCCTGCAGTCGGGGTAGTCACCACTGCAGGTTGCTCGGAGGCATGCATATAATCCTAGTGTGTATCAGTCATATATAGACATGTACAGCATATATGAATTTGTATGTTTATACCTGAGAAGTGGCGGCTAATCATGACTGAAGTTCTGAATTAAACTTCTGCTGTTGGTTTGTATGTATGTTTTTTGATAAAGGGAGCGATCTCTTTCAAACATTGACTACAAAGCAGCGAGGTTGAAATGGGAAGTGGCAGATGCTGTGTGTGTCACTCCTAAATAATAAAGATGTGCCACATTACAATTGTGTCCTGTTGAAAGAGGATTTTCACTGAGGTTTGCCAGTGAATCCAAAATATTTGTCTCCATTTTTTGTTTTGGTTCTAACTTATACCTGATGACACAAACATGTGGTTGTGATCATTAAAACTACTCTGTTAAGCCAGTCAGATACCAGGTAGTGAGACCTCCTCTTCTTAGGGTTAAGGGAAAAAGGCCAGTGGGAACTGGCTCTATATGAGCTCTTTACTTGGCTAAAGCTAAAGTGGTCTGATTTGGATCAGTGGCTTGAAAACCCTTGGCTGGTTTTGAATTATGACAGTATGCAAGACTACCCCTGTCCTTGCATCTTTGTGTGCTCTCCCTGGAATCCTTGGGCACGAGATTATGTTTCTTCATGCAGATTAACAGTAGTGCTGTGAGAAGCATTCTGCACCTCAAATGTATGTTGTGAGCTCAAGTATTGACTTTTCTAATTTGATAAACTGGTGGGGATATGTCTTTTCTATTTACCTGTGTGGTTCTTTACCTTCAACCTTGTGAAAATATCACTCAGAAATTGTACAGGTGCTAAACGTCCCTGCACCTACGGTTAACCACATACGTTCAACTTCACCTTATATTTCCTGCACCTCATTTCCCACCCGCTTCAGGGGCAATCTGCTGGGAATGAACTGTATGTACCCAGAAGACGTAAACTTGCCTTGTAATCAATCTCCCACAAATCTAACCCTTCGTTTTCTAGATCGCTTCTTCTGTCTTCAAAATACAGAGGACAGTATGACAAGCTCTCAGCTTGGTGTAAATAACAAATTTGCATTTTGATTGAAGATGAAGGACAGAAGAGAAATGAGTCATTTTCTTTCCTTGACATTATAATACCATACAGCAAATACTCTCTACCAGGGTTTCTGTTTATTTTTGTGATTTTTTTTTTTTTTTTTATTTAACCAAAGTCAAGACAAGACAGACCTAGCCTTAGAGACCTCATAGAGAAAACGGGAAGCATGTGGATGTAGAGGTGAAGAGGGGTGATGAGGGGAAGAGGATGTTAAAGCAGAAAGAATTAGTTGAAAAATACTGTGGGCAATTCAACTCCACACTTTCATTAATTTTAAATGCAGACTATGGTTTCAGGTTTGTAAAACATAGAGTTGAAGTAGACAATACAAAGAGAATGTTACAATGAAAAGATACGAAGCAGAAAGTAGTCCTTTGTGAATGTTCGTTTTGGTTAAAAAGATGAGGAGAAAAACAGACCAAAATAAAGGAAAACTTTATTTTGAGAGGCAACCAGGTAAGGCAGAGGACCAGAAAGGAGGAGATACCTGAGACTGATTTCCACTGAGAAGATGAGAGAGGTTTAATGAAAAAATAAATATATGTAGGCAAGACAGCCAGCAAAGCAGCTGTGAATATTTGAGTTCTGGCTTCCTAGGCCTATTTTTTTGAAGATAACACTTTATTTCCCACATTACACAATGATTTTGTATATCAAATCCAAACAAGAACTCAGGCAGCTAGAAAGGCTGTGGAAGAATGAGCTAGAAGACTTACCATGGTACATTTGTGATGGCTGCTAAGCAGGTCAGATGAAGTAAGATGCAATCATCTATCGTTTTATTTTCTTAAATGTAAACACAAAGAAACTGTATGTGGGGATATGTGATTCTGCGTGAGTAAAGAATAAATATTCAAATTTGTTGTGATGACTGTGGACATATTAGAAATTTCAGATGCCCAAAAATGAAAAGCATAAGGCACTGCACCTACTTGTTGCACTTAGAATCAGATTTCAGCTGTAGCAGAAAATAAAATTATTAATTTTCCTAAAGTGGCTAGTGAAGTCTATAATGCCACAAAACTAATTTGTTCAGAGTTGTTTGAGCACAGGGCAAAGCAAGGACATAACATTTTGCTGCTAATAGTAAAAATAAGAAAGTGGTAACAGAAGCAATCAATCCAGTCTCTGGAGGGCAGCACACCACCACCACCACCTCCTGTGTCTTAATGCAGCTGCCACATCAATTTACACATCCCCTTAGAAAAATAATTGCTTCTGTTTCTAAGTCTTCAGATAACTTAGTTTGATTTCTGTAGCCATTGTGCAATAAATACTTTGCATTTATTTTTATATATATATTTTTTATATATACTGGTTATAGTATTATGTTACTTAAAAACTTGTGACTTCACAAACAATATTATGTTTTATGTGTGCTCAGCATTATCAGTTTAATTCTTCTATTATACTTATTCAAATACTCTTATCTCCTGTGATTACCCTCTGCTATAAAATTTGATAAAATTACCTTGATCAAAAATGGTTCTGGTCATTTTTCCCCCGCTTCTTTCCATTTGTTTCCATTACTGTATAGGGTCCTGACTTGTGCAAAAGCAGTCATTTAAAAAGGATGCTCATTTTTAACTTCTTGCCAGGTGTTTTCTGTACTGGATGGTATGGAATCTCTTGTGCACCCATTATTGGACTCCCAGAGGGGCAGCTTATCCGCTTGACACTCCAGACAAGTGCCCATAAACCCAATTAGAATCGAATGGATCTATGGCATTCCCACATATATTTTATTCTATGGTCTTACCAGTAATTGAGAATTGTGGAATGAGTAAAGGAGAATCTGGGGACTAATTTAAGTCAGATTTTTTTATTTTTATTTATTTATTTATTTATTTATTTCTCCTTAACAACTGTCTTTAACAACTATGTGTGATATAACTGAAAATGAGACCAGGAGACTAATGAACAGAATTCCCTTTTATCCTTCAATATGTTTTAAGGTAAAGCTATAAAGTATTATTAAGCAACATCCTTTCTGTAGCTAGTAGATGTTTGTACTCTTTTTTGAGTATTAATTATGGTTCTCAAACCTGAAAATTATCACATGTGCATACCCTCTTATTTTTGACTGAGAATTTTTATGCCCAATAGTATAGTTACTATGGTTGAGGTTTTGTTTTGTTTTGTTTTTCTCCCTCCTGCTTCCCTCCTCCCCCACTGAGAAAGTTTCAAGAGAAAGGAAAAGCTTTGCAAATTTGAGTGCAATTTGATGAATTGTTTTTGGCTTAATACAAATTTTAAGGTGATAGGTAGCATTCACAGAAACAGCAAAGAGAAACCCCCCTAATCTATTTGCAGTCAGTAACCAAGACTCCCAAGAAGAATGTATAAACCTACATTCAGATCTCCTTGTTGTTTGATTTGGGAAAGAGATTGCAACCCAAGTCATCAGTGTTCCAGTAGAAGGCTTTAACAAGCAGCCCAAAAATGTGTGTTTTAGAGTAAAAATCTATCCTGCTAAAACCTGATTTTTGTGTATGTTACAAAGTATTCTAAAAACCTATTGAACATAAAAGGAGAGAGATTAGCAGTTACGTCACTGTTCTGGGACACCTGTGTTTAAGTCCTTGTTTTTAGATACTATTTTAATTTTATTTTTTTTATATGAAACATGGTGTCTGTGGTTGTAATGACACCGGAATGCATCTGTTGGGTTCTCTGAGGACTCCTTTAAGTGACTCTCTTTGTGAGAAAGGTACATGTAGACCTTAGTTTGAAAGTTGTTCTCTGAATTGGATAGACAGAGGCTGAATCCTGCCCATGACTGGCCTAGTCAGTGTTGAAGCACAGTGTTGGAGTCTGTTTGTCTACCACTGTCTCCTTTTCATGTTTCTGGAATCTATTAAAATGTTGGCTTTAATCCACAACATGCACACATATTTAAAAGTATGTGTGAGTACCAAGGGATAGGTTAGGTATAGAAATGTATGTTTAAGTTTTCAAATTGATACTGAATGAAATGTGTGCTTAGTCTTACTAGTAGCTACAGTGTGGTCTAAAATACATATATATGTATATATATAAAGAAAATGGAAGATAAAATGCTGGATTAACCATTTCTAGTTGCAGAGGGATGCTGTGCATTTCCTTTGAAAGTAAGATTGCTTTCGTAAGCTTGTAAAGGGCAGACTGCTTATTAATTGCTGTTATCAGAAAGTGGGAAAGATGAGAGAGATATGGGACAGTCATTCTGAACAAACAAAAGATAATAATACTTTGCTTAGCATTTTATTAAACATTCAGAGGTCGAGAGAACAACTTCTAATTTGGGCAAACATTGCCACATGATTGAATAAGACCATTTAATTTTAACGTTAATTTCTACAAGCAACATTGAAGGGGTTAATTTGCAATGCATAATCAAGGCAAAGAGACAATGAACCATGTTAACTAACAGTTAAAAAGAGAGACTATTAGCGCCACTAGTTTAGATAGCCTCTGCATAATACTCAGCCCTTCTACTAGTTGGTAACCCATGTGTCAGGAGTGCCCCAAGCCTGATACTTATTCTTCAGAATCTCTAAATCTGTCATTTCAATAAGGAAGTCATTCTCTTTTAAACAACTGTGACATCCTCCTCCCTGCCTTCCTGGATGCCTGATTTTGTGCTTCTGGTCCATAATAAGTTCTTCTAAGTCATCTTTCACGTTGATTTTAATACATCACTGTATCCTCTGAATTCTTTACAAGGTCTATCACTTGGATACTAGAAGCTGCCTGATACACTAATGTATAAAGGTATTTGCAAATACAGCTCAGATTTTGAGTGCTGCTGCCTAGCTCTGTCCTACCATTCTTATATTAAACACAGAAGAAATTGTATAGAATATATATCTTCAGCATAACCATTTAATATGTGGTATTGCACTGAGCATTAATATATGAAAGCTGCAGTGATTTTCTTCAGAAAATGTGATGGACTTGGTTACTGTTTTATTAAAAAAGAAAACATTTCAATATGACAAAATTAAATTGAAAATAATTAAAAATTGGGTCATGTACACAGTTCTCCATCTTTTATTTTGTTCTGAATGGCCATAAGAATAGCCCTCCCATTGTGAGAGCAAGAAAGCATAAAAAATGAATTGTGCTTTAAATGTAGACTTCATCTAGGCATACAAGCACAAAAATCCCCAATATGAGAGCCCTCAAAACTTTGACAATTGTGGAAATACATGGTCTGCTATGATAGCTATTATCAGACTTTTAAGGACAAATACTTTAAAGACTAAGCAAATGCTCTAAGCTTCAATATAGCTCCATGGGACAGCTGCAGGTCTCTGAGCTTGGCCTCGACAGCCAGATTTGCCTAATCACAATCTCATGATTATTATTTGGTGTTATTCCAGGCCAGTACATAAGGCCCTTGAATATGGGATAAAAAAAAAAAAAAAGGCGTATAATGATATCCTAAATACCTTGATATATTTGGATTTATCTAAAGTGTAATTTTCATCCTGATTTTCCAAGGATTTATAAAACCTGATTTTATGAATGATTACAATTCAGTCCTCTAATGGTTTTACCACAAGACTTTTCTGTGCACTTACAACTTTCCATCTTCCAGTAGTATCTATCTGACAGTAAATGTGGATCTTTGTTATTGGGTTTTGGAGGGAGGTCCAATGCATGTAGGTTTACTTAGAATTTGCAACATAAAACCATACATTTAAACACAGCAACCAACTGGGGACTAGCACAATAGAAATAAAGCCCTTATACATTTGTTGCTCAGCAGTGATCTGGGGTATGAAACTATCCAAGAGCAGTTTTTGGACTTGTGGCCATAACCCAAGACTTCATCTGCAAGAGCGTGTTGAGAGCGGGACTTAGCACACAAACAGTAAAGAAGATATTTGTAGAATGCATCAGAGAGCAGAAGAAAGATGTATAATGGGTCAGGAGCAGGGAAATAGGGCTAGGGAAGAGGGATGGGCAGCTGAGAACTTGCGAGCAAAAGACAGTATTTGGTACTGCAGGTGGTTCTGCAGTGGGAGGTGGGTAGCGTTTTTGGAAAGCCATTTGTAATGCCAGGTTAAGTGGAAAATTAAAGTAAACCAGAAATAGTAATTCTGGTTAAAGTAGGATGGCAACAAATTAATTTCTTACTGAATTAACAACTTTTCAAGCACTAAATATGTGACACACATTCTTCTGAATGCTTTATTTTCTTCTACTTTGCAAGCAAACCCACAAAATTTCCAAGTCAATCACCTCAAACTGCTGTTTGATGCTTTGTGCAACCCACAAATACTGTTTTTAATAAGCTGTAGGTAGAGACACAGAAAATGAGTATAAAAGTTTCAGACACCTAAGTATGGTCTCTGCAAGATCGTTCTGTACTGGCTAGTCTGGGTTCCAGCTTGGCTCCAGCTAATGATGATGGCTTTGCTTCTAGGCCCAGGTTTGGAATGTGCAAATTGTTAAAAGCTGCACGTGGTAGTCTGGGGCAGCTGCCTGCGTACAGCCTATTAATTGTACTTGGTATCGAATGCATCATATGCTTTATTTTAAATGGGTTTGGCTGCCTTCTCTATCATGATGACAGCATGACATATTTTCATCTAAACCATTTGATTTTTCCCTAAGTTTTATTTGCTGTAAGAAACAGTGACTTCAGAGACAATCCTATGACTACTTTAATAGTCAAAGTTGGCATTGTAGCACTGACATATTATTTACTAAAAATGTATCAGCAAAACAATTTTTCATTTTCTGCTATTCATAAAATTGCCCTTGGTGTTAAGGACACTGATGTTACAAGTGAGCAGCATCGCGTTCACAAATGTCTAAATGTGTATGAAGACATACATATTTATTTTTTTTTTAAGTCCATACAGGCTTTCTATGGACTGTTTTTGGTAAGGGACAGGCTCAAACACAGCAGCCTTGTAGATGTCCAGCAAGGAGTTTCTAGCAAGCTTTCACTGTCATCACGTACAAAAAGAAATCTAAATTTTTATTTTATTTTTATTTATTTATTTATTTATTTTTACAAAATGTTCTGTGGTAGTTTACAGAATGTGAGTTGATGCTGTGGTATGCTTTATCTTCACTCTAGTCTTTTGTTTAAAATAATATTTCCTTGTATGCTTAACTGTGGGTGTCAAGAAAGACAAAGATAAATACTTTTCTGGGAACTATAAATCCAGAGCTCCCCTGTTCCTCTGAGAGCCTCTTTTGGGAAGTGGTGGCTGAAATGGGCCAGTAGGCCAGAGCAATGCAACCTGTCCCTCTCTGAGGGATAAAACTTTAAAGTTTTGTTTGTTTATTTATTTATTGAGCAGCTTTTTAAGGACATTTCTGAGATGTAAAATAAATAAAGTTGTAAAATATTGGGAAAAGCTCAAGCAGCCTATCTGTTTCAAGGGATGAGGGAGCCACCTTAATTAAATTCTGCAGTTTGAGAGTTGGGAAAAAAAAAAAAAAAAGAAAAAAAAAAAAAGTGAGGAGCCAAAGCTTCAAGGAGCTGTTTGCAAGGCCAAGGGACCACCTGGAGTGGGGCCTTCCCTTTGGGTCAGTGGCCCAGGTGCAGCTAGTATGTCACTGCTTTCCTGGGAGGTGGTGTGGCAGAGGGGCACCAGCAGACCTGGTTCCAGCACTGGTGGCAAAACCAAAATCAGAGCAGCTGGCAATGACCTGAGGAGAATGGTTGTCTGGGCTGGCTGGGGGAATGCCTGGGAAGCTCCTTCTGCAGGGAAAGGCAGCTAACTAACTTCTATCAGGGGCAAGTGGTGGGGGTCAGGGAGGGAGGAGATGACACATGTTTGCCTCAGCAGTTTCTCACCTGGAGGAGATGACATCAGGACAAGTGCTAGGTACTCTGCCAGGGTGTTGGGTTTTGGGGTTGTTTATATATGTTTTTCCTTTTCCTTCTCTTCCACTTAAACAGTTCATTTAAACCTGCCTGTCCCAGTCTCTGCTTGATGGTGAAGTTTTACTGTCAAGTAGCCACATGGTCCAGTCAGGATGATATTTGATGAATATTTCCTTGTTCTGTCAGTTGCACTCTGCCCCTGTTATTGTGTTAGCAAATGTTTGTGAATTAGTAGATCTAGTGAGGTTTGGCAACCAACTTGAGGGTTTACAGCGGACTTCTCTATTCTGTGAGTGGAAGGAGAGAGCTGGGGATGTTCAGCCTAAAGAAGAGAGGGCTCTGGGGACACCTTATTGCAGCTTTTCAGTACGTAAAGGGTGCTTATAAAAAAGATGGAAAGCAACTTTTTGCTAAGCTAGATAATGATAGAACAAGGGAGAATGGTTTTAAACTAAAAGAGGGGTGATTTAGATTAGATGTTAGGAAGAAGTTTTTCACTCAGAGGGTGGTGAGGCACTGGACCAGGTTGCCCAGAGAAGCTGTGGATGCTCCATCCCTGGAAGTGTTTAAGGCCAGGTTGGATGAGACCCTGGGCAACCTGGTCTGGTGGGTGACATTCCTGCCCAGAGCAAAGGGGTTGGAATGAGATAGTCACAGAATCACAGAATTTCTAGGTTGGAAGAGACCTCAAGATCATCGAGTCCAACCTCTGACCTAACACTAACAGTCCCCACTAAACCATATCCCTAAGCTCTACATCTAAACGTCTTTTAAAAACTTCCAGGGATGGTGACTCCACCACTTCCCTGGGCAGCCTGTTCCAATGCCTAACAACCCTTTCAGTAAAGAAGTTCTTTCTAAGATCCAACCTAAAACTCCCCTGGCGCAACTTAAGTCCATTCTCCCTTGTCCTATCACCAGGCACGTGGGAGAATAGACCAATCTCCACCTCGCTACAGCCTCCTTTAAGGTACCTGTAGAGAGCGATAAGGTCGCCCCTCCTTTTCTCCAGGCTGAACAAGCCCAGCTCCTTCAGCCGCTCCTCGTAGGACTTGTTCTCCAGGCCCCTCACCAGCTTCGTCGCCCTTCTCTGAACTCACTAGAGCACCTCCATGTCCTTCTTGTAGCGAGGGGCCCAAAACTGAACGCAGTACTCAAGGTGTGGCCTCACCAGAGCCGAGTACAGGGGGACGATCACCTCCCTAGCCCTGCTGGTCACACTGTTTCTTATGCAAGCCAGGATGCTGATAGTCTTTAAGGTCCCTTCCAACCCAACCCATCTATGATTCTGTGATTGCTGTTTTTGTGAGATGGTCTCCTGCATGGCCCCAGCAGGCGGCTGCATCGGGACAGGCCTGAGGGAGGGCTGGGGTGGGCGTGAGGCACAGGAGATGCTTGGTGTGGCACTGCTATCAGGTGTTGAGTGGTGGCCTTTGTGTGCCAGGTTTCTACAGAAAGGCTCATTTTGAGTACTTTAGTGATCTGGGAACTGAACCTGGACCATGTTACTTCCAGTCAGTGGTCCCAAAAGGATTGCACATGAAATTGAATCCCTTCATTGAAACCCCTGCTGAAGTTGCTTTAGTTCTCTGGTAAGCATAGTAGGAGAAACGAGTAAAGACCTTCAGTATGGTCAGGGAGAGAGGCATTTGTTTCGTTGTCTGTCTTGCTTTTTGCGGGTGGAAAAGTCTGGATTTTCTCTCTGATTTACTCATCTGTAGAAGTGACAGGAGATGCTTTGCCCCTGTTACCCTCTTTGATCTGTTCTGAGTCATTGGGTGCTGCCTGCTGAATCACCAGTATACCTTTCTTTTTTTATGACTGTAACCCTAATTTTTTCCATCTAACTCGTTATTTGATTTAACTTGTTGAACTGTTATTGAATCCGTACTATGTAAACATCTATCTGTGGGACTCAAATATGACAGAAGAGAAATCAATTAGGGTAGGAACAAAAACCATACTTGAGAAGTCTTGAAGGACACTCAACTATATTTAATATCCATTGTGGGCAAGGAAGCTCCTATAAGGTGACTGTTCCCTGACATTGGGAGTGTATTTACCATTAAATCATAATTGGAATACGAGATTGCATTTCATTATCCAGAACTGTTAAAATGTAGAAAGGTTTTTTTTTTCTACCATAGGTCAGAAAGCTGTAAGAGTATGTCGTACATATCTGAACATTTATAACTTGAAAATAGGAGATAACGAGGAGTATATTTTAAATACTTTTCTTCTGCATAATATATTGACACCAAACAGTATTATCCCAGGTTTGTCTGTATTCACAAAAGGGCTGTATATTTACTTGAATCTTTGAATTTGCATGGCATATATAGTATGCAGTCTTATAGAAGAAATATTTCCATTTTAGAATTCAACTTTTGTAACCTTTGGCAACATGTAGTATCAATGGCTCTTTGTTGTTTAAAAAAAGTGAAACTGTAAGCTATCCACAAGGATATGCAGGGCATTGCTATAGCAACACAGCCTCCCTTCCAGCACCAAGAGAGAAGTCATGAATAAAAGATGGGGTTCTAAAGACAACAAAATAGAAAAGGTTGTTTCAACCCTTCTAATACCTGACATTTGCAGTTATTTTGTTAAATGCAAACTAAAAAAAAAAAATGTTGGGAAAGGGCATGCCTTTGCTGAAGGTATGCATTTATATATTGGGAAGGTCACCAAGCAGATAGACACTTTTTGCATTTATCAGCTGAAAAAAGGGGATAGAAATCAATAGCAGAAGCAGACAGCATGCAATTTCTTAAAATGTGTATATATACATAAAAGAAGCAATCATCTTAACTATCTGTCTGATCTGAAAAACCGTGGATGCTTACTATCTGAATTAACATAATGAAAATATAATGTTGGTAAAACACCACCCATTTTCTAGTCTATACTTGAATTTAAAAAAAAAATAAAATGGAAATTTTCCATTAGAGAAAGAAAAATTCTCACCCTCAATAAATTCATATTTTCCTTTAGCTGTGTAGAGATTATAATAGACGTGAAGCTCAATTTCATTTTTCTTTGTACCCTACTCCACTTTCAGCCAGTTAGTATTTTTAGTGGAAGTGTTTTAATTAATGAACTAACTGCAAGGCAGAAGGACAGCAGCATAGTTTAAAGGGTTCTTTTTAAAAATGCATGTTTTTGTTACTGCATTTGAATTAAGACTAAAAGCCAGGGGAGTATACAAGATCTTTCCCGGGCTTTGTAGTAAAACTGTCCCCGGTCTTCTTTACTAAAATATTGTCTTACAAAATACTCTTGCCTTAAAAAAAAGTATTACTCATAAAGCACTATATTTATCTATGATAAATTTATTTCATTTACTCATTGGAATCATTTGATGTGTATATCTGCACTTGGATTTGTTCCATTTGAAATGATAACATCATAATAGATGACTGCCAATTATGCTGGCAAGTTTTCACTGAGTTAATGTTACATGGGAAGAAATGTGAATCAGCAGTGGTATTATAAAAAATTGTCTATATGTCCTATAGCTTGGCTTAAAAGCTGTGAAACTCCTTTCAGATCATCAGTTTTGTTAACCCTGGAAATACACTTTGAATCACAGAATCACAGAATCATCAGAATCATCTATGTTGGAAGAGACCTCCAAGATCATCGAGTCCAACCTCTGACCTAACAGAATCACAGAATCACAGAATCACAGAATCATCTATGTTGGAAGAGACCTCCAAGATCATCGAGTCCAACCTCTGACCTAACACTAACAAGTCCTCCACTAAACCATATCACTAAGCTTTACATCTTAATGTCTTTTAAATACCTCCAGGGATGGTGACTGAACCACTTCCCTGGGCAGCCCATTCCAATGCCTAACAATCCTTTCAGTAAAGAAGTTCTTCCTAATATCCAACCTAAACCTCCCTGGCGCAACTTTAACCCATTCCTCCTCACCAGGCACGTGGGAGAATAGACCAACCTCCACCTCGCTACAGCCTCCTTTAAGGTACCTGTAGATTGCAATAAGGTTGCCCCTGAGCCTCCTCTTTTCCACATTGAACAATCCCAGCTTCCTCAGCCACTCCTCATAAGACTTGTTTTCCAGATCCCTCACTAGCTTCGTTGCCCTGAGCTGCATCTTTGTGTCGATTGAGCTGTATAAGTATGAAGAAAATATATAGAAGAGTATTGCTCTTTAACTTTAGAAAACAAATTAATTGTTACTCTTCCTTTTCCTTTTCCTTTTTTTTTTTTTTTTTTTTAATTTTCTCCTCCCCCCATCCCAATCCAGTCACTTTCCTGCACTTTGAGAGATAGCAAACACAGATCTCATCTCAGAGAATTCTGATAAATGCTTTCATCAACTTTTCAACTTTTACTCTTTAAATGTGTTGTTAATTGTTCTTGGGCTTGCCAATATAACTACAAGCTCATTACTTTGGCCAGATGTGTCTACTTTTGCATCTGTGCTGCTGCATAGCTGCTGGTCATTGTCACTGCTCTGAATTCTCCACCTCCTTTGTTCTGCCCAATAGCTTCACAATATGTCACATACGTTGGCACTGAAAGCTTTTCTCTAGGGAAGACTTGTGGCTCCTTCACAACCCTTGACACAGGAGCACAAAAGTCATTACTGAAGCCTTGTTACTTAGGGGTGATGAGCAATGGTGTTAAGCTCTTCAGTTGAGGTTTTGAGAGGCACGGTTCTCCTTGCTGACTTCAGTTGTTACATTAAAAATGTAATCATCAGAACAATGAGTGTACTGCTTAGATAAATGCATTAGTCAACTGTCTTGAAATAGAGACCTTTTCTGAAATCTCATTGAAATTTTTCTCCTAAAGTTTTAACATTTAGTGACTCCAGTCACTGAGTAAGTTTTTGGTTCATCTGTCAGTGTCTGAAGGAAATAGACAACATGAGCAAAATTAATTTCTCTGTCTCCCTGCAGAATTCTGGTTTGGTGAAAGAGATTTATTGTAAGGCAAGCTCAAATGGAAAAGGATATATCTGTTTTTAATCATTTAGGAAATATTCAGCCAATAAATTTGTCCTGGTATGGACATCTGAGGACATGTTCTATTTTGACAATACTTCAGAAAGTTGTTTTATCCAAAGGAATATCTCACCATTGTCTACACATATGTCCTTCAACTACACTATTGAAGCTTTTTCTAAAAGAGGAGAGATACCACCCAACCAGCTTTGTTCAACGAGATTCTTTTGTGACAACTATTACTCTGCAAGGTGAGGGTAAGTCGAAAGGCAAAATATAACTGACATGGTAGGGGTAGGATATTAAAATCTGCAATTGCTAGCATTCTGATCAGAAAAACTGTGTGGTACATTTGCCATGAATAGTTAGCAATATGATCACATGCCAGTTATTAAGGGTATTTTAATACCACTTATAATATAGTTTCATAGTCATAGTGGTTCCTTTTTCCCAGTCCTTCAGGTGACTGGTATGCTCAGACACAGGACTGCCATCCCAGATTCTCTTTGCCACTTTGAGCAAGATTGTAGTTATTTTATCCCTCCTTGCCATGCCTGCCATGTTACCTTTTTTTTTTTTTTTTTTTTTTTTTTTTTTTTTAAGTTCCCCCCAAAGATATTTCCTTGCACTGTCAAAATGATCCTGTTTTGTTTATGCTGTCAAAATTTATTTTTGTTTTAGGCAGGTGTCTGAGTTAGGCAGACATTTAAAGTCAGGCAGACATTAAAGGTGATCTGTGCAATCTGTGCATTCTTTTTTTTTTTTTTTTTCCTTCAGGGATAATGAGAATGTTTTTTGTGTTGATCTTCTGTTGTTCCATTACAACTACAACTAAGGTTTCTGTGCCTTTTTCATCATTTGTTACAGAGGATGTATATTTCCTTTTTTTTTTTTTTTCTGGCTTGTCTGTCAACATAAGTTCTCTTGCACTGAGAATGGTCCCTGCTCTGGTCCCTCTGTCTGTGTACCTGAACACTACGAAAAGATAAGCCTAATTAACTGTAAGCATTGAGGAGATCTAACTGGTTCTTCCTTATCCTAGCAATTTCTACACAGATTGTTTTTGCAATCAATTAGTGGGAGAAATTGTTAACATTCATCAAATCGTTCCTCACTGCCACAGAATGAACCAGTTGTGTACATTCCAGTAGTGCTTCTTAGCCGATGGATTGTTATCCAGTTTTCAATAGACTGCTATTGAAGGCCCTCATAGGGTGGTATAGAATACACCTTTGTCTTATTCCACACTCACCAGGATCTGAGCCTTCTCTTCACGTCACATGTGGAGACTGGCTTACAGCTGCCCACTTCCTTGGGAAGCTGGACTTCGTGTGCTGTGTCACTCATGACCAGGGCAACTTTGTTCCTGCCTCCAGCTTGACTTCTAGATCATAGACTCATAAAACAGTTTGGGTTGGAAGGACCTTAAAGACCATCTAGTCTAACAGCCCTCCCCTCCTCTGGCAGGGCGATCATCTGCTATCAGGTTGCTCAAAGCCCCATCCAGCCTTGCCTTGAACACCTCCAGGTATGGGGCATCCACACTTCTCTGGGCAACATGGTCCAGTGCCTCACCACCCTCATCATAAAAAATTTCTTCCTTACGTCCAATGCAAATCTAACCTTTTTCAGTTTAAAACTGTTGTTCCATGTCCTATCACTACAGGCCCTGGTAAAAAAGTATCTGTCCATCTTTCTGATAAACTCTTTTTATATATTGAAAGGCCTCAGTATGGTCTCCCTAGAGCCTTTCTTCCCCACTTTGATACAATAAGCACATAGCCATCTAACCTGCTTGCCTACAGGTAAAAATGCTCTAAAGAAATTCAGCATTTTTTCATAAAAATATTATTAGCATACTAGAAATTGTGTTGCCACATTCCACGTGTAGTTTCTGCTTTCAAGGTCTAATAATTTTTGTTCTATATATCAAACAAAGTCCAGAACTAGAGGCTCTGAAGTATCTGTAGGAAGCATGGTGTGCCTTTTCTTTTGTGTCAGCCTGCATCTGAACAGAGAGTGCATATGGCCTCCTTGTCATTGCACACAACTTCACTTGAAGAGTCCCTACTCAGAAAACATGCCCTAGAAAACAACAGAGTAGCCAAAAATACTGCAACTAAGGTTTGCAAATAGAGCACATTTGACATCATATTTGGTGAATGAAGCTTCCAATGAAGCATAATATGGAAAGTGTCAAATATGAATATTGCAACAGCACACATGACTGGTTTATTTTCTGCTGTGTCTGAAAGTTCTTTATTGGAACCATTCCAATGTAATTGCAAAAAAGCATTCTATCAATATATAGAAAAATAAAAGTAACCTCTCTTTTGACAACATAAGAGCTCTAAAAAGAAACTTACTTTGATTATATAAGCAATTCTTAAAACTTTATTTACTGCTCTATAAAGAATAGATAATAAAGGCCACGTGTTGCTTGGCATTGCCTTAATTCCTAATGGCAACAAGATTATAGTGTAAACAGACTGGATAAATGCGCAGAGAAGAATGAAGACAGAACTTGACTGGTCACAAAAACACATATGCTATTGAAAAGAAATCAGTGGCAACCTAATACTTCAATTAAGAGATATGCATAAAAGAGGAGGAAATGTGTTCCACAAGGGTAGCCACACTTATCTCCTAATTGTCTAATGACCAATCTTGTTATGGCATTTGCTTTTTAAGATTCAGTTATGACTGTGATGTTTATGAAGGTAACAATTCTATTAACAAATGAATGGGCCAATGATTCTATTTTATTGATGTATTGAGTGGCTTGATTTAATATTGAATGGAAATTTCACAATGAAGTGATTCCCAGCAGAATTCAATTATTCATCAAAATCTTTCTGAAGAGAAAATCTCTTGCTTACAGGAATTTCATCCATTATTATATATATAAATTTAATTTTATTCAAAATTAGGTAAACTGGAAACTGTATTATTCTATTTTTTTTTTTTTTTTTTTTTTTGGGGGGGGGAAAGGTAAGTTTTAATGTGTTTCTTGATTCAGGGATATTTTTCACGTTGGTTAAAAGAAGCATTTTTGCCTAAAGGTTGGACTGAACATAAAAAAAATTATCAGAATCTAAAGCCCATGTACATCTGGGATATAGGATTTGGAGCAAGCTAAGGCAGAAGCTCTTTGCAAGAACCTCTTGGTAAAAACGTTGGCATAGTATGATAGAGAAGGTTTCATGAATGTCCTAGCACTCTGTTAAAATAACCTCCTCTCCTCATCAATAGATTTTAATATAATTGAAGCTTAAATATATTCACATTTTATTATTTCATTTCATTATTTTATTTTATTTTTAAAATAACATGCTGTTGAACAAAACAAATGCAAAAACCAATTAAAAATAAAAAGTACAGTAAAATACCTACTGTCTTTTCTAAACCACAGACATGGAGATCCCTAAGCCAAAAGGATTTCCATCCTCATTATTTTCAGGCCACACCTTGACAAGAGTGTGCCTTGATACAAGGGACACTGAGGTACCAGGGAAAAGTCATTTATGCCCTGAGCACCCTCCCTAAGCAGTGGGTATAAAGTCGCTGAGATTGTCTTAGGTGGAGTCTATGTACCACCCAGCTATTTAGATATGGGGCAATAAATAAAGAGGGGAGAGAAAGAAGAGGGAAGTCAGGTAGGTGAGTAAAAGAATACACATGGAAATGGAGGAAGAGGGAGAAAATCTAACATCAACAGAAAAAAGAGAAACAAGGCAATATATACAGATATAGATATAGAGGAAAGGAGAAAAATGAACTAATTTTGAAAAGAGCAGGGGAAAAAGAAAGTATTTTTGTTTTATTAAAAGTTTGTTGCAATTTGTTATGTAGTTTATATGTAGTTTAAATGATTTTCAATGCTATGTGTGCATAGATTTGTGTATACTTGCCTATACCCTACCTTGTCTAAATTTGATTTCTTTAGAATTCTTGCATGATGTATTTGTGTGCCATATCTTACTATATTTAAAGTGTATTTGATAGAAAAATATTGCTTTTCCTGTTTGGAGTGTATAGATGGGTGATTTTGGTTGCAATCCATGTAATTACAAGATGGGAAATTCCTCTTGGCTGTGGGGCTGTCATTATTCAGCTCCCATCATTTAAATTTCAGGCAGTTCTGAGAATTGTTGCCACAGAGCCCCTAACTTCCATTCAAAATTACCTTTCCTGCTCATGTTTTTTGTATGTTTGTTTTATTTTTTTAACATTCAGCACATTTTTACTAACGTGATCTTCTCCCACCCATTATTTTTCACTCACTGTTGAGGGGGCAGCCTGAGTGACTTTATCTCTGGGTAAAATGAACATGGCTTGTCTCCATTCTGCTCTTATTTTGGGGCATCTCACTGAACTGGGGAAAAAATACTGTAGATGGCAAAACAGGTAGAAAAGAAATTATAAAGAATTATCTGTATATGTCTGGGCCAATTTAATTGCAGTCTAGGTGATCTGAAGACAACTGATTCTTTCTGCTTGTGCAGATCTGAGTCATTCGCTGACATTGACTATTGTTGCAACAACTCTGTAATTTAAAATGACAAGAAATACTAGTTAGTACTTATATAAAATAGATATTTCTTAACCTCTGATCCTCTTTTATTTAAAAAACAAACAAACAAAACACTGATTTTGAATTGGTTTTCACCTGTAGACTTTGTTCTGCATTGTCTACAAAAGCTGAATTTTGTTGTGCTCATGCATGGGTCAGTGTTTTCAAATACCTTGTAGTCTGCCACAGGCACTGGTAAAATGCAGAGAAGATTGATACTGTCTAGCATTTAAAATAAATAAAAATTTGGTATCATCAACCAAAAATAAACTTTAATTGAATATCATTGTGGACAGACCAATATGATAACTAATGTTGCACAGAAGAAAAATTAAGTTAGTAATTAATTTTCCATTATTTTGTCTTTTAATGTGTTTAAAAATGGGAATTCAAAGGCATTTCTGAAAAAAAAAAGTACTGTATTTTTCACAGTATATGCAAAGAATGAAAACAATTTGCAGATAAATTTGAAATATTTTCTGTGAGGCCACTCATGTCAATAGCAACATATGGAAATTCTTGTTTTAATATGAATTTCTTTTAAGCTATTTACTTAATTAGAAACCTGCAATTATCTTTATTTATTTATCTTTATTTATTTATTTTTCATCATTAGTGATGTAAATATCAATGGATTATTATTATTTTTATTTTAAATTTGAATAATCTGCAAAATAGGGATTGCTGAAATGATTAAAATGATCTATTTTCCTTGCAATATAAATAGATTTTATGTATTCCTGTTGAATGATGAAATGCAATGTCTAATCTTTATCTCAGGTGAAAGGTTCTACACATCCATGGAAAAGGCAGGCTTAGTCAGGTCAATGAACTAAATCAGTTTTAAAACAACAATGAAAAGGTCTACATAATAGATGAAGGTAATCATAATAATATAATATTTCACAAATAATCCAGGACAACATATATTTTATTCCAGTTTCTCACTTAGTGGCAGTAATTTAAATCAGATTTTTTATGTTAACTATATGCCATGCAGTGCACACACCTGTTCCTAAGGCAGTTATTTTAATCCAGTAATGAATGATTAGACATTTGTGATGAAAATAAAAAGTATTTATTTATTGAAATTCTGTTGTAAAATCATAATCATAATCTGGTCTGTAATATTGGTCACAGCCTTCTCAAATTCAATATAACTGAAGGCAGAGAAAAAAAAATTCCATGCCCATCTTCCCACCATAATATAACTTCAAACAGGAAAGTGCATACAGATGAACTTTTCTCAAAAGAAATTAGACGAGTTGTTTCAAAGGGTAAAATGCTTTCAGAAGACTATTAGAGGTATTAGCAAAAACTTCAGTTTTGGAACTTCTGTCCAAATGAGAACATAGAAAATCCTAGGAAAAGAAACATAGAAAAAATGAGAACATAGAAAATTAATTTTTAACTGTTATGAAACAAGCCCAAAATGTTGTTGAACATTGACTTGCTAAAAGCATTGACACAACTAATTACAGAATTTAAAATACAAAAGGAGGAAGGCTGACTGTAGTTCTGACAAAGTATCAAAGAAACATTCAAGAAAGATTTAAACTAAAGAAAAAAAAATCTTTTTCAAAGAACCTGAACTGAAGAGTGTGAGACTGAAATTCATTAGTGTATCTCAATTCTCTAGTGAGCAGATTAGCTGAAATGTAAAAAAAGACCAGAACAAGTATGTGACAGTGTTTTAATGTGTAATGATGGGGAAAAATCAGCAAAACTTGGCATTGCATACTTGGATATTTAATAGTTGTCTTAACAACGATTAATAAAAAATAACCATTTTGGATATAAGTGGACATAAGTTTCTTCCTGAATTAGTAATATGTTAAAGAAAAGAGAAATAAAAAAGAATATGACAGGTGGTCATTTTCCAAAAGGTTTAGTAGGGGGATGAATGGAGCTGTCTGCTATTCAACATCTTAACATCTCTAAAAAAAGGGAGGAGATTAGGAAACAATTTTTCACTGATATAAAATTTCTCAAGATAGCCAAAACTTTCTGCAAAGAGCTGCAGAAGGATTTTACTGCATAGAATGATTGGGTGAGAAATTAATGCAAAGCAATACTCCTGAGGAAAAAAACAATTGCAATTATGAAGCTCACAGTGGTGGATTCTAAATTAGCAAAGAAGATCTTGGAGCTATTCTGATTAATTCCCTAAAAACATCATCCCAGTTCTCAGCAGCTATCAAGAGACAAACAATATTCAGAAGTATTAGGAAAAGAGTAATAATAATAAAAAAGAAACAGAAAGCTTGATTATGTCCCTGCATATACAGATGAGAGTGCCACACAGTGAATGCTTTGTGGAACTGCTGGAAGATATGTAGACTCGGAAAGGGCAGAACAACAGAGGGGAAGGTTGGAGGTATGAGGCAGCTTCTGTATCAGAATTGTACTTGTACTCTTCATCCTGGAAAGACACAACAAAAGGTGGGTGTGATAGAGGAATGTAAAATTATGAATGACACGAAGAAACTGAATAGGGAATGATTACTCACTGTGGGGTACCCAAGGAAACTATTAGGCAGCAGGTTTAAAACAAACATAAGAAAGACCTTTTCTGCTTAAGAATATTATATTTGAATATTATATTTTGAAATTCAATTTCATGGGATGCCAAAATTACAAAAAAGTTCCAAACTGATTAAACAGTTCTATAAAGGAAAGACCATGAAAAGCTATTAAATACGAGGTCGGTGATTTTAAACAGGAGTAGCTGGCAACTAGCACTCTACTTTCCCTCTTTCATATGTTCTTTTTTCTAAACATCAGCTTCTGGCCACTGGCTGAGAAAAATCTTTTAGTTTGATCTAGCATGTCTGTTTTTATGGAAAACAGCACAGAAAATAGGGTTTATTCAATACTAAATATGTAAGCTCGAATTCTGCTATCCTTTCCACCGGCCTATTCTTAGCATAAAAGCTAGCCAGGTATTCATTGGGGTTGCATGATTAAATTTCATGTAACTTCCAATCAAAACCTTCAATCAAATGTTCCTTTTATGCATTTATCATATATCTAAGAACATACAAATATTTTAAATATTACTTTGAATAAGGAATGAAACAGAACACATAGATTGAGATTCAAAACAGTAAGTACAGTGTGGGTGAAGGGCAAATGAGAGACGTACCTACATGATCTAGCAAAAGATGTTAATTCAGTTTCTCTACAGTCTTGTTTCAGTAAAGCAAAAACAGGGAAGGAAGGAATGGTTCAGTATTTTCAATATCTTTGTATTTATAAAATAGCACCAGAAGAACAGTAATCCAGGTGGTTGTAGTCCTTTATTACTGTATGAATGCTGAGACTTCCATTCATTTCAAGGGCTGCCCCCACTAAATATGTGGTTTCTGTGGGAACAGAAAACAGTGTGGTCAGAGAACGCGGGTGTCTTCACAGGTCTGCAGAGCTAATGTGACAATAATCCTTTCTCTGTCAAGGCCCAATATGAACAAAAACATAACTCTGGAATCAGCATGTGGAAGATCTGTGAAGTGTTAGAGGGGTATTCCTCCCCCCTTTCTGGGCAGAGAAAATTAGATTCTTTTGACTGCAAGGCTGAATGAGTTGAGAGTATTGTGCAAAAAAAGCCCTAAATGTTTGAGGCAGAATCATACCCTTAGTACTTGTGAGACGGGAATAATGACAGAAAAGCAAAGATTGGCTGTTAATATTGACATCAGCCACTGAAATGTTGAGATGAACATCTGGAATCAAGTGTTCTGTTATATATTTAAAATTTATAGACAGGTACTACTGTACTGCCTGAATTTTTGAAAGATGAAGAGTGAACGGCCCTGTCTGATGGGCACCCGGCTACTTGTGCAGCTTCCTAAGGTAGCTGGGACTTGTTCACTTGCTTCCAGCGTAAGGTGTCTGGCTATGTTAAACTCAGCCCCAGCTTCACATAAAACACCCATGTTGTGCATGACTCCAAGAGGTGTCCAGGAGGGCTCCAGCTGTATGAGTAGTAGGTCTGGTGCTGGACCTGGGAACACCACTGTGTAGAGGTACATCCAGCATTGGCTATATTGTACAACAGCAAATGGCTGAATAGTCCTTTCAGGTCATAAGACTGTGGCTTAAGACAGCACAGTCCTGAGGACCTTATCAACATTCCGGCCCTTGGGACTTAGACTCCAAGAACCCTGTCACTTTGTCCCTGAGTAGGGCTCAGGTGCTGTTGCACATGCTTTAGTGGCCAATTTTAGGTGCTTTGAGGAATTTGTGCCAAAAATTGAGATGCAAATTGGATGCAGGTATCAGTGAGGATTAGATTTCCAAATTACTCTCTTGATCTTAGCTTTTAAGTTCTCATCCACTCTGGCATGCTTAATGCATGTGGTCACTGCCAATTGCTTTTTGATTACATCTGATATGTTTGCAGCTGGTTGAACCATGTAGTTATTTGCAGAAATATTCTGAACTCACTTCTTAAACTCCTGGAATGACAGTTCAATGAAACCAGAATAGAAATAGGATCTGCATTTTGGCCAGAGTAGGAATACTCAATGTGGAAAATTTGTAGTGTTGTTTGGATGACCCAATATCAATGTAGGTTTGATATCTATGGGCTAGTGGAGAGAAAGTATTAGGTGAAAAGAACAGCATTCAGTTCCTGCTGTTATTCTGCATTTTTAAGTAAAACTTCTAAGGCTTTGTTATTTCACACTATTAAGATGCAGATAACAAAGTGTGGCTATATTCGTAAAGGATTTTGTACGTAAGGTAGATAATACTATTTGGGACTGGTGTGTATACATATATGTACCTATATATTTATATAGGTATAAATGTTTTTAAAATAAATCCATCTTCTTACTGACTGTTACCTCTGCAAATTTGTTGTGGACTCTAGAAATGAGGTTGCTTTTTGGATTGCCAAATACCAGCCCAGGGAGGTGAGTCTAATTTAAGGTGTGAATAATGGTTCCTCTTCTTCCCTAGGCATATGATACTGATAAAGTGATAATGGCATTAAGTGTATGCAGTTTGTAATCTCTGAAAATATTTGTTCACTTTTTCTTAGCAACACAGGTTCTGCTGTTAGAATTATTGTCAGATAAACAGAGTTGACTGACTTTTTTTAAAAGGATTGATCCAAAATGAACATATTACACAACATGTTTGTTCCTTGTGTTTATTTGCAAAACCTAGTTCAGCAATTAAAAATAAATGCAGGATCTAGAGCTGTTGTACTACTTGCATGTAGTTATACTCATGATAACTAATAACTCAAGGGAGAATGGGAGGGAGCTGGCTTATTTCCTTTCATTTGCTAGAATAAAAACTGCGGAGATAACGTGAAAAACATTTTTCATGTTAACACTAATTATGTTTTCCAAAACCTTTTCATGTATGGACCACAATTTAACTTGGATTATCCTCTATTATTTGCATGACATTTCTGTGGGGAGGTAGAGCAATAAGGGTGTTGGAGAATGTGACATGGAATGGTGCTGTTATATTTATTTTTTTTATCCCGCAGTACTGGCTGGCAAGGTCACTGTCTGAATGGATTGTCTGGTTATAACCTTTTGTATTGCACATATAAGAGCTTTTCTGCTGCAGTTCTCAGAAATTGTTAATAAATTCAATTAAATATTCTAATTTTGAACACTGTCTTGTGGGCTTCCTTATATACTAGTATTTTTGATAGTCTTTAGACTACTTTCTTGATTTGAAAATGTGCTTTCAGTTATATTCCCTGTCTGGTCACATGTGGTAGTGCTATGTTTTCCTGAAGCTGTTGTTGTTTGTGATGAATAGGAACTATTGGAATAATCTGTAGTGATGCTAATTCACATTCACTTGTAGTGCTGCTGCCTAGATACGTAGTAATTGTTCCAGGAGCCTCCATTCTGATATGGACAAATATTCATGATGAAGACATCACTGATTTTTTAACTCATTTGTTCTATAAGCTCAGAAATAACTGTTTTGTTCTTGATTAAGAGAAGTAAAAGGATAGTTATATTGATAGAGGTTTTGTGGGCATATGTATATGACTTTAGTAATCCTAAAATACCATAACACGTTGAACAGACACAATGTGTGCTGTTTATACAGCTAATCTTATATGTCACAATATATTTAAAGTGTGAATGTCTTGGATAATGCCATGCCAACATATCTCCCATGTTTTGCAACCTTTCACATCCAACCCCAGTGTTAAGGCACTATTATATAAGAGGGAGGACTTTTCCTTAAGATAAAATCTGGAGCATTCCTTACTCAACTATTGATTTCATGTGGTACTGAACAATATTATGGTGCACAGAACTGCACTAACTGACACTTGTAAACTGTCATTAAGTTTTAAATGCCTTAGTTATACTGTATTCTATTGTGTTTTCAACCTTTAAAAACCCAAAGATAATTTATTTATTTCAGAGTGGTTTGGTATATGGCAGCATCAAAATATTTTTTATTAAAACATATATTCTAGTATATTATTCTAATTTATTTATTTATTTGTTTATTTATTTTTGCTTGTGAGTATGGGCATGTGTAACTATGCAGTTGTCTACTGTAAATGCAGTTGCCTGTTGCTGAGTGTTTTTTGTAATGGTTTTGCCTGGAAATCAGATTAAGAAACAGTGTTCTAGAGTGATCGTTTGCCAGAAGAAAGTGGTAGAAACATACAGATAGAAAAGAGCCTGTATAAAAAGACATGGAATGTCTTTTAATGCCAACAATTGATGCCAACAAATTTGAAACGATCATTTTTAACAGTGAAGATTAAGTGGTGTGATAAACATTACCTGACATCTTAAAATCAAGATAAACTATCTTTCAAAACTCTTTGAATGTTTAAAGTAATCAACCCTATTTTTGTCATATGTTCTGTTGGACTGCAAGTCAATACAGATTTTTCACCAGCTGTGGAGCTCAGGGTTTTGCTTTCAGAGCAGTAACCTCTGAGTTTCATCTCCAGCATTGCTGCTGAGCTCTAAGTGGCCACGGCATTCATGAGAATGACAACCAGAGTCTTAGAAAGCGAGGGGACCATTTCACCATATTAATAATACCATACTTAATTCATTTAACTGTACTGGAATTTGATAAAATGGTTATTTGATTGGGTTCAGCTCTTCATGAGCAACTTCACATGTTTATCTTGCTTAACTTCTCAGCTTCAGTCTCCTTGATTTAGTTGACAACTGTTAATTTGAACCAGACATTTGAAATTGCTGGAGAGCTTCTTTTGTAACAGAAGCTTGCTAATCTGACTTCTTTGTCCACAGAGAACTCAGGGAATTGGCTTCTCTTTGTTCTATCTATAGTGCCCTTTAAGGCCTTTTAAAAACGGTGGTCGTGAATTACCATACATCAAGTACAGAGAATATGTATGGAAGAAAGGAATGTAAGAGAAAATAAACTGCATTCCACAAAAAAAAAAAAAAAAAAAAAAAGTTTATAAAACAGAATGCGAAACCAGGAAATGCTAAAATGCTACTGTCCTATTTATCTTCGAGGAAATAATTTTATAATCTTATAATCTTGGCTTTGCTCCTAGTTGTTATTTAAGCAATACTCTGTATGAAGATCAGTCAAGGTCAAATTAAATATATATTTGTAGACTATATGGATTTTAAAAGGCTTATTAATACCTGTGATAATTTAACATAATTCATTTATTTATAGATTACTGGAGTATGCTCAAAGTTTACTAGCCAACATTCCCCATATTAAACATTTCCCATTTAAATTAATTAATGAGAGGGGAAATTGGGAAATAATAAACAAACACTTGTCTATTCCTACATCAGCAATTGTTGACTGCTTGTTTTTTAAACTCATGTAAACTGTCACTGTTTACCTGCATTCCTCTATTAGAAACTCATTTTATAAAATATTGTTCTCTACACTTTATGATTTAACAATTGTTGCTCTTGGTAAAAAAACAAAACAAAACAGAAAACCAAACCAGCCAACCAATCAAATATCAACAAGCTTCTATGAGTTGTATATCTAAGAAACCAAACACATCTTTTCTATTTGAAGAATCTTTCTTCCTATGTTTCCCTTACCTTTACTTCCCTTGCTTTACAAAAGTCCACTTGGCGTAACCAAACCTATACTGTGGATTCATTCTTAAGGCTTTTGACAACCTACCTATCATCTTATCTGCAAGACACCAACTTCTATTTAGCCCACAAACACAGGCTTCTTCATCTACTTGAAGGTCTAGGCAGATACCTTAATAATTATATTTTAATATTTTTTATCTATTAATTAATATGCTTCTTAACTAGGACTAATACATGGGGCAGAATCAGCATGAGATTGAGATGAATCTTAGCTTTATTTCCCTCACTGATCTATTTGCATTAATTTCCTTTGTACTTGGAACAACTCATCTGGGGCAGACACAATAGCACAAACAATTTCAAAGTACTACAACAAATTGGTTGATCAGAAATTATTTTGGAAGGCTGGCTACAAGACGATGGCCTCTGGTAGGTGAAAGCTAAAGCATGTCTGCCTCCAGTTGAAAATGAGAGGATGTTATGGGATTTACTTTACATTTCCTTACTTCTCTAATAGGTTTATTTGTTTTCTAGAAATCTTTATTGTTTCTCAGTGAAGTTATTTGTATATTAATGGTATCTTTGGATAGCACAGGATGATAAATATTGAAATGGGATGTGATTCATATTTCATGAACTCTGGTCCTGAACATTTTACAATTACCAGAACAAATTGCATTAATTGCACCAAATTATATGACAGGTGGAGGAAGTTTTCATTAGTATCCATTACACAAAGCAATATAGAAAGAAATTTCCTTTTATTTTTTTTCCCCTGTAATTGACTGTAAACATGACCAATCTTACATAATAGCAAAGCATATACGAAAGGTGATATTGGTTGGCTTCTGCAGCTTTAGGACTTGTAATACCTTAGGGATTTGGGTTAATAATGATTACAGGAGGGGGAAAATAGGTGCAAGAGAGATACTATGGTTACACAGACGTTTCTTTCTTAGGCAAAAAATGTTTTGTATGAAGATCAGCATCTAAAAATATGAACCTGAGAGCAATCTAGCAGTGTCAGATAGTATGGACCTTGGGACTGGCTGCCAAAGCATGAGACTACACTCCACCAGGAGTGTAACCAGCCTCTGCCACAGTGTAGATGTTGTACTTGTTTTTCCTTTCCAGTTACAGTGCAATGCTTCTGAGGTGAAAGACTGTGATGGAAAAGGAAGATACTCTAATATGTACAAGTATTCTTAATGTGTGCCATAGTGGAATTGTTTACTACTGGAAATCCTGGATATTCACATTTAATGAAATAAATATTTCCTTCATTTATTTTTTCAGTGGAAGAAAGAAATTAAAAGGTAGAGTTAAGATCTTGTTTCTCCTCTAATCTATTTGCCAAACTATTTTGCTCTGTTCTTTCCTGTAGAGTTTGTGGTGCAGGCTTTCTTTTTGCTCTTTTTTTTTGTGGTTCCATTACTCATCCACAAGGAAAATTGTATCCCTGATAAAATTAGTTTCTGTCAAGGAAGCTAATTTTACTTTAAACCTTTGTGGGTATTATTCCAGAAAGTAAGGGAAGTGATATGAAAGAGAACTGAACAACTCCCTTTTAACATTTTTTTTGTTTTGTTTTTAAATATCTGATTGTGAAGAGTGTGGAGAATGCAACTCTTAATTTGATGGAGACTGGTTTATTCCATTATCAAGTATTTCAGTCCTTTGGTAGACTGCTTTTAATCAGCAGAAAGGTTCAAGCAAATTAGAAGAAAAGAAATAAAAGAGACATCTTCTTTTTCTGGAGGTCTGAACAAAGTAGATTTTAAATACAATTTAACATTAATTTTTGAAATATTGGCACTTCCTTTCTTTAAAATATACAGCCAAATTTTTCATCTAACACCTAAGCTGATGGGCACTGAATCCATAAATAACTCTGAGGACTGGGTCCTGAGACACTGCTAAAGTGTAAAATAAACAGCCATTAAAAATGGATGGGTCTTATTTTAAAAAATGTGAATCACCTATATGAGTGATGAAGTGGTCGTTATTTTCATATAAATTTTGTGTTTTCCAAAATGTAGTATAACCTCATAAACGAAGTTAAGAACATAATCAAGAAATGGCAATGTCCAGAATCTTGACAGAAAATTGTATATGTCATAGGGAACAGTGGAGAGGGAAAGGTGTGAATGCAGGTTTAAAAAAGAAAAAAATGAAGTCATCCTTAAGAATATGGTCAGAAAAGACAGATATCAGTTTCAGATTGTGTTCTCGAGACAATCTGGCTTGAGGAAAAGGTTAGAAATACCCATACAAGTTGTTCCTTGCTGAGCTGCCCTCTTGTTCAGACTTGGAAGTTAGCAAAGACATTTCTAATGGGTTGTTCTGTAGGGAAAAAATAGAAAAGAAAATTAAGATCAAAACTTAAAATACACAGCACTCCTCTTAGGTTTTCTTCTCTTCTGGGTTCTCAACAGTCAAAATGAGTTGCACATTTGCTTCTACACCTCTATGTCATTTTTCTCTCTCAGGAAAGCAGTGCATAAGCAGAGGAGCTGAAGTGTTACTTTTGTGACAGAAGAGTGCCTCTTTATCTGGAGGTCATCATATTGGAAGAAAGTTGTAAATGCACAGCAGTGTCCGGTGCAGCAGTATTTGAGGGAATGGCATCTTACAAGAGTGTCTGTGACCTTCCAGCCCAGGTCCAGCCTCAGACTTGGGGTCCCGCAGGAGGGACACCGTAATTGCTCTATCATTGTTAGCTAGAGGGGATCTTTAAACAATTCCAAGTAGTGTATGACTAACAACCCTTCCCTTGCATTGTTTGACAAGATACTTCGGAATGATGGCCCAGCACTCTAGTGTGTGGAACAAGTAAGATATTTCTGCCATATGAGCACTTCATCAGTAAGATGAAGGGTGCTAAAAGATCCCTGAGGCTGGAGACAGTGGCATTGTGTATAATGCGATTTCTGCAAGTGTGGAATGTTTTACAGATCACAGGAGTGGAAATCCTGAAGAAAAGGGTAAGGTCTGTGCTTTGCCTTGCACCGACAGAAGCATGTTTTTGAAGGATTTGTACAGAGGAAGCTTTTCTTTTTGAGGCTCCCTGACACAATAGGAGGACTTGCCTTACAAGCGGAATCAGAATTTAGAAAGTTTTTTTTTTTTTTTTTATGTTATAACAAGGAGACAGACCTGTTAAGCTACAGTGATGTGATCCAGACCCTTAGCAGCTTAGTCTGAAATGTAATCTGTACGTCAGCCCCAGATGCAGAAGGACTGGAGTATATGGTGCGCAGGATTTAGCCATTTCACAGTAAATTAGATAGGACTTTTCAAACCTTTTGAAACTGTGTTTTCAAAATTTTGTGTTTTTTTAGCTTGCTTTGTAGGTGTTAAGCCTTGTTGCCCTTTTCCTGGGAAGCTCTGACATTAAAAGAAAATTTACTTGTTTGGAATGTTATTATAATCTTTCTTCAAACCAGCTTTGAGCTTTAGTACTTAGTACCATTTAACACTATAATCATTTAAATCCACTTTAATGACTTTTGTAATATAAATGTTTTAAGTATAATAACAATTATTTTAACAAGTGTTTCCTGATTCCAGGCATGTGTAAAGAAGATGGGGTATGTAATATGTCTGACCAGATAACTGCTTTTACGAATTATATTCATTCTTCTTTATTTAGCTGCAAAATGAAGAGAGTTCAGTGTAGTTCAAGGAAAGCATTGTGGTAAACAGACAGCTTAAATGTGAGCAGTGTAAAGAGCAGCAGCTTGCAGAAATATTGCTATAGATACTAAGACCGTATCCTGCCTCACTATGGACCACACATAATTGAATCATGTTCAATAGAAGGCCATTACAAAACAGAGCTGATTTGCAATGCTAATGCAGTGAAGACAGCTGTCACTGGGAATTAAATATGATCATTCAAAGCCTGAATAAATGAGGTGCCCATTATCTTCTGGCTCTGCTGCAGCCTGCTTAAAGAACACAAATAAATGATACTGTCTCAATAACCAGCTCAGTTTTGTCTTCTAGCCATAGAAATATGAAGAAGACAGAGGGAAGAGGGAGGGCATGCAACAACATCAACAACAAAAAGCATAGTCAATTTACAAAGACAAGCAGAGAACCAGTGCCCTAGGACTCCATTTTCAACAGAACGGTGTTTGTGGAAAAATGGAAGAAAAAGCTCTATAACCAAGCTAACATGTTTTAGTGTAAAAAAGGCCTACTTATTTACAAAGAAACGGTGAAAAATAACAGATGTCTAAAAAATCACGGTCAGTGATTTTCCAAAGGAAATCAGTCAGAGAATCCAAAACATCCAATGAACCAGCATGGAGTCTGCACAGAATGATAAAGGACAAGTTAAGGTAAATTTCTTTTCCTCTTGGCAGTGCTGTGAATGTAGTAAGGTATTGCTGTTCAATTTTAATGTGAACCATAATCTACACACAAGGAAAAGGCTGATCAAGGTGGAAGAACATGGCATTTGTTTGAAGAGGGAATGCATTGGAAGTTTGTGTCGTTTCACAGAGAGCATAAAAGCACACAGTTGGAAAAAGAAGAAAAAAGAAAAGTTACCATATACAAGGAGGCTGCTTCTGCTTCGAGTAGGAGTGGTACCCGATGCAGCTGGTTTGGTCCTAGGCAGAACAGGTCTGTGCTGTGCTGCAGCTGGGCGGTGATGTGAAGCAGAGGAGCCCCAGTGAGAGCAGCGCGATGCTTGGGAATCTGCCTTCCTTGGCTGGCACTCGCTGGCTGCGGCACTGGGTGCTGGCAGAGGGCACGCAGAGGGAAGCACTGCCAGATGTGGTGACAAGCCCTGGCTTAGCTGGTGTCTGATTACCAGTTTGTGCCTGTAGAAAATACCATATAAAACGTGCACTTTAAAGAAAAGAAGGAGACAGAGGAGTTAACTTGCATAAATCATATTGCTAGTATGTGTGTGCAAATGTGTCCGTAAACATATGAAATCCATGAAGGATAACCATGTATCAAAGACTGCTTTTCTCTGATCAAACAAAGTATTTGCCTGTCTGCAGTCTCTTCACATTTTTTTCCATTTTCTGATAAGGAAATCAACTGGCAGAGCCTGGAAATTGTCAAAACAGGCTGGGAGAAGTGGGACAAAAGGTGTGAGGAATACCCCAGGCACCCGTCTCTTGTATTGCCAGGTCCCAGAGTAAGTGACCTGTCCGAGACCTTTGTCAGCCCTGTGTAAGTGTGCAATAGGCAATAGATTTCATGTTGGAGTTGCCTGCACACATGAGACAACGTGCTAATCCAGAAACAGCAAACTAAGTGCAAAGAAAACAGAAGTATTACCACAAGATTTGCACATTCACTGTGACAAAATCAGGAGAAAAACGAGAAGCTTGGAAAGTATATGACTGTGAAAAATTGCATCTGACATAATATTAAATACCAGCAAGTGTAAAGTTGTATATATGGCACGTGAAAGCAGATAAACAGGTTGGATACAAACTGAGGATTATCTCTTCAGATACCAGTAACTTTAGGAATGGGTAGAGTTTTAATGATATGAATATATGGATATACATAAATGGATATGAAATTACAGAGTGAAGGCCAGGATGCTTGTGGTGGAATGTATTGTGAGGCAGTACACAAACTCAAAGTAACAGTGTCTGCAAGACACACAGCATTAATGCATCCACACTTGAAATGCTGCATTTCCTTTAGGTCCTCACATGTACTGAAATTCTAATTCAAAAAGAAGGACCTTTAATACGGGGAAAAAATGGAGTACGTATGGAATGACCAATAGCACCAATCTCCGTTCTTTAGAAATCAGAGGATTTGGGGACACAAATAAGTCAAGCTATCCATGAAGAAGTGGAATTATTTATATTTTGAAAGAAATCATGGACATAAGAGGTACCAGCATAAAGCAGGTGTGAGAGGAGTTTCAAGGCCAGAATTCTTTGATGTCTAAACATTTTGTAGGTAAACTCCTCTTGTGAATTAAAGTAGAGCAAGGCCAAAGAAATACCTATTTGAAATTACTATTTTAAATTCCTTCATCTATCATTTTCTTGATAACTATACAGTTTGCAAACGCCTTAGCTGTGAGCTGCTAAATAGAAAGCCTATTGTGCCCTACTGTGAGAATATCTTTAATGGATTCTCTATTTTCCCATTTTCACTTGGGTTTTAGTATTTTTCCTGTTTTAAAACCCAGGGAAGAAAAACCTTATATTCACTGTTTTGAAACTCTGTGGGTGCAGTGCAGCACCTGTACATTTAATATCAAAGCCTTTTATTATGTTAAGCCAGGGGGGGTTCTTCTTCCCTGCCCTATTCCTTCCTGTGACTCTTGCATTCCCTGTAGGTTTATGCCTTCTACCACTTCAAAAATTTCACAATACATTTTAATTGATAGGTAACCATGTCCGTAACACTCTGGTTGATAGTTGTGGATTTTTTAATTATTTATTTATCTATTTTAGTGAGTGGCAACACCACAGGTGATATACAGCCAGCGAATAAACTGTGGCACTGTATGATGCTGAAGCATTGTGCACCTGTGTATGACATCTCTCACAGATAATGGAAATATGCATGGCAAGGCCTTTCCAATGCTCTCCTCTGTTTTGGGTAATGTATATTGTCCTTTCCTGTGAGGCTTAGGACAGGATTCCTTACTGGGCTTTGGGCCAACCCTCCTATCAGTATCTTATTTGCTGCTATGGTAAGTTGGACAGCTCTGACACACCAAGCACACTGCTTCTTGCAGAGTTTGTGCAGATAAACACCACGCATCATGGCACGCACTCTGACATACTTACTGATGGCTTGAGACAGTCTAAGTGAGATATGCCAGGGTGCAGTGCCATCGGTGCTAGCAGTGGGGCATGTGGCGGGCTGCTGCTCTCAAATCCCTGCTGAGGCTTTTGTGTGATGCCCAGAGCATTTCATATGCTGTAACTGTAGCATTTAAAACTGCAGATGGGACAAATGTAGGACAATTTGCATGTTTACCAGATGGAAGTATAGCTCATCCACAAGGTACCCTGCTAGCACTGTGAGGGCAAACTTTAGTGTGGCTTAATAAATATCCTCTTGTGGCTAATTCTGCAATTATGGATGGTGTCGTCTTAGCACAGGGAGAAATAAAGATTCTTGAAGCACTTTATTAGAGAAAATAGCTTTAAGTTGGCTCTGCCATGTATGAGGAATAAAACACTTAAGGTGCTTCACAGAGCAAGTGCAGCTTGATTTCACAAAGTTTTGGCCTTGTGCTTGAACTGCAATAGCCCTAGTTCCCTCCTCTGCAATAGCCCTAGTTCCCTCCTGTTTCCCTTATATTTCTCTACCTTGCTGAAAGAAAAGGGACAAAACAAGTATAATGACACGGTACCAACCATTTGACTTGAAATCAAAGCATTTTCAAATAAAAGCCAGGGAAAGCAGGACAGAACTGGAGCAACGTGTAGTGTGCCCTGTCAGTAACTGGAGCACTTTCTGGGTACGAGAGGGCTGTGCTCCCTTTCCTTCTACCTGTGCAGATTTTATCCCATTACACTGAATTTTTCAAAGTCCACTGCCATGCAAAGGCACATATATTTCAGTTCTAAGCTAAACTGAATCCTCTTGTGTTGTTGTCCCTAGCCTACTTGATTTCAAATTCCTTTTGAATGCTATATAAACCCAAGGGGAAATTCCTATTCATTTTCAGGCGTAGGCTGTATTTAGTTTCCTGTGTTGTGGTATTTAGTTACTAGAGTATACATTTCCTAATATATATTTTCTTCATCATGCCTAGATCTCATTTCATTTCCTATTTTATCTTGGTATCTACAGTGCTTTAGAAAGAAGAGTACAGATAATGATGGCTTTGTTTCCAAATAAGAATGGAGTAAAAGCCCATTTGGTTTGTTCTTAACATACTTAAGGAATGCAGCTTGTGTCCACTATATTTTGTTAGTTGGTTGTTTTGTTGTTGTTGATTGTTGTCTTTATTTTTTTTTTTAAACTTGTTCAATTCACAGATTAAGCCAGCATTTACCATAGTAAATGGTAAGTAACTGATGGAGACTAATTACAGTATCTTGTAAGCAATGACTGTTTGTAAATGTTGGCCTTAATCTTTGTGTAGCACAGCAGAACTCTCTGAGATTTCACTTGGTATGATAACACACCTTTCAGTTTTCTTAATTCCTGGCTGCATAGTGTCTTGTAGATCTGCACAGGGGCATCAGGTGCTGACTTGCTCATACTATCATGGTGTTCTCAGTTCTAAGAGATACACTCCAAAGTAGGCTGAACTTCATACAACCTTTGAAACCCTCAAGTTAGAGATAGCATAGATAGCTACGTATTCTCACAGTTTGTTTCAGCTATATGTAGATGAATGTAATTGGGCTGGTTAAAATCCAGCATCAAAACATTGAGTAGGTTTGATGTATTTGTTCGAACTTCCGCTGTTAATCCTGTGCATAAACTGTAATTTAATTCCTTTTCTTATTATGCATTAGCTTGAATAGAAATAAGTGTTGAGCTAAAGTGTTTGTGTCGTGTTGACAAGGTTGGGTATGCAGCTATGAGGCTGTTGCGCAGCAACAAAGTGTATTATCTTTACATTACGAGACCACTGTAATTTTTGTACGTTATGCTCAAAATATGAAAATAAACTGTAGAGGAAGGTCTTCAGTAGAGCTTTGTTCTCAGCTTGCATTTTTTCAGTCATTTTGTGTCTTTCCCAAATGGTGTAAACTGTATTACATTTCCTGTCAAATTTAATTAAAAAAAAAAAAACAACAACTTCACACTAATTAGCTAATTAGGGGCCGTAAAATGTTCTTTCTGTCCCTCTCCATTTTTATTCTTGTTTATTTCTGAAGTGTGAATGGGGTGGAAAATCCATCCACTAAAAGGGAGATGGAGATAATTGAACTCTTTTCATACAGTCCCAGGTAGAAATCAAATCCAAGACCCAGGGTTAAAGGTGAGCTCTGTAACTACTATACCAAACTATTCTTGGTAATTATCAGCATGAGCATAATTATTAACATTTCAATTATACTCACAGTATTACATCTCTCCAAGGGGTTTAACTCCACTGATTTTCAACTTGTCTTGTTTTTTTGGTTGGAATCCAGTTGGAACAAAGTTGCTGGATAATATTTTTGACACAAAAGGGTAACATACTTTTCAGAATACGTGATCTATATGTTTTGTCCTCAATGACACTTGTGTGCTTCCAGATTTTGATTGCTTGGTAACACTACTTGGCATAGCGAGGTATCTATTTCAATAGATTTAAATAACTTATTACACAAGAAAGGAACAAAGCTCCAGGCTCTTCTGTCTTAAAATCCAAAGTTTGAAATTGCAACTTAGATGAATAATACTGCATCCTTTGATTTAAAACAATATCCAATCTTTGTCTGCTCTCTAATAACTTTTTAAATAACTGTATCCTGTAATTTACTTAACCTAAGTATGAAGCGCAATATTTTTAAATAGTTGATATTTTTTTAAAATGTATTTTATTAACCATTTTTGAGTATTCAAATCTAAAATGCTTAATAAGATAAGGATTTATAAGTGGGAACCACATGAAACATTTCTGTGCCTTTATTAATTTTGTATAATAATCTCTACTGCTTGTAGAGATTATAATGTAGAATTATAATTATTATAATGTAGAACATTATGGTTGAGTTCTACCTACTTGATGTTTGCTATCCAAGTGAAGTTTCCACACTATTCTGCATTTGTAGGAGTGGTACTATCAGAAAATGCTCATGACAACAGTCTGTCTAGAAGAGGAATGGAAACTTCAGCTTGATGTCTGAGTGTGATGCAAAAGTGACTCACCTAAACATATGTTAACTCTGCACAAGACAAATTAAATGAAAAAACATTAAACAGCGGCAGTGGTAGTATTGTATTTTCCTGCTCCTCAACACATGAGTGTGAAAGCAAATGTGTTTAAGAAATGTAAAATCCTTAAATCTTCATAAAAAATAACAAATTACCAACAGGGCCAGGCAAAAGAAGGCTGCGGTAAGCCTGGGAGATTATTAAGAAAATGCATCATATTTTTTTTCCCATTCTTGTGCTCTTTCATGGGCATCTGCTTCTGGCTATGGGATGCTGTATTAGACGAACCTTTGGACTGATGCTATATGGCCACTTAAAAGTTCTTCTGTAAGAACTGTCCTTTTAAGAGTTAAGGCTCTGTAAGAGAACTATCTGTAAGGGATAGTTCTGATGTGATATTGATAACGTGTTTGTTTAACAGCATCTTGCTGAAGTCTAGGGCAGTCACATAACACTGACAGTGAAAAATATGGGCTGATTCTCCTTTCAAGTGAAAAAAAAAAGTATAATAATTTTTCCTTTGTAACAAGTGACAATAGTTAACCATGCTCTCTGTCCTTCTGCTTTGTCAGAGCTTGCCACCATCGCAACTGAGAAAGATCATGCTGCAAATCTCAGCTGCTGCAGCTGACCACCAGCACTTTCTGTGTTCTCTACCACCTCTGCTATGAGAGCAGCAAATTCCTACAAAAAAATGGAGGTTTGTGATTGCACATGCAATTATAGTGTATGTATATACAACTTCTGTATGCTTTCTGCAGGATATTAACTTGAAGCTCATTAGCTGAGGTCACACTTTTCTGGCTCCACTACCAGTTTAGCAAACTAGTTGAGCATTTATTTAAAAACATTAAGATGTAATTTGTAACAATAATTTCAAAAATAAGTTAAATGGAAAGAAAGTAATGTTTGAGTAACAGTGAAGTATTAACGAGTCTAAAATAATGGGCTTAGAATATTTTATATAGACAAATAAACATTAACTTATGCAAAGCTGTTGAACTGTTGTGTTTGCCAGAAATACAGGTCAACTCACAGAGGTGTTCCTCATCATTGCAACAGAAAATTGTGCTCTTTTGCAAAGTAATTATACCTTCGTTCATGTAAGTTTGAAAAAAATATGTGCTAGCTCTAACTTCCCTAAAATAGCTTTACTAGAAAATATTGCAGCTAACCAAGAGATGATGTACCTCATGTCTATTGTCCCTTGTCATCACTAAGTCTATTGCCTGGTGACGAACCACACTGCTGTGGGCAGGGAGTCAAGCTGTTGGCAGTGCTCTGCAGCCTCAGATAGGTATTAGGTGCTTCTGACGGTTCTCAACCTAATTACACAGGGAAAACAGTGTACAAAATCGTATTTAAAATAGTGGCAGTCAGAACTCCTACTGTGCTTATCTCTGATTAAATTATGGCACTTTACCACTACAGCAGCAGTGAATTCAGCCTGAACCTGGTGGTAATGGGAGACAGAGGCTGTAGACCTGTTTGGCTGTGACTTTGCCATGAAATTTGGCTGTATATAAATTGTACTAGATCATGTTTATGGCTGTAGCCCTCTTTTCCCAGTGCCCAATAAATGCACGTGCATCTCTTGGAATTCACTGAGCCACTGTCTGTGCATGAATATAGTGTTACATGTCTCTGTGCCAGGGTGCTGTAGAGTTGCTGTACTTCAGATGGAGAAGCAGCACTGTCCCCAGAACTGACTAATGAGATGGAGGGGTAGGAAGGGTCTGCTTTATTTATTTATTTTATTTTATTTTATTTTATTTTATTTTATTTTATTTTATTTTATTTTATTTTATTTTATTTTATTTTATTTTATTTTATTTTATTTTATTTTATTTTATTTTATTTTATTTTATTTTATTTTAATGTAATTTTAATGCAATTTTATTTTAGACCCAGAGAAGGCCTCCAGCACATGGTAGTGACAGCTACTTGAAACACAGGAGCCTGAGCATGCCCTCCTAATAGTACTGAGGTAGGATGGGATGTGTTTGAGGGTTGGTTGTCCACAAGGCACCTCAAGGACTGTATTGAAAATTGTTAAGAAATTCAGTTGATAGTATAGATAGCTTAGTTATTTGTATCACATTCTCATCTTTTTTTCCTAAATGCTTTGTTTTGGCTCAGATGGGGAGTTCTGACCGTGGGAACATGACTCCAGTGTCTGCAGTTACAGAGGGCAAATGGTTCTGTGGAGTTCTGTTTAGTCACAGCTCACTAGAAATTGTCAAAGAATAAATCATATATTTTCACAAGAGCTGTAGTAAGAGACATGACTGAATAGCACAGGAGAACCTGGAGAAGAGCTGTTACATGGCCGTCAAATCGAGAGCAGGATTTTAAATTTAATGAAGCATTGGAGGGAGGCACAGGAGGAATGATGTCTTAGCTGTTTGAATTTGGGCAGCACACAGAGGGGAGAGCTGAGAGGAAGATGTGCTAGAAGGGAAGATGCTGTATTAGTTTAGAGGAAAACAAAATCATGAAATGGGACTGTAATGATAAGAGGAACAGTGGCCTCATTTTCTTTGTGCAGTGTGTGGAAATAGATGAAGTATGAATAAGGTCAGTCTTGAATGTGTTGCTTGAGTGAGAGTCTCATGAAAATGAGGAGTCTAATCCCAGGAACAAGCAGTGTAATTGAAGTACAGATGCTTTTACAGCATGCAGAATAGTGAATCTTTCAATCCTCCATAATCACACATCTGACCTTAAGTGATATATATGCATAGGTGAGCATATGTGTACAAGTGCGCATGCACAGTAGGGATGTGCATTGTCACAACTACTTGTTACCAAGCAAAAATTGTCACCCGATCATTTCACACAATAGGAACCTCCTGTGTCAACAATAGCTCCTACAGATTTAATTTAGTCAACAGGTTCTGCCTGTCCTGACACTGGCATCTGATGAAAGCTCCCGTCACACCCCTGTTGTATTCGACCCTGGAACATTTAGTTTTGAAAGGACACTGTTTTCCACCACACCTTTGAAATTAAGATAGTACTGCTTATTTAACCCATCTTTCTGCAAATACATTTTTACTTTTCGAACAGTTTGTTTCCTGTTTTTTGTTTTGTTTTGTTTTGTTTTGTTTTTGTTTTCCCTCTAATGGTCAGAAATATTAGAGGATGTTAGAGGACACAAAGCTACATCTTTCCAATCCAATGTATCTAGGCAAAATGATTTTCCAATGCAGCCCTGAGCACTTGGAACCCTGAAAAACCAAACTAGTTCCCCTATAAGACTCCAAGCTCTTTCCAACGGTCTGCCAAAAACAAACAAACAACCAAAACTAAATTGAAAAAATAAAAATAGGGCTATAGACATATCAGACTTAAGAATGTGGAACTCCACTGCCCTGAGTCAAGCCGTGTTATTTTAAAGCATATGATGGTCTCACACTAGGACTCATAGCCTGAACATGTAAGGACATATGCCTTCATCAGAAAGACTTCAGTTTTTTCAGTGGGTTTTACACTGATGGAGGATGTAGACAAGTACAGTAGTTTTCTCAGGGATAGCTCTAAAAATCTGCCTGCTGGTGGCAGCCGTCATAAAGAAGTTCAATATTTGCTCTAATTCTTCAGTTCCTTAGTTTAAAATCAACCAACCCAAACCCACAACAACAACAAAAACAACCAAAAAACCACACCAGTATTTATTTGCCTTTATCTGACATAACTTAGTGCATATTTTGACTACATTTTTTCCTGCACAAAAAAATAAATAAATAAAATATTGCAGTGGACATTTAAAGCATGTGCTGATGTTGGCTAGGCATACAGATATGTCTGTACCTGCTGCACTGGATGGTTTGATGACATGTCTGTGTGCAACATGGACTTTTATGACACTTAATGTACTTATGTGCTATATTTGATTATGAAGTAGTAATATATTAAGGGATGATAACAAGGGATATACCTGTAGAAAAAAAAAATAAAAGGATAAAAACTGTATCCCTGGATGGCTGGAGAAACACAGAGAGATTTTGGGATTTGTTCTTAATTACAAAACAGTTAGAAGAGTTACTAAATGTGACATATAACTATTATACTGGATAAGAACATACAGCTAAATTGAATACATAATAGTTATCTTCATTTTTTTTTTTTCTAGTTTCAACTAATTTTTCTGTACAAATAGGTATTTAAATAACATAGGCTATAAAATCAGCAGCAACCAGCCAGAGTGTATGTGTATAGAAACTCTCTAATATAAATTAGTGCCTTTTAAAAATCACTGTAAACTCTGTTTTCTGTAATTATAACAAACCCTAGAGTTTTACCCATGTAATAGTAATTTTTTAGTGTCTTCACCATTATTTTCCTTTTGATTTATTTAACTACATCTAACTTGAGCAAACAATGTTAAGTGGGGAAACAGATGTGGTTAAATAGCCTATAATTACGCCTTTAGTCATCTGTTACCATCACAAGGCTCCTCCTGCTACTATGACCAGAAAAAGTGACCTAACTGATTTCACCAGCAGCCTTGCCAGTGCCTGATGCAGAATAGATGGCCCTATTAAGCAATCAGAAAAAAAAATAAATAAAAATCAACCATTACAGTGGAATAGTAATCAGCAGTGTTTATACTAGCACCACAATGCACAATCAGAACCATGAATTCTACTAATTGGGTACCTTCTGCATCCAGAGGTGCCTGCAATAGGAAACAAAAGGGATTTGAAAATTAGTGTTTGTAGCAATTAGTTTCTGTCTGAAGGCTTAGCCCAGTTCATGGAAGCCATGATTCAAACAGGGATTATTATAGTAACTATGGTATTTAAATGTCCTCTGTCATTATTCAGCATCAAATTTAGCATAGCAAGACTAATTTGGATTTACTCTTTAAGACTAATTTGGATTTACTCTTTAAAATATGATTGTTGGGAATTTTTAAAGTCCTAAACTGCAAACCATGTATTTTATGCTTTTTTATATTTCCCATATCGGTTGTTTCCTTCTAAAGATTATGAGCCTGTTTCAGACTAACTGTAGAGGTGATTAAATGTGTTTGCTATTGAATAGCTGAGATTTAACAAATAGCACATTGGAGAGTGTTTGACTATTATTTTTCACAGAGTGATCTGTACTATATTGGCATGTTGAGGGATTTCATGCTTCATGAAAATGTAAGGACTGGAAGTTTATTGTTTATAAACACAACTAGAAATTCATGCCAGTGAGCAGTGGTATACAAATGTTTAAGAAGAGAAATTTGGGCATGCAATTTTCTGAGTAAACTGCTGGTGCATTTACGGATGGGCCTCGGTGAAAGCTCAGTGGATTATATTAAATTGGATAAAAAAAGCCTTTTGCCCTTTTCTTTCCTTTGAATCTTTAGCATTTCTGACGTAATAATCTGATAGACAAATCTCTGTGCTTCAGTTCTTACCATTATAGACTCCCCGCTGTAGGTGCTTAAAGGACAAATTAACAGTAGTACAATTCAAGTAACCTCTTCACCTTTTCTATCAAAGCATCAGCTGCATGTTCTTGCTTTGCTAAAGCTCCCCATATGGTTACAGCAGGACTGTGACAATAGCTTACAAAAAAAGCTTAGAATTCATGAAAAAAAAACTCAAGAAGAGATAGGAAAAGGGAGGCAAAAAGTCTTTAAGTCAGCCCTCAGTCTTAGCTCTGCTCTTTAAAGGTTACACTGAGTAACGGAAATGTATCATCTGCAATTTATTAATAAGTTGCTGTCCTCATTAGTTAACTGCTGTTTAATCTATATGTGATTAACTGTGTGACCTTAAAGAGATTGTTATTAATACAAAATATTACATTATGAAACCATTAAGTTATAGGAAAATATTGGTACTTCGAAGACAATCAGAATGATAAGTGTGATAGTTTTTAGAGATACTGTACCAACACTTCCTCTGACTGATTGCATTACATATTGATATTAGCAAGTATCAGTCTGTAGTGCAATCAGTCAGTGGAAAATGAGTGAAATGTGAACTAATGAGAGCTAATTGTCTCATATAATAGCAAGGACAGAGAATTCTATCAATTAAATTAGTCTGAGTTGAAACAACTATCAGTGTAATAATGTTGATAATATCAACCAAATTAGATGTAATGAAATAAATGGTATGCTAAAGATCAAGGATACCCATCGGCTCCGACCCCCACCTTGTGCTGACTAGTGAGAGCGCCTCATGACTTTGGGCTCAGGTCCTGCCTGAAGCACAGCCTGAAACATGTGGCTGTGCTCCCAGGGGACAGGTACAGAGGGATTTTGAATTAGTGTAATTTGGATTTGGCAAATAGAGGGTGAGGCAGTGAATATCACGTAGTACAGATATACCACTCTTGCTAGCTCCAGCACGCTTCTCAGTGACAGCAGAGATGTGGTAAGTGAGAAACGGTGGCTTGAGAAGTCCATGTAAATTTGCCCAGGTGTCTGTCGGGGCTTTTCTTTTTTCCTCTTCATTTATTTTCTTTATATATATATATATATATATTTATTTATTTATTTCCCCTTTTCCCCTTTTTCTTTCTTTTCTTTAGAAACTACTACAATTGAACATCTGTGTGGAATGACCAGATGCCACTTAAAAGACCTACTCACAATATGGGATGGCAGAAACACAGAAAAACATCTGGGCCATCAGTTTCACTAGGGATGTGTTGCATGCTAATCTGAAAATGCAGCTTGGGAAATCACTACAGGAAGATGATGCCTTGGCAAAATTGCAAAATTTGACTGGCAGCTGCCATATTCATCTTGTAGAAAATCTGCAATTGTGTATGAATGTTTAGAAACTGACCATACAACTGAATGTGTTGAATTTTTCTATTTGTATCAGAGAAAGTGGACATAAGAGTTCTCTCATTGATACCACTTCCAAATAAAATTAATTTCCTTGTAACACAGGATCAAAGGAAGCAAAAACTAGAAATATCAGCATCCTACAGAAAGCTTGAGTCTGAGAAGGGTGACAAATAATTCATCCACAGTGCTGAAACCACATCACCTAAAAACCACAATCGCCTACTAATTGCACAGTTTATATATTATTTAGAAAGCATTTGACATTTGACTTTCCACCTCACATGCTTGAGATGCAGAGATTCAACAAGCACATACACTGACATAAGTAGTAAAGATAAAATATTTCTATTTATTTATAGATAAAATATTTCTATAAAAAAGAAAAAAAAGGCCGACAATCTTACTTACAGTTGTACATGGATAGAAAAAAAATCAGGAAAGCAATGAAAGCAGTGGAATAACACAGGGGAGGCTAGACAACTTAAAGATCAGACAGATGATGGGTAGATGATGGGCAAGGCCACAAAGATACCATCTAAGAAAGCACCTGGAAACTTTGATATGACATCAGTACGAGTCATGCATGAATATGTAGATGTACTTACCAAAGTTATAGTAAGCAGTGATTGAATAAATTTGTTAGCTAATTCTCTTAATACATGAGGATAAATGAAATATTTAACGTGGAGTCTTAGATGTGATAACCAATGGTTATTTTCAGTGGACCTTCTAGCTCCTTATTGTTCCTTCTACTTTTCATTTAGCAAGGCTATTTTCTCACCCATTTTTGAGTTGCCATTAATTTCATCCCCTCATCTGTTAATGGACTTTCTTTCTCTTTAGTATTTACTTCCCTAGCCATAAAAGCCTTTTTAATCCTCCCGAGCCCCTTTTATTCATTCTGAGCTTGATTGTAATGCTACACTCTGCCCTGGCTAAGTAGCTACGTTGCCCCAGGAGCGGGCTGGAGAATTAAGTAAGACTTGGAGCTCTGGTCTCTCCCTGTGCTCTACTTCAGAAGTCAAGGCTGGGCTGTGGCAGTGTGACTTCCAGTAAAACCAGTAACCCTAGCTGACAAACCAGAAGGAAAAGCATTTTGCAGATACTGTGACTTCTGTCCCTGCTGACCTGCTTGCAGGCAGTGGGTCCTGCACTCCATGACAAAGCTTTTGCTGCGCAAGAGAGCAACATGCAGCAGGTAATGTAATATTTTGCTCTCTCCATTAGTCTTAGCTTCAGCTTCTTAATTTTTCATAGGCTTGAGGTAGACAAGGAGATCTTAAAGCAGTGCTGGCCAGCAGGCTCAGAAGCACTGTCAGAATGTCATCGACAGCCAGTCTGGGTAGGGAAACAGCATCATGTCTTGGTGCAGAATCAGTGGAGCAACACCTGGGACAGTTCAGCCTTCCTTTTTTTGGTTCCCTACATCAGCTTTCTCTAGCTCACTCTGGATATTTTCAGCCTGGTTTTCTAAGGAAATAGCCCTTACACCGTTTTACTGCATGTGTTTGTGTATACTTCTGTCCTCCTACCTCTTAGTTATGTCTTCTCTCCTTTTTTCTCCTTTCCTCTCCTGCATAACTTTTAGCCTATTTTTCTAACCCAATCACATAGAAATAGAGATCCCAAAGCTGCTAGCTAAACAGGAGGTCAGGTAAGGAAAATTATTCCTATGAATCCCATCTCAGGAAAATAATGCAACCTGTGCTTATCCCCCACTAGGCACTAGAGAGTACACAGCTCCGTGAAGTTTTACCTCTCATTGTGTTCCCTAAAGTCTAATCACGGTAAACTTCTGGCTGAAGCGTTTCCAATGCTGGGTCACTTATATATGTACCTTCTTTAATGATGAGTAAGCTCATGCTTGTGCTCCTTAAAACCTCAAATATTTGAGTAATAGTTCATCAAGCCAGTGTTTAGGTTTTGCATTAATCCCCATTTTGTTTTTCACAGGAACACTCTGCAGCATATACATTAATTCAAACAACATTCTGCTTTTTTTTTTTTGAGGTTTCCCTTGTCATCCTTAGTATGTTTGTCTCCATGAAATCAGAAACCCTTTAATTTAATTTCTGCCTCGCTGTTTTTTGTTTTTTTTTTTGTTTTTTTTTTTTTTTAATAAAAAATTCTTTATTTTTCTCTAAGAACTAACATGGTTTCTTGTTCTTGGTAGTAAAAGTTTGTAACCTGAGACCCTCCTTAATACATGTGCGATTGTATTTGTTATCCAACAGAGATATGAGAAGTCAGGATTTCTCCGTAATGGTTTTTACAGGCTTGAGAAATAATTATCCTTCCTTGGGTATGTATGCTTTGTAGTCAGAGCTGTTCTTCCCTCTAGGCTTGCTCCTTGTGCGTCATTGCACACTCTCTGTGGGGCAGGAGGGTTGCCATATGTGTCTAGCAGTCTGCCTTGTATAAAATCCAGACGGTATTGCCATAAAAACCTAAAGCACTGTCCACACAGCTGAATGAAACTTGGAGGGGAAATCAGTGGGAACAGTTAAACTGTAGAAGGAAAGAGAAGAAACTAGTCAAATATTATCTCCATGGTTATTACCAATCAAAAATGATGTTATGAAAATGCATCAGAATATTTGTGTAATATATGAAGACATGGGATAAAATTCCTGCCTTGTGTTTCATTGGTTATTTCTACATTTTTGCCTTCCACCTTCTGATGCTGACAGTCCTGAATCCTCCTGTGAAATAAACAGTGGTTATGACATCTGAACATGATGAATTTAATGACCTAAAAAATACGCTGTTTTCCACAAGTGTAACCGCTTTCAAGTAACCTTCACATTTGGCTGCTGCTATGTTTTATCATGTATATTGTGGCTCTTTTTTTTTTCTCCCTTTGCTTTTGTATTGCTTTAAAAAGACAACAGAACATGCTGTGAGTTAATGTTTCACTTGTAAAAGGTTATGGATTAAGCTCAGCTGGTTTCTCAGGCTGACACAGGGTTCATGATTAGAAGAATGAAAACAAACATGAATTGAAAATGTCACTAACCTTTATTGGGCCCTGAAAATCCCTGAGCCTGCATGACAGGAGGCTTTCCTGTTTTCAACAGGATAAAGAAGATTGAAACAAAACAGCACGGATCTTGGCTATTTACATCTTTTAATGAATGCTCTTCACGTTTGGGTCCCTTTGTCAATCTCCCAGTTTTCAAGGGTTTAGCTGTGAAAAGTGCGGATGGTATCACATACTCTTATAAACCATGGAGTAGACATCTGTCTAGGATGCTTTTTCCTCCAAATTATGCTTAGGGTAAAGGACCACGTTTTAAGCTTCACTTACGACTATGCATGTATAAGGTAGCCAATTATCCAGTCTGAGCACTCAGTAGCAGAAAGGCTGAATGAAACCATCTCTAAATAATACCACCAATTTAATTTTACTAAATTAAATTTGAAAAAGCATTGTCATAAATTCCATATGATAGTGCGGTTTGAACTTCAGAACTGTTTAATGAAAAAAAAAACAAACACAACAAACTTTGCACTTTGAAAAAAACAGTTCTTGCTCTGACTGCTGTGGAGAATGTCTTGCCAAGACAGGTAGAACTCAACAAAGACTCAAACAGGCCAAAGAGGAAACCAAAAATGCCCCTGACTTGGGAAGCTTTGCTCTGTTAAGAGCACAGGTTTGGGCCCAGTATCTTAGTCTTCATTATATTGAAGGAGTATATTGCATGGTATGACTGCACTTCCTCTGCTTTAACTGTTCCCATGCATTGGGGAAGAATTAGGCACAGCACTTGGCCTTACAGACTCACATATTCCCTGCTTTCCCATTACTTTACACTGCTCAACTGATTTTTCCTGGTCAAATTACTGAAAACACAAAAGAATTATCGAATGTTTTTAATCTAGGCTGTAAAGAAACAAAGCATGCATTTTCCTTCATTTAAAAATTTTTAGCTGCATGTTTTAGTAACAGCTGTGCCACTGCTTCACTGATTTCATAGGTAACCTGAGAAAATACTTTATGGAGGAAGAACACCGGGGGATCCTTCAACCAAATGTATTTCCTTCTCCTGATCTATAAATGTCTGGTGGATATGGAATTTTTGCCTCACAAAATCACATTTACTTTTTTCATGAAGTGAAGTGAGGCAATATAGACCCATGCTTACTACATAATTATTTAACATATCCTACTATTTCATGGTGCAACTCTGACCTGTAACTGAGATTTAATGAAGTGCTTTGGCAGAGAATTAATATTAGGGGGAACACAAACCTGCAATTTTTTAGTCTCACTTCATCCAATTATAGTTTGTCCTTATGTTACATAATCTATTTTACAGTTTTTGGTGTAGGAGCAGAGTGATCTCTCACAGCATTTTAATGAGGACCATTTTTTTTAATCTCTAGCTGCTTCAGTCTTTTGCAAATATTGAGGAATATCATATTTGATAAAATTTCATAGGGTCTCTTAATGATATAGGACCCTAACCCACAGTTTCAAAATCAGCTGTCTCTGAAGTTATGTGGACATGTGAACCCCATTCATTGAAAGTGATAAATTTAACCAACTAGCTGAAAATCAAATAAGTGGCTGTTAGGTGCTCTAAAACTAGAGAGTTCCTTAAACAGCTCAGCTTAGGGTGACAAAAGAGGCTCTGCAAGGCAGCATACAACTTCCAGAGGTCTTGTCACACACTGGACTCACATCTCTGATTGCACACTCAGTGATCTGAGAGAGCAGGGGACGGATGAGAAATACATAGATTGCCCATGGGAAGAAATAATGAGGAGTACTGGGGTCGTGCGTGCACATCTCATACTGTCAGCTGAGTATTCTGCCTTGTCCCTTACTGAATTTCCTCTCACCTCTCCACCAAAGTTAGCTTGGAGAGAGAGTGATCCCCTTCTCTGCAACACTGTAAATCCATCAGTGTGTATGAAGCGTGAGGTTTCCTTCTACAAAACAACAGTTTTGACAACCTGCAGTTTAATAGTGAAGACACTCACGTGGAGAACTGTTCAAGGGGAATTTGATCCTGCATCCCATGGAAATACTTCTACTAGTGACTGGGATGAGCAAGGAATGGATGGCTTCTCCACTTGGCTGCAATTTGCCCAAGATTAGACGTGCTTGAGGTACATCTAACATGACAGTTCCTGAAGATCAGGCAGGTGGTAGAAAGACTTGTTTGGGAATGTCGGTTGGTTGAAGTGTGGGACAAACACTGCGTTCCCAAGTGCTTTCAGGACCTGAACACTTCTGCTCATTCCTAGTGCAGAACTTGGTCTCCTGGGAGATTTCACTTGTGGAAACTTGAGAAGGCTCTGAGAATCTGAATTTGTGATTTGGGTGCCTATAGTGGCATTGAGATGCCTAGATTCTCCTCTTGAATCTAACTCATGGAGGCAACTTCTTAATGATACATAGTGTGAAAGTGCATTTAAGCTCTTTATTTTGATTTATCAAAAATGCATAGGAAGTTCACTTTATTTTGGTACTGTTTGTCTGGGATTTTCATCAGAAAATCTGTTCAAATTAGATTCTTAGGCTCTTAAATGCCTTTATCTACCTTTTTGTCTGTCTATCTATCTATCTTTGTATGTGTTTAGGCCCTGATTACATTTGTGGAGTTAACCATTAAAGCCCAACAAGCTAAGGCTCCAGAGGCACTTATGTATCTTTGGAAATGTTTCTTATGGCATTCTGCTGATGCATTATCTGTTCTGTGGTAATAGAAAATATGGAGAAGAAAAGAGTAAGTGCTGTTCTTCTCATTTTGTCTCAAGCTATAATAGTTAAAATCCCATGTTATTTCTCTGGAAAAAAAAGAAAAGAACCATGCTGAGAGCATTTGGAGCAATGTAACAACGCTTAGTTTAATTTGCTAAGCTCTTGAGAGCCGTTTCACATAATATATGGTGCTATATAAAGAATTGGCTGTGTGAGAGTTGATCATGAACTCAGGCATAACTCAGTGACTGTTGTTTTCAGTTTTGAAAATACATGGGCACACCTGATTTATAATAAAAGCTAGGAACTAGTGACACTTGGCGTGTGGAAGTTACAGTTTAGTTCAGTGCCAGTTTCTGTTAAACTCTTCCAATGTACTTTTGTCTGGCGGTGAGTGCTTTTCACTGCTCAAGCAGAAAGGTTCCCTTCAGTGGAGAATTGAGCCAACTGTTTAGAGGGTGTTTTTTTCCCTAATAAAACTTTACAGCATTTTTATGTGAAGTTAGTGTTTGTGAAAGGCCCTGCACTGACAGCCCAGGGAACAGAGGCCTTAAGTTCACTCACAGACCATGCGCAGTGCAAGCAGCACTGGCAGTGGTGCTCCTGCCCTGCTGCACTGATATGCCTTCACCACAATCCGAAAATGATCACCCTGAAGGATTGATTTGGTCTCTAATGCTCTTCTGCTATTTGCTTATTATCAGAGACGGTCACTGGGCTGCAGTTTGATTTAAGCCCATCATGCATGAGGGCCACAGGTTCACAGCAACCAACGCATTGAGTGCCAAGACACCTACCCCAGCTGGTACCAAATGCCAAGGACATGGTGATAGACATGCCCTCTTGCTTAGGCTGGACAGCCTGACTCAATGACACCCCATCCTGATCCGTGGATGTCGCATCACTCTTTCTCTGAAATGAGAGGATGATGATGGCTGCTCTTTATTGAGCAGCCTGGTGCTGGGAGCAATGCCCGGAAACAAAGGTATTGCCACCATACTGGGCTCTGCAGAGAAAGAAGCATGAGTACCTCAGGCAGTCTTAGGCAGGAAATGAGTACGCAGGTGGTTCAGCAAAGACATGGTATGTTTCAGTACCTAGGACACTTTTTTTTACAGGTTTAGAGGAACCTTCATCTTGAAGGTTTAAGCATTGAGAACCTGAGGAAATTATGGCTGAGTTTCCCAGACTACTTTTAGGAAGTTAAGAAGATAAATTCTGCCATTTTAGGCTTTGTCCAGTCTTCTCTGTGATCAATGTTGAATACCCAAATTATGGTCTGTGAAACAGTTATGGTGAGGTAATTAATGTTTTTGCCAGGGTTTTAAAACATTGGCGGAACTAACACGTTTCTCCAAGTCTGGCATGGGCTTTTTTGGAGGCTGCAGGAATGCTTTCTAAGGAAAAAAACCACACACACACACATATATACATCATGTTCTTTGTCTCTTTTTGAGAGATGTAACTGGTTCTCTTGGGGAACTGTCTCATTGTGACCTGAGATTAAATGCCTCACTTTGTATTTCCCTGGTGATTCACCTCGGAAAGGTTTGTGTCTTCATTGCTAATTTCCTTTAAAGAATCATTTAAAACTATTAAACCTCTGTTAATTTGAAGCTTAATTCTGTACAGATGACTGTGTTATGAATTAAATGCCCTCAATTAAATTCAAAGATAAAAAACCTCCCCTCATAATGGTGGTGTATTTTGTGATCCTGCTATTTCAAAGTATTCACAAAAAACATGGCTGAATATTTCCTTAATTTTTCTATACTCTGTGTTTCTTAAAGACATACTGAAATCCTGTATAATTTTTTATGCTTAATTTTGCATATTGAGAAATGGGAGGCAGAAGAGTTTGAGCGACTTAAGCAGATATGTCTCATTCACTTCTCCACCAAAATCCCACCCACAAAGCATTCTTCCTCTACGGTACTGAAATCTCTACATGTTTCCAAGCTGCAGCTTGTCCCTGAGAAGCTTATTTCATTGCATTTCATTTCATGGTTCCCTCCAGATGCCTTGTACACAATAGTCCTATACGTTTTCTCATTTAGAAAGACCTGCCAGGGGAAGTTAAGGTATTTCAAGTAATTCTGTTCGTGATCCACAGCAGGATTATTGTAGATTGATGCGTGACGGTATCTTGGATTCCTGACGGAAAAACCTACTTAGGATCTGAACCTGCATACACACAAAATGCAGGGAGGCTAATTGTATTTGGTTTAACAACACTAATTTAATGAAGCAGGCTTATTATCTGGCCCATAATTTACAACCTGAGTTTAATAAGAACCTTTTCTCTTGTTTCTCGTTATCTTTTCTCTGATATCTCCATTCTGCCCACCCTTTTCTCCCTCCTTCTCTTTCTCTTCCCCTCATCCATTCCCTCTTTGTGTCTTTTCCTCCTTGTGTCTCCCTCCATGAAAGCATGGGGCAGTAACAGAAGGCTCAGCCCATATCCTTGCTACAGGTTGAAAGATGAGCATATGTAGGTACCACACTCCTTTACAGTATCATTAGTGGCTTTTGAGGTCTCTATGGTACAGACCATCCTTGGAATACTGTAACTGAGATGATGGAGAACTCTCACAAATCTGGGCTACCCAAAACCAGGACAGCTAATGGGTAACCAAGGGCTCACCATGCTTTAATCCTCAGAGGGAAAGCTGCTCATGAATATTTGGTCCAGCAAAAAAAACATGTGAACTACTTACGAGATTCAAAATATATCTTATTTCACCTGTCAGTGCCTCCAAAGGCTTTGGCCCTCTGTGCTGGAATGAGTGTGGTGCAGCACGTGTGCAATGACTGCCTCCTGCTCAGGAGTGGTGTCGTCTGATGCAAAACAAGGGAGCAAACCACACGCAGGAAGGCCCTTGCTTGCTGCAACAGCTGCTCCCATTGCTAATTGATGCTGTGTTTCTGTGGCATCATCCCAGTGACTATTTTAGTTTGTTTCCAGCTGTGAAGGTTTTTGTCTCACAGCTAGTGGTATCTGTGCAGCTGGCAGAGTGAGGTAAAAATAAACACAACTAATTCAGCACAGCAAAGAGGGAAATGTACAAAGAAATTCAAAAATAATACGATCCAAGGTTATTTGGGAGAGACATCTGAGTCTGTGTGGAGCAAAGGCTGATTTTGCATGGAAAAGGGTTGATCACCTACCCGTGGCTGCCAAGAAAATGAAAATATTTTAATGTGAATATTTGTCTTATGAAATGTGTTGAATGCTGAATTTTTCCAAAGACCAAACTCTGGTGGCATTATTGACAGTTCCTCTACAATGTCCCACACATATCTTTAAATATTTACTGCAAGGGAGTTATTTATTTATTTATTTTTAAGAATGAAAATATATTTATTCATTTAAGATTTTTCATAAACTCCCTGCCTCTTTCTGAAGCAATAGTTCAGTAACTACTGCTGGTTAGAGGTTTTTTAATTCCTGCCTTAGTTTGGGTATTTCTCTTTTAGATACAAAACTTTAACCACTGTGGTCATTTCTCCCAATTCCCTAGTTTCTTCCAGTAATACCTGTGTTATCCTTGCTTAAACTTCAAGCAGCACCAGGGATGGCTTTGCAGATTCTAGCGCACTGTTTAAAATCCTTATAGATTTTTATAGTTTTATGAAAAATGTAGATCATGTGCTTGTTAATGCCTAAAATACCATGTAGTTTCAGTATCTTAGAAAATTAATTTTAGTTTTTCAGAAAGAAAATTTTGATTACAACACAGAAAAAATATTTTTATTTCTCTGGAGAGTATCTGTTCTTCCTTCTTTGTTTCCATGCTTTCAAATATTTATTTTTACTGTTTTGCCTTAGAGTTTTGGATACAACCGCATGACCTGTGCATCAGTATCACAGGTAGGGAGTCTGCTAGAACAATGCCTACATTCTAGCTTGGAAATATTGACCTCTGCTCATTCAAAATATGTAATAAATTCCTTTCTGCCTGAACTTAGGAAACTGGCATTCACAAGTCAGTCACATTACCTTGAATGCAAACACATGCTACTTGTAGTAGCAAGGCATGAACTAACAGAAAGTTAAAATTAATGAACCTCGCTTTCTTTTATCAAATTGGCCTTGCTCAACATTTACAGTGTCATCAAGTGTTTATTCAATACATTCTGATCTATTCTATTTTGTAAGGAGAAATGGTACCTAGAGACATAGAAACAAACATTGCGACATAAATGAAATAAGTTCATAGAACAATATTTGGTTAATCTGCAACGATAGATTAGTCCCTACTTTACCTCCTCCCCCCCCCCCACTCTCGATATCCATTTCCTGAAGGAAAAAAAAGGTGTAATTTACACAACTTCTAAAAATCTGAATTCTCTTCTACAGTACTTTCTAAATCCTATATCTGATGGAGCTGGATTTCATCTGTTTGTGTAGAATAACTCAGGTACCATCTGGCCAAAATCCTATGGAGAGATATGCAGTTTTTGCCCCCAAACCTGAAATTGCTGTAGTGGAATGAGCACTGCTGAAAGAGAGGTCTCCTCATTGCTAAAATACTACCCTTAATGTATCCCCTCTCAAAAAAAAATCCCTTAAGATGATTTTCATGAATGTCCTTTGCAAAGATACGGTGAGACAAGGAGAAAAAAGTCTGAGAGTTAGGAGATGAAAAACTTTGGGGGGATAAACAAGAATTTGTAGTGTTTTTATTTTTTTTTCTTTTTTCTTTCTTTTCCCCTCAGAGCATCCCATTCCTTTTATCAAGCCACCTAGGTAGATTCTTGAATCCACCTCCTGGAAAGGAGGCATAAACCTGCTGCCTGAGCTGTCTTAAGAGCTTGATCAAGCAGTGAGGTAAGTGCCTTTTACTACATGGAAACTACAAGGTCAGAAGGGGAAAAAGTACTGACGAGATGGTGATTATGAGCATTAATCAAAATAATATCGAGTTCTTATATAGCACTTTTCATCAGGAGATTTTAAAGCGCTGTACAAAAGAGACGAGTCTCATTATCTCCATATTTTAGATCTAAAATGTGACCTCCACTACCTTAAGGCTGTTTTCTGAGGGAAAAAAAGACTTTTGGAATCAACAATACTCATTCTCTGTTAAATTTCTAATCACCACAATGAAGATTTAAAAAATTTACTTGTTCTGTGTTCTCTGTAACGGAATTTTAATTGCTTTATGTGCAGCTTGGGATATAATGAATGAATAAATACGATTCTTAGCAGCATGCTGACATCAGCTGATTGAGCTGACACATTGGCACTCTTAGGGCACATTCAGACTCTTATGTTAACATGTCCAGCTCTGTCAGCCTGCTAGTTGGGAAATGGTAAGTGATTATGTTGGTGTTGCAATGCACAGTGAAATGGATCAGCGTAAACCACCGTCAGCAAGGGTTTAAGGGAATCCTTTGCTTCTGTATTTGCAGAGGACTAGACCTTTCAGAGCATCCTAGCTGAGAGCACACTATCAAGCAGCTGCAGGGTGGTCTTTTTTTTAAAGAAGGCTAACAGTACCACAATAACTGACTAAATACCCCACAAAATAGTTATGCTATGCAGAACAGCAAAATTACTATAAGCTGTTACTGAAGGGTGAATTTTTACCTTCTGCCCTCAGGAAAATGTTTGTTTAATATATTTGTAAAATACACTGTGCTCGAAGATGGACCTTGACATCTATCAGCACAATTCTATTGTAGGAGAAAAGACTTATGTCCGCAGAACAGCGAAGGACAAAACTGGGTGCTTGCCTTTCTACAATGTCCTCGGTGCAGAAAGGCTCAAGCATTTGATGGGGATTTTGTTCTGGGTGGTTCCTCTCTGAGGCCAAGGTTGATCTGCATGTGCAAGTCCTACTGAGGAAAGAGAGAGTTGTGAGGAGTTTGAAACATCAAAGAGGAAATTCAGAAAAAATAACAAAAATATTTTGTGTTCAGATGAATGGGAATATGTTTTGGGAAGGCTTACAGGGCACCCTATACAGTTTTGAGACCCTGCCCCTTGGAAACTATTTTATGAAATAATTGTTTTCAAAAGGAGATTAAGCACTGATGAGGACACTGTGTTTAGTGTGGACACTAAAGAACCTGCTTCTAGTGAAAGCTTGCCCCATTTTCACTTAAGCAAAGAAGATTTGAGATATAAAACAGGAAAAAAAGTGAAACTACTGGAATATACTGTGTTTCAGAGAATTATCTGTCTTTGTGCAAAGGATGAGACCATTTTGTCTAGGAACTGAAAACATTTTTTTTGTCTAATAGCAAACTAACACTAAACTAACTAATGGTATTCTCCATTTGGCTAAAAATAAAACTAGGCCTGAAGTACCATCTGCTCTATTTTATGTAGAATTTCTCTTTTCATTTGGTCTTTTTTGTTTGTTTGTTTGTTTGTTCGCAATAATGATAAGGAATAAATAAGACTGATCACTTAAAGCTCTATTCATCAGGCTTGTCAGCTCCATGGGAGCTAATGATAGACTTTATAGATACTGCACCAGCTGAACTTCATGAACTTTAAGTTTCCTGGCACTGATGAAATGAAATTGCTTTTCTTTGGGCTTTAGCTCAAAAGGGTCTTACCTATGTGACAGATAAATGATATTCAAAACCCCATACCAAAAAACCTGCAGATGTTGGACCAAGATCAGTTCCAGTTCCATAAAGTTTTATGGTATAAAAAAGAAAATTCTGGCTAACACTTCTAACATCTATCTAACATGCCAAAACAAATTTGAATTTGCCACAAAATTATTTAACTTATTTATTTATTTATTTATTTATTTATATTTTTATTTATTTATTTATTTTTATTTTTATTTTTATTTTTTGCTTTTGGCTTCTATTTTTCGTCATGTACTGTGTGCGAATAATCTTTCAAACACTCATTCTTCTAAAGTAGTTGCAGAAAATCTAATACTTTTCATTTTTCAGTACATTTTTGATATTAAAAGTCTGATCAATTTTGACAAAATTTTCTGATTACTTATTTGGATTCCCAGATGGATAATTGAGATTTAAAAGAACAAAGCTTCTTATTAAAAGTCTCTTTATTTAATTTTATTTTTCATTTTTGTGTGGCTATACTTTCTGCAGAATTAATTTACTGAGATCTTTGCAAGTTTGTTCATACTGGATATACAACATCAAAGTGAATGTCTTTTAAAGGTTTTACAAATCTTTCCCGGATTTTTGCAGTCTTCTATCCCTATAATAATATCTATATACAAGATGGGATTTGCTTAACATGCGAGATTTCATTTCCAAGCAGAAAGATTGTGAGGACAAAGCACTCACTGAAACAGCTTTGCATTCCTGGAGTAAGTAGGTGAGACATTTATATCAAAAGACTTGGTGCAAAAATAACAGTTTATGGCTTACTAGTCTAATGTGCTGGGTGCTGTCAGCTTTCAGTAGTCAAAGTGAACTAAGAAAGTCAGCCTTTCCTAGGATCCAGCCCCAGATGAATGCCACTGTTCTGATTATACTTGTTTCCTTCCAGCCTCTCCAAACTGTTTACAAATTTGCTATTCATCGAGATAAATAAAATAATATCAACACCTGTATAGCAGATGGAAACAGGAAAGACAAACTGCTTTGCACTGTGTCAAAACACACACACACACACACACACACCCCAGCCTTCAAAGACCCTTCAAGCAGGAATCCTGTGGTTTGAAGTTGCTGCGGAGTCAAGAGGTCCATGGAGGTTTCTCGGTGTCATTGTAGAGCCCATGTTTCTATTTCAGAGACTGCACACAAGGCAAGAGGAAAAACTGCAGAAGATGCCAGAAAACTGCAGAAGAGGTAGAGAGGATGAAAGGATTAAATGCAAGAAACAAGAGCCAAAATAAGCGAGGCAAAGGGAGCACTAGTGTTTTTGTTAGCAAAGCAAACAAAGTTCTAGTGCTTCAGCTTCTTGTTCTAGTTAATTACAGAGGTAAGGACTGCGTTACTGGTGGGAACTGGGATGTCCTCCAGGTGGGCATGTCAGAATTCACTTAATTGCAAATGTTGTTTTGAAATCTGTTTTTGCCTAAGAAACCATGAAAACAAACTGGAAATATCCTTTTTGTTTTGTTTTGTTTTGTTTTGTTATTTTTTTCCTTTTGAGGAAGAATCGAAAACAAGTGATATGGAATAACAGAGCCCACAGGTTTTGTGCTCTTATTCTCGCTATACAGGTTATCGTATCTGATGGCAGTCAAGTTTCAACACTACTTGCACCTTCCAGCTTGAACAGTTCACTTTTTGGCCTTTGGTTCTATTACTATTTTCCACCTCTTTACAGAGTTTTATAATGCACCTTCAGCTACAGTTCATAAGTGAATACACAAGAAAATATATTTACTCTGGGAGGCTTCCATGCCATTTATTTAAGCCCAATGGGTAATGACTTTGCCCTTGTTCCAAGGCAGTACTAGCTTCCTCTCAAACTGTGAGAATTAACTGCTGTGAGTATTTAACAACCAATTTTCTAAGTTGGTGACCTTGGTCATAAAGTTACAACACTCTGTTTTCTTGACTAATTTAGTGTGTCTTTCCTTTTGTTGTCTGATCTGAATGACAGTTACAGGGTAAATGCTCTATTTTAGTATAGCAAATTATGTTCTTGCTATTTTTCACATCACTAATTTTTGTGAATACATATCATTGATAAAAAGCTACTTAGCAAGTAAGACGATTTGTGAATGAAATAAACTTATCCCAGAGGGAATCTAGTGTTGTTGTTGTTATTTTCTGCCAGATCACTGGATGGAATATGTTAAAGAAGATTATTTTCTTCTCCTGTGGTGCATTACTTTAACAAGACATTGATAACTTTGTATCTAAGGACAAAGGTACAGCCAGATTTGCATGAACAATGAAAAATGAAACATTCAGAGCCTCTAATTTTCCCTTTGTTATTAATAATCTCACTAAGAATAGGGATGCATTTTCTTCAAAAACTATTTTGTAAAAATCACTTAAATTGAAGGAAAGTTTCAGTTCTAAGACAAAAGTGCCAAGAAATAAGTATTTTTATTGATAATGTATTAGTGGATATTAAAGATGCTTCTGAATATTTTTCCTCCCGTTTCTGTGCTTTCCATGGTTCCCCATCTCTTAGCAGGCAATAGACTGCTCAAATGTCTGATTGCTTTGCTACTTCCAGGAAAATCAGGTAGATTGCTTTTCTGTATGCTGAAGAAACGTGATGCAAGTTTTCACACCACTAAAACTCCTTCTGTGAGTCAATCCATTTCTTGAGAGCATGTCTGAGCACCCCAGTTAATTCACTCCAATTGCTACTACTGGCATTTTGCCTTTCTACATCTTCTCTCCAATTGTAATCAGCTGCTCTGTAATCATTTGTTTCAAAGTGAAATGGATGTAGATATTATTATTATTATTATTTATTACTATTTATTTATTTATCTATCTATCTCTGTGTGCTACCATTCAAAACACCAGCAAAATACACGGCAGTGCCACAGAGGCATTTTGACTATTCTTTCTTTAAAGGAAGAAAGAAGATAGTAGGCTTTATATATATATAAATAAATAAATATAATATAATATAATATAATATAATATAATATAATATAATATAATATAATATAATATAATATAATATAATATAATATATATTAATATTATAATATAATATATATTAATATTATAATATAATATATATTAATATTATAATATATATAATATATATTATTTATCTGTTATTATAATCATCACTAAAGGAAAAAAAAACAACACAACTTTATTATTTTGACAGTTTTTAATTAACATATTTACGATCTAAAACAAATGAACAGAAACCTACATTATTGCAGTGCTGACTATGTTGAGATAAAATATGTATAGAAATTGTTTTAAAAAGTTAAGCCTACTAAATTACAGAAGGAAGTGTAGGGTAGGGTACGGTACAGTAGGGTATGGTAATGCAGTGCAGTGCAGCAGTGAAAATATTAGAGAAAGCGTCTAAAGGAGCAAATGGTTCTCCATACTCCTGCCACACCAAGAAATATTGAGTACTGAAGGAATAAAAACATTCCAAACAGTCCTACCACACCTGTGATATCATATAACACTGAAGGCATTACATTGCTGTTTCATGAGCTTATATGGAGGATCATGACATCCCATCATTTTTGGTTCCATGAAACAATTGTTCAGCACCTGAAATAAAAAGCCATCAGGTATGTGGAGTCCTTGGCAAATTTGTTTCTGTGGTAATCAGCCAATTTTCTGTCATTTCCCAGCATATCCCATTATACCCATTCAACATCTGATAGAATGAGAGACACTCTAAGGAGGTGTTGATCACTCAAATTATGCTGAGTTGTCTAGTTGTCTGAATTTTCTTCTGACAATTCAAATACTCTGATGCAATTATTCTGTGGAAAAATATTCACCAGTTTTCTCTGCCACTGATCACTGTCGTGGTTGATGTGATCTGGAAAGTCAATCCTTTCTAGGAATATACTTGGATCTAAAGTAATAGCTGTTTTGATTATCAGTGAAGGCTCTTGAAAGCTCAAGACTGTTTGGAAGATGAACATATAATAATTAGGTTATAACCATGTTATAAATTAGGTTATAAAATTAGGTCATAAATTAGTTTATAACCATGTTAGAAAGCCTATTCCAGGCTTTTATTTTATTTTATTTTATTTATTTTATTTTGAAGTTTTCACTCCAAAGTGCTTAGCCAGCCACAACATGGAATTGAGCTAACCAAAATGGAGCTACCTTCAGCTAGAGCTAGGCAATTTGTACCAGGAGAGATGTGGTGGACTTCAGTCGACTTAGGGCCATGCCAGCAGGTACAGGCACCTCCTACAGTTCTATCTGCCTTCCCTAGGATGCCTGGAATACCTGATGGTTTCTAAAATAGCACTGGACTCCTACGAGAACTGACTGGTGCACTGGTACTCAGAAAGTTTTGTACTCAGATCTTTGAATGTGTGTACCTGCTTAAGAGAAAAGGGCAGTGGAAAATGGCCAAAATTTTAATTTTACAGCAGTTCTGTTCTGGTTAAATCAAAGAAAATGAGAAAATGAGAAAAACAGAAAATGCAGAGGGCACACTATGTATCTCTTCCTTTAAAGTTTAATGCAAAGGCTACAAGACCCTCTGTCAGATTTTAGCTTAGGCAAAACTGACATTACAACTTTAAATAAGGGTAAGTCACTTGAGTATATATGTATCTCCAAATATGCTGAATAAATACATTCAGGAGATGGAACTCATATCGTTCCATCGTCTGCAACAGGCACATCAATAGTTTGCCTGCTATCAGGTGGAATTCAAAGTTGTAATTGTTTGACTTGGGAAATGCCATCTTTCTCTTTAAGTTCATCCTTAAGTTTTAAAGCATAATTTGTTTTGATTGAATTTCTAATGTTAATTAGTGAGGCTTGCAAAATTAAAGACATCAAGAACATATAATTATGTTCCTTATAATTATACCATAATTGTTTTAGTATGTTAAATGATCTAATAGATTTTTCCTGTTTCAACAGCAGCATTACAACCATCTCTGTTTTATGAAATAACTGGCAAACATTCAGGAGGTACTTTCAAGCATTTCAAGGAAAGTTTTGATGGGTATTCATCTACTAATGAAATATTCATGCATTATATTTTTCTCTATTACAAGTGACTTTCACTGAAGCGCCTAATGCTTGGTTTGCTTAGACAGATATAACATTCAATCAAACTAATGGAAACTGTGGAGTACTGTTATACTGGATATTATTAAATCAAATGCTCTTGATAAATATTGAGTCTCTGATGTTAAATAGCATTTCTAGCATGATGCATGGATTGTAAAACAATACTCTCACCCCTTGTTAATAATGTTAATATTACAACTGTCATCATTTGACAACTAATATGATTTCCCATTTGTATAAATGCTTTAGTCTTCAAAAAATAATCTTCGTATGCAGTTTAAGATTTTCCATAGTGTGCATGCATTCACTCCCATTGTGGGACAATTGGACAAATTGGTATTACCAGCAAAGTATGTATCCTTTGTCAGCTTAAAATTTAATATCTCCTTCAAATAGCATAACTTGTACCCATGTCAATACAAAGACATCAGTTTTGGTAATTTCACAGGCAGGAAGCTAATGATCCTCTTAAAAAGCAATTGCTAAAGGCCTTTGGAGAATTGTCTGGGCATACTGATGCTCCCTCTCTTACTTGTTTTCTGGATGATAAATTTCATTAAATTAAACTAAAATAGATCAAATGTTTTCCTGCAATACTTTTGCACAGGAGATCTTTTGATAGTTTTTACAAGAAAAACAGGGTGAAAATGTGAAGTGGTTGACAAAACAATGAATAAAACATGCTTCATGCTTGGTTTTTAATGAATAAAATTAAAGTTCGGAGCTTAATACTATGCCTAGTTTTACCATTTCTGCATATATGAAAGTTGTGACTCCATCATCTTAATATATCCCTAGTCAACATGAACTTTGAGTTCATTTACTTTCAGATGACACTGTATCGGCTTCTTCCAGGGATCAGAAAGGACTCAGTTAAGTCAGAGCAAGAGCCAGCTCAGCAGGGAAAGTGCCAGAGAAATAATGAGAAAAAAGATGCAGAGAAGATCAGTAATGAAAGACTGTTACCTATTTTTCCAAGTGAATATGGAATGAGTCTGTATGACTTTTGGCAGGATATGTTAAAAAAACAAAAGATTCTCCCCACACCCTGTTAAACGTAGGTGGTGATAGTTCCCCTGGATTCATGCTGTGTAATCCTATTGTCAACGACCAGGGCTATTGGAGAACAGGGCATTATTCTGGGAACAGGGTACCATTCACCCTCACAATGACAGGAACTCAGTAGCCCTCCTAGCCCTGTTCTTGAAGTCAGCATTAACCTCTTTTTGCATTGAGGACAGGAACCTGCACTGTTTGACACCAATTAAAGGAGTGACTGGGCATTTAAAAATATTTCACCCAATATTTTTTCACCTGTTCAGCAAGTGACCAAGTCACCCAGAAAACAGATGCCTTAAGTCACACTTGCTGTAAACACATACAATTCCCTGGCCCTGGTGAAAAGACTGCATCTCCTCATGCACTGGTGTGGCCACATGACTGTCCTCAGAAAAGAGTTTATGGCACGAGGATGTTTTGCATATGCAGTGCACGACATTCTGGGGCCAGGCAACTCCTGCACAAAGGTAAAAATAAGAAGCAGATGTACTCTGAGGTCTATATGAATGATTTTGGAAAAGTGCCTAAAATCTAAGCTAACCCAGTGAGTGAGTCACCAGCATGTAGTAGCCTCCTTCGCCACCCTGCTGGCTGCTGAAATGGTGAAAAGGCATCAACACCACGACTGAAGCTTCCTTCTTCTGGGTGCAATTCTGCCACTTCTACATTGATTTGTTTGGTTTAAAATACTACTATACAGTATTCAGGGATCAGCTGAATAGTTCTTTTGAGACTGCTGTTTTATTTTCCTTTTTTACAGTCGATTTTAGAAGGGCGAAGCACGGTGCTAGGAAAATTAGGAAATGTGTATAAAATTACGGAGCAGTAACTCTGTGGGGAAAATGTTTACCCTGCAGGCTTTTCTCTTTAAAACACAACTGTTAGAAAGTATCACATTAAATACTAATGTGTGTGTATTTAAAGAAGGTACAATATATGTGAGGAAAAAAGCCTATGAAGTGTGTAAGGTGGGGCTGCTGTGGCTAAGCACTCCTTCTCACAGAATACTGCCGTAGTGCCGTGAAATCCCACGTAAGTGGTCAGAACACAAGTAAGAGCTGCCTGTGGGTAGTCCCAACCTATTCACAAGCCCTTTTGAACAATTTTCCTACTTTTTTAAATACTGTTTTTGGCAAACATTTGATACTTGAAATACAAAATGCATGAGTCACCTACTGGGACAGGCACAGTATGTGGTTTATTGAATTTAGCTAAATTGTGAGTCATCTATCAATAGTCCTCATAGTGAACATACTTGTAATAATTTCTCACATTACAAACAAGAGTAGGTATGATTTTTCAAGATTTTTTGAAGTATTTTTCACTTGGAGTTTTTACTCTTTTCACTGTGCTTCGTTTTATGTTGTAGGAAATTGTTAACTTTTTAGCGATGGAGACTAAAAACAAAAGGTGGTTATTGTTTCTCAGTTTAAACAACAAAGGTCAGAAATATTATAAAGTCCTGTCATACAAAGCAAAGTCCTCAACGTGAGATTGAATGAATACAAATTCTTCTTGTGCGGCTATTGAGATTTTTTCTTCTACCAGCATACCAGTTTCTGTCGAGACAAGTAGTGTTAAAATTCAGAGGTAGCAGTTCTGAAGGACAGAGATGAAAATTACCCCAGATTCTGACTTGCCAAAACCACGGCAGTTTTGCATGCGTATAAGGGCTGTTTGGGGCAGGGGCTGGTTTTGTTTTTGTTTGTGGTGTAGGTGAAAGGGGAAAACTCATGCGTAGAAGCTGAAGGGGTTAAAAACAGACGTGTCGAAACCAGAGTCTGTTGCATACAGAGGACAGCACCTCCGTTTTCACTACAGAAAAGCACAAACAGCCCAGAGACGAGGGCTCAGGAAGCACTGAGGGGGCTCTCCGAGCAAACTCCTGCGCGGCGTGGGCCTTCACGTTCCCCACGACGAAGGTGGCCGAGAGGCCGGCCCCGAGACCCCTTCACTTCGCCGGCGGGACCCTTCCCCCGGCCGCTCCTCACGGGCAGGCGGGTCGCCGCGGTGCCCCCTGCTCCGCTCCCCAGCAGCCGCGAGGCTCTCCCGGCCCCCGCCATCCATTACAGCTGCGGGAACAGCCCTCTCCTGTCCCGCTCCTCCGCTGCCAGGGGAAGTCAATGCTCCCGCTGGGGGCCCCGCGGGGCCTGGCCGCCATCGCGGGCTGCGGGGCCGGGCCGGGGCGGGCCGCCGGGTGGCGCCGTTGCCCAAGGCACTCCGCCCGCCGCCGGGACCGGGGCCGAGGCTGGGGCCGGGGCCGGGGCCGGGGCCGGGGCCTGGGCCGCGGAGTTTCCCTTCCAGCCCCCCCAGCGGAGCTTCGCTTCCGAGCAGCCTCCGCGGCCTGCCCCCCGTTTGCAGATCAATGCCATCTTTTCGTTGCAAAATTCCGGGATACTTCTCGGTGCGGAGGAGGAGCGAGCTGACGGGGGGGGGCTGAAAATGAGAAAATGTGTATAAATTAGCCAAAGAGCACTGATGATTCATAAATGAGAAACGTCCATAACAGGAGGCACAAGCCATGTTCAGGATATGGTACTCGTGAAGGGGGCACCTGTGCACACACTCATTCACTGTGGTCATGCAGAGCTTCTTGTTTTATTACATTTAAATAAAAACTTTCTTTTACTCACTGTAAAAAGTAAGATGTTATTATTTATTAGTGAGTCTTCTGCCCAGAATATTACTGCTGAAAAGACAATATTTTTTATTCTTTCTCTACCTTTTTAAATCATCATATTCAACTTTAGGTTATAATGTGAACCAAATTAATTTGATAGTTGGTCGGTTTATTTATTTGTTTAAAGACTGGATAATGGCTGTTCGGTGTTCAGAATGAAAGAAGGGGCTACTAGCATGGCTAATACGTACACATAAATATGTGTGCATTTAAACTACAGAGAAACTCGAGCAGATGTGGATATTTCTGCTGGTCCTGTAGCCAGCAGCAGTAAAACTTGCTTATGATGCGAGTAGATGGAAGAAAAGCAACATAGACTCTTTATTATTTTTTTTATTATTATTATTATTGTTATTATTATTATTATTTTTTTCCTTATTAGTCTCATCTATGAATTTTACTGAATTCTTCCATACATTTTTAGGCAGGAGTTATCTGGACGAGGCACTTCGCCACCCTTTATTAAGCAGTGTGGAGGTCTTAGTGGACGTGAAGATAGTGTAGGAGTCTGGAAAATATTAAACATGCTTTAAAAAAAAAAAACAAAACAATTTTAAGAATTAGGTGAAACTTTTTTTTTTTTTTTTTTAAATGTTTGTGAGCATTGCTCTTTGTGTCTTATTTCATGATGTTTATGAGTTGCAATGAAGTAGTGCTTTAGGAGACAGAAAATTGTTTTCTGTTAAATCTTAGAAAATTGCTAAATCAAAACATAAAATAGGAATATTGTAGTGTTAAAGGTACGGGTTTCTGGTTTACTTATGTGGACTTATGTCAGTAATTAAAATTCTGGCTGACAAAAGTTTTGAATTTTTTATTGTGGAAAATTGGAGAGGACAGATATGGAAACATTTAAGGAAACCATAGCAACAAATGGTTCAGTAGATCTATATAGGTAAGAAATGCATAAAATGTATTCGTAAGAGAAAGAGGTTTAGGAAAAGAAAACTGCCACAACAGGGAAGCAGTTAATGCCTGGCAGATAAGATGAAGAGATAAGAAGATCACCTTCCCTGAGAAAACTTAACACAGTTATAAAAAAAATAAAAATCCACACCATCTCTTTCCCAATAATGGTTTATACCTGAGATGTTTTGGGTGTGTTGTGAAAGCTTTATGAGTCAGAGCTTGCATTGCTGGTCAGAACATCAGAGCAAAGAGGTAAATCAGTACCAATGCCCCAGCCTTTCCCAGATCTATGGAGCAAGAAGAGTCTGGAGGACAAGTGCTGGAGTTTATTAGACAGACAGTGATTCATCCTTCTGAAGAACACAACCATTCTGAAGGACTCTTACAATGATTCCTTGACCTTTAATTCATCAGCTGTGCTTAAGGGAACAGTAGTCCTTAAAATTTGTCAACAATGTTTTAAATCAGAATGTATGTGGCATAGAATATCTTGGCATAGATTCTGGATTGTCTGGTGTGAATTGTTTTTTGACCATATTTTCTTTCTGGAGAATGTATTGTCTTCACTCAGTACTTGCCAATGTGGATCTAATGGCACACATATGCATTGTGCATGACAAACCAAAAACTTCTGAATAGCAGGGCCTTTTGGGAATGTGTATGTAATCCCTGACTTTTTTCTCTCTGTGTGAGGCTATAAAGAACACAGAATTCATGTCTCTTCTCCAGGTGTTTTAAGACGCAGTCCAATGACTGCTCAACCCATCCTTTGAAGTTGATATATTTTTAAAAAAGGTTGTATCTGTCTTTGAGGCCTGTCCAACAGGATTTATTGTTTGGCACCCATGGCAGCTTCTAAGCCAAATTCTAAATGTTTGGGATTCACGTATAGGCATGGCCTGTCCTACCTGAAGAAAGCCAGGTCCCATAGAAATGTTCAGCAAGTTCATCTTCTGTCTGAAAATGCAAAAATGTGGTTATACTTGGCTTAAGGTCCTTAACACTAGTCATCTCAATATTTTTAAATGTAATACTAAGATCTGCTGTGCTGACAATGTCAGATCAGTACCCAGTCTCATGACACTGAAGTGCAGTGATATGAGAGAATGGTGGAAAATAAACTTAATTCCAAAAATCTACATGTAATCCTACAAAAAGAAGACTAAGAATGTTACATCACTCTAAAACTAAAGATTCTACATCCTTTCCTTGCTCCCTTACATGGGGATACAGAATACACTGCTACGTGGTGGATGCAAAGGGAAACTTGGTACTAATCCCAGCATCACTTACTGATCCTTACTGATAAATCTATTAAGAACATAAATGCATCCAGATAGAGGATTTAACATCTTGTCCAACAATATCCTCTGAAGGGAATCAGCAGCTAACACTGGTCCTTGTGGCAGTTGGGCCACTTCAAAAGCCCATGCTGCATCAACCCCAACCACTTGTTTTTGCTGGTTTCAGTTAAGAAACCTTCCTTCTTTGTGGAAAGGAACACCAAGAAAATATCCAGTTGGATCCCATTGGGGCAGTAACTATCATTCTGGCTGTTGAAGGTTCATAATCATTGCTGTGTACCAAGGAAGAGATCTTACTCTCCACCAGCATCTTCAGCCAGATGACCTGTGCTAGATCTAAGCACCACCCCGTCTCATGTGGACCGGATGAGTTGTGCTTGTCAGTTGTCTGTGGTGGGATCTATTCTGGTATGCACATGGAGAAGGCAGAGCAATCATTTATCCTGTGGTGGTGATTTCAGATATTGCAGGGAGGCTAGACCACTCTCTTGTATGCACATACATCATGCCCCACTTGGTGTTCTCTGTTCTGAAGGATTTTCAGGAACTTGCTGTGAGACAGAGACCCTTGGGTGCATCCCAGTTAATGTTGGCCTTGAAAAGACCCCATTGTCCCAATCATCTCCAAGGAGCACAGGCATATGTGCTATGAGAGCCCAAGGAGCACTTGGGGCAGCCCTTTCCACAAGGGAGAGCAATATATACCTGTGCACAGCCGCCTCTGTAGTGCCTTAGCTACACCTGGGAGCTGGAAAAGACAGAAGAAATGGAAGGTGTTCATCAGTTGAAATTGTGCCAGCAGAGGCTGATCGCTGTTGTCACAAGTGCTGTGTGTAGCTCAGAAATATGGCCTGAGACCATGGAAAATGCAATTGAAAACTTGGGAAGAAGAAAACAAGCTTAAACGAGCTAAAGGCTGCAAAACCACAGGAAAAAGAAAACAGTACTTCTTGACACTGGATGCTAATCTGAATAAAAACAGAGTTCAAGGCTTGCTACAAAGGATCAAAGAGATCAGATGACTAACTGGCAAGAATGAAAATGAGGATTAGAAGTGGCAGACGGGAACCTGAACTGGAAAGCAAACCAAGGCTTTCTGCAGCTGAAGAGGCTCAACAAAAAAAGGATCAAACCAACATGGAGAATGAGAGCTTCAGACACAATAAAAATGAAATAATGCTTGCAAAGTCTTAGGTTCTGATAAAGGAAAGTGATTACCTAAAACCATATCTAAAATGCTCGTCTCTACTATTTGGCTTACGTGGAATATTTCTGATGAATTAAGGTTTGGTTAGTATACAGTACTGAAATGTAGAAAATGAACTAAATGATAAATTTCCTTGGAATTTAAATGATTTAAACTGTGACTATGTTAGAAGCAGTTCCAGCAGGTACAACGTCTCCACGGGGCTGGTGGCAAGTGAGGGGGTGGGCAGCAAGACTAAGTGGAGCTGTATCTTGTTTGCTGACTGCTCAGCTACTCCTACCCAGATTTGTCAGTTGGACCATGGCCAATGTATTTATCTCAGGACTCAAACAGACCACCACAGATTCAGTGGAGGACCTCCCTGCTTCTGGAGTCATTAGTAGGCCTAAAGTGTGTGGGATGACCAAAATGTCTGCAAAGTGTTTGAATTAGAGCTTTCTTTGGCTTTGAGCTCTCTTCTAGCTGTTCAGACAATCAGCCCAACCTCCAGATTGCTGTGTTTTAATAGCCATGGCATGCGCTGGGACCTGCAGCACTGGTGGACTTTGGAGCTCTTTTGCAAGTGCTAGTGGCTGCTCTGTCTTTCTGGCATTGTCCTCTCATTCTTTCTGGGATCATGTAGGAAGCTTCCACTTGTAGCTGGAATCATGAATAAGCAGGAGAATTTGCCATTACCAGGGACAGCAAGGAGGAAATACAGTAGCACCATGAGAGGGTTTGGGGGCACCTCTAGTTGTGCAGAAGATGTCAGTAGTAACAGGACCTGCAAGTACCTGTTTTCTTTGCAGAAATAGTTAAGTGCTGCTGCTTATCCTCAAGATACCATTGCAGTGGTACAGCCTACTACAGAAAAAAACCAGGAGCTTGACCTTCTGGGATGCCCAGGCATACCTTTGACCCTCTTTACAGGACTATACATGTATAATGTTTGTTGTCCCTCCTGTGGATACCTTGCCTGGTCTTGGCATTCCTCACCAATTCCTTTTGTGTCTGGCATGCTGCGGTGGGGAGAGGTGAGTTCAGACTCCTTCTCTGCTTTGCCTACCCGCTGTTGATGGAGCAGCCTTCTGAGGCTCACTGCAGATAAATAATTCAGAAAAAAACTCTGAATTGTCCTGAGGACTGAATTAGCTCCTTGCTCTTTACTGTGTGAGAGATGTGGATGGATAACAAGGGTGACAGAAAATTACCTTTTTCTTATTCCTTGATCTGGTCCTGAGTACAGCTTGGCTGTAACTGTGCAATAAAGCTGGAGTTGGGTTTGATTGCAACTTATCACATGGTCTTTCTGTAAAAAGATTTCTGAGGTGAACATCATAGATTGGAGAAGCCAGGTGTGCTGGGAGAGGAGGGAATGGAAGAAAGGTGTTCTTTTTCTTAGGGGGTTCATTTTTATATCTGAAGTATCTTAAAACACCATTGCAGAGACTGGTCCTTGAATTCTGCCATCAGGTGCAAATATAAACTGGTGTGAATAACACAGTGAGTGTAAATAAATATTCTTTGCATGCTGGTTGAAAATTTTTGCATGAAATAATTCTTCAGTGCCGCATCAGAGAATCAATAATATATATTTTTCCTATTCTTTTATGTACTTTCCTTAAAGATGTTGAGATTTCTTTGGAAAACCTGAACATGTGGAAAGTATGCAAAATGTGGTTTGATTATCCAATTTTCTCTCTGAGCTGGACTCCCCTGGCTGGCACACTTCTGTAGGGTACACGTTATCAAGGCGATGGACATTTCAGCCAGAAGGGAAAGCACCAAACTGAGGCCAGCAAGCTTCAGTCCCAGTGGTGAGTGACGACATGAGACACAGTACCAACATCTGCAAACTGGAATTTTCTGTATTTGTCCAAAAGTACATAATTAAAGTATTTTTTTCTCTTCTGTTGAAATTGAAAAATGCTCCAGAGAAAGAACATTTAACTGTGTTGTTTTTTTTCTCTTCTCATCTTAGTATTTCAGTGAATCTTCCCCACCCCCTCCTCCCCCCCCAATCTTTTTCAAGGATTTCTCTACTTGTTACAACTAAAGTGTCTGTCCTTTTCCACTACAAAGCAAGAAATGAGAGGAAATGCTGCCAAATGGCCACGGTGTGCTTTGTTCTGGCTGCCGCTGCTGTGTGCTGATCTCCTGGAAGTTGTGGCACCAGCACATCCTCTCAGCTGGTCCCACTGGCCGAGTCTCCACAGCCTGAGATCAGCTCTCTGGGACCACAAAGTGAAGCAGAACCACATAAAAATAACTTATCTTGGAGGTTTCATCTTGTATTGTTGCATCACTCCACTAGTAAGACAGCAAGGCACTTTGTCCTCGCTGTTTGTTGCTCAGTCTGTTTTTGCGGCTAGCTGGTCTTGCTCTTTGTTCAGAGCCACAGCACAATTTTATGGCAGGATAAGTTCCTCCTTGGATCTAGGAACTTCCTTTAGTGAGAGCACGTTTTTGTCTTCCTCCAGATATCCATCCATACAAGGGTACTTTCTTCTGCTTGAGGTATCATTGGACATCTCATTCTGATTATTTTTTTCAATGACTTTTTGGGTCCTTAATTTGACCTCTGGGGTTTTGTTTGATTTTGGTTTATAAATATATGTGCTGTACTATCCCAGATGAAATATATGTGGCATGGAAAGAGCTAAACTTTCAGTATATGTTGTGGTATGGAAAGAATCTTTATACCTCCCAGAATACCTGAGCCATTTCAAATGGTTCGGCTGACTTCCAAACCAAATACGGGTATGCAAAAGGAGAAAAACAAGGAAGAATTGTTCATGGGTTAACAGAGCCATACAGGCTTACATGTTTCGTGATTTGAATAGGGAAAGCGTGGTCTGATAGCCAGAGCAGTAAGACTCACTTATTTTTTTCTTTTCCCCCAATTTTGATGATGACTTGCTAGGTGCCCTTGGGTAAGTCACTTTCTCAGGTTCTTTCCCTTTCTACTTTTCTTTTGCTATTTGCAGGCTCTCTGTGGAAATGGTGTCTGTCCGCTGACATATCTGTACAGCACTGAACTCAGTAGAATGGTGTTCCTAATTAGTGTTCAGATATGAATGTACTACCAGTAATAATAATAATTAATTAGGCATTTAGTCATAATCAGTATTTACATAACATTGCTGGTGTTTCAGGCAAATGTTTTATCCAAATAGTTTGTGGGAATTTTCTCACAAATTTTGTGGGAATTTTTATAACAGCAGTGCTACACATCTCCAGCTTTTCACATGGTTTGTTTAAAAAGTCATTTTACTTCATTTTATTAAGATCAGAGGTAAAGCACATGGAATCTGCAGGCATGGTAACAAATATGATAGACAAGAGAAGACAATTTGAGACTGCTTATCAAACAAGCTCCTTTTTTTGCAGCAGCTTCAACATCTCAGCTAGCTTGACAGACTGGCTATTTTCTCCATTCTGTTCCAGGGAGGTGCTGGGAGTTCCTGTGACTACATGCTTCCTCTTCCTACTTTCACTCTGCCAGGGCATCTTTTCACCAAAACAACTACTGACCAAAACTGGGCAGTACAATATCACCACTTATTGTTGTGGATTGACCTCTTTCTCAAGCTTTACAAAAGAAATCTATTGTGTTGCTTACTTTGTATGCCTTTCCTTGTCTGACTGTCTTTTCCTGTTATAATTTCCTAAAAGCAGAGGTAAAACCTCCTGATTTCTGTACCTTGAAAAATGCCTCTTTTTAGATTTATTCACTTTGGTGTGGGTGTCACTAAAAGATGAAATGTCATTGAAGAGGATATTTGGTCTGAGGAGAAAGTACATACTTTTAATTCAATGGGGATAAATCAGAGGTGTGTTCTACAAGGAATCTCTGTTCTGTATTCTACCTGGGCAGTGAACAGGTTTATAGCATTGAAGCTGAAGCTATGTGGCACACTGGGTCTCAAATTTAACTGACCAGGAAGTGCAGTCAAGATCCTTTACACAAGAGATTCCTCTGTCTGCAATGTTAGATATCAGCAAACCAACCAACCAACCAACCAACCAACCTTCCATATTTGAAAGAATAAGGTGGTATTTTTGCAGGGGGCTAAGGGGAGCTTACCATTTTTTGACAGTGCAGAAGCAGAGAGGCAAGGGCTGCAGGAGAGGCAGGAGCACTCAGAGCAGCATTACATTGGTAACGTGGCCCTGAGAAGAAGCAAAGACTGAGCTTCTTTAGAGCAGACTGCTGTATGAAAAGGCAAGCTTGGAAATGTGCCCAGGTGAACTACTTCTTGTCTGTTCCTATTGTGTTCAGAGAAGCAGATGGATATGTACATTCTTTGTATATAAAAAGAGTTGTAGTGAAGAAATATCTGACTCGAATCACAAACTTCTTCATCCAATGGAAACAATTCAGCAAATTCCAAACATTGTCTTTTACAACTAGGAGAGAAAACAGTACAATAAATAGATGTAGATAGGTATGTAATTTCCATTGGGATGATCTACTACTGGAAAACACAGCTTCTACACAGAAATGTTTTCATTAGAAATCCCTTCTTTGTGGATGTTTTTAATTTAACTGAAAGGTTTAAGTGGAGTCGGTTTGATCCTAGGTGCAATTTTCTGTTTCTTGTTGACTCAAAAAATATAAAGCTATTAAAATATACTGCTATTTGCATGGCCGTGAATTGCCTTCAGGAGTCAAAGTTCAGGTCCCCACTATCTGTCTATTGCACTGGCTTGCAGGAGGACTGCATCTCTCTTCAGGTTTTCTCTCTGTGTGTTGCAAGACTTTCAGGGCACACACTCCTCCTGTTCTCTCTCTACTCCCCATGAGAAAAGAAAGGCTGACTTGCAAGGTCTCTTTCCTGGACAGCAACGTGTGCAAAGCAATTTAAGTTGAGCTGAGGCACTAGGAACTACTTCTAAGGCATTTGCAATGGAATTTTAAGACTGTAGTAATATTTCCTTCAATTAGAACTTTCAAAATTTTTGGCATTTCAAATACAATATTTTCTAGAGATTCAATTCAAGTTGTCCTAGATTTGGAAAAAAACAAATCTCATCTCTTCCTTCTGGACTGACATTTCATGTTGCAATCAAGTGCTTAAATTCTAATGATCCCCACCTCTGGTCTTCCCAATGCATCTTGTATGTTTTCTTTTGGTTCTGGGAATGCCTCTTTTTCCCTATCATGCACACAACTGTCTTTTATATTAGCTTCTAATAGATCACTAAAATTGCTCAAGAAGGCATTTTGTGCAGGAGACAGAACACAAATGCTAAAAACATAAGTGAATAAGATCAAATTTGATTAATATATTGGACAAAAAAAAAAAAAAAGGAAAGAAAAGAAAGAAAAGAAAAAGGAGGGGGAGAGAAGGTGAAATACTCCAGCATTTTCTGAGAATGAACTTGTTATCTCATTTTGAAATTGATTTTAGATTTTGAAATTGATAAATTTCTAGAAATTCATTAGAAAACATTGAATGGCCCAAAAGATTAAAATAAAATTACATTCTCATGTGTTGTGTCTTTGGATATCTAATTTTATAACTTAGTTGCTCTTTATAAAAATATTTATAAAAAATGTGCTGAGATTTTTTCTTCTTTAGATCCAGAATTTTAAGCAATCCACATTCCCACAAGATAAGTTTGGGTTGATAAGTTTGGGTGATAAGTTTGGTCAAGGAGAAGTTGGAATTCTTTTGATATTTTATTTTGCTGAGCCTGAAAGTTGTTATTTATTTATTTATTTAATACATAAGTTAGAAAATGCGAGTTTTTAAAAACTGTTTTGCCCTTGATTTTCAGTTCAGCTGTTGAACTGGAAGACCAGGATTCATGCTGGTTTTCTGCCTGGCATTCTCCTGCCTCTGAAAGTGGCAGGCAACCTTAGCAGGTATTTCTTATGCTCTGACCTGGCAAATCTGGCAAAATAGATGAGTAATAATTATTCATTTTCACATTTACCCATCTAAACTTGATAATAAATCTGTACCCACATGTCTCAGCTGCACCAGGCTAGCAGGAGCTTCATCGGTGTAGGTGAGATTTCCTTTTCTCCACTTCCCAGTGCCCAGATGGGCACCACTGTGCCCAGATCTAAAGCCCTGCCAATGGCTTTAGTTAATGAAGTGTTTCTTCCTGCTCCATTCTTTAAAATAAAGATGAGAGCTGTTTCTAATGCTGCTTCTTTAAGTGTCATGTTTCCAAATATTGCAAGGACGTCTCAGAACGATCCTGGTGATGTAAGCACTTGCTCTGGGGAAGCAGGTGGAGTTAAATTAGATCTTTTGTGCTGTTCAGGTTAAAGATTTTGTTGTTTTGATGGGTTTAACATCCTCAACGGCTGATGAAAAAGCTATAAACAATTAAAAGCTGATTCCATTAAAGCCTCTTGTACGCCTGTTAATGTTAAGTTCCTATTTCAAATTGAGGTGAAAAGAGCCTTTGTAACGAAGTTCAGTTTTTATGCTGCTTGCTGTAAAGGGGGCTGTGCTAGCAGTGATACTTTTTACTAATGGCACTGCCAGTTGCTCCTTATGGTGATTTGCTTGTTCTAGGATGAACTAGAGTTTACTCATTTATTTCTCATGGTTACCCTAAGAATTTTGATCTGAAAAAAATCCATTTACAACTAAGAGTTAAAGTAGGTTTATCCATTGCATCACAAGAATGCCTTTCTTCAGGTGGGTCAGTGATAGTCTCTGCATAAACCCAAAAGGCTGAAGGGTAACCAGAACAATAATTGCTAGTGATTTACCTGCTTTTTCAGCTTCTCCATACTGGATTAATCTTATTAGTTGACCGTCTTACCATTTTATCTTCCTTACTTTTGTAACAACCACTTTTATTTGTAACATTTTAATTATTTCTATTGTTAGTCACAATATGAATATTCATCCTCACCCAAGACATGTTGGAAAGGTTTCTTAGTCTCATCCAGATCACTGGAAGCCATGTCATTATTCTCATCTTAGGGCAGCACTCATGAAACTACTTAAAGTGATTCTGTGCACTTCAGAAATGTTGTCAACATGCTGGGAATGGAGGGGAGGTGTTTGGGATGCCCAGTAACATCTATTTCTGGTTGAAGATGGACACCCAGGAGAGAATGGAGCTGTTCTGCAAGTAAATGTACGACTACACAGACAGCATTGGCAGGAGAACTTTGGCCAGACAAACTGCATGAAGTTTTGCTGACATTGCCTGGAGGTGGGAGATGGACTAGGACACCTTGTCGATTCCCTTCTATCTTCAGCAGGAGGAGAGTCCTTGATTCTTTGTCCCACTGCCTCCCTGGGAAATCAGCCCAGATAGCTGCATTTTTAGAGTGGATGCTGTGTACTTGTTCTTCCTGACCCTAAGGGTTTTGGTGCTCTGACCACACAGCCATCATACAGGTGTTGGACACCACTTCTTTTCAGACTGGTTCTGTCACTGCATGGTAGGCAACGGTTTGTGCTGTGTGAACCAGAGCATCACAGCACCATCGTTCCTACAGCTCTGACTCAGGTGGGTAGAGATGGGTGCTTGGGACCCTCCTGTGTGGAGCAATAGTGGTCAAGATGTGCAGAGCAACTGTGACATTCAGCAAGATTTTTGGTTGGGCCACGAGCCCCCAGATCGGCTAGGTACTCTCAGTATCAGCTGCTGAGCAGGGATTGTTTTTATCTGTGATTTTGGAGGCTGGCACAACATTTTGGAGCCTGGTTGCCTGAGTTTTGTATCAGGGTCTGATTTCTGCTACAAACCTGGCTGTAAATGTTGGGCAACAATAGTTTTAACAGAATCACAGGTGGTGCTTTTGGGGACATCCATGTGACAAGATTGTAAGCATTTATCCCAAGAGTAAGATTTCATGTACCTTTTAATTTTATTTGAGGATCAATCATGTTTAATATTTCCCACAGTAATATTCCATGTTGTAATTACTTGCATATGCCCTCTTAATTAAAATGTAAAGAAAATAAAAATGTTTTCTCCAGGAAATTAATAAAAGAAAAATGAATTACAAGTGATACTATAGCTGATTTTTTTTTTTTTCTTTTTTTTTTCTTTCTTTTTTTTGGAGGTGATAAATCCTATGTGAACAGGCTGCGTGTGGACTGTGAAGACAATACTGAATGTTAAATAATAACTTTGTTAAAAAGGTTGGTTGGAATTTTTATTAAAAAAAAAAAAAGAAAACTGAAAAAATGACAGTAAATTCTGTGGAACAAAATGACTTTATTCATGTCAATGAAAATCTTGTAGTTTGCATCAGTGAAGCCAGGTTTTATCTGGCATTTCACCTCACATTATCTTATAATGTGAAAATAAGTTTCTGCTACCTATAAAACTGGAGAGATAGAGTACAAGATAATCTTCTCTGTAAAATGGCAGGCTTTTGTTCAAAATGTCTACATTCGTCAATTTTACCTGCCTTATCATCTCTTTTTCTCTCTGATTAGTGCAAAACGTTTGGGTAATTTGATTTGACCAGATTTGTCTGTGAGATCTTAAGTGGAAAAACTATTTGCATACTCAAGAATCCTGAGCACAGAGAGTGGCATTAGAGTTGGGGATTTGGCTGTTTTTTTTTCACCCATGTGCTGGGCCAAGAGAGACACTTTACATTTATATGTAGCAATTACCATTCCTAATTTTTGTAATTAAACTGTCTTGTGAAAAATTTAATGTGCAAAATGGAGGCTGCAAGGCTAATCTTCATCACTCTTTGCCTTATTTGTGTTTAACACACTAGCCCACAGAAGTTTAGGTATCTGTTTCTTGCTTCTACCTTTCTCTGACTTTTTTTAAAGTTGTTTTGGGAAGTATCTTCTCCCAAAAAGTGTGTCTCCCTAGAAAAAACAGTTCACTGGAAATGATAAACTTAAATGCTCAGGGGTTGCTTCCCTTAGTTTTTCTAAATTATTAAGAGAAATTGGTCGTTTCATCAAAAAAAAAAAAAAAAAAAAAAAAGCAAAAAAAAGCAACAATTAAAATTGCAGCTGATTCCTTGTGTCATTTTTTTTTTTTTTTTGATGGAAAATAGCAGTGTCAGTTAAGAACACTGTGAAAGAAGTTACTGACAAAAAATAATTTTACACAAAAATAAATGCCCTGACAGAACTTGCTGAACTGAACTGTCCAGAAGTGTGAATGTGTTTGGCAAAATGCACCCATCTGCTTGCAGGCAAGACCACCATCCAGATGGCAAGGGCAACATGTTAAATAAAGCCCACCACTGTAGTTACACCAATACAGACAAGTCCTTAGAAAATGACCACCCTCTCTTTTGCCTATGAAAATTTTCATTTGAGAACAAATCAAAACTAACATGTAGTGTTAGCAATTTTTTCTTCATTTGTATTTAATCATCCAAGTGCAATTCAGAAACTGAAAGAGCAGCAATGTTAATTGGAAGTATTCACTCAACAAAGACTGCAAAGCAGAGAGTAACAAACTCAAATTGGAAGTAGCAGGATGTTTTTGCTGATAACTCTTGTGCATATTTCATTATGCTTTCTGACCCTGGTAGTAGGTAAAATGTAAAACTTATGATTAAAAATATATATATTCTTGCATATTAAATACATTTTATGTCTGATGCTGATAAGAACTGAAACAAATGCATTAGCTTCCACTAACAGTTTCTGACTTTTTCACAGGGCTGCAGTAGGCTTGAAAGAGTGTGGGAATAAAACACATTTCTTCTTGTCTTCTCTGGTTGAGTTTCAGATAATTTACATAGAAATATATTTTAAATAATGTTTTAATCTTATGTTGCTACTGTTGCTCAGGAGTGAGATAACGGAGTTCTACCATTTCAGGATGAAATAATTGAAAAATTATTGCATTATAGATTATAATTGCATTTAGTTAGAAACTAAAAAATTGCATGATGTAGAAATATTTAATAGTTAACTCCCATTCTCAGTTGTATAGCATCTTCCTTATGTGGTCTTATGACACTGATAGTTATGACACTGACACAGATATTAATTTCACAGACCTTTGATTTTGAGAATTTCACTAAAAGTGCTATATTCTGCATGAACTTTCAGGAGCATTAATTCTCTTGTATTGCTCAGACTCACGAGAAAGTATTTGCTTGCTGGTCCTATGAAACGGCACTGGCTGTAATGGTAAGATAATGAGATCTTACGTCCAGTTGCTTTATAATTTCTATCTGTTTTTTTTGAACTATTGAAAAAGTGCAGCCTGTGGGCAGAGAAATCTCCCTGCTTAAAATCTGCACTGCAAGTGAATTTAAAGTTGTACAAATGGATTTGAAGTTTGATGATAAGGAAATTGATTGGAGATTGTACATTGTGAATACATTAGGTTTATAAAGACAAAACATGCATGAAGTGCAATTACTGCTAGTGTTGCTATATTAGTATGAATGTTAATAGCATGTTTGTTTTTGAAATGGGTTATGCATTCTGGTAAATGTCTGCTTGAATCTAGTCATCTGTGTATCACTTGTCTAAGTACTCTCATTTAAGATGCCATATCCCTTCTTGTAGCAATAAAGGGGTAAAGCAACATTAATATTAAATAATTAGAAAAACAAAAGGGGAATGATTAAACATATTTACATAATTGAAATAACACTGAGTCGCAGTGGGAAATCGGGACAATGTTGTCTCCTTTCAAAGTAATTCATAATTCAGATTTTTAATTATGGCATATTCATTCATTTAAAGATGATTCTGGATGAGAGGGCCACTAATGAAATACAATCATTAGCATCTAAACAAAGTAATTTAGAAAGTCTCCTTTCGGGGAAAAGATTTCTAGAACATCATCAATCACACAAGATATGCAAAAACAAGCAATTAAACCACACACAAGAACTACAACAACCTTATATATTAGTAATGTACACATGAAAACATAACTGATTACAATGATTAGAGTAGGGTAGTGTGGTTAATTTGTATGTTATGTAGCAATTTCATGGAAGAATGTACCAGGACAGACGCATCACACAACAAATGAATGCCATGTCACTGATACATGCTTTAAATATATTAATGTCGTTTCAGTCAGTACCAAGTTATCAATAAAAAAATCCAGTGATGAGAATCTGGAACCACATCCTTCAAAGAAGCATAAATACCGTAGTATGAATTCTGAGCTATGGTTTTGTTTTGGCTTTTGTCTGTTTGTTTCTTTTTTTTTCCCTTTTCCTTTTTTTTTTTTTTTTTCTTCTTTCTCTCTCTCTTTCTCTCTCTCTTTTTTTTTTTTTTTTTTTTTTTTTCCTTTTTCTTTTAGTATTTGCATTGTATTTGATTTTGTTAAATTGGCAAAATATAGGCATAGGAAGATATTTCATGAGAGAAGCAGGTGCTGCATTAGTTTCTCATTAACTACTCAAATCCTGCTTTGGGCTTATAGCAACAAAGTGCTCATAGACCTAAATGGGTCAGTGATTTACAGGGTCTTTCCATATACACAATTACAATTCATTAAACATGCAGCAGCATTAAATGGATAGAGTAATTCTGCGTGACTTTTAATGTCTGTGTGCAGTGTCCTGTTAAAGAGACACAAAAAGCTGGCTTTAAACACCTTATTCTTTCAGTTAAATTATAATCTTGTTGGAAACCTGCACCATTTCCTCCTCTTGTTTAAAGAAAAGGCAGAAATAGTCGTGCGTATGTGCATGCAGGGAGCATCTTTCTGTGGAGAGAAAGGAGCTGCTGGTATAGCCACGCTGCCTTTGATAACCACCAGGCTTAGAAGCCAAAATATGTTCTATTGGGTACTCAGCGGATAAAAATACTGGTTAATTTTCAGCAGTGCTCCTTCATTTGACTTTACAATTTATAGCAGTGAACATTAATGCAAGAATAGCTTGGTCGAGGAGGAGTTTAAAATTAGAGCACCTCTTCTCATTAGCCCCAGCAGCCTGACCCAGGGTGAACTGAGAAGTAATTTGCCGCCAGATCCTCATTTTGCTTCTGTTATCACTCCTTGTAAATGAAGCGCAGCAATTTATTGTAGCACCTCAAGGAGTCAAGAACATAATGTGTAAAACACATACAAAAAAAATCTTTCTTCACATTCATTAACACCCAGCACATAGAGGCTGTTCACTTTTCACTCTAATGAAGGAGGGGGATCTTAAATCTAAAGCTTTCCAGCCTGTGAAGAAGGCCTCTTCAGGTCATTAGACAGAAGCTGAGTTGGACTGAAGAAAGGTCATTGACAAAAAAGGGAGAATGGCAATATGATGAAAAATAGAAAATGGGTAAAAGAAGAGACTTTAGAAAGCTCGGAGAATGGAAAGTACATTTTTGGCATCGGTGATCAACCCTTCTTGTCTCTATGTTCATTTTCTGTTGTCAGTGAAGAAAAGAATATCTGGCTTTTTATTTAGCTGGGAATTGCTCTCGTGTTTGGTCAATTCTCATTTCATCACCCTTGATCTGACCTTGCAGAAAGCATTAATAGGCTTATTTTTAAGGGAGCTTTGTCTGCTGTCTATAAATTCAGCCCTTCATTTTGCTCTTTTTTATTAAAAACATGCCGTCTACTAGATTTTAATGTATTCTGATTATGTAACTGACAATTTCCCCTTAGGGAAATCTTTTGTCTCACTAGTCCTGATTAACACTTTGGGTTTATAGCTCTATATTAACATCACATTCAGGAATATTAGGAGGTGTCTATATGCAAATTAATTTATATTGGTAATAGAAATGGAAGAACTTAAAGAGGAGTCGGAATCACGCTGAACACATGCTGAATGCACAACAAAACATGTACTTAAGGCTGAAGGGTGCCTACGCGGAGAGGCATGGAATCTTGGAGAAAATACCTTTTTGTTTTATTTACCCAGTCTCCAGTGACAGAAAGGTTGAATCCTGAAGTCCTGTAGCAATCATCATTACCAGTATTTTTTCTCTATCAATGTCTATAGCTTGCACTGATACAATCAGTTATTGACATGTACATATTGTGAGGATAAAGATACAACAAAGTTGTCTCTCTTTTTGTGTTACTGTGTTTGTTATTACAGACAAGTAAATACTATTTTTCTCATAATATATTCTCTTACACTTGCTCACATCCCATTACTGGATCTTCACTTCAGACAAGCTAATCTTTTAAATTGGAGTGTATACATTTTACAATAAATGCTTTCCCATTTAGTTAACAGCATGAGACCATTATCTTGTGACAAAACTCTGTTCCAGTGAAGTCTCTTCATTAAATAAGTAATCATCCTTTACATACAATGGAAACTGGAATTAGAAATATATAAATATACAATGCTGAAAAGCCATCAGTTGACAACAACATGACCTATGTCAAATTATGTCTTATTGTCCTAATCCTTCTGGAAAATAGTAGCCAGTTATGCTCCTCGGATAGACTTAGACACAATAATAATAATAATAATAATAATAATAATAATAATAATAATAATAATAATACAGTGAGCTGTCAAAAAATTCAGCATATCAAAAAGAAGTTAAAGATTATTTTGGAACTCTACAAAGGTTTGTTTTTATTTTTCTTTAAGATGAACCATTTTGAATTATGCATGTAAATAATACAGCTCTGCATCCAAAGCTGCAATCTGTTTTATTTTCTGCTGAGCTGGAACAGCAGGCTAACCAAAAGTAATTCTTCACCTTAGCCCCAGTTCAGTCAGCTTTGTTGTTAGCTGCTATCTTGGTATTAGTTGTGGTATTCTTTTTAAGCCATACAGCTTGGCAAGTAGAGGATGGGGAATGATCAGACAGGCAGCACCTCTGAATTGTAAACAGTGAGGATCATGTTTAGGTGAAAAGGCACTAAACCTCCTAAATCAGCATTTAGAACCATTTGTCTGCTTGTTTAAGCCATTAGTTTCACCTCACTGCTGATTGTCAGGCAGATGGCATAGGTAAAACTAAAGGGAATAGACACCTGGTCTTTCAAAAGCCTTGCACTTCCTGCAGCTTTAAACAGAGTGGCAGAGCTCACACTGGTGCTTCTATTGTGTGTCCCCAGTTCCACAAGCACCACAGCACAGGATGGCCACTGGCAAAAGCATCCTGATGCCGGCTCAGCCACAGCTTTCAGCAGTTATGCCTGTCCACAGGTATTTTGTGGGGTCACATGAAGTACAACTGGAGCACCATTTTTCTCTTCCTTGACTATTTTACATGGAACACGTAACTTCTGTGCTGACATTATAATTGTTGCTGGAATTGTAGCTTTGTTGCAAAACCTGCTACATCCCTTTACTTGTCTGGGATGCAGGTGAGCATGCAGACCTCTTGCTGTGCTGGAAGGAGTATGTCCTGGAGCAGCAGAGGGCAGAGCTCAGCTGGCTGAAGGGAACATAGGGGACAATATCCATTAGGCTTGTATCTAAATGTCCAGAATGGGCAGCTCTAATTGGCAAACCATGGTTGTGTAAAAATCAGGCTCCTGATTTAAAAAAAAATCTGTTTCTGTTTCGCAGAAGTTGTGGGTATTCCTTCATGTTGTCAATCCATTCTGTAGCTGGATATTGTCACATTAGTAGCTCCTAAGAGATGGCTAAGGGCCAATACAGGAAACGTCAGTAGTAGGTTCAAAACAGAACTTTTGTTAGAGAAAAGAACATAGCTGCTGTATTTGATTGTTAATGGTTTTTATATACTGCTTGGTGAACAATATGATCTGAGAGAATATTCAAATGGATATAATACTTATTCATAATGCGACAGGGTGAGTCTACAGTGTTTTTCTGCTTGATAACTCAAAGTAGCCTCTTCCTTTGGCCACTTCTCACTTTCCTAAAAAGCAATGAGATCTCACATAACTTCTACCTGGGACACACACATTTCTATAGATACAAATGGACTATAAAAACTCAGACAATAATTAACATTGCTGAATCAGAAACAGCAACATCATACAGAAATATCTGCACTTACTGAGTGGTATCCTAAAACTAGGAAAACAACCTTTGAGAGAGGGACAAACTAGTTCAAAAGTCCTGAAGCCTTGGTTTGGCAGGTATCCAAAGGAAAGATATTGTATTTATTTCAAAATACTCAAGGAAATTTCTCAGAATTTCACTTGGGAAATTCCTTGGTGATGTTTTGGTCTTTACTTTCCTGCTCTTTTATTTGAAATTGATGAAGAAAAATGAAATGGGGAGGTGGACAGGGAAAAGCAAGACAAAACCTACCAATCTCTACTTTTTTTTATAGTCCAATTAGGGAAGAAGACAACATTTCCAAGGCCAATTTATTTTCCTGTAACAGTCTTGGTCTTTTTCATTTCACAAATACTTTTTATAGAAAACTACCATTTTGGGGGACTCAGTGTTTGCACTTATAAAAGTAATTAATTTGACAGTGTATATTTTAACACTGGGTATGTGTACACATGCATGTTCATTAAAATAAATACGTATATTCTTGCTTTAATTGTCTAGTAAGATGCTTTCTGATCTATGTCTCCATTCAGAGCTTTTCTTCCTCTGCTCTCTTTTGTTCATCCAGCTCTGGTTTTCTACATTTATAACTCACCTTAAGGTTTAAAACATTGAAGACTGGCTTCTTTTCTACCAGGATATACATCCAGCAGGATGTAAAGAGCTTTTATGCTCATTGTCACCCTGTGTAGTTGAGAAGGAAGAGTGAAGCGGGAGAGGTTAGCTAACCAAAGCACAGAATGGGGAAATAGTCCAGCTCCTGCCCTCTGTAATTCACAGACTATTTTAGACACTAAAATTGTGACAGCTTGCTCTTGTGATAAAGATGTTAACAAGAAGAGAAAATGACATTAATTTAATCTATTCTTACAGGTCATACTGAAATGAGACTGTGATGATACAAAATTATAATAATAAATATGGTAGTAATTTCACAATTCTTTATAGATACTGTTCGCAATCCTTTCACATGCAAATGTCCTATCCCATCCTTCATGACAGTGATTTTTGGTGCCATCCAGACTCTAATTCAGAATCTTCTAATAGTTGATTCCATAATTACTTTATATTGCAAGAACAATATAAAATACTATTCCAAATTAGGGTCTCAAGATTTCTCTCCTTTTATTACTTTTTATCCTGGGCCTCTAGGTACATTTCCAATTTAGACGTTTTCCACATTCTCAAAAGTGAATTAGATCACCAGCATTCTTAGCTCATACTACATTAATAACCAGGGACAAACAGTGTACAAACCCTACAGTATTGTAAAAAATGTGATTTAGAGATATTTTCATATGAATTAAAATGGTGATTTTGATTTGCTGGTATTTTCAGTAGCCAGGAAAACCTGACACATTAATTTCCAAATCCTGAAAAGTTTCATGAAACTGTGGTCAAATGATTATTTAAATCCAAGTGATTATCAGTTATTTAAAATTCATTGTTTTTGAGTGCCTCATTCAAAGGAGAGAAATGCCGTGGTTTTTTTTTTTGTTGTTGTTTGTTTTTGTTTTTCTAAGGAGTAATTCAAACAGCAGTATTAAATTAGTGAAAAAAATCAAATCACATCTAATGAAATCTAAAACTCAAACTCTAATTTAATTCTAAAAATCAGAATTGTGACATCTTTCTGTTTTCCTGATCAATTTATACGAGGATGTCTTTTACTAATTGCCGTTTATGAACCACCCTGGGAATGGCAACGTTTCTGCTAACAAAGGGGCTGAGCTACACCTGCAGGCAGGGATGTTACCCTCAGCCGAGGTGAGCACTTGTAGCCTAACTTCAGCAGCAGCTTCACCAATGTGTGTTTTGTTGAGTTTACACCTTCTCTGTAATCTATTAGATACAGAGGGTGGAGCACAGCCTCTGCATTCTGTTTAATAGCCTCAATTACAGGTGGAAAAGCATACAGTATGTAAATCAGTACACATGAGATGTGATATAATTGCAAGGTCAGTGTGGACAATGTTTTGTTGAAGTGCTACTTTAAGTGAATAATTTCAATGATGAAAGTGTATTTTTTCATATTTGAGAGCTAATGTACTGAACTGGTCTTTCAGAAACATTGCTCCAATTGCACTGTAATGTTAGCAGGGAAATAGTAATAGCCAAATTTCACCAACTTCAGCACTAAGAACATATCTTAGTAGAAAATGTGACACGTAGCTGCCCATAATTGTACTAGGATTTAATATACAGTGCTCTTAGTTTTTGAATGGAGAATCATAGAAGAGGATGCTGGAGAGATTAGATAGTCGTAAGCAAAGAAGACGAGGGAAGAGTGTCTGTTCACTGGAGATACTGAAGGAATTACAGAAGAGCATGGTAGTGTAGTGTGGTCGGTGGGTACTGGCTTGTATTTCTTCTTCAAGAACAAAGTTTCAGGACGCCCATGTGGATTTTGAAAAAGATAACTATATTTTCCTGCAAAAAATGTTAACTTTATTTTAAGTGTTAATGTAAGTTATATGTAATGCGTTCAGTTTTCTTTCAGATGCTATTAGAATTTATTTCAATTAACAATTTCAACTGGCTTTTATAGAGTAAGATGTCACGTGATAGGCAGAAAATATTAAGATATTGAATTTAAAATACTTTTAGACAAGTCTTACAGTAGATTTGCAGAAAGGTCCCCTGTTCTCCTTTGAAGCACTAGTTATTCTCTTAAAATTATTAAGCATCAATTTTGTTCTTTCATGTAAATGTAAAATATGTGATTCAATGAATGGTTGCTTACAGTCTTGTAGGCAGAAGTACTAACTTGATTTAGTGAGATTACTCTTGTAGGAAAATGCATACGCTAATGAGGAACAGCAGCAGTCTTAAAAAAAAAAAAAAAAAAAAAAGAAAATCTGGCAAGATCATAACATAACCATTAACAAAGAAGAATATAAACTGTATCTAAATAAATTTGTGATCACATGACATACTTTATTATCTGTCTTTTTCACTATTTTGATTTGTGAGGTGCAGGTTCTGAAATAAATATTTAAATTAATTTATTTTCATAATTCTGATTTGTTAAGGTATGTTTAATTAAACTGATTGTTACCTAGTAACTTCTGTTAAATGCCAGTTACTCTTTTTGCTTAAGTTAAATTTGTGTTCTGTTCCAAGTAAATTATTTCTAATCTACTACAAAATTCAAGAAAATAAACATCTGGGTAAAAATATAATTTATTGGCGAGGTCCTAACTTAGAACACATAATTACCCTTATGTAGTCCCAAAGATATCAGTGTAGTTTAATGACATTTCACTGTGGTTACCTGTCCAGGAGAGCAGAAGACTAAGCACTATAGGAAGCTCTGTCAGACCTTTGTGCTGTAGCTGCTGTTGAGTATGTTACGTGTGCTGTGAATGTCTAATTGCCAGCTCAAGCTCAACAGACAAGCAGTAGAGCTCTTGATCCTTCTTTCTCTTCCTCCCTCTCCCAGTCTCTCAGATGTCATGCAAATGAAAATATTGACTACTGATGGTTTAGATATAGCTTCTCTGTTGTGTGGAGTAGAGCCAGAGAATGTCAAGGAGAAGCAGTACAACAGCACTGTGCAAAAGCCTATTTAGTACAGGTGATAGCCTACAGCTGCATTTCGTTTATGCTTTAATTTGTCCTTTAATCATTCTTCAAAATGATCTGAGTTTTTGCAGGTGAACAGGTTTCTGCTGGTGGGTTCTGAGCTCTTGGCTTGTCCTTGGGAGACTTCATTTCATGCTGTCTTCTTCTGCAGGTAAGTACAACAGAAGTGGAAAGTGAGGTCAAGTTACTGGGCCTTTGGTTCTCTACAGAGAATGGAGGAACTGTTTGAAATGTTTTCTTTTTCTTTTTTTTTTTTTTTTTAAATTAAAAAAAAGTAAAAGGAAAGGTAGGTGGTAGGTTGTTCTCATGTACAGTTTTGCCTGGTTGAGCAATTCTCCTTGCAATTAACTTTTTGTGACTTGGCAGATTCCTAGAAATTTTCCACTAAATGTGTAGACATTTGTCCCTGATAGGACAAGTCAAAGTGTAGGGGAAACAAGATTGCTTGTGATAGCTGTTTTTTGAAGGTTACAGCTTGGAAAAGAGCAAAATATGGATTACTGCAGAAGACAGAGTTGGGGGATGAAGAGTTATTAACACAGCCCGCCTCCTCCTTGAAAATTGCATGTGAAATTGGCAGGAGTGATGTAGTGAGAAATTCCAGCGTCTCAGCAGAATCATGGAATATCAGCTTTACAAGTAGGACTGCTCTGAAATGTTTATACAAAATGATTTTCAGTAGAAGAATTAGCTTCAGTTACAAATAATCTTTGGAAACTTTGTTTTTATAAGAAATACTAATTTTCTTAAAGTTCCCTGTTTTTTAATACCAGACCAAATTTTTCTAGATAAACAAGAAAACCTTTTAAAATCAAAACTGAAAAATGTACATAATAAATTGCTCTTGCTTTCAGATTAACTTGCTTTCTGCTTCTAATGTTTGATCGGGAAATAAATATATTATGTGCCATGATTAAGAACAAGAGCAGAAACATTGACAAAATATAAAGTGAATTGAACAAGGTTTTTGTTTGTTGGTTTTGTTTTTAACACTGTGACAGGCCCAAACAGAGCAAACAGTCATCTTCTTGAAAGCTTTCTGTTGGCATGAATACTTTTCTCTGTTTGACAGCAAGACCCACACTCATCTCAGATCACAGAGAGTGATGTTCTTTCTTAAGGCCACAAAACCTTTTTTCTTATTGACATGTAAATGACAATCTTTTATGTGAAATTCATTTTCATAATCTTTGGTACATAATTGGAATTACATGGAAGAAACAGGAAAACAGCTAGAGACAGTGGAAGCCCAGTGCTGGACTATGGCCGTCTAGCAGACATACATGTATCATAACTGTATGGATGTAAGAGAAGTACATGTGGCTGGAAGATGGTTTCAAGGCAGCCACTTGTCTGCTGTTACCGCATTAAAAGAGGAATATATGTGGGCGCTTTTTTATTCCTGTATTTGGTGAACAAATTTCAAAAGATGTATTATTTCCTTCTTGATACCAGCCTCCTCCAGACAGGAGAAAAAAGATCGCTTAAAATAATAGTGGGTATTGGAACATGAGTAAAACACATTCACCACATAAATGAAGTAATTGTAATCAGAAGAGTGGAGTTATCACACTAAGAGGATTTCAGTGAATAGATGAATTCTGTGTATAACGTAATCAAATTGTCAACACTGTTTAGTCTAGTCCTACTTTTATTAATTTCCTGGATTTTCTGATTAATTTAAATCATGGTTAATTGAGTAATGAAACATTCAGGAAAGTTCAGCTAGAAGAACAATTTACTAAGAGCAATTTCCACTTGTTAATACACATTTCACTGTATTCAATACATTAATGGAAAGTCTGAAAGATTAATAAAAGAAAACTGATATTTTTGAGTGAGGATTGCTTAAATTCTGAAGCTACTTAAAGGGGCTTGGTAACACCTAGTACCAAAGCTCCAAAAAGATTGGTTTTATGCATTATTCAAGAAATAGAAATCTGGGGTATTTCACAAGGAGAGGGGGTATCTCATTTATAAAACACCTTTCCTTGTGATAATTTTATTTGTTGATATTGCTGAGTGAAAGGGAGGAAAAGACATGAGCATAGGAAAGTTTAGTATGTCGTTCTCATCTGTCAGCTTTTGTCTTCACCAAGTTCAGTGATCTTGTTTGGGGCCAGAGAATCTATTCATGTTCAATTAGTCCTAGTCCAGAGTCAGGAAAAGTACAAATTCTTGCAGACCAGGAAAATGGCTAGTTGTGAAGTTAGAAACAAATATTGAAAAATGAGACAAAGGATGTCTGCGTGAGTAAAAAGCTGCTGGCATCTGCCCTGCAATTTTAAATGAATCCCACAGCTTAGAAGCTTGATTATATTAACATTTTTCTAGGAGTATTTTTCTTTGCCATTAATTGTGTGATCTTAGTTCTTGTCCAGATTTTTTTTATTTTTTTATTTTTTTAATGGGAACTTAATCAGACTTAAAGAAGAGCCTTTCCAAGGCTGCACTTTCTTTATCTTACAATATGTATCACTGACTGGTCTTAACAATGCTAGATATCAAGAGTCTAGTATAATATAACACATTTAACCTGATGTTCTGATAAAAGATACCACAGGGGAGAGAGAGGAAAAAAAAAAAAACAACCATAATTCTTTAAAATGGAAGCTGATGAGGCAAAAATGGTCAATCTAAATACCGTCGCTCCAAATGGTAGAGGTGGACAGCTGACGATAGAGTACATTATTCCACTCCACTGGATGAAGTGACTTTCAAGGACTGATTAGCTCCATGTCTGAGAGGGTTAGCCCCCTGCCTGTTATAACAAGTGCCTATGAAAGGGAGAGCTGCTCTGACAACTAGCTATGCCAACCGTGAAGTTATTTCAATACTTTCTCTGCTAACAAGTTGATTAATCCCATCATCATTTCAAAAACCTATTTTATATTGAAGAAATCATTTTCTAATAAAGAGCAGTTAGGAGGTGTAAAACTTTGACTTCTTCTCAATGACGTTATCAGTTCCACTGCAGATTTTGCCATTTTTGCCTCTCTGCAAGTTCTCCATACTGAAGATGATATATTTGATGAAACCTAAAAGTTTATTTTTAAAAACACAGCCTATGCTATCTAGTGGCAACGTCACATCATGAATCTTCTGCACCAAAGAATTGGTTAGATTATACTGTGAACAACAATGTTAAATGTTTTTGCTATTTCTATTCCTTCTCCTCATTTCTTCTCCTTACTTGTGCTATTAAGGCAAAAATAATATAAAGAAATGTATTTGTCATGTGGCAGAAACCATCATTGTGCATGAGAGAAAGATCCAATAAAATGTCTTGCTTTTGAGACATCACATAATTGTTTGAAGCATTTAAGAGACTGTAGACAGCCTGTGAGGAAGAAAAAGGGCTCCAATTAGCTATGGAAAGTGCTCATTTTTGTACTCGGAAATGCAAAGATTTGAAAAATACAGAGCTTAGCATTCAGGGGAACTGCAATAAGGCATATTATAAACATCACAATAAGCATTTTGTTTTCATAGAGTAGTTACTGTAATGACATAGCATTAAAACCATCTTGAAACCCAGGAAAAAAAGCCCCAAACAAAAAGACAAACCAATATTTCTTGTAAGTCCAGGATTTCACTTATATTTAAATACAATCTCAGGAAAAGTGGACTAAGTGCATTGCAAACTACCTTGTTTCCCCCTGAATTTTTATGAATCTTTGTGCTGTCTGTTTTGCAGTTTACAAGTAAGTAGTTGCATTTGCTTGTGTTAAGAGGAATGTCAAGGTGATTAGTGCTCCAGGTCTAGTTGTGGTGAGCCTTAAGATCGTGATCCTGAGGTAACTCTGAAGCACATTACCTGTGCTTCAGAGCAATGCAAAATCTAACTGCAGCTCATTCCCTGAGCTGCAAATCAGCAGTGGTACTATGGGGGTGACTGTGGAGAATGCTGTTCTGTAGACCAGTAACAGCCAGGAGAAGGTATCAGGCACACAAGCTCTGTGTGAAACAATCTGGGAACAAGCTGGGAGTCCTTTTCCGTCTCTCATTTCTCAGAATTCTCAAAAAATAATGTGGAGGGACAAGTCCCAGCATAGACTGGGCTCTGTTCTCTACTTGAGGGAGCTCAAGCACAGGTTTCTGACATGCAGGACCACCACGGGTGGGAGGAAACGAGGGGTGGGAGATGGCACAAGCTTGCTGTTTCTGCTGAGGCATTTGGTTCTGTACCAAGACGTACAGGTTGCATGGAGTAGGGAGGGGGAAAGGATGAGTGAGGACAGTTCTAGGGATATTTGTCTGCTAAAGCTGGGCTTCCTGACTTCAGCCTTGGTCCAGTAACTCTTTAATGTGTCCTTTGCGCACAGATGACAGCGCTTGCTGCTGCGGGCTTTTTTTTTTTTTTTTTTTTTCTCCCAGAAATCCTTGCAAAGAAAAAAGCAGCAATTGCCTTAGCTCTTCCTAGTGAATAGGCATGGTGACAGCTCATGCTTTACATTAGGAATGAAAAAAAAAAATAATGGACGTTTGTAACAGAGACTGAAATACACATATTTTTGACCAATACAGTTTATGGTATTGTGAAAACTTTTTTTAGCTATTTGAATTATTTCCATTTGTTTCTTTCCTGTTTCTTAAAATAAGGATATCAGTAATGCACTCTAAAATATCTTTTTAATTGTTTGTATTAAATAAGGGAACCATAACACTGAATATAATAAATTTGACTATTTTAAATGTTTCTTTAAAAATGTAAATACCTCTTCAAGCAGGTGTTTTTTTGTTTTTTTTTGTTTTTTTTTTTTTTAAGTTATTATTATTTGACAGAAATCTCTATAGAGGGAATTTTAAGTTATCTAACTAGTTAAGATGTTATTTATCTGGGACTCTGGAAATTTTTATGACAGGAATTTGGAACATTCCACTAAGTGTTATTTTGCATTTTTAAGATCTAGTATTCTTAGCTAGCTTTTTTTTTCAGGGCATGAGCGCACCTAGTTAAATACAGAGCTGGAATTACAAATTTGTTTCATTTACACTCTCTCTTAAACTAGAGGAAAGATGCAGTATTACAGTAATAGCAACGACTAGAAAAGAAGAAAATAAAAGCTGAAAGTTCTAATCAAAACTGTAATCAGAAAGATGACAAATGGTGAAGATTATTAAATTTTCTTTGCTCCCTTGATGAATTTAATAAAGAACTAATCAAAGATCATTAGAAGGCTTTTGTGCTTGGTGTGCATTGTAACTGGATTGCAATCGGGATTTATGTTTTAGTAACTATCTAGGGTTGAATTGGACCTGTAAATATGGAAAAGAGATATTACAGATATTTTTAGCGTTTTCTTTGAAAATATTTATTTTAAAATGTTTAACCATTGTATTTTGCTTCTAAGCTTTACATGGCAAAAGTAGAACATGTTTCACCGTGGTTAATGTCAGTGATTACTTTGAATTTTCTAATGATTTTTTATTATTTCTTTCTCCATTTTTTTTTCCTTCTCCATTTTTTTTTTCCCAAGAAAACTAGAAAAGCGACATTTATTTCCTATGGAATTATCGAAGTATTCCAACTGCTACAACTACTGACAATCCAGAATAACAGGGAAATTTACCTTTCACAAATCTTCAGTGTTAGTTTAGTATTCTTAATTTGTAAAGGGGTGTGTTTTAATCTCCTTTTTATATTCCCTCTTTGGTGCTGGATTGATAATATTTCTTAGATGTACTAACTGAAGGTGTCACAGAGTGAGCCATCTATTTTATTTTCTTCTTACTCATGGTATCTGCAGCCTGAAGCTGGATGATGAAAGAGAGGTTTGACTTCTCTCCTTTCCATGAAGCATAATTAAAAAAATAACTAATGCTTGAATAAACTTGAAGAATATGTATGCTTCAAATGTTGAACTTATAGGTAGCAAGAGTAATACTCTGAAAAAAGATCTTCCAGATATTTTTAAAGTAACTCTGTGGGGAGTCTCATTAATTGGTGGTTTCTAGACAGCTGGTTGGCTATGGCAGGGTGGAGGAGCAGGCTGGTGATTTCATTTCTGTTGTATCTTTGTGTCATCTGTGCACCTTCTCTCCTTAGAGTGAAAGTATGCAATAGCAGTGCTTACAATATGTGACCTTAAGATCTGATCTACTTATCTGTCATTGAATACTGTTTTACTCTATCTCTTTAGCATTTTGGGAGATTTCTTGCAGAATGTCTAAACAATATATCAATTGAAGAATTTATAGCTATGGATCTAGTGTTACAGAATAGTATGAGATCTAATGTAGACCAGTGTGACACATCATCATTTTTTGTGGGAACAACATGCATATTTAAATTAAGACTATTAAGACTGTGGAAACCACAAAAATTTATGATGGTATTCTGGCAAGAAGTAGAAGAAGACTAACAAAAGAAGTGTATGTATGTTCACTCCAGTGGAATCTAATCTGAAAGTAGGCATTATATATAACCACATTAGAAATCCCTATTGTTCCTATTGTTATTATTAAATTGATTATATGGCTTAGGGGTTGTTGTGTTGTTGTGGTGGTATTGTTATTTTTAATATACATTATTATTTTTGTTAAGATGTAATAATGTGGAGGGAAAAAAATGATTTACTACACACACACACACACACAAAAAAAAAAAAGACAACTTGAAGTCTTACCAACTCTACTAAAAGGAATAGGAGACTCCCCATTAGGCTTAGTAGGGAATGTAAATTACTACCTGTGTAATAAAGAGAATAAACAATTTCAAAGCCAATGTAACAGGACCACATCATCAAATCTACAGACACAGAAAAGTGTCAGATAATGGTAAAGTCCTAGCTGAACACCAGAATGTACTTCTATCTGCATAAACTGTAATTGTCTGCAAATAACAAGTCATTTCAGTCTTTTTAACAGCAAAATAGCAGACTTTCAAGTATTATAGACTTACATTCTTTGGATGTGAAAGACCGTTCAAGGACATCTCTGCCCCATATCTCTGACCTGCCCTTGGGACATCCCCTGGTCCTTCATCCAGGAGCACAGAGGTGCTTGTGCCCAGGATGTCTCCCATGTGGGCTGTCTGTCTCTGCCTGCCTTGCACCAGGAACAGCCCAAAGTTACTCTGTGTGGGGCATGGATCATGGAGCTACACAAAGCATGATTGTTGCCTGGGTTGCTTCTTGGAAGGACATGGGTGTTTTGCTGCAGAGGGGATCCATGAGTGAGCGAGGGTGGCTGCAGGGTGGTTAGCCCAGGGTGTGGGAAGGATGTGGGGTATGGGTCACACTTTCAGTACAGACGGAGTGTTCATGTGTTGCCTCAAAAGCAGAGGCCAAGGAAAGACCCAGACCAGGCAGCACACTTGTATTCATCATCTAAGGAAGTTTTAAATACTTTTTGTAGTCTGAGGAGTGCTGAAAAGGAACATACCTGTGATTGAGTACTGCTCTGTAATTCTTAAGTTTAGCTACTCTGACTTAAAGGCAGGGGAACAAGGTTTTAAAAAAATTACATCCCAAAGCTATGAATCTAAGAATAGAGATATATTAGATTAAAACAACAACAACAAAATAAAAAAATCAAAGCCAGGTACCTTTAAGATGAATAAATGACTTTAAATGATTTCAGCCTCTGCATGCACGTATGATGTCCCAGGACCAAAACCAGAAAATTAAATACTGATAAATGGGAAGACAAAGGATGAAAGGAACACTTTGCTTGGGAACCTGCCTGAAACAGCTGTGATAATCTTAAACAGAAAGAAACACACAAAAAAATTAACTCTGAAAAATTTCCAAGACTTGTCAGCAAAGCTTTGGAGAATAATGAGAGAGCATCATGAGCTTCTAAGATGCTAGAGCAGCTAAGAAAAAAATCTCATAAACTTTAGACACATAAAGAGTATATTCTTTAAGTATAGTATGTTTTTCAACATTATTACTGTAAATGGGAAAAGTACTTGACATGGGGGGCATGTCAATGGTGAATAGAATTCTTGGCTTCTTCTAGGTAGCAATATTTCAGGGAAGGGGTAAAAAAAAAAATAGTGTATTTATGGATAATCAAAAAAATGACAATGGGAAAATAATATTAGGAAAAATTAATTTTGGGTAGTTCCTAAAAATAATACAAAATTCTTTACCAAGCACCGGCATGTATTTATTTTTTTTAAGTGCAGATGAACATGGAGTGGAGGTATCAAATTCATGCTGATAGTTAGTATTCAGCATGATATATGATCACTTGCGATATTTTGCAAATTATTTGCATGACTGTTTTTGCCACGTGGCATGATACTAGAGAAAGGGTTTTAGTGGTGAAGCTTCTTTTAGGTTTTATTTCCCACAGAGAAGGAACACTCAGCTGTAGACATGATTTCTCCTGGTATGTAATCAGGGAAACAGTGTGTGGGGGACAATGTGTACCCAGCTTCACCATGCCCCTGTGCCCTGCTATAAAGTTCTGAGAGAAAAGCAGGTTGGTGGAGGGGAAGGGCCAGGCTGTTGAAGCAGGATCTACAAGGTAAAATCTTGCCTGCAAAATGCAGAGCTGGTGTGGGCTCCTCTGAGTGACACCTGGCTGGAAGCTGAGCATGTTCCCAAGGGAGCACAGTTATAATGTTATACTGTTCAGTTATACTGTTATAATTCCCAAGGAGCTATCACTACCCTCAGCAAAATGTTCCAGTGACTAACTAGAGTCATCAGGAATGTGCCACTTTACTGCAAGCTTGAATTTACCTTGGTCCAACCTCAGCAGCAGAAGATTATACCTTTCTGTGTCAGCCTGCAGAATTTATTACATTTTTGTTTCTTACACAAATGCTTGCTGGCTGTGATGAAGGTGCCCCTTAGTACCTATCCTTTTTAATTAACTAAATAGAGACAACATATTTGGCCTTCTGCTCTCAGATGTATTTTCCATCCTTTTAATGCTGTGCATCCTCCCTGATAATCCTCCAGGTAACCCTTGAATTGGGTGAATGCAAACCTTTTATTTAAGCTCCAGGTCTCATGTCCAATACTCTTCAGTTTGACTAGAAAATCCAGTAAGAAATGTTTGACCTGCATCTAGTATTCACTATTATTTTGCTGGGGGTGGTTCTAAATACGTCTGAGTGTGTAAGCATTGCAGAGGCAAAGGACTGAATATACCCTGCATCAGATACATTAATAGATTGATGGTTTTTGTGTAACTGTCATCACTTTAAACCTACTGGGTCTTCTTTCCTCTTCAAGAGGAACAAAGGACATTCCAACTCTCCCCAAGATATGGAAGGCTTCCAAAGGGAACAAAGAAATAGGCAATATAAAATAAAAACAACAACAACAAAAAATCCTCACCTGACAAGAGCAGGAGAGAATTTATGTATCTGAGTGTGGGGTTGTGCCCTCGAGAATTGTGTGCATCTCTCCCGCGGCAGCCAGCACCACTCACTTTCCTAGAGCCATGTAGAGGCAGAGGGATGGGGGATGTGAGGGGTAAGGTCTCCCCTGGGACTGTGCAGGGAAGAACAAAACCTCTGCTTGGTTCTGTACTCGGTGTGAGGTTTGCTCTTGCTGTGTCAGAGCTGGAGGCTGTGGAAACCTTTCCTGTAAATGTGGATGCAGCCCCTGGCTGCAGAAAGCATCCCACATCCCCCTCATGGTACCCACACTGTTGTATGCCACCCTGATCCCCTTCCCCATTTGCATTGGGGCTTTCCTTGGTGAGGGATGGAAAGCAGATATGTAGTTCTGTATGGGGCTGTGCCTGAATTTTACAGCTCTTTTTGTCTGGCAGTCACAGGTTTCCTCACCAGAATTCAGCTGGCAGCAAAGCTCCAGTTCTGCCATACTCTTCGCTTTATGAGTAACGAGGTTTATTTTTTATGCAGTATAAATGTGAGCACAGCTATTTGTAGATATGCGTTAAAGGGATTTGTAACCATGTGAAATTTGTTTCTATTTACTGCAATGTTTTCGATTAAAGTAAATGGGGGGAGAGGGGAGGGCGGGGGGGGATATAGGAATTAATTCCCTCTACCTGTGTCATGACACCCAGGTAAAATAAGCCAAATGTGGGGATAGGTCGTCTGAAGGAAAAGTTATGTGCAGATTTTCCCCAAAGTGTGTGTGAAGTGAAGAGGTGAGAGCCAAGGGAGAGCAGCGGGTGCAGTGTTGTAACTCCCTGAGTACACCTGGAAAGCTGCTGCCACAGAAGACATGTCTGCAGTGGTGTCAAACACTTGATGGTAGTAGGAGACAGGAGCACAGATTGCTGCTTAGGTCTCTGGGCTTTGGGATGTAGTCTGGTTGTTGGATCGCCTGTTTACTCTGCTTTAATTGTTTGAGATATATGGATTAAAGCTACAAGTAAAGTGTACAGTGTACACACACATAGGCAGAGCTTTGACTTGCTGTCCTGTGCCTCTGACTCTCCTTCCTTCCTTCTTTCTGCCAGTGCTCCTCACTCCTGCTGATAACATTGTATGTGCAGGCTGACCCTTACACTCTGCCTGCTCCTATACTCAGCCTGATCTTATGATGCAAGAATAGTTAGCAACACAAGATGGAGCATATTGATTATATATATAATATGTAAATATATATATATGTAAATCGTTGCAGAACTCATTCAGACACAATTCTATCCTGCACTCTGTTGCTGGTTGTGTGGTTGTGTAGTCTGTTTCCTTGCTTCATTTGTAGAACAGCAGAATTAGTGGAAAATGCTACTTTTTATGTTTTCAAATATACTTCTGCATGGAGAGAAGCCTTTTTCTCACTATTCCTCTCTATCCTGCATGCCTCCTAGTACTACGCAGCAGTAAACAAGCATCTGTTGTTCAGCTGCTATTCACCTTTCCCTTTTGTTCTAGCCAATTTTGATGATACAGTGTGAGAAAACAAGTCAAGAGAAAGGGTTGTAACATTTGTTTCTAAGAGCCATAGTGAGAGTTACATTTGTACTTCTGATTTGTTGTCTCTTATTGCATAATAAAAAGTGAAGAAGCCAAGTACTTTGTTATAGCAGTAGAAAGTACTTGTGCCCACAATTTAACCCTTCAAGTCATACATAGGAATCAAAGCATAACCCATAGATTTTAAAATTACGGAACACATCGTGGTGCAATACTTCCTAAAGCTCTACAGGTCAGAACTGTAGTCCTGGCAAGCTGGTTGTAAAAGACATCTTACAGCTTTTATATGTTCAAATGACCTTTATTTACACAATGATTTGTGGAAGCATAAGCCACTTTTTAAATTAGGCAGTGCAACTATTAGAGGAGCCAGGAAGAGGCTGGAGTCTTGAACTGAATGTTATCACTCAGCGTGTCAATAGTGACTTTAAAGTGTTAATAATGACTGTAATTGAACTGATATTACTTTTGAGTATCTTATGGCCATTAAAGGCATTTTTTCTTACTAATTTATTTAAATATCATAGTCAAATTATGCAGACAAAACTGCTCTACATAAAATATGAAGAAATAACTATGGAGTTCAATGAAATATTTCTGTTGAGAACAGAATAAGGCATAGCTGCTTTCTGACTTAAAATATTTTCTCATTTACAGAACTTGTAGAAAAAAAAAAAAGTGCTTTTATTCTGTTGGTATGTTTTTAGTATCAGGTAAAACTTCAACACAGCTCATCAGAGTAATTAGCTATTTACCATTTAAATTGTGGCGAAAGTATCTTGAAACTTCTTTTGTGCTCTTATCGCTTTTTAAGGAGCACATTTATACACAAATTGCTTGGCATCTCTATATCAAGGCTTTGATCTCCTGCACTATCAATTGTTGGCTCAGGTACAAGAGACTGTAAAATATACAAAGCTGTCTGCTCTAGACTCCAGTTGAAATAAAAAAGGTGGCTGTTTATACACAGCCACTTATTAGCTAAGTCAGTCAATATTTACATGATGCAAATATAATGCCTTCTTTATGTTAGATAAATTATTTAATGTAGTCCTATGAAACTTCCTTTCAGAAGTCTAACATTTAAAAATAAATAACTTAGTTCCCTAACTGAAGTCATAGCCTGCATACAGTCCTTTTATCTATTTTCTTTTTCATCCCAACTATTTGCTCAGCTTAGTAAAAATATTAAGGTGTGCTTTATGATTGATACATAAAGCCATTTATGATTTTGTTGCCTTATAATTATTTTTGAAAATGTTATTAAGCTACTCAGCTAGTGTTACATCTATTTTCCAGTTTCACTGTTAATGCCATATGCTACAGGCTTCCTTATTACACCATGATTTAAGAATTAAAGTTCAAGCCTATAGGAACTAGCAGTTGCTAGCATAGCCCATGTGCCTTGCCGACAGAAATGCACGTAGTGCATTAGATCACAAGCATCTGTTGATGACTTGTTTCTTGATTAATGCTTTCCAAAAAATTAAGGCTAGAATCAATGCTGTGTTTCTCAGGTTGTGCCTCTGTCTATTAGGACTTTTTGTTGATCTCTGGCCTGTCTCCTTTCTGGCCCCTTGCAGCAGCTGTAGGTAGAGGAAGAGCCTGGAGCTCTGGGTCTTCTCATTATTTTAGTATTTGAAAAGGCACACAAATGCCATGATTGGAAATGATTATAACAGTAAACAAGGCAGTAGCAGAATCTCTCAGAAAAAATGGAAATGAGGAGGAAATTATTTCTGGCTTTATGTCCATACAAGAAAACACTGCATATCTGTCCTTGCTTTTTCAGATACAGAAGGTGTTAAATCCTAAGCTAAAGTTAGGTTTTCAATATTTACTGCTTTCAGCATGTGGCTCAGAATCTTATATATATGTATATGTATATGCACATAATGGAAAATATTTTCCTGTTAATACATATTTCTAGCTGTTACTTGTGTAGTTCTGTCATCCTTGGAGCATTTCTGTGGTAGATTATGTTAGCAGCATCTTTGTGTAAGTGTTTCAAAATATGTTTCAGAGCTGTACAAATGCAAGTGACATTATTTGCAGATGCCACCTGTGACAGTTTTAGAATTTTTATGTGTTTCTTCAGTGGCTCCAGTAATGACTGTTATCTTCAATATTATTACACCTAACAGTTGTTTGTATACAGCTGTCATTTTCTTAGTGAAAGTCCTCTGCTTTACAGCCTAGGTAAGACACGAAAGCTGTTTATGTCCTAAATAAAGATAACCAAGGAGTGTTTTGTAAGATGACCACAGATATAGCTTAGGTTTTTGAATACAGACAGGTATATTCCACAGAGAAAAATAAAACATAAAGCAATATTTTCTATCTTGTATTCCTTTTAAAAAGGGAGAGAAAAAAAGTTATTTTGTTCTTGCTCCATCCTGAACATTCTACTTGAGGATATTCCAAGAAATTCCACAGGTACCAATGACACCTGAAAGAATTATGACCCTGCTATTTATTTATTTTTTTTTTCAGTTCATCTTACTGATGAGTCCAGGAGAACCACACAAAATGAATCATACTCAGGTGAATTTTTAGAAGAAAGGATGGATGTACCTGATGATGACTCCTTGCACTTCCAAGCTATCTGAGGGGCCAATGCAGGTCTTCCATCCCAAGCTCTGCCAGTCCCTAGAAAGTCAGTGGGATAGTGCACATGGTTGACAAACTCTGGGAGACCTGGCAGCTGGGTGGTCCTGGCTCCAAGAGGATCCCTGCTCTATGTCCACCTTCTGCCAGGCTTGTGTCACCCATCAAAGCTGAGATGAAATAGCTGTGATTACATGTCTGTTGCTCAGACCCCCTCTTAGATGAGTGAAATCAGGCTGTGCAAGGAGGCTGGGGAAATCAAACGAGGTCAGATCAAAAGTGTCATGTTTGCATTGTAGGGAGGAAGGCAGGGATAGTAAAACAAAGGCTGTTCCGAGGCCATTTGCAAGTTCTTGGTGGTTGATGTGGTTTAACCCAGCAGGCAGGTAAGCACCATGCAGCTGTTTGCTCCCCCCCACACCTGTTAGATGAGGGAAAGAATATTGAAAAAAGCTTAAAAAAAAAAAAAAAAAAAAAGTGTTGACATAAAGACAGTTTAATAGGACAGAAGGAAAGGAATTATTACTACTACTACTAATGATAAAATACAACACAAGTGATGCATGATGCAATTGTTCACCACCCACTGTCCAGGCAGCTCCCAAACACCTGCAGCCCAGCCAGCTCCCCCAGTTTTATTGCTCCTCATGAGGCCATAAGGTATGGGACATCCCCATGGCCAGACTGTGTCAGCTGTGATGGCTCTGTCCCCTCTCAGCTCCTGGTGCACCCCTAGACCAGCTGCTGGCAGGGCGGTACCTGTAAGAGGCTGGGAAGTCCTTGGCTCTGTGCGAGCACCGCTCTGCACCAACTAAAGCATTGTGTGTCATCAGCATTCTCATTTTAAACCCAAAATACTGCACCATGCCAGCTACTAAGAGGAAAATTAACTCTATCCCAGCCAAAAGCAGGACAGTTGAGTGTTTGGGACTTACTGCATATCAAAACCATTGATTGAAGTGGTGACATCTCTCACTGGAGCCTGCAGTGCTCCCAGTCCAGACCAGAATGCTGACAGCTTGCCTTTGCCTATCTGAAACGTGCGTGGGCAAGCAAGATAACCCCACCAGGACACACTGTTCCTGTTGTTTCCTTTGCGAATATTTCACACCCACCTCTAAGTGCTGCCCGGCGCCAGTGTATGCAAGGCTATGTGCGGGAGGCCTAGGCTGGCACACGGCAGCCTGACAGGCTAGGCCTCCATGCCGCGCCAGGGGCCGGGGCCGTCCGCTGACTCAGGGCTTGTAGCCATCAGGCTCCTGGGGGCTGGAGGCACGGTGGAGCCAATGCACTTGATTTTAAAGTGGGAGAGAGCTGCAAGATCCTCTCTTCACACAGCATTTCCTCCTTGAAGTGGTATTACTGTTGGCTCTAAAGCAAGCGTGTTCTCACACTAAAGATTACACTAAAACCCACCATGTATTATTTATAGAGTAGCTCCCAGGGAATATTTCCTAATTTGAAGGAAAAGCTTGTGGATTCTTGATGGTCAAAAGATTTTCTACTTATTTGACCACTCATTTTCTACTCAGATTTGACTACTGTGAAATGATTTCCTGTTATTAGCATAAAAGAGATGTTTTGTGCTATTGCTCCTTCTGCCTCAAAGATGTGAAAATACAGGTTTACGGTGTCTAGTGAAGGAAAGCAAAATCATCCGTTAAGGTCTTTACAATGATCCTGTGTGATTCAAACCTGTGCGGTATGATGAACTGCAACGTGGGTGTAGTCTCCTTTGTATTTTATTTATGTGAAAATAAAAGTCATTACACTTCATGTCTAACAGCTGATGGTAACTGGTAGGTTTGGGTTATTTCTTTCTAGACATATGTGCTGCATATGTGTCTTTGAGAGCAGAGGAGCATACTTTAAAGTTGTGAGGACAGTATATCAGTGAATCTCCCCATGCTACCAATTAATCTCAGAAAATGTTCATGTAATCCCTTCACAAATATGTAAATGCAGTGCCACTATAGGTCTGGCAAATAATAAACATTAGTTATCTTATCCCGGGCTTTTCCTTCATGTAATTCTCAGCAATAATTTAGTCCTTGTCTTCCACTCTGAAGGATTTAAATGGAATGACCTTAATTCTGGTTTTGTTTGCTCTCTATCTACTAAGCAGCTGCAGTGAAGACGAAGACAAACAGTAGATTAACAGTGGTACCTTTTATAAGGCTGATTAGTTCTTAAAATATGCTCAGTGGAAAGAAAAAAGCATGAAATGAGGGCTGAGAGAGAGGCTTTTACTCTTTTCATTGAAACAGCTATGTTTCTTTCAGTAACCCACAGATACTGACTTTTCAATGAAATATTTCTTGCAGGGCGGTTGTTTTTTTGCCAGCACAATGCATGGCAATTCAGAAATACAAGGTACATACTTCTAAAACAATTTGACCTCATTCATTTTTGTGTTTCAGATGAGAACTTTGTGGTGGATGAAATAAAAATACTGGTATGACATAGCATCCATTTTTTAATTTATTTTTTGATTATATTATCAGTTAAAACCAACACTAGACTTGATGCAGGTGATAACTGGAATGGGTGCAGCTGGTATTCCTGCAATTCATAAGTGTTTTACAGAAATATATTTTCCACACATCCAAAGTGTGTAGGAGTGAAGTGAATTAAGACAACAGGTTGACAATATGGCTTACACTGTGGTCTAACAGCATCTGAAAATGCACTGCAAATTTTAGGACTGGATGTGGAAAATTGTCTGTCCAGTCAGCCAGCCAACAAAATGCACGGATCTGAGCTGGTGTTAGCTGAAGCTACTGCCAGGTGAAAGGGTAATATAATGTCTCAATCAGGATTTCTGTTATTATATCTCCCCCAAAAGGTTACCCCTTCAGCAGCACATGGTCTGCTCCGTTTGCTCATTACCAAAGTGGAGTGGACAGCAAGCTTGCCAATGTGGCTGGCTTGCTAAATCAGTCACATCCCCTTCCTGAAGCACCTAGGCATTCCTTAGATGTCTCCCATCGAAATCCTGACCTAGCCTGACCCTGCTTATCAACCGGTTGTTGTTCTTTCAAAGAGTTGAAAGGATTATGGCAGATTAGCTAACACTGCTCCGGTCCCTATATTGTTTTGTGACTTGCAGGTCTATAATAAAATAGAATAGCAGTTTTGAAGCAAGTTTTAACAGCGGACATACTTGTAGTTTGCTGTAGCTCATGTTTTATACAGCTTAATTAATTTCTTCTTATTATTATTTATTAATTTATTTTTAATTACATGTTCATCAGCAGCTAGCTATTGGTTTTTGTTGTTGTTGTTTTTCCTGATTTTTAAGGATCTAGTTTAGTTGTAATGAAATGTACATCCTATCTATTAAAATCTATCTTCTGTGAGGAATTTTTCCTTCTGATGCAAAATTTGTTTGTGTTTGATATAAAATATGCATAAATGCATTTTTTTCATCCCATTTTAATGTCTGTTTTGATTTTTTAAGTATAATTTTTTATGCATCTAACACCATCCAAAAATACCACAAGGTATTTGGGCATTAAAAATTTGGGTTCCTAAGGGAACCCAAATTTTTGGGTTTTTGTTTGGAGTTGTAGCTCAAAACAAAAAACACAAACAGAATGTGCATCACTCTTTTGTGATTTCAGTTTAAAAATAAAATGGCTAAAAAAAAAAAAAAGTAAATAAAATAAAATGGAGACAGAAAGGAAGACAGCAGTTCCAATGTTGAGGCAAAGGGAGAGTCAAGCTCCCAAGCAACATAGAAACCTGAATTTTGAAGTTTGCAATAATGTCAAGTCTGAATGAAGAAAGTAAATTTTGACAGTAATTTCAAAGCCTGTCTTTCCAATAAGAACTGAAGAACTGATGTCATCAAGTTGCCTGTAGACAAAAACAAAACAATGTTGCACCAGTTCACTTTCTGAAAACTAGTTCTGTAGTTCTTCAAGTCTTATCTCACATTGCTTTTTGACTTAGTGGGCTTCTGCGTCATTACTCCTTGTGTATCACAACACCTATGAAAGCAGAGTCTTGCTCTGCAGAAGCCTGAAAAATAATATACGTTTTTTAATTTCCAACTGATTGTAACAAATTTGTGTGCTTAGTGATTTTTTTTAATTATTTTTATTTTATTTTATTTTGTGAATGAAGTCTCCTTTGAACTTGATTTTCATCTCTAGTCAAACAGAGAGAGCTCCACCTGCTCATGAGAACTGTTCAGCGGTCTTCATCCTCATCATCTTCATCCCCCCTGGTTACCGTGTTATGTTCACAGGACAGACTGGGGGCTCAAGAAGCTGCGTTTTTTTCTGGTTTTATTAGGAGAGAGCTTTTCGAAATTCTAGGAGTGGAATCACTCTCATTTGGAAGTTGAAGTGTGGGCCTGTGGGAGGAAACGTTGGTAGCAAGGGCTGTAATTGCCTTCTGAGACCCCCCCCCCGGACAGCTGTAAACAATTCAGCGTCTATTCTCTTTGCACTTCAAGTTAAACAGATGTGAGACAACCTTGGCCTGAAAACAGCCTAGACACAGTAGTTGTGTTACTCTGGCTTGTCCTAATAAGCCCTGCTGAGGTGCAGGAACACAGAAGATTTAGCAGTTATCATTTTCCTTGGTCCCTGTCTAGAGCAAGTCCCTTTTCTCTCTCTCTCTCTCTCACTTCTGACTGTTAGGTATGCAGAACAAACTCTTATTTTCTCTTTGTTGCCAAGTTATTAATTGATGTTCAGGAGAGGATGGGAGGAAAGAATCTTTGTCTGGCTCTGAAAAGCACCAGATGTGCTTTTTTGAGCCGAGGAGAGGAATTAATTAAAATGAGGTAATAATATTAATCTGCCGACTGCGGTTAACGTTGACTGCAACAGGAGGGGGAGCTCTCAGCGCATCACGCAGGGGAAAGGGGTCTGGTGGGGAGCCCGGCAATCCCAAACCAGGGAAGGCTGGGGGATGGAGGACGTCTTGTCACCCTCTCGGTGGCAATACCTGTGTGACTCTGGTGGCTGCTGCCACACTCCGCCCGGAGCCAGAAGCAGGAATGAATATTCAGTGATGAATGCCGGTGGAAATGCTGATGGGAGGAATGAAGTACAAATTAAGAAGCATTGGGATTCTTCTTAAAGTGTGTCTGTTTTGATTGCTATTTCTGTAGATTTTTTGCTATGTATTATATTGTTTAACAGAGCAAAAGAAAAACAGAATACATGTTTACTGTGTACTAAGCTGTAAGTACCTTTTTCAGACATCAGTAATCATCCTTTCCAGCTGAGAAGGCAATACACTTGCAATAGAGCTCTCCAAAAAACAGCAATTGTCCTATTTTAATGTTTCTGAAGCTATCCCTTATGCAAAAGCCCTCCTGAATTTTATAAGAGTAAAATGAACAGGTCTATATAGCAATTTCATAGAATTAAAAGAGAATTAGGAATTCAATAGCAATTACACCTCTGCTGTAGATGAGGCTGGCATTAGCTGATGTAAGGCTGCGTGCAGACCTGTTTCTGCTGTGCAAGTAAACAATCTGCTTGCATATCCACAAGCATGTTTTATGCTGACTTGTCCCCCAGCCTCAGAGGTGCCTGAGCGCCTGGCTGTGCCCAGGGCAGGGGCGAGCAGGAAGGAAGGGGTCCAGCTGTGGCCAGACCTGTGCCTGCTGCAGAAAGTGGCCTGGATGTGGTCACTGCTGCTCGTGCTTGTGAAAGGCCAGCAGGGCCTGAGAGGAGCTCGAAGTAGAGAATCATGTCAGCATTATTTACATCTGGTGCCTATTTATATGAAGACTGCCCATTTCTTCAGTTTATAAAAGTAATTTCCGAGGATAAAAATGTTAGAAATAACAAGGATTTGGGGGATACATAATACCCATGGGAAGTCATTGTGCCGCAGGTGCCCAAGTCACTTCATTATTTTTGAAATCACCACTCTTAGGCTTTAAAAGTGCATGGGCACCATGATGGGACAATCTTCTTTTTTCCACCCAAAGGACAAACCACTTTTCTGTTGTGAATAATAGAAACTTAAAAGTTTCATATTTTTGGCATTTTTTTTTCCATTTTCACCTAAACTATTTTGGCATTAGTTAAAGAGATACTCTGTGGATTATGTGCTCGTATTGTTTCCCCTGCAAGAAAATCAGTTTCTCCTATTTTTACTGGATCATTTTTTATTTTAGACTCCCAGTATGACAAGTGGAGGTGCTGAGAACCTGAGAGGCAAAGGCTCCTTTCAGGAACTCAGTGTGTGGCACCAGCGGTCCCCGGTGCAGGAGACAGCGGGTATGGAACAGTCCCAGCCCTGCCAGGCTCCAGGAACAATCCAGACCAAGAATTCTGGGGAGAAAAATATGGTAAAGGAGAAAAAAAAAAAAAAAAAGAGGAAGAAAAGGTCAAATGTCATTTTCATTTTACAGAAGTGAATAGGAAAAAATATGTTAACAGGTATCACAGCCCTACTTCAGCCACTTAGTGCAGTTTTTCAGAACAGGCAAAGCCTGTGGCATCAGCCGAAATCTCACCTGACTGTGAAATCTCACCTGGGCCTGTGGGACACCAGCCCATTAAAGACACATCACTGAGCTGCATCATAGCTGGGGTGAACCCCAGTAGATGCTCAACAGACAGTGGGTGTACCCCAACTGTTTTACAGGTATGCTGGGCTACCTGCAACAGGCATTTCTGCCTGCTCACTTGAAGACTCTAGAGTTTTATTGATAAATTAGTGCTGTTTTTTCTGCAAATCCATGGAACTTTGGTGACATCCAGTGACAGGTTCTGCTGGAAGGTGTTTTTTCCCCTGGAATGACAGAAGGGAAATGCTGGTGCCCTGCTGCTTTCCCCTAATGGTGTTAGCAGGTGAATCTGAATATAGGCTGAAAATCACATGTACTTGAACCATGTACTAGTGACTTTTATAGGCAGTTGTGATTTTACCTTGGCTTTATGTTCGATCTTGAAACCATAAATTGCTGTTGGGTGTTAATTAATCACAGTTTAGAGCAAATATTTTGCCCCATGATCGATTTAAATAAGCAAAGGTGCCTTTGACAAACTTTCTCAGGGTTTCCCCCCTAATGTTCTTCCGATCTGAGGTATCTCTTAAAGCTTATCTCTTATCTCTTGTCTGAACATCAAAGTCAAAACTGTGAATAGTGCATGATGGTGTTTTTTTTTTGTTGTTGTTGTTTGTTTGTTTGTTTGTTTGTTTTTCAGATTAATAGTGGAGCAAATACTCATTTATTGGGGGTGGGGGGGTGGGGAGAGGGGAGAAAGGGGTGAGGAAAAGAAAATAACCCAATCTGACAGCGATACACAAAGTAATAAACTAATTGTGGTAGCTTGCTCAAAAAGGGAGGCATTTATGGATGAAATTTCTGACAACAAATTATTACATTCACCTCTTAAAGTGTAGTGTTTTAAGCTAAATAGAATCAGGTTCAAATGACACTGTAAAATGGAGAGAAATAAGTGATGCTAAAACCATGTCATTAAAAACTATATTCAAGCTAAATTGCAAAATGGTTAGTTTTGTATAGTAACATTCAAGTCCTGGCAATTGTTCTTGTAATAAATATAATTTCTATAGCATTTTCTTAGATTATTCAGTTAATCGTTGGTGCTGTTTTACCTCTTTACAACAACGCGCACTTTCTTTTAAAAAGGAACTTGGTTATTTCTTTGGTCAGGGCCTATTTGCTCCTTTTTTATGGGAGATTTTCAATACTCGGCAATGCTGCCGAGCAAAAAAGGTCCATCCACTTCACTTGTGATGCCTCGTGCATTACCTAAAGCACAACAGAACAATGGCAGACAACAGAGCCTTTCTCCCCGCTAACAATGCAGTCACCATGACAACCAGCAGAAGAACGTTTGGCCAGAAAAAGCTTGGAGCTCAGCGGCCCAGACTAATCAAAAAATGGAATAACATGACAACAATTACACTGATGAGTGAGAGGGAAGCTACGGATGCATTCAGACACCTATGGCACTGCAGACTGGATGCATTCAGCATTTCTGTTTAGTGTCTTGTGTTTTTTAAGAGCAGGTAAATAGACGAGATCGAATTGTGTAACAGAATGTCAGCGCTCTCGTTAAATTGAAAATTCCTTTTCTTTTGCTCTGCTACTTCAAGCACACTGAAGAGGCTTTAGGAGAGATGAGGTTTTGAAGTGAAATATGTAATAGATACAATATGAGTGTCACAAGGCAACTTTATTTAGCTTTAAAAATGTAAACTTGGATTTTCAAACATACGGATGCAAATAAATATGGCCAGATTGTGCAGTGAATAACTGACCTCACCTTTCCCTTTAATTCCAGAAAGCTGGACATGTGTCAAACATTGATTAGAAGTGATGGCTTGTTTATAAACCAACCACTTGTGTGTATTCGTATCCACTGTAAAATATATCACAGCCTTTTGTACAGATCTTTGCTCCAGACCAAGGCAAACTTGAACTGCAAGCGTACCTGTTTCGCAAACCAAGCAACAGACATAACACTGTACTTCTCTGAAATACCCCAAATTTAGCTTTGTGCTAATAGCCTCCTATTATAAGCTCCCAATTGTATGTTAAAAGTTCTGGTATTTTCTTTATAGGAAAGGGGGAAGGGAATTTCCACTGCTATTGCAGGAAAATGCATCTGTGATTTCTACTGTTGAGAATAATTTATACATTTTAGGGAGGGGAATAGAGGAGGGAAACTGCTGTTTAAAAACTGTGAGGTATCTGGGGATAGCCAGGAAGTGTTTCGGTAATTTGGAAACAGCAGTGGGCACAAATCCCTAGCCATTTCTTTGTGTTTACCTAACAATGGCATGCGATAGTTGTGCTGACAATCCTTTCCATACTGCTCTGTGCCTAATCCAAAATTGTCTCTATGCCTGCTCCTGCCTTCTTTCATGCCCTTGCTGGCTCCTAAGTATATCCTGTGGCCAGCTTTAGTTATCATGTGGAATTAATTGCTTAAAAGCACCATTAAAACCACTATCTGAAAAAAGTGCTTGGGCAAATCCTTGTGCTTGCTTGAAGCACTTTGAACTTGACTGGTTGTGTAAAGGCGCCTTTGGCCATTGCAAAGAGAAAGCTGGGGATGTTCATAGCAGGTATAAATTCTTGCCTGGCACAGCCATCAGCACTTATCACTGAGTCTCCCAACACATAGGATGGGCACCAAGGATAGGGCATGCAAAACAAGTCAACAGACTAAGGATACCAAGCTACAGCAAAACCAAACAGCACCTCATATGCAGTGGTCATCTCTTTATGTTGGCACTATAAGAGATTTTAGGCTTCTTACATCTGGTCTGCCACTCTCCCACTAAATTCTGCCCTCTAACTTGCCCATCAGATTCTTAGCACCATTTTCACATCTAAGTTCAACAGTCATATAGACATGGATGCATAAAGATCTTTAACCCCATATGCTTTTATTTATTTATTTATTTATTTATTTATTTTCACACATACAGAACTCCTTCCCTCTTGCCCTCTGAGATGTCTGCATTTCACTCAGGTACTGATGCTGGCCACTTCCTTTGTTCAGCCATCTAAAACCCACCATCTTACCAAAACTGGCAAATGCTTAGTTGAGCTCAGGCTATTTGGAAGTAACGTTCCCAAACCAGAAATGAACGTCTCACTCAACATAAAAGTGCCAACCCCCACCATACTTGCCTGGGAGTTTGGGGTATTGGAGCTATGAAGAGAGACAAAGGCAGATTAGAAGGTGAGCTTAGGTTGTTTACTGGGTACCATTTACATTAAATTAAATGAGGTATTGGAGAGATTAGAAGGAATAGGTCTGAGTGATAATGGTAAAGCTTAGCAGAAACCATCAAAATAAGCCAGAAAGGGTGGAAACGAGGTTATGTGAATAGGGGCTATGTTGAAGACTAGCTCAGTTAAGCCATAGCTATGCTGGAGAGTAGGGATAGAGAATAGATTAATCTAGAACAAGGCTGGGACTCTTACCATGGTTTGCACACTAACATGCTTGCCCTAGCACGCTGTAGCCTTTGGATCTGTCTCCTCTCCTCTTATATCAGGCCTGTCATTGCCACCCCTGGCCTTCTCCTGTTTGTCCTAATGTTAAACATTAAAAGACCATATTTCCCCTCTTTTTATTTTTATTTTTTTTCCCCACAGAAGACCATGTTCTCCCTTGCTCTACTTCTGGCTCTCCTCCCAGTTAAATACCCTGAAGCATCCATGAAGGGAGACACAGAAAGAAGATAAGTTATAGGATAGGGTGCTTTTTTTCTGCTAGAAGTGGGGCAGCAAATGCTTCACCTGCCTGTGAGTTCCTTGTGACACACCTTGAACAGTCTAATATACCTTTGTGGGAGGCCATTTTCTTCAAAATATAGCTGTCTCCAGAAATTTAACTCTGCAAGAGAATTGTAAACGTGCCTGTTCAGGAAATTGGCAGACTGGAGAAGAAGATCTCAAGGCATTTGGAATTGTTACAGCATCTCTGTCACATCAAAGTTTTTTGTAAAACCTTAGATATGCCACTTCTAGTTTATACATGTGAAAACTCTTAATAAAAAAGCATAACCTGTTTTTGATAAAGAAAACCCAGTGTTGCACTTTCAAACCTATTTAACCTTCATATATTTAATTTTTTTTTTTTTTTTTTTTTTTTTTTCCCATGGGTAGAAACCATATATTAGACAACCATCAACCTTTAAAATTATTGTACTCAAAAGGTAGGTGCTCAGGTAACCCAAACCCATCAAGTAACATGTGGGTTATATATGTGAAAATACAGTATAAAATGGATTTCTAAACAAAAAGTTGTGAGGAGAGGAGAAGAGAAGACAAGACAGGAAAGGACAGGACAGGACAGGACAGGAGACAGCAGAATAAGGGCCAGGATAGTAGACATCAATACTGCAAGACAGGGTCAGAGCATGAGGGAGACACAGGAATAAGGAATGGGGAAAGAAAGAACATCCCCTGAAGGACCTAAATAGGATATTTACTCCAAAAGTCTCGCTTCAGGATCTGATCTGGCTGCTTATTTCAAATAAACAAGCCCTTTTATTACTCACACATGTATACAACCTAAGGGGATGCTCCATAGCACACAAATTCTGTGTATCATTTATATGTAGTGAAATATGGCATTTTCCTCTGTTAAATTGTGCCAGGAAGCTTTATACACTACTGAGGTCAGGATACTGGTGGTCTGTATTAGCCCAGGGCATTTTTTGCTGTTTTAAATACAGGTGCTATGTTTGCTCTTTTCAGTCAGATAATACCAGACTGAGATGATAGATTTTTATTTTTACTTCTTTCTATAGGGCTCACAATTTCATGTGTCAGTCCTTTCAGTAGTCTGGGATGAAGGTTATCTAGTGTACCTTCCTGGAGCACATTGAGTTCTTTGAATTCTTCTTACACCTAAGATGGAAAAACCTATTCTAACCATTTCTATATACTTTTCCCATTAGCCAAGCTGCTTTTGTTCCCAGCTTCCACTTTGTTATCCTAACTGAAACCTAAAGTAAAATAATGATTTAGTTTGTGGGCTGTACAGATGTTATTTTTAACCTTATCCTCTTTTCTTTGATCCTTCTGTCTTTATGGTTGAAAGCAGGGAACATTTTTACTGCTAGTTTTCACCTTCTTTTGAAAGACATTTTGGGCAAAACCCTGACCTGGTCTTCCCATTACTTCAATGTAGTGGAAATATTTGCTTTCTCTTCAATATGTTGCAAATGCAAGGTGTTCGAAACATGGTACTTGATCTTGTCTGATTTTACTGAGCACTGAGTTCTCCCTGTGTAAATGTGTAAAAGTAAAAAAGTCTGTAAAAAACAATCTTTCTTTATGTTTATCAGAAGTATTAGTAACAAGTTAGAGTATTACTAATAAGAATGTTTTACTAAAGTGTCTGTACAAAAATTCTTTCACTGATAGGTTTCACTGTAGGTTTTGATATCAATGAGAAAAAAATAGTGTAATGAATACAAGAGACAGAGGAATAAATTAGTACCAATTTGTATATATTATTATTTGCAGTATATGTATGTTCTAGGTTAAAGAAAGGCCTTAATGAATATAAAAACAAAACTCCATATGGCATTCTGTTCCAATTAATGGAAATGTTGTGTGGCCCTGTTTTCACATATAATACTGTTTCTATTAAAACTATATCACTGTTTTTCCCTTGTAAATGATTGCTATTTATTTATTTATTTAAAGAAAGGACTGTAGTTCTTAGCATAGTATAACATTTAAACTGCTCTGGTTGCTTTCGGTGTTCAATCACCTCATTTCTTTTTTACTTATTTTCTCCTGGTATTTAAAAATCATGGTAATAAAAAAAAATCTGAATGCAAGAAGAAACTTGTATTTAAGTCAGAAATAGAACATTGTTTAGTATATTAGCGGAACCAAGTTGAAATATTTATACAGTATATTCATTTTTTTTCAGTTGAATATGTCCTTACTGCTTTTTATTTTTCTCCTTTCCACATAGTAGCCATATTCTGATCTGAGTTGCATTGTTTTGGACTTCTGATATTTGAATTTTCCATCCATAATTAGTATTACTCCAGTAAACTTCAGGAATGACCTAAAGTACTACTCTTCACCATAGGGTGCTTGGGGCTATTTTTATGATCTAGTGCACTTTCAACAAGGGAATGATTTGCACTCAGACCTACACAGAGTGCTGCAAACACCTTTTGTCTCCCTGCTCTGCCCTCTCCATACCCATCACCTACTGACAGTATGATGATCTAGAGACAATTTTATTTATTTTCTTTTGCGCAGCCCCACTCCATTTCCATGAACAAACAGCAAAGACAACTCACCAAAGTGCAGCTGGCAGAAGTATTTGCAGAGGTATCAGACTTTGGGATATTCAAAGAGTCCCTTTCCATCCATTGATAGCTGTTTGAGTCCCTCATTGAATTTTCTGAGTTTGTTTGTTTGTTTGTTTGTTTGTTTGTTTTTTCTTCCCCTCTGCATCTTCTACTTTCCCTGGCCTGCTCACCCATCTTCTATTCCATGTCCAATGCTCCTCACTTTTCTTTCCATTAAGCATCTTGCTCCTCACTTTTCTTTCCATTAAGCATCTATCTACTAACTAAATATACCCATAAATAAAGTTTTATGTCTCTTACAGCCTGATCTAGACAGTCTGGCTGATGTAAAACCTAAGCTGTTCTTACTTAAGGAACTTGTTCTTGTAAACAGCCAAGAGGTCTCTGTTATCAAGGGCTAGCAGAAAAGTGGTTCATGTCACTAAATGCACAAGAAAAAGAATGCTAAAGATGAATGAACAACTGCACTTGCAAATAAGCAGTCTATCTCAGTTTTCAAAGTTTTGGGTTATTGTGTCCAGAACAAATGCTCTACAGGTTCATTTAACAAGCTTTCTAGGGGAAAGATAAGCCAATATTCTCAAACAGCACAAAGAATGCTGACAAGCAATCCCTGCCTGAATCTTAGAAGAGGTAAAAATGCAACAGTAGAAATGTCAGGCTGGGAATTTGAAACAGTCTCCATGTTTTTCATTTCTTTTTAAGTCGAAGTGGGAAGAAGAATAATGCCTGGCCGACAGAATATCATCAAAGGACACAGGTGCTGCTTCTCCACAGACAAGAATCCACAAGCTGCCCATTCTTCTTTAAACTACTGTGGCAGGTAGTCTGGTGCCAGCAATGAGAGTGGTTCCTCTGACACCCGGAGGAATAGGCTGCCAGGAAGTCTTGTTGGGCTTTCAGAGGTGAGCTTGGGCTGTGGAGAACTGGGAAGCAAGAGAAGAACACAGTCCTACCGTTCTGTCACTTCCCTCAGCAGTGCACCACAGAAGGAATCTGCTCAAGTACCAAGGGTCATGCTGTGGTCCTTGGGGTCATGGTGTGGGTCTCCAAGCTCGGCCAGTTGCTGATAAGAAGAGTTCATCAAGTCCTCAGGACCTTGAATAAGAGAAGGTCTAGTTCATATCTTCAGGTGAAAATGAGTATATTAAGTGACGACTTTGTCCAGAAGCTGTTATTTCTGTGCTCTAGATCTAATTCCCACAATGTTTATGTGTGATGACCTGCAGTTTGTTTTTGTTTGTTTGTTTGTTTGTTTGTTTAAAGATTCTGGAACAGATCTTGGCTGTTTTAGAAACTACTATATTTTATTTAAATAATAACTGTCCCAAAATTTCTTCCTACCCACTTATTTCATCCAAGATCCTTCTAGTCCATCTTCATCCCTCATCCCTCATCGTCTCATTGAAAGTTCATGTGACTTCTGCTTGGTCAAATCTTGGAAGACTGCATCACTGCCCTTTTTCTGCCATTAACAATCGTCTCATCATTCACCTCCACAAGTTGTCATTTACCTTCCAGATATCCAGTAATTCATATGAAAAATTGTTCTCAGAGAGTTTTTTGCAAAGGTCTCACCAAGATTTGTGTCACCCCCCTTTGCTTCTCTCTTCACATAAGATTCTTCACATAAGTTTCTCCTGGTGACAATTAAAGATACTCCCATCACTGCTGCCCACAAGCTACCAGAGCTAACAAATCCTAGGGAAGAGTGAGACACAATGTCACTGGAAAACCCATGACACAAACTCCTTCTAAGTAGCAGAAAGTCGCTGTCTTATACAAAAAGACAAAACTTGGTTTTGTAGAGAATAAAAGTTAATTGATATCTTGGAACAAGAAAAGTGGTTTACCTCATTTTTATTGAACTAAGCAAGTAAATGCACTGAGCTCGAGAGTTTTAAATCAGACTTTTACAGGACATATATTTTTACTTGGTGCAAAACTGAGAATATTTCCTTCCAAAAGAAACACAACCTTAAATAAAATCTAATGTAACAAAACAGCAATTTGAACTCTGAATTGTTTTCCAATACCTGACTATAGAGACGTATAATCACTGGTGCTGCATTCTTAAATTGAAGTTAAAAAAGATGAGTAAAGAAATAATATCTAAATGGGTATCAGTGGAAAATAGGATTATTTAAGGAGACTCATCTCCTAGGTGGATAAAAATAAGATATTCAGGTAATTTTCAGAATGCAAAGCTATCTTATACAATGGAGACAGCTAAAAAGTGCCATTTGCTAGCCTGCAGTGAATGATTTGTAGTCATCAGAATCCTGCAGGTAATTGAGGAAATCTACATCGACGTATTCTGCACTACTGCAAGGATATTATTATAATGAGCCAGCGTGCATGGATGAGTGTAATTGCCCTCTAGTGCACAGCCTTGGAACTGATCCCAGCTGTGCTATAGGACCGCACTGCTCCAGAAAGAAAAAAGATCCTGCCGGTAAGTCTGAAAAGGGGGCAGCTGGATCCAAGCTCCGCTGGCGTCAGGTTGCTCTGAGTAGCCGTAGATGTGATAAGGGAGGGAATCCAGTTAGTGCAGACCAAGACCATCCTGGGGTCTGAAACAACACACGGTAAGTGGAGATGTCTGGGGGATTTGCTGCGAAACCTCAGTGCTCTTCCAAACCCAATGCTAACATAGCCACAGACATTAGGAGCCTAGATAACCATGGGCCTGTTTTGTATCGCTTCCAGTTGTTTGCTCGGGGTTGTGTTACATGGGAGGCTCGAGTTTCATAGCCTTTTAACAAAATCTGGTATTTTTGTCAGTGCAGACAAAAAAAAAAAAAATCCTGAAGTTTGTAATTCTTTCCTCATATGGGCAAGAAAATGAGTCCTGTATTCCTTGGGCAAAATCCTCTCTGCACTACTGTGCAAACATTGAGAGAAAGTGGTTGGCAAGTAAGTTCATAGCTACAGCCTCCAAACTGGGTATTTTCTCTTAGTTACTTCTCACCATGTAAAATGTAAGGATTTGTCAGTAAGGGAAGAAGATTTCTAAACAAATCATCACAATGCGCAACATCTTGTCTCTTTGTGTGGGGAAATTCTTTGGCAACTTGTGCTTTTCACAACCATGTCTCACTATCAGGTTGTTCATGGATTTGAGTTCTCTGTGGGTACTGGGGTTATGTGGGCATTCTAGTTACTGTAGGTAATTATGCACAGTATCTGCTTTCTCTCTGCCTTGTTCAGGGTTGCCTGACAACTATCCCGTGGCCTATAAGTAATTGATTATTGGCAGTACTTCAGTTCTTTGATTACTGTGAAAAGCCGCTATGGGTAAGGTAGGAATAAAATAATGTAAGGACTTTAATTCATTGTCGTCAATATTTTCCACTGATCTATTCTCTCCTCCATCCCTTGTGCTTCTGTCTCACAACTTCTGAGCCCACTGGCTAGTTTCAACCAGATTGAAATGATGATGCTCAAAGGTAGAGCAAGGATCTGAGTCCCAGCTGTCCTCCCCAGCTGGAGCTTCAGCCAAAGCTGCATCAGCACCAGCCTTACAGCAGTGCCCCTACCCTGCTTCACCACACATCCATGTCCCCTGCACCATCCCCCAGCAGAACTGAAAGGAACAGAAGGCAAATACAGAAGGAACCCTTCCAAGAAAACATCATGAACAGATTTTACTGATAATGCCTATTCTGACAGCAAAGAAACAGTCACCATTGTTTCTTCAGTTGTAATTCCAATTTGTAGGGCTGAGCTGTCCATTCTTTGTCCCTTACTATGCTTCCCTATAGCAAGCTGGGTTCTCATTGATGAAGACTCCTAAGGTCTTTCCAGTAATGTATGAAGTCTGGATTCCTTTTAAGTCAGTGGTAAAATTCCTACTGATTTTCACAGGACTTTTGTCCATAGGGATTTCAGTATATGCTCCCTCTTCACAGTTTGTCTTTATTTGATACCTCATCAAAGTTTTAAATCTGCCAAAGCTGTATCTAAGCATTTACATTCTTATAAAAAGATCTACATATTTTCTAATCCACAACTTAAAAGAAAAAAATCAATTTCTGGAGATCATTTTCCTGTTTTTCACATCATTGTTCTTCTTTTCAAAAAGAATAAATACATTTGCAATGCAGTGCGATCCTTTCTACAATAGCACCTAAGAAATGGCCTCTGCCACCTGACATTTGCAGCAAAACTGTGTTATTACATTTAAATTTCCAAGTCTCAGTAGCCAGCAAGTTACTAGGGTTCTATTATAGTTGTGATACATGAACTGCACATTGTTATGGTAATGACTTTTTTTCCTTCCCTTTGAAGTGGCAGTATATATACAAAGGATATCACATTGGTCTTGGAATGATATCTCCTTTACTTCAACTCTGTGTACTGTGCAGTAATCACAATTGCATAAGAAAGAATTAAAGCACATTATAACTCCAGGTTCAGCATTCATGCTAGCTTAACAATGGTCAAAGCTAAACCAAAGCATCTGTAAGTGCTAACTTCAGAATAAATTAGAAGAAATAAAAATGGTACTTTACCTAGCCATCAACCATGATGCCCAAGAAGCTGGTCTTCAAGTTCAAGGATGATGTTGGGGCAGAATCCAGATCTACACAATGGCACTCAGGAAGCATCATGGTGGTTTACACTGGCGGTAAAAAAAACAACATTGTTTCTTCATATAGTCATTATAAAATATTACAGCTGACCAGATGGTGGAGCAATTACATTTCCATAGTTCTAAATGGCTATTTAGCTTATCCACTTGTGAACTGTTAATTAACATTGGAAGAGATATCATTCGTGTTCAAAGGGAAGAAACAAGTATACTGGACATGCTTAAACAAAGACTCGTGAATTTTATTAAAGCAGAGATCCAATTCTTTCACCTTGCTACTGACCCCAGTAAAAAACAAAAGAAACAAACAAACAAAAAGTCTTTGACAATAAGGCTATGGCATAAACAGATGAAGGGCAGGAAACTCAGCGAGCTGAGCAGTCCTGCGAGGACATGTGCACAACACATCACGTTGTTTTCTGCAAACAAGCTGAACCCCTCCAGCTGCATGGGTGAACACATGCTGCACTGAAGATCACTCACACGCATAGAAGGATGAGCTGCTGTGTGAATGTAACCCCCTCCCCCAGGACCAGATAGCACTGTCACTTGCAAAACGCTGTGTGGCTGGGGCAAACACATGTGGGTATTTTTCTTAATTCATCTGCAACACAAAGAGTTTTTATTCAATAGTTTATCAGTGTGCTATTAAATTCTACTACAAACTAACAATTAGTTTAGCCAAACAGATATACATTTCAAAGTACTTATATTCCTGTACTGTTCTAGAATGATTTTTTTGCCATTGCCTTAATGTGGTTACACAAGAACAAATGCATTAATAAACAAAGGAGACTAAGGGCTGAAGTGAATAAGGCAGGGGAGGTTTTTAGGAAGAATCAATTAGACAATCAAATTTAAATGAAAAAAAAAAAAAAGAAGACAAAGCATCTTTAAGACTGAACATAAAAGCAGAGAGGGGTTTCATGTAGTTAAAGCATTTAAGTTAAAGCATTTACTTTAACTGCTCAATTACTGCTCAGTTAATTCAACTGCTTGAATTAGTCAATTCAAGTTAACTTTCCTGAGTTCCTCCATGTAGATTAACCTTCAGTCTTCTGAAGACTGGGGTAATGCACTTTCTGAGAAGTGCTGATAGTCCTCAGCTCCCGCCTAGCTTCCAGACAAAGTCATCTGCATCTTCCTGCCCATGTGCTCCTGAGTCAGGTAGTTGTTGGGCCTTCTCTCTGTCCCTCAAGCAGGAAAGCATAGCCTGCTTTTACTGTCTGTGAAGTTAAAAATACCCAAAACAGTTTCAGCAAGAAAATGTAAAGAAAAAATAAAGAGAGACAGAGAGAGAGAAAAGAAGACAGAAAAGAAGACTGATGTCTCATTCACCATAAAATGACTTCAGACTCCAGTAGCCCTGTAGTTAGCATGACCTTGGTAACCTGGGTTCATTGAAATAAAACAGGCTTCAATGACTGAAGTGGATTTTCATGTCACTTAAAAAAATTAACATGCTAAATGCTTTAATGTTACCCATTGGGGTGGGGGGTGGGTGGGACAGGACTCAATGCACATTGCCGATCATTTCTGCCAATTTGATTTGTCAGTTATTTTTATGTCTTCTTCTTGTTAAATGTAAAATGCTTAAGGGAGCCACAGCAGAAATGACCTAGGCACCCATATAGCAGTAGCAGCACCATTGCTGTTTAGGAAGAATCAGCCAAGTATGTAATTCATGTGTTTTCTTCTTCAAAAGACTTCTCTGAAGTGTGTCCTATTAGAGTATTCTACGAAGGTACCTTAAAATATGTGGAAATATATGATATAAATAATGTTCTTATCCATTATGGAAGACATTTAACTTAAAATGTCTAAAGGCAATCTCCAGGACAGTATCTGGGGGTAAACAAAATGGCAACTTATTTGTTATGCCATGCTGCTCTTTTCCCTGCGGTGGCAATTTCCAAATGCAGACCCAAAGCAAGAGCTCCTTCTCACAGCTCCTGGATGCTTGTCTAGGAGTTCATGAAGGTTATTTCCTGATGATTTCTTAGACTTTCCTGGCTCTGTTATCCCTTCTTCCTACATCTGTGGCTGTCCTGGTGTGATTACAGTGCCTAGAATATCCTGAGTTGGAAGGGACCTGCAAGGGTCACCAAGTCCAACTCCTGGGTCCACATAGAACCACCCCACAATCAGACCCTATGTCTGAGAGCATTATTCAAATGCTTCTTGAACTTCAGCAGGCTTTGTGCTCTGACCACTGCCCTGGGGAGCCTTTCCCAGTGCCCGACCACCCTCTCAGTGAAGAACCTTTTCCTAACATCCAGCGTGACCCTTCCCTGTTGCAGCATAATGCTGTTCCCTTAGGTTAGAAAAGTATCTCAGGTAGGTTAAAACTGTTCCTTGGATGTCATGACTAGGATGTAGTGAACTGGCACCCAAGTTCATATATAAATTCTAGGCAGAGTTGTACAACCTGCACTCAAGCCCATTTCTAATTCTGTGGCTTCACTACTACAGTGAAAGCCACACCAGTGAGAGTTACCACGTGTAAATATTAAGTGGATTTTTAAGAACCATTAAAAGGCATGTGTTTCTGAATGAAAATCAGGGGATGAAAGTAGAAGTATCTGCTGGCTCTTCTTTGAGACACGTTTGTAATACTCCATGAAAGGAAAACAGAGTCTGAGCTCCAAGAGCAGAGACAGCTTTAGCCCTCACAGCAGGTCCAAGTGGTTTAGTTTCTATTTTTAACACTTTGTTTACAGTGAAAAGCAAGTGAGTGTGGTCTAATTGTATTTTACAGGAAGTGCGTCTTTAAGCAGGAATTGTACAAAACATATACTTGAAGATCCCAATTTTAAGAGCGTGTATAATATCTAGCATCAGATAGAAATGCTTCAGTGATGTGAAGGTACTGGCCTTGCTTTTTTTTTTTTTTTTTTTTTTTCACCCAGAGAATCCCAAGTTACTTTACAGTGAGTTATTGTTAGTTGTGGGAAGGTCTTGGTGGTTGTTTTTTTGTTCAGCAGTGTTTGTACTCATTCTGCATTCACTTAAGTGGTGCATCCAGATGACTGCGTGTGCTGTTACAAGAAGGGCTGAAACCATTGCATTGAGTCTCTTCGTATGACCTTTAGCAATATGTTAACAGTCCCACTTGCAGACTATTAGCAAGAATCAGTTTTCCTTCACTTCAAAGTTGGATGCTGAATTATACAACTCCCCAGTTCTTTTGACTGGTCTTTCTGTTTTCTGAAGATTGACTCATTTCCTGTATTTGAATAAGATAGTAAAAGTGGATAAAAAATATTATTTTGCAATTGTAATCAGAATAGCTCTCAGTGCAGATATTAATAGTGAATTCTAAGACTCAGCCTGATAACAGCTGAGTTTATGGTTTCACGGGCTAGATTCTGCTCTCATTTGTTTCATTGTGAACCCAGAGTAACAGCTAGAAGTCAGTGGACTTGCTCCAGATTTCTGCAAATATAATGGAGGTCTGCCTCTTGCTCCATGTTTCTTCTGCAGTGGGGGTGACATCATCAGTCTGGGTGTATGAATCAGGGCACAGATGAATCAGTTCAGGAAAAATTAAAAGCAGCTCATTCCCTACACTGAAACTGCTCTTTGGATTCATTTGTATAAAGATATTTGTTACCTCACTGCTTTTTTTCTGAACCATGCAGATCCTACTTAACTCTATCACCTTTCTAAAGCCATGACTCTATTACTCCTATTACTCTATTTAATCTTTTGCACGCTTTTTTTTTTATTATTATTTTTTTATTATTTTTTATTTATTTTTAGTTCATACTGTGGTCTACAAAACACTGAAGCATGAAAACTTGCAGAATTCAAAGCAGAGCTACAGAAACGACAAACTGCAATGAGGTATCTTTTATCAGCGAGGCATGTGGCTCTTAGTTCTTCAGGAGAGGTTGTTGAGCTCCTTTGGAATGCAGTTTGGGTATTAATTCTTGATTTTGCCAGCTGCTGTGTTGCTTCAGACTTTCTAGAAGTGTGCATATCTACATCTGAAGCACTGTGGGAGGATCTAGCTCTGAATTTGGCTTTATTGGTTAGGGTTTGGAGGCTGAACTGCAAAATGAAGTTCTGAAATCTGCCTCTGTCATTAACTCAAATCAGAAATATTACCTTGGCACATTTGTCCTGAATATATAGAAGAAAAACATCAAAATTAGTAATACAGTGGAATATCATGATCATCCCATGCCATCTTTTGATGTAAACATCTATCATGGCCTCTATTCTGCCTTTAAGATTCAAGTGAAAACATAAACCTATCTTTGCTCAGATCAAGAAAAGTAGAGGAGACCTACTCTGTCTGCCGGTCAGGGGCAACCACTGCAATGCACATTTTGATTGACTCTTGGAGACTGATTGGTCTCGGAGAGGTTGTTAAATACAGAACTTCACATTTCTACATCACCCCATCAATCCTGCAGCAACTTAAAGATACCTTTGGAGCCTCTTTTGTGGGCTACCATGAGTGAAATACTGTGGTGGTCTCCTTGTTTCCTAGGGTGTGTGTTTTCCACGTTTCAACAATTGCTACTGCACATTATATACCAACTTCTAGGATAGCCAGGAATGAAACAAACCACAGAAACGCTTAAGAATAGATATGTTAAAGCCAATACTTAAGTATTTTTCATAAGCTCAGTATCTATCCCAGAAATGTTATTGCAGACATACATTAAGAAGACCATTGGTCTTTCTAAGTTTTGTAGGATCAAGAGCATTCTGTTAACTACTGGTGGATCTCAGTTGCCCAAATTACAGAATTACAGGAGTCAGGGTTAGCTGTAGTCCAAGTTCCCTGTGCTTTTCTGGACATTGCAAAGTAGCAGATTTTGAAGCATGGTTATAGGCTGGTTGCTAAAGCTGGCTTTTCAAGCATGCTGTGAGATGTCTGCATATGTTTAACCTTGTGCTGTGCCCAGATCCAAATCACATCAGTCCTGTGATTAAACCAACAGGGCAAACCCACTAAGGTAGGCATTGGTTGCCTGTCCAAGGTTCTGCACATCCTACCCACAGCAACTGCATGTCCAATGGATTTCAAAAATCTGCAGCTTCTGAGGGAACAAGGTTTAGGGAAAAGGAGAAAAGTAAGACCAAAGATGTGCAAACTTTACTTATGATTAAGTTTTGGGATAGACATAGATGTGGGATGGAAGAAATTATAGGAAAGAGGTTCACAGGACTCAAGGTTTCATGGAAATTCCTAATAACATGACTGATGGGGCTGCCTGAGTACTCAGAAAAGCAAATCCATGCCTGTGTCCACTGACACCTTGTGAGAGAAAGAAGAAAGTTGGACTGGTGTTGGGGCCCTGTTAAAGAGTCTGCTAAGGTCAAGGACATTCAAGGTCATCTCTTGACACAGGTCATTCTGTGTGGATGACATAAAATCCTCATACCACCCCAGCTTCTCAGCTGGGTGTTCTGGCTCCTGGCCCTCCAGGTTCTGATAGCATTATTGGCATGAGCAACCTGTGACTGCCCCAGATCCTCAAGCCAGTGCTAAGCCCTTTGCCTGCCCCTGCAGCCCTTACAGCCACTACTCATCGGGCTGAAGGCACTTGTCTGCTTTGGGAGGAATTCTCCCTTGAACAGTGAGTATGCATGACACTTGCCAAACAATAATGAACTACTTGATTACCTAAATGAGAATATGGGAGGAAGGACCTGATAGTCCTAGAGCAATGCCAGATCATTATTAGAGCTGGGTTTAGAAGTGACACCATTTCAGTGTGTCTTTGCTTGGCAGATTCTGGTTATTGAGAGTGCCCTTGTAGGGGATTTCACTGGGGGCTACTGTAGTGTGGAAAGCTGTTGATTCACATGAGGAGGTTTACAGGCAGAAATATTTTATTAATGGAGTGTTTGGCTCTTATAGGTGCTGTGGGAGAGCATTGAGGCATCACCAGTTCTCTTCTCACCTTGTGTAAGACAGGAGAACTGGATATGGTCCAGTGCCTGCGGGAGCTTATAACTGTGGCAGAGAACAGCCAACATGATGCTTTGCAATGCAGGGTGGGGAAGTTTTTTTGCCCCAGTAGAAAAAAACAGTTATTTGTTTCTTGAATGTCACACACACACACACTAAAACTGAGCAATTTAATTCAGAGGAAAAAAAATGCATATTAAGATATGTTTGGCATGATAGACATATTCTGACATGGAGTACATCAGGTGCAGATATTTCTTATTGATACCTATCTCCTTTGGTTGTGACTATGAATGCAGTTATATTTCCACATATGTACTTGCTGATGTTTTTGTTTCTTCAGTGCTGACGACATAAAAGATCTTTGCACTGGGTACATGCTTAGGAAAATTCCACTTGAACTCTGGAGCAATCTGAAGAATTTTGACAGAAAGTTGGAGGGGGGAGAATTTTACTTTGCACTCTCACTTGACTTAAGTCTGCTGCCTTTGAAGACAGCCGTAAAGCTAACATTGATTTAAATGGAAACGTAAGTAAATCAACCCTGATTGCTTTTGGAAGCCCTGCCCTGAAAACTCTGAGCTCACAAAACTTCAGCTTTTAATTCTACTGCTACTATGTAGATTACAGTTTAAAGAGAAATACTCTACTGTTTAGATTTTCATTAAACTCATTGATTTCATATGAGTTAAACTCATTTATTATAATCTTTTTCAATGAGCAGTGTTTTTTCCCTAAAGTCTGCAAAAACTAATGTTTTCAAGAGACTGCACTTAGGAAAAAGAAAGAAAACACTGGGATAGTGTTGACACAACTTGTTCTAACATTTTGGAACATGTTTCTCATACTGAATTTCTATGTGCTTTTTAAGAAGCAATATGTAAACAGAAGCAGTATTAATTTTAAAATAAAAAATTGAATGTTCAAATTATTTAAATAAATACTTTTACCTAGTGAAAATCATTTCTGTGGCTGAAACATGATTTGATGGCTAATTTTAAAAAAATAAATAAAAATTGCTGTCTGTTTGAATATCATTATGGAATCTCCTGGAAAATGGAAAATGCATTTCCTGACAGTTGTAATATGTGGGAGACTTTTCACTTAGCATTGCAGAATGAAAGAACAGTTATATCTCTGGAGATGTGCTCTTTCTAACAAGATATGTTATAAGACAGACAAATAGAAAGTATTTTCATTTTCTGGAAGAAGGAATATTGCTCTTATTTTTGAGGATGAAGCAAGCATTTTGGAAAGTAGTTTCAGAATAAAAGGGTTGGAATAATTGGGGATAAAAGTGATTGAGCTGTTGGTGTGGGGCTTGAGAAGTTTTTGGATGGATCAATGGGAAAAAAATAAAAATAAATAGAAGCCAGATCCCTAATACTAAGCATTAATGAGATTGCTACTGGAAGAAGAGATTGTGTTCATCTCTCTGACCTTGAAAAGGATCCTGACATGGTGAAATAGGTTCAGAAAAGAGTTACAAGAAAAAGTCTGAGAAATATGTCTGCAGTAAGAAAGAGTGTCTACAGAACTTCTACTTTCTACAGAAAGTACAGAAGTACATGTACCATCTCATTCATTTTATCCAGAAGAAGATGCAGAGGAGACCATGGTTTGTAATTCCTACAGAGAGATAGATGATTTCTGATAGCCCAGGGCTCTTGAACTTTGCAGAAGTTGGCAGAAAAATTCAGACTGAAAATAAGGCAGTTTTGTTGTGATGCTAATTAACTTTCAGAACAGCTTGCCTAGAGATGGAGTAAATTTTCTGTCAAATGAAATCTCTATATCAGGATCTATTTGTTATTATTATTTTTTTTTTTACTACATGTATGTGTCTTCCTACCCATCCCTGGGATATAAAAACACAGAGGAATTACCAGCTGTAGACCTCTGTCCTGCGTCATGCAAGGGGTTAGAATAGTCCATTCTGCCTGTAAGTTTGTGCATATACATTTTAGACAGTGGTCATAAATAAAAGAGCAGAATGAACAGGATAAAAAGATGTAGAGATCGACAGTAGAATTGTATGGTTACTGGAGGTATTATGCTATCATATTCAATCTTTGGTTCAGTTGTTTCAGGCTCAATCTGGAAAGGCTGAGATCTTAAAAATTAAACTAAATAAGAGGAGAACATACCTTGAGGGATCTGCCATGGGATGGGTGTTGTATGTAAAGCTCAGTCAGAGGGGCTGGCGGGTGGAGAATTTGTGAATTAAGGGTAGGCAGCAAACATGCTTATCTTTACTGTTGTTTTAAAATCTATACATCCCAAAGGCGGTGGTTTATATTTCTCTACATATATAGAAACAGGCTTTTGCTACAGACAGCTCCTAATGCAGGTGAAAACCATGTATTGATTACTTAAAGAAAGTTAAAATAAAAGCAATTTTTTTCCCATTTCCACACATTGCAGCTTTTGGCCTATCCACTCATAGCTAAAAAAGCATTCTTTCCTGATAATCAAGCTTCAGCTGTCTGAATTTCAGGCCGAGCCTCTCATCTTGAGCTCTGCTGAAGAGCTTCTTTAATTAACCATTATACCACAGATGTTATTGATTTTTTTTTTTTTTTTTTTCAAATCTGGTTGAAACATCATTGTGCTGGATCGTCGCCAAGACGAAGGCCTGAATTTTTTGTGCACTGCTTTTACTCCTTCTGCATACCTTATTAGTCTCCATGTCTGTTAAGTGCAACCCTTAGTATTAACTCAGAAAATATAGCATTGATTTTTAGCCTTGCAGCCGTGATCTAAGGGCTCCTAATTTGGAATGTGGAAGCCTGAGTTCTCCGTGAAGCTGTATCACTGTATGCTTCCTACAAGTAAGACCTTTCACTCTCTTTACATTTTTGCTGGACTTTTGATGTGGTTTAAAGTTCTTAGAGTGCTTTTGTTGCAAGAGGAGTGGGGTGACATGACCAAACATGCCAGCCTACATGCATGGATGTGTAGATAAAATGTGGTCTGATTTGCAAGGGTGCTGTTCACCATGGTTTCTAATGATTTCAGCAGGGTTGTGGCACCTCAGTTTCTCTGTGAACACGTGTGCTTATCTTTAGCTGCCTAAGTGTAATTTTGGGGAGCTAAATATTGCTGCCCAAGTTGCAATGTTTCATCCTCATTGTTTTAAGTTTGATGATCTTGTTCTCTTTTAGCCTGTCATCAGGATACACAGGTCAAACTCTAGCATGGCATAACATCCTTAGTGGAACTGATTCTTGAATTTAAAGACTCAATTAAATCAAGTCCGCATTGTCAGGGCGTTTTTTCTCCCTTAGCTAGTGGGAGAGCCTGGGTCCCAGCCTCGAGTGAATCTTAGCCCTCCCAACAACAGTGCATTCCTTTCAAAACACGTCTTCCTCTGGTGACGAATTCAAGAACTAAAACAATGACAATAGGTTCTTAAATTCTGATAAGATTTCTCCAAGTTTAGTGATACGTTATTTAAACATAATTTGAAGCTTTTAAAATACTGTAATGGCACCTCTTGACCTTTCAGAAATCACATGGAGCAAGAGATGGTGAAAAATGTTTATTTACTCTGCATTAGAAGCTAAATCCCTGTTCCTTCTTAGAACCGGTAGTTCTTTTATACGCGGGAACTCATGCATGTCGCTTCCATTCTTCAAACAAGAGCTAGACAGTGCTACTTGAACTGAAGAAACAATGACCTGCAGTCTATCCTATGCCTGAGTGATAAACAACAATGCAGACCTCTTGACAAGCTCTGGCATCAGGCGTGGAGTCTTGCAGCTCAACATGTCTGCTGAACAGAAGTTAGAAAAAGAAAAGATCATCTTGTAAACAATTAATTAATGTTTGTCATGAATTATCATTTTTACTTCCTTCTCAAGAGGCTCAAAGGGAATAAAAAGGCATTTTTGCAGGTGGTGGCATTCAAAGTAAGGGCAATCAAATGTTTGAGAGCAGTGGCACAGCACTTTGAGTCTCTAAGGGTGAATGGTGCTAGGATTAGAGCACAGCAGGGGGTTGAGGGTTTCAGGTGTGAAGCTTAATGTTTGTGATCAGCAAAAAAAAGTCTTGAATTTATCTAAACTGCTCTTCTGCTAACAGTACTTCTAGCACATAAATGTTCTGAAAGTGACAAGTGTTCTCATTGCTCTTCTAATGCAAACATGATCTGCATTTGAAAGATGCATCCCTTTTGCCTAAATTAGAATGTGCATCACAAAGAGCGTAAGATGATGACCCAAAAACAGTTCTTTACACACACACACACGCACGCACGCATGCACACACTTCAATTCAGGATAGAGACACAAAAATGCAAACTTCCACTCCTTTTTACGCAGCTACCAGGGCTGCTGCTCTGTCCATTATTCTGTTTGCGCCGCAGGTTTGTAATTAGGATGTTTTACCACTGGTGCTTCAGTTCCTATCTAGCATCATTCACACAGAGTTTAGTGTCTTTGCAGCGCTGTGCATGAGGAGCTCAATTTTATTTTGCCCAAGCAGTTTTCAGGGATTTTTATGCTGTTCCATCCTAATGCATGCACACTCCTTACCTCCTCCCCCTGCTTATATCGCTGAGCACCACAGAGAAGACAGTATGATAGGAGTCCTTAACAAGTTTAAGCTATTCTGAGGAAATTAATTAGTTTAGGAATTGTATAGAGTGTTTGCTAGCCCTGGGAAAGAAAAAAAGGATTTAGTAAGAATGGTAAACGGATTGTACAAATTAATTTCTTTCTCTCTTGGGACTGTATATTCGGCCTTTTTTGAAAATATTTTTCCTCTATTTAACATTAAATAAAACCTTCATTAAAGTAAGGAATGGGAAAGACACGTCCCTTACAGGAAAAGCATTGTGCAACACAGGTTAAAAATAAAAGCAGCAAGGGGAAAAAACTCAGATATATGGACCAATGTAGGAAAATCTGCACAGATCTGCTGTTTTTACTTTAAATGTTTCTGTGATGCAATATGCTGTTACAGTTTGGCATACAGAGTGAGTGTGCTGCAATCTAGCATTGAGAACCACTGAGGCAGACAGTGCAGACTGCAGACAATAACTGTGAAAGTAACTGTATACCTATGTATACATATAATACTACACCTTAATTAAGCTATCAGAAAAAGGAGTGTTGCCTAATGATTTACTTCCTTGGCTGAGCTGGCCACGTAAGACTGGATGAATAACTTCTGCTTTCAGTTCAGAAGTTTGTCTGTAAAGAAGTCTAATTACCATGGAAGCCATTCATCTGGGAATTTTGGTATTTGATACTGTCATAAATTAATACATTAATTTCATAAGATACTACAAGACAAGGGAAGAATAGCAAAATAAAACAGATGAAGGTTTTTTCACCCTCTTGCATAAGCTGCTATGGACTGACAACAACAGATCGGTGCACATTTTCACCAGCAAGACAATGAGGTTCAAGGACCAGATGTCTGTGCACCCCAAGGTCCTTTCACCTCCTTTTGGCAGAGCATCAGGGACTCCATGACGTAGCACTTTCTTGTCAGGAAGTCTCTGTTTGTCAAAACAAATGAATTTTAATCCATGCTGTGGCAATGAGTGCTCACAGGCGGTGGTGGCAGGAGGAAGCTCTACGCATTCGCTCAGCCCTGGGGAGTACAACCCATCAGTAACTGAGCTCTGCTTTGGAGTTTCATTTCAGCAAGGGTCTGGATGTGGCCTTGTTTACCTCAGCGAGTCTCTAAGCCCCTCTTCAAGGTACCCATCAGTGGGGCTGGGGGAAACTGCTCGCCATTTCTGTTTTGGAGTTGTTTTTTGTCCTGGAGTCTGCCTGGGCATACTCTAGTGAGGCGGACACCCCTCACCCTCCCTTCCTGGCTCTTTATTATTATTATTATTATTATTATTATTATTATTATTAGTTTGGTTGCTTTTTGCATAACTAAATAAATCAGAAAGAAATAAAGGTCCTCCTGAATATCAATAAGTTTTGCAGTTCAGGAAAAGTTTTCTGCCCCACTTAGTGCAAAGAAGTTTTTGTATCCAGAATCTGTGAGTTTTGCCCCAGTTTTAAGGACCCTTTTGCCCCAGGAAGAAGAGGAATCTGGTCTATGGTGTTTCTGCCCAAATTCCTGTTGTCAGCTGCTTGTTAAGGCTACCCTTGGAGGCAAGAAATCAAAAATATCAGCAAGTGCTGTGGGACTATTTGTTTGTTTGCTTTCCCCTTCCTTCTTCCCCAGTGTCCCTTTGGCCAAGTTTCTGAGCTGCAGCCACTTGTGCAGCAGCTAGCACCCCACCTCTGAGGGCCGGTGTCTAGGGGGACCGAGCCAGGACCTCTCCTCTCTGCCGGTCAGGCCCCGTGTCAAAACACTCCTGACTCCCAGGAAGGCAGCGGTGCCGAAACCTGAGGCTTGCCAGTGCCAGTCAGCTGCTGTTTGAACTAAGTCCTGACCGCAAAATCAAAAGTGGGTCCAAAGAAAGCTGTAAACAGTGTGCAATGAGCCATTTGAAGGCAGCTGATGCCTCATTTGGGGTGACATGTTGTGGCTGATGAGTGTGGATGATGTGGGGTTTTCGATAAGTGCCTCATCAGTATCCTCATCATGATCGTGTTGCTCAGCCACGGCGTGTGCCCTGACTTGATTGTAATTGCCTGAATCTGCTCCTGCTGCTCAGGAGCGCACAGTAATATGCAATAAAACAGCAAGAAGTGAATGTTAACCATCTGAGTTCTGACATGGCTGCTGGCAGTTCAAGTTTTCCATTAAGGACAAAAAAAAATCTATATATACACACAAATATGGATATATAATTGCATGTTTATAATAATTATTGTTTGTATATGCAATAAACTCCTTTTATAAATAATGCATGATGGTCATATACAGATACATAGGTTTATGTATCTGTATACATCTTCCCCCCGACACCTGTATATACCATATACAAATGAATATCACATGCTCACGGTGTGTAGGTAAATAACGCTGGGGTGAAGAGCATCAGGACTATATTTTGATTCAAATTTTTAGGGATGTAAGTAGAACCTGTAGTTAAATCTATGCATAGTCTTCATAAATCTTAATAACACGTGTGCATACAGATAAGTAATTGATTTTTAGATGCAGTTAATCTACTCATGTAAATGTGTGTGTGTGCTTGTGCAGGTGTGTGGGGGGGCAAGGTACACATGCATATGTGCTTCGTACCATTAAATTATTTTTTGCAAAGAATACAATTTATTTTCACAAGTTAACTGGTTTAGATTAATTCCATAATATCAGTGACTGGAAAGGGGAAAAAAAAAAAAACTTTTTCAATGCTGTGTCTGCCGGTCTGATAACATGAGGTTGTTGAGAACTTGTGCCCAGTGGAAGTTCTTCAGATCAGAGATCTTCTGTGAGGGTGGAAGTGTCATTGCTCTGTCAAGGTCCCACTGCACAGGGCTGTCCTGGGAACAAAATTCATGTCCATCAGTGGCAAAACAAGTAGCAGTTTTGCAGAATTGTCAAAAAACAAATTTTAGTCAGAATGTGGGCTGTGCTTCCTGTTAATAAACAAGTGGCACAGATTGTGCTTGACTTTAAACTACGCTTACACCAAAATTATATTCACCTTTGGTTACTAGGTCAGAAAGATAATAAAACAACAAGATTATGGTTGTCTAATTGTGACGGCTCAGAGTTTAACACCGCACCCTTGCAGTCAACAGCTTCGGATTTTCTGGATGCAGCTGTTTTTCTGGCATAGCTATGTGGATATACAAATAATAAAATTTACAGAGGCAAACTCTGTTTGCAGTCAGTAACACTCACTGGAATGAAGGCGTGGGTTTCCTTCATCTCCACTCTGTTATTTAAACATTTCAGTAAAAGTGCACAAAAATGTTTTGAAAATGTTATTTGCAGCAGCTGCTGCTGCTGAGCATAGTCCTGAGTGCTCTGTGCCTGCACGCAGAGGCTACCACGTAAGGAAACTCACCGCCGGTCCTGCTGTACCAAGCCAGGAGGATCAGTGTTAAAGTGAAGGCAGAGAATAGAGAGCTTGTTATTTGCCAACCCAAATCCTCAGGGCAAAAGACTTTTGAAACCTTTTAAAAATAATTCTCTTTCCCCAAATCAGGTGAAATTTGCACTGTCTTGGAAATGCCCTTAATATCTTCATTATAGAAAACAAATCTGTACAGATTATACACTCTAAGTCTGACCATTTGAGAGGTAAGACAATTGTTATAATTATAAATACTTCTGTTGTCATGTGTGATCAAGTGGATTCGCTGTTGTAGCTGAAATATATTAACTTTAACCCTTTTTAATTATGTATTTAGCACAATGCTGACGGAGTTGCTTCCCGATTCCTGCATTCACCCAGGGCCCCTCTTTATACTCAAAATATGTAGACAAATAGAGAGAGGAATTCCAGGGAGGATAGAAAACATGACTGAGAAGTTGGAAGGATTTGTTTATGAGGAAACGTTAGAAAGATGAAATGGGGAACTTTAGTCAAATGGGATTATAAGCAACTAGTCTGTGTAGTGTTTATAGTTTCAGAATATGAAACTCATCACTCATATTAAATTAACTAGGCTTCATTCTCAAAATTTATATGTCACATACCTGATTGTTGCCTTTCTTATTAAACAAAACTACTACAAAAAGAAAATTCAAACACTTATACGAACAACAATGACTTTTCCGACTTTTCATCATTTTAAGAAAAGAATCTATGTTATTTCAGCACAGCAAATAGATAATAAAAGCATGGGTTATAACTGGATACAACTGTATAGACTGTTCAGATGAAGAACAACATTTCTTGACTTGGTAAATATTGATACAGACTGGCAATGGAGAATTTTTTAAAGAGAACGATAGCTGGACGAAAGCCCAGGTTTTCCCTCAGTAGCACCTACAAGTAGCAAAACAGCTTTTCAAAAGATGTTCTAGGATCCCCATTGCAAGAAACACTGACTATTAATCTAGGTTAAGAACTAAGACAAAATTTATAATGACAGCCCTGAGTTATGAGGTTTTGCTCTCTAAGTATTTCTTGCACTCTTTTTTTTTTTTTTTCCTCCTTTCTTTTTAATAAGTTTTGCATTGCACTCACATGAACACAAACAACTTTAGAAATGATTTATTATGATCATTATGAATAATCTTGAGAAAAATTCCATTGTAAATTTTGCCAGGTACTCTCTAAAACATCAGGAGGAGGAAGTATGTCTTGAAAACTTTTTACACTAATTTAAAATAACTCAGAAGCAACAGCTTTACACAAGCTTAAACCACAATTAAAAGTGATGAATCATGCCCCACATCTTAGGCCTTTCTGAAATCTAAACAGTAAATCACAGAATCTTACCTGCAGAATCTTACTCTTAACTTTGCAGGATTAATGCACCTTCACAATAAATGATTTCTTAACAAATGGAGGATAAACAACTCTTTCAGATTGCAGTCTCTATGTAAGACCCATAACAATAAAAATGTATTTTTTTTTCTCCTTGAAGATTTGTGTAACATTGTAATTCCTTTGCATGAAAGAAATACTCCCTAATAATAAGATATAAAGGAGAGTACAAAACCCAAACAAAAAAAATGGGATGAAAACCTGAGAATCAGGGTAAATCAATTGTAATAACACTTTTTTTTTTTTCTTTTTTTTCTTTTTTTTCCTATCTTTTGTGCTCTTAACCAAATGCATTCGCCCAGATTTTTCCATCTCTCTCACTTCAAGCCCCCTATACCAAGTTCTGTCTGTGCCAGGAGAGATCACTAAATTCGGTATATTTGGGTGCCACTTCCAATTCTGAACTGGTGTTCTGAGCACCTCCAATACAGAAATATTATTGCTGCATCTCAAATGATCAAAGAAATGCTGCCAGATTCAAGCTGGGCTGTGAATTCCTCTCTCCCTCCCCCGGCAACCCTCCTTTCCTGCAACACACATGCAAATGCCTCAAGTTTTGCTTTCCTCTGAGCAAGCAGAGTTTCTAAGAGGATGGATAAAACTGTCTTGTGGACTAGATATGATAAGCAGTTTTCCATCCCTGAAAAAAAAGGAAAATTTCTGGGACCACAGTTTTGATTGAACAGGAGTAGCAATGACCAGATAAGGAGTTAATTGTCAGGAATCGGGGAAGAAACAATGGGTAGGAAGAATGGCATCGGGTAAAAATAAGGCAATCCAATAGCAATTTTAGAAGTCATTCATAGTTCATTGCAAGGTGAAAGTGGTGCTCGACATATAAATATTTTTTTCTTTCTTTAAATAAGCTGTAAACTTGGAACTAAACTTAGTTTATTACAGTTATTTGGGATTATACTTTTTGCACTAGTTATGTAAAGGCTGCAAGGAAGAAAGAGGTCTGTGTTGCCCCTTGCATGCTGCTTGTACAGCTCCTGTCCTGGTTGAGAGGGACGACTCTGGAAGGTCTCTGCTACTGCTGGTGTGCAGGAGGCTGCCTTATCTACCACCTCTCCCTTTTCTCAAAGCTTGTCTTGAGAAAGCTTGTTTTGACCCCTTTCCCAGGCCTGAGGCATCTCTCAACCAACGGGGCTGTGTGATATCTTTCCATACTTTGCAGTTTTTCTGCACAAAGGCCCCAAATGTCTGTCTGTTTTATGTCCAGCTCCTCCTGGGGGTGCTGCTGGCCCAGTCCCCACCTCAGTCTGCTGCGATTGAGTGAATTATTCTCTTGCTAAATAATGGAAAGGAAAGGGGTTCTTCTTGCCTTAACCTGGCAAACGTTCTGGCTTCACTCTTCACCTATGTCCCAAATATTTCCACGCCCTTGAGATAACACCAGAGATAAGGGGTTACTTAACTCTGTCAAATCACAGCATTTGTTCTACACAATCTATAACTGCCAAATATTTATGTGATTAACATCTGAATTCAAGCATACTTTAGTAGCACAAAGATGTGATTAGTCTCACCAGAATATGATTTTTTTAATGGACGTGGCTCCCACTTTCCAGCGAAGATTTAATAGCTGAGTCCTGCAGGGAAGTCTCCATTTACTGAACTTTTATAGCTGTAAAAATATCCTAGGGTACATTTCCTAGCATGCAGCATGGCACAACACAGAATTTAAATGATATGTCGTGTTCACAATGAATGAACAAAGTACGCGTTTTCAAACAGTACTCTTTTTTTTTTTTTTTTTTTTTTTGCCAAAATCACATAAACTACCAGTACTGAAAATTACCAGGGTTTAGGTGTGTGGGAACAGCCTTTTTCCTCTTCAGCCCATGGATCTGGAGTGAAGGCTGAGATGCTCAGAGCTTGCTTTGGGAGAATCCTTGAGTCTTCTCCACTGGCCTGGCACAGGAGGCCTGGAGGCGGCTCAGCTCCCACAGCCAAGGAGAGGGAGCATCCTTGGGCAAGAGCATCCCGCTGGAGGCAGGGCTGCCCTGGGGAGGGCTGTGGGGCCGGGGCAGTCCCCTGCTCACTGCAGACAAGACAATGGCCCCCCAGGGAGGAGCAAGGTGGGGAAGGCTTGAAGGCCTCTCCTGCCTTTAGGGGTACAGGAACCAGGGTGGCAGCACCTCATGGACCTGAGAGATCCTTCTTCTGGGAATGTAGCTACTTATTTTTAAGCCTGCTTAACCCCAATGCACAGAGGGGTCTGTGGCAAAGTCATGGGCCCTTCCATAAAGGCTCTGAGCCCTACCAGGTTTCCCAAGAGATCCAGCTTCACAGTGCACGAGCTTGTGTCGGAGAGGCTCCTGAAGCACTGGGCATCACCTGAACATATCCCCTGAACATAACCCCTGAACATATGTTTTTAATCTGACATGCTTTTTTGTCCCCACAAACTATTGCCCACAAGAACAGGAAGAGGCTCCTGAGCCATGCAGCAGAGGGCAGAGGCCCATTGCATGTCAATGCATTTACAGATGGAGAAATGGAAAAAGAAAGAAAGAAAAAAGAAGACAGCAGAATAGTGTTAAAATTATAACCCCTCTACCCTGTGTGACTTTTTTTTTGCATAGTTAAGACAACTATGAAAAATATATAAGTTATTGCTATTGTCAAGAAAATACCCAAACAAGCAGAATGTATGAAATACGTGTTGTCAGTAAGGGTGGTGAGGACAGCCAGTGGCCAGCTGAATTGCCTTTCACTGAGAACTGAGGGCTCAGACTGTGTGTCTGATACAAGTAGCTGGGTGTGCAATAACTGCAGAATCAGCATCTTGTTTTGAAAGGACTCCTGCAAATCCTGCAGGAACATTTCAGTACTAGATGGTGTTGCTATGGGCACCAGAAGGAAGCTTAATATAAGAGAAACTGTCTTAGGAATTCATGGGGGATGGGCGTAAACATAAGACGTAGGTAGGAACTGGAATGTCCCTGGCACTAAAAAGCAAATGCCATTTGGGGGTTTTCAAATGTTCTGTTAATAACATCTCGGCACAGTTCTTTCAAGAGTGAAAATATAAGGTTGTACCTATTTGCAAGTTGCCTAAAGTGAAATATAGGTAAAGAGGTGATAAAGTTCGATGAGCTGTGCATGCATCCCACATAGCATAAGCGTGCTGAAATCTGGATGCTCTAGAAATAATATCTCTGTAAAAACAGATGTTATAAACAGGAACAGAAAATGAGGGGACTGTAAGTAAACTGCAGTTCCCTGTAGGACTTGTGAATAAGAATCCCTCTCTGCCTTTGAGTACAATTCCAACTTCAGGGAAAACCCACACTGGCAAAGGACACCCGGCTGGTTTAATTCATGCTTAGATTTCTTCCGTTCTAACTGTCTCTCCACCAGTGTAGCCTACCTAAGTGGACAAAAAGAAAAAAAAGTAACTGGTGTAGAATAACTGCAAGTGTATCTCAAGACAGACAAAGAGAATGCAAAATTAAATTCTCAATGTGAAAAGGATGGGACAATAAGCCCCTCTCCCCAAGATACCTTTAGAGAGGATTCCATTTCAGTGCTTTCTTTCCTGCTTGCTTGTATTATTTTTCATTGACGTGTCCAAAGAAAGCCTGAAAGCCTTTTATTATTTCTTATTTTCTTTTTCTTTTTTAGTATGTGGCATAAGTTCTTTTTTTATTATTATTATTTTCCTGCCAATGTTAAAGCAGTTCCCATTTCTCTAGTTTGTTTCTGACACCTAGCTGTGATCAACAATGCTTCCCACTGAATCACTTCTTTCATCTATTCAGCTTCTGTTATTTCCCTTATCTCATCTCCCCCTTCACCAGCTTACCTCTCATTAACCCTCAGGGTTCCAAACACGTTGTATCTCTCCCAAAGATACATATTTTTATTCAGACATAAGTCATTTTTGCTTGCTAGCCTCAGTATCCATAATTCCCTGGCAAAATAGCTGTGTGTAGTACATACTCTTTATGTTGCAGTGAACAATAAAGCCAGACATTAATTTATACTTGTACATTGTACACTCTTGCACTTTACCATTTCCCCCTCTGAATGCAATAGTCACATAAACTCATACTCCTCTCACATAGGAAATAGTTCACTCCACATGTAGAAAGTCTGTTTGGCCAACAGTTTTGTTTGACCAACAAAAATAATGTTTTATAAGAGCAACATTAGCCTATAGCAATGTATTTAAAGTCACATTTTAACTTTGAAAGTAGTGGTAGTGATGAAACATTAAGCTACATTTCTGCTGTCATAAAATATACAAGGCTTTCTAGAAAATAACTTCTCACAGGTATGACAATACAGAAATTAAAATTTAGAAAATAAGTTTTCCAATATACAGCATTGACTTTTCCAAGGATGAAAAATGTGCAAAACCTCAGAGATCTAATGCCTGAGATTTAGCTTTAACTTCTGTGACTGACACTGGTGAAGGGGGCTGGAAATGACCAATTATTTATGCAGATTTCCCTTTTTATTATCACTCAAATATACCATTTAACTCAGTTTCAATCCTGAAGTTCTTTCCCAGTTAAAATTCATATAAAGTTTTTGGAATTGCATATTGCATACCAGGAGGTAAGAGTGCATGTTCTGATACACAGATGAACTCAGAAGGCTCATTGCTTGTCCTGTTAAATAACATATATGTGTCAACAAGATTATGCAGACATCTACATTTAAGAAGAATTAAGGTAAAATAGTGAAGGTTATGTAGATAATTTCCGAATTCATCATGAATGCATAAAAAGAAAACATATTTTGGAAACCATAGTTGTTCCTTTCTAATTCAAGCATTATTATCTTTGGCAACAAAAGTTCTTTAACACTCATGGAAAATACTTGCTATGTACATTTGTACATTAATGTATATTTGTACATTAATGGACATATTTATTAGAATCAGGTGGATGTTTTTAAGCATTATATTAAAAGAAATTAAAATGTGTGAATGGATTCACATGTCTGAAATTAAAATCTAATGGTTGGATTATTTGATGTTTTTAAAAAAGAAATGAGGTTATGTTGTTGTTTCCTTGTTTGTTTGTTTTCTTTAATTTGGGTAGCATTTCATCTGATTTTATTATTTAAATAACCATCATCACTTAACTGCATATAATAACTTTCATTAAAAACTAATAATCAAACAAAAACTTTAAAAAATTAATGCAGCTTTCATATTTTTAGAGAAAGTATTTACAATGGTTTTATGGTAAACATTCTCAAAATTCACTAAGATTTTAGCACAATTCATGCGATCTTTTGAGCAAAAGCAAATTACAAGAACTTTGTTATAGACATTAAAAATAATTGGCATCACTAAAAATCTCAAGTTCATGCCAGGAGCAAAATAAATATTTTAGTTACATTGTTTGCAAGTAGTCCTTGCTAATTTAATCATCACAGATCCTCAGTCCTGTGTGACTTAATCTCTCATTCCTCTTATATTTATTGCTTCAAAAGGTTAGTTTTCTGTTATACAGAAGCCTATTGCTGCATCAAAGATTTAATTGAGATCCTTTTAAAGTATCATGATTGTCACTATAAAATCATGCGTCTGCAGAAAGTGCATTTATACAGAACTTACAGCTTTAAATTTCACTTAGAAAAAAAGCCTTATACTTTCCTGCCGGTTTTGAATGCAGATTTACTATAAAATAAGTGAATAATAATACTAGGTTATTTTGGAAAGTGGTCTTTCATGCAATCACTGCATTTAATACAATCCCAAAATGGCAGCCCAACAGGTGGTCTTTTCACAGGGTTAAGCCAAAACAATCGGAACAAAAAGGACACCAGAATCTAATGTTCTTCAGAATTTAAAAAGCTGTTCACTTTCCTTTGTTAATTTTCAGATTTAGCCATGTTCATTATTGTTGAGCCACAAATGCAGGACATTCTTTTTTGACATTTTGCCATAAATAGACACTGACTGAGGCTGACTAGCCAGCTAGCTGTTTTGTCACATGCAAGCGGAAACTACTTATTAACAATGAGCATGCATTCTTGGTGCCTCAATGGCCGAGGAAAGCACCAGTTTTAACATGCTGCAAATCTGGCAAAGTCTAGGTTAACAAAAGTATGGTTGACAAAGGATGAAGTTTCTCTTCCTATATTTTCCTCAAAAGTAAGTATTTAATTCTGGCCTAATGAATTTGCCTGGAAGACTGGGTGTCACGTTGACAGGCTCTTGAATGTCTGAAAATATACTTCTGCATTGTGGACTCTCTTTGGAGGGAACTATTAGTTAACCAGCAATTATGAACATCAGGGGTGAAATCTAAGATGAAATACTTGTTTCTCGGTATTTTAAAAGTTTTAAAAGTTCCTTGTTACAGTGATCTCAGTCTCAACATGTGTAACAAAAGATGAACCCGGTCCTATGAGTCTTTAATGATGCAAGGAGCCTTTACAACTGCCTTTATTGCACTGCAAGGAATTACTCACACAAGTAGTGGGCACATAGGCAGATCAAGCTTTTTTTCCTCCTATGTGTGAAGAAATGTGTAACCCACACATTTTGTATAAAAGGCTGAGCTAAAAATGGTACCTACCTGTTTGAGTCCAGTAACTGAATTTATCTTCAAAACTTTAAATTTACTGAGTCAGATCTGCTGCTGTATATTTTAAACAGAGTATTTAAATTAATTTAAATAACAATTATTAATGAAGTATTTTTTTAATGAAGTATAAGGTTGGGTTTTTGTTTGTTTTGTTTTGTTTGTTTGTTTGTTTGGGTTTGGTTGTTTTGTTTCGACATTTCCAGCTGAATTCAACACTTCCAGGCTTTCCCACTGCCATTACCTTGGGGTTTTTCCCCACGCTGAACTTGGGCAAACAAGGAATTGCCTGGCTCCTTTCAGGTTGGCTAGCTGTGCGTACGGAGACTTCCAACTTACAGAGGGACGTATCAGGATCTCATCCCTCTATCTCTACTACTGGTGCACAGAGTATTGCTGAGGAATTGTCTGCTCTGAGCAGCGTCTGGCAGCTTCAAGGGGGGAGTTTCAAGCCACCCTTGACAGAGTTGTTATGGCTCCATCAAGCCAATCTACTGAGGCAGCTCTATGGGAGTCTCTACTGTAAATTAATTTCCATAATACATGTACAATTTTTTGATATATCAGACTTTCCTCTGCTGTAGGTTGAGGAACTGCAACACTCTCCTGTGTAGCAGCATGATGCTGGGCAGTGCATGCCACCCAGTGCCTGTGAGAGTCATGGGGATCAGATACCTGCTGGGGCGAGGTGTGTGTTTGTAGACAATCCTGGTGTGGTGTCAGGCTTTGGCATTAGACCTTTGTTTAATGGTTAGATTAAAATTAGATACTGTTTACCTCTTACTTTCATCATACAGTTTTTGGTGGAAAACATAATTTGCTTCAAACTGTCTTATGAAAAGATATACTGAAGAATACATAAAGATTGATGTACCTGAGTTTTAAAATACCTCTGTTCATAATTGCTTACAATACTAGAAAGGTATTTTGATCACTGTTTGTAACAATTTAAATACTTGTGTCTCGAGTGCTACTGCTGTTTAGGCAACCACCACCTAAAAGGATTGATGGGTGCTAAGTGGTGAATATATGTCATAGGATGACTTTGACTTATTTCAAACACAAACTACGCACAGGCCAGAAGAGTTGCTTTGGGAAAAACAAAAACAAACAAACAAACAAACAAAAAGCTGTATGGAAGTGCTCATTTAAAGGAAAACAAACAAACAAACAAACAAACAACAACAAAAAACACTAGGAGTCACAGGACACAGAAATTTCATTAGAATAAATCAAATAGCACTGAAAGTCAATTAATGCAGAGGTAGAAGCAGGGAAGCCATCCAGCTTTACCTCTCTCCAGACAGCAATAAGTCTCTTGCAAATTTAGCTGTCAGAAATGATTGCTTTGTTTTCGACAAGTGGCATTACTTCCTCTTATACTGGAATTAAAATTGATTGAAATTGATTCATGACTTTTCAATATTTTCTGCATCCCTTCATTCCTTTCAATTTGAGAACATTATTTCAGTGAAATAAAAACAGATAAAAGAAGCACATATATATGTGTTGTTTTTTTTTTTTGTTGTTGTTTGTTTGTTTGTTTTTTAATATTTTATTTTATTTTACTTTATTTTATTTTCTTTGGGACACCTAAGTATTAAGATGTAGGAATGGTACTAAAACTAGTGGTTTCTGGCTGGGTAGAAATTAATTTTCCTTTATAGAAATACTTTCAGAAATGATGTCATTCTAAAAGAATGAAGACTTAAAAAAATATTTTTACTGATTCTTCTGAAAAAAAAAATAAAAAGTGAACAAAATACCTATAAACTCTCAAACAACCACACACAGAAAGGTTGAAACCAGAACTAAGGTTTTGCCATGCCACTTGGGAGGGCTTCCAGTCTGAAGCCCTCCCTGCTCTCAGACCCTCCTGGAGCCAGCGCAGCACGCAGGCAGTGCTGCTGGGCCAGAGCTGCCTGAAGACCTCATGCTGAGCAGGGAACAGCTTTCCCCTGTTGCAGGGGCCTGCAGGGAAAGCAGAGGCTGGCAAAAAAGTCCTGACAGTTCAAGGAGCTTGTGATGACATTTTGTGGTCAAACCACCTGCAGTGTAGCTCTTGCCTGAACGGCTTTGGCTTCAGGAGCTGTAAAGCTGTGTTAGTTTGGATTCAGCTGCAACATGAGCAGTTTACCTACAACCTTGCAGCTGAATAAAACATGATGCAGCATTTTTACTCTGCAGCATTATTAAAACTAAATCCTACTAGAAAGTCTGCTTATTCTAGATAATAAAATATGTAGTAACAACACTTTAAGTACTGAAGAACCCAAACACATCCTGAACAAATCTTGATGTATAATCACAGCAACCCTGTGAGACAGAAAGACTTTATGATCTACATTTACCAATAAGGAACTTAGGGATAAAACACAGAAAAATCAGAAGGTTTGCACACAGTTTCATTAGTAAAATGTTAATGTGCCAGGAACTGGATCAGTCTCTGCTAAATCTCAAGAGAGAGCTCTAACCATTTGAACATCCTTTCCACTAAGAACATGTTTGTATTCCTTTAAGTGAATTCGCTGTTTTCAAGTGTTTTTGTTCCCATGTATTTCAAGTCTTTGCTGACTTCTGGTTGACTGCAGAACCACACATGAAACTAAGTTTCCTTCCTGTAAAATGGAGACCTCTGTGTCATCCTTATACAAAACTACCAGGCTTTTTCACGTGATCAAAGCAGTGAACAATGGGAAAACCACTAAAGACATGGCAGAAAAGGGAAGAACAAGAGTGGCAATCTCAACAAGGAAGAGCAGGTGAGAATGGTAGCAGTGATTGCACAGCTAAATTGTCAAGCATGGGAATGACTTAAAATAAATCACAGCAGCTGAAGTTGTGGGGAATGTGCTGGGGGTGTGGTGAGGAGTGCCGGATAGTGGAAGGATGGTAGGGTCTACTTGTCATAAAGGTAAGGTGCTTGTTCATGGTAAAGCTGTTTTTCTGACACTTTTTGTAGTAAATCTATTCCCCTAGAAGGAGAAAAGCAGGCAAAATTCACAGTTCTTGCATAACAGATGCAGTGTGATGGATAAATTGAATTGAAAGGATGTTACAAGTATTTTCTAATTGACTAAAAAAGTCACATAAAAGTCCATAATAGTCTCCTTAAAACCTAGACTGTGAAGGTGATTCGTTCCTTAGCTAATTCTTCAAGATCCCTGAGCCCTGGTTGTGGGAATCAATATTGATATTAACTGAGTGAAAGCTTCTTCCTGAGACCTATGGCCACTGCAAGTAGAACCCTGGGGCTCTCTGTCTCTGGCATCAGAAATATCACTTGCACTGTGATGTTCTGAGGGACTATTAGTCTGGTTTTCTTCTGCATGGAAGCGGCTCTCCTCTATGTATTTAGTGACCTGATAACCTTAAGATTTCCTGGTGCCTGTGTAACCTTCAACAGCAGCAGCCTGGCTGCTGTCAGAGTCACGTAACCAGAACGGGTTCCTTCCTCTCTTGTCAAATTGCTTTTCCTTTGTTTACAACTCCTTGTCACGAGCATCTTGCAAGGTCAGTCTCTGGCACTCTCCTCTGGCCCATCATGTATCACACAAGTCTCTTCCCTTTTTTCAGTGCTGCCTCTGAAGGTGTCTTCTCTTCTGCTGTTCTACCAGCTGGACCAACTTCACTTTCTCTCTTTTTGACTCTGTCTTGTCTCGAATAGCATTTGAAATAGCTTTTTGCTTTTGCTATATGTATTTTTCTCATTCTCTGCTGCTTGCTTACCTTGTAATTACATTAGAGGCACTCCATGCACACTTCGGTATAGATAAAAGACAAGTGCATGTATGCAAATGTTATTGTACTATATTAAAGCAGAATTTGCAGGCCAGGATGACTTGTTTGATATGTTATTGTTGTAAAACCAAAGCAGAGGTCAAGCACTTCCTCAGTCTATGCTGGATGGTGGATCAGCACTTATTCTTTGTCAGTAAGAAGCAATTAGCCTCAGCACCTTTTAACATACTGGTTGTTTTAAATGCTCCAGAACATCCCAGTCTTGCAGTGTTTTTCCTCCTTTGCTGTATGGGACATGCAAAATGAATAGTTGTGACAGTGACCACCCTAAAGGAGAACCTCTGATTCCACAACACAAAAATATTTTGTCATATGTGATTGCAACGTGCCAGCGAAGCTTTCCTGCTGCACTGAGGAATTCCTCTGGTTGCCCTATCCTCAGCTGTAGTGGATAACTCAAGCAAGCATGAGGCTTTTTGTTGCACCTGTAACTGGAGTTACACATAGCAGGATCTCTTTAGCTGTGCTATCTGGACTGGCTGCCTTTAATCTATCCCAAACACAGGAGTCTTTCTGTTTTCCTCCCCCATTTTATGATGCTGTGGTTTAGCAACAACAAATTCTGAAAAATTGACACATACCTGAAGGCAACAATCCCTATATTTTCTTCACATTTTTGTGCAAAGATTGTAGCTCGGGATTTGAGCTTGCTTGATACTACCAAACTTCTTGGCCACAAACTCTAGTCATTAAAACTCATTAGTGTTCTTTAAGTTGACTAGTGGAGGCTGTTGTGACTGATCATAAAACAAATGCCCTGTGTGGTATTCAGCAGAGCAGATTTAAGCATACACCTGAAACATGACTTGCAAGATGACTGAAATGGAAGTGTGCCTCTCATTAATGAGTTCACTGCATACACCTTACTTTCTAGCTGTTGTACACATAGGTTATGTACATGAGCCCCCAGCCACCTAGTGCAGAGGTAGGTAAGTAAGGATGCTTCGTTCATTCTTTAAATGATTTGGATTATTTGTGCTGTGTGGTTAATAACAATAATTATGTCTAAAGACAACTGGCAAAACTTATTCAAACTGCTCCCCATACACCCAGAAGGCTCCCAGAAGCAAAACAGAGCAAGAGCTAGTTTTGAAGGTCAGGGTTGGTAGAAGACTTGCTCTTTCACAAGAGACTCTACAGAGGAAAACACCTAGGCAGCTTCTGATAGCTTTGACAGCTCAAAATGAATGGGAAGAGTCTCAATTGCTTGCAGAAACGTAAATATATAAACTGTGCATAAAATAATGTAGCATACGCATGTACAGCTGTGTGAGATATTCCAGTAAGTTTAAGTGCAGCCTTACCATAGGCACAGAGCAGGCTACAGAGAAGGAGCTTTTATTTTCTCACAAGTGTTAGTAGGGGTGTAATTCTAGTTTTCAGCTAAATGTGTTTTGTGACAATTGATTTAGCCTGGCTGTTGCTACAAAACTTAGTGATAACAGAGCATATTGTAGAACCGGTAAAATAGGTCATAATTAAGTAAGAACTCTTATTATATTTATGTATAAACAACTTATTTGTATTCATAGTGGATTGTCTCTGCAAGTCTATTCTTGTCTCAGAGCCAAATAGAAATTTAATGTCATTGTTATGTTTAGGTGAACATCACACTCTTATATTCCCCTCTGTTTGGCCTTGAATAAAAATCAGAGCAACAATAATATAAATGGTACAAAAGTAGTCATGAGCAGTAGCCCATCTGTACTGGACAGAATTCTACAAATCAATTAGATGGTCATAAAAAGCTAAACAGATGTGGATGAATCAACTGTGGAAATAAAATGGATTGAACTCTTGTGTTTATTGTTCATGCATAACCCTTTTTCTTAACTAAGATGAGTAAATTACACTAATTAACCTTTAAAAATTTAGATGATTTCTAAATAATACCTTTAAACAATACCTATTCTTTTCATTGTTACTTGTAAGTGTTTTGTCCGTGACAAGGCAGTTTCATTAGAAGATCTACGGAGGTAGCTGTTTAAACGTGTCCCCCCTCTCCTTCCATCACCAGACTTCTTACAATGAATACTCCCACCTCTCCCCATTAAGCCCTTTCCTGAAGTCAGGAGAAGTCACATGCACTTATCCTAGCAAGCAATGGCAAGAAAAATCATCTTTTGGAAACCTGACTTGGTCTCGCTGCTCTTGGGTGGGATAGAGTCTCCAACAGGACGGCAATCCTATTTCCAGCCATGAGAGCCACCTATCTGGGATAAAGCAATGCTGGCAGCAAACACAAGGTATAGGCCAATGCTTTTGGGCAGGCTGACTGGATACAGACAGTTCTCAGCTACTTTCTGGCACCTCTTGTGACAGCAAACAATTGTGAGAGGATTATATGGGCTTGTGTTCAAAACACAGTGGTTTAGCTTGTGTTACAGCTGAGAGTGGTTTGTTTGTTCTCATTGCTGCAAATAATTTGTAATCAACCAAAAGTATGTTTGACTGTTTCTCCTTAAAATATATAATATATATTTGGCAGTCTGGGGTTAAAATTTCTCAGTGGCATTTCGAAGTCTTAGTTAAAACAAGAGATAACATATGTATTTTTAAAAAATAAAATAAAACCCAGTACCAATCACAACAATACATTGGATGGAATGGTGAATGGTTTGAGTTTCCTAAATTACTGATATTACCTGCTGATATGAGGGCTGTTCAAAAGGGTACTTCACTTTTGGGTTTATTTATTAAAATCCTGCACTCAACTGTAAGAAATTAGCCTCCTAGAGGTGAATCACTCCCTACTCAGGGGAGCTTGCAGCAAAGAAACCAATCATGCACACATTGCAGAACTGCACAGTAACACAGGATCAAATGCTTCACTACATCTCTTGTGCAAGATGCTAAACAGCAATTGTTCAGCATTCCTCAGGGGGACAAATGTTCTTGGCTAAAAAGCAGTAATTAGACTTTGTCCTCAGATAATTAATGCCAACTTTACAGTACTGTAGGATTTTATTTATTTTTAACTGGAAGCTTTGCTAACTGAGGTGGAGTTTGTACCGTAGGCTATGGGACTCTAGGAGAAACCTGGGAAGATCTCTAGATTAGCTTCAGGTAAGCAAAAATCTTTGCAATTCGTGGTTGGCTAGAGATTTATAAGTGTTTCCTTCAAAGCATGCATCTTGAAAACATGACAAAAAAGATGAAGTTTGGTTAAGGGTCTTGGCAGGCTGAAATACTTTGCAGTCTCTCTCCAACAGGACCTACCGTGGTTGTTCTTTCATAGTTTACAGCAGGGTAAGCTTTTTGGTGTTGACAAAACAGCTGTGCACTAGAACACTGATAACCCCTCCCTAGGTAAGTCAATTAAGCAATACTATTCCTGATTACATGCAGTTTTAATATACAGATTTGTATGGAACTTCATCTGAACCTTGTGGAGTATCATCCCACAATAGATTGTAGTTATGCTCTATGAAGGGGTTCCCCAAAGGGGAAACCTACACAGAATTACCATTGTGTAACTAATCTTGCTGTATCTTGGCTTCCACCACATTAGGCATTCACGCTGTCCTAAAAATGAATCTGTTTTCTTACTGTTATGTGACTCCTATAACAGATTTCAGAATCCAGCTATGGCATTCTTGGCTGACTGATGTCAGGAAGCTTTCCAGTACTGATTGTGGGGAGAGTGGTATCGAGACCTTTCCCAAATGGCCACATGTTGAAGGCAAGATGGATTTATTAATGAACAGTGCACTTGCTTGTGAGCCTAAATTAATAAGGAATCTGCACTGTGTTTATCTGCACTGAGAACAAATGAGAGAACAAAGCTGGGAAACAAAAGTAGTCTTTCTGGATGTCAAGAGCAGCCTGAGAGGAAAATGTTGTATGAAGGAAGGTATACTCACTGCTGTATTGCATTGCTGGCTCTAGTTAGAAAATAGTACTTCAGTATCCATTTTTGCAGGAAAGTGAGTAGAAATCAGTCCACTGTCAGTAAATAGTTCTTGGTCCAGGTGGTGAGACATGTTTATGAGATGATGATAAACAGTGTCTCTGCTTCACTTGCTATTATGTTTCAGACTTCAGCTAACACAGCATCACCTACCAGTACCATGGTGTCTCAGGCAGAGGAAAAATAGCTGAAATCATAGTTTTGGAAAACTAATAATGCAAGAGGTCTCTCATTCTACCTCCCCTTTGTAATGGGGTGTGTGGAATTGAGTAGCATATCTTTTTGTGCAGAAGTTATCCTTATAGAAAAAGTTAATTGTATATGGTAAAGCCCAGGCAGAAGGCAAGCAAAGATAAACCGTGAAGACCAGAACAATGTTTTATGTCCTCTTTATCCATCCCTTTATGCACACAAGTGGTATACACATAGCAGAGAAAGGGAAACTTCCAACAGGTTGGAAGCCCTCTGAAATCTCCAACTACTTTTAATGTGCAACTAGATCAGAGAGCATCTTTCTAAAGAATATTTATAGTACATGCATATCAGCATTAAGTGCACAAGAAATTAACAACTTGAAACCAAAGAATGGCAGAGGTCTAATAACAAAGCAAGATGAATACCTTGACATTTTTCAAGTGTATCTGTACCATTTATTTGACAAAGTATATAGGGCTAATAAATTACCATCCAGAGTACTTCTGCTGTTGCCTCTTTAGCTATTGTCTTGTTATAATGCATCTTCATTATGCTTTCAACCCTTAACTGTTATGTTGCTGCCATCTTAAGAGAAGGAGAATCCCATGGCAAGAGATCTTTCAATTAGCAGGGCAATTCACTATAGAAAAAGCCACTTTGAAACTGCTAATGCACTCTTTTTGTAACCAGTCTCCCCTGAAGAAATCAGCAGTCTTTGCAATTTATTCCAAGAACTGACCCCAGATGAAGACTTAAGGTTCCCCCCATGTGTGTATATACACATAAAAAACAAATTCATATGCACTTGCTTTAATGTAAACAGCAAATAATTTGAGACAAATCTTGACCCAGGTTAGTCTCCTCTAGGGCTGCGCTCTAATCTTCCAGAGCAAATTGCATAGCGCAAATGCAATAGAGTTAAAATACCACATCCCAAGTGTACTTAAATTATGCTGCGTGTAACTAGAGGATATTGCTTTATAAAAGTTAAGTCGCTGCAGTCATTCTCCCTGTCCCCAGTTGTAACTACCACCTCACACCACTCTTTCAAGCAACACCATGTGAAGGGTGTGGTGCCAGGCCCAGCTATCTCTACATTATACCGTTTGAGCTTCCAGATCTTTAGACACAATACAAGGGAATTTATTCCAGGGAGCATCTCAGTTACCTGCTTGAGGTAAAAGCTGCAACTCAGGGTACTTCTTCACCAAATTATTCCTCTGTATGAGCTGCTAGGGCTTAGGACAACGCCAACAGAGTGTAACACAAGCAGCCTATGTCTGATGCTGTATTAATTTGTAGCATACAATCTGAGCAATGGCCTTATGCACAGGCAGGTCCCAGTCTTAAAACTGTGAAAGTACCTCTTTTTACCTGCTGTTGTATTTGATGCAGTCATGACTGCCTGGGGCAATATCTTCTGTGGACATTAAGGATCTGAACAGATAACTGTCATACTGTTTTCTTTCCTAAAGCTGGGACTAGACCTCAGTCAGCTTACTTACCCACCTTTGTTGATTCACCAATGGAGAAGCAATATGTGCATTTGCTACAACAGATCTTACTCTAGATAAGAGCACTGAATCACAGAAGATGCTAGCTACTCTTCAAAGGGCAGGATGGTCCAGTCAGTGCTGTTCTTAACACCTGCCACAGCAACTGATAAAGGGTCATCAATAGTACAATAGTAAAAACAAATAAGCAACAATAATCACATGTGGTCAAAGGTCTGATTTTTAATATAAACTATACACCTAGCATCCATGATTCTTCAGTGATACAAACATGCTTATGGAAGGAAAGGAAGCTGGTGCCTCCTAGCAGCTCCTCAGAACCTCCTCTTGAACAGTGTTTATAACAAAGTTAGGTTGTTAGCAGGGTACGAAGGTTTAATTCTTAAAGGGCAATGAGGGACTGAAAAAACAGTTGTCTCTCTATTTACACAGGCAGGATTTCTGTAACCATCTTTCCATTTTAAATATGTCAAAAATGCAATTTGCTGCTTTTCTAACAGCTGTGAAAACAGTGACAAATATGGCAAAAAATGCAGGTAAATATGCATACTGCAAATTTTGTAATACATTTTTTCCCCTACTAAGACAGTTTACTTATGAGGAAGCATTTCATTTTATTTCACAAGTCTCTGCAAACTACTTACATGAAAAATATTCAAAAGACAGCCCTTTTGAATACTCAATCACCAAGAATTACATGTGAAGTGTAGCTTTTGTATGGAGGTTAAGACTTTCCACATAAGAACAATACTGCAATCCTCCTTTATAACAGAAGGGAACAGAATATTAGAATGCTATTCCTAAAACATTCTTCATTTTAAAGTAACTGTTTCATTCATAAGATTGTTTTTAAATGAGTTCTTCTGAAAGCAAGCTTTCAAAATCATCCAAAATGAGCTTATATATGCATGCTTTGTTTTCATTGCTAAAGTCTTTGATGAACACTACTCAGGTCCTATGGTTTGGGTTTGTGTGAAGCATGATGAAGATTCTGAAAAGACTTTTTTTGAATTATCGAAGAAGCCGCTCAGCCTCCTTGCACTTGCTTTCCTTCGTTTTCCTCAGTAATGCCTGTTTTATAGCATTGATCTTTTCATCAAGTTCAGCCAACGAATAGTTCTGCTAAAAGAACAAAATAAAAAGCAATTATTTACATCTTGTAACTGCTAGAGTAGTGGCATAGCATTTGATACTTGAGGTCATTGCATATTGCACTAAATGACAGAAATACTTTTGAAAAATTGTGTGAATCTTGCTTCTCTCTAAAAAAAGAAAATAATAAACTTGAAAGAAACTGACAGTCCTAATCATGGATCAATATATCCATGCTATTTCCATTAGATGCTTGATCTGTTAATCAAAAAATAAATAAATAAAACCCTTTGATGGTAAAACATTGGAGCAGACTACCTAGAGCTCACAGAACAGAGCTTTACAACTCAAGTTTTGTTGTGTGTGTTTTTTTTTTTTTCCCCATCAATTTCCTCTGTGTCCATGCGAAGTGACATGGTTGTTGACCACCTTTTACATAAGAAAAAAAGGTCATCAATTTCTTAAAAATATTTTACCCTACAGAAGTTTTTTTCTGGTGCAAGTAAGCCTACTTCCTCAAGCCTTATATGGCTCACATTCCTTTTTAAGTGTTCTCCCCAGTCATCTGTCTTCAAGCATGACTAGCAGCAGACTGTGTGCCAGTTATGGTACCATTTTCACTATGGAGAAATTCCCTCTTGTGTTAATGTATTCTCTGATGTGATACCGGTATGAAAATAGCAAGGCTCACTGACTTAACTTTCTATCTCCTATAATGTCAGGTCTTGCTGCAACACTTCTGCTGAGACAGCAATTTCCATTTTTATCGTCTCTTAATAAACTGATAAAGTAATTAAAAAAAAATTACTAGGAAGGTGATTAGAATTCACGAACTGCTTGTTACCCCCAGCATGATTAGCATCTATTATAGAGTTATTTTATTCCATCATCTTTCTAATTGTTGAAAACAACAAGTAACCCACCCTAGTACAGACTTAGAGAAGGCTCGTTTCACTGTGTCATCCATTAACTTTTTCTCTATCCTGCCCTTTCTTTAGCAGCAAACTAGCCCACAATAATGCAGCTATTTTTGTGAAGTCAGACATTTGCTTGGCAGAACTTCTGATTAATTCTCTCTCAAAACATCCTAAACTGAAGGTAAACAAAAGTTAACAACACTTACATGCGGAGGTTGAACCTTTCTCCTCTTGCCGGAACAGCTCTAAAGAAAAAACATAATCAAAACAGTCTTAAGGTTGAGTTGACAGAGTTCAGATAAGTAATGCTGAAATCTACAGAACCTGTAACTATGTTGACAAGAGTCTTAAAAGTACAGAAAGAATTGTGACTACCATTCCATGAGTTAAAGAAACCTTTTTATGATTAAGTGTACTCTGGACCATGAGAAATACCACTGGAGAGCAGTCAGAAGTTGTTGAAACTTCTCTGTGCTTGGCAGTCAACATATTCACCAACGACTTAACTGGAGCTTCCTTCAGTAAAAACAAAAATCAATATCCAGCTTTTGAAACCATCAATATTTTTCTCTCTAAGATTTTCTTGTATCCACACCAATATTTAAGTAAACTTTGGACAAAAAAAAAGCAGCTAATTACTCCACAATACTAATCTTGCCTCAGTAACCCCCCCACCCTGGTCCCCATAATAGAGATGATCATAAAGTATTTTCCAAGGGAATTTCAGCATATGAAAGTACATGTTTTTTAACGTCTAGTTTACAAGAACTTGAAGGAATAACCTTACAGAAAAATGACTTTATTGGTCTCTACCATGGGAAAAAGTGAAAAAGAATGGTATTATTGCTGTTGACTTTTCAATGCTGACTCTTCTTTGGCTGGTCTCAAGGGAGAATATGTAAATTCAAGTATGATCAACAGAAACTTTCTTATTGATTATTACATAAGGAAAGAAAGAAGAGCAAGATACCAGATCAAAAATTTCTGCAGCCAAGCAGAACCTCATGTAGAAAAAACTACTGTTCTCTTGCTCTAATCTCCACTGGTGAATGAAGGATAGAGCCTACTATTCAGAAACAGACAGAACTCAGCCTGGAAACCAGCAACAAAGAAACTGGAGTCATAGAATCATACAAAACAAGACAAGTGGTTTACCCTCTCATCGTACTGGAACAACTATTTTATATACCTGATCTTTAGTAATCAGATCATGTACAGAAGCCCAAAGAATTGCAGCTGATTTTTTAAGCCATTAATGATTTGTATCAAGATCTAAACTTTAGTCAATTTTCTTGTCATCAGAAACACTTCATATTTTAAGGGGACAAAAAAAAAATCCATCCTCTATAAAATAGTTCTTACAAATTAGTTAAGCTCAGGTAGCTACATTTATTTTTTTCAAACAAAAACTGTTTTCTTTCAAATGAGAAATGAGACAGAAACACGACCTTATGGAAATTGTCCCCATGAAATATAACTATCTTATCAAGCCAGAGTTGTCTACCAATAGTAACCCATTATTTTTCTGTACATCAAACATTTAAGCACAGAAGCCCAAAATCCATTTAGGTATAGTAAAAGAATGAGAGAATTTCTTACTACAGATTGAAAATATTCAGGAGATAGTCCTTCCAGCTCAAGGATTTTATCTTCAAGCTTCTTAATTCTCTGATAAATATCTTTTGGTACAGGACCACCTAAATATATCAGTACAAATGTAAAAAAAAAATCAAAAAAAAAATCAGGAAAAGCACTTGAATAACTTTTTTTTAATTAAAAGACTGCAAGTTTTGACTTTGAGTCCTGCTACCAACCAGCAGCTGGAACAAAATGAGTGGATGAGAAAATAAAAGGGAAATGTAATTAACATAAATCACGGTAAAACCTCGTTGGTAAGCCAGTACAATACATGAAGACAACAGACAACTTTATACACATGGTTGAAAGAATGTCTCAGAAGGTCCCTGGAACAACAAATGATCACTTTCACAATGCCAAACGTGCCAGATGCCACCTCAAAACAGACAGTGGCAAGAGGAGGGTGCAGACAGGATGGCAAGCCACACATCAATTCAGCTTTGATATGTTAGACTGAAGTGAAGGAAGCCTATCTCCACCAAGCATCAGAGAGGCTAGAGAAGAAGTATGAGTCGTGATTGACAAAGAACAACATTTGCCTGGGTATGGATGGGAGAAGTAGGAGTGGAAAATGTGTATGGAGAATGGAGTAACAGAAATTTAAAACAAACAAACAAAAAACACCACCACCTAAACCCACTTGCTGTTGACAGCTATACTACAGAAGCCTGGGCTTGTTTCCCCACATAACAGAAGTGATCAAAAGATCACCTTTAGAAAGCATCTCATTTATGCTCCATAGTATTCTATAAACTGAAATCACTGTTTATCAGAACTATTGGGTATTCCAATTGGAATTGGTTCTGATCAGTAGCGACAATCAAGGCCTTTGTAAGCTTTTTCTTCTTCTCTTGACACCCCTTTCTGTTTCTTTCTAGGTCTGTTATATAAGACAGTTCTGTTCCACGAACTACTGAAAGAAGCACTAATGTTGTTGAATTCTTTCTTTTTTGCCATTCATCTATTTCCTTGCTTCAAACAGACAATTTTTTAGGTACCTTCTCCCTCTGTTCTGCTCTCTATTCTATTCATCACTCAACCGCTACTAATTAAATTCAGCAAACCTCTTGTTCTTCTTAATATTGCTGGCCCTTAATTTAAAGAGCAAAGAACAGTACTAGCACTAAAAGAAATAGTTCTGAAAAACAACTAGTAAGTCAAGAACAACTCTCAGTCATCATAAATTAAAGCTAGGGAGTAGTTAGCTGAGGTAGGTTACCTGCTTAAATGAATACTTTTTGCACAGCTGCTGGGGAAGTAACAAGTTATCTCACAGCCTTTCCCAGAAATGCTGATTTGGACAGGAGCTGAGCTGGAATTGCACACTTTCATCCTCTTCCCCCCTATACTGTATTTTAGCTGATTCATTCTTTCAAATAAAATTATGCCATCTCTTGTAGGCACAACCTCGAGGCAAGGATCCCTCCTTACCTATCCCTGATATGCATTAACTCCAAAGCTACTACATTTGTAGCTTTAATGCCCAGCAGCCACTTGCAAATTCTATTTCTGCACACACAAAAAAATTATTTTTGAGGAAGCGCAGCTAAGCATCAAGCTCTGACTGTTGCCTCAACAGTATCAAGGAGCATCTACTCTCCTCTCTGCCTCAAGACTGATGCAGTATGCATTCACAGGAATCCAGTGGTCTAGTCACTATTCACTGTATTCTAGAGAATGAGGTGGCATCTATTCAGTTATTTAAAAGACGAAAAAGTCAGCATGTGCCTGCAGTGTGAAGTGTACAACATTCACATTAAGAGGTAAGGATCTGGATTTCTACTCTGTTTTGAAAACACCTTCAAGAAAAATACAGATTCCTCCTGGATGAGTACTTTATGGATTTGAATTCTAGAAAACGGGGCTGGGATGACCTACATTTAAGAAATCAGTAGCGTGGTGGCTAGAGCATTTATTTTAGTGAAAGGTGTAGGCTCATGTCCGTATTGCTAAAGGAAATTAGTGACAAGGAGCTTCACACGTTCTAGGAAATGGACTATCACAAGCCTCTCAGATAACCAAATTTCATGAATCATCCACTTTTAGGAAAAGGTCTCAGGTGGTGTTTTTGATTCATCCTATCCAGAACCCACAGGTTGTCCACAAAGCAAGACTGAGTCCTGACCTCAGCTTTTCTTTTTCAACAGGTAGAAGGCAGAAGGGCTGCAATGGCTGTGGAGAACCTCTGTCCAAATTCCAGACTGTTTTAAATCCCACTGAAGTACTTCTCTCTCCTTGGCTACCACTTGAATCTTAAATTTATTAACTCAGCAACCTAGTCTGGACATAAATCTGGATTCCATTTTGCACATAAGATCCTAAATATTAGATTGTAGTACTTGGTGGGACTAAACTCTTTAGCGGATCTAGCCCACTGCTTTTACATTCACAGAGCTTATAGACTTGCCCATTTTTAGTACAGTAGTAACTGTAGTAAAAACTGGCACACCAATGTCAAAATTAAAATGTAGTACAAACCTGTTTGTAACCGTAAGTGTGCTTCAATATTTTGCAATCTCTCCTCAACAGCTTGGTTTCCACAATCATGAATGGGTACACTGGCTTTATGACTGGACCCATGTGCTCCTTCAAATCTAGTCTGAGGCCCATATGTATTTACTACCCTAGAAACTAGGTAAAGAGAAAGAAATTTAACACATATGCACATGAAACATCAACATATGTGTAGTTAAAACAAAAATTATTGTTAAACAATTAATATGCCATTAAAATGTGAAAAGCTGTGTTAAATCTATTTCACAACTGTCATATTTGAAGGGTTCCTCACACACTGAGATCAAAGGTCCTTATTTTTATATATGAGTAACTAAACAAAAAAATTAGCAGTTTATATTTGCAAAGGAAAAACAATCATGCATTCATGCACAATGGCAGTATGAAGAATTTGTCATCAGCTGCAGATGAATAGCAGAAAAATAGGTATCTGTCAGTAGTTGCATGTGTGAACTGTTGTGAATGCAAAGACGCCAGACCTAGTATTACAGAAAGCACCAAAAGTACATGCAGTTGAGGGAAGATGTACGACCAGAAGCACTGTCAGTTAAAAAAAAAAAAAACTACTGAGAGAAGTTCTTAAAGATCCTTAGCTTTAACTCACTTCCCCATCCACTTGCTCATGAGACTTTTTAATGCTTATACCTAGCATTGTGCTCCACAGAATTTTTCTGAGTTTCTCAAAAATGGAAGAGAGGATTACTTCCATTCTTGGATTTTGTTTTAATACATGAGTAACCTGTGTACAAGCAATCTTTTATAAATAACTTTTGCTGGATAATCATTTCTACACTATTTAATCTTTTACAAAAGATAGTGCCATGGTAACTTTGTTCTCCAACCTGTCACTTCCCATAAATTTGTCTCAGAACTTTCACCATATCCCCAAATTATTTTCTAACTCAATATAATTACACTGATTAATGGAAAATAAGAGATTTATTTTTTTTTTTTTAATAATGTCAATTCCTTAACTGGACTGCTGGTTTCACCTTAGAAAAAAATTGCAATGAATCTTACAGCTTCCCTGTCATGCTTTATATTTTGCATCTTTGCTTTCAGACAATGATAACAGGCTACTTTGTTTTGGTATTCAGTACAAAACCAATAGTCTAGTGAGGAAGTTATGGGATTGAAAACCTTGGAGAAGCAAGGGAAGATCTAGAAGTATTCGTTACAGTCATAAATTAATTTGTTAAGTTTCCATTTTTAAGCACTCTATAAAAAGATTCTAAGCCAAAATTTATCAGTACTGTTCTATCTTGACTTTCTTAATAAATGGGTATTAAAATAGTTGCTTACCCTTTATATGGCTTTTAAATCCAGGATAAGGTGTGAAAATTGCATCTGTTCTGGCACAGCTATTTTCTAAATAAATAATAGTAACAATAATGAAAAGAGTGAAATCCTGATTGTGTATTTATAATTTTAAATATCAGTTTAGAGACTTTAACAAATCTAATTAAAATTTTTACAACAAAAACATCAGAAATAATTCATTCATTCCACAAACATTTGCTCATGAATAATTTCACACACTTGCATGGATCAGATGGTTTAACTGGAGAAGTCACTTATACGAATGTATGCACATATATATGTGTGTGTGTGTATACACACACACACACACACAGAGGACCAATTTTTTTTTTTAAAGAAAACAAACAAACAAACAAAAAATTGTCACTGCACTCTTCTAACTTGTTTCTTTCTTCCTGCACAGAAGTCCTTTCCTTGCTTACCATTGCTGTTCTGTTTTTATGTCGTTTCTTGAAACTGTTTTCCTCATATTTTGGACTGGCTTAATTTACTCATCAGAATCCTATTTTCATCTTCCTGCATTTATTCTGATGCCTGTGACTTCTTTAATTTGCTTAGCTGTAAAAACCTACTGTATAGGCCATCTTAATTTATTCAAATGTTTATATTTAAATATCTGTTCATATACACTAAAGGTTTACAAGTATTTTGTTATGGTTGAACATAAAAAGGAAGATCTTGTCATTTCTTCTGTACTTAATTAATAATTTTAGGAAGCAGTATATTACCAGCTAGCATCTCCTACTAGACTGTAGATGTCATTTTCATTCCAACTAGTATTCAAAGAGTTAAACTCTCTTCATGTAAAACTTGTGGAACAATACGCTTTGATCTCTATCTAAAAGCATTAAGTACATCACAGAGACAATGCACATCTGGGTTCACAGTTACATAGAAAATCTATGTCTCTTTACTACTTTTATATACGTAAGTGTCTTCACTGTTAAGATGCATTTGGTTACACACACACTGTCTGTGCTAATGGGATCCAGCCTAACAGATGGATTTAAGACTGGCCAATTGTGCAAGGTGGTATATTAAAAATACCAATAGCATGAGATACATCGAAATACAAGAGTTAGTTATTCTAAGTAGCTTGCAATTCACAATGATTAAAAAAATATTTCTTTGTAATACTTCAACTAGCATTAAATTAACTTCAACTTCAAATATGCCATTCCCAAGACATTTCCGTATTGTGATTCTGTTAACTTTGGAAGGAACATCTAGCTAAAACACTGGGAACAACAGCTGCAAAAATCATCTGATTTAATATCACAGTTCTTAAAGCAAACACAGTAATATCTGTAATCTTTCTGTATGGAATCCATTAAACATTGTCATCCAGTAAATAATAATTTTTGGTTTTTTGGTCCATCCGGCAGCATCTACAGTGCACGTGCATGTTCTTAACTTTAAAGAAAAGTTACTCTTAAAATAAAGTTCTGTTTTAAATATATAATGTTATCTTAAAAAAATAATAAAAACAATAATAAAAAAACTTAAATTGCTATGAAGATGAAAGTCTGGCCAGCCAGTTACCTTGATTACAATCAATAACATTGCAAAATTCCCTGACATTATTTTCATTGATCTCAGCTTGTTTCCTCTCGATGAAGGCTGATATCCGCCTGTCAATCTGTAGGTAATAAACATGATGGCATGTATCTCCGTCATTCTTTAAATTTAGAATCTAGATTTATTTATTTATTTATTTATTTATTTAGGCAAATCACTTACTTCTGCTTTTCCAGCTTTTATTTGGACCACCTCTGGATCAAAATTAATATGAGCATCCTTCAGATCTCCCAAGTCATAACTTGCATACTTTTCTTCAGTATGAGAGTTATCATCATAAATGTTTAAATTTGTTTCACAAGTTTGGCCTTCTGTTTTACCTGCAGGTTCAACATGACCTATACCTTCCTCTTTAATCAATGGCTGGAGTTTTTCTAAAAGAGGCTGAACAAAGAAAATGGTATGTTATAGTTAAAGGGGAAAAAAAAGAAAAAAAAAGTCTAGTACTATTATAATTTCTGAAACAGACCAACTGAAATAATTTCAGTAATTGTAACATCTGCCTCCGACAGAGAACGGTAATTAAAATAAAAATAAAAATCTATAGTTAGAAATACTACACACATCATGATTTTGGCCTTCTTGACCTGCGTCTTTTAGAGGTTTGTATAGGGAAACTCCCAAATTTCTGAGAAAATCTGTCTGCTACTCATCTGTTGGTAGCTAAATCAAAGCTTCAATCGTTGGCACCAATGCCACTTAATTAACATGTCATTCAAATGCCTACTCAGAACAGTAAGGCTTAGTATTTTTCCTTCTTAACACGAAAGCTAATGCTTTCACACTGTAAAGCCTTTACTTTATCACCACAGCACTACATTCTCCACTTGAAACTGCAGTTGCCGAAGTGAATGAGAGAACACAGACATAAAATATATAGGTATTATCCAGAGCACATGCTTTTCTTGACATGGTTGATTATCTACTTAGGTCATGAAATTAAATGAGAGAATGCACTTACATTTGTAGCAGCAAAATAAATGCTTATTATTCTACTGCAGTAATTCTTACATGTGATGTAAAACAAGACCTTGCTGTATATAGAAAAGTCACATACCCCCCCCCCCCTTTTTTTTTTTGTTTTTACCAGTTTCATCTAATCTAAATTTTAGCATTTCTTTTCCCTCTGGAAATCCACAACTCATTTATTTATTTTTAACCACAACATGATTTTTGCTAGTCATTTCCTGAAATGGAATCATATTTCTCCATTTGACTGTAAGAACACCACAAGTAATTTGTATTTTTATTTAACTTGCTTATTTTTTCTTTGTATTTATTCCACCAAAGACTTCTTATGTCTGGGAAACATGAAGGTTTTTTGTTATACTTGGAGAGAAGCAAATACAGAAACTTCTTTTTTTTTTTTTTTTTTCCACCCTCTCAAAACTACATACTTGAAATAATTCATTGACTAGCTGAAAGGAAAACAGATATTCAAATCCCCACCTTTGACACATTGACTGTCAAGGTCAAAACACTGTTCAGTTACCAGCTGAACACACCCTCTCCACCATACAACTGAATTCTAGATACTTTTGACAGGGTTGGAAAGTTTCAAACAGTCAAAAGAAATGACAGTAATGGTGACTGGCTACTTGGCAAGATGAGACATTAATGTCAAAGAAATTACTCTTAAAAAAAAAAAAACCTACGCTGAAAATATATTTAATTGCAGTAAGACACTCCAGGATGTGTCATGCTGGGATAATGCCACTTCTTGAACCACTGAAAGCACTCCATGAGCCTCAAAACTCACCCAACGCATGGAATCATTATCATAGCATGACACACACCTGCCGTGTCTTATTGCTTAATTATAACCCACCATAGATGGAAATGTATCACATTTACAATGCAAGTCTAGAAATCAATGAGGCTGCATTTATTCAGCCTGCTCACCTACAGTGGCTATTCCCACCACTAATCTGAAAAATCTGCGAATACCTATGAAGCATACCAGGATCTCAAGTGTATAATACTTGTGAACCTTTTTTTTGTTGAACATAGCAATAAGGTCAAAACAACTAAAATTTTACAGTTTAGATAATGTAACTACATCCAGTTTTTGTCCACTTTAGTCAAGTTGAATGTATCCAATGAAATGTTTACCTGCAAACATAAAATATGCTGCTGAAGCGCACTAAAGAGCAATGTTGGCTGAAGTGCTGATGTGCTTTGAAGCTTGCTCCAGTCGATTACAACTTTCACGATATCATCTCCAAGGTTAAGCTTCAACAGAGCAAAAGAAACACCACAAAAAAAGTATGTTGTATTAATGTCACAAAAATATACATGAGTTCTACAGGACAACGATTACACTCAATCTCATATAGATCCCATTTTATGTGGTTACAGGGGATAGGTTTGACATTAATTATAATTCAAACAGCTGCCATTTTCAAAGTAAACTAGTACTTGTGGAGTATGTTAAAAAAAATAGAAAATACTAACTACCTAATCACAATTTCACTGTGTTAATTTGAGCTTTAACTTTGGTCAATTCTCTATTCAATTAATCCTTGTACTAAAACATGCTGTTTTTGTTAATCACTCAAATCTTTTTTTAACAGACGACAGAACCAGCGATAGGAAGAAACATGCACCCAGTGCGGCAGCACCCTGTAAACTCATGTATTTTATTCTTAAATGTGCAAGACTATATATCAGCCTGTGCGAACAAGGTCTTGATGCTGCATCGTTTGTACTTGTTGCTAATCCAAAGCAGGCTTTACATTGAGATTACCAGCGTCAAAGTCTTTACAAAATCAAACAAACTCTAGACTATACAGCACAACTGCCAAACCTATTTCTAAATCACAGTTTTCCTTTATACACGTTCAGAACAAAATAACAATGCTGTTGTCTTTGCTGAGGAATGGCAGCACTTAACTCCCAAAACAATAAAGAGAAATACATGTAGGGAATCTGAAGTTGTATGCTATAAGCCAAAAATAAAATCTGAGTTCTTAATGCAAAGCTGATTGTTAATAATCACTAATGAATTATGTACTTACACACACACACTTGTCATTATTTGTTACACTAAAGCTCTTCTCACAAAATCTGGAAATGACCAGCACTTTCATTTTCCTAAGCCAAGCAGGTTGCTTTCCAACCAGACAACCCCCAAGTGATCTCCCAGTTTATAAATACAAATAAAACTCTTGTTTAAAATCAGCAGGACCTACAGGTACCCTGTTTCAGATGCAGAATTCACAAGTCTGCACATTTGTATATGTAAAAAAAATTAAAAAATTCAGGCAGATGATGAAATTGACCTTTAATATGTGGTCTAAAAATGGCTACTTCAAACAGTATCAAATATTATGGATACACACACGTGTATGTACTTGTTTCCTGAATCCACAGCTCAGCACATTAGGAAACAGTGGAAATAAACACGAGAATGCTTCCATTACACTGAAGGAAAGTTAATGGAACACTATAGTGCTCTACATTAGTTTCAAAACCAGGCAGCAGCATAATAACTTTGTACGTAAAGGACCTCCAGTCCTGAACCTTCACTCTTTAGTCAAAGAACAGCCTCGTTAAATCCAGTGTTAGATTCCAAATCAATTACATAGTAAAAGAGATGGGAGATCTACTGACCTTTAGAGGCCAAAACAAAAACAAAACAAAAAAAATACCACTAGTGGAATAGTAAACAAACTTGCATTTTTTTTTCTATGCACTACAAAATAGCAATTGATCATACCATGTTTTTATCTGGCTAGGTATATATTTTAGATAAATAGTTTTTAAATAAAGAATAAACCCCTCTTGCAACCAAACATGTTTCAAATACAGTGCAGTTAGTCTTCTCATTGTTTCACATCCTTCTACCTATAAGAACTGTGAAAAGCAGCCTTATAAATTCTGTGATTTGATAACTTCAAAGCCTTCGTAGGTTTACAGCTGCACAGTCTCTTCTGTAGCAATCTACAAGAATGTAAGTTATTTCAGCCCTTTGAAATTGTTTTTATGAATGACACTAATTATCACTCGGGGCTTAAAGAACTTGGCAGTCATCTTGGTTTTAAGAGTTGTTATCCCCAGATCTCCTAGTCACTGCTGCAAGTCACTGCTCTAGTAAATAAAAATCCTATGCCAGAATGATTCCTGTTTACAGTGCAAGTGGTTAGCACAAATCTAACTTAAGCCACTGTGATAGGCTTGGCATATGTTCCACCTCTCTAGACAAGGGAGAAAGAGACCAGCAACTTTAGTCAAAAGTGCAAGATGGATTACTAGGGTGGGTAAGCTAGTAAAACACCACGGTTAAATCTAACAGAACTCAAGTGCTGGCAGACAAGTGTAACTGGACAACAGGACAAAATCATGAGTGGGCAATTAAAACTCTCTTCAGCTAAGATAGGCCAACCAAACCCTACCTGCTCATAGTTCAATGCAGAGTACAGTAAAATGGGATTGTTTATATTGTCATGGAAAGAAAACACTTCAGACACCAATAATGACAATTTCTTTCTACACCATAACTACTGCTGCTCAACTGAAGGGATGTAGCAACTCTAACATGAAACTGTTTTATTGCCCCAAACCTTCAAACCACTATCTAATTTCAGGAGCCTGAGCTTGCTTCTACTGCCTTCACAGAACCACTTACATGCTTCCACAGTAGAAAAGGATTTAATCTGTAAATTATTTAGGGTAATGATTAAGTTGTTACTGAAACCTTCTCTGAACGTAGGCATTGGCAACCTGCTCTAGGTGTTCCTGCTTGCGCAGGGGGGTTGGACCAGATGCTCTCCAGAGGTCCCATCCAACCTAAATGACTGTGATAAGGGCCTCCCATCACTACTGTAACATCTACTAAATAATTCAGTACCACTGAAACCTGAAACAGGTGATTCAACCTAACGTACCACGGAGCAAAGCCACTCTTAAGCACTTTGTGCCTGATTATACATTATTACATCAACGCCCAGATCAAGCTCCCAATCGTTTATTGTCATTCAACCCACAGTGACTCTTCGGTAGCATTTCAACTCAGAATGTTCGATTTTTAAGAGACCGCTACTAGGCAGCACCCGGCTGTCCGCCAAACCCCAAAGCTCTCGGCGCCAGGGGATCCCCCTCCCCCGGCCCGCCCCTCACTTACCTGCCCCGCCAGCCCCACCACGGAGCGCAGGGCGCTGCTCGCCACCTCCGAGGCCGCCAGATCGGCGCCGGCCCCCGGAGCGCAGTCGCCGGGCTGGAGCGGGCTGGGCGCTGCCGCCGCCGCCGCCATGACACCGGGCCGGGCCGGGCCCCGCCGCCAGAGCCGTCCCCGGCGTCGCTGAGCGATGACGAACGCCTCGGGTGGCCCTGCCGCCGGCCCCGCCCCTGCGAGTGATGGACGGTAGAGGCAGCCAATCGAGGGCTGCGCTGCTGATCCGGGCGGTGCTGAGGGGGACCGGGCGACGCGGGGCTCCTGGGCCGGGGACGCTGTGCCCAGCTCTGAGGGGGCTGAGGTTGGGGCAGCTGGGCCCGCGGTGGGGAAGCAGCCGCAGGTCTTGCTGTTCTGGTCCCCTGTACTACAGGGAAGGAAGGACACCTGTGTCCCCACCCTGCGCTGTCCCACTTCCCAGCATGTTGAGCATATGGGTTCCCCAAGTCTGAGGAGACTGAGAACCCTAGAACCATAAAGGTTGGAAAAGCCCTCCAAGATCATCTCGTCCAAACATCCCCCTACCACTGATATCAACCATTAAACCGTGGCCCCATGTCCCTAAGCACCATGCCTGACTGCTCTTTCTGAGAAGAAATGTCTCCTCATTTCCAACCTGAACCTCCCCTGGTGCACTGTTAGTCCATTCCTTCTTGTCCTATAACAAGCTAGCTCAGCTTTTGCTCCTCTCTTACGCTTCCCTGGGACCTTTAAGCTGTTCTCAGCTCAGGTCCGTTGCCACACAGATAGAAGACCATCTCAGTTTTTGCACAGTCAATGTGTGTTCAGCCAGTGGTGTGGACTCCCCTCCGTGTGCTGCTTTGGCACCTATGGTATAACCAGTCTTTCAAGCCTGAACTGCAGTTACACCCTCTCCCTGCAAGGTCAACTCATTCCCTTGCCCTTCTTTTTGCCTCCGTGCTCCTTCAGGTCCTTAGCTGCCTCCAAAGGGCTGTCAGCATGGGCACGTGGCAGGCACTTCTAGCAGTGCCTTGACTGAGTGCTCTTTCGTGGAGGGAAGGATGTGTGTTACTTCTAAGTGTATCAGATTAGTGCACTTGTTTCAGCTGTGCCTTGACTCTTCAGTTTACAGCAAGGTTGTTTTTTCACTAGACCACAAGTAGCAAGTTTGTCAGAATACTCTGTTTATAGGGCTTGCAAAAATATTTGCTCAAACACAGTCTCAACTTGCACTTTTCATGCCAGTTGTAGTAATTCAGAACATACATCATTAGTAAGAAGCAACAGAATGTTAAGGGTAAGAGAAAATCCAGACAAGATGGACAGAGGATACCCTCTGACCAACCAGATGTATGGTTTCATTTTCATATTGTATTAGACCTCCTGAGTTTTTGAGAAAGCACTGTGATCTTTGGTTTTATTTCATTTCCTGTCCTGCTACCCTTGCTTTTTTTCTAGGTGATGCTGAAATTCCAGCAGCCCAGATAGTGGTTTTCTATCTGCTATGGTTGCCTTAAGCTTTTGGGAGATGGCAATATTTCAGAACTGTATGTGATTGTGAAAGTTTTCTGGAGCATTCACCAAAAGAGAGAGCATTGCTCAGTTCCAGAGGAAAATAGTTGACTTCAGAGCTATGATTTACAAACATATTTCATGTCGAGATTTTTTTTTTACAAAAATATCTTACCTAAACTGAGCTAGATTGCACTTGGCTGGATTCAGATGATGTGAACCATCATGTCTTCTGTTAGAGAAATAGTAATGATTCATGTTGGTACAGAGCACACAGAATTTCTTCCTGTTTTTACTGTCTCGAAAACCTTGACCCATGTTGCAGCTGCTAGCTGAATAAATTTATCACCTGAAATTCCACAGATTATGTAATGCATTATGCAAACATGAACAGAAACAGTAATAATCCAGTGATTTAAGAGATTAGAAAGATGAGAGCATGTGAGAAAATGAGAGCAGAGCAAAAAACATACAGCTAAGACAAACTGTGTTAAACGTTCATATCTAATGGGGAAGACAGACCAGAGAAGAACAGTTCCAAGAGATGATTATATGCTCACTGCATGTAGTGCGCAGTGAAAATGAATACACTTGCAATCGCCTCTGGCAGTAAAACTGGCCACAGTAAATCCAGGCCTCGCATAAAGACAGAGGAAATTACATGGCATGCTCACTAAAGCTGATGAAACAATACAATATTGGAAGCTCTCATTGCTGGAAAGATACTGTTCATTTGCAGGGAATTTGTAGAAAACTGGCAAAAAGTGGACTGCCGGAGATAGAGATACTAGTTTCCAAGGAAGGATCTGAAGATTTTAATATGTATAACTTGGCAACAATGGTCATTTTCAAATATTTTAATGATGTGACTACTGTGGGAAGGAAAAATCTGGAACTGCTTTGAACAATGAGGGATAGAGTTATTGGGGTAAGATTAAATTTTCTGCAGCTTTGATCCCTGAAATTGATATCTGAGACATATAAAAGCCCCACAACTTGAAAAATATAAACATCAAAACATTCAGCTGCTCAATAACAACAACAAAAGAGTGAAAATAATTTTGAAGTAAAAAAAGGATTTTCTTTTGGTTTCTGGACTATCTCTCCTTTTAATGTGGTTCATAAAATAATAAAGATATACAGCTCTTTCCAACTCCAGGTGCTTTTAAGGGCTCTAAAATGCCAGTAGATTTTAATAAGTTGTCACAACTTGTGTTTGCTGATCACCATAATTACTAACACTATTTCTTCTGCTGAGCATGGCATTAAACATCTTTTCTGAATTTAGCCTTTAATTTTGTCCCTAACTAACACCCAAAGAAAGGTGGGTGCTTTGCAGAATGTAGCAGTGTTTGAGGTTTGTTGTGCTAAAGAGTGAAGTGCTGAGCTAAGGAGCCTGTGTAACATACAAGCAGAATTTTCTCCTGAATTGAAAAGCTCATTTTGCATACTTTTGCTTATGTCAGCTATAGCACCATGGAAAGGCAAAAGAGACAACACTTCAGGAAAATTAAACTGAAATTATCTGAAGCTCGAAAGATAAAAACAATACCCTGAATTCTGCCCAGAGCCCCAGGAAAGTGGTGCAGTTCAGCACTCACTGCTGTAAATGTAGTGTTTTCCTTCATATCCAGATTATCAGTGCTGCTCCAAATCATTTCAGGTTATAAATAGAAAATTGATAGTAGCCTACTCGTTGGATTAAAATAGAATAGCACATAACAAAGTCCCCTCCAGAATAAAAGTTTATTTATTTTTCCAAGCATTAATTTCAAAAGAAAAGCCCTTATTCTGTTGCTGCCTGGGTACCCAGGAAAAGGCATCATTCCAACCAATGGAGTGATTCAGTCCTGGTTCAACAAGATGCTTAAGCTGGTGCCTAAATTTATGCAGTAGCCCTAAAATGTAGCCTGCTTCACTAAAATGTAGCCATGTGCTTAATCACTTCATCAAATATCAAATCAATTCATTGTCAAATAGGAACTGTCTTCCTTCAAAGCAAATATCTTTGCTGACCTTTTGGTGTTTCTCTCACTGTATCAATATTAAAAAAGCCCTATTCAGACAGGATTGGAATGGGATTTGTGTGAAAAGCCCTGTGGGAAATACAGCCGTGATGTATTTGCATTCAAAGGAGGGGAAAAAGAAAAAAAAAAAAAAAAAAAGAAAAAGGAAAAAAAAAGATAACCCACAAACTTATCAATGTCTTATATTTATTACTAGCAGTAATTTCATAATTCCTAACAAAATACAAAATCTTCATGCAACTGTTACCTGCTTCATGATTAATGTCCTTACTCTACCGTGCACTTAGATGCATGACTCTTCCTCTCGGAATCCTACTTTTGTTTTACCCTTGATGCTTTCTAATAATGCTCTATGTTTTGCTTTATTTTGGTCATTATTGTTCATGTCTTTGTTTAGTAGTTTTCCTAACATATTTAAGTTTTATCTTCCTTGCCTGCCCCCTTCTTTCTCGATTCATTGGCAAATAACTTTTACATACTCTGTAAAATTCTTCATTTCATTAATTCAAATCTTATAAAATTTAGGATCAAGAACTGACCTCAGCAAGGCCCAGCTCAACAACTCTTCTAAGAAGACGTTGAACTATTATTAGAATAATTCTGTGTGTGGAAATTTAGATTTCTATAGTTACTTGGAAAGGTTTGATTGTAAACCTCCTTCCTATAATTTCCTTTTGAAACTCTAACATGAAAGTAAGGAAGGTATCATGCAGAGGAGGTATCTATGCTCACAGTGTTTCACTTGTCTGTGAACTGTCAGTAAATTGACACAAGCATTGTGAAATTAAGCACTTATACCTGAAGATATAATAAGAATTAATAATTTTCAACTGCATTAATATGTACATGCTGCACATATTATATATTTAACTCAGGTTTAATGGGATGCTTGAAAATCTATATTTAACAGGAAAACAGGAATGTTGCACATTTACTTCAGAGAAACTTTAAGTTTTGGGAATCCTTGATTGCTGAGTGCTTGATTTTAAAAGCTGTAGCTTGCATCTTTATTAGTATAATTGGACTATTATTTTAAACGAAATAATAGTGATAGGTGCTTCAGAATATTTAAAATGGAGTTCTTCAGCTGTGTTATATACAAGTTTTTCAGATCAGCTTAGATGGGAGCCAAATCCTTTGCATACACTCTTCCTAGCATTTTCTGCAGAACTATGAAGCTGCTGAAATTTAAATTTACCTCCTGCTTCAGCAGTTTAGTTTATACATTTTTATAGCCCAGTAGCTGGACAATTGTCATCCACTAGACTGCATCTGCCATTATTGGTCTGATCAGTCATTCAGTACCCTTTCAGGCTCTTGACTTCAGGAACCAGGTCCAGATCTGAACTTTGATATGAGATTCATGAACTGATGGTTGAAATTAGGGGCCTATATTACATAGTTGAGTTGAGCTTCTCAAGACAGGCTTAAGAGGTTAATATATCCATATTACAGTGTAAGATGGGCACCTAAATCCTTTAGGCTCCTCTGGAAATATCATCCTGTCTTCATACCACCTGCAGTATTCTTCAGCTTCTACATCTGTATGAGTAAATACATAATGCTCTATTTTTGATATAAAGTACCTATAAAGTTATTTGAATGTTCTCCATTGTATTATACTAAACAGACAAAACAAAAGATCACACTCATCTTTACACTGTCAGTATTTTTTTTAATGCAGAAGAGGCATTTGTTAGTAGGGAATATGGAGTCTTTGACATTTTGGGTCCCAATCCTTCAGTGAAACTAGCCGTGCACCTGCTTACTTTGTGCACAAATCATTCTAATGAATTCTAAAGGACTATTCATGTGCATAAAGCTAAGCCTGTGTGTAAAAGCTTTTGCAAGACTGGGCCTAGGTTGTAAGTTTGATAATGACCTGAGGCTGATTCAAGGGAGAACAAGCAGTCTTTTTTAAATGTTGAGAAGTGTAACTCCAGTTCAGCTGAACAGGTATGGGCAATTCTAAGAAACCTTGTACTACAAGAAACTGTCAAAGCTGACCAAGAAAAAATGACAATGGGTATCCCAAGTCTTTTTTTCATTTACATTTTATGATACCTCATTTTCCCTAAATCTTTAAAACTCTTGGCTTCAGCTTAATTTCATTATGGCAATGAATTCCATTTGAATAACTTTATTGCAAGAGCTCAGGATCTTTCCTGTTTAAAATTCATATAAACATATATATTTATTATTTTTACATATATGTAGCTTGTTTTAAAGAGTAGATCTGGTTAGAGAATGATAATTGTGAGAAATCATAACTGTGCTCATTGCTTTTGGAGAAGGCACTGTTCCATACAGAAGAGTGCAGAAGAACTTTCTTTGTTCTTACCCTGACAGACTCTTGCTTCTGCTGCATGTGCTTTGTGTTGTGCTGCAGCAGTTTGTGTTCTCAGAGGCTGCTCCTCACCTGCAGGAACATCTCAACATCAGGGTGATTCCCGTGATTATGATACATCTCCCAAAACCTTTTTCTCAGTATTATTTCTGGGAGGTGCTTACATCAGGAACTTCCATAGAAAATGATAGATATTTTTTCATGTCTTTAACATTAAACATTCAGGCAGTGCTACCAAAATCAGCTTTTTTTTTTTTTTTTTTTTTTTAACTGACTGTAAGAAATCAAGGAGATTACATAAATGTAAGCTAAATTCCTACCTGGGGTTACAGATTTTGGCATTTAATATTCTGAGTGTATGAAACAGACATGTTTATGTGCTGTCACAAAAGAGAAACATCCTTTTTTGCATAAAGCTAACTGTGATTGTTGTCTGATCATGATCAGACAAGTAGCCTTTAGGTAATACCAACTGTGAAATGTCACTTGTTACACTCACTGAGCCTGGTTTACATGTATCATGAAAATGAAGATGTTATGATAAAGTTGGCAAAAAGGAGAGAACAACTTGTAGCTTAATCAACTTTTGGTCATACTGGTCCACAAGAAAACTCCTGTTTCCCCAGTTAAAGGATGAATTTAATAACCTTGGCCGGGTGAAGAAGTGAGCATATCAGCCATGGAAAAAAAATCATACCAAAGATGCAGTGAGTGAAGGTGATGGTCCTGGGACCACCACTGCTGGCTTTGTTCTAGCTGTTGGCTTTAGGGACATGACAGAACTTTTGCTCAGTTTGATGCAATAAAAAGAAGGAAGAAGATAGCCCTTATAAGGCCTGGTGTTCCTCCTTTGCCACTCTAATTATTATTTAAACAAAGATAAAAGTTATGGAGTTGGAGAGTATTTTGCCATTTAATAATTTAGCAGTTCATGCTGAAGTCTCCTTTATGTTCTTTCTGTTTTTATGCAGGCACCCTAGAAGATGGACATTTGACAGGCCACAATAGACTGCTCCTTTCCCAGGTATCTCCTGCTTGTTTCCTTTATCTGTGAATAGGAAATGGCTTAAAGGCACCTGTGTTATGAAGGTCCCAGGGGCAGCTGCCTGACTAGTGAATGCCTGATTATGTGTTAACATGCTTTGTCAGATATTGGCAGAATCTGTTCTCTTCTTTTGCCTTTTCAGCAAGGGTGCCATTGACAGACTGGCTACCCATTTATAGAAATGTTGTCCATCAAACTGTGAGGAAGGACAATGGTGTTTTTCTGTGGCCAGTGACTGTGGGAAACTTTTCTTTGGCTATTCAGGCAATTTTTGTAGCTTGCTCTGAAGAGGAGAGACTGATGAGTGCAAAAAGTACAATTAAGCAAAGCCAGACTTCAATTGAAGGCTGTAGTGTAGTCTGCTGTTCTCATTTTTTTATTTGGAAAAAAATCTATGGGTTTTCACATTGCTGTGTGGCATTCAGCGGGGGGCTATTACAATCCTAAATTTTTTTTCTAGACCACCTAATTCTAAGTAAAAATTAAATGTAATGAGAGCCACTTGGAGTTCTGAATATTTTAAAGCATAATTCCCACAGAAGGGATTCGACCTAAACTGCAGAGAGCATCAGTTGGCTAATTATAGCTGCATTTTATATTACAGCAGGTGTCAGATGCAGTCATCTCAATAAAGTCCACATAATACTCTGGAAAATAACAAAAGCTTTTCTTTGAATGTGGGTACTAATTTCTGCTAGGTGTCATATGAGCTCTGATACTTCTTATTGGCGTTAACAAGAGCACTGCAGCACTCAAACATGCTTTTTGCTTAGGATGAATTGATACTGTAAAGCACTTGCTAGTCAGCCTTGGCAGATGTCAGTAGTTAATACTAGTGTTGCAGAGGTTGGTATATAATGCAGAGTCTTATGTAAATACTTTTAGATGATGAGCTGGTTTTGCGAATGAGTATGAGCTGCACACCAACTTACTTAAAACTAAATAGACAACAGCAGGATAACTGCATTTACTTCAGCTTCTATCTTAAGTTATCTACAAGTAAAGGGCAGATGAGGAGGCAGTAACAAGAGCATTTAGTTTAATAAGCATTTCATGCTTTCATACTATTTTCCCAATTCAGTGTAAGCAGCATGTTTGAGTTCATGAAGGGATGGGTAAGAAAGGTCTTTCCTAAGTTTTGAAACAGATTCACTAAAGATTGTATCTTTGGGGCAGCCTGCATGTGATGAAACTACAATCTATAGGCATTTGGTGGTCACCCAACTTTTTAATTAAATGACACGATTCTGTGATTCCAAGAGGAATGTGTTTTAAAATATTTATGAATAAGTAAAATAAATACTGAAGTGGGTAGCTTGCACAGAATCACTTGAATACTAGGAATTGTGATGACGTTGAAGTGGAATCGCATGCACAATGGACATGGTGAAAAGCACACAAGGCAAACCCTGCCCAGCTGATTGTGCTTAGCCTAACATGCAAAAGAGGCACTTCCCAAGCTTGCCAGTACCCCAGGAGGTATTAAGGTAAGAGAAGCCTCAGTACAAAACAGTGGGGTCAGGCTATGAGAGATGTGCCACTTCTTCTCCCAAAGGGGATAGGATGTGCCTGATTCAAGTGTGAACTAGGAGAAGGGCTTCATCAAAGAATAATACTAAATACCATGTCCTAGCAGAACAAAGGAAATTCAATAGATGATGAACATTCCCTAACATCTGAGACTTCTGTAAGAGCAACAAGACATTTAGTGAACTACTGTCTCATGCTGTGTGCCTCTCCCACACATTCATCTCCCCTGAGAAAAGGTTCTCCCAAACAGCACACTGCCTTTGGCTCTGTCAAGAACCCCGTGGAAGAATGCAGAAGTTAAAGAAATAATATACACAGTACAATAAATCTTTTATTATTGAAATCTAATAAAGAGTCAACTGAACAAAATAGAACCAAAAGTTCCAGTGTGCAACCTCCAACTCCATAAGAAAAAACAATTGCAGGTATATCATTTAATATGTTGTAGTACAGCAGAATAGTTTAATTTATGATTTTACCGCATTGCATACTGAATATACTAATGTGTAGGATGAACCTGAAGACTAGATGCAACAAGCAATTAATAAAAAAACAAATAAAAGTACATTAAAATAAAGTTATCCATATTAAGAATAATTACATTCCTGGAATTGTGTGCAGATATTGTTCAAAATTTTTCTAAATATAATAAGAAAATGAACATATAGGCTCTAAACCTGGGCAAAAACAAACAAACAAACGAACAACAACAACAACAACAACAAAACTACAGAAACCAAACACAGAGCTGCAGAAAAGAAGATGAGGGGAGAAATAATTCCTTGGCTAGTCTCTGGATGACATCTGGGGCACAGAAGGCTGTCCATGAAGGAGCTGCTTTAGCTCTCACACATAAGTTTGCCTCTGAGAAAAAGACATATGAAAAGGACTGAAAACAAAAGCTCAATTATAAAAGCTCAAGAGATGATTGCCATTGTACAAATGAATTTTTTAATTTAGTCTATTTATTCTGGATAGCCTTTCTCTGAAACCTAGTCATATTGAGGGCAGCCCAGCTCAACTTGGAAAGCTCTGAGGAGTTCTGTGAAAGGTAAGGAAGATAAGCAAGGGGTAAAGTTAACTGCAGGAATGGTCAACACAGTCATCCTCTCCCTTTTAGCCCAAAAGTTATGAGACTACCACTGCAGTACATTGCTTTTGCATTGTTGCTTTTCCCTGTCTTAAATTTCTGGTGTTGGGATGTGTTCCTGTGTGTTTGATACAGAGTTGGGTATTAAAGAATAAACCTTTTCCTGCCACTAGACATCCTCATTTTTTTCATTCTAGGGGGAGAAGGTAAGAGGCATTTATCAGCAACTAGAGATGCTATTGTAAAAAGTTGCTCCCAATAGTGTCACTCAGAATTTATTACCCTCTGCAGATTACAAAAACCTAATGGCTTCTCCTTGTGATGTCTCTGACATATTCTTTGGAAGCAGGCATCTCACAGACAGTTCCTATGGTAATGACTGTTACTGCCCTATATATAACATGAGTTTTATGTGTGTGTAATTCTCCTCGCTTATTCTAAAAAACTGAATGAGTCTAGGATAATTTTGTATATCACCTACTGTGAAAATTGCTTTGGTGGCAAGCAAAATCAACTACTCTGTGACCTACACTTCTTGATATTAGAGGTTATATGAAACTTACTGCACTCTCCTTTCTCACAGTTATTGCTACTTCTTCCCCTCCATTTTTACTCTAAGATTACAGGGATGTGATTGCACAATGCAGGCAGCACAGATGGCAGCTGAAGGTCTGTATCTGCCAGGTGTCTGCTTAACAGCTGAGTCAGTGTATGCAGCTGAGCACAGTTCAGTTTCTGACATAAATGTTCAGCACCATTTCTCTGAATCACGGCCTTGCATAACCTGTGGAAGTACCTTTGGCAAATTTTAGACTCTGCTCAAGTACACAGTAGTCTGGCAAGCAGAAGTCAGAGGTTTTGCTCTGAATTCATTGTAAATGCTCATAAGACAGAAGTACTTTCTGTATTTGCTACTGTGGATGCAAAGGATGGACTTAATTAGGTAAAAAACGGGAAAGTAGACCTTGGTATAATCACATATACCCAAATACACTTTACAGCAGGTCTGCTTGGGTTTGATGACAGACTGCAGAAGAGAGGGGAAGGCTATTTATTATAGCCAAGGCTTTTGCCTTGGCTATAATAAATGTTCTGTGGTCCTGTGATAACTAGGAGAGAAGAACCACTCTTGTGGTTCAGGAGGGGGGCATGGTGTCATTCTTGGCTCGGTGGAGTTGTTTTCCTCTTAACAGGGTTTGGATACATCCAGCAGCTCCTTTCTGACAGTCGAGGTTCACAAATCAGGTGTCATGGGTAGGGAAGTGGTATAATGCAATATATTCACCATCTCCTGACAGTACCACAATGAGATACCGTTTTCTGTAGGTGGTTCAGATGTATGTCAGTAGACAGTGCTGATAAATGCTCTTCCAGCCTGATCCTGTTTGATCTGATGTGCAAACAGATGCAAAAGATGTGAGTATGAACCTTGTTTGAAGGGGAGAAAATAAATCTGAGGAAGAAAGAAACCAGATGGTGGCTCATGTAAAAAACAGTTTGGGAAATGAGTGGAAGATTGCACCTTGTAGGCTTAAGGACTTCAAATAGGTTAGGGAACATAGGTAGGAAATGTGAGAGGGAGTTCTTGGCGAGGTGCCTATTATGACTGACAAGTTGAGGGACCAGAAATTGAGACAATGACTTCTGTCTGAGAAGGCATTGTTCTTCTCCAGTAGTTTTACAGGGAACGTTATTGTCTTCATGGGACATTACAGCTGATTAGGATGCCATAGATCCAAACAATGTAGGGAGTTTAGGGAGGAATGTTGTTTTCTTGAAGATCAGCTTACAGAAAGGGGAAGGTGGTGGGGAGTGGGAAAAAACATATGGAAAGCATATGGAAAAGAACAACTGAAAAATTTGAGACGCATTTTTGAGACACAGGGACTAGTTCACCTATTAGCAGTGCTTCTAAGAACTGACCTATGGAGTTGTGATAGGGAATCTCATTCTCAGATTCAAGCCTATGGAGTGAAATCGTGGTGCTTGCTGCTTGACATGAAAGATGTATCTTCTGTGGGAGCTCATTTCTTTTCTTTTGTTACAACAGAAAATAAAAAGATTTTCATAAAAGTGAAGATAAAACACTTGATAATATGTCTGTGAACATAGTTCCATTTAACCTCAGCTGTGGCATGAAAGACCATGAAATATCTTCAACTGGCTCTTCATTAAATCATACTATCTTTAAACATATTTCAAGGAAAGTAAGGAGTTTTGGATATTAAAAAACATATACAAATATTTCATAGTTACTGTATGTGAAGGTTCATGCAATCATCCAAGGCCAAAGTACTTGAAGAACTGTTAAATTATTATGATTTTAAAAATAATTACTGTAATACTTTGGAGAATACATTTGTCATAACAAATATAGAACATATTTTCTAATTTCTATTATGGTTGTCAAGGTCATTCGGTGACAAAATGCAAAATCTTATTTTTCTCATTCAGATATTGTTAGGTGCATAAATTCTTTAGCTAATGTAGAAAAACATTTAAAAATTTAAATTAGTTAATGAAGAAATTATGTCTTTGCCTGATATCACACAATCATTTTTTTATCCTGTGAACAGAATTTAACAATACACAGGCTCAGGCTGGCTTTATTCCACTAATACATGCTATTTCCAAAAGTATGTTGCCTATGTGTTAAACACCATGCACACATAAGTACCTCAGCATTCCTTGAAAATGAATTTTAAATCCACATTTATTGTAAGTGCTTTGGAGGCAAGAACCATCTTTTGTTATTGAACAATGCAAATGGGATCTTGGTCCATAATTGGGGCTTCTAAGCACTGTGAATTCTTTCACTAATGTTTCTCATTCTCTTTTTTTCCCTCTCTTTGTCCCTCTGCAGATTTTGCCAGTGTTTACAAAGGTTAGGATCCCTTGCATCCTCACCAGTCTTTACATTTGCCCAAGAATCAGATTCAGTTTAGCCCAGCATTCTTCACAAAGATAAAAGGGTGACAGATCCTGACACATTTGTGCTTTTCAAAACCAGAGAAGCTGATTCCACATGAAAACCCTATCCTGAAACAGCATCCAAACTGAAACTGTACCAGTGTTGGTAAAAAAAAAATAGGAGCCAGATATTGAAACTACATATAGTGATGTACTTCAGCAATCTCTCTTATACTATAACAAGAAATGCTGCCTTAGCCTTATTTTACAGTTTTTAACTTCTGAAAATTTGCTTTCAGAAAAATCTCATTTCTTTGTGATCAAAAGTCCTCATTTATGTCTTAGGTGACAACTGGTCTTCTTCACATGTATGGGCTTCTATCAATATTGTTTCAAACTATAATAGTGGGCAAAATATATTTTTGAATGCTTATTTTACAATTGTATTATCTGGACAGATATATAGATGAGTCATACATTAATCACTGAATTACTAAACTTTAATAGTCAATTTATACATGGCATATCAGTGTGATCTGTCATTATAAATATATATATTTAATGAGTGCATTTACAAAAATATTGATAATTGTGATTTTAATCAAAGATAGTGATTCAGTAAAACTAGAAAGAAATGTGAAATTATTAAAGAAGTACAAAGAGCTATACAAAATGGCTGATACTGCCAAATTGTTTGTCTCTTTTTAGGCTCTGATACTTTAGCCTGTAGTTAAAATGAGCTTTGCCACTGAAAGAGCATTGTGACCATAATGCCTATTGCCCAGACAGGAGTGGCAACAACTATTTAGTCACATGTTCTTAGGCTGGTTGTATAGTATAAAGCCAGTAGAAACCATTGCAATTATCTAGTTGGACCTCCCACATAACATAGACCTAAGAATTTCCTGGAATTGGTTCCTTCTGAAATTACAGTCTGTGTTTGAGAAAGCATGCTATTCTTGATTATAACATTTCCAGACATGAAAAAATTACCAAAACTCTGAATATGATGTTTCAATGATTATCATAACTATGAAAAAAATGGGACCTTTAGTCTAAATTTATGTAGCTTTTAATTTCAGCAATAGGAGTCTTGTAACTAGATTTGCCCAAACTGAAGACTTCAGTCATCTTTCTTTAGTAAAAATATTACAGAACTTGGCCAAATCATTTTTTATCTTAACAACTCCACTTTACCAGGTACACCCATCAGATGAATGCTAAATAGCTATGTTACTAACTTCAAGACATTTTTAATGCAATATACAAGTGATTGTTTATTTTCCTTTGAAATGTAGCAAAGCACCTCTAAAAAAGGTTAAACCTACAGCAAGAAAAAGGTAATGTACACTGTCTCCCTTAATCAACACTCTTGTACTTATGCATACAGATCATGAGACCACAGTTATAATTGGCATATATGCATCAGGACATGCCAAACCTTATATTCAGTAAAAAAAATCAGTATGTCCATACTTCTGTCTGTTCTGATCAGAGAGCAGAATTCTGTGATAGAATCACTGAATGATAGAACTGGTTTGGGTTGGAAAGGACCTTAAAGATCATCTAGTTCCAACCCACCTGCCATGGACAAGGAGGCCACCTACTAGATCAGGTTACCCAAATCATTTGGGCAATATCAGTATCTAACCATTTGGGCTATGTCTGTAGACAGCTTTTTTTTTTTTTTTTTTCCTGAAGCTATTGGTTTTAAATGAATTAAAGGGGTCAAAATTGAATCACTAATGAATCACTTTTATTTTATACTTCCTCTTGTCTTAGAGTAGGCTTGCAATATTCCATGATAGAGTGAAACCACAAAGACTAGCTTTTACATCTGTAGTATTGCATCAAACTAATTATGATCTTGTGAGTGCTGTGTTGTACTAGTACTCACAGAATACATTTCCATTAACTTCATAATCTCGGGGTATATTTAAAAGGGGTATATTTAAGCAGGGCTCAGAAAAGGCAGTAGTTATATGATTTATCCTGCAAATGGCTTTTAGCTTCACTTTCCTCTATTTAAATATCCTGTGTCAGATTTCCCTGCCTTCAGCTGGAAATAGAAGTGCTGTTGTCGTAGCAGTGATCTAAGAATAGAGAGCATACAGAGCATGGAAAAAGAAGTAAATAAGATTAGCTGAGGTAGCTAGGAAAGAAAGACAAGCTTTTAGGAGCAGTCTCCTCACCAAATTGTTGCACCAATAGAGCTGTGATTAGGGACCGACTGAATGCTTGCTCCCCTTTCCCAGCTACTCCCACTCATCTTACAGAAAATATTATTGCTTTGTATGAACTGTGTGTGTCTTAAATTACAGTTAGGAGATGTATTTTTCTTTAATTAATTGAGGAGTTTTGTCTTGACTTCTTTATTCGGAACCTGAGTGAAAAATTTCTAAGATCTCTTGGACAGAGAGATCTTGTATTCTCCTTGTGCTTCATTTTCAGAGCACTGTCTTTAGTAAATGACTTAGAAAGTCATTTAAGTCATGAAAGATTCCAAGATGAAGCATATGTCAAGGGTAATCATTAAAAATCTTCTTACATATTTTCATTTTTTTAATCCTGTCAATCTTCCCCATACTTTTCCATGTTAGGAGCTCCTTTATCAAACAGTCAAAGAAGTAAGAGATTGAAAGGTAATGAGATGTTAACATGTTTATAAGATATTAACTTTAGTATTTGTATCTCAAATAGATGTCTGCACAGGTCTTGCAAGAAATGAAAAAAATGCTGCTGTGCAAACCAATTCATTATTTTTTCATAATATTTCCAGAATTACAGTCAGTTATAAATCTGTTTGAAGGATTTTCTCTATAATAGCACTTTTAAGCATGGAGCTTGACATTTGAGCTGAAATCTCAAACTTCTACTGATATTGGAGAAGAAACAAAAAGTGATGGAAGAAGAAAGAGAAAATTTTTAGCTAAATTTATTCAGGTTTATAATTTTATTTTATAAAAAATAAAAGTTATAAAATTTAATTTTATTAAGTTTTAAAATATGCATTATATAATTATGTACTTGGGTCTTATGATAGCGATATGCTTAATGTAAACCGATACAGTAATTAACTTGTTGATATCTATATATCTTTATCTCTATCTGAATTGGATAATTCTACATCAGAATAATATGTTTCTGTTGAATGTGCTGCACAATTAATCTTAGATGCTTTAAGTATCTCTTAGCTAAGAATTTCAAGTAGGGTAACTTCTCATGGTCTTGGGTGTTTCCCTTTGTTCATGCTAAATTTGGGACTTCTTTAAAATGAGACTGATTTTCAGAGGTGCTAGTATTCACTTGTTTTCTGTAAGGCAGGTATTTCAAAGGTTTCTTGCTCCCATGTCTAAGCAAAAAGATACTTAAAGTCTTTATTTGTTTTTGTTAATTCTTGATTGTACTACATTTTCATTTTTTTAAAGCACACAAAAATTTCTGAGCCAGGGACACAAAAAGCTGTGGGCCACGGGCTCAGGAAGTTGAATGGATCTGAATCTCATAAATGAAACCACAGTATTTTGGAAGTAATGAGGGGAGAGGTTAAGAAGTTGTGTCCTGTAATTATCATATCAGCTTCCTGATGAATATGTTACCAAAAATGTATCTTTTCTTCATATGAATGATATATATATGTATATTTCATCTGAAACCTGTGAGCTTGAATTTGAAAGGGCTGATTATTCTGTTCTCTATGAATCATTTAAGCACCTCAGTAATTTCACTTACTTTAACAATATTGTTTCAGCATCTGCATAGAGTTGTATACATATTTAAGTACTCTATTGGGACTTAAATAATGTGTTTTGGATAGCCTGCTCTCAGTATACGATTCTCACTAATATAAATAAAATGAAAATACAAATGAGTGGGTATTATTCATTAATACCCATGTTGCTCTGCTTCTCTTTGTTTCAGAATAATAAAGTTTTCCTCTTAAAAGAAATATTTCCTTTATTCCTTTACCAAAATCATAGTACACTATATTAGTTGTTGATTTGAAAATTTCCTGAATACTCTCTGAAAATGATAACCAAATATATACTATTTGTCCCCCTGATTATGTATAACCTTAAAGAAATTCAGAATGTAGCGAAGCATGACTTTTCATTCCTGAGGCAATATTGGCTATCCTTCATCAAGCTGTGCTTTTCTAAATGGTACCCATTTAATCTCCAAAAAATGCTTTTTAAGATTCCCTCCTCCCAAAAGGCATCCAAACTAAATGGTCTATAATTTCCTGAAGTGTTCCCAGAGTCTATCTTCAATAGTGACATTATGTTGGCCATTTTCCAGCCATCAGGTCTTTTGCTGAATAGAATGACTATGTAAAATGTCTGCAAAATAATAACACCTGTACTTTTAAAAAGAAATATTGAATATCGGTAACTACTTACTAGTGAAATGTTGTTATTAAATGTCACTATACTATTATACCATATTATAGATGAATTATTAGTTTCCTTTTCCTAATACTAAATCCACTGTCTATATTTCATCCAGAAAATAATCACTTGAGTTATTTACTCTAAATGTGCATTTGCATTTTTTATCTGGTTGCATATAGTTATTTATAGTAAATGTCCTTAAAAGGAAGTATTATTTTAGAAATAGGAAAAAAGCTACATTGCTTTGTTTAATGTATTGTCTCATGTTAAAAGACAGTCTTCATAGAACAGATTTTAGAAGGAATGAGTAGAGAATTAAGCTATTAATTTAGCTTAGCAGCTAAATCTTATAATTTTCATGGAAATAAGACAATATGCACATATGGTCAAGCACTACAGCTCAGTTAATGTTTAATATTTTGCTAAGAGGTGGTAGTGAAAGATGTCTAAGCCTAATGTTTTGGTTAGTAATTTTTATGAGCTTTTTGGTGTTTTCTTCAATGTATTGCTCCAGCACTTCATTTGCAATACAAATTTTTCTTTTTAAATAATTCGTACTTAATTACAGTAGTTGTCAGTTATGTGGTCCTTTTCATTCTTGAAATGTTTTAGAAACGTTAACTCCCACAAAGTTTTGAGAAGCAATGAAGTATTAATGATCCATTTTTACAAACAAAAAAGCCAGAGGTTGGGAAAACATTTCTGAATATTGACTATAATATTAGGCACAGACTAGATAGATACATGATCTAATTTTCAGAAGCACTGAAGAAATTTGCATATTCATAATGGTAACTTTTGGCCTAGTAGTTAAATTCCTAAACAATCTTGGATACCAAAATACTGCGTTATTACAAATTTTTATGTATCTATAACCCAATTCACAGATGTGCAGTAACTGCATAACTACCCAGATAAAAACATGGGAGGAGTTCATTAATTCAGAATAATAATTACAGCAGGTAAGCCTGAGGCTGCCTAAAATGCCATGAAGGGAAGAATGATCTGCAGATTCTCTCAATTCCAGCTGCTGTTTTGATGTATAAATAACCCTTTACAAACTTCCCTCCATGTAGGCTAAACAACTCTGAAGCCTTTCTTGGCATTAACTGCATAAATAATTTTTAGTGAAAGAGGAGATTGAGACTGGGAGCAAGATTGCAAAATTTGTTGCCTAGAGTTCTCTCGAGTGGGGAAATGTTAGGATTGTACTTACTAGCTCAAAGAGCCAGAGAAGATCAGTGTCTCTCAAGAGTTTGCAGCCAAATAGTGAAGTTGTGCTCCTGGGCAGTGTGGATTTGACCTTGATTTTTCTCCCAGCTTGAGGAGAGAACTGCACATTGGGGAAATTCTCTGATCACCAATGTCTTCATTTTTAATAAATTAAGTGGCTAACACTGAGTTTCACACAAAATCAATCTCCCAGATGTGTTTCACATGCTATGAGCGCATCTACTATTTCAGGATCCCCAGGAGACACAGGTGGGATGTGCCCAATTCGTGGATATGAACAAGGGATAGTGGGTATTAGATTCATATTCTGCTTCTGAGTAGTTGTGAACATGGATTGAAGCAGATGTTCAAGCACTGGGAATTTTATCTAACACTATCTCTAGCCTTTGTGACTAAATTTCAGCTTTGAAGATTTTGACAGGGTGTTATCGTGACTTATAAATGTACGCCCTAAAGATATATCTATACTGATATTTAGGGTTCATCTTGAAGTTACTGTCAAACAGTTTGAGCCACATGAGACAAATATTTCCTGTTTGCATGATATTTCTGTGGGTTGCTTGGTGTAAACCAAAGCTGTTTGCATTGCATTTCTATTTCATAAGAATAGAAGTAAGTTGTATCCCAAGTTTCCTTGTGGAACACAGCTGTCAATCATTTGGCAGCCTTGTATATTCTCTAAGGTGGCTTCCATTTATAAATAGTTGGAGGTACAGAAGAGTCATATTTAAAGAATAGTAAATTGATGCATTCCTGGTGAGAGTATCTCCCAACATGAATTTCTGAGCTAGTGGAGAAAGACCTTGCAGTATTATTTTCAGTATCCTCACTCCAAAGTTTGACAAAGCTTCCAGTACAGAGGTAGATGGCTGTTGATCATGTATAAGTATTCACAAGTCCTAAAAATGTGGATCCAGTATTGAAGGTAACTGTAAAACTGACTCCTAGCTATCAATGTAGGCATGACTAGAGTGAGTTTTCCAAAGTTACAATGTGAATCTGGTGCCAGAGCTAAAATGAGATGTTATGATTTCTGATTTCCTACTTCTTATCCCAGACCACTGCACCTTACCTCTCCAAAAAGTTAGATCAAAACATAAAAGTTCTGTGTTGCATCCAGTGTTTAAAGGAAAGCAAATAACAATGAAAACTGAAGAATAAATGATGTGCAAATTGTTAAGAGCCATTTATATACATACTATTAGGAATGGATTACATGCATCGATGAATCAGCAGTTTTAATCAGATGAAAATACTTTTGAGCGCAGTTCCAGTATGATGAATATGCTAGAGTTGTAGATCACCAGGAAGAAGATTAATATTCTGTGTATAATTATACACATTTCTTCTCAATTCTTTTTTTGAAGACAGCAACTAGAATTTAAAGCAACAGTCGTTCCATGAATTTACTTCACATAATCACAAAGAAAATGTACAAGGAAGCATGTAGCTTCCTGCCTCCCACCTGCCAGCATCCAACATCTCTCTACAAGACATTTTCTTCTTAGTTTCCTGTTTACTCCCATCTTGCTCCCCTAAGCCTGGTTCTGTTCCCCCACTGAGCATTCTTCTTCCATCCTTTCTCAAATATGGAGAGGCTCCTGTACTGTGGCAGGGTATGCAGAAGTGTCGTGTTGGATAGTTACCCCTTGCTGGCAGTGGTCTCACACTCTGTTCACGAGATGAGATGTCTCATCCTTCACAATGGAGGTTTTTTGGGTCCATTTGTACTGAGGTATGCACTGAAATGCATATTTCATTTACAGCCTTTCTGAGAGTATGTCTCCAGAATACCTGATGCCTTCCTCTTTCTGAGGAACAGTCTACCTTCTGCATAATTACAAGCTGTCCATCTTTAGCCCTGTTTGAAGCATTTCTCAGCATTTTCTCTAGCTAACTTGGGCTTCTGTAAACCATTCAGGTATCCATAGTGCCCTGTGGGTACCCAAAGGGCTGGGTGCTCTGAGGTTCCCTGCTTGCTATCAAAGAACATAGAGTCCCTGAGGGACTGTTAGTGGCTAGGCAGTGTAGACAGTGAGTCAGGACACCCCTTGCCGAAGCAAGATAACATAGATATAATTGTTTCTGCTTCTGTGGGTCAATGGTCATTAATTTGCATTCATTGACTGCTTGATACTGTCAAAGGTCTATAATACAGCAATCTGAATAATGTAAGAACAGAAGCCAGTCCGGGTTTAAAGAACTAATTGGATGACTCATCCTAAACATCAATTAGCACGATCAGGTCCTTAGTGATCATTTTTGAAGCATTATTGTTAATTTTCTTGTTGGGTTTTTTATAGCTGTCATCTGTTGCTATCAGGCCGTGTTAATGTGATACACAGTGTGCTCTCTTTGTAAGAGCAAAATGAGAAAAACATTACCATACTGCACACTGATAGATACTAATTACCTGTGCTGGGGAGGACTACATTCTGTGTTGAAGAAGTATTTAAATACATAAAGTGGCTCCAAATCATGTTAGGTAAAATTGAAATAAACTCCACTATCTCTAATAAAAGACCTGGATTCTGTTGGGGATGATAAAGGTCATTGGACTGTAGTTGCCACAATAGATCCCTGTATGCAGTCATCCAGATGAGGGACTTTCTTGCAGAGTACAGCGCAATTCCCTCTGGCATTAGTTACAACAGGAATGGGGTACACAACAATACCCAGTTCAGGAGCCCTTATTCATTGCTGTTTGCTGGAGAATATAAATAGGCTAGATCCTTGCTGCAACTGTAGTGAGGGATCAAGATAGCTCACAAAGAGTTCCTACTGATGGCAGCAATTTTTTTTGGAAGGGAAAATTAATCAAAGCTGACAGCTGTGCTGGAATGGCTAGACTGCATCTAAGTCATTTAAGGCCAGTTCAGATATTTCACCCTGCATTGCAGCCCAGACATGCACAAAGTAGTCCATGTGCAAGTACTGTAATTAAATAGTTACTCTGTGATTTATTTTTTTTTCTTATAAAATGACATTCGGACACTTTGATTTAGATGTTAGAAAAAATAAGGACATATATAGATAAAAGAATCTTTTCATGCATGAGGTCTTTTTCTTCTAGCAGTATAACAGATATAAAATGGCCCTGAAAACAATAGCTGAAATCACATAGATACCCCAGAACTTTTTCAGAAGTCACCCTGAGACAACACAAGCTGCAGTTCTTGCTGGGTCACTGAGAGCACAGAGGGACTGCTGCTGTGTGGGTAGCACAGAGGAGCTCTACCAGTTCTTTCATGGCCAGTGCATCTGGTAGTCACAACCTGGAATCCAGGTCCAGGCTTGTGGCAGAAAGCAGTGCTGTGCACAAGTAATCATATTTAGCCAAGGGCATCCGTGCCCAGAAGTGGCAGCATCTGAATGCTCACAGGTACTCAACATTTAGTAAATTGATAATTTCCCTTTACATTTTGCTGGTAATGATCCACTTTATAGAAAATACACCTGAATGTGGCATTTGTTAGTAGTTCCAGCAGCAAGATAAAAAAAGAAGTAAGCCTGGAGAGCAAGCTGCCAAGTGCCACTGTAGTAAATCTGTGCTTCAGGAAGGTCTGCACAGCCTCTGACACTAGGAATCCATAGTTTGGACAAATAAAAGAGTTGATATCCTTTTCTATTACCCCCAACTTCATGATCATAATTAATAAAAATCCTTTAGGATTATTATTTTTTTTACTCTTTCCTTTCAGTGTGCTTATATTTGCTGTCTGGAGTAATGACTGTTCTAGGCCTTGTTTTACTCTTAGGCCTAGAAAAAGTTTTACGAAGAGAAATGTAAAAGCCTAGAAACAATTACCTGAGAGAGGAAATGAATGGGATCAGATTAGAGTATGTATGATGAGTAAAGAGAAAGAAGACTGAGGAGGAACTTCTGTTCCCTCAGGCTATGTCTAAACTTCAAGACCTGGGAATAATTCTCCACCTTCTGCTCCAGGTACATGATGTAAGCAGGAGCTTATCTCTCAGCTGGAGTGTATGGGCCTTCTTTGCCTGTCCCCTCTGCTCTTCCTTTCATGGAAAATGGACCTTAATGTGAGGAGCAACAGTGGTGGTAACATAGTCTGGTCAGGTTCCTACATGGACCGTAAAGAAGCAAGATCCTGATGGTTTTTTGTTTTGTTTTTGGTTTTCTACATATTCATACATAGAAAGAGAGAACCTGCCAGCATATGCTCATCTGCTCACTTTTTCTCTCTTGCCCCAAGTTTTGCCTCAAAAAAAAGTGATAGAACTGAGTAATTTTATTTTATGACAATGGTTGTCTGTTTCTCACTATAGGTAGTGAGGGCTGAAAACACAGTAGCTATTACATTATATAATACTTATCTGAGCATATGTGGTGTTCTTTCAGCACTTCTATGTAGTGCCCCACTTTAGACAGGTGGGATGGAAAGTACCTCCAGCAAAACCATCCTGTAGTTGAAGACACTTTCCTAGAATGAGAGGTCCATGTCAGCTTGCTTAAACAAAAGGGGTATGTTCAGCCCTGGTATCCCAGGAAGCCCAGTGAGCACTCACTGCTAGACAGCGTGGTTGTGTAGAGCAGAAATTACATGTTTATTTCAATGTGAGAGTTTTGTGATAAAGCAGTTTCCTTCTGGCCTGACAAATCAGAAATAGGTGCCTAAGTAATGAAGAACAGGGCCATTTTGTACTGGCTGTCTTGGGTATCTCTCTGTTACCATCTGTTATGAAGCCCATTTTGAGATGAGTTTAGCCCAAAAGGTGCTTAAAAGCTTGGCACTGCAAGAGCTCCATATCTGTGGCTTTAGTTTCTAAGCCAAAACCCTCCTTTTTGATTGCCTAAATATGCATAATGCCTCTAAAAATCAGGTCACGTACTATCTTCTTATATATGAATATGGCATCTGCAGCCTTTACCAACAACAAGTTTCTATTTTCTTCCATCTCATTGATAAAGATATTGAATAGCGCTGAACTAAGAATAGATCTATGTGGAACCCCATTATATAATGATGCCCTCTATACAATTACTTTTTTGCTGTATCAGCAATTTCAATCCAGTTAAAATAAACTACACAGATTTTATGTTGTGTCACTTTTAACTAGAAGGTCAGAATACAAGGTAAAATATTTTAGATCGGTTATATTATGCAACTTCCTTTAGCAACAAAACCTTTTCATTTCATCAAAAGATGTAACCAGATTTATCGCTAATTTTCCATGAAACCTCATTCACTGAAATGGATTATGCTACTGTCTTTATGGATTTACTGATTAGATCCCATTCTCTTCTATATCCCAATGTATTGTCTGGAATGAAGATATGGTCACTCAATTTTTAGTATCTTTGGTAACGTTCTTCAGGCTTCTTCAAAAATGTCAATGTATTAAGTATTTTCCAGTATTTACTGAAACTTTAACAGCATTACAATATTTTTAAGAGGTTGTTCCCTGAGCAGATGAAAGAATTAAACCTTATTTTCTTTGGAGTTGTATTTTGCACTTGCTTACTTCTTAATCCCAGCTCTCTCTGTATCTTCTACATCTTTCCCAACATAGTTCTACCATGCCCTCCCCTCCATGCTTCCAGCTCTCCTCCATTACATCACCTAACTCCCCACAACACTGCTGTGCACTCCTTCCATTGTCTTTGATCTCTGATACTGTTGTACCTGTCTCTAGCTCCCTTCTATCTCTGGTGTGTCCAGTACAACAAAAGCTCTGTGTTCTCGTGTTCTCTATATACTTTTTTTTTTTTTTTTTCCACATTCTCTACCACTGTGTTTTGTCCTGCCACCTGGGAGAGAGACAACACATCTGGCACAGGCACGCTGAGTAGCTGGCTAGTACACGTGTAGTTGCTGAATGAGCTGGCTGCTGCTATGTGTGATGGACAATGAATTCTCTTCTGTGGCATGAATAGAGGCTCTCTTCTACCCAGACATGATTTTTTTTTTTTCAATTAAATGTGTAGAAAATTAATTGCTGCTTCTTTCCTTATGGCTGCAACTATCCAAAAGGGTGAAAATTACATTGGGGTGGGGGAAGAAGATGGGGAAGGAAAGGAGAGTTATTAGGCAGCTGAAGAGGCAGTCACATGAACTTCATTATTTATTTAGACATGCACACAAATCAACCTTAGAATGCTACTTTGGCCAATTGTTTCAAAACTCTGGGATGCATACTATGCCACCCATCAGATCTGAAAATGATTTAACATCAGTGCTTAGCATGCTCCCTGTCCCTGGGAAAGTGGGAGGTACCTTGTTATCACTGAGGTATCACCTAGTTCCTTTCTAGTTGCCAAATACAAGTATTTATGTCATGTTTTGACAAGAATTAATAATATCTCCTTACAATAGTGAGTCTAATAGAAACTTCAAATACAAAAAAGAAAACAGTAGCACATATACTTCATAACGCAGCCCTGAGATTAAGAGGGTCAGTATTCATTCAGAGTTTTTTGCTGGAGACCTGTAAAAAGCAAAAGCTATAACTTGTACTGCCAAAGAATGCTCTTGTTAACACGACTCATGTAAAACCCCTTCAGTTTGCCAGTATTGTGCCCTGTACTGCCCCAGACTAGGAAAGTGCACTTCACTTAATATACATATAAAAATACTAAACAACATAAATTCTTCAGCAAGAGCTTGAAGCAGTATCCGTGCTACAATCACATATCACATTAACATTTGATGTTATTACAGCTTCGCAGGTGCAACAATCCTTGGTCCTTGCCCCTGTGGGAGAGCAGTGGTTGACTTCTATTTCTTTTTTAACTGTTTACATTTTTACTTCAATCATAGTTTGTCTTATCTCTCCCTCTGCAGGAGGGCAATCATCAGTGAGATTTGCCGCGAATACATTGCGGCTGATGTATCTAATGGAACCTGCACTTATAGCCAGACCTGTCAATAACCCTAGCACCATTACAGTAGATAGCTTTTCACAAGATTGGCTTCTTCTTGCAAAGATTATTCAGTACCATATGCGCAAACAACAGCAGCCATTATTGCCCTTTATTTCCCACCTCTCCTTTCCTTAGACTAGCACATCTCTTTATTATTATTTGACAGCAATGAAGAATAGCCCAATCTTTGCCATCATTTGGTAACAACAATTCTTAGCACTTTTCATGTTCAAAGGGCTTTGCAGTCATTATCTAATTAATCTTCACAACAGATCTGTGAGGCTGATAGGAAAGGTTTAGCCTCATTTTATAGCTGGGGAAACTGAAGCTGTGAGTTGAGCCGCTTGATTTTCAAAGGTGCTGTGCATTCTTGGCTCCCATTGAAGTTAATGAGAGTGCAGAGGGAACAACACCTCTGAAAATAAAGGAGCTTGTGGAAGCGTGCAGAGGAGGCTACTATCAGTATGCAGCAGGCATTCTTTGGTCCCAGAGCCACGCTCAGGCTATCCAACCAGGCCTCTCCTAGGTCTAGGTTTTCAGTGGCAAGCTGGCCATCTCATGTGGGGTATTGCTAGCTAGCTTTACATTTCAAGTTTCAGTGTCACAGAGGAACATTTCATAACCCCTGCAGTGCAAGTTTTACCCCACGGGGACTTTATTTGATTTCTCCTCGCTCTGGAAAAATGCCTTTAACCTGTTAAAAGATGTCACTTTGCAGCACAGGCACGGGGCTTCATGTGCATTGACTCACTCGCAGTTTTATGGATACATTTTACAGAAATTGCACTTATTTTGAAATACTCCCTAAGCACTAAGGACCATAGACACAATGCATTCACTAATGCTTCCCTAATTCGTGGAGGTGGCTGCTTTACCAGTCACTATCAGATCCTTAATCAGCAGAGTTGTACAGCATGTAGATATTCAGTAAAAGTGCTTAATAAAAATCATTTAATTCTAAATTACAAGAGTGCACTTAACCCTAAAGATATTAAAACTGATTGTTTGATGTACTGCACTGAGTGGTAGAAATTTAAAAATAAAAGCTTCTTTTACTTGCATCAAAGAGAATAAATCTTCTATCCTTCATATCCTAGTGTCATGATATTATGCTGTGATAAACTAATCCATTTTGTAGTTTTAAGCTGTAAATACAAAGTACTTCAACCTGATTGGTGACAACAGAAGCAACTGAGTTTCAAAGAAAAGAGTGAGCGCTATGGCTGGCTCTATTAGATGGCTCTTGTAGGCCGTCCGTCAGTGTACTTTCTGCTGTGGATTTATAAATCCATTCTACAGTCTGGCTAGTGGTGCAATGTGTATTGTTAGAGTGCTGCAGTTAGACATTTTTGGTAATAAGATATAAAATGTCTGCGTCTCCCTTTTGTTAAGCATACCATAAAACATTTATATTCACCCCTACATGGATGGATCAATCTCCCCTAAACAGGCATGCACTTTTGGGTAGGTGGAAATGTATTTGTTTATATGATATAAAAAGTAATCAATAAACATATCAACTTCTCTCTTTCTCTCTCTCTCTCTCTTTTTTTTTTTTTTTTTTTTGATTGACATGGTTTTGTAGTATGTTTGTTGTCAAAATGTAGCCTTTTTGGAAAATATCAGCAGCAATAATTCTTTTAATTTAGAATATATTTAGAATTTAAATAATTCTTTTGAAGAAATAAAATACTTAACATTTTTTTTCAGTCAGTTAGAAACAAAATGATTTCTTATTATCCAAACTCACCCAATGTTAGTATTTTATTGTCTAAAAAGAGAGGAAAGGAGAAAGGTGTTGGATATGTCTGTATTTTGATAAAATGTAAAAAATTATGAACGTGTTCATTTTTAGAGCAACAAATACCTTTTCAGTTCCAGCACTTTTTCCAGGGGAACAAAAATAATTTTCTTTCCCTATCTACTGTGCAAATAACCATCACAGACATATTTTGAAATATCCCTTCCTAACTCTTCACATACTGCCTGTCTTCCTGGACAAGATGCAGTATTTGCCTATATATTTGGGTGTCAGTTTCTATCACAATTCTCTATTTTTCCCACTCGTTATAATATTGTTTGTGTTCATCTTAATTAATTCTCCAGCTTTATATCGAAGTGTTTCCAGATGCTTTTTTCATACCTTTAATAGAGCATTCATAGACTAGAGTTTTATTTGCCTAATTTGGAGGATGTGGCAAGGTGTAGGTTTTATTATATCTTATCCAGAGTCATGATTTGTAACTTGTCAGTTCACTACACTGAGAATTGCTTGTAATAAAGGATGTTAATTCAAAACAAACAAACAAACAAACAAACAACAAAAAAACCCAACCCTGCAATTATAAAATAATTTGTTTAAAAACTTTTTTTTTTTTTTCCAAAATAGAATTTAAAATCTTGGGAACAAAGTGAAGGATTCATATGCCTTTTGATTTATTTTTTTCTTGTAGTATTTTCTGAGAAATTTGTACAGTATATTTGATTACCTAATTGTTTAATTTTGCCTTCTATAAACAAGATTAATTGCAATTCGCTAGCCTGAATAAAAATATACCCATTATAGTAAATAAGCAAATACTGACATTCTGCCTCTGAGCTGTAATGATAATTTAAGACTGGTGTAAATGGGTGCACTGCTATCCTCAAACTGTTTCTGACACCTCAATACAGGGCATCAGGATAAAAACATTTGGTCCTGAAAAAGAAGATTTTTAAGAGCTAGTTGAATAGGCTCACAGCTTCAGAGGGCAAGGAGGTGGCCAGCCAGATGATGATTTTGAGACTTGCATCTCCTCTCCCATTGCTCCTGGTTCCACTAGGGCAATGTCCTGTTTCAAGCCAGACTGATGGAGAGGAATATGGCCCCACCACCCTTTAAAGGTACTCTAAAGATAATTCTCATCGTATTTAGAAATCATTGAGCTTCAACAAAGCCATAGTTAGGGTTAAGAGAGGCTGCCTGGCTTTGTGGATCTTCCGTCATATACTTAAAGACTTCTCTTCACATCCTACTGTTATAATTCATGTAACTGAATTTACATAGTCCACATAGTGCACAGCTTGATACATAATGACTAAAATATTATACATCATGATGGATGTTGTAAAGAAAAATTAGCAAAAACTCTGTTGATAAGAACCATACTAATGAAAACTGCCATATAGTAATCACCTAATTCAAAATAATGTTGATTTAGCTTAATTTACTAGTTTAACTACTCACACAAATACAAAAAATATTTGCATACCCCCGGCTCCCAAGCTTTTTCTGAAGTGGGTATGGATATGTTATTATAGCTGGTGTTTAAACATGTTTTCCATGTGAAATGGCAAAGCTGGAATAAAATCAGTTTACCATTAGAAATCATAAGAATCAAAGTTAATCAGTTTGCACACAGCTGGTTGATTCTGAACTCGGTTTCTACCCATTTCACACAAAACCCAAATATAAACAACTCTTCTATCTGGGATAAGCATTCTGAATGAAGAACACAATGGGATCTTTTAAACAGCAGTGCAAAACATGTTAACTAAATTCTACTGCTCTGACTCTAATCCTTATTTTTCCCTTTGGCAAAGCCTCAGTTGCAGTGTAGGCAGAGTTTATAGTAGATACATACAGGGTGACCAGCTAGCCTAAGATAAAGTTACAAATACAATTGCACATACATTGATTATATTAAGAGATTAACATTTCTGCATTTACTTGCCAGGAGAACTATTGTAAATTAATTAAGTACGTGCTATAATAGTATAGAGAATTGTAGTTAACTTGAAAAGTACAGACTTATTGTCTGTTTTGCATTGCACATAATTTTACACACATATGCAAAGAATTTGCAGCCTTCAGTTTCTGATAATTTTTCAAAATAATATGAGGTTGTACAAAGGGCAAAACAGCAGAAGGAAAATGGTTTCTTTCATTTTTTTTTTTTCATTTATATAAATCTTTCTTTATATTACTAAATACTTTACATTACTGAAATGGAAAAAAAAAAAAACCAAAATTCACTGGAATTTCTAAATTATGAAACAAATTTCACTGCAGCTTTTTATGAGATTCCTTTTAGCTTCTCAGATTCCAACAAATACTTTCACTATATTAAATATTTCTACTGATTATTTTGTTTGGAAAAAAATTACTGTTATAAAAGCATAAGTTTGAATTACATTTCAAAATCTAGCCCACAGCTAGCAATTGAACAAGTCCCATAAAAGTTATTTATCAAGCAATGCTATTCATCAGAGTCCATTTTCAACCAATACATATATCTTTGATGTTTAACTTGAATGCTATGTAACACTAATTGCATAGCAGAGAAAATCATCTCTGCCCAAATTTAAAAATAATTTCTTAATATTTGTGTTCCAGAATAAAAAGAAAACATTCAGAGTAGCCTAGTGGCCAAATTCTCAGCTAGTGAGAGCACTGGAATCATTGATCCAGAATAGTTGTTTCAATAGCATGAGAAATAATATATGGACACACTTTTCCAGGAGTTTCTTTATTCAGCTATGCCAGATGTATAATACTAAACTCTTGAATAATTCAATTTTAAATTAAATGGTGGATTCAGATCTTATCAGAATTATTATTCATTTATATTCCAGTAAGCTCTACTACCCAAAATGGCTATATATACAGTTTTGATGAGCTGTTTGTTTAAGTACAGAGATAATACAGAGAGCCTTTTCTGAAGTGGGTATGGGGATATTAGTATAGTTAGTGTTTAAACATGTTTTCAATATGAAATAGCAAAGCTGAAATAAAGTCTGTTTACCAATAGAAATTGTAAGAGTTTTTAATCTAAAGTTTGTCAGAATTATGTTTTGATAAATTCAAAAGCACGGTGATGCTAAAATAACTGTGAACTGTATACTAAGTACTATATATGTGTGGGTAGTGCATTTGAGTTCATTTAAACTGAATACGAGTTGTGGTGACAAGATTACCCCCAGTTTATGTAAAAACAGAAATTTGAGTTCCATGAGAAATTCACTACTATGGCAGTTTTCTTGAAAGCCACTAGGTGGAAGTTATTTTCCTACTGAGCAACTTTATTCCCCTCACAGAGGCCATTGCTTTGTAATATTAGGCTGTAAAGGAGGCATCTATCTTATATATTATCCTTGTTAGAGATTCAAGCAAATTCTTAGTATAAAAACTTGTCATTTGGAAAAATTTTGAAATATAAAGCCAAAACCTGTCTTTACTGGAACAAGTGCTGGGCAGGAGTTATTCTATTAATATTATTGCAATTGAATTGATAAAACATTTGCCAAAGTAGTAAGGATCAGGCCCAAGACAGTCAAAAAATAACTGTAAAACTACTGAGAGGTGGAGAAAGAAATTTAACACAATATAATATTAAATCTGAACAGAAATGTAAAGGTCTGGTTAAAACTGAGGAAATTACAGACGGTACAACTAATTCTTTCATCAGAAGTGCTTGCAGGTAGATATCACTTTTAGAGGTGAATCTTTCTATTTTATAAAATTAACCTTACTGCACAAGCTTTCCAATAAATTATTCCCAGTTTCACTTTCTGGTCTTTTCTGAACTTTTCAGTAAAAAATCCAAATGGAAATGAAATTTGCATTTTGACTTGGCATTCTTCAACTGTATTTGCAGCAAAGTGTGACCTGGCGTCAGTTACTGAACCTCTTCTCCCTACTTCTACCATGGTGGAGACTTCTGCAGTATATATCTTGTGTATAATGTTCATTGTTTTGAATACCATGTGATTAGTGCCAATATGCTGCCTTGCCTAAGATATCTGAAAATCTGAAAATCATGACTCATCACAGCATAGTTTTGTGTTTACTTATTTTAAAATTAGTAAGTCTACAGCATCTCTTAGCATTTGGAAAAAAAATCAACTTTAGACATAACAAGAAAAAGCAGGAAACTGGTAAAACTTGATACTACAATAAGTTAAAAAAAATAATAAAATAAAATAAAATAAAGCTAAAGGAAATTCCTACCACATTAGAATGATTTCCAGCAGGACAAAAAATGAAAGTTCAACAAACCACTCTAAGATTTGTCACCATTTTTACATATAAGGATCTATCCTTTATGACCCATGGTGGTAAAAAAAATAAATTGTAACAGCAATATGTCTAGACAAAATAATCATGGGATCTGAACTCCTTTCAATTCAGCCACCAGCAGTGGTTAAATAAATGTTAATAACCTATATGTATATACTTCCTGTTCCCCTACTACTTCATAGAGCACAGGAGTGAAAAATCTATTGAAAAACCTAAGATGGGGGCAAGCAGTTTAGAAAGTGATTTTTGAAGGGTTTTTCCCTTCTTACCTGAACCTCTTCTCTCCAAATAGATTCTTCCATGAATCATCTGGAATAAGAACAGAAACAGATATGGGGAGAAAAAAGTCAGAGACAAGCTAAATGAATACTTACTCCAGACTACAATCAGTCCTCAAGAAAAGCCAGTTAATGATACTTGAGACAATGGGCCTGATCTCCTGCTCTCCCATAGCCACACTGAAATGCTCCCACTGCAACGGTTTCATAACAACCCAGTTTCTGCATCAGCCTGCCCTTCATTCTTTGTGGGGATGTAGTCTTTGGGCCTCACCACGAGAGACAACATTATGTCCAGAGCAGAGTAAATGGAAATAATTCAGAAAACTAAATTGAAGATATTTTAAGCAATTCAATATGTTAACTTTTTTTTTTTTTTTTTTTTTTTTCATTGTTTTATTCATATAACAATTTTGACAAACTGTTTTTCTTTCAGTTGGAGAAGGAACCTTTCTACACAGTTACTTACTAGTGAAACTGGGTGAGGTGACTGGGAATCAGGATAATGTTGAAAGGTCTAGTCCTGACTCGAGCAGAAATGCCCAGGATCTAGGATCCCAACCCTATGACAGTACTCCTTTATACCTGAAAGATGGACTTGCAGATGGTGCCATTATAACTTTTGTAGCCCCATCTCATAGTGAAAGCACTCTGTGACTTTGGGACTCTTTGTAAGCTGTCCTGATCTAGATTTTCTCTGCAGTAGACCTGGGAGGCAGAGCTGGAGGAGGCCAGGAGAGGTGTCCATTGCAATGCTCAGCACTGGGGGCAGCAAGTCCTAAGGGTTTCCAGTGTGTTTCAGAGGGGCTATGATGTGGTGATTTGGTCTGGGAAGGAAGAAATCCAGATGAAGAAGAGGACAGATAAAGAGAGAGGAAGTGGAGAAGAGTAACAAGTTAGAAACAGGGCAGAAATCAGAGACAGGAGAATGTGAGTATTGCTGGTAGTGAGGATGAGGCAGGAAGGACAGCAAAAGAGGAAGAATCTGGGGACATGAGAAAGAGCAATAGGTGCAGAAGCTGCACGAAGGGGACAGAATCTCAGGGGACCAGAACTTCAGATGACATTCTTATCTTTCTTTCAATCAGCTCCAAAAGGTTTTGTGGCCTTAGACATTCCAGTCCTACTAACAAACCTATGTACAATGGGTTGCAATGGTACATGAATTGCTTGATTTTACGAAGTCTAAGATTTATAATCTAAGAAGTTATTAAAAAAAAAAGGCTTTTTTTTTTTTTTTTTTTTTTTTTTTTAATCCATACTTAAAGAGTTGTAAAAAGGTCATATAGTCAAACACTTAAAAGAATTACCAGAATTGACAGCTGTTATTAATTAATAAGAGCATAATGATACACTCTTTAATTCCATGATTTTGTAAGCTTTCTCAGCATGATCTTAACCTCACTTCACTGTACCTAGAGGCTAGTCTGAGGATGAATCTGTGCTATATGCTTCAGGATATGACCACCTCAGTATCCCTATTTCATTAATTGCTGAAACCTGAGAAAGTGTGCACTTAGTGAGGAAGGGACTGTAGGAAGGGACATAGCGTGACCTGATGACTAAAGCAATGGAATGTTGCTCAAGTAAACTGTTTGCTATCCCAAATTCAGCCATGGAGATCCTGTGTGATGCTAGGAAGTCATGAGCCACCATTTTCACAAAGGGCCACTATTTTCATATTGTCACATTCCATATATCATGGCTGTGCTTCGCTGTGGTACTGATCTCTGACCTCTGTGTCTTAGAGCCCTTGCAAGCTCCTTTGTGAAAATTAAGTGCATTCAGGTTAAGATACAGCAAAATTAAACTTTTGGTCTTTCAAAACAGTCACCCACATTTACTTGCCACTTCTGTCAATTTGGGCTTTAATGTCAGTGGCGCTTTCCATATTACTGAATTTCAGAGGGCTTCTGTACTGGATGACTCCTTGCGGCATTAGTTCTTTTTCCTAGCTCTGATTTATTCAAAATAAACCCACAAATTTGGTCCAAAAGAGATCTTCTGTAGGTGGAGACATTGCTACATTCCCTTGCTGGACAGACTATACCCATGGGTTGCGTTTTTCCCTGCCCATCCTTTTCTTGCCCATCTGGACCACAGGAAGGATAATGTCACCCCTCAGGGAAGGAGTAGCTCAGGTCCTGAAGAACTCAGAACTAGATCTGAAAGGAATCTAAACCAGATGATTAGATTATGATGCAAAGACATCTTAGCTGAATTTAGAGGATTTGGCTTCTGTGACATAGCTGTTTAATTCATGGCTTTTGGTTTCCTTGCATTGCTGCATTGCACCAGCACAACCAGAATACTTTCAAACCTGAGAAGCTGAGTCTGTGTAAAGCTGTTCAGCATTGTGTGGATGTACAAGTTCATGTCAAGGGATCTTTGCACTGAGATCCACTGCAGTACCTTCACCATTACTCCTGCTCTTTCCCAACACTTTCTTTTCTGCACTGAGATTCGAGTTCAAAACAAAAACAAAAGGAGAGGTGAATAGCTGACATCTGAAATTTGTTGCTAAAATTTATGTCAGTTTAAGAGAAGATGGTACAATCGTATGGAAGACAAATCCATTGGCAGTTAATCCATTGGAAGTTAACATAGTAAGTTAATAACGATAAGTATAATAATAAGTTAATAATGAAATAACATCCAGGTCTTTAATCCCCTAAATGAAAAGTGACTGGAGGCTGGAAGATTACTCAGAAATACTATATATTTTTCCCCTGTTCTTGTACTCTTTCTGCAGCATCTGCTTTTTGCCCCTGTCACAGGGCAAGGTAGTAAGCTAGCTGAATCTGGTCTGACTCAGTGTCACTGTTATGTTGTTGCCTACACTTGAAGGAGCCTAGTGAATGGGCAACTCTCCGGAGAAAAAAATCAAACCAAACAAAACATAAGCTTAAATCTTCTCAGGTGAGGGATGCAGCTGAATCTACTTATTCTGCGACTTCTATACAAGTCCTATAATCACTTAGCTATTATGTTAAAAAAAAAAAAAAAAAAGGACAATGGACATGTTTTAAAATGAAAGATTAAATGAAAAATTGAAGCTGGATCAACCTTTTAAGAAAGGATGTGCTCACCTGTCTATAAAAGAAAGGATAGGCATTGGCTTCTACATTAATCTATTCCTAAGACACTAAATTTAAAGTTTGGCAGTAAGATATGTCGAGAAGGATATATGGAGAAATGTGTAATGTTGTATAAAAGTAAAGCTTAGATAAGGCAAGGAATATGCAACAGACAGGGTGGATACAGAGAACCAGTAACCCATTGCACAAAGACTGACCACTTAGTACACTGAATGAGGCAAGCTGACATCAGGAAAAATCGGAGTTTTATCTGTGACTCAAGTTAGAGGGTTGTGGTAGCAATGGTGATTTAGTGACAGCAGCCTAAGGTAAGCTGTGTGGTGGGAGAGGTTAACTGATTAGTTCAGGCTAATGCCTTTAAAAACAACTGATTTACCTTTGGATACACAGTCCCTGCTGTAGGTGTGAAGCTGGACCTTCCAAAGCACCATCTTGCAGGATGAAGGCTATATTGTAGTGCAGTCACAGAAGATAATGAATGAGGTTCACATAGACAAGTGCAGTGAGGTTTCCCTTAACTCTGGGGGGCTTGTCTTTTGATGCAGCTTTGTCACGAGATACTGATAGGTAGGCTATTTTTCCTTAATACCTGGAGCCCACCTCACCTCACCTCACCAAGGTTCATCATGCTTTTTCTGCATTAGCCACATTGCAACCTCGTGACTCTTTTAATTTGCATTCCACACCCCCAAAAGCACTGCAAACTCCGGACTCTCTCCTGTTGTTTCTCTTCACAGAAATAAAAGTGACAGCTTCTATGAAAGGGAAAGTATTGCAGAGAACCACATTCTGCATTGAGCAGAACAATGCAATGAGTAAGCAGCTGAACCATGAAGGGAACCTCCACTGAAGTAAAACACAATAGGAAAAGCTAATTCAATTAGCAAATGATGCTTGTTTCTTGAATAAACTTCAACAATTCTGGAAGAAAAAAAAAAAGGAAAAACATAGCCAAGGTATATATTGGCAAAATAGACACGTTAATATCTCAGGTTTGTTCAGTTTGTCTTAGATCTTAGAAAGATCTTAGATCTTCCCAGCTTCTGTTTTGTTGTTGTTGTTGTTGTTGTTTGTTTTGTTTTTCCCAGTTCCCTCTCATCATCTGTATTTTCTTCTGCAGATGAAAATGACCTAATATGGCCAAGCCTCTGGAAGTATTTTCATACCATTCTGTTATCCTATGTATATTGAATACCCTCCTGTACAATCTTTTCTGCAGAACTGCTGCCCTTGCAGACTTGAGTTTCATACAGGCTTATCCATCACTCCTATTTAATCCTTATCAATCATTCCTATTACTATTTAATTTCTTTCCAATGAAAGATGCAAATATTCATTAAGTTTAGGTGTGCCAGGCCAGCGGTTGGAACATGCTATTATTAACCAGGCTAGAGAAAAGCAGAACTCAAATATCACACAAATAAATCTAGTTCTCCAGAAGCTCTCCTACCAAAACCAAAGCAGCCTGAATACCAATGGCACAGATTTAAATGTGTTACAACAGCAAGACTATTTTTTCCTTTAGAAACCTTACGATAACAAAGTCAATCCTTATAGTCACTTGGGATAGCAATGAGAAGGAAATTAGTCAAACATCAGATCACTAGGTGTGATCATTTTCAGTATTAGTATAAAAATCCTGTCACGCTAAGCCAAAATATTTTAAATCTAGTTAATGTAATTTGTTCTGATTTTGTGAAAAGGTTATTAAGACAAAAACAACAACAACAAACCAAAACAAAAAAATTAACAATTACACAAAAAATTACAAAAATAATTTATCTTTATTTCTACATATGTGATTTCATCTTTTTGAAGAACAACCATTACTTTAGCACAAAACTAGCTTCCTTTAACTTAGCAATAAAAACAATTTTACTTAGCTCATGTCAAAGTTTATCGTGTGACTTTAAAGCATCTGTTAACTTTAACAGCATAAATGAAATCATCACTGAATATGGCCTCACAAGGCAAATGTTTTTTTTAATGTTTAAACCATTCTTGTCTATACCCCCTTGTCATTAACTGGTAAATCAGTAATTTATTTTCTATTAGAATTTATATAGTTTGCAGCAATTAAGAAGAAAAGCATAATTGCTGACAAACCCAGGGCACTATTTAAATCACTTCCTTGTTGACAACATATTTCTCCTTCCTAAAACTGAATGTCACTGAAATCTGATTTGTACAGAACCCTTGTGGACTCATCATTCAAATGTACTGCACCTGTCACCTGTGTGCTAGCATTCTGCTAAGGATCAATTTACATAACCTCATTTAATGGTTCATAAATCATACCCATTAAGCCCAGCTAACAGGAACCAAGGGTTCTAATTTATGCTGCCTTTCATAGCAGAAAATTGGGAGGCTGGAGCCTGTGGATAAAGAACCCAGGTCTTGCCTTTGATTGTTGATTGTGATGGTAAATGTATGGATGATGAGAACAGATTTTCACTTTATTGATTTCCTGCCAAAGCACAGCATGCTTTATTGTGAAAGGGGGCCTTTTGGCAGCAGTGCTAAAAGTGGCAGTTGTTTAGGAGCCCTTTGCCAAGATGACATCTAAGACAATACCGAGTGGTAAATACTAAAATAATATCAAGCTGAAATGTTAATTTTTAAAAAGAAACCTCCCAAAAGGTTCATAAAATCAATGATGTTTTCTACCCCCAAAGCACCTCACTAATAAACATGAAGCCAGGTGATTACTGTGGGGTACTAATTTTTTTTTTTTAATCTATTTTTCTTAAATTCTTTATTCTATTATAAATTATTCATGGTATTTCAAAGTAATGCAGATGTTTAAAACCCGCTGTAGAGTGACAGTTCAGCCAGAGTTGTGTGCTGGGACTGTCTTGAGCTTTGTACTCTGATTCTCCCTTTGATTAAATACCTGGAAATAGATTTTTCTGTCATTTGGTTTTCCATTTTTAAGTTCTATTATTTAGTAGGTGGCTGTGTGCCGTAGTGAATGTATTGCCAAGTGGAATATGCATATGCATATAGTAGTCTTCCCACATGAGTTAGGCAGGGTCCCAAAATACCAAAAATCGTCTTGATACTTTCTAGAATGAAACAGTGTTGGTTTGTTCCCCTCACCTCACTCTAAATCGTGCCCCTTCATTTCAGCTTGCTTTGTGATTTTCTGCTTGAAAGTAGGAAATCATGCTTTTCTTTATTTTGACTTAAGACAGACTGATTTTCAACAACTGGTAATTTAATCATTAATCCTGGAAATGGACAAATACCTTTGCAGGGCTGAGACCATAGTTTGTATCCTCTATCAGCTCTGATACCAATTTGATAAGACAAACAACATGTTGGGTTTTTCATCTTTTCCAGCTACACTTTAGGAATCAAGACCTTCATCTTGGAAGACACTGGCCATTCTCTGGGAAATTACTGAAGGTAGTGAACAGTTTTCTTGATCTAAAAAACTTACTCAGATAGAAAACACAAGCCAGTGCCTTGGGCATTAGCTGAGGAACTGGGGCACTTCTTACTGATGTCCACCATAGACTTTACTTGTGACATCGGGAACTCAGCAGAAGTCAATTCACAGAATGTGTTTTGTTTTGTTCAGCAAATTCCACAAATAAAATATAGAAATAGCCAAAAGTGGGGGTAATAGAACATTACTATTCACCTCCCTTTCTCATTCTTGTTGCCTTATTAATTGAGCTGAAGAATTGCATGCTGTCTTTTAGGTGCTGATTTCATCTGGTGACTATCCGTCAAGCTTTGCCAGTCACTGTAAGATCTCTATGCCCAGAACAGCTAACTGTATTATGGCCTTGGAGATGGACTTTCTAAGACTTCAGCTTGACAGTGACACAAATGAAAATCTCCCATGGTTTATCAACATCCTTTACTGACTCCTCTATTTTATAAAAGGCATTGTATTCTTTTCTGCTCAAGTTTGTGCAGACCCTACTCTAATAAGTGTGCTCTGTGCCATTTATATGATCAAGATCTAGAGGTAACAGACAGGGGAACATTTTGTAGAGAAGGGTAAGCCTTACCAATTATAGAGTAGTTCACCTCTATCAGGACTGATATATTGGGTGTCCCAGCACTTAGACACACAGAAAACTTAAAAATTGGGTGGATTTTAATCATCTTCACAGACAAAGAAGCATTTTGAGGATTTTAATCTTGGGCTTTAATGGAATCATAATTGTCCCTTTGTAGATTTAGATCTTCAAGCTCTGAGAGTACATTTTGGAGAATCTTGCTGGTGCAGTTTTAAACATCACTGCTGTGAGCTTCCTGCCTCCACTGCAAGTTACTAATCTTCTACTAGGCAGAACTGTCAAAAAAGAATATGTGGTGGCACCTCAGCCATTCTAGCTCACAACTCTGTATATTAACTTCAGGGCTCAGGGCTGTTGAAGTTTGCACTGAAAGACTGGACTATGAAATACAGCAGCTGGGGAATGAGCACAGGTTTGATTCAAGTCTCTCTCTTCCTGCAGTGGTGGTTGCAACCTCCAGCAAAGGAGAAGGGAGAATAGATGGGACAAGAAATGTCTAAAACTACCATAGATGATTACTTTCATATGCAGAAGTGGATCCCTCAGGCTCTGTCTCACTTTCTTTTTGCAAAATGGGGAGATGGCATTATCAAGAACTAAATAAATTTTAAAAGATAGGAGCATTATTAAGAACTAAATACATTTTAAAACATAGGAGCAATTAAGTCCAGACTAATATCATACATATTTATTTTTTTCCTCTCAGGAGCAGCATCTATTTAAGTGTTTTGCAATATTAAAGCTGGAATGCTAATTGTTTTGTGGATTGAAGTCCTACATTGGCTTTTTTGTCTCATGAACTCTGATAACATTTTTAGAGATGGAAACTGTTGTATCTTCTGCATTTATTCTAATGCACCTGAGTCCTGAGCTCAAACATCCCTGCTGTTCAAGTCCTTGGCCTTTGCTTAAACAGAAACCTACTGAAGAAAGGGAAAGCTTTGTAATTTCAGCCTACATGCTATTAAGTTCATGTCACTGCACTCATTTTCATTTGTGACATAAATAATATTTCAGATCAAGATTCCAGAAGTGAAGGGTTTTAAACTACAGGTTATCTCTACTAATAAAAACATAAACATAAAGAAAAAACAAAACCAAAAACAAAACAAAACAAACAAACAAAAAAAAAAAAACAAAAAACAAAACAAAACAAAACAACAACAACAAAAAAAAACATGGCTGCTGGAATTCTACTATTCAATAGCAAAGTCCTATAATCAGAAACTAAACAAGTACAAAACCACAACACTTAAAATATCATTGTTGTTATTTCTATGAGCATTATTTATTTTTCAGAGGCAAAAGTGAACTGAAGCTTAGTGAAAGAAGTTTATCTGCAGGTGCTGGGGCATATCACTGGCAAATCTAACCAATACATTTTAAGATGTAACTGCACACACGTTGCTGTGCCTTCCTGTCAAAGGTTGCTGCTGCTGTAGTAATGTCAGCAGCAGAAAAGATCACATACCTACATTCGAAGATCACTGTATGAAATCCTATCTGTGTCCTTTCCTGTGGAGGTGATAAGTCCAAACAGAGCAATGGAGATGATGCCTCAGGAGGTGAGATTGTCACAGACATAACATTTGGAACCTATAGGTACCATGATAATTTTATTTATTTAAATGTAAATGCAGTTATTTTAATAAGGACTAAAATAGATCAAGACTGATCCTAATCTCTGCAGAACACTTCCTCCCAGGTGCTTCTTTCAAAGTTTTTATACAGTTAATTTAATGCATTGTGGGTAGCCCACTGATATGGCTAGACCAGATCCACCACTTACAATTCCACTCAAATCAACAGGACTTCCATGGCTTGCAGTAGATTGTGACCTCTAGGAGTTAGGGCTAAATTTGTGAGAAAGACCGTGGTCACCATTTAAGTCAATCGTGTTTCTGGCTTTGAGTTCAAGGCAGGTAAGATTTCACCCTACAGCATTCCCGTGCAATGTCAGTAGCATTTGTGGTTATACACGACAGTGTGTAAGACTACCTAAGGGCAAGGCAAATAAGTGGTCTGAACAGCCCACTGTTGGACCTGCCCCTGCCACAGCTATTTCAGTCAGCTCATGACAACACTATTCAACCTGTATCGAGAGAGAGAGAGTTTATTGGAGCCATCAATCTGTGTTTAGAGTTACTATATCTCCTATTTCCTCTTACTTTCCTTGTCCCTGAATGTAGGCCTGAGTCTTACAAGAATTCCACATGGACCAAGGTCCAGTGCTCGTATGTGGGAGGATAATAAAGAAAAATATGCCCCTGGGGATGGGAAGAGAGCAAGGTGGGAAAGCAGGCAGATATCCAAGATATTTAGGGCTCTGACAGATTTGTAGTAACACGTTAAGATTAGACAACTAGCACTGCTGCTACTCCAACCTTCTCATGGGTCTCACCACTCACCAAGACAGAAATGCCCAATAAGATCATAAATGAAACTACAAAAAGCTCAAATTCAGAGACTGGAATGCTATAGATAACTGAAATTATGAATAGTTTGATCTGATACCTCCCCCCCCTTTTTTTTTTCCACTGATTTATGGTGGTGGCTGCTGATGGCACTTGTCAGCATAGACAGTTAGAAATTTATTTTTATCAGCAGAAAACACATGTAACTTCATTGAAATTGATGAATTATTCAAGTACAAAAGTGTTGTAAATGGAATAAGGCAACTACAAATAGAAGGCACTATGCATTTGAAATAGAGTGAAATATCTAGTATAACATCTTTTACTGTTTTATGGAGAGGCAAAATAAAACAGACTGCAATATTTCTGGGTCAAAGTGGGAGCAGAAATAAAACATCTGGTCCACATCTAACACAAACGTACTTTGATTAAACTTTACTGGATACAAATGTGATCAGACTCAAATGATCTGTCTATCAAAGGTAGAGATCGCTGTAATTGCAAAGCTATGGCCCAGTATACCCTTTTAGCCTGTTGATATATTTCTTCATTCCTTATTGAGGTACATCCCAAGATTACTTTAATGAGAACTGGAAAAAAGCTCAGCTGAAATGCAAGATTCCAGAAAATCCCAGAAATGCTAGATGTGCTCTAATATTGCAGTTTTTCCATTCCATGGGGAAACTCTGTATGGCAAGCTGAAGATGGGTTAAATAGATCTCTATAGTCATTTTTAAACACTGAAATGAAAATAATACTAAAATATGCCAATACTCATTCTACTCTATTGTTTAACAGGGAAAGAAATGGATTTTTTGAGGTCGTGGGAAGACAATATTTTTACTAGCTTTATTTCTAAAGGTGAAAAAGGGTTCTGGAGTTGTTTCGTCTATCCTTCTGCTAGTCCCCACTGCCTTTACTAATTCTTCAATATGTAGTCTAATTTCAGTGATATTATACAGAAGGATTTGAATTGTTAGGAAGAAATATTTCAGATTCAAGGTGAGTAGAAGATACAGGAAAGCAGACAGCTGGGAAGTGGTGTAAAATTTAAGCACACTCATTGCCCATTAGGCTGTGGTATGAAATCAGACATGTTACAAGACATCAAGGGTAGTACAGGAGAGAGACTATGGAACCTGTGTTCATAATTCTGATATTCACAAAGATATTTCTCACTCTGAAGTTTTTACATTCAAATCTAATTATATAACTACAAATTTAGACATCTGGTGAGTTTGTTTTAAAAGAAACACAAGGTTTTTCTCCTGGCATTTTACCTCTGCTTTTTGAAAGATTTTCTAGGCTCCCAGTTACAGTGTCTAAATTAATAGATAACTGAATACATTTATTTGTATGACTACTGAAATCCATCCACACTGATGGAGTTAGTATGCAAACTCCATTCCAATAAAAGTATGTTATTTCATTCCTTTTGTATGAAAAATAAAGATGTAGGTTAGATTAATTTCAGTAGCCACTAAGTTCATCTCTCCCTTTTGAAAAATAACTTTGAATTCTGAGGTATGTGGGAGTGGAAAATCATTGTCATAATAACTAGAGATCAGGTGCATAAGCTCTTGTGCTAACTATATTTCAAAAAGTTTCACCTACTAAACATATGTCTACATATATAAATATAAATTATACAGAGAATAGTTAGATATTCTTTGCTGATCCATCTGTTCAATTGCTACTGCAACTGATGAGTTTTACATGTGATTAACTGTGAAAAGAAATTAATGCCTCATCGTGTGAGATAATGACCATTTGTAGTTCCTGTTGACTTCAGTATTGTTTAAAAATAATCTTTATGCACAGTTTTAAGAATTTGGTTTAAAGTCTATTTTGGACCCCTGTTCTCTTCTTTCCTAAATAGAAGAGAGAGAGAGACAGAAAAAGAAGGAAAGAAGGAAAGAAGGAAAGAAGGAAAGAAGGAAAGAAGGAAGGAAGGAAGGAAGGAAGGAAGGAAGGAAGGAAGGAAGGAAGGAAGGAAGGAAGGAAGGAAGGAAGGAAGGAAGGAAGGAAGGAAGGAAGGAAGGAAGGAAGGAAGAAAGAAAAGGCAGACCTGTCTGAATAGTAGCTGTATTTTTGTTGTGCACATATCTTCAGACTGATTTGAAATACTTTTGATGTAACCTACCCTATCAATATTGACCATAGTGCACGTTAATGACTGTGTTTCATCTTTATATATAATCAAGTGCTTATCTTCCTTTGTATTTTCCTTTATATGAATTTGGTTTGTATAATATGAGGGGTGTGTGTTTTTGTTGTTCTTGTTTGTTTTGTTTTGTTTTACAATTCAAAGTATTCTAATTCAGCTAATTCAATTGCTGAAGTGCAGAAAAAACTCAGACTGTCATGGGCCCTATCCATTCATGGTGGAACTGCAGGAGACAACAGAATTATACCAGCGATGAATTTTGCTCATTGTGTTTCTTCCACTTAAATTTAATCAACCCTTCGTGAACCTCTTTCATTTCAATGGCATTATATGAAACAACTCAATGTGGTACAATTCTTCTGTTGAAATTGCATTGATTCCTCTAGAGATGCAGATATCAACACAAGTCTATAAGATCTCGTCTCCTTTAAGGTTACTAAAATAATTGCATTTTTATTTAATGCTTTTAGCCTTTTAGTTAATCAAATGTCTAAATGAATTTGTATGTTAAACCTGGAGCTAAATTGCATGAGTTCAGTGTTATATTATTGCTCTCTGTTTGCACCAGTATCACTGAGAACTGAATCAAACCCTTTCTTTTCCAAGATTGTACTTACAAAATAAAACATACTTATCTAGATTCTAGATCATTATTATATAAAATTCTGACAATTTATTTTGATATGTTTGATGAATGAGGGATATTTACTTATTTGGATATAACTTTAAAATAAATTGGGAATACTGGAAAAATAATATATTTACATCAAAGGGCAAAATGTTCTGCTCTTAGAGACATCAAAAATTACCCATTAAAAGTTTGGTTAGCAATGGAAGCTTAACAGTAACATATGAAAGGGATCACTATAATTTATTAGCCCCTGCTGTTGGAAAGAACTCCTTTTCTCACTGCTGGCTTCTAAGACCTTCTGCAGTTCTTCCAACTGATGATGTCAAAGTACTGTGTAAACACTAGTGGTGAAATTAGCAATGAGAGTAATTTGCCAGATATAAAGCCAAGGCTATTTCTCTTTCTTCCCCTTTTCTTTCAAGTAAAGGTATGCCACCACTCAAACCAATACATTGCCTATATCATTCCTGTATTACTACAACCATATGTTTAAAAGGTGCCCTTCATGCCAGGTCAGTGGTTAAATATGTATTCAAAACGGAGACACTGGTCAGGTTACTTCTGCTCAGCCTGAGTTCTTTGTTCTTCTTCCTGACCTCATTTCCATGCTTGAGTGATTATCAAAAAGTTCATGCTGGAAAAGATATAGTTTCCTCTAAACCAGATCCCTGAAGGTAGTTCATCTTTGTGACCTAACTCCAGGGAAAGCGTACAGAGAAGAATCTGGAGCTAAGCGAATTGTTTTCTCTAGGCCACTAACTGACTGCAACAGGTGAGCCAGTAAAGTACCTCTTCACATTCTGCTGCCTGGGAGCTGAGGGAGGTGCCCAGCCAGCTGGGTGATTCCTGAAAATACTCTCCTAAGCTTGGAAAGCCTTTCTGCCCCTTCAGGGCTGAAGGCTTAGCAGGGAGAAGGTGCACCTTGAATTAGCTCCCCAAGAACCTTTAGAGGTCTGCACTTTTGGTTGCTGTTTGTTAAAGACAAGGGCCCAAATACAGCAAAGACACATATACATAATTTTCAGCATGTGAATAGCCCAATTTCAGTTGAACTATTCAAAGTTAAAAGGAAAGTATTCACTATCATTTGCACAATCAGTGGCCTAAAAGTGCCATGACTTTTTGCAAGTAGTTTGAGCTCCCTCTTGAACTGGACTATTACACTTTTAGTCATCTTGTCAATATTAAGGCAGCATCTAAATCTGTGAATGATTAACAGCAATTGCATAGTTTCATGCTTTTTTTTTTTTTTTTTTTTTTTTTTTTTTTTTTTTTCCCACGAAAGGATTTTCTATTTGAATTTAAGTTTTTCAAATTGTATTGCGGATTGGTTCTGTGTGTATGTCTGTAAAACTGGCCACTGCTAGCAATCTTCCTAAAATATTTGTATGCAATTTTCACTGTATTTTCTTCTTCCCAGATACACTTTCTAAATCTTATGTACATTATGATAATAATAAAAAAAATGTTATGTTCCCAAAATAATTCTTCAGCTGTAGAACGGATAGCAAACCCAATCTTCTTGTAGTGAGCAACAGTGTACTTTCCAGCAACCGCCAAACACTATGAAAATGGTTTCATTTACTTCCAGAATTTGCCAAAAACAGATGATGACTGAAACTGGTAATGACTATTTTCTATTCTCTATCCCTAAGTAATTGACCATTAATTATAATATCAATAGGCTGTGGATAAGTAAAGCAGACACATGTTAGGGCTACATTTCATTTGTAACTGTTTTGTATATATCATAAATCTCTAATATTGGGCTATTGTCACACATGATGAATTATTGTAAGCATGTCAGCACATAGTGGAAGTCAAGTACATTCAAATACTACTCAGTCAGAATTGAATTTGGCATGATAGTCTCATAAAAGGGGACTCAATTGAGAGTTTCCACTTGCCTGCTCTAAACTTGTCACTTGTAGGTGCTAAAGAGCTTGTTGTGTTGGTTTAATTAGTCAACAAATCGGTCCTTACTTGATTGCGTGGTCGTATCACATATGTTAACACTTCACTGTTTGATGGAGATATTAACAAGTGACAAGAGTCTCTTGGTCTATGGACTTTAAAGAAGAGAAGCTCTTCTATATTATTTCATTTGGTCCTGCCAATATTTATTAGATCATGCAGGCTGCAGGCTGCCAGCAAGAGAAAGACAACACAAACATTTTTCAGGGTTATGCTCATCTGTATCCCAAAGAAGGGTCACTAAACAATCGATGGTAGAAGAATATAAGTAAGATGAGTGTTTTCTACCACAGCTTAGAAATTCATTATTTGATACAGTTTGCTGCAGACCTCCTTGGAGCTTTTTTCACTTAAAGATAATTTATGACAAGAACAGAGAGGTTCTTGAAAATGCTATAGCAACTGGAGCTGAATGATGCCACTCTGGCACTAGATGCATAGTCACCAGAGGCCAGTAAAAAGGAAGTTTGCATTTGTATGAAGAACTGTATTAGTTAAGCATTCATCAGTGTTGTATAAAATATTCATATTACTTGGTGGTGGAAGATTAAACAAAAAAACTTAAATAATTAAAATGGCTTATTCCCAGGAGTGGGGGGTTGGGAAAAAGTTGGTCCTCTGCAAGTTTGCAAAAGGGCTTGTCTATTCACTTTTTGTATAGCAGCAAACAAAAGAAGAGTGCATACTTTATAGGCTCCACTTGTTTGACCACCATTCTGTTATAGCTTTTATCTGTGCTTTACCAGTAATCAAGTCTTTGAAGCATGTGCTGTAGTAAAAGGAAATATATCATGTGTAGAAAATCTCCTTAATAATTTTTGGTGAGTCTCTTTGCAAAAGCCATTTAAAACATTTTGATAGGTGTTGTTGTACATGCTATCTGTCAAAAATAGTGATTGACTGGTCTTAGAAATACATGAAGAGTTAAAACAATTATAACAAGAAAGAATCTCTTTATTGTTTTATGACTCATATAGCTAACTTTCTCCTTTATTTTTTTTAATTTTTTTAATTTTTTATTTTTTTCCGGAAAGCTAGTGGACAATTTGAATGATTCCCTTAGGAGGAAAACAAATAATGATTCATATACATAAAACCTCATCGCTTCTATCTTCATCAAAAGGCCTCCCTACTTCTTAATTTTCACCATAATGGTCAAGCTGAACTTGTCCTTCCTTTTAATGCATAAGATGATACTCAAAAGCTGGAATCTGTTATAAGACAGTTGTCTTAAATCACCCTAAATTTTTCATAGGAGCTAAAAGGTTTTCATATTATGTTACAGGTAAAAGAAAATTCACCAAACCAATTAAAATATCTGTAATAAACTTGCTCATTAATAGCCAGTTATAGAACAACAATTTTAATTACAATGGCAGTTAAATTGCTTGTCTGAATTTCTCTATGAACAATTTGACCAAAAAAAAGTGTATGTGAGGTGCATTCTAAAGCTTAAATATATGTTTAAAAACTGATTTAAAAAAAAAAAAAAAAAAAAAGAATATCTTAATAAAAAACGTGCATGAATATTGGAAATGCAATTGAATTGAACAAGCATAGGGGTAGAAAGTTGTTCTTGTGATCTTGTTAGTTATGTTGAAGTCCCTTACATAAATCATTTTTTCATACATCTATATGTACATACACACAGTTTTGTGAAAACAGTGAAATTATTTGCTGGAATTATATACTAAAATTACAAGGGTATAAAATGTAATAGCTGTTCTAAACTGATTTTTATTTATGTGACTAGACTGTTGCCAAGTATTTTTAGCTATTGTTCTAAGATGTAATCTGTATTAGTTTGAATTGTTTGAATTAGTTTGAAAGTATTGTTCACTTCTTATTCAAGTATCTGGAGTTAATTGCCTTATATTGTTATGATTCTTATTGCAATAATGATGAAGATGCCAAATGGGAATTTAGGGCCCAGATATTCTTGAACATCACAAACACAGAACAAAAGATGGTTCTTGTTTTTGTCTTGGTAATATTTACCTTTTTTATTATTATTATTATGAGATATTTTTGTGGTATGTGTTCATATTCTGCACACTTGGAATATGGATTATAAATTTCCAGAGCTTTCAAATGGTCCTTGCCCTGGGCAAGAAACCACACCTTTGGGAGATGTTCAAATAAGAATTTTGCCCAGATGCCCAGAGTCTCTCAGAGCGCTTGTGATTGTGCCAATTCTTCAGATTGTTGGGGAAGTTCTGTGAATTGCTAAGTACCCTTAATTTCCATTGATTTCAGTGAACAGGGGAAAATGAAAAATAAATAGAGCTGGATACTTTAAGATGCATTTGAAGCCTCACCAAACTGAGGATTTGCAATGTCCTGAAGTGGTGGTTACTCTGGATTTGTTATGAGTTAATTCACCCTGATGTTTCTGAAAGTTCCTCTCTTCATGTCTACGGGTTCAAAATTTTCTGCATTTCTTGTTAATTACAGATATTTTTTATTCTAAAATATCAAATATTGTTTAACACTCTAATCACTGATCATTACCTTCTCTTTCTCTTTCCTCTCTTTCTTTCTCTCTCTCTCTTTTTTTTTTTTTTTTTTTTTTTTTTTTTTTTTTTTTAATTCAGATCTGTGTAATTGATTGGTTTTGCCATGGGATAATCTTTTGCTTGTGTGGCAGCACTACCCAAATTCCACCTCCACTATACAGAGATGAATGACCTTTCCAATGCCACAGTCATGGCTGACAGCTCTCCTTCCTGAAGCTCAAGCTAGAGGCTACTGAGTTAAAGACAGTATATCAGTCCAGAGGAGCAAATACATCACTTCATCACTAGGGAAACTTGCTCTCATTTTAGTCTAAAACTCAGATGGCTACACAATTCTTAAGTGTAGTAAAGGAAAGTGTAGTAGGAAAGGGGGCTCTCAGGATGTCACCTGTTCAACTTCCCACTTATGTAGTGCCATTTTTGAAGCCTGGCCAAGCTGTTCGGGGCTGTATCTAGTCAGGTCTTGAAAATTTCCAAGACCCCTATGGTCTTGGATTTGTTACCAACCTCCAGGTAGAGCATAACTCGTTTGACACTACCTTCTGAGCCTGATCATCCAAACAGTTTTTACTCATCCATTTGTCCAACAGTTTAGACAATAACATACCAACCTGAATACAAGAACATTATGGAGACTGCCCCAAAACATGCTAAAGTCAAGGTAAATGACACACATACACAAACGTGTTCAAGAAGAACTCACTCCATGATTGTCCTGGACCCTTTAGCTTCCCAAATTCCCCTCTGGTCTTTTTTGAAGATGGATGCAGCATTTGCCTTTCTCCAGTCATCATGGAGCTCCTCTTGCCCTCTGTCACTTTTCAAAGATGACAGAGAATGGCTTCACCATGATGCAGGCTATGATATAGATTCCAACAGATGTAAGAGGAATCATGCCATAAAAGCTTTGAAAAAATATGAACTTCTTGTTATTGAAACCACAGCTACGTACTAGGAAAAATAATTGTTTCAGTGTAGGGAATTTGTTCAACAGGACAATTGAGTGATTCTCATCACCCTGTCAATAGCCTGGAAGAAGCCCTTTCAATAGCTTGGAAAAAGCCTTTTATAGAGTGGAATTATACGGAAAGAGAGTCCCTTTCTGAATACTCTTTATTCTGTCCCTCTGGATTCTTCTTTACATACATTTATTGAGACACTGAAGTAAGTTTTTCCCACTGTTGAACCACTGCAACTACGAGAGTATGAATCCCATCCCCTTTTGACTCATACATTATCAATATAATGCTTAGGTATGTGCATCTCTATTAGGACTAGTTTTTCCTTGCATAGAGAGATGCCTCATCACGGCATACATATGTATATGCATAGTCATTCTTCAGATTAGCCACAGCCACATCTTTATAAAATGCTTAATTACCAGAACACAAAACACAGATTACATTTTCTCCCTTAATCAGCTTCAAGATACAGTCGATTCTGCCTTGAGACTGGAAGATCAATGTGATGACATCTTGAGATCCCATTCAGCCCTATTACACTTGCAATAAATAGGAAACAAGGAAATCCATTTGTCATCAATGTGTGCTTGTATTTCCTGCATTGTCAAACATGAATCAGAAAAGTGATACTTAGCTGTTGCTACTGAATTACCTTTAACTATACAAGCAAAAGCCAGCCAAAGAAGACAAATACATTGTTGTTTGAAAGTAGCTTGGACAAAACAGCGGTCTTCAGCTACTCTTAAGACCTTAGAAAAAATGTATATGTTAAAATATAAAAAAGAATTCCAAAGGTATCCCCCAGCCACATTCTTGCCAAAAGGAAAAAAAAAAATAAAACTGTTCTAAATAAAAGGAGGAATGTGTTGATTTTTATAGGAAGCTGTAGTCTAATACAATTTTAAGTCTAACTAGACATCATATATCAGAAACATATAGCTAATCTTTGGATATGATAACTGTTATCTGCTACTAAGCTAAATATTAAATGCACAGTTTGCATACTGAGGGGCTTAACTGTCTTACAGTCTCCAGAACTTCTTGTGTCTCTTCAGTATTTGCAAAAGGACCCTAAATGACTGGCAACTTAGGTGCCTCTCTTTTAGGCAGCTGAAAGGCATTGGAATAAATCCTGTCTTTAGAAATAGTGCATAGTTCACTGACGTTCTAAGCTAAGGTGCTGAGCAGTAAAATAAGATGTACTGAGGCAAAAACATACATCCTATCCTGATTTATCTGTTAAGGGGATGTCACCCCCGACATGGGAACTGGTGTAGTAAACCTTGTTTATGGATATAGCATAGAGAGCTTGAACAAAAATACTAGAATTATTTCAGCTTATCTAGCACAACCCTTAATGATGCAGATGTAACTGCAGAGAAAAAAGTATTTATTCCTACTCAAGTTTGTAAAATGGAAAACATATGTTATTAAAATAATAAGAAACAGCAATAATGATCATTTATGCTTGTGTGTGGGTGCTTTCCGCATGTACTGTTTTCATCATCTACACCAATGTGTGCCTCTGCCTTCATATGCAAAGGAGAGACTCCAAAGTGTCATCTGCTCAGCGTTTTTTGAAAGGTCTATGCGTGATCCACTAGGTGTCAGGGCACTGCATGCAGAGGCATCCCCACAAAATCAGATACACAGTGAGTTTCTTATCCACCGTTGGCTCAGGTGGAGTTCCCCACCAGATAGATCCTGGCCTTGCTGGTGAAGGAACTCAGTTGTAGGCCAGCAAACAGGATCATTACCTTGATGCCATGATGTACAAACACTAGGTAGGTACTCTTTTTCTGTATCTCAAGATAACTTAAAGTATGTGCTCTGCTTTGCAATAAATCATCACTTGCACACTTTATCTGTGCAAAATTAAGAAAAAAAAAGAAAGAAAGCTGCCTACAGCTGACTTTAGTTCCAATTCAGGTCTGCACTAAAATCTGATAAATGTACAAACATATGGAGCTCACCTGCAAACGATCCCACAGAATGAAAAATGAGATTTATTGTATGTGTAAATCTGTTAATTTCATTATTTTGTGACAGCTGCATTATGGTTATATCTAATTTGCAAGTAATAAAATGTCCATTGGCTGCAAATGCTGTTGTTTTCAAATGTGAATAACAAAGAGAAATTATATCCAGTTTAGGGCATGATTCAGATTGCCATACCTACATAACAGAATGCTTGTACATACTCTTAAGGCATATGGGCACTAAGGAGATGTAAGCAGATGAATAATAAGTACGATCTTCAGTTTTGCCAAAAAGAATGGACATTAATATAAGTTTAAGCTTTCCACCATAGTGAAGGCATAAATGGCTGACCTACTTTGCTGTATATGTTACAGGCAGAAGTTAGTATCACAGAATTGCAGAGTGGTTGGAAGGGACCTCCAGAGATCATCTAGTCCAACCCCACTGCTCAAGCAGGGTCACCTAGAGCATGTTACACAGGATTGCATCCAGGCAGGTTTTGAATATATCCAAAGAAGATATAGAAGATAGTAGGTAATTTGTAGTTAATTTCAAGGTCATAATATCTTCAAGGTGCCTCATGGTATTTGCTCTAAGAGTTAAAAGGTGATGAGTGCTTCCAATTAATTTTACACAATTGTTAAGTTACACTTAATAACACATTTCTTCTATTGATGTATTTGTGGTAGTGTTAAAAATAATTCTTAGTGAACTCTGAATGTTGGCAGAACCACTGCAGATTATTGTGAACTTCAGTTTGAGACGCTTTGAGTTATAAAATGATGTCAGATTTCTTACCCTCTTAAAAAGCTAAACATCTTTTCAGTATTGGATAGCACATATGAACTGTAAGGTATATATTAAAACATCAGTATAAAACTTAATTACATGTTTTATTTATTTTTATTATGCCTTTCATGGCTCCTTAGTCTGTACTCTAGGGAAAAGATAAGCCTGCAGAAGAGCCAGAAGGTTCTTGAACACTTGGATTCTGTGGTCCAGAATCTTTCAGACAGGACCTCAGTGTCTGCTAGCTAAGCTGCAACCCTGAGCATTGCCTGGGTCTGTAATACCAGATTGATACAAAGATCAGCTCACTAGGTTTATGTAAGATGTGAGGAAAGGTGTCATTGAACTAGGTGATGTTAGAGGTATTTTCCAAGCTAAATAATTTTATGATTCTATGATTTCTGCATTTTCAGCATAACATCAAATATCGACATGCATGTGGATACAGACAAGGTAAAATATGGAGCTGTGATTGTTTATTATGCTTCAGTGATTACTGCACTTACCTCTTATGTTCTTACCCTGTTAACAGCCCTTGATTGCTACAGGGAAAAAAAAAAAAAAAGAAAAAAAAAAAAGATAAAAATTCCAGAAAAATATTCTCCTCTCAGAGTTAAAATATCATCTCAGTACACCCCTCTGCTAGGGAAGAGAGTATTATACCACATGAAAAGATGGCAAGAACCAGGAGGATAAACTTCTACCAGGCCTGACAAGGCTGAACATCAAAGTTGAGTATCTTTAGATAAATACTAAGGTCACTTTAACAGTTCCAACTCCCTGTAACAGCAGCTGTTCTAAAAGTAATTAGATCAACTTGACACTAAATATAGGCCCAAAAATATTTAAAGGCTTTCTAAAATAATTTTGAAGGGTTTTTTATCTGCTGGAATTTAGAAATTACTTCAATTAATACAAAAATATGCTCCATGCTACAAATATATATATATATATGTATAATCTATAAATATGAACATATATATTTAGTCCCTATATACAGGCTATGTATATATTTAGGATATACATACATATTTTTATATACGCACATTGTGTATACACTGAAGAATTTGCAAGGATGTTTACAGAAGAATGTCTTTAAACTCTTTAAAGGTCAATAACCAATATCAGGGTTTCAAATATTTCCCCATTAAAAATAACCCTCTAGGGAAACATTTCCTTTTTTTCCCATGTGGTTGGCAGTTGACAAGCCAAAAATGTGGTGGATTTAATCCTGGACAGATTGATAGCATGTTACCTTTTCTCTAGCAATACTGAAAAGGGAAAAGCCACAGCTTCTCTGCCAATAGCCCTGGAGCTTGCTCTGGTCCTGGAAACACCCCTTATATCAGCCATTAAAGGTGTGGAACATTCCTGTTTGTCTTTATTCACTTTAAGGACAAGAAATGCCTACATGAGGCAGCTAGTCCCCTCTCCTGGAGGTCCCTGCCAGCTAACCCCATTCCAGGTGCATCCCTCTCATAGTAACACTGCAGGGCAATTCCCCAGAGGGGAAAAAAAAAAAAAAAAAAAAAAAAAAAAAAAAAAAAAAAAAAAAGTTTCATAAATTTGAGATTTGCAGGGAGGGAAAGGAGCATATATTAAAAACTTGTCCATTTTTTGGGAATGTCTTAAGGTCCGTGGGGCTATTACCGTATCACTGAATGGTGGTATTACAGTAATATTACCATATCATTGAATAGAGCAGGAAACAAAGTATAAAACCATTACTTTAAACCCAGAGTTAGGGTGTTAGGGGCCTGATCCAATGCCAAGTGAAGATAATGTGGGGTGGGGTTGTATCAAATGCTGAATGCCCTCTGAACCCATCAACGGGATTATGGACCATTTGATGAATTTTTGTCACCCTGTGCTGGACCACGCTAATCTTATTGTGTCATTTCAGTTGCAGTAAATGTGCAGCTGATGCAAACATATATTAGACTCTTTTTTTTTTCTTTTCCAAATCCCAAAGGATTTACTGAAGCAAATTTAAAACTTCCCCTCCTTCCTGCATACTTTAGTACTGCAACTTACTAAACATTTAATAACTCATTATTTTTTTTTTTATATAGAGTCTATATAAATGTCATTTCCTTTACTCAATTGATAAAACTAAACTCAACCAAATCAAATATGATACTTAGTTCTTTCTTCACAGAAAATATTGTATCCATTATGAAAAGTTGTCTTATATAAAGGAATTTTTTTTTTTTTTTTGATTGGCGTTAGACTCACAGACAGACAGAAATAAGCTGCCATTCTTCCATTTGATAGCCAGACGCTGCCAGTTGTTGCTAGGGCAGTCATGCTGTTAAATTAGGTCTAATGAACGAGTAATTGCTTTAGGTATAGTGAACCATTTCAAAGAAAACAAGGATTCTAATTGATTTGCAATTTGTTTGGCACATTGCATTGTCTGGGGCTATTGATTAGTCTTCTGGATTTCACACTGCATGTGTTTCCCTTTATTAAGGGAATAACAGGTTACTGATTACTTTCCTTCTGGGTTTAATGTAGCGGTTAATGTCTACTTTGTTCTTGTGTCATGTCACAGGCAAGGAAGGAATAATATGCAAGTGGGTGGCCCTTTGCTAAGAAACTCCCCTGCTGCTTTGAGCTGTGTACTCTAAGACATGCTGAAAAGCAGATCAAGAGAAAGGGTTAGAATAGCAGGACTCACAAGTTATGGCCTGAGTCAGGCTAGACCCAGGCTAGAAACTTGGCTTTCCTTCCCTATCAAAGCACAACACAGTATGAAGCAGTTGGTGGTAGATTTGTTCTTGTTTGATTATGTGTTTCTATATAAGGAAACACACTATAGTTTTATATGCCCCAGCTTATATACAGCAACATCTTAACTAAGGAAGCTTCTAACATACTTATCCTTTTGCTGTAAGAGATTTACTCATAACACACATATTCTGGAGAACATGCCATTGCACATTTTAAGTCTATCTTGGATGAAAAAAAAATAATTAAAAAAAATCATTCAATTTCAATTTAACAGCTTTATTCATTTCACTGGACAATCTTTTATAATATAGTTGATGTATAACGCAGCATAATTAATTTCTATTTTCTTAACTTTCATAGTTAAGAATGTAATCCTTAGCATATCTTTTAAAAGTATGATAAAATAAAGCAGACTTTGTTGTTCTAAAAATGATTGTGGTTCTGGAGATTATTTAGCTTTATGTTTTGTCACCCTGTGTTGTCAGCCAGTACAAATGAAATGAAATGTAGGTCTTTAGATTACTTACAGGGTCCAAGGAATCATGATTTTGAGTCCTTACTCTGTCCCTTTCTCTCTCAGAGGGATCAGCCGTGTAGCATTCATGTATCTGAAGATCTCTGCATAAGCCTGATCCAAAGCCTGTTGAAGTCAACAGTAAACCTCTCATTGATTTTCAGAAGCTTTTGCCAGTGAGCCCATCAATTTTCTTGATTCATCTCTTGAGAACCAATACATCATTTCAAAAAGCAACCTACATTTCATTGCTGCCATGCAGTGCTCTAAGTGCCCAGGTAGCACCAGTGGCACCAAGTGACCAATCTCAGAAATCTGGTTGCTATAATGATTATCGGTACATTTCCTGCACAGTATGATTTTTTTTTTGAAAAAGGACTACAGTAGATCTCTGAAATATAACATTGATTATGTTCAGCTTAGTCCAACAATAAATTTAAAACTTGGCAACTCATGGTCTTTCATGGTCTAGATATTGCTGATTTCTAAGTGTTTGCAGTGGGAGATAGAGCAGCTACATCTTACCCTGAATTCATTCTGAATTTCAGGTCATTTCCAATGTCTGAATTAAAATGCTCCCATGCTTTCAAACCTCTGTGAGAATGAGCTTAGTGAAACCCTTCTTACAGGCAGAACAATAAAAAATAGTCTCAATAGTGGAAACAAAAATAACAGAAGCTACAGAAAATATTTTGGTATCATGTTTGGCACTCATTTGGTATGCACTAGGTAAGAATATAGAATTCTACTGTCTACTTGTCTAATTGTCTTCTGTTTAGGATGTAATTCATCCTACGTAATTCATTTCTGCTACACTGTTCACAAATGATGAACTTTTCTGGAATAGATGTATACCAAGTACCAGATGTATACCAAAATATGCCTTAGAATTTGGCAGATTATAATCTATTTCTTTTAAAATGATATATTATTATATATTATTATTATTTGTCATCAGCATAACCAAGCCATACAAAATGTATACTTAGTTATATGTCAAATTAGTAATTAAATATACTTTATATAACATGAGTGACATAATATAATTGTAAAGTAAGAGAAACCATGAGATTTTAATTTCTCTGTATTTGCATTTTAAATTTTATCTCTACTGTGGGAAGATGGGAATGGGAGGAAGTTGATGCAACCATTCAGTAATTGTGGTGGACAACAGGCTTTGACGATAGCTATTTGACCAACTTGCAGAGACACTGCAAGAAAGTTGAAACATTAATGTCTACTCCTTCCCTTAGCCTTTGATTCAGTAAGGTGAACCTGAAAAAAAAAAAACATTTTCAAACAAGAATGCTCACAGGAAAAGGTATCGTTAGATATTGAATAATAACATCTGAATCCAAACATACTCCAGTTACAACCAGATTAGAGATTAAACTAAATCTAAGCAGTATAGAAGCAAGTATTATAACATGATATGACACAAAGTTTTCTAAATGTCCCATCATTTGGATTGCTGCGTGCTGGAGACACTCAAGAAAATTTTAATGGGGGTGATATGAGCTGATTTCTTTCAATAAAGTGCACACATACAGAAATGAATTGCAACATTAAATTATGGATATCCCACAATTCAGGGAAATCTATGTGCTATGTTAAGTGTATTATTGCTATGCAAGCTTAAGCTTTTCATTTCTTCTCTTTACTTTGTTCCCACTGGGATTGAGATTTGGTATCTAATTCTCCACAAAATGATGTGAAATGCAACAATGAAGCAATGGTCAGAAGTGATCCTGCTTTTTACCTTTAATTGGGCTCATTGTGAAACAAAGGGCATGTGATGCATAAGAAGTAACATAGTTTACTTAACAAGTTCAAGCAGCAACATATTGTTGTCAGATGGTCATTATGATTTTTATACGTTCCAGTGAAATCTTTTTATCTGCTTCATCAGGAGACTTCCAGGGGGGAAATTCTGTTTAAAAGGAGTTTTAAGTCTTCTTCTCTTAGGCCAAAATAGTCAAGCTTTCTGTCTTGGTCTACAGTGGTGCTTATGTTGTGGAGTGTTCTGGCTACCAACAGTCCCACCTCCCTTCTGACCATACAAAGGGCTGTGTACGAAAGATAGCTTCATGAGCCCATATTTCTCCCTGAAATGGAATTTCCAAGCATCTAGGAAAGTCAATGGGCCCTACAAAAGAAGTAATGTCAACTCTCCCATTGAGGGTGTTTCACTTTTTAGAAAGGAATTGAAAATTTGCTGGGACAGAGAGAAGGAAAATCAGATGAATGACAGTTAAACCCAGTACTTAGAATAATTGCACAAGTAGAACTCCTGAGTTCCTTCCTCCCAAGGGCTTTTATGCAGCTTAACCAACACATACTATTCAGTGAATATCTTGAAGCCTCCTCTTTTAGAACTAGTTAAGTTCCCTAACCTAAGTACCTGCAAAAATGTGCAAAGAATAGACATCTCTCTGTGGAAACAAAATTCAAAAGCCAGTACTTATTAAAAGTTTTTTGTCTCTGACACACATCTTCTGATGAACTAATGAATAACTAATTCTTTCTATGTCTATAAACTATAGTTTATCAGGTGAGGTATATAAAATATTTTCATTGAAGTCCACAGAGGCTATGGTCATCAGGAATGTTACCTTAAATATGAGATAGTTCCTCAAGAATGGAATGTGTTTTCCGTTCCGAATTATATTAGGTTTTATTATATTTATTTTATTAATTTTATACAAGCCACAGAATTACTGAGACTAGTGTGGTATGTGCAGTCAAAACATGCCAGAGATCCTTACTTTTCTGTCCTTCTATCATTACTGCCATAACTAAAGGCTTGGACTCCAGGTTTAGTATCACCCTCATACCTCACTTTGTCTTCTTTTGGAAAATCACACCAATCTTGAAGAATATTTTTGTTGCTTCTTCTGACTACCTCTATGTTGAGCTTTTGGATTGAAAAATAAGGTCAAAAACTACAGTTGTTGAGACAGCTTTCTTCTCTCTAGCATGGCTTTGCTTGTTAGTATGCACAGGAGCAAATCACATTTTAAAATATTTAAAAAACATGGAGGAGATTTAAAGAACTGTTTAAAAAACTGCTTTTGGTTTTGTGCCAGCTACAGATGCCATGCTGATTACAGAAGATTACATAAATTCCCCAAGCCTTATTATCCTGTCACTTACACCTTTAAAAATGTGAAAAATTCCACTGGAGTCATTGAAGTTACACAGGTGTAAGCAAGTGCTGGAGAAGAATACGGCCCTTCTGGTTAGCAAGTTACCAGTGTTTCAAGTCCAGTTATCTTTACCTATATTTTAATATAAAAACAAAGCAAAACATTCAGGGTATAATCTGTCTATACTTGTATTTCACTCTTCAGTGATTTGAGCTGAGTTGTACAGATTCACATCAGCTAAATTTTGACCTGTATATGCAGGAAAAAAAAAAAAATAATAATAAAAAAAAAACTCTTTGAAGTAGCTCATTATTAACATTTTTATATAGCATATAAAAAACATGTTAAAAAAATAATAAATATAACTATACCAGGTCAAGCAAAATTTTCATTTAGCTCTGGAACAGTGGCTTAGAATAGAGAGTAAGATGTTAAAGGAAAAGCAGTTTATGTGCAGAGACACCTTTCTTGTCATACAGTTACATATCCTGACATTCATTTTTAGATGTTCTTTTAGCCTGATACCAAATGAGTGATCTTGGATACTGCTCGGGACTTGCTAGCTGTGAATCCAGCAATTTCTTTTTTTCAGCTCATTTAGCCATCCTGTGGCAATGAGTTCCATAGCTGAATTATGCACCATAAGAAAAAGTCATTGTTTTTGAACCTTTTAAACTGGATGATTTTATTGAGTCCCCATAATTTTTTCTTTAAGAAAATGCAGAAACTTTCCTTCACTCCCTTTCTCCACACAACCAGTAAATGTAGAAGCCTCTATTAAATTCCAGTCAGTCATCTTTTCTATCCTGATGAGTCTGGATAGTTTTTCCCAATACAAATGCCATTCTTCACCATTGCTCATCCTCATTGAATTTATTTTCCATGTCTACTGTTATTCTCTTTTGAGGTGGGTTGCCAAACCAACGTAGTTTTCAAGAGGAGGGTACACAACCAGTGTATACCGCAGTCTCATGATGACGCCCTTTACTCTTCTGTTTTCTTTTTGTGTCCACTATAAAGACCATAGGCCAGCAACAATTCTGTAGGATTCCTAGTAGGACTGTGAAGGCCCTTGTATATCTAACAACTCCAGGACTAATACCACCACATGCTCACATGAAAAACAGTGGTATATTCCATGATTCTTTTTGAATTATTTAGCCGACTGTAGTGACAAAGAGATTTAGAACTTTGTAACCTGCCAAGTTTCCATAGACCGTCACCAAGAGCTCCACAGGCAACTAGTGGCCATGAACTGGGAACCAATCCACAAAGAATAGTTCATAAGACTTTTTCCTAAAAGTTGTGATGACCTATGGCCTACCTATGGCCTACCACTGTAAAAAAATGTTAATACCTTTGCTGTGCTCCCCAGCCCTCAAATAAGATGAGGAATACTTACTCTATAAATGAATCATGTATTTCTTTAACAATGCAAAGTTGAGAATAAAAACAAATTTGTTCCTTAGAAATTGCCTAGTGAAGCAGTTGTTTCATACTGCCTGTTGAACATTTGGGTAGACTGATTCAAATGTTAAAGCTGTGTTCAAACCAGAAAAAATAAAAATAATAAGCTGTCAGAATAATTACTAAGAACATACAAGGATTATACAAAGTAAACTGCAGCCTGCAAAAAGAGAATTGCATGTTAGCTAATTGTTAATTTTAGCAATTGCAATGGCTAATTACTGTGGCACACATTGACTATTAGCATGATGCCCCAGCACCTGCTTTCTCCAATGAACAGATTTCTTCATTGCTCGTGCAGGAGCAAAATGTGTAATTATTGGCCATCATTGGGGCGATTTTTCAGTGATTCTTTTGTGTGATGTGAATAAAGCATAATGACATATTTTATTAGAGGGCAAATAGCTGTTTGTTAATGGAAATGATTTGAAATCCAAGAAACTAGGAGCTAGGAGCATGTTTTCAGTATCAGCATGAATTCAAATGTATTTTCTTTTAACTCTTTATAAAAGAAGCATAGAAATCAAATCTAAACTTAGTATAATATATTTAATGATATGTGCAAACACAGCATTGATTAATTGCCTCAAATGTTTTCAATGCTACACCATTTCATTTGTTACAGCAGTCTGCTAAATTTATGCATTTCTTATTTAAACTCTTCTTTCCTGGGCATATAGTGTTAGCAAGATTATGTGGCTTGTTCCTCATTTACTGGGAAAAAAAAAATCATCTTTGTAACTTAAGCAACAATTATGGGCTTTATGAGGCACATTTTCATTGCACACATTGTAGAACACAGTGCACTGGCATTATTATTCCTGAAAGTACATGCTTGAATGTATCTATCAAGACCCAAATGTCAGCTACTGAATAGATTATGCATAGTTATCCAAAACAGCATATAGATACATAAAATCTCAGCAACAGAATATTCAACTTTTGAGAAAAGATTTTAATTAGATAATCTGCACAATACCTTTGAAGAACAATGTGAAAGGAAAAAGAATCACATATGAACCTTACACTACAGCAGTGTTTAAAATAGATAAACACTTTGTCTTTTTTGAAGGACGTGTTATGGCTAGTATAAAAAAGCTGGCCATTCCATCTTGCTTTTATATGAATGCTGCTCAAAGTTGAAAAGAAAAGGTTACTAACAGTCATATTTTGCTGAATTTTTCTGACATAAAACTAGGCTAACTTGATGGAAAGCAACAAAGTGACTTTGGATAGCCAAGGAAAGTAGAAGCCTTGCGAACCTTTCTGAAACTTAACAATATGTAATAAATGTCTTTTGTACGGTATTCAGAGAATTATAAAGTTTAACACTACCTTAGAAGTAGAGTCATGAGATTTTTTGACACAACTCTCATTTCATTCTGACAAAGATACAATAGCCTATCTTTAATTAAATTTGACCCAATTCACAAACACGTAAATTAGATGAAATTCAGACATAAAGGATAGATACAAAACGACTGGTTGAAGTAAATTAGGCTTTGAAAGCATGTTTAATAAATAAATAAATAGACAGAACCTGTACATAGTAGGTGTAATAGGAAGATAGAGTAAAAGATCATGATTTTTTTTTTTTACACTTGGTTATGATACAAACATTTCACTTTAAGACTGTGGCTTCAAAGACCAACACCATAAAAATTAACCCAATTCTACGTTATTCAGACTGAAAGTCTGGCTTGTCCCATACCCTGAGTCTGAGTTATTTACAAACTTGAGGAAGAAACTATGAATGGGCACTTCCTCTTCTCACCCAGGGCCTATAGCTTCTCTGCTGTTGCAAGATGTAGATAAGTTTGGTATTCAGGTTCACTGTTTGACCCATTAAACTGGTATTGAGGTATAATTTGTGTGTTTTCCCAGTACTGTTGCACATAGAATGGGGTTCATTTCCACAAGTTTGAATAAATTTATCCAGTTCAGTGAACCTGTTGTTAAGCTTAGCAAAACTCAGTAGGTGGCTTTAAAGTCCTGTAATTAGCCCATTACATAAAATCTGTACTTTAGATTTTTGCACATTGGTTAATAAGTATAACGTGCTTCGTATATATAAATAACATTACATTAAATGTTGCAATATAAAGGAATTAAAGGCCAAAGTAGTTAAATAAAATACTTGAAGGAGATCTCAAATTAGCATGTTTAATTCCAACTCATTGAACAGGAAAAGGCTTTAGCCTTACTGTACCAGTTCCATACAATGTACAGAACAGCAGATATTTAGTCTCCATTTTACATAAGGTCGCTGTCATCCCTGACCTCTGTGTGACTTTGGAAAAATGTTCTAATTAGCTTGTTTCTTTTAAAATCTAATCATTACAATGTCTAAATATAGTCATGAATTACCAAGACAGCACTTGCCTCAACAATTTTTCATAGTTTGTACATAGCTAATTAATTCTTGATCCTTAATTTTTGCTTTCGAAATGAAATCTGTGAGGAAAATGAAGTCTACAGCTAATTAACCCATGCAATGCTTACTGTTTCATAGTGAAAACACTTACCTTAAAGTTCAAGGTTTTTAGTAGCTATGACAGTAAAAACACAGCTTCGAGTCCTATTTCAATAGGTTAAAGTTACACTTCAATCTGACAGTGTATTACAGTTGTTATTTTTTCAGTGTTGAAAAAAAAGATCTCAACCAAAGCCCCATACTTCCATTTTTCTTCAAATGTATTGATGAATCACATAATATGAATTAATATATAGAAAGGTAATTCTAAAATATAACCTTTACTTATTTTAATTTATTTTTCTATTTGTATATAATGAATACCATATTAAATATAACACTTTTCACAGATTTGGTTACTATCAGTGTGAGAAATATGTTTGAGAAGTTTGTATAAATACATGTATACCTACATAGATACATCTATATACATATGGGGAAATAAACTAATATTTTCAAGTTATATGAAGTACTCAGAGTCAATACTGCAGCCAAGGGAAACTTGCTCAGATTTGATGTCATGAAAAACTCAACAGTACTGGACATTTTTCTAAGTTTCATAAATATACAAATTTTAGTGGATGAACCTGTACTTATTTATGTGTTTAGAGTGAATTAATATTAGATGGTTTCACTCCATCTTAGCCTGAAGCCAGACCTAATTCAAAACCCAGATCTCATTCATTTGTAACTTTAGCTTCATTAAAATTTTGGCTTTCATTGGTAAGCTGAAAGAAAACAGAAGGTTGATAGTGACAAATTTCATACATTTTATTATGCTTATTGTGATGTGGCAAATAAAACTACCCCAATTTCCAGAAGTGTCCTGCTTTTATTTTGCCACTTTATATCATCATCTTTGAGTGCCTTTGACTTTTTTCTCATTTAATGCATTGCAATCCCCCTCTATAGTACTCTATACTTTTTCCAAAATATATCATTTTACTGACAATTTTACTTTAATGCAAGTACTTCTTTATATATATGGCTACATTGTCTCCTTTGTTCTCATATACGTTGACATCCAGAGGATTTTTTCCCTTGGCCAGACATTGTAAAAAGGGTAAAATCCATCCTTTGAGATTCCAATCTCAGTCATAGAGGTGAATTTTCTACTGGTTCTGTACAGAACTGAAACCATAAAATGGGAGTAAAATTTGTCCTCTAGTATAATCAATTACTTTTCTCATAGAACTATGCAGACTATATTTGAAGGTACCAGAAAAGTTAAAAAAAATATATATATATAATGTATGTTATTAAAACTCCATAAATTTCGAAAGGGACTGACATACATTGATTGAGTATTCCATAATTCAATGCAGACTGAATCAATGCAACAGTTCAACAGTTGGGGGGGGAAAAAAAAAAGTAAAAGAAAAACTGAATAATAATAAAATAAAATAAATAACAGAAAAATTAAAGAAAGGAAAAACAATCAGTGGAAGACAAAAGACAAGCCTGGTGGGTCTTCCTTAATGTGTTTCATGCAAGTCTTCCCAATATATTCCCAATCTTCTCTGTCTTCTAAAATACACATCATATTGTCACCTCTGACGGCTGGATCAGTGCTCTGTCGTGTCATTTTCCAACTCCTGATTAGATTTCTTTTTCCTGATAAATTTGAATTAAAACTGTTAAAAACACCATCAATTACACTTCTTTAAGCTATGGATCTTCCTCAGTGAAACAGTCACAAAGTATGGGCTATTCTTGTGAATAGATTACATGATTTGGTCTGTTAATCAACTATGTGCATGAATTCTACTCATCAGAAAAAGTTACATGTGAGATTGAATCTACAAGAACACCAAAGGGGAGGCAGTTATGAACAGTATGTGCAAACCTGTCTTTTTCACTTTCTAAATTTTAAACTCCTCATCAGCATCTAACATTAATTCATGTACAAAATAACCCCATCTTGCCTACCAGGCATAACTCTCTGCTTTACCAGGAGCAGAGGCCAATAATGAATAAAGCATACTGAATCAAGTAATTTTTCAAAGTGTAGAAAAATTACCAGAAGAAAGATGAGGAAAAAAGTTTCTGTTCACTATTTTTATAATCAAATCTATGATATTATCAGCAATACTTGACCATGTTCATTCTTGCATATCATGAGAAAGAAACTGAATTTAATTTACAAGGCAGAAAAATTTGACTTATGATAGCTGAAGAGCTTTTTTTTTCTTTTTCCCCAACAAATAAATTAATCTCAACAAAGCACTTTTTTCCTCTTTCTAGCTATGCATATACGAATGGATAACTATGTGTCCAAAATTAGACCCCTAAAGGTATAAGTGGCAATAAGTTAAAAATTCCCACAAAATAAGAAATGTGTATGTTTACTTCGAAAATCAGGTCTACATGAGGAATTTGAAAATGTTGGCTGCATGCACATTGCTAAGTATTACATCTGTCTGTTGGTTGCCCCTGTATCAATTTTAAGATTCCCGTACCTCTGAAGCTTATCAGTGACACCCATGCTGCAACTAAGACAGAGAATTTTATTTTCAGTTGCTTTTAGATTAATAAATGATTGATGAAAGCATATCTAGAAGTACTTACCAAGTTTAAGGACTTTGTCTGACTAATGTTTAGATTATTTGGGGTTATTTAGAGAATTAACCACTGAAGCACAAAAATGTGTAAATAATATTGTCATAAAGGTAGCTAAGGCAACACACGCTACACTTTCTTCACTTCTGGCTTTTGGCCAAGCAATATGTTAGATGGCTCTCAGGGATTCTCTTAGCAAAGCCCTTAGCAATGATTTTAAAATATATGCTTCTAACAACAGTGCTTTTCCTTATATACTGCACTAAAGACTAACATGCACCACAGAATAAAGATGTTGAAGAAGTGACGTTATTTACTGCTCCACTGATCATCCATTCCATAAGATGACAGAAACAAAAGTCCATTACAACCTTCTCATATTGGAGCTTTTATAACATATATTGAAAGCATGTTACCCAGGAACATTCTACATGTTCTGCATGAAGGTATTGCTCTCAACTGGATAATGAAAAATAAGTTGAACTTTTCATTTAAATGTAGCAGACTACCAATGAATGCTCTAGTATAACCAGTATAATCTCAGTCCCCAGCATTTGACAAAGGCAAAAATGAAATACAGAAGATATGCTACGTGCATTTATGCGGTGTGATATTATTGCTTGATCTTTTGAATGCATGTTCTGAAATGTAGAAGTTTTAAGTATCCTGAGAAGTTGTGAATAACTTACTGAGCCTGTTGCCTTCTCTATCTTCTCCTTCTAAGACAGGATTTCCTTATACCATGAATGCAATTGTGTATACCTCAAAAAATTGAACAGTATATGGTTCACATAGAAATCAACTCATTTGATTTCATATAATATTTAAGGGCATTTGAATGTTAAAAGTTTGTCCCATGTATTCCACAGCTACATTTTTTAATTTCCAGCAATATAAATCTCTGGGAGACACACAGTTAACTGATGCAAATCATTTGGCTTCAGATAATATAACTCAGCAGAGAACCTAACCAAAGATATTTTTTCTAGACGTTTATTGCATAACTTTACCGCTAACTTAGAGGATGCTTAGCTTTGACACTCTCCAAATGAAATGAGGACAAATTGTTATTTAAAGGTGTACAAAGTTTGTGTTAGAAGGTTATCAGTTTCTTTTATCTACCTTTTTTTCAGAAGGTAGATCAGTTTCTTTTAAAAGTACAAAGATGACCTGAACTTTCAAAGAAAATATGGTAGGCAGAGAACAAGTCAGGATGCCAAAAAATCATGGTTAAATATGACTTTGCAGTGTAATATATCATTAATATCATTGATGTTAATCCTATGCTTTTACTAGTACATAAACCCATGGAGTCTGTTTCTACTATCAAGAAATCAAGAGAAAAAGATCTGAATACAGCATTAATAGAACATTTTTAATTTACAAATTGTTCATTCTAGAAGATCCTCAAGATGTAAAACTACTACAGATTTGTTCATGGATGTTTTTTGTTCTTTTTTTTTTTTTTTCTTTCAGAATTTCAACTACAAGTTGCTACAGATATGACACCTTAATAAAATGGAAGTTTTGAAATATGCAGTGGCTGCAGGATCAGGACTGTACTGGTAATTTTAACATATTATTGTGTATAATCAAAAAGGAACTGTATTTACTTACCTTGCAAAAGTCTCGAATAATATTAAAGTGCAAAAGTCATGAAAAACATTTGCTATTATTATAAGACCAGGAACAAGTTTGGGAAAGAATACTTATTTCCTAGGCCCATTCAATTTTATGGGTCAGGTAAGAAAACAGTGTTTGTTTGTATTCAGACTGTCATTTTACTACCTAAGAAATCACACTTTGAGGGACAATCCAGGTTGTATGCAATTTACAGAAATGAGGATAGGTGTCTAGGGGAAATAAGAGTGAAAAGAAGTAACTTATGTAGTGGAGCTTTAGAGCTTTAGACCAAGGGAGTTATACACTCTAAATTAATTATCCAGGCTTTTTTCTTGGTCCAGTGTTAGAGAGTTATAAAGGAAGATCTATTATTCAGAGTACAAACTCCCATTACTGTGCAGTTTTAGTGAAATATGCAACAAAGGTTATTTATTTATTTATTTATGAAATGAACTATTCCTAATAGGCTTTAGCTGTCAGAACTTTTAGTCCTTTCTCTGAAATTGTTTTTATTTCAGATTCACAAAACTTTTCCCACTTTAGCAAGTGAAGCACAAAAATTTCAATCCACTTAAAAATTTAAATCTGTAAGGATTTGAATCCTTACAGACATTAAATCAGGAATCTGTAAGGCCCAAGAGAAAGATTTTTTGCCTTTTTTTTTTTTTTTTTTTTTTTTGAGCACAAAACCTTCAAAATTTGTAAATAAAGAACCAGTTAGGTTTACCATTCTAGAGGATAATGAGAACTGTCCAGCAAATATGTTACATTCTTAAAATGTTTTGATTTAGCAAGCTAAATTCAAATCAACATAGTAATGTCCAAAGTAAAAACTGATTGCATTAACATGTCACATTCATTAAAAAAAAAAAAAAAAAAAAAAAAGACTACAAATAAATAAATAAACAAGGAAAGACACCACCACCACCCCCAACACACACACACCCAAATCATAAAGCTCTAATTGGAAAGCTTCCATCATCAGAGTACTTGCTTCCTGGCATACGTGAAATGATCAGTGGGGAAAGCAGGGTCAATCGAGACAGACTGAGAGTGAAATTAAAATAATAAAATGTCTAAACATTTAACTGCAAATAGGAAATCTTTATACCCACCCACACCCTATTCTGTAGCATAAAACTAAGGCAACAATTATTCATATACCTCCAAGTAATTTGCAGGCTCCATACAAAAATCTCATTTAAAATAAGAAATTGCTATTTCTGCACATTTATTCTCCCCAAATGCTGGCTAATTGCTGCAATGGCCATTATAAAGAATAATTTTCGCTTAGTGAAAAAAAAAAAAAAAAAAGGAATGAAGAGAACATTTTCTGGTTTTGTTCCTCTGCGGAGGCTCTATTCAGCGAATCCTGAATGCACAGCGTTTCACTGCTACATTTATTATGCTGAGAGGTCAAGTATTACACAGCATCTTGTATTACGCTTTGCATGCTAAGTATTTCACTTCACAAATTGACCCTTCGGTGTACTTACTACATAATGCTCTAAAAACCCAGCTAAAACGCAGGACAATTAGCAATACTTTGGCTCCCGCTTAACAATGGGGACACCAATGTAGGTGATTGCATTTACAGTGTTGCTTTCTTCACAAAACATTTTTGACACATTAAAGGTACTTTGGAATTGTGCAGTACCAGTCGCCTCTCTCGTGAATGGCTTTTCCAGCATGTACTGAGAGAAACAGTTACTGTAGTTTAGGGCTTAATTGAAAAGAATTCAGGCACGGCCCTATGAAGCACCAATTAGAGGGATATTATATCATAAAAAGCTGTAATATCCATTTTCAGGCTTGCTCGCCAGCCAATACAAAGTGGGGCACGGTTTAAAAAGGGGACGGAGCTCCAGCCCGGCAAGGGGATGCTCGGGAGGCGGCGGCGGCCGCGGGGCCGGGGCGCGGAGCGGAGCGGAGTGGAGCGGGGCGGCATCCCCGCGGCATTCCCGCAGCATCCCCGCGGCATCCCCGCGGCCCCGAGTACACAGGGGAGCCGGAGCCAGCCTTTTAGCTGCATCTCGCCGGGAAATGGAAAAAAAAACACCGCGGCCCCGGCAGCAGCAGCAGCACGCCGCCGGGGAAACCCCCGGGACACGGAGAATGAAAACACCCGAAGTTGTCGGGATTTTTTTTTTTAACTATTATTATTTATAGCTGTAATCATGGAAACAAACAGAACCCTCCATTAGAGCTCAGGGCTCAGCGCGTCCCCGCGCTCTCAGCTCCCACCCCCCTACTTGGCAATCCAGAGAGAGGCAATTGCCTGGAGTTCATTGTGCGCGGAAAACAAACAAACATAAACTTATCGCCCCGAAAATTTTGGATTTCTCGTGTCAAGCTGCTAATAAAACGACATTAATGGATCAGCCCCGCGAAGTGTCTCTTCAGCGTCTTTAAAGTATCTTTCGAGTGCCTGGGGAAAGCCGAGGCGTGCCCGCTCCCCGCCGGCTGCCGCCGCCCGCCCGGGCACCGCCGCGCCTCCGCGGTGCAAAGGGCAGCGCTGCCGCCCGCCTCCTCGCCGCCCCCCGTGCTCCCCGAGCCGCTGGGATAACCTGAAATTCAACTGGCCGAAAATATATATATATTTTATGTTTTTTTTTCCTCCCTTCCCCAGGAAAGGGAGCGTGAGAAAACAGTGGGGCGCGTCGGTCCCGGCCTCAGGCAGAATGAGGGACACGAAGATGCTTCGTGGGTCCAGCTTGGAGCTGATGAAGCAACACGACTCCAAACCTCCCACGTCCTGCTCAGGATGCGGAATCTCCTGCTCAGCTTTCCTCACCATGTACCTAAGGGGGCTGCTCTTTACAGTCAGGGTGAGCTCTTCACAATGCAGGGCCAGGAGACTAGAGGCATTTTGGGGCAAGCCCCCAAACACGGTATTTTTTCATCCTCCCTGCTTCACAAGTAGCCCCTCACTAAGCCCCCCACCCACCACTGGAGGTGCTGAGGACATCTGCAGGGCCAGCCATGCCATGGGACAACTTTGGGCCTGCAAGGCAGAGTCCTGAAAGGCATGTTATTACTGTAATTGCAGGATTTCTAAGGCTTACCAGAATATTTCTGATGTGTGTTATCTTTTTGTGTTCAATGAAGTATAAAACAAGGTAGAGAAAAATTCAGGTGTGACAGGATTAAACTCCTGCTCTGCACCAGTGAGCATGATTTTGACTTGTGCATGCAGTATGTCTTCCACTTGCCCTTCAGGGCATGGCTGCCATAACCTGATCCTCTGTCACAGCCAGTGATGAAAGAGTGAAGTCCAAAGTCAACACAACTGGTAAAGAGAAAATCCTAGCTATGGGTTTCTGATGGGGACTGAAAACATGGCGAATGGGTACGTTAGGCTGTGAAAATATATCCCCTCAAAAAAAAAAAAAAAAAAAAGTCTGCATGTAAAGAACAGCAGAGAGTGACAATACATCTGATGCCTCTTCAGTCTGCTTTTCTCAATCCACATATCTATTCCTTTCTCTTTTTCCCAGTGGTGCTGGCACCACGTCTTTAGCGCTGTCCTGGAAACACAAGTGGTGCTAGGATCATGGTAAGAGGGAAAAAGACAAGTAACAGCAGGAAACTAAAGCTAAATGATGGGGAGGGAGGGGATTGGTGGGGGCAGGGAGTTTTTCGGTAAGCGTATGGACCACGCGCTACCCCCATGCAATCTCAGCTCCAGTTACATGCACTTCAGGTGCTTGAGAAAAGTCCTGTAAATGACAAAGCAGAATTTTTATTCTGAAGTGAACTGATAAAATCGCACGTTTCAATGGAATATGGTTCCATCAGGGCTCCTCTGTCTTGCTCTCGAGACAGTCTTCATGCATAAAGCACTGTTGTTTGTGAAGAGGAAGAGCTTTGAGGGCTGATAGCAGCTGTAAACTCTAGAGTGGCCCTGCTTTAGCAAGTGCAAAGTCACATGTTTTCCTCTACTAAGGGCTTTTCGGAACCGCACGTAGCGGTGAGTCATGCTTTTTGCCATGCTGAAATTTGTGACAGCTCACTTCAGGTCAGGCAACTTGATACTTCCCCATGAATGGCCAGTGGTTCAGCCTTGGCAGAACCAGTAGCATCTGATGGCAAACCTTTCAGCACCTGGGCAGAGCCCTGCCTGCCTTAGCTGTAAGTCAGATCTTATGAACGAGCTGTAAACAAACATAAGGAACCAAACATACGAGACTGAAAGGCTGGATGTCCCTTCTCTGTGGGCAAATGGTATTAGGTGGTGATGTCAGGGGGCAGTGTGTGATGAATGTTTTCATCCTCTGCTTAATTAGAAATTAGTTAGAAATTAGGGGATATTCACCATGGCTGCAGACTGCAGCTGCTTTAGGTCGTTCTTCTCAGTGCAGTGTTAGATTGCTGCAAGTATACGGCGGTAATGTCTTTTGGCAGCCAAAGCAGAGAAATCCCACTCTGCTGCACAGGCAGGAGTTACCAGATTGCAGTGTGGCAATTGAGGCTTTAAAATTGAGATTTTTATGTATGGTACAATAGATACTTCCAGGCTTCTGCTGCTAGGCACCCATTGGGATGTCCATGTGATATGTATCGATTCAATTTGGTTATAAAGTTTAAGGTGACTTAAATTAACCAAAACATATTTTCCATGTGCCTTCCACATAAAAGTTTTTTTATTTGTTTTTTTGTTTGTTTGTTTTGTAAGTCAGTTAATGCAATCATATAGTTAATGAGATGTGGCCAGTCTTGACAGAAAACAAATATTTGACGCTTGATGCTGCATTAGTATATATATATCACTCAGAACATATATCTCATCACATGAAAACATCAGTTTACCTTTTTTTCCAAAGAAAGAGTTGAATCATTTACATATTGGTGAAGGTTGGTTTGCAGTCTGACAAGCTAGCTACATCAGTTGGCAATAGCTGCAACATGCTGTTGAATGGCAGATGCCTTAGCAACACTGTGCTTGACAGAATGATGTATACACTGAAGGGTCCATTGAAAATTACAGGCATTGCACAGGAGAGCTTGAGGAAACCATGATGAAATATTTTTGAGACATGATTTTTATGCTTGCCACATCAGAATCAAGTTTTAATGTACATGCAAGGTAGATGAATGCTGGGTAATTTCCAGACTTGTCTTCACTCAACCTTCATTTTAATCCCAAAACAAACAAAAAAAAGAAGAGAAACATAATGGGGAGGACAAAAATATTCAATAAGGAAATTCTAAGAAATTCTAAGAAGAAACAGGTTTGCAACAATCAGTAAAAGTAAAGAAAAAGACATTGAGAATTAAATATCATTGTACCATCAATCAAACTTCTATATAAGTCCATATTGTTGGTAGCTAAGTTTGCGGCTTTTATTTATGAAGTATTTCAATTACTTTAAAAGACTTACACAGCTAATCAGTTACAACTGACATACATTTTGGCTAAATACCTATAATTACAGTTGTTTCATACCTGAGCCCCTGTTACTGATGTTGTGTAACAAGCAGTCCTGATTGCTGACATCAGCCCACTTAATGTTCCTGCATTTATGTGATAATTAGATAAAATCAAATAAAGACTTTCTAGTAACTTCGTAGAATACAGTAAATATATTTACTGAGATTAGCATGGATCTAAAATATTATTTATGGTTTCATCTCTTTGACAGCAAAAAGGAGCAGGAAAATACACAAGCATCTTAGCTATGAAAGATTACTTGTTTTAAAGTATGTTTTCCTCAGCGTAGCATTATACAGGTCTGTGATGTGTGAGGTGGGATGTGTAGAGAGTTTATTTGTGTATATATGTGTAGGAAGTATATTTGATCAGACCCACTATTGAGAAAAAAGCAGACAATTCAAGGTGTTGTGTTTAGAAGCCTTGTACTTTTCCCAGCTCTCCCAGCTCTCACACCCTTAGATGTCCACAACAACATTAATAGTACATGTTTGAGTTGACCTAGAATACACAGATGACCAAACTAGTGAGCTCTCATAAATGAACATGTTTAGAAATGATGGTCTGCTTAGAAATGAAGCTCCAAAGATATTTTAGAACATCCACTTATTAAGGAGATATTTTGAAAGTACCAGGTTAAGTAAAGCTGACCAAGATAAATAAATAAAATAAAGTAAAATAAAATAAAATAAAATAAAATAAAATAAAATAAAATAAAATAAAATAAAATAAAACACCTCAGACTTTTTAAATAAGACATAACTGAGTAACAGATTTGGATTTGGGTTCAATTGTAGAGTTAGAACTTTCTATTTAGATGGAAAACTTCAAAACATCAGTTATTTTGATACATGGTAACAGTAAAATGCATGACATTATAGTAGCGCAGACATTATAGAATGTGATTTTTGACATTACAGCAGTAAACCCCATATGTGTTCTAAATTCATTGTAGAGTATCTGCAGTGCAAGGGGTGCGTTCTCCTACAATGACCAGGTCTGAGACTTACAGGGACAGCAAGCAAAGTGACTGCTTTGCAGCAGCAACTGTTTGCCCACTGGCAGCTGGAGAGCAGGGTGCTCTCTCCCAGCTTTGGTGGCCACTGAACCCAGGAGGAGTCAGCAGAGGCTTGCGCTTTCTCCTTCAGTCTGTAGGTGAGAGGAGATTAGTACTACAGCCTGTCAGGCTGTATACAAACAGGCAGTTGAATTCCAGCCCTCAAAGCTTTCTGCTCTCCCCCTGTGCAAATCTTTATTTCGCTGACTCTGTCACTCAGTCCTCCTAAAGCCCATCCTGCCAGGCACCCTGTGACTGGGCCCTAGCCTTTTGGATCAGTTTGCTCTTAAGCTTCCCTTAGTCTGAGTAAGCTGCAGCACTGCTTCTTTCCTTGACATCTCTGACATGTATCCTAGGCATCTGCTTTCGGTCTTTAATCCCTTTACAAAAATGGGTTCTTGCTGGCCACCTGCCATGAGCCTTCAAGAGCAGCTCCAGCTTACCAGGCTGCTCATTACAGTGAGTACCCTGAGCTCCAGCTTCCAGGCTCTAGTTTATTACTTCCCAGGCATATGTAACAGTTAAAGTAAGACAACACAGCACTTGTGAATGTTTCAAAATCATTCACTACCGTTAGCTAATAGAGCAGTAGAAAAAAATAATAAACTTTTGCAGGTATTTCTTTACCTTGTCAGTCTTGTGTGTTCTCTGTGTTAGTACTTCTGAAGAAATAATCTGTGCCTTTCCTATCATGTCCTCATAAGCTTTTTCCCTGAATCATAACATTTTGCTTCAATATATCCATATTCTTCTCCCTTCAGCTGGTCCTGCAGTTAAAAAGAAGCATTCTGCTTTGGGTGCGTGCCCACCTGCTCTGCCCCAGCATCGTTTGTCTATGCCTAAATTACTATTGAGTGACCTGCAGTCTTTTAAACTGTGCTTTACAGGTTATCATGTTAGCTCCTGTTCTCTTTCCAAATTCTTCAGAAAGGCTGGACACAAATGGTTCCATCCAGTATACACCCATTCCATTCCTTCAAAATTACTTTTGATCATCAGGTAGCTACATGGTGGAGTCTTGGTGAAAAATAGATGATTCTGCAGGCTTTAAGATAAAGAAATGGCATAGTGGTTTAATAAAATCAATGAGCTATTATATGTTATATGCAGATTATCTAGGTTTTCGAACGTGCATTTCCACATATTGTGATTTTATCAAGAAGCTCTTAATATCTAAGGTGTATATATATACACACACATATATATAAGCATGTTGCTATGAGAAAATACAATTTTTAATTTATATATATATATATATATTTATTTTTTTTTTTTCCAGAAAAAAATCTTCTTATGTGAAGAACATAACTGGAGAATGAATGTGTTGGATCAGATAGAAGCCTAGCTAATCCAGGATGCAGTGCCTGTCAATGGTCAATAACAAACTCTAAAGGAAAGAATCTAAAAGATAGGGGAAGTAGAGCGTGGTCCTACTGTGGTGTTACTTACATATCTAAGCAATCTATTACTTAATGACTTCCTGAACATAAAGTTTTGCTGGAGTCTTGTTATTGTTAATAGCCACACATCCCCCCCCCCCTTTTTTTTTCCACATGAATTTGTCTTTTTTTTTTTTTTAACCCCTTGTATGCTGACCCTGCAAAATCCTGCAGCAATGAGTTTCACAATAAGACCACGCAGCATTTTGTCTTGTTACTTTTAAACCTGCTACCTCATCATTTCATTGGATGCCCTTTAGTTCTTCATTATTTACTTTCTCCACATCTTTGTTTGGTTTCCAGGCTGAAGAATGTTAATGTGTTAAACCAAGTCTTGGTAAAAATCTATGTTTTTCTTCTGATAGTTCTGATGGTTTTTTTCTGAATCTATTGTAGTCTTTCTATATCCCTTTGTGGGGGGTGCACTATAAGAATATTATTAAATATGTAGCTGTACTATGGATTCATTCTTTGGCATGGAGATGCTTCACGTTTTCTTCTCTATCCCCTGCAGTAATTGCTAACATATCCTATACCACTTTGAGCTGGTATGTATCAGTACCCATTAATGTCAGACCAATGACCAATAATGACCAATACGTAAATGTCTTGAGATTTTTCTACAACTCTCCATAATCAACTTAAGTTTTTTAATATCAACAACAGTCTGTTGTCTCTTGCAGTACACACACACACCACACACAATCCCACCTCCGTTTTCTTGCCGTCTGTATTCTGGACAGAATTCACTGGTAACATACTGACATATTTTTCATCAGCATGGTAAATGGTAGACAGTTACTCCTTCTTGTCCTTTAAGCAGAGAACCTCACTCTTATATCAGGACAGTTTCATTTTAGTGTCTTTGGTGAAGAACCTTGAAAAAAACATTTTGAAAATATGTCATAGGTTGTGTAGCCAACAAATGAGCATTGTTGTTGTTGTTGTTTTTAATGTAATCCTGGAGTTACTAACTGTTGTTTATGTAGAAAAAATGGGAAGAAAAAAACCCAACAACACAAATTTAATAAATGCATAGGCAGGATCCTACACATATGTTAAAAAATTGTTATTTTAAAGCCTGTTTTGTAACTTTTCAGTGCTTGGTGTTGGCAATGCAACTAATTGCACATAATTGGTAGTACTTTAATATTTATTTCCCTTCCCACTCTGTATGGCTTTCATTATGCATGGCTACTTGTAGTTAGGGAGGAGGTGCCTCACTAGAATCACATTTCACTGAAATAAACCCTAAGATTTACTCTGAAATTGATTTCTGAAGTTCTTGGGGTTTACATTTGTCCTGTTCAGAAGGCAGAGCATCAAGTATTGTAAGACAAAGCAACTTTTCCTATGCAAAGAATTGAGTGGTGTGGAATGGTATCCTTAATAGGCATTCACAGCATTGGAAAGAAACATAGAGACAGAAACCGTAATCATATTTATAAATATAGAAGACTTAACTATACAATTAACTCACAACCACTGTGGGGAAAAAAAAAAAAAAAGGCAACTACACTGAGTCAAAGAATATGTGGATACTGTGCTTCCAACAGTACCAGGCAGCACAGCTGCTAACTGCAGGAGGACTCTCTTTCCAGCAAGAGATCTTCTCTGTGTCCACATCCTGATCCAGGTTTCCTTTGCTCTGTGTCATGTATAATACCTAGTAAGATGGGCTGAAATACCAAAAAAATGCAAGGACTGAGATAATCCTGGTTACCCATGTTGAGTAACAGATGGGAATAGTCTGTGTGCCTTGGCCTTCATTAGTCTTGGCTATGGAAGTACAGATCCTGATATTATTTTAGTAAGTGGAGGTGCAGAAGTGTTGTAGGAAGTATGACTGACATCTTTTAGAAGAAATTCTGAAATACCAGATATAGATAATGTGTTTTTGCTTTCTTTGTGTTTGTGCCTGTTTTTGGATCACAATTTAAAATATCAATATCTATACTTCACTGCAGCTTGCTACTTTGATAGAGAAATGTACTTGACTCCCTACAGTTATTGCAATTGGAGGGGGATCTGATTAGGATGCTTTTCCTAATTAAGTGATATCACCTAAAGTGAGTTTCCCTACCATTGTCTCACTGCAGTGTAAAAATAACAACAGAGGAAAATCATTTGGTTATTTTATTTTCCTGATTAAAATGTCTTTACTCATTCATACTTTACAGGGTAAAATTCCATCTTAATGAAAGACTGAGGGTCAGTTTTCTAACACAGCTAATTATGTGTCCTCATATCCCAATCACAGTTAGGGCTCAATTGTGTTGAATTCAGCAGCCGCACATCTCAATAGATCCACATGTAAGGAGAAAGCCCAAGGTGGGTATGCAGCCACCAGAGATCAAAAAAACGGTCCTTCAGAGGGTTTTTCATTCACAGTCATCCCTGGGAGAAAAAGATGCACATCACCCCCTCTCCAACCAGCTACTGCATATAAGTGCGTCCTCACAGTGTGAGGGAAGTTCTTTGACTTCATCTGAATCCCTAAGATCTGGGTATTTCAGGTTATTTTTTTGCTTCTGCTTTGGCAACAAAACACTGTCTCCCCATGGGAAACTCTCCTTTAGAGTCCTCTCCCCTTTTGTCCTCTTTTTGAAGTTCCAGCTGAGCCCATATTTAACCAAAATTCTGTTCTCTTGATGTGTGCAGGTAGCTTCAGTAAACTTGTTGGCCAAATAAAGGGAATTTGGAGGATTTTTCCATATATTTATTGTTAACAATTACCAGTAAAAAGGGTAGGATCTACCTTTTATCAGCACTCTATCCTTGTTTCCCTATCATTTTTAGGCACCTGTTCATGAAGTTGAGCAAGAAATCTTTTCAAGACATCAAAAGTTAAAAAGTATGGTATGGTACGGAAGGAGATGTTTCTACCAGAAAGAGAAATAGTTATGGCAAAAGAGATTTTTATTTAAGAAAATAATAAAAATGAAACATATTCGTGTATCTTTTTAATTAAGGTTTGGAGGAACAGCTGTTGGATCCAAATCCTGCAATTCTTATAATAAGATACCACAATTATGGAAATCTTGCCCCAAACAGATTTTGGGACCAAACCCTGTTACATAAATTTTCTAAACAGAATATTATGTAACATTTCTTCACTGATTAATCATTTGTTTACTTGTAACACTAAAATTTATGTATTGTCACATTTCTTCGAATAATTTTAAAAAGTAGTTTTCTCTCTGCTATTATGAAAGTTGAAGCAGGATTTCCCATGTCTCATTTTTTCCACTCTGACTAGTAGTGTTCCATGTAGAATATTTCATCAGTGTGCTCCTGTCTTCTGTGCCCTTGTGCCTGCATGCTTAGTCCTTAATGGAAAAATAGACTTGCCTGCAGTTCTGTGTTTTCTTTCTTCTACTTCCTTTCCCAGTTCTGTTGTTTTTATTGATTCTATTACAATAAGTAACAGACAAAAGAGAAGATTAGGGCAGAAAGATTTCCCCAGTCCATCAATAAATTTCCTAAGCTTCATTAGCTGTAATTTCTTGAAAAGACTTAGAGTTACATTCACATTCAGTAAATAAAATGTGTAATCCAAGGGATCAGCTCTTTCACATTCAATAATGTGTACCAAAAATAATTCAGCTGAAGCCAGTGGCTTAAAATTTGTATGAGAGAGCAGAAAACCAGGCTGGTGTACAAAATGGCAAACTCTTGTCACTTCTGCTAGGCAAAAATCTAGAGAAAGACAGCTGTGAGAGTTTTGTCCAAATAAGAATTTTGATACTCAGCCAAGGAGCATGAAGAAGACCAGAATTAAGTCCCAGTATTTTCTAGATGGAAGTGTTTGATCGACTACTCTGTGCTTGTGATTTCTTTTTCTTCAAATGTTTTTCTTTTCAGTTGTACACATTGCACCAAATTAACTCCTCTTAAGCAGAAGACAGTTTTGCCTGTTGATAACAAATGATGCAATTGAAGCCTCTGTTTAAAAATTGCTCTTATAGTGCATCCTCTTGAGCCAAAGTCTGATCTCATCTTTCCAAACTTCACATCATTCCCTTTACAACTTTCTCTCTCCATGGGATTAAAATATTTTGCCCAAACCATTTGACCTTTTGTTAAGATTTGCTATAAGAAACAACAATTCCAGAGACACTCATGTGACTACTTTAATATTCAAAGTTGGTATTAAAGCACTGATATTTTATTTACTAAAAAGCAATACAAATGTCAGCAATATTTTTTTTTTCCGTTATCCACTGTTCATAAAATTGCCCTCAGTGTTAAGAATATTGATAACTTTACAAGTGAGCAGTGTCACTTTCACAAATGTTTCATTGAAATATGAGTCTCAATGGCACAATTGTTCTGCTGGTCAGTTTTGAATATCTCCTGTAAAAGGAGCATTAAATGATTTGAAGGCATATGCTCTGCCGTAGTTGTCATTTTTTAAACAAAAATGAAACTTCAAAGAGGATGAAAGGTAGTCTTTAAAATGCTTTTAATTCTTCTGTGAATGTTGTTGTTTTGTGTTGTTGTTAGTTGCTTTTTTTTTTTTTTCCCAAAACCGAGCAGACTAATGATACAACATAGTTGCCTCTTAAAGCAGGAGCCCTTACATTCCCTCCTCCTAATTAATCCCATCCCAAAACCCCCTTTCACTTTTGCAATAAAGGTGGCCCCTGTTCAGTTGGGTCTGGTATATTTACAACTGAAGGTCTTAGTGCTATTTATTTGTTGTTACAAAGGGAAGAGCAAAAACCAATGTAAAAATAATAAGCAATGTCTGAGGAAAACAGGCTGTCAGGGTTCAGAAAGTTCAGAAGAAAGCTGTTCTAGTCAGCATGGCTTTTTAGACAAAAGATTTTTTTTTTTTTAATTTTCTTTTGCATTCTCTTATAAACATCTTGGTTTAAAAACATTCATCCAAGCTTGGAAGCACAGCCTCTGATCTCAAAAATAGTATGTATTTATAAATATGTACATAGTGAATGGTAAATCCCAAAATGTAAAATAACGCAAATACTTTATTCTGATGTAGTTACTAGCAGTAATTCATGGACAAGCTTTGGTGTTCTCCACAAAAGTGAAATTATAGTCAGTCCTTTGGAAAGAAAGCTGTTCAGACAGTTCATGTCAGCTGTTGGGTAAAATGGAAGCTGGTTAGTACATTTCTGACATGGTATAAAAACAATAAAATTTACATGTCTGTTTGAAGTGCATGAAGTGCAAAGAATCTGAGCCCTTTAAATACATATGTTGCACAATTACATTTAAATGGAATAAATAAAATTCATTAAGTATGGTGCTTCTCCTTGGGAAGTCACTTGCCTTATACAGATCTTTAAGAAGTAAACTCTGCAGCCTCCTCCAGGCCAGAACATCAGTTGAATAGTTGCAATAAGAGAGAATCAGATGCTATTTAAAGGCATTAAGCAAAGTGTAGATGTTTACTACAGGTAACTTAGCTGTGCATTCAGTTAATATGGAAATAATTATTATAATGTAGCACTTCATTATTTATAATGCATTAAATGGAGATTTTCATATGATGCCTTCATAGAGCAGACAGTTCTCTTGTGCAACAGATAACTAAAGTACACAAAAATTACAATCAATACAGAAAGGTTAAAGATCTTTTTAAAAAAATACGTACAATCTGATGATTAAGAACAGATATTAAACCCCCCAAATGCTAAGCAGATAGGATTACAAGCCCTACTGTTCAGTGATTTTAGTCTCTGTTTTTACAGTAATGATTTTAAATCTCTCATTTTGGGAAATGTTGTCTGAAATACTATATTTTGTATGGCTAAGCTGCATATTTTCTTGTTATTTTCTTCATGCAGAGTGTATGAAAGGTTTATTCCAAAGCCCAGCTGAAGAACTGATATGGGATATATTGTAAAGCATCTCATGTTGACTGGAGTTAATTAACTGTGATTCTCCACTGTTCTCGGTTTTAAGCAGGAACGCGCTACACGATACCTTTTATTTTGCTGTTCAATAGACTTTTTACTTAAAAACAGATGAATTCAATATCTGTACAACTTTAACACTTTTTCCTTTTTCTTAAAATGTTTTTAGTAGGTACACCAGAAATATTTCCTATGACATGTTTTTTATATATGTTGTTTTTTATATTTAATAATAAAGTATTTGACAAATGTATTGTATGATTTTGCCCTTCTATTAGTACAGTACACATATGAAACATGCTACTTTGTGATTGCATTTTCAGATCAGAATTGCATATATATCAGAAGGAATATATACAAAGAAAACAAACCTAGACATGGAAAATCCTGAAAGAAACACAAAGATTGATTTTCCCTTCTTCCCTCTTATACAAGCTAACCTTGAATCAGACATAAATGTTGTTACCCACTACATCCTATGTTTGTATCTGTGTATCTGTAGAGATATATACGTTCAGGGTGGTAGAAACAGGAATACTAAAAAACTTTCATTGCTGTAGAAGCAGGCATTTTGTTGTGTAAATCAGATTGTTTTAATATTGAAGATACACAAGAATACATTATTTGCCTTTAGTTGGTGCCATTGGAATTTTAACATCTAGAGAAAGTTCAGTGCAGAGATACACTGAACCACCCCTATTAAACAGTTCTATTAAAAACATCTTGTATATTCCATTGACTACACACACACAAAATCTTTTTATTTGTCATCTGACTAGCTGCAAATTTACCTCTTCATTCTACTTCCAAAGTCCTTTATCCTTGTTCCCAAAGTCCTGTTTTATTTTTCTTACAAGTGGTCTTCATTCCTACCTACACTGACTCTAAGAAGCGGAGTCAGAACAAGACATTCATAACAAAACAGAGGGTCCAAAGCCAAGTCATCTGAAGATTTTAAATTCAAAAACAGTTCAACTCTGCAACACATGAGAACTTTTCCACAGTCTGCAAGGGGAGCTACATCCTACTTTGCGTCTTTTGAGTTCATGTCTTGTAGTCAGTCTGGGTTCACCACTCACTGTCCCTCTGGGGCATGAGGTTCTTCTGATGCCTGGGAGGGCTGTGGGGAGGGAAGGGATGGACAAAGGATGGATAGTTGGATGAAACACACAAAAAACAAACTTCTAGGGATCCTGAATGAATAAGTTTTCAGTTGTTGGCTGTGGAAAAAATCAATCACAGACAAAATACTGCATAGGTTTTATGTTAATAGCAGGTAGATCCTAGCTGCTCACCCATCCATTCTCTCCTCCCCCTGTCATGCCCGTCAAGCAACCATGACATATTCTCAGACCCCTATGAAATCACACTTCTATAAAGTGGAATTGGAGCTGAGAGGCCTCTTCAGGCTCAGGGTCAGTGAGAGCATACTGCATCTTTTGTTTCTGTTACGCTGCTCCTGCTGCTTCTAGGGATTTGAGAGCAAAGAGAGGAAGGAGAGACTTGTGACTGCAATGTTAGCTGCACAGTTTGGCAGGCTGCTTTCTAGTTCCCCACTGTGCTAGACATCCAGAGGAGCCCCGAGTCTGTGACTTCACTGCTCTCTAACTTCTTTTTCTCCATCTTTTTCTCTGGATGAGGCTGGGGTATTTTCTGGGGTTTAGGCACTGCTGTGAGGTGGTTAAGCTCCATGTCATGTTATCGTCACCTTTGTGCCAGAAAGTAGGAAACACTGCAGGCCCTATGTGTGACAGTGGCCATCCACACAGTGGAGAAAGCAGAGATCCATCCCAGTGCCAATCACAGTCGTTTTTTCAGTCTTTTTTGGTCCACAGAAGAAAACACAATAAGATCCCACTTCATGGGAGGTTTTCACAGGAATTAAAAAGAGAATAGAGACTGCCTGTAATAAATAAATATCCTATGACCCATTTACATTAAATCTATTTCTATGATGTTCAATAATCCAAAAGAATAATTCTCTTCTACAGGACAACTACTGTATTCCAGTTGCTTTATATCTTCCTGTCACTTTTATATTTTCTTATGTTTTATGTTTTACCCTTGTTTTTCCACCTTCCTTTTTCTCTGCAGCTGAGTTCCCATTGCTACCACCTGCATTGAGTTTTTTGTGTTTGTTTGTGTTTTTCATCCTGTCTCCTTCCTCTCATAATCATCTAAGGTTTTGACAACAAAGTAGATAAAACTGAAATGATCTTTGCAACCAGAAGAGCAGGTGTGATCAGCTCCATGTTTACTTAAGGCATTGAATAGGTCTGCCTTGATACATTTACATTTGGTTGACTCTTGGGATTGAAAAATGTGACTGTGTTTTCTGTACTGTCTGAATATACCACCGGTATCACTTAGGAATATTATATAGGAAATATCTCTAACATCTTGGGCCTCCAAAACATGTTTATTATTTATTTATTTATTTATTTATTTATTTATTTTTAAAACATGGGGCTACTAGTGCTCTGCCTTGAAGCATACCTTTTCCATTAGAAAGCACCATATGGCTCTTCTTTAGATATCCCTTTATTGGAAGTACTGCTGTCAAACAAGAAGGCCCAAAAGCAGTCTTCAAATCTTATTTCAATAATCTTGTTCTGGATGTGAAGCTAGAATTAAACAAAGAAAAAAAAGTCTGATTCTTAGTTCAGAAGGATAAAGTGAAAATTGTGTTTCAGATTAATTGGTATTTCCCCCTTCCCTGACTACATTGGGATTGAAGAACTGCTTCTACTAGTATTGCTGAAGGCTTATTGCAGCAGCCTGTCAAAGTAGATTTTTTTAGCCCCAGTTAGCTCCTGATACACCAGCATGAACTTCCAGCAGAGCTGGCTCCTTCTGCCCTCTCCTTTCCTCTCAACCTGCAGTGCCTACTGAAGAGGTTTGATCAGAAACCACACAGAAAATACACAGGTAGAAGAAAAGCAGAGCAGCTGTGGCAACGCACAGGAGAAGTATCAATTCTAGCAATAAACAGGTGATGATAACAATAAACAAGCTCTCTGGAGGCTACCCCTCTTGGATCACATGCCCAAAGAGCCCTGGCATTGATGGAGACTGTCTCATGTTTCCATTATGTGTCTGCTTTCTCCAGACAGACCTAGACCATCAGAGAACATGTCTGAGAACTGAGCACTAGAGACATGTAACTGCTGACTGTAATAAATAGCATGGATTTTATGAATTATCATCATTATTATTATTATTGTTTAATGTGGACTTTTCATTGGTAATTAGGCTTACAATACCTTCACGTGTCTTTGTGCTGTCAGGTTTGGGTCGTTTTATTTAGAAACTCAAGTTTGGTTCTTGGGGTTGGAAAGACCCCAGGATTTCACATGCTGTGAACTACTAGTGGCTAGTAATGATGGACTTGTTAATAGGACACTCTAAGGCGAGAAGATAACGCCTCTTGGTGAGAAGGCAGTTGGCTGGAAAATTGATTTACTGTCTTGTTGACCATACATATGAGATGGATCAGAGAACAAGTATAGAGAAGCAATGTTGCTAAATATACTGAAGATTATCATAGGGACATAAGTATTTTTCTTCAGCTGAAAACATTTGGTGCCATTCAAAGTCTCAGAGTCTTCTGCAGATAAGTGCTTTGCAGATTTCTCTAAATATGGAGTTCAAGTCGGGTATAGCATAAATGCAGATCTTGGATTTTCAGTGCTAAGTTTGCAATTTGGTGGTCGATTGATCTCCAGTAATATTCTTTCTGAAACAGGAGACTACTGTGTCCTTGTAAGGACAAAGCTACTTATCTCTAGGATTCTTCAGAGTCACGGAAATAGAGGCAAAAAAGGTCCATTGAAGATCTCTTGTCTTATTGCCTGCACAAACAGCAATTTCTGCATCAGGTTTCTGTCCATACTCCAATTTAGCTCCAGAAGGACATATACCTTTCTGTCATAGTGGATTAGCTCCAGAAGGACTTACATCTTTCAGTCATAGTGAAGGTTCTATCATACCACACTTATGCCTTCTCTGTTAAAGATTTGCACCTTATTTCAGCTGAACTTTACCTAGCCTAAGCTTTCAACAGTAGGGTGTCATTATGGTTTTTCTCTACCAAATAATAATAATAAAAAAAAAAGAATCTTGTACAGGAAACCTTTTCTTTGTTACATGTAGACTGTGACTGTGTCATCTCAACCTCTTTGCTACTGCCTTGGAAAAGCACACTTCATTGATTTTGTATACTGGAAAAGCCTCTCATATTCCTTAAATAAATATATCTTAAATATCACTCCTGGATTGGGTTAGAAATGGAGTGTGTAAGAGGGAACAAAAAGGAAGGTACTGGTTGTATTTACAATGAATTTAAACAAAACAAAACAAAACACAATACCTTCCTAAGAGTGTCATGAAAGGAAAGAAAAGAGTTTGGATCACAGCACATTTTTGTTTCCAGTTGCTATGCGAATTATACAAGCAGAAGTTATTCTTCACACTGTGAAAAGACTCCTTAAAACTTGATGTTCTTTTGTTTCAGGATACATATTAACTATTAGAATAATGTTTGTGCAGTCATGTTCAAAACAGTGGTGTGTAGCTCACGTTCTAAACTGAGATAACAGCAATGAAGACATAAGAAGTAAAAGTGGATCTTCAGATCTTACAGCATTGCTTACTGAGGCAACAGGAAGAAGAGGGGCATCTTCTGGTCCCCCTACTCTCTGTGTCTTCTGCTGAAAGGCTGGATTAGAAACTAACTGGGGAGAATGTGGTGGAAGTGATTTCAGGGTACAAAATACAATGAGAAAGGGCAATTCTAACATTAATATAACACCATGAACAAAGGTTTCCCTAAAGAGTCTGCCTGTCTAAGAGCTCTGGAAAGGAGGGAGCTTAAACTGCCAAAGGTGGATCATGTCATGGTTTAGTGGTGTAATTCATTGGACCCCTGGGAGAGTCCAAGCAATATTGAAGTTCAAAAAGCCACCAGATGTGCTTCAGAAAGCTCTCTTGTGAGGCAATTAGTCCATGCTCACACAGTTTGAGCACCTTGTTTTAGAAGCAGTAGGTAATGCTATCGACAGAAGACAAGATAGAGAGTTATACAAGTTACTGGTCTGATTTGACCCTGCCTTTTCTATATAACCTTTTCTCTAAGCCTTACCATTGTTTTATGGATAAAGTTCCCATATCTGTGAACTGAACATTCACACCATCCCCATTTCTTCCTATAGCCACGGTAGTACTGACATTTTTGACTATGTTGTAATACCCTCATATATCCCCACAGGCCTTATCCCCTTCTTTAGTGCCAGGCTTTTATTGCTGTAGATCATTACTGAAAATGAGTGGCAGAAGATGTTTTCAGTTCAGCCAATGAAATACCAAAAAATTCTCTATGCAGCTTTGTTGAGTATTTCTGTGACTGGCCCTTGCTAGTCTCTGCAACAGTTAAATCTGTTTTCACTTCTGAGCTCCCCGAAAATGTTAACTAGAGAAGTGACATAGTAATTTCAACATAAACAAAACAACAATAAAAAAGTCCATTCTTCATATTTTGTAGCTCTATCTCAAACATTTCCGTAGATGTTTTTGATGACACTGTGTCCACTCTGTTTCTAGCTAAAAAGACCTTTACAACCCAGGAAGGGTTGCAGGTTTTATTTCACTTTTCAGGTCAAAAGAGCCTCAGCATGTTTCATAGATTTATCATTCATTGCCCCTTTGCTTCTCCCTTTATTTCAGCAAAGAACTTTTCTGCATTACTGCTTTGGAAAACCTTTCCTCCCTTAGAGACAAGAGACTGCCAAAACTGCCAAGACAGACATTGAATTGGTTCACTTGTATACTTGCATACTTGTATACTTGTCTGATCAGCTGCCCCCTGCTTCTAATGAGAACTGGGTGAGGAATCTTTGGAGAACAGGATTATTGTTCTTGTCTTCCACATTGTTTTTGCAGAGCTTAGCACATGCCAGCATTGCTCTGTCTTGTTTCTTCATGCTTGTTCTCCATTCTTAAGTCAGCTCTTCTCATTATCCTAATCTTGCTTGAGATAATGCTAGAAATAAAATGCTTGCTTCTCTCAGGTTTTTGTCTGTCTTTTTTTTTTTTTTTTTTTTTCTTTCTTTCTTTTCAATATATGCATAGGTTTACCAATATGTTGAGAAAAGTACCAGCTCTACCTCCTAGCTTTAGTTTCTCCTTTAATGTTTCTCTGGTCATCTAGCATAAACGATATTGTACATTTCAGTTTATTTTGTCAAAGCAGAACCTTTGCTGTAGTAACTTTGCCTTTGTTCAGCTGCTTCTGTCTTCTGTTTTCTGTGAAAATCCCACATACATGCAATCACAGGCTCTGCAAGCAGAGGAAAGAGGAGGGGCAGGAGAGATACTGTGTGATGCTTGGACCCCCAGAAATCTTGTCATTCCATCACTCATTCACCCTGTTCAAGCCTGATTTAAAACAGATTAAGTTGTGGGCTGAGATGCTTTCATCTGTAAAACAGCCTTTTAAGGCAAGAAGAATTGCCCATTCTTTCAGACTATAGGAAAAGAACATATTTGCCTGCATGGCATCATTTTAATAATTTTTTTTGACACTAAAATCAGTGGATTTGGTGCATCCTACATTCTGCAGAGAGTATCCTTGAGTTTTACTATTTTATTTTCTTAGATCAACGATTATTTGGCAAATGTGTCTCCATAGAGTGATAGAAAAGGAATGAAGAGTACTTTATTTTACAGATATATCATGGCGAACCTCAAGTTTTTTAAGGGAAAATTATGTCTGTGTTTATGAACTGAAAGGAAAAGTCATACTGTAAATCACTGCAGGTTTAAGGAAGGAATTAAAGTCTGAAGTTTAAAAATAATTCTGAAAGACTGATCCGAAGTTGGCATTTCTGAATAAGATAAGAATAAAATAAAATGTAGAGTCTAGCTCATGTGCCTCTTGCAGCCCTGAAACAAAGTTTTTAAAGTGATAGATTACTTCAACACTCGTGGAAAAGAGGTTTTCAGGTCAAACGGAGCAAGCCTAGAAGCCCGGTTGAGGGGCAGGATACGCACAGGAGCTCTTGATGTTCCACTCCAGTGCTCAGTTCCGCACTCAGCAGCAGGACAGAGATTACTCAGCGAGTAACTAGCTCACTATTAAAAATGTGACTTTTTATTTCAACCCTCACAATCGGGCTGAAATGTCCTGAGCAGTACAGGCTGGTGGATCTAGAAAATGCACACATTACTATTATTATTATTTTATTAGTTACTGGAGTAGACTTCCGAGGGAAAAGAATGACAAAAGAGCAGTGGGTTATTGGTATCACTGCCTGTGGGTTACTGTGGGAAGTGAGAGGTGATAAAGAGCTGTTTGCTGTCACCAAGGAAATGCAGGATAACTTTAGGAGGAGTAATATCATTGCACCTGACCGGGTCAAGGTTATAATGGTGGTTGTTGGGCATGTGCCGATGCTATTAAACCTCTATTAGCATGGAGGTGATTGATCCTATTCTGCTGGGAGCCGGAGGAGGTCTCGCGTCGTAACTTCAGTGGGAACAGGATCGGGCCCGGACAGCCTTAACATAGGATATTGATAGCAAATACCTCACGTGGGAGAAAAAAATCATCCCCAAATTTTAAAGGAGATGAAACCAAATTCTCGAAGTCTGGGGAAGGTTCGTGCTTGATTCAGCGACTTGATAAAGACTTTCTGAAATGTCCTAATGACTGGGGAAAAAAAGTGTTTCAGATAAACGAAAACATTTCTGGTGTGAAAGGATGGCACTTGAAAACCGTAATTATGTGAATGTCAGTAGTAAAACTGATCCTTCTGAAGCTGGCCATAAGAAACCTGAGCACAGAAGCTTGGCACCCGAGTGGGAAAGGAATCCCTCAGAGTAAATATTTTTCCTTTACATCATTTAATATAAAAATACTTTATATTTTCTATACATTTCGAGTATCGGAGAGCTACAGGCAGGTGGCGCGGTTATAATTTTCGCTTTTTCGAAGCCGCGCTCCCCGGGCGATGCGCGGCAGCCGCGGGGCCGGCGCGCCCCAGCTCTCAGGCAGCCGGAGGTGGGAGGTGGGCAGCGGGAGCTGCTCGCTCGCGGCAAACCTGCCCCGGGCTTCGGCAAAACACTGCAAATGCAGCCGCCGAAATCGCTGCAAATCCAGCCGGTGCCGGCCCCGGAGCCTGCTTCCTAAGAGAGGGGTCCGGCAGCGGGCTGTGGGAAGCAGGGGATGCAGCGGACATCTTCTCCCCTCCGCCCAGCAAAGAATCGCAGCTTGTTTTTTCTTTCCTGCTGTTTCCTCTTCAGTCCTGCCCGCGGAACCCGACGAGTGCTTTGCACTACGAGCCGCCGAGTAACGGGGCGGTGCTGAGAAAATTCAAGGTTGGAAAAATTCGCTCACGCCTTGAGAATATCACGGAAAAACTGCTCCGAAATATTCCGCAGCTTTTTAATTGAAGTAAACAAAGTGCAACAAATCCTAACTCAAATATGATTGCACTGAGATTAGGCTCTAATTGCTTAAGGTTCAGGTGGAATCCGCAGGCTAAAGCCTATAAGAACAATCTGAATTTCACAATCATTCTGTCAAAAGCAAAGAGATGAGAGCCCACACGCTTCCTAACAAGTCATTTTTAACAGTTACAAGCTTCTTACAAAGACCACACAGGGAGTCTAAGAGATGCAAATCTAATCCCTGGTCATTCTGCAGGCCTTCAACAAAGATGTACTAAAGCCTAATAGAAAAGAAATCAGTTCTCTGTCACCAGCTCCTAGTAAAATCTATTAGAGAAAGTACAGATCTTGTATTTACAGCAGTTGCTTTTAAAGGTTAAGGACAAGTATATATAAAAGGTATCTATATTTTTGGTATACGAAATATTTAATAAAATCTGCTAGTGTTATTCCTAAAGATTCTTTATTATTTAGTTTGTACTCATTGAGCAAAAGAAATATCTATCTCTTTGTTCTTTAAAATATCAGCAAGAGAAATTTAAAGAAAATGTTAGTCATTTAGACAGGTACCGTTTCTCTCTCTCTCTTTTCCCCAGTATGTCTCATTTAAAAACGCACCCAGAACAGCGGGCAGTGTCTTGCCAAAATACCTTGAAATTTCTCCATCCCCTCGGCAGTTTGACCAGCGACCAGGAGGGAATATATAAATGAAACGAATCGATATATAAAGAGAAATAAAAAGTCCCGTTGTGCGTTGGCAAGTGACACATAGCGATCACCAGACTTTTGTAGGATATTCTACTCTTCTCGCCTCTCCTAAGTTTTGTTTTTAATGAGATCGTGCTCCCTCCCCTTCTCTCCCCCTTCTCTCTCCCCCCCCCCTCCTTCCCCCCCCCCGCTATATAATGAATAATTTCCATCTCTCGGAAAATCTCACAGTGATTTAATAAGGCTCTTTATTGTACTTTTGAATAATTCAAATTAACAAACACAAAAGTCAATACTTTTCTATACGAACGAACACATTTGCAAAGGCACATCTACGCGAGTCTTGCTGCAAATGCATATGTCACAATTTGGCAGGTCTCTGTTAACACCGATGATCCCCACGCACTTGGAGCAACACTAATTTTTAGGTCACTATCATTCGTCAAATGTTTGCCTCGCCCCCAGCTCCCCAGCCTGGACCCCAGTACTGCAAGGAAATGAGGTGGCAGTCCTGCGGACTGCCCCTTGCAACACGCCGATTGGGTTAAGTGGGAATATTGCCTGCCTAAAGGCGATTGGATTAGACCTTCTATTTCTCCATTGAAAATCACCGATAATAAAATAAACGATTCACTTGTTGATGGGGTTTATGAAAAGTGGAGTTTTCGGTGCCCTCGTGGAGCGCAAATATTCGTCGTGGGCACCACAGCGAAGAGGGGTGTGTCTGGGGGGGAGTGTTCCTAAATGACCCGGGGGACTAGAGTCTGTCTCACGGAACAGATGACACTCCTGGAGGTGACATCTCTGTTTCAGATTCGGGGCTATGTTACCGACGTGGTAAAGACGTGACTCCCAACAGCATTCGGGTAATGTGTCTGCATATACTGATGCCCCACACCACTGAACTTGGCTGCTCTTTAGGAGCGTGGTATAGTAAGGGATTCGGATCGGAATCCTTTTTCTGCTCGGAGCCTTGGGATGTTTTTATCCCAAGTGGGGAAAAAAAAATAATAACAATAATAATAAAAAATCACGTGGAGCCCCAAACTACTCCGTTCTCTCCGTGACTAGCACATAGATCCCGGTGGGGCAACTCGTGCGAATAAAACCGTCAGTGCCTGGGCTGGGACATAACTTTCCCTAAGAGGAGCAGCTCCCCCTTTCTTCCCCGTTTCACCCTCCACGCCCACCCCGACATCTGCGTGGGAGAATCGGCTCTCGGTGGGGCCGGGAGCGTGGGGAACCTGCTGTCTGTCGGAAACGGCGACGGTGGTGTTTCTTCTGCTGCCCAGGCAGCGCATCCCTCGCCGAGGGGGGCCCGAGGATGCGGAGCTGGCGGAGCCCCTTCCCTCCTTCCCCCCAGAGGGTGCCCATGCCGCTCCCTCCATCCCAAAAACGTACTTCGGAGGAAAATTGGTGATGCCAGCCTGGAGGAGTTCCCGCACCCGGCTGGACACAGGACGGGTCCCACGAGCAACCAGTGCCCACTTTTGGGGAAGGGGGGGCGGCAGAGGAGAGATTTATCATTATGATACCACGGGCCGGGGAGGCAAGGCTTCAAAGCCCCAGTCACAGCCTTCTGGGGCCTCCCGCACTGTCTGGCCCGAGCCCTAATTAGGGCTCAGACCTAATTAGCCGGTGCGAAGGAGGAAGCGTGGAGTCCTCCCTTGGGGGCCTGTGGGGAGAGAGGTGGAGAACCCAGCCGGGAGAAGCTCCCCCCTCTCTCCATCTCGCCGAGGGACGCGCTTCTTGTCGGGGGGGGGGGGGGGGGTGAGGGCAGGGAGCTGGGAACCGGGGCGCGGGGTGCGGCGAGAACCCTGAGCCCTGCCCGGAGCGGGGCGAGCCCGGGGCACAGAGCCGCCTGTCATCCTCGTGGGTGTGCGGGTGGTTTGCAAGGCAGTAATAACAGTTTCTGCCTCTCCTAGGGCTGATTCGGCTTTCCGCGACATTGACTTATTTATTCAAATAATTATTTATTTACTCCCTCCCCCCCCCCCCTCCGCCCTTCTCAGGAGCTGGTTTGGCCCTTTGAAGTGGAAGAGAATAAAAAACTGGGTGGCAGAGGGTGGGAGCGGGGAAAAGCAAGGCTGCTGTGACTGGGACGGGCCAGAGTATTTAGCTGCACGAAGCGAGCTGCTGCTTTCAAACTCCGAGCAGAAAACCGGGTGGAGGGCTGGGACCGGGGCTGGGACGCTGCCTGCAGCCATAGCGCGCTGTCAGCAGCACACACGGGCACGTAAACAAGTAAATGAGGGAAATCGGAAATGCCAATTAATGTGCTCTGTGAGGTGTTGGGAGAGCCTTTATTTCTCTATTGGTTACCCGCAGGAGAGCCTCAACTTCCCTGCCCGCTCCTCTCCTGCAGGATGATTACGATGGAGGACGCGTAGGCCTCCCGGCTTTCTGGGGCTCCGGGCACTTAAGGAACAAGAAAAATGCTTCAGGGCAGGCAGAGGCGGGGAGGTGCGGTGTCTGCTCGGAGCAAGGAATGCTGGGGGGGCGAGGTGACAGAGGGGGTCTGCCCTCCCTGGGGCTCCAACTCCCCCCGCGCTCCTTGCGGCGGCTTCCGAGCATCCTTTCCCCAACCTGGCGGCGGGACGGGATGCAAGGATGCTGCCGGGGGACGGGGAATACTGCCGGGGGACGGGGCTCTCGGCCCCGCGGGTGCTCCCTCCTCTCTGCTCCCCCGTGCAAGGGTCCTTCCTCCGGGCCCGACTTCAAAAACAAGGTACCATTTTCTCCGGAATCATTTACCCAATGTATTCTTGATTAAATGACTGTTAACCCTAAGAGACTGATAGGACAATCAACATGCTTTTCCAATCACCATTCTTTTCTTGCCTTTTTTTTTTTCTTTCCTTCCCCAACGGGGAGTCTCGCTGTAGGTCAAAACCTTGCTTTCTAAAGCAATTAAGTCATATTTTCAAAGAGAAATTAGATTAAAAACACATCGTGATTAAAGCACCGTGAAAAAGGTCTGCAGCGGGAAGAAAATATTTGGTGCTCGTCTGTAGATTCTCTCACCTACCACCTACTCTGAATGCGTCCTGTATCTTCCAGCATGTCCGGCCCTCATGATTGCAAATAGGCCTGTTTTCAAATGGAAATAGGACTTCCAAACTGATTATGTGTATTGAATCGGAATCACTCGCTAGATCCTCTTGTTTAAAACGAATTGAAAAAAAAAAAAAAAAAGCACGATGGTTGCACAGCTCTGAAACTGTCTCCTCCTCATCTCAGGGAGGTCGATCTATTTTGCAACTTTTTTGCGGTTTGAGAATGTTTCGGCTAGATAATTGCGCTGCCATTGTAGCAGGGCGATGCACCGACACACAAACACCCCCTCCCCCGACACGCACACGCACTCACGCACCCCCCCCTCCGTCAGCCACCACCGCGGAGCCTCCCCGGTCGTGCCCGGACCCCACGGCACAAACACGACCCCCCCCAGGGATGGCTCCGTGCCTTTCCCCTGCCTCTGCCACCCCATCACCCCGGCACCACCACGCACAGCACCCCTGGGAAGCCGGGTACTAAAGTCGCGACCCTCCAGTACCTCCCGAGCCTCACGGGACAATGCCATGTCTAGGGTTATCTTTAAAATAATCCCTTCAGATTCCGCAGGACAATTAAAAAGCGAGGAGAGGAAAGGGGAGCAGAGGGCCGAAAGCGGGCAGCCCGGGTTCGCCACGACGCTCGCGGGGATACGGATCTGGGGGCAGACACCGGGGGTGCCCCGCCGCCTCCCGGGGCAGCCCCGACCCCGCAGCCCGCCCCGGGCTGTCCCTCGCGGGGGGAGCGCGTCCAAACTTTCCTATCACTTCCTCGGGGGTTGCTTTCCGCCGGCCAAACCCCAGCAAACGAAACCCCAGCAGGGAGCGGGGAGCCCCCCGGGGCCGGGCAGGCAGGGGCCGGCCAGAGCCGCACGGGACACGCCTGAGTTTGCCAGTGCGGGACACCCGCCCTTGCACGGTGCCTTCGGGAAGACACAAACTGATCCGGCCGCATTCTGTCCTCGTTTTTTTGGGGGGGTTACCGCGGAGGTGCCACGCACTACCCCGCCACTAACTCCATGAGGCAAATGTGGTGTGGGTGGCAGTGACGGGGCAGCACCGTCGCCCTTAGCCCCACGTCAGGGCGTTTGGGAGCAGCCCCAGGACGGGAGTCCGAGGGTCCCGGCCCCGCGTTTGAAGCCGTACCGGGTAGGCATCGGCCGGGTGCCAAGGACGAGGGTCTCTGGGGCTGCTTTCTGCACCCCAGCCCGGTCCTGCAGGGCCCCGCATTTCAGAAATGAAAGGCGAGACGTGCGCTGCCCTCGGCAGCACAATTTCTTTGCTTGGAAGAAACGCAGGGCAAAACCCTCCCGTCGGGGCCGGGAGGGCAGAATCAGGCCCGTCACCCTGAGAACAGTGACCCGAGCCCAGGCGAAAACTTTGCCCGTTTGACAAAACCGGGCAGACGCTGGGGCTGGGTGGCGCCGCCGGCCGGGGCAGCCCCGGGTGGGCACCGGTGGAAGGTTTCCCCAGCCGAACGGCGGCACAGGCCAGCGGGCAGAGCTTCCAAACTTCAAAGTAAGAGCTTTCCCTTTGCAAGCAGCCTCTGCCGCTGGGACCCCTCGGGGAACGCCGGGCGCCCCGAGCCCTGCGCGCACCGCCCGCGGTGCAGATGCAGGCGGCTGGAGCTCCGGTTCCCAGGCAGACGCACACACATAGCCTAAAGGCAGCGGTCATCCACTTGCTTTCCTTTCCTTTCCTCTCTGCGATGAGCTAATGCGGGAAGAGGTGAAAGGGACGGGGAGTTGCGTGCACTTCATTTCGCAGAAGCAAGAACGCGTTTGTAAAGTAACGCGCAGGTTAAGAGCAAATGCCCAGACCAAGAAGGTGCGCGAGGAAAATATTGTATTTTTAAGAGCTTCTCTGAAGAACAGCGGCAGCGGCAACAAAAAGTTTATGGAACAAAAGCACGGAGAGAAACTCCAGAAGAACCGTGTCCTAGAGTCACATTATTAGGTCACTAACACACTGAGATGAACTCAGCCACTTCAGCAACACCTTTGATATGAAGCAAAAAAAGTCTGTTCCCTCCAAGACCCCAGGTGTATGTGAGTTTGTCGCCTTCTAGCCCATTATTTCTTGCACAAATTTACTTGATCGAGGAGGACTGCGGTGAAATCCATCAAAACAACAAATGGAAGTCAAGATCTCACACCTCGTTTAGTTTTCTGCATTGTAACTGTATATATATATTTATTTTCTAAACTCACTTGTACTCGCGCTTTATTCTTTTCCTCTCCCTTGTAAGGAATCACCGTATGGATGAAGCGCAAGTCAGAACGGTACTGGAAGTTCCCATTGAATAGTTACAATTAGTCCTATACGTCCACTAAAGTCAGCGATGTAAATTCACTTGTTAAAGCAACACAACCTACAAACTGATTCAAAATTACCCGAAACGTCCCGCTGTGTACAACGGACAGAAATAGATCTCAGAAAACAGTAACCATCATATTCAGATTTAGTGTCAAATTTGTGGCTAGCCAGTAAAAACAGACCGAAGTATCGTCAGTCACCTGGTAAATATATTTAGAATAGACTTTTTTTTTTTTTTTTTTTTAGTTCTATATGACGGCTCGGGAAAATGAATACCTCGTATCTATCGTAGGTAATGCATTCGTCCATTTGTAAATATCTTCGCTATTTAAGGTCTCTGTCATTGTAAAAAAAAAAAAAATATATATATATATATCAAATTCCCTCTTCCCCCCTCCCCCTACCAAAAACCTTTAAATCGAAGATTAAATGTCATAATTAGCGTTTTCATCTCTAAGTTTCCCAGGATTTTTTCTGTACAGTAAATCGTTTTAAACATCAAAACGAATTTCACTTTCTTTTTACATCAACATGTCTTATTCGCCGTCTTATATAGATGACCAGAAGCCTTCGAGAGAAAGACATAGGATATAGAAAACTTTGACCTTACCTGCTCCCTAACGTGCTTGCAGCCAGAAAAAAAAAAAAAAAAAAAAAAAAAAAGGAAAAAAAAAGTCATTCGTATTATTCACCCCTTTGCCAGATAAGGTAATCTCTCTACCTCATAGCAACAGCCGTACTGGGACAGATCTCTATACACATGTGATACATATAAACAGTATTACCATTTACTTAGGGTTTGGAGATTTTTTCCTTTTTTTTTTTTTTTGTTTTTTTTTTTTTTTTTGTTTGTTTTTTCCTTTTTTTTTTTTTTTTTTCTTCCCTGAAGGGGCTCATGAGAGTCAGGCAGAAAAAAAAAATATTTCTCAGCTTTGCTCCCGACACGGCCATGAAAGGAGTGCAATTCTTCAGAAGTCACTCAGCCTTTACCTCTGGGTCCCCTTTGTAAAAGCAGCCGTCACCAGTTGGGCCGGGGCTGCCTTCCCAGCGAGGCCCCTGTACCTGCGCTCTGCCACAAAACTGCTAAAATACTTTTTTTCCCCCCCCGTGGCAACTTGTCCCTGTGTCATCTCGGGGCTGGCTCAGATTACAGTGTTTGGGACCTGCACTTTGAGCACTGTCTTAGGGCAGCGCGCTGCCTTTTGAACTGCCATGCGGGCAAGGCTAAACTTTTAGCTGAGCTCCCATTTCTTTTCCCGTGGGATGGGAAGGGCCCGGAGCTGCTCCAGCCTCCCCCAGGCCCCAGCCCGGCTCCTCCGAGCGCTGCCCCGGAGCCTCCCAGCAATGAGGACACAAAGCCCCCCCTCCCACGCTCGGGTATGAAACAGCAAATATGAAGAAGCCCTCTGCTATTGTTGCAGTTGTTGCGGTGGTGCTGGTGGTGGGTGGCGAGTTGGTTGTTGTTGTTTTGTTGTTTTTGTTTTTTTTTTTTCTCCTCTTTTTTTTTTTTTTTTCTCCCCACTACCTGCTGTGCCACTCCGCGCACACTTCATGGCACTCAAGCATGAACTCCTATTTGTGGCAGGAAAAAAATGCCCTCCGCGATTCTCCCACGTTTGCAGACAGTGCCAGGGAGTGGGGGGTGGAAGGGAATAGCCATTCGTCACCGCATCCCTTTACCTCCCAAGATACGGGTGCCCGCGGTCTCGTGTCGCTAAAAGAGTTATATCGCGTAACGTGCATTTCTTCCATCATTTCAGATTTGAACCATGCCCTCCCGCCATCCTATTATCCAAGTTCCGCAATGATTACCGAGAGGGCTGAAAATCAGCATATTGGAAGGAACAAGCGTTTAGACGGAGGCACGTGTTTTAATTTAGGAAAGCTACGCAGTGACTTACTTCTCGGGAGTATTCTCCAGGGAGAGCAGAGATTAAATTGCATTAAAAAAAAAAATCTTCATCCTAATCAAGGCATAACTGGCAAGTACAAAGAATTTTATGATAAAAGCAATAACACAATGTCATAAAAAACTTCTATAAAATTGTTAAAGAGCAGTTTGTTTGCATTTCTCCTGATTGATATGTAAATACAGTTTGAACTGTGTTTGCTCGGTCTCTAGTGCTTAATAAAGAGATGAATTCACCTTTCTGTGGAACAAGTAAACAGACTTTAAACTAAGCCGACATCAGACAAAGTGGAAACGAGTTTATTTAATCGAAACTAAATCTAGTTTAAGAAAGATAAGTCAGTGTACATAATAATCCATTACAGTAATTACACCCACCACCAAATATGTGTTTATGAGGTTGTCGAGACACAATAAAATTCATTTATTTCCCCCGAGGTCTATAATGAAAAGTCACTGGCTGGATGTCTATCAAACATGCTAATTCCAATATATATATATATATATATATATATATATATTATATATATATATTTTTTTTTTTTTTTCCAGGGAAGGGGGGCAAAATAGTATTTTTCGGCTGTTTTAATGCCTTTCGGTGCTCCTTAGTTTTAAATGTTCTTCAGTTTGAAAGGATGCAAATATTAATTATATCTAAAGGGGAAATGTCGACGTAACCACAGCACTTCCTACCTCGGTTTTGTATATTAACTCCGTGATAAACTAACCTGAATTTAAAAATTTGTAGAGTTCACCCTGCCCTTGCTCCCTGTGCCGGGAGCTGGCAGCGCTGTGACATGCACCAGGAATTCCCAACACTTTCTCCTTGCATCAGAAATAACTGCACTAAGCTCCACTCCCCTCCGTGCCAAGTTTAACATGATGTTATATACCCGAAACGATTATGTTCTTAGCAGAAAATGAAAAAAAAAAAGAAAAAGAAAAGAAAAGAAAAAAAGAAAAAAGAAAAAAAAAGGAGAAGAACAAGAAAGAAAGAAAGAAAAAGGAATATACTTTGGGTTAGTTGAAACTGTCCCTGTATAAAGCAGGAGGCAGTATAAAGAATGAAAGGTCTCGAAATTCCTGTTAACGCACGTGATATTCTCTAGTTAGAAATAAAGGAGGGGGGTGCAGAAAGAATCCGATAATCTTTTTTTTTTTTTTTTTTTTTTTTAATTCTGACTATTTCCCTTTTTCTCCATCCAAACCAGCACTTGGTGCCCAAGTAACACCGGTTATCTTGTATAAATAAAAGGCTGGAGCTTTCGAAAGCTGCTACTTAAACTAGAGGTTGGTTTGTTTTCATTCCGGGCAATCTGCTTTCTTTCTCTTCTAAAATATGAGCATTTCATAATACCTCTGTAATTCAGAGGTCTTTCAATGACTGTGATTCGCTTCCGTAGTTTAACTGAGGGGATCTGAAGGAAAAACGAAACCGAGCAGCAGATGTGAAGGAAAACATGCTAGGAGAGCCTTTAGGATAGGGGGCTTCTTATTTTGTTACACTCACAAAAGGGATATTTTGGACCCGAGAGATAGAGAATTACATGTAGTTCTGTGTTGTCCAATACAAGCTGCTTAACTTGATATGCTTTATATATTTACAGCAAAGTTAATACCTAACTGTCTTGCAGTACCCATAATATTTACCTTACTAACAAACGCACCTCGGTTTCTCAGCTAGGCGCACACACGCGCACACACACACACACACACGTGCGCGCACACACGCTTTCTTCATCTGCTTCTTTACAAGCTTCCTAAATCGGTACAGAGAAAAAAAAAAAAAAAAAAAAAAGGAAAAAAATTAAAGGAAAAACAATGGGAACAAAATACAGAAAGAGAGATAGAAATAATAAAGAAAGAGAGAGAAAAAAAAGAAAAGGAAGAAAAAAACACGACTTGCATTAAACTGAGATGCAGTCTGCACCTAACCTCTTGCCTGGGTAACAAGGTTGACGTTTGCAGGAGAAACTGCAAGGTTGTGTGTATGCTTGCGGAGGTGTGTACGTGTAGAAAATTAAATGCATCCTTATAAAGAAAGTTAATTCAAACTACTTTTCGTACACAATAAACTATCTTTTTATTTTGATTATAAATAAGGTGGCTGTACTTTCCTTAAAATACAAGTACATAGGAAAACCTTGTAGAAATTATTATTTTTTTTGTTCTCTTTTACAAGGTATTAAAACTGGACGCTCTTTAAAACGGCCGCATGTTCTATACTGTCAGCAGGTTCTTCGTTAATTTGTTTCTAGTGGCATTAGACTTTTACCTTCTTTCTCCTCCGTGCCTTTGGCATTTGAATTTCTCCTCCTGGATTACTTTGCTTTCTCGAGCAAAAAGTATCCGAGGTGCCCCCCGCCCCCCGATCACGCTAATGAATTTGGACTCGATCCCTTCGCTCTCGAAGCTGTGAATCCCATGCGTTTTCTCGTGTCCCTTTTGCATGCTGAGGACAGATCTTGTAGCCCGTTAACTCCCTGGTTCCAGCTCCCCTCTGGGAGCGGGGTCCGAGGCCCCGGAGGGGCAGGGGCTTTTCGGGTTTGGCAGCATCCCGGTTTGTTTTTCCATCAAGCAGAAAAATAAAATAAAAAAAATAATAATTAAAAAAAAAATAACGATATGCGGGGAAGGGATGGTCAAGAGGGGGAACCAAAGGGGAAGAAAAAAAAAAAAAAAAGAATATTCGTAACGTGTATAATTTATTAGAAGCTTCTTAGGAACTATATTTAAGCCAAATATCTACATAAGTTACAACAGGAAAAGGCGGCGTGCGCAAATAACAAACTGCCAGAGGATTTACGACGGGGCGATCAGTGTCCATAAAAAAGGTGGGGGTTGGTTTGGTTGATTGTATTTTTTTTTTCTTTTTACAACAAAATATACAGGCTACTAAAAACTATGGGTTTAGTCCAACTTTTGACAGCATTATACAGCTACAGGTTCACATCAAACGTAAGGAGGAAAATAAAAGCCAAGCCTTTGATGACTCCACATCTCCATCCGCTGGCCCTGGCGGCGGGGCTGGGAGAGGAGACCGGGGGGAGGGGGGAAGCTGCTTCTTGTGTCTGGGTGACGCGAATGTTTTTTTGGGGAAAACCACCCCATCCCCCAAAATCTCTATATTTACATGCAAGTCCTAGACGCTGGCAAAGTGTACATCTGAAATCCAAGCCTTCAGACCATGCCTAATGATGGTCCCCTTTCTGCAGACTGCTCCGTGGTTATTAGTCAGAATTTTTTAACAACCCATACAATAACCTTGGAAAAAAAAAGAAAAAAAAAAAAGAAAAAAAAAAAAAGAAAGAAAGACCCAAAATCATCAACAGCAACAACAAAATCGAAACCAAAAAATAAAGTCACTCTCTCTCCCTTTCTCTCTTATGGGTCCTCAGAGAACCACTCAGTAAAATGAAAATGAAAAAAAAAAAAAAAAAAAAGCTTTTAAAAAGAAAGAAAAAAGAAAGAAAAGAAAAACACCCAGCAGTTTGGACAGGACAGAGATTTGCGTGACTGGGAAAATCTGCTTTCTTTTTTTTTTTTCCTTTTTTTTTTTTTTTTTTTTGTTTTGCTTTGTTTAATCCTTTCACCAGGTCCTACCGTATAGCAAGGTGGAGCAAGACATGGCAGTGCCATAGTCAGAAGTAGAAGAGTTTAGGTGAGACAAACTGGAGACTTGACTCTGCAGAGAGGAAGGGCTGGCCGAGTGCTGTCCCATGTCAGGAGACTGCCCCGCACTGTTTGTCTGGTGGCTCTGATGCTGTCCGAGGCTGTTGCCATTGGTAGCCACTGTGATTGTTGTAGCTGCCTGCTGCTGATGGCTCTGGATCGCTGCTGTGGGTGTGTTGGAGCCTGCTTGGCAGGGCTTGCCATCCTTTACAAGCACTGGCACTGCCACCCTTCTGGGAGACTGCTGCTGCTGGCAAGAGCCGTTCTCCTGTTGCATCTGCTGCTGCGCAGCCTTGTCTTTGGCCTGGCGTTTCATCTTGTAGCGGTGGTTCTGGAACCAGATTTTGACCTGAGTCGGGGTGAGGTGTATCATGCTGGCTAAGTGTTCCCTCTCAGGGGCGGAGAGGTATTTCTGCTGCTTGAAACGTCTCTCCAGCTCGTAAACCTGGGCCTGGGAAAAAAGGACCCTCCGTTTCCTCCGCGGCGTGCTCTGGAGCGGGGCCATGCTCTTGCTCACGTCCCCCAGGGAGCTGAGGCTGCCCATGCCGCCCATGTTCATGCCCGAGGACGGCGCCATGAAGCGGGAGACTGCAAGGGAGAAGGCGGCACGCTTTCAGCAGCTCGGCTCGGCTCGGCTCGGCTCGGTTCCCCCGCGCTCCCGCAGCCCCCCAGCCCCGCAGCCCCTCACCCCCGGCCCGGCCCCCGCCACCCAGCCCGGCCCCGCCGGGGGTCCCGGGGCGCCCCCGCTCCCACCCAGCGCCCCGCGCCGGATCGGGACCGGCTCCCGGCCGGCCCTGCCCCGCCGAATAAAGGCTCCCGCCCGCCCCTCGCCCTGCCCGGGCCGACCCCCCTTGGGGGCGCCTGGATGTGACAGCCCGCCGCGGCCGGGGGCTCCGCCGGGGCCGGGCCGCCCGCTCGCCACCCCGCGCCCCCGGGGATGCGGCTCCTGCTCCTCCGGCTCCCTCTCGCCCTCCCGCTGTCGGGCGGCGCCCAGGGGCACGGGCAGAGCCGGCTCCCTCCGGGCCCTCCCGGCCGTGCGGCCGCCGTCCCCCCTTCCCCCCCCGCACTGGACGGCGAGCCCCGGGCTCCGGCGCCCCGGCAGCGCGGGGGTCCCCAGCTGCCTCCTCCCGCAAGCAGCCCCGGGAGGCTGCGGCGAAGCCGCCCGGTGGAGAAGGGACGGGGCACGATCCAGGGGCAGAGGGAGGAATGGGGAGGGGGGGGGGCGGCTGGGATCCGGATCCACTTTCGCCCTGCCACGGAGCCCCCGGCGCCCGCGGTGCGGAGGGGCGAGGGGCGCAGGCACCCCCCGCCGGCCACCCAGCCCCGGGCTCACTTACTTGAGGAGAAGCGGGGGTCCGGGTTGGTGCCGTACCATCCTGTCGCCGAAGCGCTGTTCCGCATGGTGTCCTGGTAAGGCGGGAGCTCACTCATGTTGCCCAGGTTCCCATTGCAGTAGCCCCCCATCGTAGCATGGGAGAGCTGGGGGACCCCTGCCGCTGTCATATGGTAGGCGGCAGTCACTGTTCCGTTGTGGCCCATGGGGTGCTGCTGCATGGCCGGCTGAGAAACCTGAGACTGTCTGTAGGCTGACAAGGGAGCCCCCAAGTTACTGCCCTCCATGCCCACTTTCTTGTAGCTTTCCTCCAAAGGACTCAAGATGTCAGACACTGAGAAAGGAGTCGTATGCTTTGGGCTCATCGACATGATTCGGCGGCTGGGGAAAAAAAAAAAAAAAAAAAAAAAAAAAAGGAAGGGGAGGCAAATCTTTTTTTTTTTTTTTTTTTTTTTTTTTTTTTGCCAAATATTCTGGTGTTGCCTTAACGCCGATCTTGTTGGATGTACACGTAACCGAGTGGACGAAGTCCGCCTTAATTGGATTGAGTGGAGGCTCAGGGCTGCCTTTCGTTTGTTTTAGCCAGACGCCAGGTTTTAGGCTGCCACCAGAGGCGGGGCATAGGCACTAAAGCAACAAGACAATAGAAGCCTACATCTTGCCCAAGATAATTAGCTTACATGCTGATGACAAGGTAAACACCTTTAAGTTTTACTTGTCAGGATTTTTTTTTTTATGTCTTTAAAAAAGAGAGAGAGAGAGAGAGAGAGAGAGAGAGAGAGCGGCAGGGCGAGGGAAAGAGAGAGAGACCCCGTGAGCAGAACTCATTTTATTTTTCTCGGGGGTGGCAATATTGCAGACGGGGAATCGAAGGCAATGAATGCGAAAAGACCCCCATTTGACTGGGTGAAAGGATTTCAAATCAGCTCCCGGGTGGCAAGGCTGTCAGCCCAGCCTTTGTGAGAGCTGGGGAGACGGGGCTGGATGCCGGTGAGCAGAAGGACCGAGTTCCTCTCTCCCCCACCAAGTTTGCTCGGAGGAGCTCCGCAGCCGGAGCGCGGCTCTCCGGGGGCCGGCTCCTGGGGCAGGGCCACCGCTCCCGGCGCCCCGCACAGCCCGCACCGAGTGCCAGGCTCCTCGGCTGGCTGGGGGTTGAGCAGCACTTGGGATTTAGCAGTTCGGGAGCCTTGCCTATGTCTTCCAAGACCCCCGGTGCAAGACCCCCAGTGCGAGGATTGTTTCTCTCCCTAAAACCACAAGTTCCGTTCACCTAGGGCTTTTTTTTCTTTTTTTTTTTTTTTTTTTTTTTAAACCTCATAGAGAGGCGGAAGATGCAAGTTTGCAAAAACGAGCAGTAATTTAATTGTCTGGAGCGACACACTGCTGAAAAATAGGTTAGCGCAAAATGTCGCCCGGTATTCTCGAAGGCAAAGACTGTCACAGGCTCTCGTGGTCCCTCTGAACCTGAAGCTGCTTTCTAAGGTTATTTATATAGCGCGGGAGCTGGATGGAGAAAACCTCTCAGGTCATCTGCTACACCACCTTGCCAATGAATTCCCCGCCGCTTCGAATAAACTGCAATTTCTGGCACTTTCGGATCTGTTCTCGGATCCGGTGTGAAAACAAAAGCGAGCCCATTCATAGCCACACACATGTACATGCAGCCAGCAGCTAATGTCACACGGGTCTTTGAAGAAATCTCCCAAGTTGTCCAGCATCTTCAAAGCTTATATTTCGGGGTGTTCCCGGGGGGGAACGAGAAACCTCCACTGAGTGTTCAATACCCCGGCCTACGGTCCTGGGAAACTCATTTCATAAAGCGATTACCTGAATATTAAGAAAATTACAGCGAAGGTACAGTTAACCCAGTGACTTTGAAGTGTCAAGTAACTATTTAGTAATTGCACTTGTAAATATGTTTGTGCTCGGCTGGTTTGTGCTTAAAAATGCAAAAGTGCACTTGCTACCCGGGAATAACTAAATATCTTTGTCTAAAGTGGCAGCATAAATAGCCGGTCGCTTTGTGACTGTGCTTGATATTAGTACATAAGGATCATTTTGCTTCAATTGGGAGGCTCTCATTCAGTAGGCAAGAAACCGTTTAGGAGAAAGTAGGTTCCCGTATGAGATTTAACATCCTTCAAGTGTAAGCCTCAGCCTTGATTACACTTTAGAGCTCTGCAAGAGGTGAGCTTTTCCACACAAATATAATCGGGGGGACTTTCCTTCAATCAGGCCTTCATCTCTCCTACATCATCTCAGCTGCCTCAGCACCAGCTCCCTCTGGCCCAAGTGCCCCGAAGTGGGCTTGGTGTGGGTCCGCTGGGCCACAAAGGGCACGGAAGGGCGATTTTGGGCTACAAGGACAGCTGCTTTTACCATGTCCCATTTTCTTTCCAGATCTTTAGATCTTACCTTCCCAGATCCCTGGAGCATTTCTTCTCCATCCACCACCACCACCCCGCCTTTTCTCCCCTCTTTCTGCGCGTGTTTTTCAGAAAGGTATGCTGTTTTGCTCTTACAGAGACACTCGACCTTGCCTATTTGTTTGTTTGTTTTTGTTTATGCTTGCCCCTGATTTCTCACACATCAGCTTCGTGCCTCTTTTATTAACCTTAAAAAAAAAAGAAGGGGTGGATGGAGGGTTAAAAAAAAAAAAAAAAAAAGGATCCTCCAAAAGGCTGAGGTGGATTTAAGTCAGAGACGTGGGCTGGCGAGGGTTGCGTGGGGCAGGGGCAGCGGTTGTTGCTCTGCGGGGATGGAGCTAGGGGGCGGCCGGGGGCGGGCAGCGCTGGGTGCCCGGTGCCCACCGCCCACCCTGCGTCTTCCCGGGACGAGGCGGCGGCCGCTGCTTTCACCGCCGGCTCTATTGATTCCCCCGCTCTAAGGAGCGCTGCTTAAATCGGCTCCGAAAGCCTGTTCAAGGAGATTAACCCGAGGGAGTCCTGCCTTGGCTCTGCGCGGGGTCTTGTAAAGGGGAGTTAAAGCGAGAGCTCTTCATTCCGCCTTGGCTGGGCAGCGGGGTGAAAGTCTCTTGGCAGGGCTGATCGGTTATTTGTAAGGACATCGGCGCGCAAACGAGCACAGCTACACCCCTCAGGGTCCCAGCAGCACTTTTTAGCCCCTCTGGATAGATCCAGTGGAAGAGAAGCGGGTCAGCCCCTGGTCCTTCTTACCCGCCCCAAAATTAACTTTGCCAGGGCAAGTCAAGCCGCGGAAAACGGTGAGAAAGCTTCCTTGCTGTTGCTCTGCCCCGACCGCTCACCCTTTTCCTTGCAACCCTCCACCCAAGTTTCGATCTCCAGAGCTGTCTCCCGCTCCCCTCGGGGGGTGGCCGACCCGACAGGGTCCTGCCTAGGCTGCCTTTGGTGATGTGCTCGTTTACCTGGTGATGCTGCTTAGTAAAACGCTCGAGTTAAAAGGAAATGCTAAAGGAGGAGAGCAGGGAAGATGAGATGCGTTTTGCCTGGTGGAAGCATTTTCATGAGAAAGGCACGGTCTTCACCCCGTGTTTGCAGAATGCGGCTACACGGACGTCCCTTCAATAGCTTCTGACCCCACACAATCCGTTTGATAACACTCGAGAGGTGGAAGAATGGGAGACTTTGTCAATCAAATGGTGCCAATCCCAATGGAAACGGTGCCACCAAGACCGCAGCGCGTTTCCTCATCAACTGGATTGCGGGGGCTGGGAACTCAAGGATCAGCTTTTGAAAGTGCGCGCAGGGCTCTCCAAAGACAACAATGTCTTTTTTATGCGAGCCGCTGTGCCTCCCCAACGGGAATCAAATGTGCTCGTCCAGCCAGAGCCGCGGAAGGGCTGCAGCGGGACTTGCCACCCATTTCGCCGGGCGGGGGATGGAAAAGGGGGGGTCATTTCTGCCCGCTCGGGCGCCCAGCTCAGCTCCTTGCCCCGAGCCTCTATCCCCCTCCTCCGAGCCCCTTCGGCGGGCGGTGGCGGCCCTGCACCTTTCCCCCGCAGGCAGAGCTGACGGCCCCGCACCAGGCAGGTGCCGATCCCTCTCAGGGCAGCCGGGCTCGGGGGGCAGAGGGCAGGGGCCCAGGCGACGTGGGGGCGAAGCCTTCCTCGACACCTCGACAGTCTCACTTCTCAGGCACCGGTTCCTAACATGAGGGGACGAGGCCCCCGTGATCCCATAGGGTGCTACTGCGTCACGCGTGACCCGGCTCTGCGTGTCCCTGGAGCAGGACCCAGGGGCTGTGCGGAGGGTTCAGCCCTTGCTGGGAAAGCCTTCAAGCGGGCACGGGGAGAGCTGGGGAGGAACTCTCTCTTCCATCCCGGTTATCAGCACCAGCCTAACGCACCCAGAGACAGATTTAAAATCTCCTCCCAAAGCCCTACGCCTGGACGAGGGGAGAGACACCCGACGCCCCCTTCCATTCATCTCCCTTCCATCCGACAGAGAAACTCGGGCCCTGATGCACGGTGTCGTGCCGTGTCCCCGCAAACGAAGCGTGCTCCCACAGCATCCTGCCCAGAGCCCACTCCGGGAAGGAGGGAGCGGAGGGGACGTTTCTGCAGCCGCTGCGTGGGGCGGACCTGTGTCGCTGTCATTGCCGGCCCCGGGCAGGGCGCCGGGAACCGCTCCCTGCCTGTGCAGCACATGCCAGGGCGTGTGAGGCAGGGTCCTACACTGGCACCCTCCCTGCAAGCACCCCCTCGGCACAGAGCGCGGGTGGGGGGAAAAACTGCCCGTTGGGCTCATCGGGACAACTACCCCCCGCCTTGCTTATTTCATTAGGCTGGGGGCAAATCTGCCATGTACCGGTCGCGACCTCGTCCCCTGGCGTGGGAATCTAAGCAAGCAAGTGAACCAGCCAAAGCCCCAGCCGAAAATCCTCACCCCTCCGCAGCGCACGCACAGTTGCTCCTCCAGCTGCCCAGGGCGTGGAGCATCTCGCACGCAGGCTTCCTCGGGGCCCCTCCGTGACCAGTCGGTCCCCTTCGGCCCCACTGGCAGGGCTCCGTGCGAGGGCAGAGCAGGCTCCTCGCAGCCCTCGCCCCTCCTTCCCCAATTCCTGGCGGACGGCCGAAGCCTTCTGCCCTAATCCTCCGACCCCCCGGCTGTTCTCCGCCGGGCCGTTCCCGGCCAAGAGGGCCAGGGAGGGGCCAGGTGCCAGGTGCCAGGGCAGGGTTTTTGGAGCCGCCTCGGCCCGGCGCCGCTCCGCTGCTGCCCCGGGGGGGGCGCGGGTGCTCTTGTCCGTAGTGGGAACAGTGGGAACGGGCGGGCGGCGGCAGCAGCACCCGAGCCGCGTCTGAACCGCGAGCTGCCCTGGCACGGCTATAGTTCTCAGTTAGCGAGCTGACCCTACTAATAGTCCACGTCTGAGTCCCTTAATGTCCGTAGATTGTCACTGTCGCCACACTGTCACTGTGTGCATGCAGGACTCGGTGTGGCCCCAAAGCCGCTTTGATACGGCCGAGTCAGGAGGGGATTTCGGCGGAGGTGGTTGCTGAGAAAATTTGGAGAAAGTTGTGCTTTTGATACTTAAAAATATAGGCATGAATTATATAGGTACAAATACATACGTAAACACTTCTTATGGCTACATACTTGCAAACAAAATCTTACCAGGATCGAACTATTTATCAGTTTTTAGATACAGCTATCAGTAATTTATATTAGATAACTCGGGAGTTACGTGCTTGTGTATATACACCCAGTTATGCACACACACACACATACTGGGGGTTGCATGCCTCTGGGAGTGGGTATGCGGTACGCACACATATCTCGTCCTCAGTCCTGTCGCCTGCAAATGTTTCCAAAAGGAACTCGGCTTGCAAATGGCTGGCCTGGCACCCTGCCCTGCCCTCCCCGGGCACGGGGCCCCACGGGGGAATGGGATCCCTAGGTGCCCTGGCTTTGCTTCCGAAGCCTTCCCTCTCCCCCGGGCAGCCCCGGTCAGAGGATGGGGAAGCCGCTGCTTGCCCCGAGCTCTCTGCGGGCCAAGGGCTCAACGCAGGGCTCTTAGGGCCGGGACTGGGGTTGGGACTGGGGCCGGGGCGCTCCCCCGCACCCGCCAGGAGTACGTGCGCTGGCGGGAAGGCGACCTTTCCCCCTCGACCTTTCCCTGGGGGTAACCAAAGCTCCCTTTTATTTTCAATGTCACTTCGGAGTTTGCCTTTTGTTCCCCACTACCTCTCGCTTCCAGGGATACGGGCGGCTCCCCGCTGGCTCGGGGAGGGGCGAGCGGTTGCAAAGATATCTCATTTAAAAACGACAATGGAGCCCTTTCGACCAGCCCGGGTGGTGCCCGAGCTTTATTTTCGGGCTGGGGGAAGGGAATTGTTTGCTTTGCTTTTGTTTTCCCAGCAAAACTCGAGGGCAAGTTACAGGAGGGCTGCGAGCGGCCCCGGCCCTTCCTCTTTGCCGCAAGGTACCGGGCAGGGCCCCCCAGCCGCGGGGCTCCGCGGCTCATCTACCCGCAGCTCGGCTGCCAGGCTTCTCAGGCACCGAGGTCTCCCCTCATTGTCCCCTCTGCTCCCCCTCCTGCAGCTTGGCCTGAGTTCCTCCAAAGGCTGTAACTCAGCAGGAATTGCTGGCTGCCCCGTTGTGCCCTCGGCTGGGCTTTTTTGTTATTATTTATTTATTCTGCGAGAGCAATCGCTGTAAGGTGGGACACCGCACTCGTGCTCCCCAGGCTCCGGCGGAGGTCAGGAGGCTTCCAGCCGTGTCCCGGGAGCTCTGTGTCGGGTCCGGACCCCCGCAGGCCTCCGGGAGGAGGCGTCCCACAGCAGCCTCCGCTGGCAGCCGGGGGAAGTGCAGCCCCGGCCCGGGAAGCGGGGCTTGCACCCGCCTGTCCCTGCCTACCTTTTGTTGTCGAAATTCTCCCTGAAGAGACAGCGAGCCAAGATGAGATAAAGAAAGCAAGAAACAGGATGGGATTTTTCTCAGTATTACTCGTAGGAGGTTGATGTGTTGGGTGGGTCTTTGGCACTCTTTGCTGTTTCATCTGTGCGTTGCTCCAGATCTAGAGGGAAGGATTGGCTTCTTTGAACATTGCTGCAGCTCCTCTTCAACCCATAGAGGTAGCTTGGCCTTTAAGCAGGATTATTCCCCCTCTCGGGAAGTATCTGTGATTAGCCTCGATCAAGAGGAGCCGTTTGAAAATTTGTGCCTGCTCCAAGCGTTCACTTTTGAAAAGCATAGTCAACTGTTTCAAATTGTGCTCTTGCCAATTCATGGTCACATACACAAATGATCTCACTCAAATCCTGCCTGTTGGGAGTGACGGTCCCTCTTCCCTGTCTGCTTCCTTCCCTCGAGCCCATGGTTCCCATGGATGCAGTCTGTAGGGCTGAGCTCCGTTCCCCTTCTGCAGGGACAGCCTGGCTGCCCCATGCTCTCCTCACAGTCCAGGAATGGCATCTGCCATGCCACTGGGGGCTGAAGGCCTCAGAGGTAGAGCTGAGATGGGTTGGTGAGCTGAGGTCTGGTAGGGCCAGACTGACTAAGCTGCCTACTGTAAATAGCAGGTGGATTTATTTCTCACATGAGCCTTAAAGTCAACATCACCCCTGAGTCTTAAAAGCAAATAAACTACAACTTTCTTGGCCTTGATTTTCTTCCTTTCTTTCCTCAGGAGAGAGGACACAGAAGGTTTCCTTTGGAAAGAGGACCATTTCAGAAGCCCAAGGGCAATTCTAGGGATATTTCAGAAGTCTCCTTTTCACTTCATGGGAACCAGAATCTCCTGGGAAGATCATGCCCTCAGTCTGGCTAGTACAACTGGTAGATCTAGTTAAAAGCTGATGTAAAAAGCTGAGCACAAAGGGAGTCATTTGTAGTGAAACCCAACAATGAACTTTATTGGTCCTGCTACCAAACCCATTAACAAAGCTGTACATTCTGAAGCATTGTTTCCAGGCCTGCATTTTGCTAACTAGCTTCTGACATATATATGGCCCAGAGTACTGATGTAACAGGTGCATTCCTCTTGCCAGGAAGGAGTTCAGTTCAGTTACTAGCTTCCACTAGTTCAGCTCTTAGGTACCACCCTCTCGAGAGTTTCCCGTTATAAGCAGGGTCTCAGACCTTCCTTGTACAAGAAGATGTACATGACATACATGGAAGGTGTGCAGGGTATAGATGTCAAGGAAGATCAGCTTGGGCTGTGAGACCTGCCCCACAGAAGGAATCTGACTACTCTGACAACAGCTTTCATAGCCTTTAAGATAATGGGGTCAGATGGCCGCACCTCGAGTACTGTGTTCAGTTTTGGGCCCCTCGCTACAAGAAGGACATCGAGGTGCTTGAGCGGGTCCAGAGAAGGGCGACGAAGCTGGTGAGGGGCCTGGAGAACAAGTCCTACGAGGAGCGGCTGAGGGAGCTGGGCTTGTTCAGCCTGGAGAAGAGGAGGCTCAGGGGCGACCTTATCGCTCTCTATAGGTGCCTCAAGGGAGGCTGTAGCGAGGTGGGGGTTGGCCTGTTCTCCCATGTGCCTGGTGACAGGACGAGGGGGAATGGGCTTAAGTTGAGCCAGGGGAGTTTTAGGTTAGATGTTAGGAAGAACTTCTTCACTGAAAGGGTTGTGAGGCACTGGAACAGGCTGCACAGGGAAGTGGTGGAGTCACCATCCCTGGAAGTCTTCAAAAGACGTTTAGATGTAGAGCTTAGGGATATGGTTTAGTGGAGGGCTGTCAGCGTTAGGTCAGAGGTTGGACTCGATGACCTTGAGGTCTCTTCCAACCTAGAAATTCTGTGATTCTGTGATGGAACATCCTGGAAGCCAAGACTGGGCTTAGATCAGGCTCCATCAATCGGACTACCCTGCAGTACTATATCTTTCAAAGTGTGGTATAAAAACAGTATATTCTGCTCATTCCCTTCAACACCACCTTCCTCTGTTGTTGTTGGCACTGATCTCTCTTCCCTTTGGATGTATTAATAACCCATAGCTCAGGATTCTTTGTCTCCTATAATACTACAGGGTTGGCAGTAGAGGTCCACTTAAAACTGAGTTCTGACCAAAATGTTTCACGTATATAATAAAAGACAGGCTCAGCCTTGCAGAAACTTTTTTTCCTGGAGTTGATAAACAAGAAGGAAAGAAAGAAGTTCAGCTTGAGGTTCACTTGGGTTGAAGGACCAAAAAATTAGAGACAAAAACAAAGCCTATCTGTATTGTAACTAAAAAATGTACCCAAGAAGTTTCTGAAGGTCCAGAAGTATCTTAACTTTGAATTAGAATAGTACTTTCTATTCAAATAAAAATCCTAAAACATGTGCTAAAGCAAGTCTTTGCTAGCAGCTTTATTTTCTGTTTCCCCAGACATTAATCATTATTAGCATTCTAGTGCAGAAGAGTCTCCATGTAGCAGGACTATCTTCTAAATTACTTTGGATGATAGACATAATGAAGTTAAAAATTTCACTCATCTTTGCCCTGTCATAAATGAAAGCACATATTATACTCATTCAAAAAATAGCTAACCATAGAGTTAGGTTCAAGTTACATTTTCAATGTAGAAATGTTTATGCTGAAAAAGCCTAGATACTTTCTTGGAAGTAGTTTAATGATGTAAAATAGTCCATTAATGGATTTTGACTACTGTGCAGTTTTTAAAATAATGTCCCTTATAATTAGTTGTTTCATCATTCCTTTATGTCCTTTGCTTATTTCAAATTCCAGGGAAAGAAGACTGCTAAACTGATATAATGAGATAATATCCTTCGCTGGCATAAGTAAGGATATGAGATGGACTGCTACCCACATGGGTAATTATACATGCTTCGTTTCCACAACTGGAACCAGAATGAATACTCTACAGCATTTTACTGTCTTTGAATAACATTAAATGAAAAAAACAAGTGAGTAACTTGTTTACGTATTAGTATTGGAGGAAGCAACCTGAGCTGGCTGTCCTTGAGTTTGCGGAGTCAAACTCATTCAGTGGGCACTTAACACAGGCCTAGGGAGAAAAGCCACTTTGCTACCGACATATATACTTGCTGTGCTGGCTCTGCTGCTCCATGGGGTGCCGGCTCCAGGTTCCCAGGGACAGGTCACCAGAAGGCAGGGAGAGGATCACAGATTTGTCCACTTGTGAGAGACAAGCTTTACTGATGATTAAACTTTACACTTCTATCCCATCTTCTCTGTAGGATCTCAAAGCACTCCAAGATTGTTAATCGGCTTAGGGTGAGAGGAAGATGTATTACATGCACCATTTTGGGATGGGATAAGAAGTGGAGATCTGGCTCACAGTCATATGGGAGACAGGTGGGTCCACATCATGTTTCTTCTAGAGACCTATTCTGACTAATGAACGGAGGCAGATCTGCCTACTGCCTGCATGGACCTCTCTGGCAGCATGGCTACTACAGGATGCTGTCACAGCAGAGTCAGGGTTTCTGGTGAAAAGTGCCTGTGCAGCCAGAGAAGCTCAATGCTGCAGACAAATGAAACCTCCAGTGGCCCCTTACCTGCACCAGATGGAGAGCAAGTTAACAAAAAAAAAAAAGAGAGAAAATAAAAAAAGAGAAAAAGAAAAACATTTGGGTGACCCAGCATCTCTGCAGTTTCTCCTGATGGGGTTGCAAACAGGGCTGCAGGATGTGCTCAGGAGTGTGTACATGCTGCCATCACCTGCAGGCAGGGGTCTGTCCTGCCACTTTGCCACCTGTGGCCCAGGGCTCTCCCAGCATGAGAAATAAGGATTGCATTTAAATTCAGTGGGAAGAGTCTCTGGTACTTACAGCCTTTAAAGCTTGCACTGCAAAATCTATCAAGGAGTACTTGCTTTTCATTATTGCATTTTGGTGCTTTTCAGTAAAAAAAAGCTCTGTCCTGAATGTAGCCTGGAAACATTAAATGGAAATACATATTGCATGAAGCAGGGGTTTCCAAACAGATCTTGCTTTGGGTACTGCTTTCTGCAGCAACCATAGCTGCCAACTCCTGCTGGCAGCTGGAGTTGTTGGTGTCAGCCCTGGCCAGAGCTGCTGAGTGTGGTGGTGGCTGCTAGGACTGACTTTGTACCAGTCTGCCCATTCCACCTCCAGCTCCCCAGCCTCTTGTCACCCCTTCCAGTATGAGGATACCAGCCATAGCTCTCCTAATCTTCCTTCCAACCCCACAGTCTTTTTTCTCTTTCTTCCTCCTGTGATATTTTCAGCAGCTGACCAGCACTGCCAGCATACTTGCAAGAGGTGACTTTGGTGCTAGAGACGGTGGGACACTGCTTGTGTCCAGGTACAAGCATCACAGGTGAGCACCTTTCTACGTAACACTCAGAGTACTCTGAGTACCAGCAGTACCATGCAGGCTGCAGGGTCTTCATGCCTAGGAATGCAGTGAATTACCATGACCAACCACTTTCAGAAATAAATAATAATAATAAGGTGTCTGAAATGTTTTTGAAATTTGTACCTCTAAGAAATGTGGCTTCTGTAGGAAATTTTCAATGAGTTGTGGGTGCTCAGCTCTCCATGGCCTGTTTCTTGAAAGGCATAACGCTCTGCTGAACATACAGCCCTTTGAATTGATGGGCTTCTCTAAATTTTCTGTTTCTTATTAAATCATTATGTATTCTGCATTTACACAAAATGGCTAGAAATGCAGAACTTTGCCTTCCTCTCAGTCTGCATGTCATTCCTTTACAAAGCTTGAAAATATTTTTGTTTCATCTGGTATTTATTCATTTGGCTATGCTGTATATCCAATTAGACTATTCTGCTGCAGATTCAGAAATGAGAACGGTTCCACCTCCCTCGCATGCAGCGCCATTTCTCTTCAGTTTCATTTCCCTCAGGGTCACTGTTAGGTGATGATATGCAGTAATGTCCCCAGCGAGGTGCTGTTTCCATTAGCTTTCCCCTTCAGAGCTGGTCAGAGGTCTGAATTCTTACATGATTTGTTTTCTTGGCTTCTTAGAAAATAAGGTTCAGTTCTGATCCCTCTTCTATACAGATGAGAAATGCTCTGCTTTCAAATATTTCTTTCTTCTCTAATAAGACAGTGGCTCTTACCTCTGTTGTTAAACCAAGCAGAATGTTTCACTGGATGATTCTTTAAATCTTTATTCAATACTGTTTATATAAAGATGTTTTTTAAAGCAGGAAGAAATCATGTGACAGAACATATCATGCATATCCATACACCTCTGGTAAGACAATAGCAGAGAATGCTCCCAGATGCATCTACATGTACATGGAATACAATGCGAAAGCAAAGAAAAAAATCCACCTATGGAGCACAAAGCACTTTCTGCAGATGGGTAAAAGCATAAGCTCCATACTACAAGGATGCAATAAGCTCAGTGGATGTAATCTTTGCTGAATCAAACATGATTCAACATACAATATGCTTTCAGTTATGCTATTTTGGCAACTGCCTTCAGGGGAGGAGGAGGAATGACAAACCAAGTGTGACAGGTTCCCTTTCTTCCCTCAATGAAGTGTCGTTTGAAAGTTTATCTTCTTTCAAGCACTGAAGTGTCTTTTTCTCTGATCATGAAATTCTAACATGTGGGGGCACTTCAGTGTCTTGCTGCACTTTAGCTTACAAGAGCAGTTATTCTCTTAAAGTTAATATTACTCAGTAGCCTTATATTGGCTCTTCACACCACTTGAGGCCCATGGTAGGGCTTTGCAAGAGAAGCTGGAGACAAATGGCCCTGTACTTTACCATCATGGGCCTTGAATAAGCTGCTGTGGAAGTTGACTTGGAGACAAATTAGGGCTTGCATATCCAGGGAATCAGTGATCTGCAAATTTGGAAGAGGGGTTTTAGAGATGAAGTGACTACTACTGGAAAATCAGAAGAATTATTACTCATATAGTCAAGCCTATCAATAAATACCAGGGTTGGGGTGAATTCAATCACCAGTCAGGTCTTCTAGTTTTGTTGATCTTTCCATGCTTTCAATATATATTTCCTATAGTTATCATCTACGTTTAGCTGAGTAAAGAGTCATCAGTAGACATTGTATTGCAATTAAAACTGGCAAGCTTAAACCTTATCATTTTCAGCAGAAGATACATTGTTTATTTTTTTCCTGAATTTGCATCTTTTTCTGTTAAACAAACCTAATTGAAACTCCACTTGGGTATTGCTTGCCCACATTTTTCTCTGTCCCCCAACTCCGTAGCTGGACAGCATCTCCCAGCTGCATTGTTGATTACAATTTTATGTTATCAGAAGTTGAATTTTCTCTTCTGAAAATCCTTACTTTTCTCTGTTTCAGTACAGATGCAAAGCAAATGTCAAATATCAAGGTTGTCATTTTTTCTGTTTGCTTTTTTTTTCCTGAGAAAGAAACTTCACCAAAACTCCTGTTGTTTTCATAAATGCTTTGCTCCAGTTTCAGAAGTATCATTTTTTTTTCTGTGGTAGAAAAAGTACAGTTTGCAGCCATCTCAAATTGAAATTAAAAACCCAGTTGCTCTGAGTTCTTAAAATTGTTCTGAGTAACTAAATGCCAATGAGAAAACCCAATATTTTGGACTTATTTTCTGGGAAGTAGAAAGCTGTGGAAAGAACTCATAAACTGGACATCTGCATGTCTAATGGTTGGCAGAAGCCTGCTCAATTATACCAGCTAAATAGTTAACAGCTGATAAGATATTACCCATCCGGTCCTATACTATGATCTAGACTGCAGAACTCTTTTGTCTTCAGAATAAAGTCTTGTCAAGGCATCTTGTTTCACTATTCTAGAAAGTCTTCAACTAACCATTACACTCAGCTGACCACATTGTTCACTGTTGTGGCATGACTGACAGGCATTGCCCAGCTTCTCCTCACTGGGCAATTGCAATTCCTAGATGTTTCTATGTATGGTCAGGTTACTGGTGATAGAGCACCAGAGGCTCTGTGGTGTTGTTTCAAGACTCAGATAGAAAATGTGCCTGCCATTGCTTTACTAAACACAAAGATGTGAGTCTCAGAATCTTTTACATATCATTCTGTCTCTAATGACTTTAAAAATAATTGAACTCCAAAAATTGCAAGTGTTTACTTTTTAGCTATTGTTCCTTCCATATTTTTTTTAGTCTTGTAAAAATATTATTGAATTTTATTTAAAAAAAAAACCTGTCTTCCAAAATGCTTACTCTTCAACAGGAAATAAGAATGCCTTTAGCTTTTTCAACTTTTATTGAAAAACAACAAATCCAGTATATTCGTACAAGACATGCACATTATTATTTTATTTGTCAAAATAGACCATTCCTTATCATCACTTCTAAATAGAACATTGTGGACTACTTTTCATGAGACAACCCATAGCCACACTACAATCTGTCATAAAACATCTGGTAGCCTAAATTTACTAATGCAGTATAAAGCTCTTTTGTTTCTTGTTTGCAAGTCAACAGCTCCAGAAATGCATAGGTAAACATCTTCTCCTTTCTTTTTTTCCACAAAAAATGTTTTCCACCAAGTTTCACAATGGGTATTATTCTTTGTATACTATAATGTCTTTCTTTGAATTAGTTATCTAAATGAATGCTAAGTAAATCTCTTCACTTTCAAATCCTCCCATCTTTATGTGCACACATTACGTTTACTGATCTCACAGAGTTCTGTATACATAGGGAAAGGAGGGTAGAGACTTAGAAACTGCCACCATTGCAACTAACTACATGATTTTTGCTTCTTTCTTTACCTTTGCATGCAACTCATTGAGTCAGTATCGAATTTATTCTCTCTACATTTGCCTCTTCCTTTCTCTGTCACCTTCATTCCTAGTCCACCTCTGCCTCTTGTCATCTATGTGCACAGTGTTGTCTCTCTTGCTGTCATGCCACAAAGATGAGAAGATCACGTCCTAGCCCAAGAGAAAACGAATGTGTGATCACGAAGGTCATGCAGTTGCAAGGTATGTTTCCATCCCAAATCCAGCTGCATGCTATTGGTCAAAACCAAATTGCGTAGCAGTATTGCTATTGGAAACTCCCGCAAATTGTGAGCCAGGTTAGAAAGAGTCAAAGGTGTCCCTTTGCAAAGGGACAGATTTTTTTAGGCTGTTCAGTGGCTTCATGAATTGCTCAAAGGGTTGCTAAGTGTTCTTGAAAGTAGAAAATATGGATGTCTCACTTCAGCCATTGGTGCAGTGAAAGGGAGGTGCTGCACTACAAGGACTCCACAAGCCAAGAGTGAAGGGGGGAAGGAGCACCGTAAGCTGTGCCTCTGTGATATCCACTTCTCCCCAGATGTGTAGCTGCATCCAGTGTAGAGTTTTGGATTGGCTCCAGGTGATGTAGCTGTTACTTGTCTCCATTCATCTTTATTCCTAGTCAACTATACTCAGACAGCATGGAAAATAAGTCATAAACTGCTTGTTCCTCATCTCACATAACCTGAGAGGCATGTGATGAGGTGTGGAAACAGTGTGGCTGCCTCTCAGCCAGCAGTGTGATGACATACAAGTTGGACCAAACTTAGATTACCACAGGGACATAAAGGAGGACGGTCCTTTTTCTTGTTTGTGGAGCCAAGATTTTGTGTTGGCACCAGGAGAAAATGTGTTGTGGCACTCAAATCAGTGCAACTGAGATTTTCCCTGAGTGTTTGAATCCAACACCAGGAAAAAAGATCACCTCCAGTATCCACCTCCATGATAAAAATCCTTCTCAAAGTGATTGAATGAGAGAAGAACATGGAAGCATTATACTTTTAAATAGTCTACACTCACAAGTTTCTGTCAAGGTTAGTTTCTTTCTGCTAATCATTTCTTTAAAATTCATTCTTGCTACATCTCATTTCTTTTCCACATCAGGCACTTCATTTTTCTCTTCAGAAAAGGGCTGGTTTCCTTACTCTCCATCCATGTATATAGCAGAGTCAAAGGGCTGGAGTCTGAAGGATATGTGGCTGGAATATAACGGTATCAACTTCAGTAGTTACTCCAGGAGTACTTGAGAGAAGAGTCAGGGACAAGTTCTTTTTAACAAAGCAAAGCCTGTTGTCACAATTGTTTAAAGCTTTGTGGTACAACATAGGATGTGTCAGATAATGTTCATTTTTAAAAAGTATCCTTTTGCATTTTGCAACCTCCTGTCAGCTGGGAATTTTTATTTATTTATTTATTTATTTATTTATTTATTTATTTGATTTCTCCTTCTCGTGACCTGTTTTTGCAATTTGTTTCTGTGCTAGCCCAAACTAAGAAATTCTTCCACATCACTGCATCTGGTAGCTCTGATAGTCCTGTGACTGCTTAATTTGTTTGTGTACTTATAGATGAATCATGAGAGAAAGAAAACAAACTTGAACTCTACCATTTCCACTTGCTCAAATACATAATTTTAATGAGCAGTAAATTTGCTGGAAAATGTAGTACCAGTTTTCATGACACTATCCATTTATGAATTGCACAAAATAACAGGGCTAGACGGGCAACTCAACTGAAAGAGTTGTTTTCTTCTTAATTGGAGTAGAGGACTAAGAGTCCTGAGGAGATCTGAATGAGCTTGCCTCATCTCAAAGGTTGGTGCTTTCACCCTTTTGTGCCTGTTAGGTAGCACCTCACCTCCTATTTGGCCTCTGCTGCAGATGACATCCATGCAACATCCATGCAGTAGGGGCAACTAGAGCCCAGCACAGCAGACCTTCCATCAAACCATGATGACAGTTACCCAGGTTGTGCATTTTATACCCAGTAAAATAGCTCCAACAGTGGAGGATTGATTTTTCTTTCTCTAATGCTTTATCTGTTCTTGGATGGCCTTTTCATTGCTTTCATTGAGGGTCATCCCTACTCCCATTTTTTCCAATATTAAAACTACTTTCTCTTACTAATTCTAGTTGCTGCTTTTACTCATCCATTTAGTCATTACATCCCTTTTAGCCATGAATGTTCTGTCTCTGTCACATCCTTATGTTATAGATATCCTGTTTTACCCTGCTATGAGGAGTTGAGTCACCCTAGAAATGATTGCTTCCCTGTATTGCCTAGAAAGGACAGTTTATATAGCCATCAGTGAGTAGAAATCTGCATATTGACATCTCTGATTAGCTGAGTTGAATCTAGCTCTTTTTATGGTCATCAGCAACATCTTTCTCAGAATGACTCAGCATGTCACTGGAAGGGCTCAGCAGAGTATTGAAATGCTTACTCAGAGATGAACTACTAAATTAGCCAAGGGAGCAAACAGCTAGTCCCTCAGTACCTTCCTCTGATCATCACCATCTCTCTCTTTGCTCAAGATGGAAACTCACTACTTATCTCACATGATTTACTGTTTTTGTTGTTGTTGTTGTTTTCTTTTCTTTTCTTTTTAGGGTTCTTCTTCTCCTTCTTCTTTTATACAGTAGCAATGCAGATTTTGTATTTACATTCATTGGCATGGGATATTACTATGAAAATTCACATCCATCCTCCCTGCCCGTCTCTTACCCATGTCTTTCAAACAAAAATGTAAAACTAATATATAAGATTCCTTAGTTTGTACTTCTCCATTAGCACATTTTTTTCCTTGCTTAAATGGCCCTCCTGCTGTTCACCACATCAGTAAAGCAGAGTATTTCTTTAGTCATATAGCATAAAAATTATTTTCTGGACAACAAGTTTCAGGGAGCATTTTCTGTCCATTATTAAGGTATGCACCATAAGGTGGACAATGTGATTCATCATCCCAGTTGAATAGCTTTGTTCCGGGCTTTCCTTCCTTCCTCCAGCTTCTTCACTTTCTGTTTTTCCTAGATCAATCTTGTGTTTTTGTTCCTAGACTCCTTCAGTCCTTTCATATTATATGTCCGTATAACATGATGTCCCCAGTGAAGGATGGGAACATTTCCCAGGGAAGAATCATCTGCAAATGTCATCAGTATGTTTCTAATCTTTTTTTTTTTTTTTTTTTTTTTTTTTCCTAATCACACTAAAGATATTGAATAAAATCAGAGCTAGTTTCATTCTCTGTAAGAACCCTCTAGGCACCTTCCCCAGCTTGCCACATTAGCGCTTATTGTTTCAGTCCAACAGCTAATTTATAACTCATGCTTTAGTGCTCTTGAATGAAATTAATGCAACAAAACATAATTCTAGACCTTCTGGAAAGCAGAGGTGATATTTATTTTAAACAAAACTGACTGTGGTCCCTCATGCTCTTTTTCCCACACATTTTACTCACTTCTTTTCTCACACCCACATGCCCATAAGCACAAACAGTGTGTATGTCCAGGTACTCTGGCCAGTTATTGAGTCTTCACTGCCTCTCTTGTGTTCCTCTTTGCTGGTTTAACAAGCAGGATTTTGGATAGGCCTTTTATACCTTTGAGGAGCTGAATGTATTAAGAAGCAATCCCTGAATGCTAAAACTTGCTTACTTCATCTTTCATAAATCTTACATGAAGCCGACATCTGGTTTCCTTGGGCATTTTTAGGGCTCCAGACCATCTTGAAATTGGGGTAGTGGAAAAAGGAAGGACATACATCATGTGTTGTAACTTTTTTACCCCACTGTCTTGTCCTCACAGGTCTGTGCTGGGACCTTACTGGAGCACAGGCCTTCAAGTTCTCATCCAAAAATCACATTCCTCAAGGCTTGACAGTTTGACTGCAGCTGCTCGTGCCCTTGGTTATCAAGGCAAGTATCTTGGGGATTGTTATCTTATTGATCTGTAAGTATGACCACTTATCAGAGTGGTCATTACTTATTTTAAATTTTGCCTGTAGCACTTACTCAAGAGGGTTCCATTTGTTTTTCACATAGTGGGCTTATTATAGGTTCTGTTTTATGTGCAATTTACTTCCTTTTATGGTTCCAATCAACAGATGTTAAATATGATTTGTTTATTCCTGACAGTCTTCTAAAAATCTCAGCCTGAATAAGCAGTCATCTCAGACTCTAAGGTAACATGGCACATTATCAAACCACTCATAATGGAAAAGATCCCAACCTATGCAGTTTGATTTTGGTAGAGTGACTGAAGCATACTTTAAACACGGGACAAATAAGTTCCATATCTCAATGATTTTAGAGTTGCAGTCTGTTGAGCTGAATCAATTACAAATGGAGGGTCATTCAAAGACAGCAAAACATTTAAACTGTAATTCCCCATTTCGCAACGAGTCAAATAGCACTGCACAAGCTCATCTTTTGCATGTTTTTGTTCAGTGTCTATGGTTTTTAGCACTGGTGGTGTTGCCTATGAACATGTTACATATTTATTCTATTTCAAGGTCAAGATTTCCTGAGAGGATAGAGATATACAAATAACTTACATTTGATATGGCTGGGTATTCAAGCAGCAGTGCTATTGTAAGTGATAACAAAAGACAAAATGTAAGTCTGATACTTAAGGCCAGAACATGTTGGTTTTTTGAATCTTTTGTAATAAAATGAAGAAATAGAAATTTTATCTTCCTTAATAAAAACGTATTTATTTCTTTGTATGTTTAGTTTATGATATCAGCTTTACAAAATGATTCAAACAGCTTTTACAATAAAAGATAATTCATAAATGTTCCTACAGGATTACATATTATTTCTTCATATACAAGTATCCAGAGGTCATTGCTTTCTTGTCAGAGAGAAATCTGAAGCACTGTATTTTGGGTTTAATTATAATATTCACATGTTTCAGTAAACAAATGCTGACCTCATTTAGGTGCTGGTTTAGGAGTCATTTTGTAAAGCAGCTGTTTGGGGGTCACCACTGCCATTTTTTTCATTCTGTGTGCATACATTGTCACAGGGTACAGAAGGAGACAATTTTTCTCCTTTTTCTTTTCCTTTTACTTCACCTGCACCCCCAAGAAATCCACTTGTTGAAAATACAAAGACAAGCATTAGACCGGACAGAATATGGGCAGCAGTGTGAAGGTACAGGAGAGAAAAAGTGAGAAAGGTCTTTCAGAGGATAATCATGGGTCAGAATGAGTCTGAATTGCAGAGAGAATGTACAGGATCAAGGGACAGAAGAAGAGCATTGAAAAAGGGAGGAAAGAGAAAGAAAGGAAATCAGACAGCAAAGAATAGATGGCACATATCCTGGTACCAACCACAGAAGCCTGTCTGCTCTCCAGCACCAAAGAGCACAACACTGGGTGCTACTGCCCCAGAAGGCTCTGCGTTCTGCTTCAGCTTCCTGTGACAAAGAAATGCCTCTGTTCTGATATTCAAATCCCTCTTCAGGGACAGGTTCAAGCAACACAGGCATTATTTATCCTTCTCTGCTACCAGTGTGATTCCTTAACTGATTACAGGGAACTTCAGTCATTGGGAGAGGAGCTGTTGGTCTCACTGGAAGTGCACTGAGGTTGCAGACCTTGTTCTTGCAACCAAGAAAAATCACTACAGACCCTAATATTTTGGGAACTAAATGTCAAATGCTGTTCAGACGCTTGGTGCACCTACTCTCATTGACAAAGAAGACTTTCTGCCTTTGCTACATCTAGATGATGTGTGTCCTTGGCATTTGCCAATCTCTCTGCATATGCTTCCCTTTTGCCATTAGAGTTCACCACTGTTATATTGGCTACATTTTTGCCTTCATCTGGTGTGTGTACATCCACCAACTACCTGCAGGGCTAGGAAGCTTGCATCAGAGCAAAGAAGGGAATTTGAAATAAGTAGGACAGAAAAAGGATGTTACTTGGGGAAATGTATTATGGAGTTCTGGTCCCTGACTCATGCATGAATAAATCCAAAATGCTAATTCTAATAAATCTTACCCTGGAAACAGAGTGAGTTCAAGGTTAACGTCCCTGAAAAACTGAATCATATTTTCCAGAAGGACATCTCTACTGCAGTTCTTGCTAACACACATATTCAAAATAAACAAACATTACTGCCAACTTGCTAGGGCAGAGAATAGTAGCTTTTCAAACATAGAAATGTCCTCTCTTGGTATTGTTTCTGTCCCCAAGGGGAAAATTCAGGGTCTTTTTGAGAGATCAATATGAGCCATCTCTGAGAAGAAGGATCCTTTCCTTTTTCTCCTTAGAAGAGAATCAAGCAGAGCCAGTTAGAAACAGTGAAAAACCATTACTGTCTCAAATGTTCATTCCCCAAAAACAGAATTTTTTGCAAAGATGTGTTTTCTGTCAGTTTTTAGCAGAAGTGTTTCTCAGCCCTCTGCTCTCCTGGGAGCAGATATTAATCCATAGCTATAGAACCTAAAACCTGCTGTCTTGCTGTCTTTTTCTTGCATGAAAGAAGATTCTTTTGGAAGATGCAATCTTTCTTTTTTTCGGAAATTTCACTGGAGACTGCCCCAGAGGCATGGACACATGTGGAGTGTCCAGAGGCTGGGCAGTGAGCACACATTTGGCAGCACAAGGAAGAGACTGCTCACGCACTGGAATACCAGGCATCTTCTCACAGTTGACTTTTAGTTCTTGCTTTGTTGTTCCCATGTGGTGCTTTAGCATCCCTGGGAGTCAGCCATTAAGGGATGGTTTTTTGGGCATCACTGCTGACAGCCAACACCAATACCAGCTTGTGTTGAAGCTAACTTGAGCTGGAGTAATGACTTCTGTGTTCCCTGTACTTATGACCAGCCCCTGCTATTCATATCAGTCCAAGGCACAGCTAACCTTACAACTGCTCCTCAACCTGGCCTGACATTTTGAAACCTGCTTGTGTAATTCATAAAAATGACAGTGCAAGAAATATCTTCTTTTCCCCATTGCAAACTCAAAGTTAAAAGCCATCACAGCTGCTGCAGAGGCTTCACCAAAAGCCGTATCAGCAGTTTCTGTTTTAAAAACATTTTTTTTTTTTTTTCACCCAGTCATACTGATGCAGCTGCAGTTTTCGGCAGAGCCTTCTCTGTGGCTGATTTGCCATTTTCTCTCACTTTCCATTAAAAAATATCTAGGGCTTTCAACACCTCAAGTCTTAGTTTATGAAACTCTGAAAGTGAAGGTTAAATATATCACAGCATCTGGAAAAGCTCTGTCAGACCCAAGGTCAAGCATTTTGCATATTTAGATGAAGGATTGTCTTTGTTCTCCAACTACATTCTGAATGCCAGATGAAATTACCAAAAGTTGCTTCAGACACAGTGTCAGTAACATGTTGTGGATAACTCAGTGCTAATGAATACTACCTGATGAATTTGAAATAGTCTGCCAAAGGCAATGGCATTGGGTTCAAATCTCTCATGGTCGTGAAGGCAACCAGGAGTTGGTAGGTTTCATGAGTGCTACCCTCAGACAGTATATCTTGGGCTACAAAGGCTTTTGCTAGAATTTGTGCTGCCTACATGAAGGACTTTCGTCTCTCCTCAGGAGCCAGCTGCTTCAGTTTCTGTGATCCAAGGTCCAGATTCCTTCAGAAATGGACAACTGCAGAATAGCTTCTGCAGACAAGGAAAAAAAAAGAGTTGGATCTTGTGAACAATAGAATGTCCCCTGCTGATTTGAGACCTTCTTCAACAGCCATGGGTGTCCAGCCTGAACCCTGCAGGATTTTGCCAGGAGAGCTTGAAGCACAGCAGGGAATGCAGTTTCCATGCCTTGAGAAGCGTGGCAGTCCTGGGGCAAGGAGGCAGTCACATGTCATTAGATAGAAACTTGTGGTAGAGGGAAGGAAACAATATTTTAGGACTCCCGGTGTTGTGATAGAAGGAAGGAGGGGAACATATTACCAAATTAAACATTTTGTTCTCTTTTCCTCATGTAGTTTTGTGCTGTTTTGGTTCTTGTTTTCTGTGAGTGCTGTTCCCACACATTTCAGAAACAAATGGATGGGTGAAAAGGATATTCAGCTTCAGGTGCCCTTGATATTAAAACAGAGATGAATGCATTCTAAGGCAAAAGATACAAGGACTGATTATCTAACGCCTATGCTTGACATCTAGCTTCTGAGTCCACATATGAAAAAAAACAAAGTTTCTTCTCCCTATTCATTTCAGTTAGAACATGTGCTAGTAGATAGGGTAGGATGAAAATAATTTATGGGTTTTGTGCAATTCATAGTATGTATTTTAACTGCAAAAAAAAAAAAAATATATATATATATATAATGAAAATCACCACTACTGAGAAGACATCAGACACACTATACTTTCTCTTCATTATTACAGCACATATCCAAAACAGTTATGCAGAACAACCTGTAAAAATAAGATGAAAAGCAGTGAAAGGTGTCTTGCTATTTGTCTTTTTTTTTCTCTCTGGTGACTCCACTTAATTTCTGTTAAACTGGACAAACCCAGACATTTATCTGAGGGAATCTGTGACAAAATTCCTACTGTAAGAGCTTTATCAGAGCTGAATCTCACCTGATACAAGATTGTGGGAATAAAATAACTTCAAGAAACCTTTCATTTCTTTACTTTTTCTTTCTTTACTTTAGCTGTTTCTTCTATTAGTATGTTACTTTACAATGAGATGTTTAGGAACATCTTGAGACATCTCTTCAATTGAAAAAATTCATTGGATGCTTCATCAAAAAAATTGTGAATCCTGAAAGGAACATAGTCTGTGTTTGGTATTTATTTGATATCAGAAGTATATAATTGAATCTCAGGTATGGATCAGTGGAATAGTTTCTGTTCCAGTTAGATCAAAGTTAGATCAAAGGTCTGCCTAACCAATATTCTGTGATTGCCAAAAGTATATACATGTAACTAGGGGAGAGCAAGAGGATAGAGAAAACATACAGTGATGCTTCTCCAAAATAACCTTCCAATCTCCACCAGCTTGTGACTCAAAGATCCCCTGAACCAGACATGGTGTTTAATTATCTCTGATGAGTTTCTGTTACTTGAACTTCTCCAGACTCCTTAAATTCATGCCCTGTTTTAGTACATACAGTGCTTTTTGATAAAGAATTATTTTAAAACATTTTGTGGTAAACCATCTCCCTTTTGTTTGTTTATAATCTGCCACCTGCCAATGTCATGGGGTGCCCCTTGCTCTTGCACTGGGAGAGAGACTATCAACACTCATTTGCTATTGGCACTCAGGACTTTACACACCTCCAAAGTATTTCCCCTCTGTTATCTCTCTTCAGGCTGAAGAAACCTCACCTTTTGGAGTAAATCATTTCATAACTGTGCCAACATTCTCTGAGCCTTTTCAAATTCTGCTATGTCCTTTTTGAGATGGGCAAAAAGAATGGTATGTAGTGTTCAGGATGCAGATGTACCATGAATTTATACAATGGTATGATGTTTTCTCTTTTGTTCTCTTTCCCTTTCCTAGGCATTTTTAACATTCAGTTTCCATTGTTACCTCCACTAAGAACTGAGATGACATTTCCATAGGACTGTCTGTTACAACCTTTCATTTCTGAGTAATCTCTGAGCCCATAATATTACATGTGAAGTTAGCATAGGATTATTTTTTTTTTTGTTATATGCATCACTTAATGTTTATCTACTCTAAATTTCACTAGCTATTTAGTACTCAGTCTTGTAAGATCCTTCTAGACAGTTCTGTCACCCTACTACTCATACTTGAAGCATTCAATGTCTGTTATTGAAAAGAGAATTACTATTTAGCTTTAAAAACATATTAAAATTAAATATATATCAGGGAAAATTATAACCATTTGGTCTAGTTTCTATATTCAGTAACTCCAGGCTTCCTATTTATTGCAAATCTGTGGGAGCAGAAAAGAACCTTTCCCTGGAAATTGCTGGTGATCTGCTATTGGGTAGGATTGCAACTGGGGCATAAGCTGGAACAGTCTCATATAAATAATCTATGCTTTCTTCTTTCTTCACTATAAATAAGCTATTTCCAGTGGCTATTGCTGTAGTGGGAACAGACTGTACATATGGGACTGAGTGTGGAACTCTGAGGTGTCTGAGGAGATGTAGCTTACATTTGAAGTCAGGCAAAATCTGGAGTCAAATGCCTCATTCTTGGAACTGAAGTATTTCTAAACCTGTTTTAAATAACAGGACCAAGCACAACACGCACATACACACTTTTTTTTTTTTTTTTCCTCTTGAAATATACTGCTTGTAATATGTAGCTGGTGATTAGAGAAAGAATGGAGAACAATGATCCTACTCTCAGCCAGTGGCCTTTGGCCAGTTAGTTTTTCTTCTTTGACAGGCTCTGAGTGCTCCTTGGGGCACACGTCTGCCATGGACAGCTTACAGAAGAATTTGCCAAGTTCTTTCCCTTGACCCTTGTCTTACCAGAGTAGCATGAGCACAAGGGAGAAAAGGGACTCATCATTTTCCTTGCTCTGAGTCCCGAGAATTGTGGACTCCCATGCTTGCCATAGAATTGGGCTCGACTTGCTTCATCTGCAAAGTCTGAGCAACCTGGTCCAGTGGAAGGTGTCCTTGTCCATGGCAGAGGGGTTGGAACTAGATCATCTTTAAGATTCCTTCCAACACAAACCATTCTGCATTTATGTGATTTAAGTAATAGAGTAAAAGAAGAAGAAAATACCAATGTTGATTAGAAATGGCCATATGTACTTCACCAAAGATACCCTCTAGAAGCATAAACTTTTCCCCTCTGGCTTCACAGGGATGATTTAACTGCCAGGATGCAAAGAAAACAGAAGCTAATTATCAAATGAACATTGTCTTAATATGTTAATGAAGCGGTTTTGCTAATAGCGAGAGACCTGAATTTTAATACATTTTAAGAGCTCCTTGATTACGTGTTTGTTAGTTGTTATGATCATTTTAAATTATCTGTGCATGGCTTTATAATGGGTTAAAAACTGTATTAAGCACTGTATTCTAAACAGGCCTTGATGAGGCAGGTGAATAGTGCAAACATTGTCACTAGGAAATTCACTTCAAAAGAAATGTAAACTAGTTAACCTAAAACGTGTCATCAGATCCAACAGCCACAGTTAGCAATGTAAGTAATTTTTATGTACCTGCCAGCTATTTCTTCAGAAATGGTTTTTTTTTTTTTTTTTTTTCTGATGATAACTCTATTCCAGGAACCTAACAGCTATTATATCAGAGTTTCTCTCTGATCTCCAAATATATTTAGGGGAATGAGCAAAATACTTTGTAAAACACAAATTTATTCCATTCCATCCTATCTTTAGCAATTAGAACAACTCCCTGTTTTCTTTTATTCAGTTATCCACAGATTAATATTTTTTTGTTCTTTCCCCTTCAGAGAATCTGTACCATTGTCTTTAGGCAGGCCTGGGACCAGTACAAACCAAATATTCTTTCTGTAATGTCACAAGCTTAAAAATATGAACACTTACAGAGCACTTTTCTTCTAGAATGTTTCTTGGTCCCCTTTTTCATCAATTTTCAAGTCACCCTGGACCATTTCAAGTCATCCTGGACCATTATCTTTCCTTCTCAGGCTTCTTTTCAGACATTTGGAAAAGCCTTCAATCAAAAAAATCCTGATGACAACAATTGATCCTATGGAGCTTGTTATTTAAATGAGATCTGCTTCTCTTGCTTAGTGAGAAATAAGTGACAGTCATGAGTCCTGTTTTCAGTTTCTGCAATTTCCAGAGGCAGCCAGAGGTATCTTCTCCATGAGATATCTTCTTTCAGTCTTTGACAACCCATTTTCAGCCAAAATACGGACTAAAAAGCCAGCACAGTATCTGTGTGGACAGAGAGGGCGTAGCTTCTGGAAGGATGTCACTGTTTGCTGGAGGTTACTCATGTCTTTTTGACATTTTTCCCTCATTGTTAAATGGAATGATACTTGAGATATGTGTGGCACAGATTCTGGGTTTGCTGATGTGTGAGTGTACATATTCTCCCTGCTCAGACAATCAAGGAAGCAAGACTTTAATTTCCCTAAAATAGGTAGTGGCACTCTGGATGGGAAGGGAATGGAGACGTGCGCAAATAGGAGTTGTACTTAGGTCAGACAAACAGCCACCATGTGGTTTAAACTTGCCACTTGTTACGCCCATTAATAACAAACAGAAGGCTCATGCTTGCAGAGCAATGGTACTTTGTGATCCTCATGTAATATGAAGTTATACAGTATGGGACAGAGGCTTCCTCATTTCAGTGAAGTCACATATCTGCCTATCATTCAGACTCCAAAAGTGCCTGGAACATTAGGCCATTCTGGCAGTTTGGTGAGCATTTGGGCTACCTTCACGTACCAAGCTCTGGCAGTGCTTTGATTAATGAGCCAGTACTTCCACCTCCTGCACACTTGGGTGCCTGAGTTCATTTCATGTCTCTGGGTCAAGCCCTTGTAGCAGCACTGATAGGCAAAACCTGAAGGATAGTAAGGGGGATCGAGACCATCCAAAATTCTAGCTGCAAAACCCCTCTTAGGAAACCATATGAGAGGATACTTAAGTATAATACACATAGCTTTGATAGTTTGCGAAATTAACTATATGAATTATGTGAGCTAAATAAATTAACACAAGGTAATACTGCTCATTTTGTTACATTTATTTTCTAAAAAAAAAAAAAAAAAAAAAAGAAAATTGTATCTCCTTATTTCTTATTTCTTACCTCTGTGCCAATTTGTCAGAGAAAGGAGGAAACAATTTTATTTAACCTAAACAGTGTTTGAAAAATACTAATTGCATGGTTCCGTTTAATTTATTTTTAGGTCATACTGCCCTCTAGGGGATTAGGCATATAGCTAGAGATTTTTGCATAATAGGAACATTTTTAATTCACACAAAATCAGATCACCTCCTCTGTACTGCAGTAGAATATAATAACCTATACAGATTTTGTAACTGAGCATTTTAAGTATAACTTTCATTCATTTTCTTGGGAAGTATCTTTCATAATTACCATAGACTCTTTGCTTTCTGGATGTGAGGCTGACACTATATGCACAGGATATTCATCTTTTTACTTTAGGAAGTTTGTACAGGGTCCAGATGATGCAGTTAAGTCAAGGGAACTTTCCCACTGTTTTTGAGGGATATTGTAGAAGTATGACAAAACTTACATACTTAAAAACCCCTTGTGGAGAACATATATATTTGCTGCATTGAACATGATCTCACTTTCAATGTTTTTGAAAAAAACATGCTGTTTATAATAGAAAAAAAAACCATATATATCAAGTTGTGAGTGTTTTCAGATGAAATATGAAGGTCAAAATAATGAAAAAAAAAAAAAGAAAAAAAAAGAGAAAAGAAAAAAAGAAAAGAAAAAAAAGAAAATTGAAATGCAGGAAAAAAAAAAAAAGGTTAGAATGACTGTCTCTTGCATATTCTGAGAAACTCACAGTGCTTTTCAGAGTTGTCAACACTCACTAAGGAGGAGAGTAGCCTTCTGGAAAGGACTAAAAGGCCAGATGCCTATTGGCCTAATTACCTCCAAAAAATCAAAACTTTGTCCCTTTCACTGTCCCTTACTGATGACACAATCCTGCTGACTTCTCCTCATCCCATTTTAATTCCAAAATATATCAACTAGGCAATAGTGGCATAATATTGCCTCGCCAAACTGAATTAAGAAATCACTCTGGAAAATGGGGATGCCTCACCAGATCATCACTGTACATTGCATCATTGTAAATATGCTCTGCTGCTTGGCATTGTGCTTGAGGATTTCAGGGCAGGTACTTTGGAAAGTTATCATTTGGCTCAGGGTAATCTTCATTTTACTGTGAAGTGAGTGGTCTGAACACTGCAACATGTCTCAAGCTTCTTGTTTGATATCCTCAATGAAGCTGCCTCCCAAAGTTGGAGTAGTTATCTCCAGGAAGCATCTGCTTTTACAAAGAAACCAGTCTGCTCTATCCTCTTCCCAGGATCACAAGGGCTTTTTAAGATATCTTAAACCTGTCAGATTTATACGGCCAGGCTTCTCACTTCAATCTTACCAGACTTAATACTGTTCCATGTAAATGTTTCATGAGATATTAATCTAGCCATCCTCTGGCTTTGCGTAAGTCTTCTCATTTAAAGTCTGCATCCACTTCATAAAGTTTGTTCTAGAAGGATAAACTGCTGAACCCCCTTATGTTTTCTTGCCTGGCCATAGGAGTGGGGATTAACCTCTGGAATATTTTTTTATTCCACCTGGACAGCCGTATCATATTGAGGCTTGTACATCCTATATTGCTTCCACGCTACATCGATAGTTTCTGCCTCTCCTTCTATTTTCCCAGCTGAGTCATTGTGAGCTCAGAGTCTGTGCAATAAGGAGCTTTTCCCAGTCTCTTCTGAATCTCACCACATTTTATCAAAAGTTATTTGTGGAAATCTAACATCCCCAAAGATTCTCTCAGGTTGCCTTGTTTTGTCTGTCAGTTAATCACGCTTTTCATTGCAGTGAGTCCACTAAGAAGAGCTGTTGCCACCATGGCTTTCATCCTACATGTGAGGTAAGAACTCAGTGGCACTAGCTCCCTAGTGAGATATTTGCTTTCAGAGACAGCACAGTCTCAGGTAGCATTCGAGGCATTTGTAGCGTGAATGACTTCCTGGGACTCACTCCTCTTCCTTCCTACTTCTGTGCTTCTCCCTTGGTTTCCACAGAGACAGCTTCTTTTCAAGGAGTGGTTGCCCTTGGATTCCATGAGGAATATTTACAAACTTATTCCACAACGATCTTCAAAATACCAACGAAAAGCTTGCTCTACTTCAGAAAGAGAGATAAACAATTAAAAATTCACTGAAAAAAAAAGTGGGGGTGGGGGTGGGCATGGGCATGGGAGATGGGTTGGGAGAATTCCACCACTGCAGTTTGGAAAACCAAAGTGATACTTTTGCACTAGTGTGTTAGAATAATTCAGTGAGATTCTGAGTGTCAGAGGAGCTTTTTGTATTCTGTGCCATGGAGCTAGGCGTGCTGTCCCCAGGCAGGAAAAAGTATGGGGGATAAATGCTAAAGTGCAGCATTCACGTAACTAGCTAAGAACCTGCATGGATTAAAAAGACCAGTTTCTATGTAATTTAAGACACATTTTGCATAATATCTTTTCCTAGATCTTGCATGCCTGTATGAAGAACTTCTTGACTCTGTAAGTGATTCTCTGATGAAAACAAACAAGGCCTGATGGTGACTAAAGTGCTCCTCAACACAAGAGCAGTGCTGCAGCCAGATTCTGCCACAGCCATTCTTGCATTAAGTAGTGACTTAGTCTACAAGTAGGATGTTTAGTCTCAGCCTGAGCACTGCTGGTGAAAGGTGCTACTCAGCCTGAAAAAGAACCTGATTTACAATAAGAAATACAAGCCAAAACAACAGCTTCTCCAATCACAATGGTTGAGTGGGAAGGTTAAGATTTAAGATGCAATGCTTGAGTAAGAATTTGCCTTGGGAAGCAGGGTTAGGTTCTCTTTTCTGCAGTTCTCCTCAGGCCTTTCCTATTCACACACGCTTAGGATCTAGTCTGCAAAAAGGGACTCAGTGCCATGCTGTGCCCCACAGATTCACCCTTTAGCATTGCTCCTGCACAGATTTACACAGACAAGAATAAAACCAAAATGCAGTGAATCATATTGTCCAGCCTCCTATATATCATCTGTCATTTCATGTTCCTGTTAAGATCTGTAATGAGTCTTGAGCAATTTCAGTGCAATTTAAACATGTTTTGCATAGGGGCCTCCAGTCTTCATTTAGCATCCTTACCCTGGCTATTTAAACTCACATTTTCAACTGTGTGCCTTGCTCCAAGTTTGGATTTGTCTCACTTTCAGCCTTTGTTTTTGTTGTGCCCTCCTCTAGACAGACTTTTTTTTTTTTTTTTTTTTTTTCTCCAGGAACACTTACAACCCAGCTGATCCTGTGGATCAGCTCTCTTATTGCAGAGGGCTCAGCAACAAAATCTCATGTGTCTCTTCACATAAAAATCGGCATAATACCCTCATGTTTCTCTGGAAAGAGATCTTTACCCTGTAATGAAATGATCTTGCAATCTTGTTTCTGTTAAGTCTAGTAGATGTACAGTTTTAAAAGACTTTTGTCCTTTTATTTTATTTTTTCTTGTATTGCTTTGTGTCCTATGTTTGTATGCTCTCCTGCAATGTGAAAATTGCAGGAAAATATGTGTACAACCAATGGACATAGTGACCTAACATTGATCTCATCAACTAGAGGTGGAGAGAAATTGCTTTATTTCTTTTAAGAAGGAGACTTTCCATCTCCTTCTTAAAAGTCAAGGATTACCCATGCCTTTTTTCATAGTTGTACTGGCAGCTTCCACTGAACTCTTGGCTCTTCTTTCAGCCACGAGGCTTCACAACTGTCTTTTCCCTATTCCTTATGTAGGATGTGGGTTTTTTCCAGCTCTTGATATATCACTTTCCTGTGACAATATACAAACATCTTTTATAAGGGTCAGTCTTTCAAAGTAGTGTAGGCAGCTTCTTATCGTTGCCTCTTCTACCCACTTAGCTCACATTCTGCTCAACGCTTGGGGTGCCAGGGATAGAAAGACAGAAGGGAAGAGGATGGTCCTTCAAGCAGCAAAGAACTGAGAGATTATCTCAGCCATCTTGCAGAAACTCACCTGAAGTATTGTTATTGACGGGACATAGAAGAAATTAAATGTGATCAGTTGATAAAAGACTATGCCAGGGCAAATGGCATGTGCCCAATGAGCTACCTCATTTCTGGAACATATTGGCTTTTGAAGGTTTGACTTTGCAAATGAAGAGACATCTAAATGTATTTGTGTATGTAACATTATTTATGTCTCCTAAGAAACAGCTTCTGGACAAGCACAAGACATGCTATGAACTTTAAAATAAAGGTAACCTGCTGCTTAAGGACTTTTCTGAATGAGGCAGGCCTTAACCATCTGTCCTGGTTTCAGTTAGAACAGAGTTGATTTTCTTCCTAGTAGCTGATGGAATGCTGTGTTTTGGCTTGGGATGAGAAGAGTGCTGATAACACCCCGATGTTTTAATTGTTGCAGAGCAGTGCTTTTACCAAGCCAAGGACATCTCAGCTTCTTGCTCTGTCCTGCCAACAGGCAGGCTGGGTGTGCAGTAAGAGCTGGGAGGGGACAGACCCAGGACAGGTGACCCAAACTAGCCAAAGAGGTATTCCATACCATCTGACGTCATGCTAAACAATATATAGGGGTGGCTAGCCGGGGGAGGGGGCCGGACTCCTCGGGGTTAGGCTGGGCATCGGTCAGCGGGTGGTGAGCAATTGCATTGTGCATCATTTGTTTGTACACATTATTAGTAGTAGTACTATTATCATCATTGTATTATTATTATTATTATTATTATTATTATTATTATTATTATTATTATTATTATTTTCCTGTCTTATTAAACTGTCTTTATCTCAACTCATGGGCTTCACTTTCCATTTCTCTCCCCCGTCCCAGAGAGGGAGGGGGAGGGTGAGTGAATGGCTGCATGGTGTTTAGCTGCCGGCCGGGTTAAACCACGACACCATCATTCTAAATCTGCACGTCAAAGTAAGATTTTTGAACTCTATATTTAGGTTTCCAAATTCACCTCTAATGGTACAAAAGAATAGTTTTCAGAAGTGTTAAGTATCCAACACCACTACATCCTCAGATAATCCACCTAAAATACATTCCTTACCACTATGCAGGTATCCTCTATACACTTCCACTCTTCTGTCCCTGAAAACTAATGTTTATTATTCATATAAAGCCAATAGCCATAGGTATTTTTAAGCAATCAAGGATTTTACATTGCTTATTGCACAGTTTTTGTTCTTTTTTGGCCTGTGAGGGAGGGTCTGACTGTATACTGACATACATTTAGACAATTCCTATCACAATGCGGAGCCCTCCTGCTGCTGAGGAACTCAGAAATTATTGTGCTATAGATAGCACAATATATATATATTGTGCTATATAATATATATATATATATATTATAACATATATATAATATAATAATATATTATATAATAATATATAATATAATAATATATTATATATATATATAATATAGCTGGCAGTATATCTACATAGTAAACAAACAAACAAACAAAAAAAAAAGGAAAAGGCTCCCGTATGAGTAATGTTTCAGAGAGCATCAGGAAAGATGGACTTATTTATTCTTATCATTCTTTCAGTTATTTGGTTTCTGACAGCACTTTCTCCTGTAGTTAAGATCTGCTATTCTTTAACCCCCAGGAAAATGATTACTATCATTTAAGAAAATGATATTCTTTCTAATTAAGCTGTTTTCAGACAATTAAATTGCTTCCTGATTTTCATAATTGTCTCATTGCTACGATCTACCTCTTTCCTGATTAGCAAGGTGGAGAAACCCCAACCATTTTACTCTGTACAATATTTAACAGTTAAGAAAGAAGTCCCAGCAAATATTCTGAGACAGATTCTTCCCCCACACAACCTGCCCTATATGTGCTTCTCTGGCTTCACAAAGTCACATCAAATAGCCAAAGGTGCTCAGATGTGTAACCAGAAAAGTAAGTGGAAACCTCTTTTGGATGGTCTTGTGAGCTAGCATGGGAGGCACCGTGGGAGGCAAGGGTCAATTTCTTCATCATCTTCAGGTTTTATAAGGAGAAGATTGAATTCCCAAACAGCCTGTTTGGGCTGCGTTCAGGCTGCTATTCTCTGCATAGGATCAGGTCAAGGGGACCTGCTTGAAGGCTGCCAGTACAGTGGCAGTGCTTCACAGTTACAGAGCACAGAAAAGCATGCAGGTATGGTGTTCGTGTCAAAAGCTGCATTTCTTGTGCTGCTTCAGCCAGTTCACCTGTATGCCACCCATCCTGGCAGCAGTCATGTCTAACCCATTTCTCCCAAGAGGTGTATATAGCTACCCCATGACAATGCAGATTTTTGTTTTGTCCCCACTAACACAAAGCAGCAGCTCAAAAAGACACAGGTCTGCTGAGTGGGAATAGGGACATATCTAAATTCTGCCACCCCACTGGGGAACATGCCCTGTTTTCTACTGGATAGCAATACTTGTTTGGGACACTACCAATGATATTCAAGCTGAGGCTCAAACTGATCTGTCTTAGGTAAACAGAAGCTCCTTTAAGGCAGTTCTTGATATTTCTAGCTAAAATTGACTGTTTTGTTTTGTTTTGTTTTGTTTTGCTTTGTTTTTCCTTTTAACAACCTGAAACCAAGCTTGTCTGCATCCATTCTTTGCATATACCTTAGTCTGATGTCTCCGTAGACTAGAACAATGGATTCACAAATCCACAGTGTACAGCGAATTAACCTTGGCCAAACATTAAATAGCTAATGCAGCCCACACTTCCTACTTACACAGTCTGGCACATGATTGATCTGCACAGTCTGGCACATGACTGATCTGCTGTACACAGACGCTTTGAACAATGTATAGAGAAAGTCTGGTCTTTCCCAGCCCAGCTCTGTGCAGTATGGCAAGAATGCTGTCAGATATACTTGGATCCATCTCACAGTATTACTTTTTTAATCTCTCACATCTCATGTGCATGTTCTCCTCTATTTCATTTGCTTTTTATTGCCCCTTGATCTTCTGTTCTGTTGCAGTTAGGCAACCTGTTAATATAAGAAGTCTAGCACTTACTAAAACGTGCAAAGTGTCTTAAGGTGCTAAGTGCTAAACAGTTTGGAGAACACCATGTGACTTTTGGCACGTGAAAGGTGCATAGCAGTAGTCCTGCACATCTTTCCACGTTTAGTGCACAGTTGCCTGCAGCTTCATGGAGGTTGTTTGAAAAGACCCAGTGGGTCAATACCCTTGGAACTGAATGAAAACAAATAGATGGGACGTATGAAGCAGAGAACAATCCTAGAAACATTCAGCAAACTTTCCCCTGCTTCCCCACTTCCAAGCCAGCCTCTATCTTGCAGCACCAGACTCCAGCTTTGCTAGCTGATTTCTGCCTAGGAGACAAAGACAACCCTCCCTGCTGGCACGGACCCTTTCCTCCTGTGATAGTAAGCAAACAGTCTTCAAGGGACCCATTTCTCATAACCGGTTCTCAAGTGGACTCACTGTGAATGCTGCACATTGAATCTGGAGGTCCCTCTGATCTCAGCTTTCAGTCACTGTGCATCCAACAAGCAGCAAGCCCTTTAGCACTTCAAAATGTTTCCGGATCCCTTTATTTATGACTTTATGGGCCAGTTTCTCTTAATGGCATTCAGGTGTCTTTCAACTCTGTGCTGACAAATACAGATTGTTTCTTTGTTTGTTTAGTGGTGTGTGTTAATAAGTGCAGAAATACCAAATTGGTAACACAGTGCTTTTAAGTATTGATCCACTCTTTCTCCATTAGAAGAAAAGAAGAAACAAAAAATAAATTCCAGAAGTATTTCAGCAAGGTATTTCTCTTCCCACAGTTCATTTACCACTCAGCTCTTACTATGACAGATTCCACCTGAATTTACTGAACCTCTTTGTGATAATACTGAGTAGACAGAAACCTGACAGCCAGGAGCCTTCCCAGCCTTGCACAACCAGTGAAATGTAACCACACAAGTGACAAACTATTTTACAACAGGGTTGTCTTGCTTTTGAAAATGCAGAATTAATCTACTCTCGTGATTTTGACAGGACTGCCAATGTAATTATTTCAACGTCCTGGTTCTTGAAGTCAACTTTTAAAGTGACAGCATGTACAAATACATGCAATTTTAGTTCTTACTGAGCTCAACATTCACTTTTGAAAGGGAAAAATAAAACAAAGCTCATTTAAAATTTAACTAAATTATTTTTCTTCAAAAAGAAACTGTGAAGCAAAAATAAAACCAACAAAGAAACAAAAAAAATATTCTTTACATTGACCGCATGATTTTTGAGATCGGACTCACTGATTCTTGATTCTTGTGTGTTATGGTGCTGAAAATGTGGCATAGATTCACGCAGATAAACACCTTAATATAGGCAGAAATATTCCACCATTAGAGATCTTCATGGGCTTGTTAGATATCTCCTGCAGTCTCCTTCCTTTGACATTCCCAACCAAATCATAGAATTCCTGAAATCAAACAATTTTACTTTCCTGATATGAGAAGCTATTTTGTTGTGATATCGAGAGCCATTATTGTTAACTATCTCTTTTGTCTTTCAGGTCTGTCTTTCAAATTGTTCCATGAGAAATGACTTAATATGAACTTCATGTCTTCATTGATAATTTTGTGAGGAGGGAGACGATGGCTTCAAAGGTGGAGAAGGCAGTTGTGACAGCATCAAAAGTAACAGAGATGGTAGAGCTAGAAACAGGTGTTGCAGTGCTGATGGACACAGTGATATGGAAGGGATGGAAAGAAGTAAACAGTTAGTCCACAGGTTTCCTCTGAGAGTCAAGCCTCTGCTGTGGATTAGCCTCGTTTTGGTTGCTTTCATTAATGCTGACACCCTCATACTCTTCTTTCCCACTTTTTGCCTTTTTCACCTTGCACTTTAACAGCCCGTCTCAGAGGGTGGTAATGAAATAACAAATAATTATGTCTGCAGAAAAGAATCCTGCAGAAAATATCATGTGTGGGAAGTGATCCTTCCAAACACCTGCACGTTCCCTCTGTACTGTGGGCTGAGCTAGCTGGAGTAGGTTATAAGTGTGACACACAGATGATCAGCAAACGCTTTGCTTGGCATCCCTTTTTCATTATCCTGCCATTTTAGAGAAATGTTTTTATAGCCTCTGCTTGATTTTCCATCAAATCCCTCCCTATGAATCCTCCCTTCCTGCTTCCTACAGAATGTGGCCAGCTGGTTACTGCTAAATTTAAACAAAGATGTGCTACTTGTAACTCTGTTTGCTTCATCCATGCAATATTACTAGCCTAACTCAGCTAGCAAGAAGTACTTCTATTTTGATGTGCGCAGGGACTGTAAACCCAGATGGAGGTCAATGAAGGCTGTTGCATAGATAGATAATGCTGACAGGGAGTGCTCTGGCTGTTTTTTCCCCCCCCCCCCCCCCCCCCCCCCCCCCCGCAGGAAAGTGCTGATTCAGCAGGATTGTGACATTTGAGAGGTACATGTGAATTCTGTTCTGTTTCTGAGGTCCCCATGCAAACTTAAAATGGGGTGCCCACCAGAGGTCTGCAGAGCAGCAGAAATGCACGGCCCAGGTTTCCATAAGTGCTGTGGTTTTGCTGTGCTGATACAGAGCAAAACACCTGGCATCTCCTGCAAAATGGAAACCCTCCTTTCCAGTCAGCTCTAATTACAAACAACATACCACGTTTAAATAACCAATAAAATAGGGCATCAACATAGAAGCTGCTCTTTGCATCTCTGAGATTCATACAGCATCCAAGAGCTCAAACATCAAGGAGAAAACAGCAGGTAGCTTAACTTCCAAGATCTCTCCCCTGCTGTTGTTATCATTGACAATGAAGGCAGTGTTGTAAGTGCAGAGTGCAATGGACAATTCATGCACTTACCGTATCTTGCACTCTAGCTACAGGCGCGTGATTTTCTGAAGAAATGATGACAGGATCAAACATATTCTGGCAGATGCTCACAAAATCAGAGCCCCTTTCACTCAGTAAATGACCATAAAAATGCTTTGAAGATGACAATAAAAAGTTATTTAATCATGTTCAAAACAGAAGCACCTGTGAAGTCAATATATCATTTTTTACATGATTGGCTGGTGCGGTGACAATAGCAAAAAATGCAAAGTGAGGCTGTTAGGAGCAGCTACTGGCCTGATTCTATAGTAGGCATAGCCTGATGGTGGAGAGAGAGAGCAAGAGAAGGAGAGAAAAAGCAACAGAAACTCACACATATATTTCCTCTGCCTCCTGATTTTTCAGCTCTTTTCCTGTTATAAGGTGCCCTTGGGAACCTAGCCTGAAGATGTCCCAAGCAGCCCCCATTTTCTGTGCAGTCAGTGCCAGAGGGACAGTGACCAGGAGACATAAGGCAGCCTGGCTGATCTTTATGCTGCCAAATCAGATGGGAAAAATGCTGGTGAGATGAGCAGAGATTTGACCTTTTGGCAGCACCACTGCCCAGGATTTCTGCAAACCAGTAGGCACATGCTGCTAGAAAGAGACATAGAGACACCACCTTCACAGCTTCATCCACCCCAAATTCAGCTACTTTTCTGTACATGAATATCTCTTCCATGACTAGCTAAAATTAAAGCAGCCCAAGGGTGGTAATAATTTGCATGAGTTGATAACAAGGCACCAGCTCAGTCCACCATGTCCACCAGTCCACCAGGGCAGCAAACTTAAACATGTAGATTTTAAGGCCAAAATGGATTGTTATGATCAAACACTGTCATCTCAAGGGGGATCCCTGGAATTAATTCTCAATAAAAGACCAACCTCTGTGATTTGTTTAGATGTTGTGTTAGACTTCATTAAGCTTTGGATGCTAACCTGAAGGGTCTTTTGTGACCTAATTTATGTTTGCTAAGTCACTGCATTAGCTTAGGTTGCTTCTTTAGGCTCTTTCATGAGCTAGAATAGACAGGCTCTCCCCAGCCTTCACTCCATAGGGTGACTGTCAAGCCACTACCTTTCCCGTGGCTCTCGCATGACAGCTTTTGAGTACTTCAATATCTTTCTTAAAACATCTACACCAAAACAGAATTCCTGTGGTGGCTTGAAATTTCTGTGCACCAAAATTTCAACACTCTGTTGCCAAAGAAATGTTTAAAACAAAAGTACTCAAATCAGAAAACCATAATAAACTGCTAGATTACTTTGAAGCATAGATGAAGTTAATTTTCAATAGCCAAATTTGAGTAAGCAAATGTTAATCAGAAACATGCACATTGGTATTGTGAAAGTTAGTTGAGTAACTGGATCTGAAGATTACTCAGACATAAAATTAGTTCCTCAAGATTGTTGTATTTGACATGAGTGACAAAAATGGAGTACTAAATTACTGGAATTAAAAAAAAAAAAAAAAAAAAAAAAAGAGCAAGGGAAGAATATTCACAGTATCCCAACCTTCTGTATAAGACAGGTTAACTGAACACACAGAAAGTAATTGCAGTGGTGAAGAGAGAACTTCAGCACTATGGACTCAAACAATAACATTGTCACAGCCTCCTGAGGCCAGTGTAAGGAAAGTGAAGTAAAAAGCTGAGTAAAAACAGACGTGTCCACCTCATAACTTATTCAAATAGCACAAAAAGACATTTGATAATATGATGCTCTCTGAAAGCAATAGAGAAATGGAAGACATGAGGAGGATTCCCAACTGGTGCCCAGCTAGCAGCAGCAGATGCATTTTCTGAAGTGTGATGGCAAAGCAATCATCACGAATGATACTTTATTTTGCAGAGAGCAGATGTGTCCAATTAGGAGCTCAATGTGAATGCACACAAACAACAGAAAGAAGCAAATCAACGGCTTCCAGACAAGCATGGCATTAGCTATTGGGCACCTTTCCATACTGGGCTGCAGACCTTCAGGGAAGTTTACTTTGTCTTTTTTACATACTAGAAAATCTTGAGCATGTAGGTTAAGTATGGGAGATATCCAAGACAGGATACAAACCTGAAAAACAGCTGTAGAAAGGCAGTAGCTGTTGGGAAAACAAAACAAAACAAAACAAATAAAATAAAATAAAATAATAAAATCTATACAGGTTTCATGAAAAACTGCAGATATGGAAAAATATCAGTAGTACATTTACTTCATCAGTTGCCTTTTTATTGCAGCTTAAAAAATATATTATTTACCTAAATACCTATAATGTGTATGGCGGGAGACATACAAACACCCTAACATAACACCAATGTACTCAAGTTCATACGTAACTACATAAATCAGTCTAGTTTATTAAAAAATAATAATAATAATAAAAATATATTTTCTCTCCAGATTGATCTTTTTCTACATATTTTTAGTGGTTATGTTTATGATTTAGTAAAATTGCTACCATGCTGAATATCATAAAACCATTCACTTAGTACCAAATCTCTCATCCACCCACAACAAGGAAATCAGGAACTAGCAGGAAAACTACATTCCCAGCAAACAAAGTCTGATTCCTCTGTTGCCTCCTGTCTGTTGCCTTTTGGTGATGGCATGTTATGCCTTTTGGTGATGGCAGGAAATCATTTTTGGTAGATCATTTTGGGAAATCATTTCAGTGCTGTTTTCCATGTTGGATGCCCCTGAGAAATTTGGCTGCTTCTTAAAAGCAACATGAAAAACTCTGGGATGGTCCCACTGAAATGCACCCTTTGGACTTCAGAATTAGTGAGGAGTTTTTGCTCTTTTGCTGATGACTTTTCTATTTCCTTTTTCTTATTGTGTCTGTTCCTTTTCTCTTTTAAAATATTTCTCATCCAGATCCAAACTCGGTCAGATTACGGAGAGGTTATCTAACTCCCAGGTATAAACATTAGATGGAGCAAAGGCTGATGGAGGAGTAACTAACGTGTAATTGTCTCTAAATAGTTTGGTCTCCTTTTGCTCAGAAAGACAGTCTGAGACCTGTGAATGAGTGTCTGAAATGGACTCATTCTTCACATTGGTCCTGAATGTAAAGGAAGCAAGACAAGGAAGCAATGCTGTACGGAGAGGTATCCCAATTTTTGCTTGGGAAACCTGACTTCAGAGCACACAGTTCCGACATACTTCACAATCTCTTTTAAATAGAAGAGGACTGGAGAATATAGGATGAAAACTGATACTACTGCCACCATCCTCACTCTGAAGAGCTTATTGCCTTCTCTGTTTAGAATGCAATTGTAAGTCTAAATATAATGGACAATAATCCTGATCTGCTAGCTAAGTAAGCTGTGCTTAGTGACAGGCAAAAATCTCTTATCTCTGTTAAGTCTTGTAGATGTGTAAGTGACTTTTGATCGTGCTAATAATGCATGCTGTTGCTGCTCTGAGCTACTGTACTCTTACTTGATACCCGAGAACAACTTTATGCTTGAAGAGCATAAAGCAACTTCTCTGATGTCTGCATCTGTTGCCCCCTTTCTCATAGGAAGTTCCCTTTCAAATAATGTGAGCCGGAAGCCTCCTATGTGAGGTGATTGGCATCCTTCAGTCACTGCTGATGTTGGTGGCACTTGACACTTCCTCTTTTTTTTTTTTTTTTTTTTTTTTTTTTTATGTCAGGTAGGTAGAACGAAGGAAGTTTTTGTTTTCCTATTCATTGGTCAAGGCAGGAGTTCTGGGAGGAGTGCACTATCAATAACATATTGATAGGTCAATACATATAGGACTGGACTGGTACTCATGGGTTGGAAGCACCAACTGGGAAAAAGGAAAATACACTACCTAGGCTTTTGATTAAAGGGATGGGTGCCATTAGTAGTCCTCAGAGACTGGGATTCCTTGTATCCTAGCCATTCACATCTTCTCCAGAAGCAGCAGTTACCAGTCATTTGAGTCCAGTAAAAGAGTAATGAGTAATAACCTCATTAAAGACCTGTGGTTTGTGAAGGGCACTGAAAATAGAAAAAGCCAGGCCTGTGATGCTCCACCAAAAGTGCTGGGCACCACTAGTTACTGAAAGCAAAATGGGGACACTGTTCACTCCAGCTCTGGCTGGACCCTGACCAGGGGGTGGAAGGCTGTTCCTGGCAGTGCAGCACTTTGAGGCAGGAGGGGCTGAAAAGCCCAAAGAGTTTTCGCAGATCTGACTTGCACTTAGTTAACAGTACAGTCTGATGGGTTATTAACCTAGACATACATAATGCAAGGCTGCCAGGAGCCTTTCATAAGTCAGTGGTAAAGAAAATAAATTTATTTTGGTGCTCAACAGTGTTCTGCTTGGGAGGTTACGGTTTCTTTTTGTTGTAATTTTTAAAATGTGTTATGTATATATCCAGGGACTAATGATGGACATGCATTGGCAGGGACACAAATGGCTCATAAATTATAACATAGAAACTGGATCATATGCTCTTCCTGACCTATTGTCCATTTCCTGGAAACAAAGTCTAGTGATAGATGCCTTGGTTCTGAGTTAACAAACATGTGCCCAGGGGCTCCCACTGAAACGGGGCTGGGCTTTTGCAAAGTCTATTTATTTACTGAATAAGAATAAAGCACCCAGGAAGATGTTTGAAGATGTTAGCAATGCTTTTCATTAGCTGAGGATGGCATTCAGGTCTTGATCATAACATGTTTATTCATTAGTTACAGTGAAATCACAGTCCTGTTTGCAGGGTGAAAGTAACAGTGAAAATGGATGGGGCAAAAGAAAAGGGGAAAAGGTATAGATTGTGTGTGCATTCACCCCTTACAGAAATAAAATAAAATAAAATAAAATAAAATAAAATAAAATAAAATAAAATAAAATAAAATAAAATAAAATATAAAATAAAATCACCCACACACACAAAACAAACAACAAAAACACAAAAAGAAACACAACCATGATTTCCTTTCTTATTAAAAACTAAACCAAAACAAAGTTACAGAAAATACACTGAAAGACAATAAGTTTTTTGCCTCAAATTCCTTACCAGTAACATTTGTCAAGTCTATCTCCTAGATACAGCTTAAACACTGTTTAGGTTAGCAAATCAATTTTCCTAGCTAATACACTTGAAATGTAGATGGATCCATTTGTTTCTATTAGGAAAAAAAACAAAAACACACACACACAACAAACAAACAAACAAACAAACAAAACCACAATATTTTCAGTCCCGCTCAGTCTTCTTCTCAAGATTTTTTACTTTAAATTTCCATCGTCTATTGAGTTGACTTCTTATTTAATACATTCTTCCTTCTACCCGGAGGTACCAATTCAGGGAGCTGCTTGTCTCAGTACTTAAGCCTGACTTTATTGTCCTCCTACACCTATGCTGTGCTTACTGTCCGTCAGCCTGAAAGGGCTTTGCCTTTTGCTAGTGATCAGGTACTGCACCTTTCCCACCCCCCGGGTTTGGTAAAAGGCAATGCCCAGAACCTGCTTGTTTTGCTTCAAGAACCCCACATCAGGGACATTGTAGCAGGTCCTTAGTGGGAGTCCATGCAGCCTGGGGCTGGGAGGGCAAGAGGAGAGAAAGGGTCACCGTAATACCCCCTGCCATTGCCTATACAGCCAGTAACTGGTGAAAGCAGTAATGTAATGTAATAAAGACCTCCTATTTCACAGAAGCTTCCTAGGGCCACGTGTGGTCTCCAGGGCAGGAGAGCAGCCCAGATAGCCAAGGAGCCTGGAAAGACCCCAGCGCCTCTTGGCTGAGATGCGGCCAAGCCCTCGGCAAGCTGATGGAGGGTAGATTCGGGCTGGGGAGGAGAGGGCTTCTCCTGCTGTCTTTGTTTCCTTTTCTAATGAAGAAGTCACGGTATTTCCACGACTGCTCCTGCTGCATAGCTGGGTCTCAAAGAGTTAAAATGAAGAGCAGCATGTGCACTTTTAAAACTACATGCGACAAAGTCCGGAGCTTGAAGTCCGGGTCCCTTCATCCCCATCCTCCCCGCCACCCCCCTCCCCCTAGCTTCCAGCAATCATTTATTATAAAGGGGTTTTATGATACAAATTTGATAATCTCCCATACACATTGGCACTGTTCTAATTGGAGTTGTAAGCCCATAAAATTCAAACCCTTTGTTTTCATGAAGGCCACAAGGTTTTAAAAGATACTATTGTACCGCCTAAAACCCATAAAATTGTCACTAGGGACTGATTAAACAGTCCTGAATTGAAACAGTGCGGATTTTGTCTAGGTCCTTTTCAAGCACAACAATGCTCTTTTCAACTCCCAAGACAAAAGAAGGTTTAAGGAGCGATTCTCTGGGAGATTCTTCTAAGATAACCCCATCCATATGGGAGACAAGGTGGCCAGCAGCTGAGACCAAAAAAAAAAAAAAAAAAAAAAAAGGGAAAAAGATAAAAAAGATTTCGGATGGCAGGAGGAAAAATAAAAGGAAGAGGGGAAAGACAACAACAACAATAAAAAAAAAAAAAAAAAAACAGGTGACACGGAGGCTGTATTCCCCCGTGTCCGAAGCGCGGCCCGGCCTGCATCCCCCTTGGCACCTGGTCCCCCGGCCGAGCGTGGCGGTGGGACGGTGCTGGGAGGGGATTTGGATGGGAGGACCCCGCGGTTCCATCCTGCAGCTGGGTCTCATCCTCCGGCACGGGGTCAGGGGCGACTCCGAGTCGCGGCAGGACCCCACGGAAGGGATGCGGCCGTGGGGAAGCAGGGTTAGGAGCCACGAAGCATCCCCGCGAAGCACCTCTCATCCCTGCCTGCGGGAGCTGCCCGGGATGCGGTCACTGCACGGCACATCCCAGGGGCAAATCTGGGAAGTTGCTGTCTCCCGGGAAAAACAAACCAAACCAAAACAACAACAACAACAAAAGCTTCTGCGGGTCCCGCTTCTCGACATTTCCTCGACGAGCATCAGTCCCCGCGGGGTCTTCACCCGCAGATACTCCCTCCGGGTTCTTGGTCTGCGGCTCCCGCCAGAGGGGTGGATGCTGTGAGTCTAGTCCATAATTGAAGGAGACCTGTTTTTTCTATTTTTATTTTTATTTTTATTTTTGAGGGGTTTTCCCCATTCACAGTTAGCAGGACTATTATATGACTATTTTTTTCCCCAAATAATAAAATCAATAGTTCGTCCAAGCGTCTCAAAACACAACTCTCAGGCCGTTAAAAGTCTTCACTGTTTTCTCTTGGCCATCCTTCCCCAGCCGATTTGCAACAGATGCGCACCAACGGGAAAAATTGCTTACTCCTGGCCTTAGAGGCTCTGAAAAAGACAGCAAGCAGCTGCTGCTCTGCCGGAGCCAGCGGCCCCGGGCCCGCATCGCAAACGGCACCTGCAGTACCGTAGGGTGCTCGCCCCAGTTTTTTTTTCTCCCTTTGTTGGCTTATGTGGGTAAAATAGAAGGAATAGTGGGTGAAATTCCGCTGGCAAGAGAAGCTTTTACGGCGCAAGAGGTAATCCAAAACGAAAGCCCTAATCGTCAAAAATACACTTCTCCGCCGGGAAAAAAAAATAAAGAAAAATCGCCCCAAACCATTTTATTAGTCACCGGAAGAATAAACTATCTGCAAATAAACTAGGTCGCTAGGATCATTATTATTATTTTTTAATCAGGGAACCCTCTCAGAAAGAAACAGGGGGAGCGGAGGTTTTACAAAAGCCGTGCCCGGGCCCCGTGCCCCCGGGCGAGCCGGCGGAGGAGCGGGCAGCCCAGGCGCCCCCGGGATGAGTCCGGCCCGGAGGGCGAGGCGCCGCTGTCACCAGCTCCAGGAGACGACGGCGGGGTGCGCTAAGTGCTGGTACGCGGGGAAGACGCCCAGGGCGGGCGGGCAGGCTTGGTAGCCCTGGACGGAGAGGGCGGCCTGGGCGCTGCAGCCCGCCAGGGCGCAGCCCAGCTTGGGGCGGGCGGCGGGCGGCGGGGGGCTGGCGGGGCAGCCCCGGCACGGCTCCCCGTCCCGCACCAGCACCGGCACCGGCACCAGCAGCCGGCGCAACAGGGCGGGCGGGCGCGGCGGCGGAGGGCTGCCGGGCCCCTCGCTGCGCGCCCGCTTCATCTTGTAGCGATGGTTTTGGAACCAGATCTTCACCTGGGTGGGCGTGAGGCTGAGCAGGCGGGCCAGCTGCTCCCGCTCCGGTGCCGAGAGGTAGCGCTGCTGCCGGAACCGCCGCTCCAGCTCCAGCGTCTGCGCCTTGGAGAAGAGCACCCGCCGCTTCTTTTTCTTCTCGGCCTCCGAGCCGCGGGCGGGGAGCGGCCTTTGGGTGGAGTCGGGCAGGCTCAGCTCCGGGCCGCTCTCGTCGGAGGCTGGGGACAGCGAGGAGTTAGAGACAGGGGGTCCCCGAGGCCGCCTCGCCCCCCGCAGGGACAGCCCCGGCCGGGCTAATCCCGGTGGCAGGGAAGAGGTCGGGGCTAACCCCCCGAGCGGGATGAACCCACTACCCCTGCGCGCAGCCCCGCACGGCCGAGGGGCTGGCGGGAGCTGGCCCGGGGCTAACGCGGGGGCTCGGGCCGCCAAGTCGGTGTACCGCCGCTTTTCTCCGGCTGCTCCACGTGTAACTAAGCCCGGTGGGGATCCTCCGTCCGGCCAGCGGACGGGCTCTCCCCTTACCACACGCCTGTATGAAGCGCTGTACTGCTGCGGCACGATTTGTAGGGGGGGGTATAAGGGAAACGTGCCGCCTAGCCGGGGGCTTGAGCCGGAGGCTGCTCTCCTCCGCGGTGGGAAACGCGTGGAAGGACGCGGTCGCGCCCAGGGCGCGCTCCGTGGCGGCCCGGAGAGGTGAGGCACTGGGCGTGTGCTTTCCTCTAGGGTACGTGGGATGACCTGAAAGCCCTCCAGCGCAACAAGGCAGGGTTTCTTGCAACAGTGAAACAGGAAAAAAAAAAAAAAAAAAAAAAAAAGGAAAAAAAAGGAATCCGAGAAGCGAGCTTAAACGGTAAATGCAGAGAGACGGGCGGACACAGCCTGAGGTTTAGCTTTCTGCCACAGCCGGGAACATGCACAGACCTAGGGGAGAATATCTTTTCTCTCTTAAGCTCGTGGCTGGGATGTTCCTGCTGTTTCATTGTTGCAATTCAGCAATATTCTATAAAATTCCCAGCCTGGATTCCCCCGATCCTGTAGGCTACGCACGCTGGCAATTCACTTCTTCGCATCTTCCCCAAAGGAACGGGGGAACAAATAAAAGAGAGCTGCATGGAGATGGCGAACTCCTGTCCGTTTCATACTCACAGGGATAATGATTTCTGTCTGTTTCTATCCACCCTCCGTACGACGAGCCGGCGTAGTTCTCCGCTGAGTGGTGGTGGTCGGAGGCTTGCTTTATGCTATGTGCATCCTGCTCTGGTAAATCCAAAATGCTCCTCACTGTAAAACTGATCCTGCCAGATGTGGCCATGGTAGGTTGTGCCCACACCCCCAAAAAATATCTTCCCAAAGCTCCAAACCCCCTCCCTTAAAAACTGAGAGGAAAGGACTGCGCCCAGTTACTGGGGAATCTCCGGGCTCAAGAGGACCTTCCCTTCCATCGCCACCTAACCCCAAATATTAGTGTCGTTTACAGAGGTGTCCTGTTTATATAAACAGTCCTCCCCACTGCAAACACTGCCTGCTTTCAAACCGTCCCTGTCTATAGGATGCTAAGTACCTGAATTAGTCAAGTGCTAAAGCCCTAATGGGAGTAGGTGTAACCCCCCCTCCCGCCACCCCCATGAGAGAATAACCCGTTACCTCCCAAAGACAGCAGGAAACAGGCTTCATCATTACATATTCTGTCTGATTAGCCAAAAGTGGGGACAGATAATGGTAATTGTTAGCAGTGAATAACATCTTGGGTGGCATGTGGATGACCAACAACCACCCCCCTCCATCCGCCACCAAAGCCACCAGCGTCCCTTCTATCCGCAGACAAAGTGAATCCTCCCAGGACATCCGCAGAGCCTGCCGAGAGCCTCCTCCCTGCTTCTCCCTCTTTATTCCTCTCCCCCCGCTTTCCCTCTCTTTAAACCTGGAAGGAATTTAAGTTGTTATTTGTTTTATTTAGCCGGGCTGTTTGCTGTGCTACCTCCACTTCTCCCCTTGCCATTGACAGGTTTCCGACCCTCAGCCCAGGATTTTTCACACCTCGGCGGTGCCCTCCGCGGGGAAGGCTGGTGTTTGTGTGTGTGTGTGCGTTCAGGGGATGGGATCTCCGTTTTTGTTGCCTCTGCGGAGCATGTTGTTGATGTAAGGTGCACCTTTTTCTCGGGGAGGGTACTGGGGTGAGCTTGGCTGCGGAAACACGGGGAGCCCGATGCGTTCGGTCCGTGAGTGAAAACCGGGGTGGTGGAGATTTTGTTAGCATCGCTTTGCGTTGCGCTAACCCAAAGAACATCCCCTCGGGCGCTGTGTGTGAGGGACTGAAACGATTCCAGCTGGGAGAGAGGGAGAAAAGATCAAACGCGGCGCGTTTATTTATCCGCGCGTCTCGCGTCCCCGCCGAGCGCCGCTTCATCTGCCAAAAGCAGGAGCAACCAAACCCGGCGCCCCGGATCCCCCCTTTTTATTTTCTGCTCCTGGCAGGAGGGGTGCGGCCGGCGGAGGGAACAGCCCCGGCGGCATCACCTCCGCGGTCCCCTCCGCGATGCGCGGGGCAGGAGCCTCCCCGCAACCTTTCTCCGGGCGGCCCCGGCCCCTCGCCCAGCCTCGGTGAGCGCAAATGGCACCTCCCGCTCCACTGCTCGCCTGCAGAACCGCAGTGGCAGGGCCCGGGGTTCGGCCGCAGGGCAGAGACACAAGCGACAGCAAGGCACAGTGGGGCTCAAGCCGGGATACCAGAGACCGGGGCGCCCCCCGCCCATCCCCACCGCGCCCCCCGTTCGGGATGCGCTGGGAGCCGAGCCCGGGTGGATGGAGGAAACCTGGCAGGAAAGGGGGCTTGAACGGCGGCCAAGGTGCACACAATGCAGCCCCGTCGGGGAAATTGCGGGAAACCCTGCGACGCACTGCGCGCCTCGGAGCGGCGACCCAGATACGCATGCAGATACGCCTCTAGCCGGCCGCTTTGTTGGTTCAGATTTCCCTGTCCAAACAGACATCTCTAACCCATTGTGTATAGATTATAGTTATCCATCCCCTGCTCTCGCCCCCCGGCCCCGTTCCCCGCCTGCCTCCGGCCGCCGCCGCCCCTCCCCGCCCGGCTCCGTGCGGCGCTTCTGGAAGCAGTTACACTTCCCCGTGAAAATGTAAATAGAGCAATAATGACAGCGGAGGGGCGAGATTTATATCGGAGAGATTTGTGGGCGAGATGAACAGGGCACAAGGCTCCATTTGGCCAACTTCCTGCATATTTCTCCAGGACTGGACAGGCTCCATATAAACGATTCCCAGGCCGTGATTACTGCAGCCACCTATCAAGCGTGCCTGGTGACAGTAGTTATCTTCCTCGCTTGGAGCACAGCCTCCCAGCCGTCCTGGGTGGTCGGAGCGAGGGGAGCACAAATACATGCCAACTGCTAGGCCGTGAACAAAAGGGAAATGTAGCCCTATGTCCCGGACCTGTTGGAAGCATTTGTTCCAGTCAAGATTTTGCATTTGTTCAGATCTGGAATAATAGGTGATTGACGCCTTCCCACAATGTGCTTTAACTCTCCGGGATAAATCGGAGCTTGTTCCTTGTTGTCATGGTTTTCAATAGGGTTCAATGGGATTGAACCACTATCGACTCTGCTTTACGTCTCCGGCAGCCCCGTCCATACAAATTTATTAGTTATGTCTTTTTAAATGAGATTAAATTGAAGCGACGTGGCTGTCCTCCGCGGAGCGGCTCCTCCCGCGGCCTCTGTCGCCCCCCGGTCCCCCGCTCCCCGTGTCACCGCCGGGGCAGCCGGCGGCCGGGGGTGGGGGCGTCGCGGGTCCTGGGCCAGGTAGGGACGCATTCACCTGCCGGGCAGCGCCGCTGCTGCCCTTCGCTTCCTGACGCCCCCGGGAGCAAAAGAGGCCAGGAGTGCTTATTAATATCTTGACCCCCCGGGCAAACATTTGCTGAATGCCTGCGCTTGGAGCTTGGCTTCGGGGGGGCGGCGAGGGGAGGGGCGGGGGCCGTCGTTCAGAGCCACAAACTTATACAGTATCCGAGGTGGCTCTTAAGGGGAGTTTGCCGAGGACACTCTAAAGAAAGTGCAAAAACTTTGCAAGGAAAAAAATCGGGAGGAGAGAAAGAGAGTCTACTTCAGTGACCTCTCTTAGCCTTTTAATCTATTTAACATCCTAAGCCCACACTGATGTGTAGAAATAAGTAAATGGTACTCTTCAAGCCTTAAGAGCTCTTCAGCATCAAATATTTGCACTTACTCTTAGAGTTTTTCTCAAATAGCACAAGACACATTCTCCTTGGACGAGCCGAGCTATCTAAATATACCTACGCATTGTTATCTGCGGGAAATAGTTCTCTTCAAAGGCAGAACGTAACAACCTGAAATGTTTCATGTCTTGTTTTGCTTGGGACTGACTTGGACACTTTTCAGCTCCGGCTGCCCGGCCCCATTTCGAGGTCCGCCGGGTCACGTTTCACCCCTCGACGGACGCGACGGCCCCGGGCCCGGAGGAGCTCTGTCCTCCGCGGGACCCCCGCCGTGGCATCCTTTAACCGAGAGGCCCGTCTGCCGCTGCCCCCTTCGCCCCCCAGCCCCTCGGTGCCCCTGAACGGCGAGCGCCCGGCACCCCCTGGTTGCCCTCCGTGGGACCGAGCAGGGTGGCTGCGAGCCCCCGATCCTCTGCAGGGACCCCCTCCAACGCCTCTGAATGAATTTTCGCTTTTCCTAGAGGGTAAAGAAACAAACAAGCAAAAATATTAAAAAAAAAAAAAAAGAAAAGAATAAAAGAAAGAAAGAAAAGTTTATTTGTTTCCATGTTATTCACAGAGCGCTTTTTCATCCCGCACGCCGGCGAGCGTGTTTGGTTGAGGTTCAAGGGAAAAAGTGCAGGAAAAGCAGGGTTTCCAGCCCGAGATGTGGCCCTGCCCTTCTGGGATATCCCGGGACTGGCTCGGACCTGCTCCGCTCCCGTCGGGGTTCCTGCCGTGCTCTTGCCTTGCTCCCCTCCCCACCGGTCCCGCCGGTCCCTCTCCAGCCGGGGAAGCCGGGCTGCTAAAAACACCTCCGACCACCTGAGAAAACGGGAACTTTTTCTCTCTTGCCCTCTTTTATTTTTTATGCGCAGTGGAGGCTCGCAGAGCAGATTGCCCAGATCGATGGACGCGGGGTGCGCGGGTGAAATTTTCGTGACTGTGCGCCTCGGCAGAGGAGGGGAAAAATAAAGATTTGCATCAAGAAAAGCGGCATTCTGGCTTTAGCCGATGCAGTTCCAGCTCCAAGGAGGAGCTCTCCATAGCACAAACCCAGACGAGCGAGGGGCAGTGCTAACAGCGTGGAGAAGCCGCCTTGCTGTGAATTTTCCAGGCTACTTTAGCAAAAGCTACCGAGACTACGCACCTCGGCAGGCTGGTGACCGGGCAATGAGGCATGGAAAATGAATGACTTTGCAAATAGCACAAAAAAGCCTGGCAAATGAATCCCTCACCGAGAGCTTCCTTTTTTTAGAATACGGGATTTTAAAATTTCATTCTGTACACAACATATCTGTGAGATGTTACACTGAGAACTTTGGCTTCACTAAAAGGAAAACCTGATTTCACAGAATTCAATGTGAATTGTAGAGTTGATTTTAAAAAAGACAAGATTCCACCTTTATATAAACAAAATAAAATATATATATATAAAATATTCACTTCATTTTTTTTTCCAGTAATGAGAATTCTCACAACTTTACAGTTTTCTTTTGTCATCGCCTGGAAATAATACCTTTCCCTCTCAACAACTAAGCAGCTTTAACTTTGAATCTTATCGTAAGCTCCTGTCTTTTCTCTTTGCAGCTGACATTCATTATGGTACATTTTCTGATTAGGGCAGTATTGAGAAAGGAGTGTAGTATTCCCTACAGGAAGGATTGGTTTCCGTATATTTGTCTATATTGCATTTGTCTCTCTTTCTCAGTAGAGTATGTTGTTTATTTTTGGCTGTAGCTTTTTCCACTTACTAAAACTTCCTAACAAGCTACAACTTTTTTTTTTTATTATTATTATTTTTTTATTTTTATTTTTAGCTGCTTTATTTCTTTTCATTACTATTCCCCAACCTAAGTACATGCATACATCAACCTCGACCTATCAAAAACCTCAGCAAAATTTAATTATTATTCTTTCTTTCGTGGTTCTTTTGAAACTTATTATTTTCTGCTGCATTAATTTCCACTCCACCTAAATAGTGACTCCCTCTCCTATCAGCCTCCATTTGGTTTTACAGAGCTCATTTATTAAAAATAAATAATTATTAAATCTGATGCATACAAAGCATGTTATCCAAGGCTTACACTTTCTCTGAACCCCTCAATTTTCTGTTCTGCATTTAAACAAGAGATATTACTTCTTGCAACAGGGATTACCCACACCACTAGAGGATTCAGGATTGAGCTTTTCATTTGCTCTGTGTGATCATCCTGGAGGAATTATTTTGCAAATGGACTGCAAGCAAAGCAGCAAGGGACAAGCTCTCCTTGCCCCTCTTTCCTCTGCGATGAGTTTGTGAGGAGGCAAAGTGGTGTGGCTCCATGCAGTGAGGACATGAGCATGCCTGCACACTTGCCTGGGCTTTCCTCCCCTTGGGCTCCTTTGACCTTCAGCCTCAGAAAGGCTGAAGGGATGGGAATTTTCATTTTCAGCCTGCATAACCTTCCAGCTGAAGGGCAAAGGACTTGATCCCAGGCCCAGAGTGCACTACCACAGCTGAAGCCTGCAGGGACCTTTCCCCTCCCTGTTGTAGCACATCTGTGCAAGATGCTCAGGCTCAGGGGTCTAGGTAGTACGTCTGGACCACAGAGGACTGATGACCTTGAAAGGGACAGGACTAGAGCAAAGGCTGTGACCTCGTCCCAGTCTCCCTGAGAATTTAGGCACCTAACTACTCCTTCATTTCAGTGGGCACGAGATGCCTAAAGCCCTTTGAGAGTTTGGCTTCAAAACTGAAACAGATGGTGCTAGGAAAATGAGGTGCACAGTAAAACAAAAACACAGCCTTTAAGCAGTTGAGAAACTGCAATAGAGGACAGAGTTGTCCCCTAGGGAAGCTGTACTGTTCACCAATACCATTGTCTTCAACAAACCTTCACAAAGGCATGAAGGCATTTTGTCCTTTGAATGATTGCAAAAGTTTATATTGGATTTTAGTGCGTAACTCTTTGTCCTGCACTGTAACATACCAACTGCATTTTAAGTAATTGTTAAATTCTGATAAGTGTTCTTCATTGGCCAAATGTTATTAAATTCTGATATATAGCCTCTATTAGAATAAAACTGGCAGCCAAAATTATAAACTTAAAAAAGTTCTTTTTATCACTTTTATAAGATGTTATTTCCTTCCTCTGTGATGTGCCAAGTCACCCAGAGGTATCAGTACTTTGGCTGGGTGCACGATAGCTGGCTGCTTGTCACATGTGCTGACTGGCTGGTAGGCTGCTGCCAAGCCAAATATTTGTTTTCTGTTAGTCAGCCAATAATTTGGGCTTTCTCTCAAGCCATTAGGTTTCACAAAACTCCTGTGATCATAATTGGTGTTGAGACTTCTGACCATCTATTGAAATTGTTTGAGACTTTTTTTTTTTTTTTTTTTTTTCCAGATGACATGCAGAAAATAAGATTGTGTGAGCCTTGCTCTTTAGGAAATTGGGCCAAAAAGGCACTTACTGCTCCCAGCTGCAAATGTGAGAGAAAAGGTGTCTGATGAAAATCAAAATGTTTCCAGAATGGCAAGATTTATCTCTGGTACTGCAGGTAAAAATATATGAACACAGAAAGTCCATGTTAAAATTGCAGTCCACAGTTTCTTGCCACCCTTGAGCTGAATTCTGCTTTCACTTGCACACTATTGACTTTTAAATTGTTGAGTGAAGTTACTGCTGCCTCAAAGAGAACTGAGCTGGGTGAAGCAGTGCTTGCTCTGTCACAGCACACAATAAATGGCAGAGAGGCTCTGGCTGTGCGAGAAGTTACGGTTCCGGCTCTCACTGTGTGGGGGACTTTACAGAGGAATCACTTCCAGTTGCTGACAATAGAAACAGTTATTTATTTATTTATTTATTTATTTATTATTATTTATTTTTGACTGTGCATGGCCCCAGACCCCAAATTCAAATGTCCCCGCTTACAAATGTAATTTGAAGTCTGCACTTGAATTGTTCAGCTTTGCCCTGACTTGATATTGGGCTTTTTTGTTTTGTTTTGTTTGTTTGCTTTTGTTTTGCCCTTACAAATATAAGTAGTAAGGAAGATTATTTTGGGTTTGTGCAGCACGAAGCTGTAGCATATTTTCATATGAAACAATCTCTCAAATTGATAATCATCTACCCACACACATCCAAGTTTATGTACTTTATACATGGAAGTGTGTATATACACTTTTGGTGCTCATTATTTAACATAATAATAGTCTTTAAACTTCACAGTAGATGATTTATTTTCCTTTCTTCCTCAGAGTCTGTCTCCACAGCTCTCTTCTGTTTTTCTTCCCTTCTCTCAACCCACATTTTAGCTTTTTTTTTTTGCCTCCATTTTTCTTTCTTGACAGCTTTAATTTGAAGTCTTATTTGTGATTGTTTTCTCACAGTAACATCAAGTGTTGTATATCCTCCATACTATCAGAGCTTACATTAAGAAGCCATTAGGTTATATGACAATTTTTCAATCCTGCTGCAGTTTTTTAAATGCTGTTTAGTCACCAAACTGAGCAGCAAAGCATCTGAAGATCCTCAAAACAATCCCAGACTGGAACACTTGATTACAAGAAAATAGCTGGAAGCCTGTCTCCAGACATGACTTATCTGAAATGACTTATCTTGTGATCAGGGAGTTTGGTAAAAGCCTTGGGCCTAATTCTGTTGTCATTATGCTTTCTTAGCCTCAAGGGGCAATGAGGATTCCAATGAGGCAGATAGAGTTTGGGTCAAGTATAGATTTGTTTATTTGAAACAGCTGGCCATCAGTTTATGCAGCTACTGTCAGGTATGGTGAGAAAACAAATGTCTCCCCAGGGGATTTTCTCAAACCTTCTTTTGTGCAGTAATTATCAAAGTCCAGCTCTAGCAAGATAGCTGTATAGTCTGACAGAGTACAGGTTAGATGAGAACGGAGGACGTTTAAAACCTATTTAGTTCTCCTGCTCCAACCACATGGTTTTGCTTCCTTTATCTATTTATGTGTCTATAAGATGATGTCAGATTTTATTAAAGCATCTCATACAACTGCTGTGGTTGTGCATTGTGTAACTAGCGAGTATTCTTATAGTGTGTTAATCATATGAAATGCTGTCAAAACCTCTAAATAGGCACTCAGGACAGGTATTCGTAATGGACTCACTACCTGACCCACACTACTGCAAGCTTCTGATCCAGACTTCTGTGTGCAGTGTGCTTTTGTTCACCTAAGCTATCTAAACTGTTGCAGTTCTTAAGGCAGAGAAGTTATGAATCATGTGAGGAAACAGCTGCTGCAAGAATGTTTCAGAAGAAAATGTATTGGGGTATTTTGAGGTTTTAGTCACCTGCAGACCCAGTGACATAATACCATGTAACTGCTTCCAAAATGCCACTGTTGAAGGTCCCGTAAAAAGTCCAGGGGTGATTTCTCATAAAGTTTTCATCCAGGCAGTAACATGGTTAAAAGAATGGAGATAGTAACATTTACTGATGTACAGAAATTAATAATGTGGGAAAATACAGTGTGTTTTTCCACTACCTGCACTGCAGTTCTCTACACTCCCTGCTTCAAGCTCAGCTCCACGGTGATGTATGGCTGCTGAGCTTGTGCCACAGTGCCTTGTGAAGGCTAATGTTCATGAATGCTCACATACTTTCAGGTGTGTGTGTGCATTTTTGGCTTTGAGTGTACTTGTGTGATGATTTGGAGTCAAGCTGACTACCCTTGAGGTTGTAGTGGGCAGGAGCAGCCTGCACTGGTGAGCAGTTTGAAACTCTGTGGATGCCAAACCAGGGCAGTCTGTCTGCTTCTGGTCCTACAGAACCAGACAGAAAATCCCCCAGCAGGCTTCACAAAGATGCTGGCTCATGCATCAAACAAGTCCTAAACACACAGGGTAAGTGAAAATGGGAGGAGAGAGTGTCAGGAGGCAGGAGGAATACACAGTAACTAACAGTGAATAAATGGCTACTGACCCTCACCATCTCTGCCCTCCTTTTCAAGCTGTTCTCAGAGAAAGGTTGGATATCAGCTGTTTTCTTCCATATACAGAGTTTTGAACTCTGCTGAAGTATCTTATAATTTGTTTGCTGATCAGTTGTGTGCTGACATCCTTCCTAAATTAGAATACTTGTAAGTAGTATCCCTGGCCATCTTGTCTGTGATAATCTCTCAGCTTTCTGCAGGACAAATACTAATCACTTTTAAGACGTATTGGTCAGTTCTTCTGTTAGTCAGAATGATTTACATCTGGGGTACTGCAGCTCAGTGAAAATTCTTACTGGAATTCTCAAAATATTTCCAAAATCAACTTCAGAAATATCCCTTCTTGCTTCAGGTCTTGGGCATTGCATACACACACACGCACCCACCCACCAAAGAAAAACAAATCAAAACAAACAAACAAAAAAACACAACTCCAAGACTTTCTCCCTCATACAGCAGTTCTTAAATGTCCTGACAGGAAGGAAGAACAGTGGATGATTAATTTTAAAACAAAACATTCCTGCCAGCCCTCTGCAGCTAAATGGAAGCTGTGGTAACTGAGGCATTTATGGAGAAGATTTCAAAGTGAGATATATTTATCCCATGACAACACTCTATTACCAAGACATTTTGTGGTGTACCTTTAATAATGAGTAACCTTTGTATAATAGTTTTCATATGGTGGAATTTGTTACAACAGTGAAACAAAGCTGCTTTACTATTTCTGGAGCAGAGACATTCCAATCCTTTTTTGATATATATTTTTTTTCTTTTTCTTTTTAATATGCTTTCTTTCCTTGTCCCTCATTCAGTCAGAAAAAGTATCCATTGATTAACAATACAGTTAAACTTCTACCTCATGTAATCATTTATATTATGCTCAACATCAAACAGATTTACGGAATTTAAAGTAACATTTAATAATACCGGGTTCAGGAGGCTGACTTCTTTTGTGAATTATGATCTATTGCATTGATTTAGTAGTCATTTAGGGTTAAACAGTCAGCATGATATTGTATGATCCATATTTAATTTGATAAGTATTTCAAGTTTGCTTAGAGCAGCAGCTGTTTTATTTTATGTATTTAATCAGTGTTTTGTAAAGTTATGCTGTGCTTTGGTCCATAACAAAAGTTTATTTTAGAGTAGAAAAAAGTTCACCTGTGCTCAAATCATTGTATTATGCATCCTATCATGCTTTACCACTGAGGTAAAATGCAAATAGAAGGTAAAAAAGGAATAACAAAGGAGAAAAGGAAAACAGTATTTTTAGTGCCTTAGCTTGCAAACACATATCAAAACACAAAAGGAAAAAAAAAAAAAAAGATTGTAAAAGGAGCTTGGGTGCTGCTTCTTTAGAAATCACAGTAATTTGTATCTAGCTCCCAGCTGACAAGCACAACTGTGTCTTGAGCTTAGACTTTAACCAGAGGGAAGGTAGCAGCGCCGATACTGCCTGTAGACACTGGGGGCCACGTGTACAATGGCTGAAAGAGCGACCACCCAAAGTGACGCATTTCAGTATTGAGGATGCACAGAGACCTGTATCAGTTGACCTCAGCCTGTGACCAGCAGAGTAAAGAGTCACTAACTCAGAAAGGTAACTCGGACCCTGCTTTTCAATGGCTTTGGGAATCAGCATAAGCACCTTATAACAAATGCAAAACTTTCTCTGTCACCAAGTGCAACTGAGATAGGATTGGGAGCCCGGGGGGGGGGGGGGGGGGTGTGTTTCTGTAAGCAACCCCCCAGCAGCAAGCAGAACCACAGCTGCGCTTGCAGTATGGCGCTGTCTGAAATACCATGCAGCAAGCAAGCTGGAGTGCCAGGAAATACTGCAGCTTTCCTTTTAAAAGTGTATCTATGCACCTTCTGATTGCTTAGGTCACCAAAATCAGGAATCTCAGGCTCTGTGATCAGGAGTCTTTCCATCTTGAGATGGAAAAACAGGGGAGAAATCTAATTTGTGCAGTGGCAGCAGGACAGTAACAAGATATGTTTTGAAACCCACAAGGGCAGACTTTAAGCTTCCTTGCACTCATAAAGGTATTTTTTCAACTGGATACTCCCAGGCTACTTTTTCACACTCTAAATAAGTATTCAGCTTGGGATGCAGAGAAAAGAGACTGCTTCATTTAATTAATGTTATAGTTTATTATGTATTTGTGTCTAAAACCCTCCTCAGAGGGTTTTAATTTGTTTGGATGTGACAGCTGTATTGCAGCTGCAGCTAGAATATTCTCTGTCTTTCTTTAGTGTCAACAGCAACATTTTTAGAGATTTCCTGTACTGCCTTGTTTGCCTCTTTTATTTTTTCCAGCTTTTATTTTATGAAATTAATCTTTGTATGCTGAGTGTTTAAGTTTGTGTTCTTCCTGCCTCATTTTTTGATCCTCATACACTCTGGTTTTTCACTTGTGCAGTAACCACCACAGCAACATTTTCCATTTTTCTCTTCCAGGTCCAGAAACTCAAGGTCCATAATTTGATTATCACTGGCCTGTGAATTGTGTTCTATGTTTTGGAGACCTCACCTAGTCATAAGGGACCTGGCTCAGAGCATCTTCAGATTATTCTTCTGCATCTCCAGTCCAACCACACAAGTTATATGAGCTATAAAACAAAGTAGTACAATACAGAGCTAGAGAGTGGATACTTAGTCCTTTGTGAAGAGGTTATATTCACTGGCCAGCATGAAATTTAATGCATTTATGCAAGGTGTCTATGACAACCTGAAACACCAAAAATCAATATTGACTAATATGCTATCAATACTCTTTTAAGTAGTGTCTTCTCTTCAAAGCAAACAAACAAATAAAAAATCCACAAAAAACAAACAAACAAACAACAAAAAAAAAAACCACCACAAACAACCCATAGCACAAAAGGTAAAACCTAAATAAAGTGCAGCTAGACCTGTGAAAGCCAGTAAGTACTGAGGGTTTTTTTACATAAAGCCAGATTTAGAGTGTGTGTATATCTCTATATCTCCGTTGACTTTATGGAGCTACACTGATTTAAACCAGTTAAATTGCTGGCTCTAGATATTTTATTCTTTCCTTTATTGCCTTCCCATGCCAGGCTTACAGAACAGACACAAGAAATGAAGGCTTACAATGCTTGAAAATGAGAGGAAATTTTGCAGTGCTGGTTAAGTGTTTAACTGCTCGTCAAGGTTAACAATGTGTTTAGTGTGCACACATGAGGGAAATCTTAAACAAGTGGATTTACAGAAACAAGCCATTGTTAGACTGGGAGTATAAAGGTCTATAGCTGCAAGTTGGAAGATAATTGCTTGAAAATATTGCTTTAAAAATAAACCAAAAGCCTCTATCACCAGCTTCAGATAATGTCATGGGAACAGGCTGCATGCCAAGGAGCAGCAGGGAAGGTAAGAGCCAAAGCTCATTCCTCTGTGTCCAGCAGCACTCCAGCACTGATTGTCCAATGCCAGCCCAGATGAATGCCCAAGCCAGTCCCATACGGCCAGAAAATTACACCATGCAAATAAATAAAAGAGATGAGAATCAGGCCTAGCAGCAACTAGATTACAGGAACTTTGCAGAAAGATTGCACTAAATGGAAATTCCACTCTCAGTTCAGAAAATTTCCCTGCCCCCTTCTTTATTTTCTGCTTTTCCCTGTCACCTAAGGTGTGACCATCCCATGTCATGACAGCTGGGACACAGTGGTAAGTGCCAGGTTACATCTTCTATAATCTGCAGTAATAAACTTGTGTGTCCATTCCTAAAAAGATGCTTTAAAGTTACACTTGTTATTAAAATGGTATAAATACATTTCAGCTGACAAGGGCCAAGTTTACATTGGCATTTTGGGCACGGAACCAGGAATAACAACATACTGAAAGCTGCAGGCTATGCACAGCCTGTAGGAATTTTTCTCCGGAGTGTACTGTCAGCAGGTTATGTCCATTCAACCAGTGGAAACAAGGACACTGTCAGGGCTCTGGCTTTTTTCCTTCCATTGTCTTCTTTCCATATTACTTGTCATCCCTTTTCTCCAAGAAAGCAGTAAGCTGCAAGAAAGCAGCATGATTTCTATGTCTGTAGCTTTGAACTTCTTTTCCTCTCCAGCTCTTTGCCTGGGGCATAATCTCAGACATATTTTAGCCTATTAAAGAGAACTACCATAATTAGCGTTCAACATCAATATATAGAGGAGTTACATGGTTCAAAATGATATAATTGCAGCAGAAACAATATATTACCCTCACTATAATCTTTGCTTAAGGTCACTACACAAGCAAATATTTTCAAGTACATTCAACATTTTTTTTTTTCAGATATAATACAAAAAACATGCTATACTTTTGCCTCTAATCATGAGCTAATTATAATCATATTGTAATGGACAACCTGGCTCCTAATGTCCTTTTGGGGAATAATATCCTTCCAACACAAAAGCTGGAAATGAACCTTTTTTGAAAGCTGAGTTTCTTTCATGTTCATGTGATGTCAGGACTTGGGGCTTTAAAAGAAAAAATCAAATTACTATAAATCTGTGAGACTCACCAACCCTACAAAGGCCTCATCCCTTTGCTCTGACAATATAAAACGCCTTTCCAGTGCATCTGCATTGTGTTTGTATCCACTTTAGCATACTTTGATGTTCATTGGCAAAGCAAGGCCCTTAGTTTAAATAACAATCTGCACTTCTATCTTTTACAGTAATACACTATCACATTCCAGCCTTGAAGAATAAATATTGTTCAGAGGGCTCAAATGAAAGGGCAGTGGACAATAAGAAATATTGGCTGAGCCCTAAATGCCATGAATAGCAGAGATTTTTCATGGGAATCTGCTGCTTTGTACAGGAAGAAGTTGGTTGACGTTTTCCTGCAACTTGGCCACTTGATCCTGTTTAGAAAGATAGAAAGACAAACTGAGATGGTGGGTGATGTTGTAGTTCCTAAAACCATCTGTTGAGAAAATAACAATTCTTGCTATGCCTACTGGCTTGAACCAACAGCAGCAACATCAAATATTTCAAGGAATGAAGCTCAGATATTTTCCTCTGATAATCAGTCCCATGTCACTTGGGTTGTGAAGGAGATCAATCCAGTCCAACAGTGATTTAGAACTAAACAGCACTTTTTTTTTTTTTTTTTTTTTTTTTTTAAGAATATCTTCAGTAAAATGAGTTGATGGAAACAGTTCTTCTTGTGGTGCATGGAGGTTTAATTGAAGCCAGTGGTATATGTGCCACTGGCTAATGCCCTTTACCAGGAATCGGTTCGGAGCTCAAAGAAGGAGGGCTCAGGGAAATGAATTTAGATTTTTATTGTACATGTTCTGTGCATAAATATTATGTTGCCTTTTCTAGAGTAGGCCAGCTGGCATAAAAGTAAAAAAAGCACCTAGACATTAGAGGCTCATACATCAGACAAGTAGGCAGTTGGACCCTGGACACGCAAAGTGAACAGTCTGTTTTCACCCTTACTGCAGTTCTTTGTTTGTAACAACTTGAAACATTTCATGGCAGCATAAAGACAACTACAGAGAAAGGGAATCCTAGAAGTGCTTGTTTTTAAAGTATCTTTTCTTCCCACACAAGGTCCTTTAAGACTGGCAAGTAAAAAGCTCTTGTCAGCCTTCCATTCCATTTATTTCTATGGATCCACAATGTGCTCTCCCTCCATGCATCCTCCTGCAGTCCACTACTGGCTCTTTGTTGTCTGGAGACTCACTAGGATTCTAACATTTTACCTAAATTGCTCAGTGGAAAAATATCAGAATATTTCATTTCATCAGCTTGAAGTGCTTTGCTTCTCTACAGTTGAAACACTTCAATTCAGCTGTAATGTTTTGACTCTAGCAAAATAATAAAATACTCTAAACTGTACGCACTGAAGTCAACACAAAAAGATTGAAGCTTGTTGTTGATGTCTTTTTGAGGTATTTCATGTCACAAGAAATTTTGCCTTTTTTTTAAGCAAGAAGAATTTTTTTTTTTAAAGTAAAGGAAACAGAAATTCCAAATTTTCTTCTGATCTAATAAAAATAAATATTGTCCAACCAGTGATTGTTCATACCAAAAATATGGTTGGACTATCACTGTAAGGCAGAGTTCGACAAGTTCCTATGAGACAACTGCTCTCCACAGAGCAGTTGAGAGATTTACCTTAAATTTTAAACATTATGGAAGTCTGTATTTTCCTTTGCCTGACTACACTCCTTTCGGGTTTAAAACAGTGCTTAAAACAGAAACCATCCAACAAAATGGACTGTAAAGTAACCTGATCTTTCATTCTGGACAGGTGCTTGCAGAGGATAGATACCTGAATACATCCAGTCTCCATGTGTCAGGATGAGATTCAAGCATGCAGACTCATGATTTGTACCCCATGCACATTAGGATGCCACATGCTCCCATCTCTACTAGTCACAGGAAACCCCAGGAAACCTCTGGGCTTCTCCCACACACCAGACTACACGAGAATGGTCTTTCTCTTTTGCTTTAGCCTCATCCCCATCATGCTGCCCAAAGCCCCACCACCCAGCTCCATGCCATGGTCTCAGTGAACCAGCCTGCCAGAACACCTCTCCTCCTAGGCCCTGTGAGGGGCCATAAACTACTTCAGAACCAGAGTAAATTGGTATTTTTGTTTTCAGACAGGTAAAGCTACATAAATTAATAATTCAGGCAACCAGATTTGTCTCACAACCTCAGATAGACTGACCTGACACCACCAAGCCTTTCTAGACTTTTCTATCCAGAATAAATAAATAAATAAAATACTTCAATTTACAACAAGTAAATGAAGAGGACATAATATATGAAGCTGAGTTGTTGACTACAGCACATTAATCTTAAAAAAAGAGCGTGAAAAGCCCTTTTTCAGGAGAATGGAAAAATGGCCATTATGTTTTTTTCTCTGTTGGTTCACCCTCTTCTGATTCCATCATGATTCATCCCAACAAATATGATATAAGCTGCCTTAAAACACTATTTGCAGTTATAGTTTCTATGGGATCAGCACTGCTTTAAAATAAATTGGGCCTAATTTACCTTTGATTTCTGTTAGCCTCATGTCACCTTTCATGTCAAAAAAGCATATATACAAACAAAACACAAGCAGTTCTGAAGTAAACCTGGGAATGCTTAGGGATGCTATGACTGTTTTTTTTTAATTTTAATTTTAATTTTAATTTTAATTTTAATTTTAATTTTAATTTTTTATTTTTTTCCCCCTTAGGAAGAATTTTAGCAAGCCTAGGAGAGTTCTTGCTGTCATTGTCATTGATAGTGATGGGCCTTCTTGGCCGTTCAAGGTCACAGAAGTAAATGAAAAAGGGATATTGTGAACTTCTGCAACTCAACTGCCATTCCTTTCTTGATAACTGAGATTTTCAATATAACAGGTTGAGATCAAAGGAGTCAATGTAGCCAAAATTTTGTTCTGACTTCTGTAAGGTAATTCATGACCTTTGGAAGAGGAATCAGCTGAAGCATCAAAGACAGCAATAAGGAGGGAAATCTTTGTGCTGTGGATACAGATCACTACTTTAAAATCTTACTGTGTCCAAAACCAGCCAAACATTGCATGGGTGAGAGAACTACTGAATATGAAAGCCTCAGTAGTAAAGTAAGGGACACTTCCTTGACTTGGCTCAAATCTTAATAAAATTTGTGGGAAACCCTAAAATTTCTTTCCCTGTTCTTGCTGGAAGATCAAAACCTTTAAGGAGGAGGTGGTGGTGGAAAGTGAGGGTAAAGTAGGTGAATAAAGGCACAAAGCTGTCCTGAAGAGGGACTTCTGAAATATCAACTCCAACTGACACAGCATGTGTGTTATGTCAGCTTCACTCTCACATTGGCAGAAAGCCCCCATTGCCAGCAAGAGGGCTGTGCTCTGGAATGCACAAAGGAAATGGAGGCTGTTGGAAAGAAACACAAGGTATTGAGCTCTGGGTATCAAGGGGGGGAGAGCAATATAGAGTACAGTCTGCATGTGCCTGAGCTGACTCTTCATGACTCATCATGGAAAAAAAAAGAGATAGAGAGGAAAAATCATCAGGGTTTTTTTTTTTTTTTTTTTTTTTTTTTTTTTAAGTTTCCCTCCCATAAGCTGAACAGTAAACACTGGAAATTCTGCAGGGGAAAAAAAAAAAAAAACGGACATTTTATGTGATTTTTTTTGAATTATTTTTTTTTTGCAGGAACATTGATTATTTATTTATTTTTAATTTAAAGCTAATTTGATTCTGCTGTAGCTGCATCTTAGTCCACCAAGACAGTATTTCAGGACTTATAGTATAGCAGCTATTTTATTTCCTATACTCACAGGGATTAGAATATTTTTCCTCTCAATAACTCTAGGCTTTTTCTGGGGCAGAAAGATTTTTTCATTGTCATCAAAATTTCTGTAATCCTTTAGTTTTGCATGTTGGCTGACAACATCAAAATCCCATTGTGAGATCCCAAGCAAATACAAGCTGTAAATGTTACCCATGGCCTGGACAGACTCTGAGAGATCTGGTGCTTCTACTGCCTGCAAATGAAGGACCATTTCCACCTTCTTCAGGAGAATCCAGGTCTCAAAATTATATGCATCTGCTGTGTAGCAGGTGTTCCTGGGCCCAGCACTTGTAGGATGGAGCAGATCCACCAAGCAGCTGGTGCATAGCTGCCCATCCTGTCTGCAGTACCCTCAGCAGGGTGTGTGCACATCAGATTTGTTGCATGTGCATAAGGCAGCCATACAGCAGGGCTGTGCTCAGTCTGACGCCTCCAGGCATGCTGTTTATACACACATATGTTTTGTCCAAGGCTTCCAAACATCTGGAAATTCTAAATAAGTGTCTAAATTCCTTTTCCATCTGGAGATAATTTATATACAATATCATTGCTAGCTGTCATTCTTTTCCCTTATCTGTCTTGACTGGCAGGCAGGAATGAGAAAAGCAAGATGAATTATTTATAATCATTACTTCTGTTTATATTCTGCATAAACAGAGACATTTACAATCCTGCCACTTACCATTTCTGTGAAGCTGTGGGACAGACATTCCCACAGGAGCAGCATCGCCTTTGCTCTGCTTCCTCTGCTCACTGTAACCCCCTTGGTGCCCAAACACCTCACTATAGCTCCTGTACTCTCAAGCAGGCATAGAGCAAGGCATGCCCTTGAGGACATGGCAGGAGAGCATGTTACACCTCCTGGCTTTAACACCAACACAGAGAAGTGAGGCTCTGAGGACAGCACATAAGCAAATACATGAGCAGATTTTCAGGACCATTCTTTGCCCATTTTCAAAGCCTGCAGTCACAATCTAAACAGAAAATCGAGTAATACCAAGGGGCCCCCAGTTTGTATCAGAGCAGGGATTGCTACAATGCATTCCCACAGATCAGCGGTTCCAGCTCCAGTAAATATCGTATATTTGCCAGGTTAATCGTTTACAGGGAACTTGGCAGAAAATACTGTCCCTGTGAAGATCTGGCCTGTGTTTTTGCCTTCACGGCACTACAAACACTACGCAGGTATCTATCCCCCTCTAGAGGCAAAAGGCTGAAGCATCTGTGGCATGAGTAAAGGCACATTTGCTGATCTGAAGCAGCTGCAGTGGTCCAGACCCTCCTGCTTGTTCCAGGATCAATACGACTAATTTGCATTTCTTGCTGCCGAAATCCAATGCTTGAATCTTCAGCGCTTTCCGTCTTGAAAAAATCCTATACACTTGTGTAAAGTAGATACAAAGCCACTGCCATTTCAGTGTGAAAGCAGATTACAGCCCTCCTCCACATGGGTGTAAGAAACTATAAAAGGTAAAAAGCAGTGGAGAAACCAGGTTTATGACTCAGTGTCGACTGCACAGGAAAAATAAAAATAATTTACACTATAAATAATATTATATATATATATTAATATTTGGTCTTCTCTGTTTCGATCTAGATAATACATCTCTTGACTATGTCTCAAACACCGCACATGGGTAGGTAGCACCACCTGTTACAATAGAGCTGCTCTGATCTCTGACCTCCCAGATAGAAAGAGCACCTCACAGGGCCCCTAGAGAGACACAGAAAAACTGTAGTTATCACAATTACTTTGCATGGACATCAGATTTCCCAGTACAGATGCAGAAATATGTTGCATGACTGTTATATGTTGCATATATGTAGCGTGATTGTTGCAAACCCACCTGAAGACAATAGGCTGAAAAATAATAGAGGAACATGAAACTGTAAGATCTTTTACTCCATAATGTACCTCCCCTAAAACATATAAAGAATAATGCAATACAAAAATCACATTATTGTGTTTATTTTTATTTATTTATTTATTTTCCGAGAAGACAGTAGGGTGTTGAATTTAAGCTTTGGATTTTTATCTATCTACCTATTTATTTATTCTTTTTTCCTTCTTAAAGTTCTGTTGCAGCACATGAGCTCTCACTTATTCTGTTCCTCCACACACACCTATTTTGGGCCACTGTTGGAGACACGTTACTTTGGAGTGGCTGGACCTTTGGTCTGTTAGTGAATACTTCTTCCTATTACTTTTAAAAGCTCCAGTAAATGTAGCACCACTGAATCTGTGTACTGTGAGACCAGGAAACCATGAAGCTTCTTAAACCTTAAATGGAACCAAGAGAGGAAGCAGGAGCCTGTGATATGTCCCAACAAAGGCAACTCTGAAGGAAGAGAAGAGCACACACTGGTATGGTGCTCCAGCCTGAGCGGTCTAAAGAAAGAGTATTTTTGCAGTGGCTTTAGGAAAACTGTTTGCAGAATGTCTAGCTCTGTGAGATGATGGTTACAACCTGTAAATGCTGTTAAATCACCATTAATGTCAGCTTTTCTGAGGGAGGTTCACTTTTCTACTTTGCTACTGATTGGAATTTAATTCCTTGTTAATTTGGGGGTTTAAAACACAGTGAATCTTGTTTTATCAATGTTCTGAAGAACTTCTCTAGACTAGCACTTTTGTGTTACTCCTCCCAAATTCCTGGACTAAGATTTCATAACAGTCCAGGAAGAGATGTTTGTAGGCTTTGAACCACGCTGCTTGTGGGAAAATTTGAATACTGACACAAATCCCAGAGAAAAGATGTAAAGCCTTTCCATTGATCTCAATAGGCTTACCGAGCTCTCTGGGAATATTAATTCTGGGAAATATCATGTACTTTCTTATCAGATTTCTTTGCTTTTATTTCAGAAAACCTTAGAAACTTCGGTTACAGGAGTTGCTGCTCTACCACCTATTTGTAGGGAGTTCTCAGTTTGCTGCTCAATGCTGAGCCACATTTGTAACATTTATTTCATATTCACCATTAGGAGAAGTTTCAGTTAGACTTGAAGCCAAATAATTTAGAGGCTTTGTCAACATCTATTATTCAAGTGTAGGAAGATGAAACAAATTCTTTTTGATTAGGTCAATCTGAAGGAGTACTTCTATGCCCCATTTAGTAGTGTATTTCTTCTCTAATACAGAATAAATTGTTTGAGTCTTTTCCTGCAGTATTTTTCCAGAACAGACATTAAAGTAGGTACAAGTTCATGGTCTGATCAGGGTTATGGAATTCCAGATTGGCCACAAAATGTGATTTTATATGCAGATGTTGGGGAGTGGGGGTGGCAGGGGGGGAGATCTTCAGAAAGAAAAATAAAAGGATATAAAAATGTGTTCCAAATACACCTGCAGGGCTTCATTAATATGAATGACATAGGAAAACATTCACACTTACACATATACCTGCCATTAAGACTTTCACACAAAAAGCTTGAGCGCTTGGTTCCAAAAGGAAAAACAAGAACTTTAATTGATTATGACTTGTGGTGCTAGTTTAGCCAAAGGCAAAGTTGTACTTGGGCAGGAAACAGATTGCACAAAAACACGCTTTTTCCAAGCAGATCACATGTTCCAATCAGGAAATTCACTTGGTATTTGGTAGGAAAGACTACAATTTCTATGGATCTTCAGAGGAAAGCTAAGCTGAAAAGCAGTGATATCCTGCTTATGCAGTCTCCAGCAAAAACTCCAATCTTACTGCTTCTTTGTGATACCATGTTCTACAAAACGTTAAACAAATTTGTATGTGTGTATGTCCATATATATACATGCATATATAAAAAAGCTGTGAAAGAGGAACAAGAAAATAGAAAATAAAATTATCTATCGTACTAGTGGAAAGCTAAAAACGATTTTTTAAAGGTCAGATTGCATTAATTAAGAAAACTAAAGTTTCTTACAAAATAAATCTTATTTGATTTTCCACAAAAATAAAACATGATGTGTAAAAACAATTTTCTGGTGCTGTCTGAAGATTTTTGCAGGCCTCCGTATAGTGTAGGCTGTAACTTAGAGCAAGGCAACGCAGCGGCTTCTTCTCTTACACCACTTCTACGTTTCTCTGACCCCACTAGACTTGCAGGTATAAACAACATCTTACAGATGTGTGAGTACAGCTGACATTCATTGAAGCCACTGGAAGGGAGCAGACTTGAATTGGTAACATGGATGAGAAATTATGGGACAGTGTTAGAATTTCAAAGCTAAACTCTTCTTGGTTTCCTATTATAGTTGGATAGATAGATCCTTGTGGTAATTCAGCCTTTTGCTCTCTGGGAGGACTGAGTCTGCTGTGGATGATCCCTGATGTCTGTAACTGGAAACTTTGTGAGACACAGACAGTGTAGACCTGGCTCCAGCCATGCCTAACTCATACACCTGCCTGGCTGGCTGAACAGTGAGAGAGGGCGAGCAGGAACACATCATCCTTATTTTACTTGACACATTCCTGGGCTAAATGGCAACCAAAGAATTATCTGTGCGGAGACACAAGAGTTCAATGAGTTTCAGAAGGAAGGTGAATTTATTTTAGGTGCATTAACACTGTTTTATGAATAAAGCAGTTAGAAAAGCCAATGCAAACAGTGTGTGATGCTTTTATAAATCTAGCCTGTAATTGTTACCATATGAAGCACACTTATTTTACTGCAACTTGAATTGCACTGTAAAAGCTTGATTCATGAAGGCATTATGAAATAATTAAGGGGGTTTTCTGTGAACTTAACCAATAAAAAAGTGCAAAAAGGACACGTCTGGAAGTTTCAATGGTCACTAAATGTGCAGAAGCTGGTAACACACAGGTGTTCCTACAGTATCAGCCAGTGCCTGCTTGCAGCAGGGGAGGGAAGAAGACGTGTTTTAGACATAACCTTAAACACTGCTACATGGAATTATCATGCCTGAGGCAAATAAGGGAAAACATTATAAACGTCAGCCTTAGCCTGATAAAGGGAATCTGTAACATGAGCCTTCTTTGGTCACTTTCTGTGTGTGGACGTCTGCGTAGGTATCTATCTGTGTATGTATGTATCTATCTAGTCTTCATCAAAAAGTATCTCTTGGGTATTTTATTTTTTTCTAATAACTAATCCAATATTGTCAGTTGTATAGTTCTGGCAAGTTGCTTAGTCATAGATCCAATTCTGGCTCCATAACTAAAATAAGTTTATGATAATTTTACCTGCAGAGGAGGTGACATATGTTAACCAGCTTACTCTTCTGCAGATTGGCAAGACAAAATGTCCTATCATCAGTCATTAATAATGAAGTAGGTGTCTCCTTGTGCCTGTCAATCTCCTCTCTCTAACATTGTGAAGAAGGATGGAAGAATTTCCAGCCCTGTGTTTGCTGCTGAAGCCCTGCACATACCCATGAAGGTGACTTAACACCTAACACATCTTACCTTGCAGTTGGAGAGTGATAATTTACACTCAGCTACTGCAGCTCAGCTGATGGGAGGTAAGAGTCGGTGCAACCACCTCTCCTAACCTGGCCATAAATCTGACTTATTATCTCTCTTACATAATCTAAATCTTCTTCTGTGAAACTGAAAAAAATAAGGAAGCAAAAGCGTATTTGTGCTGTCAGTCACAGATGCATAGTGTAAGGCTTGTGCTCTGGATGTGAGATTCCCCAGACTCCCTTCACCCTGGTGTCTCTCACACTTGACCTATCATGCCATAACATCTCCCTGGCTCTGGGCTGTGCTCATAGGGTCAGGATGTGGATGGGGCTGCAGGGCTGTGCCACCATGACAGGCCTAGTCCCAATGGACTGGTAGCGGTTGTTCAGAAAACAGAAGGATAAGCTCCAGAGGGAGGCAGCAGAAAGCCAGGCCACTGATTTTCTTTGCGCCTTTGGGACACTTTTAATGAATTCATTATTGTTGTCAGTTTTCTTCTGGTAACTACATGGGATTTATTAGGATACTGTACCACACATACTGATTCTGCTGCCTGGATGGTTGCCCTGTGCACTAATTCACATATTGTCTGATTGTTAGTAAAGAAAATGATATCAAGGATAAATTGTTAATACAACATGCTGTTGCACTCCACTCTCACTTGTTCTACAGGAGATGGAGAATCTGCAGCCCCTCTGAGTGAAGACATAGAGTGCTGTACTACCCTCCCAGGGAAGAAATTTCTCTTGAAGTATAACCTGAATAAAGGATTTATTTTTTTCTTTGACTATCCAATCAGAAGTACTTGAACTCAGCACTACATGTCTGCAACATCTTTCAAGCTTCACTTTTATTATCTCCTGAGGTTGTCTAAGATGTTCCTCCCACACACTTTGTTGTGAGTACATGAGAACTGAGGTTTGTGAAGGTACTAAAGAGCAATACCTGTGATACGCCACATTTAAAATCATCAGTTGAACTCTCTAGCCTCACCTGTTCATCTTTATCATACTCTGTCCTCTTCATTCCCTTCTTCCTGATAATGTAGCAAAGGCATGCCTTTTGGTTCTTCCTATGGTCTCACCTCTTCCGCTAACACTGTGTAAAACCCGCTGGAGCTCCTGCCATCTGAAACCGTCTTCTGTTGTTCCTCCACTTCGACTTAACTAAACCTCCACTATGAGCAAATATCATCTCACTTGTCACCATCTCTTCATTTTTCTTTTCCTCTGAATTTATTTATTGCTGAATGAATAGTGCCTGATAACTCTGCAGAAGCATTTGGGGGTGCAGTAGGCATGAAAGGTGGGAACCCACACAGAATGATATCTTCTGACTGATGTGCTCTTGGAAGTTCTGTCATTGGTTCAGAAATACCAACAACATCAGGTATAACTGCCCCATTTCTACAGTAAGGCCACCTGCTATATGAACTTGTCATAGCAAATTTATCAGAGGTGTTTTCATTGCTCTTTTAGTCAGAAGAAGGTAGTGTGAGCCCGTTTGGAGATTCTCTTGTGAAGTATCCAGCGTAGCACACATTTTCCCCTCATTACATACATGTACAAGTAGATCCTTGTGATGCTGATGGAAATTACATATGTGTGCACTTAGAGGAAAGTATAGATCTATACACTGAAAATTACTTCAGAAAACAAACTGACTTTCTGGACACGGACTTTGCAGAGCTGAGCAGCAGTATATTTCAAGCAATGTTCCCTGCATACCACATAGTAAAGGAAAGAGAGGGCTAGGGAATGAGGGAGGGCAGAGATCTGGATTTTATAACTACTTTTAATAACAACCATGGAGGATAAAACCTGCAGAGTTTTGAATAGCTTCAAAATCACTTCTCACCTCTGGTTTTGAAATCTCCAGCCCAATTATTTGTTTACTTGATAGTGCTAAAGTCTTATTCTCCTTCATTATTTGCTTTCTAGTAAAGAACCAAAAGAGCTGCAATCCAAAGGTAACCACACAACTAAATCACTTCCAGATGATAAGTCACACTCTGATGGTGAAAGCAGACTTTACAGTTTCAGTGTGCCAGGTAATATATGGCAGTCACCCAGTTCCTATTAGGTTTTTGTAACAGTATATACACATACATTTTTTTTTTTTTTTTTTTTTTTTTAGGGTCAGCTAATAGCACATACATATAATGTTTAGTTTGATTTCAATCAGAAAATCTCTCCCTCAAAAGAAAAGAAAATTCTTAAGCATTTATTATCCCCATCACTCAATACACAAAAATCATATTAGCAATTTGTGACATTAAGTGTCCAGCAGTTCAAATAGCCAGCTTTAGGAGTATGGAGTTTAAATACACTCCCTCTGTGTGCATGTTTGCGATGCCATCCTTAAGTACATGACCACTTCTTGCCTTTCCCACAGGATCACTGCCTCTTCATCCCTGAGGATGGGCAGCATTTATTTATTGAAAAGCCGTTCAGTATTTTCCTTTCTCCATATGTTTAACATGTGTCCTAAAAGCCTATTTGCCACAGATCTTGATCAGAAGAAAGAGTTTTTAATTTAATTTGCAAAGCTTCCCATGGTCTTAATGACTGTAGTTTCTAAGCAGTTAACAAATGTGTATTTATTTTCAGATCTCCCTTATGATTATCATCCCTATTTTACAGCTGGGTAACAGAAGAGCTGAGAGGTGCAGTGCTTTGGGGTGCTTTATTTAAGACTCCAGGTTCTAATTTGTCAGGGTACTTACCATTATGTAATTCTTTAGATATTCAGAGCAGAGATCCCATTGAGTTCTGCTGCAGCTGCGAGTGCTCAGCACTTCTCCAGATCAGGCCCTGGAGTCTCAAGCCAGGTATCCACGTAACTGGGAACATGCAATTAATCACCATGTGTGCAAAATTTGGTGTAAGAACTTATTATTGGAGTAGAAGAGATTTGTGGCACAGTCAGGCAGGGTTGTATCTAGTTCTTCAGATTAGTATTCAACAGCTTTAAGCAAGATATCCCCCACTGATTTGCCCTAATCAAATGTATTCAAAAAGCCTTATTGAACCTACAGCAAATGGATAGATAGTGTGGGTAGACTACGGCACCTCTTACACAATCCTGAACCATCTTGACAGAACCCAGGACTGAGCACAGACTGACACAGTTTCTGTGGGAGAAGAATACCTTTTCCTGCAAATAAAGATGTGTTGCCTATGCATATGTGCAAATGGGGAAAAAGCTACACAGCTTCAGCTCTGGCACTTTCCAACTTCTGAGTGTTTGTTTTGGCAACTCAGAGTTCTTTTAACAGAGTGTTTGTAGGTAATTTCCTACGTTCTTAATGAAGCAAAGTGGAAAAAAAAAATCTATTATGTGGCATCACATTAACACCTCTATGCCTCATACTAGTGAGGTTAGCTTTTAGCTTCTCCATATGCATTTATCATACCCTCTGAGCTGATGGGGCAATTTATAGCAATGCAAAGTTGCCAACTCCTCTGTGGACCAGAGGCCACTTTTGCTGTGGGATGACATTGGAGCAGTGCCGTGACACAGGGGCCTTGTTATCTGGAATGGCTAGGGAAGTGGCTGCAGTCTCTTACAGATGTTTTTCCACACTAAGTCTGTCTTACGCACCTCAAACCACACCTGTCCCATTTCTGTTCCTTCTACATCTCTGGATCCTTGTTCCCCACCACTGCTTTCTCTCTCAGACAGTTGCCATTCAATTTTCCCATCCAGTTCCAGTCACCAATCTTCCCTTTTCTCTACCAGCCTCTTACCTGAAAGCATTGGTCTCTCGTGTCTGCATTTCTTGTCACAGTCTCCCTTAGGTCCCCCAGCCTAGCTCTCCACCTCCTGAATGCAGCTGATTAGCTTCAGTCTTTTGCCCACGTGCTCAGTTCATGAGCCTTATCCTCATTTCCACATCCAGCTGCTCTCTTCTCACATTTAATACCCAGTCTTCGTGTCTCTCTCATTACCCTCTTCTGCTTTAGTCTCCTTGCAGCTACAGAGCCTCCCCATAAATGCTGAAGAAGGAAGCCTTCTATTGGGATAAAACTGCCTTTCATCATCCATGTTTCCCCTCCCTACTCCTGCTACATTTTTTAATTACATCCCTTCAGGAGGGTCCACTTACATTTTTACCATCAAAAATGAAGCATTTCTTTCCCATACGTATATTCTTCTATTTCTGGAGGCAGTCTGTCAGGTTAATGCTACTTTTCTCTGGCTGGATAAATGCTTATACGTGCAGTGTTCTTAATGCCGATGCTGTGCTTCAGTGTCATGTAGCTTTTTAATGGTCTTTCAACAGGGGTTTGAAGGAGAGGACAGAGAGTTGGGGCCACCTCATGGATTTCTTTTTGAGCTACCTCTGATGAGTTCAGAACAGATACAACTGCAAGAGTCTGCCAAGCCAGATGCTCCTGGGGGAAAAAAAAAAAAGAAAAAATAGTAGCAGTGGGGGGCAAAAAGGCACACACTGCTGCTACAGGGCTCAACCTTTAAACATAAAGTTTTAAAATTTGTATATGTTAAAAGCTTTATCTTAAGACAAGAAATAAGTAAACAAATATATACACACAGAGACACTGATACAAACACAGACAGCATTCCACTGTCACACATGCATCCTTATAATTCATTTTCATTTTAAATGTGGAGTTTTCACTTGGTTGGTCACTGTTGACAGTAATGGGAGTGTTGCTTGCAATAGGAGTGCCATACCGATTCCCTCAGCGTAGGCAGAATTCGTCTGTTATGTTTGGAAGGGTAGAGCTGAACTGATGACAAATATTTTCTTACAGATTTATTAACTGCAAATGTGATTTAAACTGAGGAGAAGAGGGGGGATAGCCCACACTGCCTGATGTCCCATAACTTCTATTCATGCTTTTAAGTTTAGTCCATTATCCCTTGAAGTCAGGGGAAGGTTTGCATTGAACTGAAGGAGAGATTGATCAGGTCTTCATGTGAGTCCTTCAGTTTGGCCTGTATTGAGTGATGGATGAGGTGAAGTACCGGACATGAGTAAAACTTTCTCTTGCCTGTGTAGTTCTCATATAAGAGATAAGCACAGGGAAAGGCTGCAAACATGGTGGCATAATAATCCTCTGTTTTAAAATGGTATCCTATGTGTGTGGCTCTTACCCTTATAGACATATACATTCATAAAGTCAAATATCAAAAAATATGCTGACTAGTAACAAGGTAATTAGTCAACCAAATGTTCCAGAACTGTCATAAGGAGGAAGAAATAGTGATCTCAAGTTACTTCAGCCTGCCGTCAATATCAGGTTGGAGTGTGAGCATGATGCTAAACTATTTCATATGCTCTACACATGAAAATGGAGAAGGAAAGTGATGAGCTCTTTATATGCCTCTTTCCAAATAAATTTGGAGAAGAGCTTAGGAGGTTAAGCAGGTCCCAGGTGGTTTCTGCTGCTGAAATAGCCTATTGATGCTTTATTTTTCCCTTTAGATTTTCCACTACATTAAACATTTTAAACTACCAAATATTTCTTTTTAAAGGGGAATGGAATGAAAAGATGTCTTACATGATTTATTACAAATTCAGAGGGAAATACTCCCCTTGTAAATAGCTCTAAAAAAATCGCATCATCAATTTAAATGTTGACATGTTCAATATTAAAAGGTCATATTGTACTGAAGTTTCCCATTCAAATGAACTAATTTCAGTGGGAACTGATTGGAGTAGGGGCTTGTGCTTTCTAGCAGTTGGTCTATCTCTGGGTTTAATTCTGTGATTTTCAGTGCAATTGGCAATTATTTTTTCTGGGTCAAATTGGTTTACCCCATATTGCCTCTGCAAGTTCTTGTGCCACAGCCAGTGTTTCACCAAGTTTCCTCAAGGGCACCATACAGGTACCTGGGACTGAAACCTCTGCAAATCCCTACTGGTGCCTCAGGGACACACAGATGTCATGGTACCCAGGGGGACAGGATCAAGAGTGCCCCTGGAAGGGCCTTACCTTGTCCTTACTTTGGTCTCAACACATGCTTTTCCCATTCCAGCTTTGTGCTTGGGCTCAGCTTGGAGGTTTAACTTTGCCACATGCAAGCAGGTTCCAAGCACAAAGCCAACTGAAATTATGTCATCAGCTGTGTCCAGTCTGGAAGTGTCCATAGCGCTGACCCTCCAAATGACCTTCACCTTTCCAGCCTAGCCTTCCCCCCCCAGCCCATGTAAAAAACAAATGCTTGTGCTTCCAGAGGTGACCGCCTCTGTACCAGAGCCAGCTTAGCCGCTGGGGAAAAGCAGCATGCATTCCCCAAGCCACAGGATTCCCGGGTGTTCAACAGTTAAAGCATCAAAACCTGTAGAGTACCTCTTATCACGAGCATGGACTAGATTTCCACTGAAAAAATAACACTGTTTTGATTGTTTTATGTTTTGTTTATATATTTTTGATTTTAAAGTTCATGTTTATTCAGGGATTTTTTTGCCATTAAACTCAGTGTTCTGGAAAGAAATTACTTCATTTAGAGAAAATATTCAGCCCCTTTTCTGTCTTTCTGCTTCTATTCAATATGAAAAGGATATTGTAAGTGCATATTCAGCTGAATATGCGGTTTGGCAGTGAGCGGCTATTCAGCTGCCCTGCTTCTACCTCTGAGTTTATTCAGGTCATAAAAGAGACATATAAGCATTTGACTTAAGATTTATAGTTACATTAAATGTATCAGAAGCTTTTTGTACTTAATATAAAACACACTCTAGCAGCTAAGCATCGCTTTATTCCACAATACAGTCAATATTAGACATGTTGCCTCCTGTAATTACTTACATTAATAGCCTCAGGAATAATGGGAAGTGAGTTAAATGTCAGTGTGGTAGATGTAAATAAGACTTTTCAGTACATATAATTTTGAAATATTGCATGTCATGAAATTTGTACTTAATATTTCTCTATTTAGTAATTAAGCAATAACCCAACAAAACAAAGGACATCCTCACATAAACACAGCATGGGTCAGACTTTGCTATAAATTCAATAAAGATCTTGCCTTAGGAATTTAATTTAAATTCCATGGAAGATTCAACCCAGCCCTGACTGAGCGGGAAGGTGAGGTTATGGACCTTTACTCCTGCACCCCAGAAGTAGGCATGCAGCTTTACTCACCTCTGTGGCATGCATCAGTCCAGAACTGGAGGCTGAGCCATAACCATCTTCTCCACAACAAGCCCACAGGGACCTCTGAGCTTCCTGAAGGAACACGGCAATGACAGGAACCCTGGGCAGCTCCCAAAGGGAGTCTGACTCGTTACTCACTCCTTTTCTTCTCCTGTGTTTTCCAACCGGGACTGGGGTGGCTCTGTGCCATTCTCAGTCCTTTAACGGTTGTGCTCTCCCTAGGGATGAACAACTGCAGAAATCAAATAATGTCCTGCTCCTACTCCTGATTCCTCAGCGTCTTTATTGCCTACTACTTCTCCTGCAGTTTAAGTGCAAGGCAGAATCATATCTGTTGTGATTATCGTTGTACAAAGCTTACAGGAAGATATAGTTTTATTTTATTTTATTTATTTATTTATTTTAACAAAATACTACAGCCCTACATAAAGTGTGTGTGGATGTGGTAATTATAGCTACTGACCTCTTGGTGGCAGAATGAAGTCTATAATTATAAATAACGTACTGAGAAATCAAAGGATCACAGTTACTTGAGTTAAATTTGCCTTCTGATCTATTTGAAAAGTCTTCATTAAAAAGATAAATAGCAAAAAACTGCCCTGGAACTAGATCTGGTGTACAGTAATTGCAAACAGCTCTGAGCATTACATACGGTATGGCTCCTCCTAGTGAAACCCTGCACAAACAGTTGATGACTAATTTTCTTCCCTTACAGTACTTCCATCATGTCTTGACCTGTAGTTACCTAAAAAAATAAATAAAATAAATAAATTAAAATTTGTACTTTTGCTTCATAAACAAACTTCTGCTTTCAAATGTGTCTGCTTGGCTGCTGCTGGCTTCTGTGTCTCCTTTACAAGTGTATGTTTGTCAGTTACCATTCAGGCCATTATAAATAAAAGAACTGACTCAAGGAACTCCAGAGTGAAAGCATAAGCTGATAAAGTTTGAGTTAAACAAGACAATTGTCATCTGCTATAGAGTATAAAGCTACTTTCATACCTTCTGGTAGCTTCTACTCTCTCTGGAAAGCAAAGCAGGTAAACCATAAGGCAGTACTTGTCCCTATGACTTCTAAAATAGTGAACTTGGCAGTTGTACTGAGAAAATAAATATTTTGTCTAAGCTATTTCATCTGTTTATCATTATATTTCATTGATATTTCATTCAGTTATCAAATATGATTTTGTGTAGCTAGTTTAACCAATTTTGTTCTAATGATAATTTAGTCAAAAATTAGTGCTGGCAGCAAAACTAGAAAATAAGGCCACAGGGAGACAATAATCCTCATAGCTAGTCAAATTAAATGTGGAAATGACCAAGCAAAGAGTTTGATAAAATTGTGAAGAATTCATAACTTGCTACAGCTTTCTGGCGGAAAGTTCTGAAAGTTTGGGTTCGTTAAAGGAGATTGAGAGAAGTTTCACATTTCAAAGAAGGTGATTAAAATAAACTTTAAAATATTCCCCTGATATCTGTAGGAGCCATTGACAAACAGAATCTATTTCTAGCAAAATAAATAAATCCCCAAAGCAAAACAAAAATACAGCTAATCTATTTGTTTGCCAACTAAAGGGCCTGTCCAGCCCAGGCTAAAATAGAATTTAAGTGAGTGAGTTAAAGGCACTCTGCCTCAGAGCTAATGCAACATGGGTGTACAAAGTAACTTGCACATCTTTAACAAATTCATGCCTTTTCCATGTTCTGTATTTAGCTGCCTCTGTTAACTCTTCCACACAACATGGAAAAAGAGTTGTTCAGGATTGAGAGCTGGTGCAGTTCAGAAATATATATATACATATGTAAATAAATAAATAAATAAGAATTGGTCAGGATTCCTTGCACAGGAGAGATTGCTTACAGTAAAAACTTACTTTTGTCCTGAAGCAAGAATAAGCCTCCGTCTAGATCACCAGACATGAAGTTATGGAACTGAAGCAATGATGAGGCAAAGCAAAAGAATTTTTTCCCTTGCTTCTCTGCACGTCTTCTTTCAGGCTGTTTAAAGAAATCAAGGATATTAATTAATTCAGTCTGTGGCTAGTTTTCTTCTGTATCCTAAATCTGACAGCATATCTTTCCACTAAACTGGAGGCTGCCAATAGCTGCAGAAAAATGGACTGTAATCACAGCCCTCATACAGCAGGAGTAAAAAGCTGTGACAGTCCTGCTGAGCAGGAAAAATCACTACTGGTGCAGAGATCAGGATCATACAAGTTGGCTCTTTTATTAATCTTTTAGGAACAGATCCTGAAATAATGAATAAATTAAAATCTGAGTTACAGTTGAGTGGTAGGTGAGATTTGGACCTTGAAAACTCCCCCACATGCTTGTTTGACTCTTAAGTTAGGGTCTTGACACTGCAATCCCATTGCATTACCTGTGACGGATGCAAAGCTGCGACTGATGAGCAGTTATTCTTCCCTTACAATTAGATAGGAATCTATTATGGAAATCTAGCTGGCTATTTCTAGACTTTCCTGAAATGATTCTCTAAACACAGCTGCCTTACAGTCATGGTAAACATTCTTCACAAAGGCCAGTTTGCTCTGCAGGCCCCAAGGAATGTGACAGCTTGATACCTGGATAAGCCTGGGCTCAGTTTCTGTTTCTACAGAAAAGCTGGGGTCTCTAGTGGATGTTGGTAAACAAACCCTGGAGCCATTGCTTGATGTGGCTCATAAGCTGTTACTCAGCACCTTGTAATATGGACCTGGATGTGACCAAAATGGCAGGCAGTTAAAAAAACAACAACAACAACAACAAAAACTGTTTCAAAAATACTTGAGATGAATAATAGCACACAGTGAGCTGCTCCTGAGCTATGCCTAGCTATTTGGCTGTTACACATGTCCCGGCTCCACCGCCCAGGCAACAGCAGCTGCAGCTTGTAATGGGCACAAGGCCTCTTCCCCAGTGTCCCCATAGGGCTTTTATAGCCTCTTACAGGGTGGAGGGAGGGAGACTGGGCCAACACCTGTAAGCCGCTCCTGCTGTCACATACAGAAGGCAAAGACATTTTAATTTTTGGTGTCTGAAAGCTGAAGCCAGGTAGTAGATTCAGGCTAGAAGTGGCATACACAGTCAGTACTGTTAACCACCAAATTTTTTAACCACTGATTTTTCAACCACTGTTAAATAAGTGTATTTAAAGAAGCATGTAGTTGCATAGCAGTCAGTGTCTTCCTAGTCCTTCAGTATCTAGAAATGGTACGCTACAGCTCAAACTGTGGTCCTGGAGCAAGCACTGCCTGGCAAAGTGCCATGCTCTTTATCAAGGTGGTGAGGAGATGGATCCCTTTGAACTTGCTGCTGCTTTTCTGGGAGCTTCTGTTTGCTTTTGTGATGAGGAGACCATACAGGGAGTGTTGGAAAGGACTTAGGTGAAGAGCTATTATCATTCCTGCTGTAGGACCAATTCCACCTTCGTGACTAAGACTGAACAAGACTTACTGCCAAATAAGACACTACTTGCTTTGGTGCATGGTGATGGAATTAAGCCCAGAATAAAAACACCTGGAAATCTGGGCTTGACTGTGCACGTGTTGGGCACCGTGTGGGAAATGCCAGGCATGCCAGTGCCAGGCAGCCTCCACACCCACTGGCAGCCTGTAGCAAGCTGGGGACAGTGGGGCTCTGCCCACTGCTGGCCACAACCATGGCATGGCAGCAGCAGGAGGGTTTCGGTGCAGCAAGGAGGAGAGAGGCATTTCTCATCCTTTATGTCACTCCCTGCTGTGTATACAGTTTATCCCTTCATTCCAGGGATGATGATTGTTTGTTCTTTGTGGACAAAGGATTTCTCACTCTCTGCATCCATTTCATTCAACAGTGACAACTTTCAGCCGGAGGAAGCCTTCCCCAGCACATCACTTCGGTGACCTTAACACACCAGTTTTCTGAAAGGACGTCCACCTTCCATGCACTATGATCACCTAGAAGAGACTGTTTCTTCATAGATTATTGGGAAGATTTTCAGGTGTGTCCTCAAAGGCAGAAAAACATAATGACCTGAAAAAAGAGGGCAAGAAATCAGATGAGATTTCTTAGCTGCTTTGAGAGCAGTCAGCTAAGCAGATCTTTGGAAAGGCTATGGGTCTTCCTTAGTGTTGAAGCATAAAGTTAAAACTGTAATCCTGGGACTGGCAGAGGGAAGGAGGGTAGAAAAAGAGAAGCCAGCTCTCAGTGAGAGATATGCTTTTGAAGCATATTAATCTTGTATCCTGTGGTCTTGCTTTACAGTAAATAGGGCAATCATCATCACCACCATTAATACGGGATGCACTTTCTTTCAGGCAGATGCCACCATGGGCTGGATTAGTGACAATGCCTGAATCTGTTGTTTTTTGTGGTTTACTAATAATTTTTAAAACTACATGATTGACTCTGATATACGGGGGAGTGTTAGATATAAACACTGCAGTGAGCCCAGGATTGCCTTCACGCTGCGAGCAGAGATGTGGGAAGAGAGAGAGCGAGAGATAAACCCTTGGTATATGAATCCCCTCTGAATTACAGCGCCTGCAGCCCTGTCAAGGCCTAACAGAATGTGAACCATGCCCCAGTCTCTGAGTCTGCAATGTCCCATCCCAAACGCTGCAGATGAGTTTAATCACAGAGAGGCCTGGAGCGCTTTCCACATTGGAAACAACCAGTCTCTGTGACTGAAACGAAAGTGGAAAATTCCCAGCACAGTTAAGCTCAGAGACCTTCCTCCACCCCAACCGCCCAGAAAGCAAGGGTTATTCTAACCACACATCTGGGCCACCACACTTAGAGCAACTTCGGGGAGGCTGCCGAGCTGCTTTGCTGTTGTATAAGAGAAGCCATGCTTTAAGAGAATGGCTAGCAGGCAGAAGGGGAAGCCTGACAGCTGTGTCTGCAGGAGCAATGAGGACCAAGCCATGCCGCAGTCCCTACTAAAGCCTAGTTGGAGGGGTCAAAGGTGCCAGCACAGCAGCTTCAGTCGTGCAGAAGCACACAGCATGCGACCACATGCACAGAGCAGTGCACACTCAACACACGTACTCACAGATATGCACCAGGGCAGTTTGAGCCCCCTACCCCTGTCCCATACACCCCTACAACACGCACACACACTGCCCTGTGCACCCTCTGCTCCCCAGGAGAGCAGTCTCCCAGGAGGGAGAGCAGTCTCTTTGGCCCAGTTGTGCCTTGCAAAGCAGGGGGGGACCTGTTACTATTATTTTTAAATCACTTTGTGAAAATAGAGGATTTGAGGTTTGCAGTTTGGCTGTAATTCAATGCCAGGACAGGCACCTTTCATTACCTGCCTGTTTTCTTCACCCCTGGAGGTGCTTTCCCAGGGCCAGAGAGCAAATACCTACCACAGCTGGGGGGCAGATCTGCCCTCCGGGATGGCCAGGGTCTCCCACGACACCAGGATCCCACCCTGAGGCCCTCGGGACTTCCCAATATCAGCCCCACAGCTGGGGCATTTCGCTCCCAGGGAGATCTCCGGCGAGCAGGATGAGGCGAGTATTGCTCCAAATCGCTTAATCGCTCTTAAGATCAACCTGGCAAGAGAATAAGCTCAGGAACAGATAAATCTCCTCTTCCCTAAGGAACAAAGACGCCGAGAAGCCCCAGCTCTCCTACCTCCCCTCCCGGCAAATTCAAGCAGCCCCGCAGAGGGCGAGTCGTGGGCAGAGAGCTCATTCTCACGCCGGCTGTTTCACGGGGCTCGTGCGATGCGGACCCCTTTTCCCTGCCGTGCAAAGTGTAGGAATATTGTAGGAACGGCACCGTTCCCCCCCGGGCACCTCCTGCCTCGGCAAACCGGCAGAGCGGGAGCTGCCCCGCCCCGACGGGGAGGGAGGCAGGGAGGCAGCCCCGCGGCCGGGGCCCGGCACCCACCGCTCCTCCAGCCGGGATTTCGGGTCTCTGTGGGGAAAAGGGTTGCTCTCCAGAACAAATGTTTCCCTTTGTCTCTGTCCAAGCCGCCGCTGTGCCTCTCCTCGCCGCCTTTTTCCCATCCAGCTCAAAGATGGGGGGCGAGATGGGTAAAAGAGAGGCAGAAGCGGTTGCATTTGTTGCTTTTGCTTCTGACGCCAAAAGGGCTTTAGAGGTATTACTAGCGGCTTATTTCGGGAGTCCCAAAATACACCGAGAGAAAAATAAACGAGCAAGAACAAACGCGTTGTTTTTAAGCACGCAGTCGGGGAGCACCAGCGCAGAAGCCGGAGGCAAATGTTGCTCTGATTATTCCGGGAAAGGAACCGCCTCCCGCTCCCAGAAAACGTCCCGTTTCGTGTAAAACACTACAGCGCTGAAAATAAATATATACATATATATACGCATACAGAGCACGGCAGAGCAGGCGGTGGCATTTCTCGGCACCGGGGGCTCTCCCCGCTACCTCCTCCTCCTGCCCCCCGGACTCCCTCCGGCTCCCCTCGGCCCGGCAGCCGCTGCCGAAAGCAGGGCAGAAAGGCTGCGAGTTTGTGCCGCGGCCGGGGACCTTCTCACCCGCCCGCTTTCCTCATTTTCCACCCGGTCGCCTTGGGCTGACGTCTGCTGGGTGCCGCCTGCGGGGCTCGGCAGCGGTGCTGTCGGGCAGGAGAGCCCGCGGGGTCCCTTGGTGTCACCTGGGGACACGGGAATGCTCGCCTCCAGCCTCCCCACCCGCAACTGGCCCTTCCGCGCCGTAATTTCCTTTTCCCGCTGATCTGGGGATCCCACCTGTCCCAAACCTTTCCTGTGGTCCAGCAAGCAAGCACTCGTATGCATATGCATACAGTAGACAGCCGTATGTATATACCTAAAGGGGAACAACTTTAATTCGAGTCTGTACAGTCCGGGCAATATAAGCATCAGAATTTTAGCTGGCTGTTAATAAATACGTCTCTGAAAGCCAAGCTAATGTTCATCTTTATTGTCTAAATCCGCACCGCATTTCCAGTGTAATCCTAACTCTTTTGTACCTTTTCTCTGAATAGCATGCTCAGATTTGTTTGTAAATGAGAAAGTGTATTTTTTTTTATGTGTGTACGAACAGAAATACCGAAGGAAGGTAATAGGTTCAGACGTTTTAAAACATTTATATTGTTGTAGAAACCTTCCACATATTTTTGAGAAAGTTGTAGGCAAGTTAATATAGAAAGTTGATCCCGATACTGTTTTGTAACTTCTGTCATGCTGCACCTCTCCAAATATTAGATAGTTGTTAATTTACAATAATAATATTCTAATAATTCTGGAATGTTGTAATCTATGATGATCTGATTCTTCTAAATGAAATTCCCATTCAGAACCAGACAATTATTTGGACTTGCAGCTGTATTTACCGGGAGAGGGATTTGTAATAGAAAAGTGTTTGTTTCCCTTTCTTTTGATAGTCAAAATTTACTTGTGGAGTTTATGGGTTAAAAACAAGACGGTAAAAAGGGCACCTCATTTAAACCCCATGGAAGCACCCGCCTTCATCCTACATTGTGTGCATACAAAGAATAAACAAACCCTTCGTGCGCTACGAAAATGTAAAGAACAACGGGATGTTGTTCCCTGTTCTTTTCTATACGACATTTCTTCTGTTGCTCCTATTATATATAGGTGGAGGCAGTTTGCACCGAGGTGAAGAGATATTTGTGTGGATTCTGGCGTGATATGCAGAGGCTGAGGTTGTTCACAGTACTCGGGATGCTGATAGTACAAGGATAACATTAAATACACATATGCGGTTTATATCAACGAACGGAAGTAGCTGGATTGATTTTGTTAAATCTCTGAGCAAAGAGTTACGGGCACCGATTGACGAACGTGTGTCGAAGCCACTCCTCGACTTCACCCTGCCTCTGCCCGGTGACCAGCGGCGCGTTTGGCAGCTCAAGGGCCGCTCGTCTCGGCTACGAACTGGTCTTGCACCTGGGTACCGAAGAGATGCTGTAAACCTCCCACTGCACTACAGGTAGCTCCTGACTCGGCCTCCCGTCGAGGGCACCCGTGGTTTGCCTGCCCTGGGGTAAGCACTGGCCTCTGCCATGTGGAGAAGCCCTGCTGCGGGACTGCCGGGCTTTGCGAGCTCCAGCATCCCCAGCAGGGCTTCCTCATGACCTTCGCAGCATCTATACTCAGGGGTCTTTCCTGCAAACCTTCCCTTGGAGGCCTCAACATCACCTTCCTTTCCATCACGTAGGTGCCTGCAATGACCTAAAACGCTCTGAGGCAAAGTGTCGCGAACGAGGACACTGCAGGTCTCAACCTTGGACAAGAGGAGAAATGCCACGGCAAGCCAGCCAGGCTGGGTGGGCTCAGCAGCCATCGGTCCCGGGGGCAGCGGCGAGGACGGGCGGTGAGCAGCAGTCCCCAGGGAAAGGGGGCCCTGCCGTCAGGGCTGCGGTGGGAGTCGAGGCCGTTGCACACTGCTCTGGGCTCTCCCGAGGGAGCCTGAGCCCAGGTCTGGGTGCTCAGCACGCAACAAAAATCCCTCTCCTTCCTCCCTCCAACTCCCTCACTTGAAATTAAACCAGGACAGTGCGTGGACTGCAGTTAAAACGATGCGGCTCCTGGAAAAGGCCGGGTCTGGCTTTCCAGCCTGGCAGCTGCCACCCGGGATGCTGCGGGGGTCCCTTGCGTCTTGCTGCCCAGCCTCTGGTCCTGCTGCGCCCAATCCACCTGAGGGGATCGGGATGTGTGTGTGTGTGGGGGGGGGGGAGAGGTGGGGGGCAGCTGCGGCTGCTTGCAAAGGGTGGCCCCGGGGCTGGAAAGGGGCCCATAGGGGTTCATTTTGGTGGGCCCAGGGGATCGGACAGCAGTGTTCGCGGCCCCTGGAAAAGGCTCTTGGAAACTGCAAAATCACAGCGCCGTGGAGAAAGCCCAAACGGCCTCCGGCCCCGGCTCGTCGCTGTGTTATTATTGCTGCGTTTCGGCAGTAAGCGCACATCGAAGCAGACACGCTCAAAAGCTGATTTCTGCCTCCGTTGATTTAAAGCACAGGCAGAAAAAAACTCTCCGTGCTGAGCCTTCCCTGCTGCTCGCGGCCAGGTGTGATAGGAAGAGGTGGGGGCACCCCGAGGGGTGACAGCGGCGGGGTCCCCCCCAGCGGCCTCGCAAAAAATGCGGCGTCTCCCCCCGCAACCGGGCAGAAGTTGCCGTGTAGGGCAGGGCAGCACCAAAGCCCACGGATCTTTCCTTAAAACAGCCTTTCTTCTCCGAAATGTGTGTATTTAAAGCGCTCTTGTTCATTAAACCTTGCGACGCTGGAAATGCGCCGGGTGGGTTTTAGCCTCTCAGTTATTATATTGAGACTGTAGGCAAAAATATCTTGCAAACGAAATCGACTGGGGCCGCTGCGAAACGCACTCCCCCCCCCCGGCTGTACGGCTGCGGGGCCGGCGGCTCCTCGGCGGGACCTGGCCCCGCTCCTCTCCCGTGGGGCTGCAGCCGCGGCGGGCGGCCAAGGCTCCCCTGGCACAGAAGAAGGGGCAGAGGGGGCTCTGGAGAGGGCACCTGGCAGGGTGAAGAGAAGATTTCGATCCCAAACGCGCAGGGGGGAAGCTGGCAGGGCTCGACCCCGCACCGGCGCGTAGGCAGCGCTGAGCGTCCCCGCAGAAGGTTTTTAAGCCGGGGAGCCAGGAATTTTGTTTTGCTTTATGAGAAAACAGCAACCGATAGAGAACGCCACGCTCGATTGCGTCTTTGCTATGTCACGTCGCAAATGGCTTATTATTATCCCGTGCATTAATAACGTCGCTGGCCCTTTGGAAAGCGGGGCGACAGGCGCGGTGCTGCCCCCATTCTGGGGAGCCGCCGAGCGCAGCTGCAAACCCGGGCAAGGCAGGAGGGGACGGGCAGCTCTGCTTGCTCCCTGCGGCTGCCTGTAGCATTAGTAGTGGTACTAGTACTGGCATTAGCGATTAATTTATTTCTCACAACGAAATGGAAGTCTCCAGGTCGGAAGGATAGAGTTTTCTCCATGCGTTAAAATATTAATATGGCTACAAATCTTCCAGTGTAGGCCAAAAATGTTCGTTTCTTCTAAAAACCTGGCCGCATTTCTTACCCTCTCAGGAAAAACGAACTCTGGAGTTTGTAATTAGGTAATTCAAAAGGAGACGAGGTTTCGGGGAAAAGCGTTATCAGCCTTTTTCTGTCGGAACTGCCTCCAGCCCAGACTTTGTCCCGGCGCGCACGGGAGCTTTTTGTTGCACCTGGATCAAGTGTCGCGGTCCTTCAGGAGCCGCGGACACCTCTGTCCCTACCCGCATGCAGACCTCGGATCTTCTCAGGGGTATATCCTTCCCGGAGAGAAAGGGCATCAACGATATTTACGGCGGACATTGCTGTATAAGAATGACGCTGAATAATACGCACATATACGTGCACACATTTTTGGATAAGGGTTTTATGCCCCTGCAGAAGCATGGGAACTAAAAACCCTTAAAGGTAAAGGACCCAGAGAAAAAGGACGCACTTTTAAACTTGATCAGAAAGCAGGGGAGGTTTAAACGAGGGAAAGGACAGGGGGACACCAAGCCCAGGAGGAACTTTCCGCCCCCGCGGAGCCACCTGCGGAGCGCGGTGCGGATCGGTGCTCGCCGCCTCCGGCCCCGGCCGCCCCCCTGGGGCCGCCTCGACGGGACTGCAGCGGAGGGGGAGCGCTGCTCGCAGACGAGGCCTCCTCCGCCGAAGCCGGGAGGGAAGGGATCATTATTTTGCCCCTGGAATTTCTGAGGCATTCGTTATAAATCGTCGGGCGAAGGTAAAGCCCTAAGGTGTGCAGGAGAGCAAGGCAGAGCAGCACTTGGCTTGTAGCTGGCCCTCGTAAAATACAGCCAGCAGATAAACAGGCATTGATTTGGGGCGCTGTGCAGGCGAGCTCGTAAATTCCCCGTGCTGCTGGTGGGTGTGCTGGGCTTCGCTGGAGCGAGCGGGCTGCCGCCCCCGCTGCTCGCCCCCCCCGGCACCGAGCCAGCGACACCCCAAAAAACTCTTCGGTATAAGCCTTCACTTGCAGCGATTCCCTTTCCCCCACTGCCTTCCACCTGCCGTGGCAGAGAAGAACGTGTGTTTGCACACGTGTGTGTGTTAGCGAGAACTCAAACGAAAGCTACAAAGAGAAACAGCTTTCGGAGTCGGTGTTTCTGCTTTCTTACTCTAAAAAAGCTTGAAAACGCAAGTATTCCTGTAGGTGGCACTGGTACTAGGTGTTGTAGAAGCGAAGGCAGAGATGGAGAAAATTGCCTAGGAATTCCCAATTGGTTCCTATAATTTAATGCAGAACAATAGAGGTATTTTTTTCATTTACTCTAAATTCATGTAACATGTGACAAATGAAAACCCGATTGCTCTATTAGAACAAAATATGCTTTTAAAATCTGGCCCTCTGTAGCTTTATGGCCTGGTACATGAGAATTGTCTATTTCCCTATATGTCATTAAACAAATCCTAGTGCAAAGAGAAATTAACTCAGCACCGCTCATTCAAGTCAAATGTTTACACCAGGAAAGCCCTAATGAGACACTGTCTGGGTTCCAGAGGGGTTGCTAAGAACAAGTGGCGGCAAAGTTATTAAACCTGTCCAAGCTACTAACAGATCATTAATAGCCACCACCACTAGCACCCCCGCGACCCTCCCAAGCCCGATCTGAATATTCAGGCAGGGCAGGAAGGCGTAAGGCGGTGGCAGGGGGGATGCCGGGGGGCGGGAGATGCCGGCCGGCTCGGAGGGGCTGGGCAGCGGGGAGGCACCGCGGGGTTTGGAGGGGAAGCTCTGTCCGCGGGACCTCGTTACCCCCGAGTCTTTCCCCGGTTTAGCACCGCTGCGCATTTGTTTCACCTGTTCGTCTGTTTTCAGTGCGGTACAGCACAGTGCAGGAGCCTGCTCCTGCCTTCACACTGAAGGGGACGGACGTGAGACGAGGGGTGTCCATCAGTCCACGTTAGCCCGGTCCGTCTGTCCCCTCTGTCCCCTGGGGGAGCCAAACGCGTCGCATCCTCCCGCAGCCAACACCTCCACCCGGGGGCACTCAACGCGGGGCTCCTGCGCTGTCACAGCCCTCGCCAGCTCCTGCCTCAAAGCCCAGGTGTTTCCCAGCTTTGACATTACACAGGGGGACAGCGGGCAGGGCCTCGCGGGCGGCGAGGGGGGCTCAGAGCCGCGGCCGGGACGAGCGCAGGAAGCCGCGCAGCGCCGAGCCGCGGGAAGCGCTGCCTGCGCACAAGACCAGCGGAGCCCCGGAAAAATCCCAGGGAAGGCTGCCTCGATTTCTTGTTAGCTTTCGTTTCCCTTCAGACCTGGGGGTCTGACACCGCCGAGGTGACTCCAAGACCTACCTGTGTTTTGCCCACCATTGCTTCATACGACGTGTTTTGTTTGCAACTGATGAAAAATGTTTAAACAAAATTTCATCCGATTACATTGCCATTCTCCGACCTGTTCCCGACGTCAAACCAGTTTCTTAAAACTGCAATCACTCACACGCGGCACTGCCCTGCCGCCCTCCAAGCCTGTTTGAGGACAGAACACAATCCCAAATTATTTCCTGGGTGTGTTGGAGTTGGTGCACGGATTTCTGAGCACGCCTGAATATTTTATTCATTGACTTAATGTAAAAAAATATCCCGTCCGGGATTCGCATGTCCGTCCGTACCTTGATGCAGCCATGTGAACTCAGAAGCACAAGCGTGTTTTGTAGCGAGATAAAAGAAGGCAGCGGTCAGCAGTAACAGGAGAGAGGCGATGTCTGCCAAGGAAAGATCGGCAACATGTGGCCCAACCACATTCCCACCCAACAGTTTTCCCCCGGACAGCGCAGAACAAGTGGAAAGCCAGGCCCACCCCTGCAGAAGGGGAGCAGCCGGGGGTCGCTAAAGGGCTCGGGGCTGCGGGGGGGCGGCGGTGCCTGGATTCATTCTCCGGGCGCCTTCCCCAGCCAGCATCCACCAGGGACGTTTTGGAAGCGCTTTTGTCCCAGTTTACGGAGGACAAGCACCTGAGAGCCGCTCGGTAGACGGCGAGGGCGGAGGGGGCGCGGACGGGGGTCACCGAGCTCCCCGCGCCCCCTTCTGTGGGGGTGCTGAGCTGCCACCCGCGGAAAATGAGAGTGATGCCTACAGATCCTGCGGGATTTTGTTCTCCCGCGTGGAGGAATGGCTCCGTGCAAAACGCACGTCCCGTGGCTCTTGCCTCTTTCTACACCACGCAGCACCTTCGCTGCAGGATGGGTCAGCTCCGGCGGGGAGGCACAGCTCTCTCCTCCCCTTCTCCCTGGGGCTTGTGATGGTCTTTGGAGGCTTTGCTGTCCTCTCCGTGCGCTCCCTCCTCCGAGCACTGTGTGCGCAGGTAGAGCAGCCCCTCCTTGACAGGGCCCCGGGGTGTCTCTGCCCCTCCACCTGCCTCAGTCCCACTTGTCCATGGTCTGGCTTTCCCAGATGTCCAGACCCCTCTCTGACACCCTCCCGCGTTGCCCCCATTCCAAGACGCCCTTTGCTCTCCAAACTGCCCCTGTCGCTCCCGCGGGGATTTCTCTCCTCCACCGCATGGCAGGGGCTGAGGGCAAGGCAGGACAACAACAGCCTGCAACAGCCTCTGCGACAGCCGTGCCACGTCCGTGAGGCTCTAAACCCCACCACATAGGATCCACACCTTCCCCACAGCGGCTCGAGAAATCCTTCCACCCGACTTGCTCCTCGGGAAGGGTCTCGTTTTTTTTTTTTTTTTCTACTTATAAAATGCGCTGCAGCAGGAATGTCCCTCTGCCCTAACAGCTCCTCAGTAGCTGCCTCCTCTCGTGGAGGGAGAAGGGTTTAGCTCCCTTCCAAAAAAAATCATTAACAATCTGCAGCTTCAAAGACGGGCTGTAGGGGTGTCCCGTTTTATTTGGCTGATTTCTTCCTACAGTGGGAGAGCGGAGGAAGCTGGAGACCGGCAAGGCACTCAATCACACCGAGGCCCTCCAGAAGGCCTTCATGGAGGACGGGCCTTCCCTGCAGCCGGCGGGGGGGCACGGGAGCTGCCCACGCCGAGGTGAGCTCCCCGAGCCCCGAGCGAGGCCACCCTGTGACCAGAGCCCGGCCGGAGGGGCGAGCTGATGCCGCTTACGGGAGGGACTCCGGGGATCACCCCCCGAGGGCTCGGCCGAGCCCCCCAGCCCTGAGCCCTCCGCCTTCCGGGCCCCGGGGTGCCAAGAGCGGGAAGAGGGTCACTTCCAGCGACCTTGGGGCTCCCCTGCGTGGAAGCGGGGCTGTCCACCCTGGCTCTGCCCAAATGGGGGCCGGGGGCTCCCGGTAGCTGGGGCCTGGCTCGCTCCCTCTCTTCTGCATGAGGAAGCAGGGGCCGCGGCGGGGAAGCCGGGTCTCAGCTCTCCCCGGTCGGGGTCTCCTTCCATCCCCCCACATTGCTTTGCACCGCCGGGGCACCCCGCGGAGCGCCCACCTCGGGGCAAGCCCCCTGCCCCGCCACGCGTGCTCTGCCCGGGGCGCCCCCCCCGCCCGGCCCCGCGCCCCCCCGCCCTCCTCTCCTTGCCTCCTTTCCCCTTCAATTCTTCGATTATTTCCTACCTGAAAAAAAAATTAATCTTTTTGCCAGGCAGGTCACCAGCGATCAACAGGCTGTTGTATATTACAATGTTTTCATATTCCTCTCGGCTCCCCCTGCCCTCTACCGACTCACTGTAGATGTGACCTTTGGTATTTCAGCCCACACTCAGCAGTTGAATGGAAACAAGTTGAGCACGTTCACTTCTGATAAACATTATCCTTAAACCACTGGAGACCCGAGCAGAGTAAACGAGCTTTTCCGACAGGACCACATCAGGAACACACATTGAGAAAGGGAAAGAAACCAAATAGCCAGGAGATCAGAGGCGGGGTGGAAGAGTGGGAGAGGGAAGGAGGGGGAACAGACAGGTTGGAGGACACCCCGCGGGAGGGGGGGGGGGGGGGAAAGGACGCAGTTGTGAACACAATAGTCACAGATGGAGAGAGAAACTGCCCTGGCAGCGTGAGAGAGCAGCGCAGGGTCACGTCCGAGCATCACAACGACCCAGGGGGAGAGCTCCGGGGGCGCCGAACGGCTCCTCCAGCCCCGGAGTGGCAGGGCCGGGCTTGCACCAGCCGTGCTCCCGGAGCTCATCCCCGGCCACAGGTCGCTTAGACCGGGCTGGAGCGGCGGCAAGGCAGGGGCCGTGCACTGGGGAGCCCGCGGGGCCGGTGCCGGTGCCGGTGCAGCGGGAGCTGGGCACGGCTCGGCCGGGCGGGGAGCAGCGGCTGCGGGGAGGGCAGGCATGCCGGGCTCCGCTCCGTGTCGGCGAGAAGCATGCTCCCGGAGCAGGTCGGCAGTTGATGAACACACGCTCCCCTCCTTTGTTTAATTGCAGAATGAACTGAATTAGCTGCTGGATCCGGCTCTCACTAATTCAATACCTCCTGCCTTCAAAATATCCGAATGGGATACTTTTATAGGATGTGCGAATAGGGCAGCTCACGACGCCGAGGACTTGCTGAGAAGGCTTTAGCAAATGCCTGCGACTATCGCCTGCGAGCACTGCTTTCTAACGACGGCATTTGCGCGCATGTGTCCGTGCGGGGGTAAAACCTTTGCTAGAGGTGATTTGATTTAGGTTTCGGAAGCACCGCAATTTACAAGTGTGATATGCTGTATTTGTAGCTCACGTTTCAGAAATAAACACAATTACTAGAGAAAACGGTTGGTTTTGAACTTCTGCGGAGTAAGCAGAGGTATCCGCCGATATTGCGATCAATTAGATAAATGCTGAGGAACCCCTACCGCCTTCTTTCCACCCAAAAGTGCCTGCAACGTGCCATTAATTTCTGGATGATCTCCTGTAACATCCTCACTATTCCTCATTGGACACTTTCACTGTGATATGAATCTGAAATCTAGCTCAGTTAATTAGATTTTAATAAAACATCTCTTACAAATATTTCACTTAATATTTATACAGTGTTCATACACACCAGCGACATCAAATCCATATTTAACTCGCTGATTTTTCGTGCGCCGCGGTGACCGTATTATTTCATTTAATGTTTTATTTCATTTATAGAGCCTGGATCTTCGCGAGTCTATTAAAACAAACAAACAACAAATCTCAAAAAAAAAAAAAAGATAAATTTGTGGTTGGAGGTGGGAAGCCCGTGATTTCTGCATGTAACGCGATGTACGTGTGTTGTATATGAGAGGCACACACACGAGCTCACAGATCGGGATCCGCACACCTAGTGCCAAACCAAACACATCTTCCACATACACAAACACGCCGTGACCCACACGTACTTTAATTCCTACCAGCTTTGTCTGTTTTTCTTTTAACTGTTAATATGTCGCAGTGTCTTTGATAAAGTCGAAATCGGCGGCAAGAGGCTGACGTTTTAGAGTTAAACCCAGCGCCACATTTAGTACGGGGACTAAAACGAAACCCGCGGGGGGCTCTGGCGGCCGGGGAAGAGCAGCCCCGGTGGCTGGGAGCCCCCTGCCCGTCTCCTCAGGCAGAGGAGATGCTGCAGCCGATGTCCCGACCTCGTTGCGGTTTCCCCCAGCAATAACCTGCCCGTCGCCGCTCGCTACCGTCTCCTGCACCACCCGTGAACCATTCGTTAGTTAAAAAGAGCTTTATTGCAAGGGGGCTAAAAACAAAGAACGCCTCTCCCGTGTCTGCGAGCAAACGCGGGAGCCCCTCGTCGGTTTCGGCACACCTTCCTTTCCCGGCAGCGGGCTGGGGAGGATCCCCCTGGCTGCCCCGACGGCTTTCAGCGGAGGGGGCAAGGCCGGGCCGGCAGCAGCCGCGGTGCCGCGGGGCTGGGAGCCCGGCGCTGCTCCCTGCCCGACACGGCACGGCACGGCGCGGCCCCCCGACGGCTCCCGTCCCCTCGGGGCTGCCCGCCCGCCCCCGTCCCCTGGCAGGGTGCTGCCCTACCACAGCGCCAGCCCCGCTCAGCACCGCCCCGGCATTAATTGCACTTGGCGTGCAACTTACCGCCAGGCAGGTATTAAATAGGCATTTCTATTGTACTGGGGAGCCAGGTGCCGAGCACGCCTGCGAAAGGGAGCGGAAGGGCCGCCAGGCCCGTGCTGTCTGTCATCTCCCCTGGCCACTGGGAGGGCGGCTGGGCCGCCGGGCCGCCCCCGGGGGCGGGCTCGGGTGAGTGATGGGCTGCGGCGCCCTGCCCAGCCCAGCCCTGCCCACGTTGCCCTGAGGTTGAAATGCACAAGTCAAGGCTCTCTCGCCGGGAAGCAGATTGCCTTGTGGCCCTTTTTCCTCGCGCCCCTGCCGCCTCGGCGCTGGAAAGCAGAGAGCCCGGTGGGCTAGGGCGGCCGGCAGCGCGGGAGGCCGGCAGAACGCCTCGGGGCTTAGGGCTCCACTCGGGATTTAGGGCAGCCTCAGAGGTGTCCTGCTCAGAGGAATGGGTAAGTGGCTGGAAGCTGCAGGAGGGTTCAAGTGCTGTCAAGAGAGAGGGAGCACCCGTGCGCCGTCATGTGCCGCCGCAGCTCCCTTATTGACTTTGCTCGTGTTCCTACAAGTTGTAAGAACGCGCCGAGGGTCAGGAGCAGGGAAAAGAGAAAGCTAATGACTGCTCGGTTTATTATTAATGTTATTAGGCGAGTGCGAGGCAGGATCGCAGGCGAGTGGATGGCTGGAGCCTGTGGCACGTTGTATATTATTCCTGACACCGATCTGAGCAGTTAACATTTTAGCACGTTTATTTTACAGCCTCGTGTAATTGTGCTGTTAAGAGAGAGGCGCTAACAGCACCACAAATAAGCTTTAAAATGTTCGTCGCGACCAGGTTTTCAGAAGCACCGAGTTGCCCTCGCCTCTCCCAAGATTTAAAAGAATTTCCTCAACTACTTTTCCTTCCTCCCCCTCCCCCACGGCTTTGAAAATGTTTTTATTTTTCTTTTCTTTTTATTTTTTTTTCACGTTCATCTTCCTGTGGCAATAAAGCTGACTTGCTTATTGAGGCGACTTTTCGTCTCTGGAATGTGCTTTTTCAGAATATGCGTGAATGCGTGATGCACGGTCCGGAGAAATGTGACATTTGTTGCCACGGCTTTTCTTTCTTTCGTTTCTTTTCTTCCACTTTTGTCCTGCCTTCTTTTTTTTTTTTTTTTTTTTTTTTTTTTTATATATATATGTTTTTCTTTTTAATTTCGGGGATATTCTGCTATTTGAAAGCAGCGTGAGTGGTGTGTCCGGGGGGTCCCCGAGCTGTGACAACTGCCTTCTGGTGACGAGTCGTTCAGACGCCCCCTTCAGAACCATTGGCCGTGTCCGACGGGTGTGTTTGTGTGTTTGCTTGCAGAACCTGCCTTCGGGGAAGTGAACCAGCTCGGTGGGGTGTTTGTCAACGGGAGACCCCTGCCTAATGCCATCAGGCTCCGGATTGTGGAACTGGCGCAACTGGGTATCAGACCGTGTGACATTAGCCGGCAGCTCCGCGTTTCCCACGGCTGTGTCAGCAAAATCCTGGCTCGCTACAACGAGACCGGCTCCATCCTACCGGGGGCTATCGGAGGCAGCAAGCCTCGGGTCACCACCCCCACGGTGGTAAAACATATCCGGACCTACAAACAAAGGGATCCGGGCATCTTCGCCTGGGAGATCCGGGATCGCCTGCTGGCCGATGGCGTGTGTGACAAGTACAACGTGCCGTCTGTCAGCTCCATCAGCCGCATCCTCCGGAACAAAATCGGGAACCTGTCTCAGCAGAGTCACTACGACTCCTACAAGCAGCACCAGCCGCCCCCACAGCCCGCTCTGCCCTACAACCACATCTACTCCTACCCCAGCCCCATCGCCGCTGCGGGAGCCAAGGTGCCCACCCCTCCCGGGGTGCCCGCGATTCCCAGCACCATGGCCATGCCCCGGACGTGGCCGTCGTCCCACTCGGTGACGGATATCCTGGGGATCCGCTCCATCACAGACCAAGGTGAGGAGGGGGGGACGCGGGGCCACAGCGGGGCAGGGCCGGAGACTCCGTTCCCCGTCCCCTCCGAGGCTCGGAAAGCGTTTTCGCGGCTTGCCTCGGGAAGCCTCTTGCGTTTTCCCCAGCCCCGAGCTGGGCACCGAACTTACCGGGGGCCGTGCCCTGTGACCGGGGCGCGTCGGAGGTCCGGGTGGGTGCCGCGGACGAACTAGTGAACGGGAAATACCGGCCGTCACCGGTGGCGTTGTGACCCGAAAAGTGTCGACTCCGGCTTTGGGGAACGGCCCCGGGGTGCGGCGGCCCCGGGGCCCGCGTGGTTCCCGGTCCCGGTTGGGACGGGGCTCGCAGCCTCCCTCGGGTCGCAGGCGCCGCCTTGGCGTTAGCGAGCAGTCCATTTTCTCTAGTTTTCGCAATCAGGCCAAATTTGCTCGGGCAGGAAGTTCAAATGTCACCTAATTGCTTTAATTCTGATGCTGTATTTTCCTTCGAAGCGGTGGTCCAGGAAAACGAAACCCCGAAGATTTGCTCATTGTATCCCTTCCACCTTCTTTTTGCTTCTTCGGCTGGAAACTGTGTCATGTCTCCCAGCTGCTCGCTACGCTTTGCCGCAGAGAAAGGGACATTTTTTCCACTCCGGTCTCTGCCAGTGAACTAACAGTGAATGTGGTTAAAACAACAGTCTAAAATAACCTTTGCCTACAGCGATCTCTGTGTCCCACTCTTCCCTCCCAATTAGCAGGGGGGTAGGGGGGTGATTTTTGTTTTCATTGCGTTTTTAAAGGCAGTCGTCCGGTTCCAGCAGCACTTCAAATGCAAAGTGATCCTTTATGTATTGCAGAATAATTATTCTTTCCCCCAAAAGCTGGCGTTTTTTCCAAGCAATACATACTCACATAAGTATGTTTTATTTGTACAGACATACGAATTTTTGCCCTTCTTCGCCCTTTGCTTCACGGTACACTGTTATCCTCAGACTGCGCCGGCACAAACAAATATGTTTCCGAGTCGGCTTTAAAAATACACGCCTGGCAACCTCTGCTCTGTGCTAGGGAGAGGTAGTGTTGGCAATGAATATTAAAGAAAACGAGAACATTACAATCACATGAGAACTGGAGATTTTTAGTGAGTTCCTCTTTTATTAACACCACATTGGCAGGCAGGCCTCTGACGGTACTGCCGGGTGTCTCGGCATCTCCCCCGTCTCTCTCAGACCTCGGAGCTGCACACATCTTTCTGCGGTGTAAACTCTCCCCCCCTCCCTACCCGGCACCGACCTGGGGCTGCTGAGCAGCCGATGCCACAGATGGGGGCTGCTCGCCCTTGATTTATAGGATAAACTGACCTTGCTGACACGGAAAGGAAGCCCCTATTCATGGGAAAGTGTGAGATCAGCAGAAAAGGGCGCTCACCGAGAGAGCTCAATTTCTTAAGACAACTTCAGATTTGTGCCTTTTCCCCGGCCTCGGCGCGGGGCCGAGCGGGGTGCTGGGGCACGGACGCCTGCTCCCACGGCGGCCCGCAGCCCTGCACCCTCCTGCGGGGCTTGGAGGGGCCGTGACCCCCATCCTCTCCCTCCCCCCGCCCAGGCTCCCGGCCGTGCCCCGTATTTCCGTGCGGCGGCTGATGTGCATAAAGGACAGGGCTTTTCTCCCTTTGTCTTCTTTCTTCCCTTTGCTTCATTTTTTCTTGTCTTTATTATTATTATTATTTATTTATCATTATTATTTATTTATTATTATCGTCTGTGCGTTTTGCTTGGTTATTTGCTTTGTTTTCTTGGGTTTGGTCCCAACCTTGTTTAGAGCCTGGTGCTCTGGGCAGCCGCGTTGGGGTTACTTCTCTACCAGGGGAGACGCTTTGCCCTCGGACACGCTCACACACATACGGGACAAATTAATCCTGGAGACCCCAGGCGGGGACCCGCGCAGCGACACGGGGACGAGCCAGCTCTGGCCTTGGCCGCGGATGCTCTTCCATCAACTGCACCAGGGGGAGCGGGGGACATCACCGCCCCCCCGCCCGCCTGCTCCTCCGGTATTCCCCCCTCCAGGGGCAGCCGGAAGACCCAGCACGGGGCAGGGGGCACCTCTTAGGCCTCCCCTTAGCTCTGCCCCCCCCGGGGAGCGGGGCCGGGGTTTGCCCGCAGCAAGCCGCCCCTGCCTCTAATCCCCTCTTCCCTCCGTGTTTCCCGCAGTGAGTGACACCTCGTCTTACCCCAGCCCCAAGGTGGAGGAATGGAGCAGCCTGGGCCGAAACAGCTTCCCCCCCGCCGCCCAGCACACCGTGAACGGGCTGGAGAAGAGCTCCCTGGAGCAGGAGGCCAAGTACAGCCAGGTAAAGAGAGAGGGGCGGCCGGGCGGGGGTGATGCTCCGGGCCTCTGAGCTCGGCTCCGGGGCTGCGGCCCCTTCCCGGGGCTGCCGCTCCCGGTGTCAGGCCGGTGTCGGCATTCGCTGGGCGGCTGCTTGGTTTTTTGGGTCGTGAGCCAAAAATTCCGCACGGAGGGGCGACGTCGGGAAAGAGCCTCGCTGCAGCCTCCGCTGCCTCCCCCAGCACAGGCGGCCGCCAGCCCCCATCTCGGGAGACCCCGGCCCGCCTCTCTCCCGGGTTGTGCAGCGGCCGCCTGGCCCAACCCGCCGAGTAGACACCCGAGAATCGCCGCGCACCGGTCCCCGCCGCGACCGGCCCCGGCCGCGCCGCCCCCGGGGTCTCTGCCCCCCGCCGCGCCGTGCCGAGCCGCCCCCAGGCCAGGTAAAGCCGGGGGCGTCCCAGGGCGCTGCCCACCGCCGCCCTGGTGGCCGCGCTGTACTGGCCGCTGCGCTCGGTAGGCAGGGGAATAATTCGAAAATGAGGTGTAATTGCTTCCTACATTAAGCATTTTTAACCGCTTAAGTAGACTGCGAATTTCCTACATTTTAATTGCAACACAATATAACTGTGACTTAACAAATCTCTGTCTAAATCCTTGTACTTGCTAATCAAATCTCATGCCAGGAGAAAAGCTATAAAAGACTCAACTGTTGCTAGTTGGGAAAGCACAGGCTTTAAAAAAGAAAGAAAAAAAAAAACATAAAAAAAAAAGAACTTTTTCCATCCGATGGAAACATTTCAAAATGTAACACAGGTTTCTCAGAAACGTTGCCTTCCCTGCAATTCATTTGTTGTAGCTGTAATGAATTCGAGGAAAAACTGTGATCTCCACTTAGCATGCCACTATTCAAGGACAGAGGCTTTGGACATATTTGCTGAGTTCTGTGCCTGGTTTCGGACTCCACGTTGAGGAGGTTTTTGTATCTCCTGTTTGGTGCTGAGAGTAGCTGAATCAGACCCTTTCACATTGTTGAGTCCAAAGTGCATGAATACTTGCAGTGAGGTGAAGGAGGCAGAGTTGGACATATCGTAGGCCACAAAGATGAACAATCACTTTTATATATTCTGCCTTACAAACAATATTCTGCTATTAATGCGTTATACTTGCTTTGTATTATGTTTTTCTATTATCCCATTATTATTTTGTTCATTGCGTATTTCATATAATATGCACTGCACTCCAGCCATGACTGTGCAGTTAAAACTAGAATTAGATTTAGAATTAATGTTAATATTCACTCTTCCACAATCTTCTTTAAAAGCAACAACAAAAACAAATCAGAATAATTTGTTAGGAATCTTGCTAAAAATTGTGGAAATACCTTGCCATTATTCTGTTGAGGATGGCTGTACTGTGGCTTTTTTGTCTTAAGCACCAGTCTGGGCCATTCACTTTCCAAATGAATGATTGTACTGAAATAGTCACAGAAAGTGGTTCATAGATTATAAACCTTTGGAATCTCATTTATCTCAACAGGCACGTTGAGGAACAATATCGTGTAAATTAGGTTATTTTCAGTGCTGGAAACTATTTCAGTGTTGGAAACTATTTTTCATCTTTTTTTCACTCTTTCAATATTTATGCTTTCATCTTGGTAATATATCACTATTCTATTGTCAATACCAGTTTTGTTTTAAAGTTCTGTTCAATCTGAAAGATTGCCTGATAAATGTAATTTAAACATATTCACTATCTAAAAATGGAGCAAATTTCTATTAATAAAGTGGAATTCATTTATCAAAATACATTGTCCAAAGAGTTTTGAAGGGCATACAAACAAAAAAGCATTTATCGAAAAGGTCATTTTCTAAGTTATGCTCATTAAAGAAGATAAAAAGGAGATTTCCCCCACAAACAATACGTATTAATAGATTTTGGAAATTTCTGAACTATACACCAATCTATTCATTTAGTATTCAGACTTGCTTACTAGAGAATGTATTCAAAGAAAATTAATGCCAATTAAGGATGTGAAAATGTGATTTTTTTCAGTTTTTGCTTTCTTATTTTTTTGACAAAAGATTTGTTCCGACAAGGTGCAAAGTGAAATTTATGAACCAAATTCTTGCTACATGTAGAACTGACTTAGCTGTCTGTTCGCTGAAGCACAGGGAACCTGGGGTGACGTTCTCTTACAGTTAAGTCTTGCCAAATACACGTCCTTGGATCTTTCCATAGTCTTTTACAACGTGTACTGCTTCGGATGTAAATAGATGAGCAGAGGGAAGGAGAGAACATTGGTTCATTTATACAGATCCAGCAAACAGGTAGCTGGAGTGGTGGAAAATGGAGAAGCCATAGCGATAATTTACATGCCAGAAGGATTACAGTGAAATAGGCTGTGCCTTTGGACTTCAGGGTAAATGTTATTTTCCTCATCTCCTCTGTACAAAGCTCATTGTGAATACTGTGTCTTAAGAAGGCAGACAGCGGATTTCCCCTGGAGAAGAGAAGTGGCTGGTCTGTAATACTTACTCCAGCTTTATATCTGTATAACCAAACTCAGCGGAGACTACAGCAGGAGTAGAGCAGCAGGGAATCGAGAGAGTGTGTTTTACTTAGGCTTTCCAGTTACACAACAGGAGCAGAGGGAATGTGCTCTGAAAGCACATTAATGAAGGATTCTGTGGGACCTGTAGGGAATTCTGCTGTTTCTAACTAATATCAGCTATAAATTTTAAGCATCTGCAGCATTCAAGACAGATTCACCTGCCCACAGCTTGCAAGCAGCTCCATAGCTGCTAGGTGGGTGAAGGACTTGCTCCTCCAGCCTTAATCATGGAAGATATTTTACCTCTCAAGAAGGCCCCTGGAAATTCCCTCTGCATGAGCAAGACTAGAAAAATGGAGCCCGAAGAACAAAATGTTCTGTACTTTTAAACCATATACATTTGCACCCTTCTTCTAAGTGAAACGCTTGTTTCAACACATGGGATCCTGTAGCCTTTTGTTCAGGCAGAGTTCCCATTGAACTCCCACACTTGTCAGCCAGGGCTGATCTCAAAAACCAGCTCAAATGGCTGCTTTTCCTCCCCTGCCCCACATGCCAGTGGCAATTCGGTCTGGGAAAGGATTGCGCAAAAGAGGCAGGAAGGCTTTAAATTTTTGCCTCAGCAATATGTAGTCACACTCGTTTAACATGAAACTGAACTGAATGTAGAACATTTTTCACGTTAAGTGTTATTAATTTCCTGGTGTCGCTGGGCCTTTGTTTGCAATGTTGTTTGGTATTTGGGCTTGGGGATTTTGAGAGCTCTGCCTGGCAGTCTGTCATTCTGCACCAAAAACTGCACAGGAAGTCACAGCAATGCCTTGTAAAGCTTCTTTTCAATTTTAATTACCTGATGCCCAAATTGTCATTTCATTGTAAGTAACCGCATTACATTTTCCCACTGCAATACTGCTACACATTTCTCTTGTCATACAGCGTTGCAAACAGAGCAACTGTGAATCAGAGAAAACAAAAAGGAAAATAGATTTTTCTGAGAGCTTGACAGTTTTAGGTCATACATGTTTCATACAGAGCTCAGTTACATTCCACTATTTATACTGAGAGGCCCATTCAATGTGGTGTTGGGGGGAAGGCTTTCATGGGTAATTATATTATTAACACAAAGAATGAATATTCTGAGCATTTTATGCATTAAGCAGCTTATACTAATGGGTGCATTTGAAAAACAAATATCAGCTGAAATCACTGGAATTCAAAGCCGTTTGTACCCTGCATTTGAAATGACACTATTTAATAAGTATGTATCATATTTAAAATGCAGTTTTCGGCCATCTTGTACTTGTGACTTTTTGGACTAACCTCAGGGACATGTAAAGTGAAAGAACTGCAGTTTGTACTTGCACATGTATGAAAAATACAGAAGATCTGGCATATGCCTGTACAATTTGTCGAGAAGCAAATGGCTTTGGAAATATTTTTTCTCAGAATTATTTTTTTTGTGTGCCTTGCAGGAAGTAGATGTGCACATTGCCAAAGGGAGCTGATACTCATTAACAGAAATATGTTTGTAACTGGGATCTAAGAGCAAGTGGTTGTTGCAAACTTGCTTATGGAAAGGCTGAGCTGTTAGGAGGCCCAAAACCAAACATACTGGAGTTGCTGAAAACACTCGTCTTAATTAAAAGGGGTTTGTGAACGTGCCTCAGGTGACATCTTCCTCTGACATACTGGGCAGACCCCAAGTAGCAACCCCTTCACCTCTGCCTCAGCAAAACTGCCTCAGCAAAACTTCCTCTGCTGTTACTGCCTTGACTTTTCAGCTTGCTGGGATAGTGCCTCTTGTTCTTCAGTTGTGTTCTGATTAGGCGATCATGAGCTCCATGTGCTTGCAGCATAAAAAAGAAAGCTCCATTTTAGGGCAAGCGATTGAAAATAATTGTGGGTGCAATTCTGGACAACTATTTACATAGAAAGTATAGGCAATGTAAATATTTATTTTATTTTCCTGATCTTTGACTGTAGATGAACAATGAACTATATATGTAGTGGCCAAAGCATTTGTAATTGTTTTTATTTACACTACTTAGAACCTGCGGCATATAATTACTTCTTTGAGAGCAAGATGACACTAACTTTAAATGTTATGGCCAGTTACATGACCATTCTACACAGATTATTTATTGCAAAATTTCATTTGCAGATTGCTTGTTTGGCATCTTATTTTCTAACTCAGGATTCAGAGATTTGGACTCCTATTATGGATAAGTGTAAAATCCATAAGGATAAAGGTCTAGACTGCCTGCTCCCAACCCATACCCAGGGAAGAGGCTGGTATTAAGGAGAGGGAAATATTAGCTTCCCTGACGTATGACCGAGAATTGTAAGCAGAGTTCCTGTCTAGTACAAGGGTTCTCACCTTGTCTTGGAGACTCAGGTTCTGTCTTATTGTCTCCAGACCAGTGCCTATTATTAAAATATTGTCACTTAAGGTGGCTTGTTTGAGGTCTAGGCATCCATGTCAATGCATGTTGTGGGTGAGGGGGATGAGCTGATCCCACTACATGCACCCGATTCCTTCCCAGGTGATCTGGATGGCACCCCATTCGAACCCCATTTGTGAGACCTGCCTCTTACTGGCCACCTGCTTCCACGGCCAAAACACAGTGCCCTGTCCACCAACCCACATGGCTTCAGGGCACTCCACCCGGATGAAACTAATAAAGAAAGTCAGAGAGGTGAGTGAATGGTGTAATGACACTCAAATTGCACGCTGAGCACCCTCTGCTCAAAGGGCCCCAAGCAGCCAGGAGCTCTGCTGTGACAAACAGGACCATGGACTGGAAAGCAAGAGGTGGGAGATCCCTCACTCAGCAAAGGAGCAGAGTGTTGGGACAAGGGGACCAGATAGAATTTCATCTCTTCAGTCTTCTGGTACTTGCAGGAGAGTGGAAAGTAGATAAAGACTGTACAGTGTGTTTGAAATTATCTGTTGTGGCAATTGATCGTTTGTTAGGGATTGCCTGTTTGCCTAATCATAATGATGATGGTCATTCAATGATTGATGGGCTGTGATTTCACCTTCCTTAACTTGATAGCTTCCCAGTAATGGCCTCTACAGCATCAGAGATTTGTTAGACAAAGGGAGTGCAGTTTTGCCTCTCCTTAAAGAGGACAAAATGGGGATGTGTCCTGTTTGTTCCCATATTTACCCAAGGTCCAGCTAGAACGAAGCTCTCTGATGTCTCTGTGTCTGTAACATCTCCTTCTGCCAACCTCACAGCCTCAACCTTAAATAACCTTAAATAACCCAATATTTAAATACTTATACCCTTCATTTAAATTACAACAAATTGTTAATTATATTATATACAGAAGGCATTTTTTTTTTTTTTTGTGGAGCTTTTTGCTAAAAAATCATAGTTTAGTACATCATTGTAGAAAGAACAAATGTTTATTCTTTTCATTGTATTTGCTTGTTTAATGTCCATAGTTGCCCTGCCCGACTCCGTATTTTTGCCAAAATACCAGGGGGGAATTGTTGTGCAAATCTGTTCTAAAACTATGGGAATCTGTTCCTAGTTCCTACTCAGGGGAGTTTGTTCACACGGCATGGTTTTTCCTGAGCTTTTCTTTTGTCCTAGTAAGCACAGTATATGTGTCTATGGGAGGCTAAAGTTGTGTCTTCGTTATTGCAATTGAGCTTTGTACTCAGAGCAAATAGATTTTTTTTTTTTTTCACATTAGTTTGAGGTAGCTCAATTGTGAGGTTTGCTAAATACCAGAAGGCAATCCAAGAGCCAACACTTTCATTGAAAAGGCAGTGACTTCCACTTACATCGTCCTTCCTAAACTGGAATGGAAACCATTCGGTGAACATACAACCCTTGCATAATACTCTGCTTTTGGGAGACATTTTAGGCAGGCATTGTAGTGTGTGCCCGGTGTGCCGTATGAGGTAGAAATCACTTCACTGTGAAAAACCACCTCTTCTGAAGAAACATCTAAAACGCTTGCTCCCACTTCTCCCTTGCACTCAGGTTTCCCTCAGTCTGCTTTGTCTCGTGTTTTTTTCTCCTGCCTCTTCTTCCCTCTGCTGTTTTTGTAGTGGATTCCTCAGGTTGTTTTTATCTGTTTAAGTCTTTGTGAAAGAGTATTTTTTTTTTCTTCTGTTGTAGTTTGTTTTGGAAAAGATGTAAAATGCCCCTGGCTCCTTTAGGAAAGGATCAGTGATAGTGTGTAAATTCAAGTTATATTTCCAAAAGTGGGTTTTTATTTCCCCGAAGAGGCTGAGATTTAAAATTTGATAAGAAAATATAATTAAGAGTGATTTTGATGCATGTCGCAAATATAGTTAAAACACTCAATTGATCCTATCTGATTTCTGTGTTATTCAGTGCAGCTGGGTTTGCCTACAAGTAAAGGAAACAACTTTAAGTTAATAAAAAAGCACATTAAATGCAGGGAATAGGATCTGCTCATTATTAAGGGAATGAAGTTTTATTTTAGAAGGAAGTAGTGTGATTTGCTCATGTGGTACAGTGTAATGCAAGGACTATTGAATTTAGTAATCAGAAAAATAGTTGTAAAGAAAAAAGCATCAATGTAAGAGAGATGATGTAGGATTGGATAACTAATTATGTTTGCAATCTTAAAGCACTTAAGCATGCATATAACTCTGTTTTAATTGTGCCTTCAAATAGAATATCAGCATACAACTTACAGTGAAAGAGGGATCCTGTAACTCCCCATCCTTGAAAGTTTTCTTCCTATTTTTCAAAGCCCAGACTTCTGGGAATCGACCCAGCTCAGTGGAGCGACAGACTGACTGTAAACATCTTGCCCATATGTTATGTTAAAAGCTCCTCAATTCCAGTGTGTTACCTCTGCCCAATCTTTATTGAAAATTAGGGCATATATTTCAAAGTAATATCCTACCTACAAAATGTTCCCCCATCTATTCAAGGGTATTTTGGACATCACAATTATTTGATGAAAATGTTTTCACTTTTCAGAGTCCATTCTAGTCTCTTCTGCTTACAGTGGCATTATCAGAAAATGGAAGTGGGAGCATGTAAAATAAAAAAAGTTAATTCATATAAGAATATGGATACAGTTTAATAAATGCTATGGTATAAAAGCTATGAAAAGATTTTTGGAAAAATTTTCAGTATTAGAAAATGTCCCTAAACTGTGGTTTGCGGAATCAGCTCTGACTAAGTTATCACATGTACTCTGCCATCTTAGCAATTTTATTATTATTTTTTTTTAAATTAGATTCTGAATGAAAAGTTATCATGAATTGGATAAATTTGTTCACTGCTCATTTCTGTAGCCCTTATTCTTTAGGTTACTGTGACTTACCTGTGTGAGCATGTTAATTTCAGGGGGATGATGATGAGTGTTTGTAGGATCATGTCATTTTTCCCATTGAAGTACTGAATAATAACTTCAGAATTTAATTCTAATTTAGGGAACTACAATCTGTACCAAAATATTTTTAAATGTCATTCTACTATTCTATTTTTAAAGTTATTTTAAAAGCTTAAAAGAAACTTAGGTGTATTACTTATATCTTTAGGTAATGCTGTTTTCTGAAATGAGATTTCCATTACATGCCTGCTACTGATGTTTTACTTGGAAAATTTGTTTACTCTTCCCCTGGGATCCTATCTGTTGGTTTGATTTATAAATCATATTTAACCTCCAATTAAAAAGGGAGATTTAGCAGGTTTGCTTCCTTTATGTTTGTAGTTTGCATTTGATTGCTCCTAGTTTTGTTGTTGTAACTGTTTTGACTGATTATGTGCACGTCACTACGAACATTAGATATCCTCTGGGTTTTTAGGCAATTTGCTCTTCTGATTGAAGGACTAGATATTCAGCTCAGTTCCATGCTATGCTTTTCCTTTGCTGTGGAAAAAATGATTCCTCCAGTAGCTACCCTGTCGTGTGTTTTCAGGACATTCGGAGAACATTTGGTGTTTCCAGAAATTGTTTAAGCTTTTCGTTTTGAAAAATGAGCAGCAAGAGAGCATCTGTTTGTGGAGCTCTGGTAGTGCTGCTGTAGTTAAGCTGCTGCCAGCTCTCCATTTTGTGGGGGAGCTGCTGCTTTCAGTAGCGCTGTGTTGATGCCTCCAGAGATCTGTTTCATTTGCTCTCGGGGAAAGGCCCTGGGCTGGAGGATAAAGGCAATCGCTGAGCTTGCTGATCCAATGACAGGGAGGGTTCCTTCCATCCAAGGCAGAGTTAGAGTTAGGAAATACGTATGAAGCAGCAGCCTAACTCACCAGAGGTGTGTTCCTCTGTGACACAGGCAGAACTGCTGCTGGTTCCTGCAGGGGAGCTTGGTCTGACTCACTGTCCAAGCTCATTAGGGCTGTCAAATTAGCTAGCTTGGTCTTGAAGCCAAAGTTGTTTCTCCAGAAACGCTTTTTTTTTCTTTTCGTAAGTGTTTTGAATACTTCCACAAAACATACACTTAGTCAATATAGAAAACTATCTCTGTAAAACAATATTGTAGCAATTGCATTACAATGGGCAGATGACTCAAATCATTGGAAACAATTACTTTAAAATAAGAAGAATCATTTACATTCTTTTGAATGCTTACTGTGGAGTTAGACTATAAAACCGAGGTGGCATCCACCTCACGTTTGTATTCATGTAAACTTGGAATGAGGTCATTCACATGATTGCTATTAATAATAGCTAACCGAAATGCAAGTTTACAATTTGGAATGCTGTTTCTGAGGAAAATTAAGTGACTCTGGGTCATCTTACGAAAGATTTCCTACTTGTGAAAGGATCACAGGGAGATGATCTAATTTGGATGTTCATAGAACATATCTAGCAAGCAAAATGCAGAGAATGAAAAGCAGACAAGGGATGAAACAAAATGATGTCACTCAGTTACAGAGAGATATAAAATATAGATATATCTATATAGAATTTGAATTTATACGTGAAAGTGGAATCTAGCTTGTGTTACATAGTAACCATCTTTCTCTCTCTCTCTCTCTCTCTCTTTCTCTCTCTCTCTCTCTCTCTATATATATATTTGTCTGGAGGCAGTTTAGGGTTGGACATAACAGGAATTCATTTTTTGAGGACAAAAAGTTGCCTTTCTCACTGATGGCACTACCCATACACACTTGGCCTGTGATAGCAGGGTGTGCAGAGATGCTTGGCAAAGTGATTGCATCAAGTGGTATTTCAACTCAGCATAAGTCAGCACTGCACACAGCTTTGAAGGATGCAGTCATAGCCTAAGCACTTATTTTTCCTCTGATGAGGCGCTGTTAGAGCATCTGCCTTTTCTAAAGAGTTTTAGGAGGAAGCGCCAGTGTTTGGAGAGCATCCTATAGCACAGCAGTCTGTATAGCATATGGGAAGCATTTCTCTTCTCCATGGCAAATGAGGAGCCTGACTTTTCCCAGAGCCACCTGTGATAGAGGAGAGCAGCCACAATGCGGGAAGCTGGAGGGACATATGACTTCTCTGTAGCCTAGGGGGAATTCTTGCAAAGGCACAACCAAAGGACATGACCATTTGTGCTGAGGAATCCTACTTAAAACAGGGCTTTCATCCTTGAGCCCACTGCTTGGCACCAACCTGCTTGGAAGTGGGCAAGCCTGGAGGAGCAGGGTGGCATTACAGAGTCCAAACAACCTCTTCTGAGCCTCAGGGGCTGGAGGTTTGGCTGTCCTGTGCTGCTGCACTGGCTATGAGACTCCCCAGGGACTTGCCCCAGGTCTTTTTCCATCCCTCTGTCAGGGTTTCTATACTTCTCCCTGCAGTATCGCTCTAGGTTGTGGGTCTTGATATCCCAGTGCTACAACCCACCTCTAATGGCTCTACTGCCCCTGTGAAAAGTTTTTTGTTGCTGTCAGAAAAAATAGAGAGGTGCTCTTTTCTTGTTTCATATGCTGCTGAAAAGCATTTGCACAATAGAAGAGTCAGGGAGCTTAGAGAACAGCTGCTATATAGGACCTGTTGCACTTTTTACTTTCTGGTAAATTCAGTGAAATAATTTTCCACGTGATTTAAGAAGTGTACTAATTTACAGTGCAATTATTTAAGGGTTTGTATTAATTAGTATTGTTGCAAACACTGATGCTTACAACCAAGGCTAAAGTGTAATTCTGAGACACAGTAGGGGATGTGTAATTGGAGTTGAAGGTCAGGTCACATATTTGGATTTTCAAAAGAATAAGGCAAGTTCAGCCTCAACAAAGTGTTTATGGATTTGGAATGACAATTATGTTGCTGCTGCTGCAGCTGTATGTTTTGTACTAATTAATATCCCTATTTGAAGCTTATGGCTGAAATCCCCTCACTGTCTCCTGCTGTTTTAGATTGGTGTACACATTTATATTGACTCCAGCAGGATTACTGCTTGTTTTCCCAAGTGGCAATGAGAGGACAGTCCAGCCAGTGGAACTGAGTTACATTGGTAGGAAAAACAAACCTGAAACTAGGCCAGCATTGTTTATGGAGATAAATACTGGAAATTTAGGCAGGTGCAATCTAGACAGATTGATAAGCGAAAAGTTAACATTGAATGAAGTTTTAGCAGGAACAAAAGTCTGTTTAATTTCTCAACTCTGCACTGTCCGGATTAGGTCCAGTTTTACCAGGTGATTAAATCTCTGCAAAATTGGCAGACACGACATGATTTACTGAATTGATACTTGCTCTTTCATACCCAGATAGAAAATCTTTCTGGGAAAAAGATACCACCAGAAATCCTAAAACATAAACAGTACACAAATCAAAACCTAAGCAAGATAAATGATCCTGTTTTGTTCCCGTTCTGCTGAAGAAACATTTATAGGGTGTGAAATAAACCACTGATTTTTTTTTTTTTTAATTTAAATAAGGAGTCATTCATTGTGAAATCCTACCCTGGTAGACTGAAGGACTCTCCCTTCTTTATTTAAATAGAAACCCTTCTCCCTAGCCTAGGGAGGACCTAGGAAAATAGCTTGCAGGAAAGGACCCAGCCCTGTAATTGCTTTGTGCACAGAAGCCTTATTGAAACCTGGAGAAGCTGTGGGCAAAGAACCTTTGCAAGGGTATATCCAGATACCTAGAAAACAGATTTTAAAAGACATCATCAGTAATAATACTACAATTCTGACTCATGCTCTGAGCAAACAGTTACCAAAGAGTTTCAGATGTTCCCACCCCCCCAGCTGCTTGTTACCTTTCCGCTCCGGGGAACGTTGTGCTGGGATCCATGCCCACGCCTGCCTGCTGCAGCTCAGGGCTGAGCCTTTTGGGGCTGGGGCAGGTGAGGTGCCAGGATGGGTCCATCACAAATAGATACAGCACTAGCTCTTGAACATCACCAGGAGATGCAACCATGGACTTAAGGAGTCCCTGGCATTGCTGGTGGAAGGCAGGTAGGCTTACGAGGAGGCTACCTTCATACAATCATTGAATATCCAGAGTTGGAAGGGACCCACAAGGATCATCGAGTCCCACTCCTAGCTCTACACAGGACTACGTAACAATTAAACCATAATAGTAACACAGAATAAGGCTCAGTAGTTCTTGCCTTGCTTAATTCAGAGGAATGATGGTGGGTGGCTCTCGGCTGCTGTCACATGGGCATCACCAGCCATGGTTCTTGTACAAAAGCCTCAGCAGCTTCTTTTATTGCAGATAGGTTTTGTCTTAGAATCATAGACTCGGAATGGTTTGGGTTGGAAGAAACCCTTAAAGAGCATCTAACTTCAACCCCCCTGCCATGGGCAGGGACATCTCCCACCAGACCAGGTGCTGAAAGCCTCATCCAGCCTGGCCTTGAACACCTACAGGGATGGGGCATCCACAGCTTCTATGGGCAGCCTGTGCCAGTGCCTCACCACCCTCACTGTGAAGAATTTCTCCCTTATATCTAAACTGTTTTACTCCCTTAGAAACATTTCTCCCTTTCCTTTCAGGCACCCAACGGCCTTCCAGCTGTCGGCAGTTTCGTGTCTGCACCAGCCATGCCTCCTTATGCCACACCAGCCCAAGTCTCACCGTACATGACATACAGCGCGGCCCCCTCCGGCTACATGGCGGGCCACGGCTGGCAGCATGCCGGAGGCACGCCACTCTCCCCACACAGCTGCGACCTCCCCACCTCACTGGCTTTCAAGGGCATGCAGACAGCCAGGGAAGGCAGCCACTCAGTCACAGCCTCTGCTCTCTGATGCAGGAGCTGGTGTCCAGGACGAGCGTCCCCGGTGCCTGGCTCATGGACTGCTCTCCTCGTGCTGGCGGTACCGGGCATTTCTCCTCCTGACTTGCATCCCATTGGACTTTCGGGATTGAAAGAGTTGAAGGCAACACCACAAACAGAGGGGAGTGTGCTGATGTCCTTGCACTCTCCGAGTAAAGATCTTGTGTCCCTCAAAGGGCTCGTGGAAACTTGTCTGACTGTTCTCTGGTCAAACCACACGTATTTATTCTTAATCACCACAGACTTGTTAAATGTGCAATTGTTATTAAGATTTGTGTAGAAATCAATAAAGAAAAATCATCACAGGAAATTCTGCTATGCCTCAAATCAGCAATGGTGGCTAAATAGAAGGTATTTGCCAAAGACCTGTCTCTAGAGAACAAACCTCCTTATTGATGAGGTTATGCAATCCACTGCTATTAAGAGATCACATTTTTTGTTGTTTTGTTGAGTTTTGGTAATCAAATATAGAACCAAGGCAATGTGCAGCTCTCAGATTCTTCTGGCATTTCGTCATCAGTGGCAGTAATACATTAGTACTTTTATCCATTTGTAAATATAGGCTTTTGACAGCATTTGTTTTCACTTCCCAGTACATTTACTGTTTTTTTTTTTTTCTTTCTTTCTTTCTTGGAAGTTAAAAAGGTGACTTTCTAGCTATTTTCTGTGTCTTTGTGTGGTGGGGTGATAGCCTCAGGTGATGAAGTTTAGGTAAGTTTTTTTCATCATGTTTTTGTGTGAGGCTTCAGCATCTTATGAAATACAGTTATTTCTTTAGCAGAAGATTCAAAGGCAAAAATCCAGTCAATAAACACTCCCCAGTTGCACCCAGCCTCCCATGTTCACGAAATACCACATCCATGTTAAGTACAGAAACAGAAATGGGTAGAAAATATCTGAACAAAACTGAATTCTGAAGAGAAAAAAATTCTGTTAGTGTGAAACGTGCAAGGATGCTTACAAAGCCATGTAAGTTAGCAAAACCACTGTGAAACAGAATCATACTGTCATTGTCAGCTCACTTGTGTTCAGCATTTTTGGCCCCAAGATTATTATTATTATTATTATTATTTTTTTTTTTTTTTAATTTAAGAAGTTGTCTTTAATTTCTGCTTTAATGATTGTAAAATGTGGCTCCTGGTAAAATTTACAATGTTGTTCTGAATCATTTTTTTTCCCTTGTAGGTATAATGGTGGTGGTGCTACAAACACAGATATTATTTAATATTAACAAGTTCCCTTTCTAGATTTCTGTATCCAGTGGCAAGTACTCTGTCCTAGTTATCTTGCTTTAAACCTTCTTAACTTCTATCCCAAGAGAGCTAACATTCTGATCTTCGAAAATTTACCTGTTTTCCTTGGGCAATAATAAAGTTCTGAATATTATTCCAGAATGCTTTCCACATGCTGTAGGTATGTTCAGAATATGAACATGGAAAAAAATATTAAGATTGGTGTGAGATTTCATATCATTCATAGAATGTTAATATATTGTGTATTTTTATAAATGTTGTGCAATAGCTTAAATTACAGCAAAGATGGTTAAAACAAAGGAGAAAACGTCATTCTTCAAGTATTGCTCTATCTACATACAATATTAAACATTCATTCATTGGTAAGGTAAACTACAGTCCTCTCTTAAAATACATTCCTCTCTTTGTAGATTTCCAGGTTTCATCACTAGACAACAGTGGACAAATTTTCCTAACAATAGAAGTAATCAGTACAAATGTTGTGTACAGTAAATCCACTGAAATACAGATGGAATCCACTTATTGCAGCCATCCTTGCTTTTTACTTTAAAAAATAGTCAACAGAACAGTATTTCTGTAAAGAACACAGGTATTGTATTATGGCCAAAAGGAAAGAAAGATCTGATCTTGAGTGTGATCCCATACTCTCAGGCCTCAGTACAGCAAAGGAATTCTACAGCTGGTTAGCTTTAGTGAGATGCTTAAGCCATTGCTATTCAGTAGAACACTTTTTAAAAGACTGTTTGTTGGAAACCACTACTTGCAATGAAATTTGCACACAAGTGTATTTCCACACTGCCATATTATTAGTAAGGTGACTGATCCTATTCTGTTTTTACATAAAGTTGAAATAAGACAAAATTTTATGCAGCCCTAACACCATGAAAAAGTATTTGGTTTAACTGTAGACTAGCTCTTCACTAAAAATAAAATAGGACTTAAAGAAAAAAAAAAGGAAAAGATCATGAGCCAATAACTGATTTAGTTGACAATAGAATTTTACCTTTCAACCTTTTCTTTCCTGGATAATGGAATTATTGATAAAGTCTACCTATTGTTACCCATGCAACATAGGCAATATACATCTAAAGAAAAAGTGATTAAAAGATAAAAGACAAGCAGCCTTCCAAAGCGCAGATTTTTGAGCTCCAAGGATTCACAAACCTGGAATGAAGTGCACCTATATTAAAAGTTTTCCATATTTTCCAGTGCAACAAGGAAATTTATGGGATATGTCTTCTTATCAGAGATTCCCATGAGGCATTAGTGTGTTTTGGAAGATAGAAGAACAGTTCCTCAGCTTGTATGAGTTGCTTGAATTATCTTGTCTTCATCTTAATTGGGATAATTTTTTAAAGCCAGGACAAGACATTTTATTAATTAATCTTCATCTGTGAACACACACACACACCATCATTAACTATTTTTTTTTTTTCTGTTTGCTTGTTTCAGTACAGTTTATGCTTCATGCATTTGCCTGTTGTAAATACCACCTTATACCTGTGTGGAAAGTCAGTAGGACTGCATGCAGGAAGTGTTGCTCAGAATGAGCAAAGGTGCCTGACCTTGGCCCTTGGTGACTGACTTTTTGTTGGTCAGATTTCATAACTATTTTTTTAATGTAAACCTATGATGAACAATATTTCTTTGCCCAAGGACTCTTCTTACTGCTTATACTCATGGGTAAACTGAAAACCACAGCATGTTAGCTTATTAGCCATACAAGTTTAAGCTACTTTACAATAAACAAAGGAAAAAAAGATAAATTGTTTTTCAAGCAATAAATAGAAGTCATCTGCTGTTGTAAAAAACAGGGGTATAAATCTGGAATGAACTCACTGAGCTGAATGGGTTAACCTGGGAGATGTGCAGTATACATGAGTGCAGAATTTAAGTTTTTAGTACAAAAAGCCTAGACTCCATTCCTAGAGCATTAAATGTTTTCAAATAAATCAGTGAAGCCTAATACTCCCTTTTGTGACAGCCCCACAGTGTTTGCATGATCCTGGTGTAAAATTGATTCTGACCTCATATTACACCAGGAGCGATGGTGGATTGGCCTGGAAGAGACATAAAAAAGGCACATTCATTGGTTTATTTTCTAAAACAATGCTGTGTTTTCTGCTTTCTAATGGTTCTCTTTTTATCAAGGATCAGGCTGAGATATTAACTGAAAAAAATCACGTTGGAAAGGATGTAAACCCGAAGGCTATATATGTATATACAGTATGTCTAAAGTCTTTTATTTTTATATTTTGAATGCCCTAAATTAATAAAAGACTAATTATGAAGCATTTTGCTTTTCACTTTCAAAATGATCTTAGTAGTGTCTTCTCTCTTTCTAAGTACTGATAATGAAGTGTAACAATGAACATTTTCCTTAAAATTACAAACTGCAACACAGCTAATTTAATTGATTTTATATATGAAGTAGAATAGGTATGAGAAATCGCTGTTGTCAAATTTAGACAAAAGAGAGGTTAACTGAGCATGTCAGTACAAGCATCCTTGAAAGTGCTGAAAATGCATGTCTATTTTTAGCTATTTGTTACTTTTTAATGCATTAAAAAAACATTAATGAAACGAGACTTTACATGTGAACTGTCATTTTAAAGCAACAATCTGGAAAGATATTTCTTTAGGATTGAACCTCCATAAGAGGAAGAGCATTTAAAGTGTGAATACAGTATGGAGTGATACAGAAACTTTCAGCAAGTGCAAGATATGCATTCATTTGACAACAAGCCTTTATATAAAGGGAACATTTTCATGACAGAATACTGCATAATTTTAAGTTACTTAAAGAGTTCTTGAGAAGAAACTGTCAAGTGGCATGAAATGAAACTGTCTTCAATTAGCATAACAGAAAAATATTTCACAGAGGTGGTTAGAATAGCTAATAAAGATAGGAGTACCTCACTGAATATAAATATAGTGATATTTACAGTGATTGGGAAAAGCAATAATTTTAGCTGTACAGCAATAATTTTTATCTATAGGAAGGCACATTGCTTTGAGATGTATGGTTAGTTAATTAAGATCACATATATGCTGTCAGTCTAGAACACTGTTTCTCCACCCCACAGTAGTGAAAACAGCCAAAAGGGGTAATCAAGGTGCATTTTTCTGATAGGACATCTTCTTAAGCAATAGTGAAGGTGGACAAAAATTCAGTAAGATCTTACATGCCTAAAATATTTTTTTTCTGTTAATTTATTTACTCATTTCTTCTATGATTCCCGCAGTTGCTTCACACACCTGAATGTAACTTTATTCAGACCAATTATGTTCACTATCTTCTGTGACCTAAGTGAGCTTTATATGATATATACAGCTATGAACAGGCAGAACATTTAACAGCATGAGTCTTTCTAAGGTTGTAGCTAGTCCTGCTGTTCTTTTTCTGTCCCAACTCCCAACTACTTAAGAAACTCTTCTGTCACTGCTGAAATCATACTGGGCTGAATGGAAATGGCACCCAAACTAGACACAAGACTTTTTAGAATTCAGGTCAGTTTTTAGGTTTTGGTAACCTGGAGTAAATGGAGCTGTCAATTTACTCTATCTTAGTATCTGGTCCCAGCCAATTATTACAGTTTTCTTCTTCAAAACACTCTGAAAGTCATTATTTTGCCATTCCAGCTGTAATTTTGAAAAAAATAATGTATTGACTACATAGCATAATTCAAGGTCCACAATTTTCAGTTTGTCTTCGAAAAATTATCTTGTTTCTATGTCTCCTTTATATTTTCTCTTGATACAGAAAAAGAAATTACAAATACCAATTCTGTTATTTACTTATGCACTTACAGGAAAGCATATGCTTAAATATTTTTTTGGATCAAGAACTGAAGACCAAATCTGTTTTGAGCTGTAATAACATCAGTATAATCTGATGGCATTCAAAACTATAATGATGAGAATCACTTTGACTTTATTAAAAACTATTTTAGAATGCATATAGTTTTAAAAAGTACATTTTTCAGAAGCACTACTTGGAGTCAATTGTGTCCTGAAGCCATGCATAAACGTATTCATAAACCAAAAGCATCACCGCGCCACCTGGAAGAAAAGATATTATTTACTACATACAAAATTAAATATTTTCCAGATTTTGTAGAGTTTGTAATGTGTAGTATAAGACAGAATATAGCAAAGCCTTACTTGCGAAACAGTTATTTCTAACTACTTCCCTAATTCATTAAAATCATCAGTTCTTGAACCATATCTATTTTTCTTGATATTAGACCATAAAGTTGATGTGAAAAGCTTCTATATTAAATCAAAATTACTCTCAGTGTATTTCAGATATTTTTCTTCACATTTTTGCAAGATTCATTTGTGTTTGTTCTTTTACAAGTGAATCTTTTTATCTGTGAACACATGTATATTTGTGGGTTTGTTTAGAGCTAGATTTGGCCATGAAAGAACAACTTGAGTGATGGCATGACAAAAATTCATCACCAGGGTTATGAAAATACTTCCAGGTAAGATTCACAAAAGGTTTTATGCTGTTTGTTTACCACATATAAATTAGAAGACCATGGTATTGAAATGAATATAATCTTCTTGTGACTGTACCTAGCTATGAATTCACTGTCAAAGTTTTGATTTGATGAAGCGGCGTTATCTGCTAGAACTGATAACAGTACAGAATCTCAGCTTGAATGCAATAAAGGATGTTTACTCTTAGAGAGCCAGACTAAAGCCCTTCTGTAGCTGAGCTGTAACAATTATTTGAGCTGAAGAAGGGAACATTTCAGATGTATATATAACTAAGCATATATAGAGAGGCTGCTAGTTGGAGAAGATGAAAATGAGAATCAGCTTCTAGGCTGCAGGAACAAAAGTGTGTTATACTGGACTGCTGGTGGCTGCAAGCGTTGGGGCACAACTATTTTATTTCTTTTGCCTTTGCCTGCTGGCTTACTGAGCAGGTTACACTTACCTCTGAAAAATAAGTTCTGCTGAACTGGTCTGACCTTTCTACGTGGATGGGATAGGCTCAGACAACCAGGCACACAGAGCTACCACATGTTTTCCCAGTTGTTTATCCTAATGAACCATGATCAGACTTGAAATGCTATGTGAACAGCAACTCCCAGCTAGCTAGACAGAGCAAAAGTTTGCAAAAGGCTTTGACCAACAAACAAATTATAGACACAATGTCTAGAAGATGTGATTTGAACTCAAATCAGGGCTGCTTCCAGTTCTTATAATGTGTGATGTTTGTGTATCTCTTTTCCTGAAAGCATTCACATGTTGAAAGAAGGAATTACCTTTCCAGTCACAATAAAGATTACCTTATTGTTTCACCAGAAATCCAAATCTACTTATTAGTCATTGGAACTATAAATAAAGTGTTTAAAATGAAGCACACACTTAACTGATTTGCTGGATCTGAGCCAGAATGCAATGTCACTTTTAAGATGAAAAGTTTTATTCTAAAGTCAGCTTTGCTAACGGGTACTGGGAAAGTGAAGACCTGCCTGCTCTTTGTCCTGTATGTAATTTAGTAGCTTCAGAGCATGAGGGAAAAGGCTTTTAGCTCCAGAGTTATGCCTACCTGCCTTGCTTCCCCTCCCCACCTACTTCCTTTACACTGCACAATAACCAGGCATGGTCTAGCACTTAGTCAGAAGGACTGGATATGCAAACATTTGCAGACAAACCTAATGCCTCTTTTATGCTTCAGAGCAGACTCTGTACCTACTTGCTTTTAACCATGTGTGCTCTTGCCTATTAAACCACCTTGCACAATTGGGACTACAATTTCATGGGAATGGCATACTGTTCAAACTGGGGCTTCTGCTCTTTTTGACACAGACTGCCTCTCTGGGCTGGCAAAGTCTAAGGGCCTGCTGATTTGATTTCATCATTAATCAAAAGCAGCCTAAGCAAAATAGTCTAGATGTCAAAGAAGATCTAGCCTTCAGCCACCGTGTTCCATTTGGAGTAACAACTGGTGAGAAGGGGTCAATCAACAAACCTTGTCCTCTTAGCCTTCTAGTGCTGTGTAATGGGAAGAATCCCAGCCCATGCTGTCGACCTTTTAGGGTTTGTTCCTTACAAACCAAGTAGAGCACAGGAAGTAGAAAGTAAATGGAATGTGATACGCTTGGGCTCAACTAGTTGAGGGCACTTATACTGAAAAGACTCTAGCCTGTGTTTTAAGGTGACTTTACATTGGTACAGAATAGACCTAGTGAAAGCAAAACATCACATTAGAGGGAATAGGATAAGCTTTAATAAACACTTCAAAAGGTTTCACAGCTCTGGCACTTGCATGAATGCACTTTGGCTTGTTCACAAATAAAGTAATTTCACAAACTAGCAGTTACTTGGATCTGTGATCATCCCATCTGCATGTGTAAACGATTTTTTTAGACACATATTTAGACCAAAAGAAATCATTCAAAGATGAAAGAGATTTTGATGATTTCTGGTTCAGTGTCTCATTTATTTGTTTGATGCTTACTACATTTTGTCAAGAAATTGAAAAACAGGAAAACAAAGTCAGAACAAAAACAATATAGAAATGAGAGGAAAAATTACCTGGACCAAGTCTCATGATCTTGGGAACCAAGCCTTTGTACAGAGCCAGAAATCTGCAGCAGAAGAAAAACAAACAAAGCGTTTCAAACAATATTCTTGCTGTAAAAGAAGAATGGAATTTTAGCATGTGTTTGTTAAAATGCTGGCAGAGCACTTAGAAGCAATTATTTGAAATTACACATGTTCAATAGCAGGCAGTATCTGGATTTTAACATTTTGCAGAGGCAGATCAGATGAAGAGAAAAAGTTAATCAATGTTCAGTCACAAAAGCTACGTTGTGAGTCCAGCCAATCAGAAATATGACTTTAATCAGTGAGATGGTTTTACTTTCAAGACAACTCTGTTAACAACAGCTGCATACATGGACAAAATGACTGCAATAATTGAATATCAAAGCTACAACTCAGTCCTCACTTGAGAAATATTTTAAAAAGTTGGAAAAAGTTACTGCCACAAGGATCTGTCCCCAGTTCAATTATTTCAGCAGTCATTTTAAAAGTGCAGAGGTCTAATTACAAGTAGAGTTAAACTGGGCAATACTCTATTTTGTGTTGATATTTTCCTTTTACAAAATGAAGAGTTGACAAAATTACATGAGATGTACAAAGCATTTATGTGTTGAACACAAATTTTGACAACCTACTAATCATCTTGTAAGCCTTCTGTGAAAGTTCACATGAAATAGGAAGACATTTCATTGTAATTCTAAAATACATTTTTAAAATGTTATATTGTGCTCTTTTGATACATGAGTTCAGGGTGGCTTAACGGTCCTTGTGAAATCTGAAATATAACAACATGGTTTTATGGACCCATATGAACTAAAACAGAGGTCTGGACATTTATTAAAATACGAATGTTTTACCCTTCCTCTTTATAGACTGTTGCCATAGTTTTAAAACAGGTTCTGTACTTGATCTCTCCAGGAACTGGCTGTGGTCCTTGAATCCTACTTTTTGCAACATCAAAAGGAATGTTAATAATTGAGGCTATTGTTCCTGAGACTAGCCCAATTCCAAATTTCCTTAAAAACTCCAAATTTGGATCCTAAAAAAGAGAGAGAGAGAGAGAGAAGAATAAAAAAGGAAAGAATAAAAAGGGAAACGGAAGGACCTATGCAGGTTAAACACTATAAAGTAATATGCATTTAATCAGAAAACTCACACAACACAACACACTCATGTTATTTTAGCGGAACACATTAGGATTTC